>NC_083430.1:446760-2846760 GCF_020745735.1 Hemiscyllium ocellatum | reverse complement strand
GATGGAAAGTTTGGATTGAACCACCCGAAAAACAACAGGAAACACGCGCTGTCGAGGTTCTCCTTTTGACTTCTAAATACAGTGGATGCTGGGTTATAGGCTTTTCCAACACCACACTCTTCGACTCCGATCTCCAGCATCTGCAATGCTCACTCTTTCCCACAGTTATATCATCCGAATAACGAACATGACAGCTGGTTCTGCCTTGCCCAGACCCCCCTGGCTGAGTTCCAACATTCTGAAAATGTGTTGCTGGTTAAAGCGCAGCAGGTCAGGCAGCATTCAAGGAACAGGAAATTCGACGTTTCGGGCATAAGCCCTTCATCAGGAAAGTCATTCCTATGAAGGGCTTATGCCCGAAACGTCAAATTTCCTGTTCCTTGGATGCTGCCTGATCTGCTGCGCTTTAACCAGCAATACATTTTCAGCTCTGATCTGCAGCATCTGCAGACCTCACTTTTTACTCTGAGTTCCAACATTCGCCAAGTTCAGAGTGTGGTCACGGGCAGGAAGTCAAGGTAACACTGGAACAGGAAAAGACTTCAGGAAATTTAAGACAGATTTGGATAATTGTCTGCACTCAATGGTACTTTGTGAGCAAGGGGCCAAACCAACCTGACGTAGGTGAGACAGTAGATCGAGGTGCATGGGGAACCTAACATACCAATTGGGCAGCGGTCCACCCCAGTACCCCAGACATGTAATGAAAATATAATATATTGGAGGAACCATAGTATCATCCTAGAACACCTGCCTATCAAAGTACGCCAGAAGCTGGGGATAATTACTATAAATTTAGTAACCCAGTTGAATTTATCGCTCCTAACCCTGTGCCCAAAACCCATAAAGAATCTCTTTCCATCTTTTGCACAAGACTTGTTACAACAGATACCCTTTCCAGTATCAACGTCGAGATAAGCATGATCTATCGCCAGCTATGCTGAAGGATTGGCGAGTCAATTCAGCTGTCCTGGCCTCATTGCAACAGCAGTTAATAAACCTAGAGGGAGAAATAAAGAATTTAATGGAAGTGGAATTAAACCACCACCACATTGGTGCTGAAGATATTAGGATGCATATTAAAATCACTTCTTTAATGGAAGAGACTGAGAAGGCCACAGAGACATCCGCAAGAGAATCAACAAAAATACAAAAGCTGCCCAGACAATGTCGCTGTGTTAGGATTTCTTTCCACATTCTGACAGCCTACCAAACCCAAAGAACATGCTTTTGAATCACCGACTCCCATCTTGGATTCAAGATCAAGACCTCCAGACACTCCATTTCCAGAGAAGATAGAACATAGAAAAATACAGCGCAGTACAGGCCCTTCGGCCCTCGATGTTGCGCCGACCGAAGCCTACCTAACCTACACTAGCCCAATAACCTCCATCTGCTTATCCAATGCCCGCTGAAATGACCATAAAGAGGGAGAGTCCACCACTGATACTGGCAGTGCATTCCATGAACTCACAACCCGCTGAGTAAAGAATCTACCCCTAACATCTGTCCTATACCTACCACCCCCCTTAATTTAAAGACGTGTCCCCTAGTAACAGCTGACTCCATTAGCGGAAAAAGGTTCTCACTGTCAACCCTATCTAAACCCTTAATCATCTTGTACACCTCTATCAAATCTCCCCTAAACCTTCTTTTCTCCAATGAGAACAGCCCCAAGTGCCTCAGCCTTTCCTCATACGATCTTCCTACCATGCCAGGCAACATCCTGGTAAACCTCCTCTGCACCCGTTCCAGTGCCTACACATCCTTCCTATAGTATGGAGACGAAAACTGCACACAATACTCCAGATGAGGCCGCACCAGAGTCTTATACAACTGCAACATAACCTCAGGACTCCGGAACTCAATTCCCCTACTAATAAAGCCCAGTACACCATATGCCTTCTTCACAGCACTATTTACCTGGGTGGCAACTTTCAGAGATCTGTGTACATGGACACTAAGATCCCTCTGCTCATCCACACTACCAAGTAGCCTACCATTAGCCCAGTAATCCATCTTCTTGTTACTCCTACCAAAGTGAATGACTTCACACTTAGCTACATTGAACTCCATTTGCCAACTTTCTGCCCAGCTCTGCAACTTATCTATATCCCGCTGTAACCTGCCACATCCTTCTTCGTTGTCCACCACTCCACCGACTTTCGTATCATCCGCAACCTTGCTCACCTAGCCTTCAAGCCCCTCCTCCAGGTCATTTATAAAAATGACAAACAGCAATAGTCCCAAAACAGATCCTTGTGGAACACTGCTAGTAACTGCACTCCAAGATGAACATAGTCCATCAACTACTACCCTCTGTCTCCTTCCAGCCAGCCAATTCCTAATCCAAACCTCTAATGCACCCTCAATGCCATACCTCCGTAGTTTTTGCATTAGCCTGCCATGGGGTACCTTATCAAAAGCCTTGCTAAAATCCATATACACTACATCTACTGCTTTACCCTCGTCCACTTCCTTGGTCACATTCTCAAAGAACTCAATTAAGTTTGTGAGGCACGACCTGCCCTTCACAAAACCATGCTGACTATCTTTGATCACATTATTCCTATCCAGATGTTCATAAATCCAATCCCTTACAATTCTCTCTAAGACTTTGCCCACAACAGAAGTGAGACTCACTGGCCTATAGTTACTAGGGCTATCCCTACTCCCCTTCTTGAACAATGGGGACCACATTCGCTATCCTCCAGTCTTCTGGCACTATTCCCGTAGACAGCGACGACATAAAAATCAAGGCCAATGGCTCCGCTATCTCCTCCCTAGCTTCCCAGAGGATCCTAGGATAAATGCCATCAGGCCCAGGGGACTTATCTATTTTCATCCTTTCCAGTATTCCCCAGACCTCTTCCCTGCATACCTCAAGGCCATCCATTCTAATCACTCGTGACTCAATATTCACATCAGCAACAGTGTCCTTTTCCTGAGTGAATACTGACGAAAAGTATTGATTTAGTGTCTCTCCAATCTCCTCCTCCTCCATGCACAACTTCCCACTACTATCCTTGACTGGACTGATACCTACCCTAGTCATCCTTTTATTCCTGACATACCTATAGAAAGCCTTTGGGTTTTCCCTAATACTACCAACTAAGGACTTTTCATGTCCCATTCTCGCTGCTCTTAGCTCTCTCTTTAGATCCTTCCTGGCTACCTTATAATTCAATTGCCCCAACTGAACCTTCACGCCTCATCTTTACATAGGCCGCCCTCTTCCCTTTCACAAGGGATTCCAATTCCATGTTAAACCACGGCTCCCTCACAAGACCCTTTACTCCCTGCCTGACTGGTACATACTTATCAAGGACACCCATTAGCTGTTCCTTGAACGATCTCCACATATCATTTGTGTTCTTCCCTTGAAGCCTATTTTTCCAATCCACGCATCCTAAGTCATGCCTCACCGCATCATAATTTCCCTGCCCCCAGCTATAACTCTTGCCCTGCAGTGCACACTTATCCCTCTCCATCACTAGAGTAAAAGTCACCGAGTTGTGGTCACTGTCCTCGAAGTGCTCACCTACCTCCAAGTCTAACACATGGCCTGGTTCATTACCTAGAACCAAATCCAGTATAGCCTCACCTCTTGTTGGCCTGTCTACATATTGTGTCAGGAAACCCTCCTGCACACATTGGACAAACACCGACCCATCTAACGAACTCGAGCTATAGCTTTCCCAGACAATATCTGGAAAGTTAAAGTCCCCCATAACAACCACCCTGCTACTTTCACTCTTCTCCTGAATCATCCTCGCAATACTTTCCTCTACTTCTCTCAGATCATTAGGAGGCCTGTAGAAAACTCCTAACAGGGTGACCTCACCTTTCCTATTTCTAACCTCAGCCCAAACTACCTCAGATGGCAAGTCTTCCTCCGTCGTCCTTTCCACCGCTGTAATACTATCCTTGACAAACAATGCCACACCTCCCCCTATTTTACCCCCATCTCTGACACTACTAAAACATTTAAACCCTGGAACCTGCAACAGCCAATCCTGTCCCTGTTCTACCCATGTCTCCATAATAGCCACAACATTGAAATCCCAGGTACCAACCCACGCTGCAAGTTCACCTACCTTATTTCTTATACTTCTGGCATTGAAGTATACACACTTCAAGCCACCTTCCTGTTTACAGGCACCCTCCTTCGAGATCGATGCCATGTTCCTAACCTCCCTACACTCAAGATCCTGTACCCTAAAGCTACAGTCCAGGTTCCCATGCCCCTGCAGAGTTAGTTTAAACCCTCCCAAAGAGCACTAGCAAACCTATCCCCAAAGATACTGGTGCCCCTCAGGTTCAGGTGTAGACCATCCTGTTTATAGAGGTCCCACCTTCCCCAGAAAGAACTCCAGTTGTCCAGAAACTGGAATCCCTCCCTCCTGCACCATCCCTGTAGCCACGCATTTAACTGTTCTCTCTCCCTATTCCTCAACTCTCTATCACGTGGCACGGGTAACAAACCAGTTAGTTATTGATAAAGAGGTGATCATGGAGCACAGAGAGGAATCAGAGTAACGTTAGCTATTTATAATCCCACAGCCTGGAATAGAAATCCTGGAGAAACAGACATTTCTCTTGGTTGAATTTGCTCTGTGCTCCCCGAATACATTCTTCCAACGAAGGCTGTCCCTATATTTTGGGCGGCCTGCGTTTATCTCCTGGATCAGTTCCTCCAATGAGGCTGGTGAGGATCACCCGGGCCTGTCACCATTTGAGGCATGTTCCCTTTTTGCTGCAAACACGGGACTGGGAGTGTCAAATTTGTGTTTTCCCACTTAAACCAAGTCTCAGCTCATACTGACCCCATTTCTCTCCCAATATCTGCTGATTATTTCTTTCTTTACCGTGTCCTGCAGCTTCCCACTTCACCTGCTGAGGGGGCTACCTCGGAAATCTTGTGGTTTCAGCCAAACCTGGTGGATTACAAGGGGTGTGACTGTATTCATAACAAACGAGGTGCTGATGGCATCTAACCAGCCTCAGCTCGCAAAACTTAAAGCCTAACATTAGAATGAAAAAATATGTTCCGTTGTGATTAATTTATTCATAGAATGTGGATATTGCTGTTTGGGAAAGCATTTTTTGCTCATCTCTTATTCCCTCTAGAAGATATTGCTGAACTGTCGTCTTGAACCGTTATCGCACATGTGTAATAGGAAAACTCACAATGACATAAGGGAGGAAGTTGAAACAGTGGCAAAGTATTTCCAAATCAGGATGCTGGGTGACTTGCAACGGAACTTGACATTTACGGCATTCCCATGTACCTCTGCCTTTGTCCTAGATGGCCATCAGTTTGAATGGTACTGTGTAAGGACCCTGACTGAATTTCTGCAGAGTACATTGTAGATGGCGCACATAACTGCTACTAAGCATTGGTGGATGAGGGGTGCAGACAAATGGATCAGGAAGTGTAATTGTTTAGATGCAGAATAACTCTAAATCTGCACTTTCACCATGGACCATTCAAAACAGGGACAGTACGTTTTTCTATGCATAAAGTGACACCTACAGTAGGCCTTTTTAAGTGTTCAGCATTGTGTTGCATATTCATTATATCACCTTCTACTCTGTGCCCAGTGAAGGGCAGGTACAGCACAAGGTTGATACAAAATAAACGTTCGACAAGCACTTTCCAAATTTCGAGGCCACATTCAGCATAGGGCAAGATATTGATTAAATTAGCCCCCATACTGTTCCCATCAAACACTGCTAGAACAGTACAGTACAGTATGAAATACAAATTAAAACAACATCAAAACTGTTTTGCATCAAATTCATGACAGCATCACATACAGATTGAAATTCCCTCTGCAGTGTCCCTATCAAACAGCCTCAGGACAGGGACCGAGAGAGCACTACAAATGTATCTACAAATGAAAACTGCATCCACATTCTTCTTTGTCAAACGCTCCCAGAACAGGGACAGCACAGAATTCGATGTAGAATAAACCACATCTGCACTTTCCCCAATCAAAGATCAAAGGACAGGTACGGCATGAAGTTGGATACAGAATGAAGCTTCCCCTATGTCAAACAACTCAAATTCTCAGGCTGTGTTCAGCATCCATTTAGGTATGGATTAAATCACTCTACAAACTGTCCCCAACAAGTTCACTTCGAGCAGCTACAGCACTGATTTACATACAGGGACCCCCACACAACCTCCTTCCAAATTCTCAGGCCATGCTCAGCGTGGGATGAGATATTCATTAAATTAAACAGAACTCTCTTCCCACATCCACCCAACTGTCCCCATTCAACATTCCCGCGATGTGGTGAAATACAAATTAAAGTCCAATCTGTTCTGCTCCATTCAATATTCTAAGGACAGGCACAGCAGTATCAGCTACACACTAAATCTTCCTCTAACCTTTTCTCATCTCATGACAAGTACTGCACGGGTTTAGGTACAAATTAAATCTTCATCTGAACTACCCTCATCAAAGGTACAGCACGAGTTTGATTTCTGTCTCCTTTTATAAACAGCGTGGGAGATGTCCAACCCTGCTGTCCTCGGGAACTACACCCACAGACAATTAGGATTGAAATATTATTCTTGGTTTCTCAGCCATTTCCACCATTTCTCCCTCAGCAATTTTCATTTATCACATTCAGAGTAAATGTTCTCATTTACTGTGATATGAAATGTGCTGTTGTGAAGGGCTGAACCGAACCTGTTTGTTCAGTGACTGTTACTAAGATACTCCTCCATGGATTTGATTGTCTCACGAGAGGGTTTCAATCCTCTATTGAATACAGGCTCCATTCAATATGTTACCCCATAGTATAACCGGAACATTATCTCCATCACGAACAGAGATCAGCTTCGCCAGGAAGAGGAGAGTGGAGAATCTGCGAACAGCCGAGTGTAATGTTCAAACAATGAATCAGCATCCGAGAAAAATAGACTGGAATGTTACAAAAATGGACAAAAGTTTATCCTGGGATCTTTGGTATCTTTCTACATATTTTGGTCGATTGTCATTATCAAGGCGGATAGAAATTGTTCTTTACATTATTCGATGTTTTTATTATCCAATCCTGGCGACCGTTGGTGTTCCATGTAAGTCTTACTCTCCAACGATTTCGATAAACCTCATTTATTATTGTCCTTTACCACCATTGTCCTTTCAACTTACTGTGCCTCCTTCTTGCTGTGTTCAGCTGAGATTCTGTAGCCTATCAATCCATAAACCAACACTCACTGTATTTGTGAAGTTGTTAATTTACTCTCTCCGATTTTGTTTCTAGCGGCATCTTACATGAGTGGCGAGATACAGGTGTTTTGTTTCTGCAGTAAACCACAATACAGTATAAGTCTGTCCTTGTTTAAATATTGGGAACACGGCAGTCAAGGTCACCTGCTCTGGTCACGCACTAAGTTGGCTTAGTGGCCAGCACCTGAGGCTGAAACAGTGTGATCATAACTGCGAGGATTCCTTTGACATGAGCTATTTTTTCAGACCATAAATTCTGGCTATTCCTAATCCTATTTACTGTCACTTTCAGAATATCATTCTCTGGATTAACCCATGTTCTACTCAAACCCGAAACTGTAAAATCCAGTGTCAGTCATCCCAAGAATCTGCTGGCTACGCTCCCAGCTTCAAAGCTGCATTAGTAAATTTCAGTGAAACCTCGCCAGCTTGTATCCTGACCCACCCTGAAATCCATTCCACCCGCCATTGCTGTGAGCATTGGTCTATATTGCTATGGCTCTGACAATACCTTCGCCCAAACATTCACAACCGTCTGATCGCATCCGTCCATAACATATCCCTGTTTCTCTTTGCTGTGACCCAAACCCAACTTGTTCATATTTAAACTGATATATCCCACCCCATCCCGTTCTATCTCTAAAAGTAATTTTCACATCGACAACCCCACCCTCCACAAGGTCTATATGGCTGCAATGGAGATATAAACTGTTAGGAGACCCACTTCCAGTTACTCACGGGATGGGCTGCAAATTCCTCCAGCTAGGCAGCAATCTCGTGCAGCTAAACTTTGCAATGGACTGGCAATGGTAACAATTCTTTAGATGCTGGCTAAATCGTCCAGTTTACTCATCAGTATGCTGGTGTAGTCTGCAGAGCTAACAGTAACATCAGAGACTCCAAGCTGAGTTGTTATCTTGTCCCAGTTTATCGGTTCTGGGCTCATTCTGAAAGGCAAATCGAAAATGTGAAATAACTAACAATTTTAACTGATCAGGCCATCGGGTATTCCTATTTTTCAGATTAAGGCGTCATTCCTCATGTTAATCCCATAATTCTCCACTTGTTCCTCGTCAAGTAATTGTCTGTTTGCATTTTTATTGTGAATTGATGTCCCTCTGTATATTTCACTGTCCTCGGTTTTGCCTCCCATGAGTTCGAGTGCTGGCGTTATGATTCTCTGAATTTATTTGGGTTTTTATTGGGTGGTCACTCACTTCCCTGAGTGTCCCATGTGGTCTGCGATTTAGACCGAGGATTTCAGTTGCTTTGAGACACGTGTTCGAAACTCAGACTGTGCCTGTCCACGGAACCGTGTGTCCATCACTCTCAGATGATCATGCGTTCACCAACATGAGGAAACCTTCCATTATTATTCAAACAGAACAGGCATCTAACTTATAGCTGAAGGGCATTAATTGATTCCTGTTATTGAAAGATTAATGGAGGTGCTGAGGATGGTTTGCTGGATGATGTGTTCTGAGCTGCCTCAGGCATTCAGGGAGACCTGAGGATTTAGTTACCCAACTCTGAATGCACAATGCAGTTACAGAACATTTGGTACTGCACCATGAACAACAAACGGAGCAGAGGCTGCATTGAGGTGAAGCTGTGATATCACGGAGTTATTGTGAGTGGGGAATGGGTTCTGCCATGTTCACCCTGGATTTTCAAAGAACATATTCCCACACTACACTTAACCCAAGGCCAGATTGTGAGGGGACACTGACTGAACAATGAGCCGGTCACAGAGTGGTATCACCTCCTTCAGCATGACCTGCAGTTTCACACCTGGGGGAGGATGGTGCTTCCAGTAGCTGTTAGGGACACAGTTTCATTCAGCTTCTATGATCCAGAACCACCCAGGCAGGAGTGGGTGACATATTCATTATCTCCCAGTACGTCGATATCAATATCACCATTCAGTGACAGAAGGTGAAGGTGATAAGGTGAATACCATGTTTTCTCCCTCTGCAGAAGGCTGTTGGATGTATCTTTGTTTTCTCAGTATAGGTAGAATTTCTTTTGGTGTGCATGGTTTTACCAGTTCCCCATGTCAATGTGGAGATTAGAGAAACAGACAGAACTCCCACTCTATTAATATTACAGTGTGACCTTGCGTAGTACATCATGTTGGTGAATGTTCGCTCTCCTGGGAGCAGCCACGTCTTCATTCAGAAGCAGTCAGCCACTCCTGTTGTCTTCAGTTCCCCATGTAGAAAGGATGGTTCCTTGTATAAAGGTGCTCACTTGATACAAACCTCAAACCATACTTCTCCTCACACACTCACCGCCACACAATCACATCAAAATAACCCTTTGTGTACTGAGAGCAATGGAGACAGTGGGAGCATCAGAGAGCAGACCATCAGGGAGATGGCTCAATATTTCTGATGTTTGAACTTCTCAGAATGAACTCTCCAGTACAGACTGTATAACTAAGTCTCGCAATCTTTCTCCAACTAACTAACATATTTCCTTCCATTCTTCCTGAAATATAATAGAATGGACATATTCACAGTTATTTGCGTTATATTCCATCTGCCAAATTATTGTCCATTGACTAATCTACTGACATCCATTTACAGGCTGTCCAGTTCCGCTTGATAATTTAATTTCCTTCGATCTTAGTGTCATTGCCAAACTTAGTTCCATTACTTTTGTTCCACTCATTCAAATCATTGATACAGATTACAAACACTGAAGGATCCAGCACTGGCCACTGTGTTACTGCATTGATCACATTCAGTCAACCTGATAAAGACTGATTCATCCCTCAGTCTGCTGCATGTTTGATAGCTAGTCCTCCCATATTCCTTTGTAGAACATTCAAAGGCCTGAATGTTGCATGAAAATATTAGAACAAGGCAAATCAATGGGAAATTCAACCCCTCAAGTCTGCTCCTCCATTTAATATGATCATGGGTGATCTCACCGAAGCCTCAGATCCACTTTCCTACCCACTCTCCACAACACTTCATTTAAGCAATATTCCCAGCATGATGGCAGTGCACTCTGGCTAGTGAATATCATGTATTGACAAGCCTTTGGGAGAAATAATTTCTCTTCATCCTCACTTGAAGTCTACTCTGCCTTATGCTCCTGATTGCCTCTCATCCCTTTGCATCTGCATTGTCAATCATCTTTAGCATCTTATAGACCTCAATGAGATCTCTTTTCATTCTCCTGAACTCGAGTGAATATAGGTCTGAACTGCTCAATTATTATTCATAAGACAAAATCATCATCTCTGAAATGAAGCTGTTGATATACCTCTGAACAATTTCCAATGCAAGTACATCTGTCCTCAATTCAGGGCATCATAACTGTTCACAGTAATACAGTTGCAGTCTCATTAAAGTCTTGTATATTTGCAACGATACTTCTCTGGTTTTATATGATATTGGTTCAGAATTAAATGCTGAAATTGCACTTGTGTTTCTTATTATCTGCATACGGGTTTTCGGCAATATGCAGGTGAATACCCAGATCCCTCCACTCATAAGAATTCTAAAGTTTCTTTCCATTTAGATAATAAATTGCCTTTCTATTCATCTGGTGAAAGTATATAACCTCATAGCTTTCCACTTTAAATTTCATCTGCCAAATGTTGGACCATTCACCAAACCTATTTATATCCATTTGTAAATTTCTTGCATCCTCATTGCTACAGTCTTACCCCCTATTTAGTATCACCTGAAAATTTACCTATTCTATTTTCTATCCAAGTGATAAAATAGATTCAAGAGATTTGGGGCCTGAAGACTGAACTCTGTGGCACATCACAAGTAACATGTTGCCAAACAGAACGTAAACCATATATTCCATCTCCCTTCATTTTGTTGGTTCACCATCATGTGTCCAAGCAAATAAACTGCTCCTAATCCTGTTTTATCTTATTTTATAGATTAATCTTTTGTGTGGCACCATATGCAATGTCTTCTGGATGTCCAAATATGCTACATCTACAGGATCCCCATTATCCACCTTGCTTGTCACATCTTTAAAGTGCTCATGTTAATAATTCAATCACAATTTATCATTCATGAAACAGTCTGCGCTGTATGGGTTGTGGTTTAACTTTGCAAATGTACTGTTAGTAATTACCTAGAATGGATCCAAATAATTTGCCTTCAATCCCAAAAGTTTGTTTATTACTTTTGCTTTCCCCAATGAAGATGATTTTCCTAAGTTCTTCCTTTCCTAAAATCATGACGATCTCTTTGGATTGGTGTGTAGGGTGTAGGTGTTTAAAAGTTTGTTCCAATTCCTATGTAAGAGGCAGAAATGGCTGAATGGGTTTATTCTGTTCTTGGTTTACAACTTTGATGGGCTGACTATCCTCCTGGTGTTTCTAAATGAAAGTCTTACTGACCTGAATGACCTGCTCATGTTCCTAGTAAGGGCTGCATGTTCTCCTCCTGTTGATGTCTAAGAGGCTTGAGGGTTTATGGAGTCTTTTTGTTACCGTAGAAAAGCCTGAAGAGATGAAAGGCCTCCCAGTGTTCCTCCATAACAGGCCTGAAGTACAGCGTGGTCTCTTCCTACATCTCTGAAATTGGATGGAAAGAAAGGTTGGTCTCATCACGTTTCCATACAACAGACACGTGGGCTGAATTAACTCTTCCTTTCTGAAAAAAAAACTCTGAAACAGTTTCTACTCTTTTCCAATTACAGTGCAACAGGCTCGATGGGCTGAATGGCCAACTCTTATTCCAGTGTGCCAATCCCTCGTCACTTTGTGACCAATTCCAGTCCCTGTGTTATAGACTTGAGCAGGCTGAATGGATTGACCCCCTTACTGTGTAACAGGAAACAGGTGCTGCATGGTCTACCCTGTGTCCAGTATTCTAGGCTCAAGGGGCTGATTGATCTCTTCCTGTAACTATAGATCAGGCTGTGTAATGCCTTTTTGTTGCTGACTCCTTCAGGTCTCCCATGTGAAAGTAAGACCATGTTTCAGTCTCGTAAACTCCTAGGTGTATTGGCTCATCCTGATCACCCTTTAGTCATAAGGTATGACCTTTATTCCAGGAATCAGGTGAGTGAGTAATCTTTCGATTGGTGGGTCTGGCACGGGGGGTGGGGGGTGGGGGGGGAGGTAGGTGTGGCGATGCAGGTTACATTGGACAGGTGGCTTAGGGCTCAGGACTCATGGTGGAGGCAACATGGAAGAGATGGACTTAGCTTTATCATTTTATTCTTAAAATATTCAAATGGCATCAAATTGTGGCACCAGTTGAAGATTTCCACTGTATTTTACTGTGCTGTTTATTGTACAGTACTGTGAAAGTGACATAAAAGCATCACAATGAAGGTGCTTCCAGTGGACCATTATCCTTTCTTCAGTGTGGAGACCTAATCTGTACACAGCATTTATGATGTCATCTTATCCTGTTCAGTGGCAGCAGCACTTTGACAACTTGTAACATTTCCACCCAGGTTAAAACTAGAATTAGAATGTGGAAGCAGGCTCTTTGGCCCAACAAGTCTACACCAACACCCCGAAGAGTAACCCACCCAGACCCATTCCACTACTGTATTGCCCTATATTTACCCCTGACTAATGCACCTAACCTACACATCCCTGAACACTATGAGCAACTTAGCATGGCCAGTTCACCTAACCTGCACATCTTTGGACTGTGGGAGGAAACTGGAGCACCTAGAGGAAACCCACGCAGACACAGGGAGAATGCACAAACTCCACACAGACAGTCATCCAAGGCTGGAATCGAACCCAGGTCCCTGGTGCTGTGAGGCAGCAGAGCTAACCACTGTAGCTGTCTACACAAATGCACAGCATTGTTGAAAGATTATTGTCCTTCTCCCGCATAACAGGAGACCTGGTAAAATGTCACAATGATGCTTATGAATAACAGATGAAATGCGGCAGGATGATCACAACACCGAGATAAGCCAGGCTGACCACCTCGCCTGAATCTAACATTAAACTTTCCAGAGCACGCATTGCTCAGATTCCACAAATCTGGTAAGGTCGGAAGTCATGTAGCACCAGGTTATATTGAACAGGCTCATTTGAAATCACAAGATTGTGGACTATTGCCCTCTCATCAGGTGTGGTGAGGGAGAAACGCATGGTCACAGAATTTATCGGCAGATAGACCAATGCCCAGAGAGATCAAAAGATCATACAAATGGGGTGAGTGGAGTTTTGACAGGCAGAATAATAGGTCTCTGCACGTGATCAGGAGCGTCTGACGGTGTGAGTAAGATGTCAACAGTTGAATAGCAAACAAAGCGATGACTGATAAACTGATTAAATAAGGCCAAGAAATGATAAGAAAAAATAAAAATAAGGTGGTGCTAGAGACAAACTAAAAGGCTCAAATAATATGATTGGTTTAAACTCACATGCTAACAGTCTAATAAAAGTAATAAATAATCCAAAGTCAAGTTGATGGTGTCAAAACAGAACAGAATAGATGTGTGGTGAGATTACATGAAGTGCCACATGAAGCCATGATCGTGTTTGAAGCTGTTTTCAATGGTACAGAACTTGGCGATCAGTTTTTGCTTAGCGATGTCATGTTTTGTTAATCTCAAAGGCCGCCTTGGAGGACCATTAACCAAAGATCATATCCATGATTGCTGAAGTGATATCCACCTGAAAGGGAATTGCCTGGTGATTGTAGCATAGTGTCCATTCATTCATCTGCTTGGTCTTACCAATATACCATGCCTTGTGATATCCTTGCCTGCAATATACCTACCTGGCTCACTAACATCCTTTAGGGAAGGAGGTCTGCCATCCTTACCTGGTCTGGCCTACATGTGACTCCAGACCCACAACAAAGTGGTTGATGCTCAATTGCCCTCATCTTATTAAAGAATAACGAAAGAAAGATGAGATTAACAACATTGAGCCACATGAGTATCTGCCATGTTCATGGTGGGTGGTACTCCCACGTGTGATGGTTGTATCCATGTCGATGATCTGACATATCTTGTAGAGGTTGCCGTGGCAGGGTTGTGTGATGTTGTGGTCATGTTGTCCTGATGTCTGGGTGATGTGCTACAAATGATGGTCTGTTTCAGATCTGGTGGTTGCTTGAAGGTGAGAAGTGAAGGCATAGGGATGATCTTGGTAAGATGCTCATCGTCATCCATGACGTGTTGAAGGCTGTGAAGAACATGACATAGTTTTTCTCGTTGGGGAAGTACTGGATGATGAAGGCTATTCCATTTCCTGATGAAGGGCTTATGCCCGAAACATCGAATCTCCTGTTCCTTGGATGCTGCCTGACCTGCTGCTCTTTTCCAGCAACACATTTTTAGCTCTGATCTCCAGCATCTGCAGACCTCACTTTTTCCATTAGTCATATCCTGTGTCTGTCTTTGGAGGAGGTCATTGCAATTTTTCACCTTGGCTCGTTGGAACTGGTGATCAATGACTTCAAGATCATATCCTGTTCTTATGATGGTATCCTTAAAAATCTTTAGGTATCCATCATGTTCCTCCTTATTTAAGCAGATCCTGCATATACGCTGAACTTATCCATAGTGGATATCTTCCCTAACATGAGATCCAAGAGATGGAAGAAATGCAAGGAAGTAGAGAAAATCCGGGAAGGACTACAGGTCATGAACCCACTCAAGTCAATCTACAACACAGACTTTGCTAAGAGACTCTGCCATCACACCTCTCACACACTCCTGAACCATCTTGTACACCAGCTCTACAGCAGACGCCACAACCTTGAAATCGAGATAGAGTTCATATTTTGAGCTTGTGCTCTGGATACAGCAGACCAACTATGAGAGACTGCCAAGCAGATGAGGCAGGGGAACCATGCCACCTATATGCGCAACAAGAACAGGAAACTGGAGAATCCTGGCATCACCACCAGCAGCAGCCAGGCTGTGGTTAAAACCAGTACCACCGCAGGGAAATCCAGTATCAACTTGTCTGACCGCACCCTTCAACCAGACAAAATTGAAGTTCTCTGTCGAGGGCTCAATTTCTACCTCACTACAAAAACGGATCCTATTTGTCTCATTGCAGGCACAGAGGAATTCATCAGGTGAATGGCGCTCCAGAAATTGCTCCACAAACCCCAAGGTATTAGTAATGAGCCCAATGAAACAATCAATGAACCAGACAATCAAAAGAGAGATCCACAGTGCAGTGACCAAAGAAGAAAGAGTTGATTGGACCCTTTTGGAACACCGCTGCTCTTGGCACAATATTTATGCTCAAACCATCAAGACATGCGTTAACACCAGATTCATCAGCCGCACTCACAAAATAGCACAGAAGTTCACCGAAGTGGAAAACAAAACCATCCATGCCCTAAAGACTAATCAAACGTTGTCATTAAACCAGCAGTCAAAATACAGAATAAAATAGAATACGGCAAAGAGGCAGAAGAGGGCTGATTCAAAGCTTGCCGTGATCTGGTTATGAGCCTTGAACTCATCAGGTACTCCTCTTGAGACTCCTATAGTGTCTAGATATACCTTATCATCAAACAAAGTACCCAATAGTAATCTCTTACGTCATCCCCTTACCTTTACTATCTCTTTCTTTTCAAATGCCAGGGTGAATGGAATTGCCAATTGTACAATTGCACACATGCCCCTCCAATCTGGAGGTAGGGTGGGTCTCGATATTTTCCCTCCACAGTACCACCACAGAGCCGCTCGGGGAATCCTCAATGCTGAGTTAGTTCCCTCCCTTTTCCGTCACGTACTCAATCTCGATACATGATTTTAGGTCCCCCAAATATCTGGACTGATCTGTTCCTCACCTGTTTACACACGACGTGTGATTCCCAAGCACGGCGTCTTTAAGCCTTCCTTCTTGAAAGGAGGGAACATTAATAGAAGGGGCATACACTCCTTATTATTGTATGCAATCTCATTCTGATGCAGGACTATCATGCATGTCATGCTCCTCCTGTCTCGCTTCCGCCTGAGTGGAACGGGGACTACTTGGGCCATTGGTCTCCCAGAAGCACATGCATAACAATTGATTTTATTCAAACTTTTCAGTCAGAGTGTGCCTTTACTATTCCTTTCTCTTACTTGGGTTCTATCTTTCACCTGTATTTTAAAACAACATCCCAGAGAATTCTTCCCATCTGCTTTCATCTCTATCCCAAATATTTGGTCTAATTGGACCTGATGGGTTTCTCCCCCTAGAACTGTTTCATACCATGAGGTTTTCTCTATTGTTAAATATATTGGGTTACACTTTTCATCAGGACAGTCAAGAGCTGGCCGGAAGGGGCCTCGGTATACTGTAATGAGTGGATTAATCAAGAGATCACCTCTGAGGTCATCCTGCCTCCACCACTCTTTACATTCTTTATCCCAAAGATATCCCTTTACACTTCTCTCTCCGGGACACTTTCATCCCGTTAGTCTTATCCCATGCCCCCACCTCCCCATCCACCTCCCGCCTCCCCCCCACCCGGGACCTTTTACATAGAACCTAAGATGTATCTCTGAGTTACTGTATTGCCTTTGATTTTTTTTTTACATCTCCACAATCCACCAGGCTGCAGACATCTGTTTCTATGACTTGTGGGATTTGTACTTTCTGGAACTGTTATCACTAAGTAAGATGACCACACCATGGCCTGACAGAATCCTAAGACTATAAAAGCTAATATAGTGTACCCAAACATTCTTCCCATTCTACAATGGTATTGAAGCACCGAGAGACTTAACATACAATACTGTAGAAATTATCCAGCGCTTGCACTGCTACTGTATAATTCGTTATTTAAAGTCTTTTCAGCTTAAGTTTAAGTGGTTCTTTTGTCAATTCGGTTGTCCAGACTTCTCTCTCAACTGGAGATTCCACTGGCCCTTTAATCCAAATGTAGTGAGCCTAGCCTTTCTCTGAAGTTCTTATCGCTGTTTCAGTATTTAAGAGTGTCTGGCACGACCCCTCCCAGTCTAGGACCCAATCCCCTGGTTGGAAAAGATGGATGGTGAATTCAAGGGGTGGAGTCTGTACCAACAAACTCTGTTTCCTGATGAAAGACAAAGAGGAGGACAAGCCCAATAAGAACAAATCTTTAGTCACCAGGGCTGGCAGTTCCCATTTTGTTCCCAGATAGGGCAGGCCAAACAATATCTCATAAGGGGACAGCTCCATATCTTTCCTTGGGGCCATTCGCATTCACAAAAGGGCTATAGGTAAACACTTAGTCCAAGAGAGTCTGCTATCTATGACTAATTTAAATAACTGCTTCTTGAGTGTCTGGTTCATTCTCTCAACCTTTCCTGATGAAGGTGGGTGCCAAGATGTATGGATCTCCCAGGAGATTCTGAACCCCTTCATCTCTCCCTGGAGTACCCTGGAAGTAAAATGAGTTCTCTGAATCTATGCGTTCCATTATCCCCCGTATCTGGGGATTATGTGCTTGAGTATTATCTTGGACACCCCACTTGAAGGGTACGCCTCCACCCATCCAGATAGGTGATCAACTATTACCAGCATATACTTCAGTGTTCCCACTCGGGGTAATTCGGTATAATCTACCTGAATGCTCTGAAATGGTCTTAGCCCAGGTTCTCTCCCTCCTGGGACTTGTTTCCTTAACACCTCCTTGTTTTTTTTTTACATGTTATGCATCCCTCACATACCTGTTTGGCTATCGTATATATACATTTGCATCCATATTTCCTTAAGACTAAATTGTTTTCATTCCCCAGTGACTCCCCTGATGTAAGACAGCTATAATCTCTCGCATCATCATTTAATTCAACATTTCCCTCCCATTGGGTAACATCCAGCGCCCACCCGCTGTATTTGCAACTCCTAAATCTTTTAGTTCCTTTTCCTCCTTTGCAGTAAACAACGGGGCACCCTGACAATCTGGAATTGCATTTATTAAGGAGCATATCACTGCTTCCTGTGGATTCAGGGCTGCTTCTTTAGCTACCTCATCGGCCAGTTGTTTCCCCTTACTTCTGGATCATTCCCCTTCTGATGTCCGTTTATACAAACTACCGCTATTTCTCTTGGGAGTAACAGAGATTCCAGCATTTATTTTATCAATTCCTCATGTGCTAGTTCTTTTCCTCTGCTATTTATCAGTCCTCTTTCTTGTCATTTTTTTTCCAAAGGTATGTACCACTCCAAATGCATATTTGGAGTCTTTATATACTGTTCCTTCTTTGTCTTCTAAGGTTCTGAGAGCTCTTTCTAGGGCATAGTTTGGGATGACCAGTCATTGGGCAGTCTTTCAGCCTCGATAACACTTCCCTCTATCCCATCTATTAAAGCATATCCATTATGCCTTTCACCCTCAGTCACCCGGGAGGACCCGTCGATAAACAACCGAGCTCCTGCCTGCAACGATACATCCCTGAAGTCCATCTTTAGTCTGATATTCAATAATATCAAGGCAATTGTCTTCTGGATTGTCAAGGGTCACCCCCTCTCCCCACCACAGAAATGCAGCTGGATTCAAGCAACTGTCTGTGACTAACGTAATGTTATTCTGCTCTATTAAGATTGCCTCATATTTCAAGATCCCAGAGTCTGTGAGTCATCGTCCTACTTTCTGATTTAGTATGGTCCGTACCTGATGTGGGGTGCTGACTATTAAGGCTCCCCCAAAAGTAAGTTTCTGAACTCTCCTCTACCAATAAGACTGTTGCTGCCACTGTCTGCACACACTCTGGCCAGTAATGTAGCTTTCCATTCTTTAATTAACAATGAATTAATGCAGTCATGTTTTAAATTAACCATGAATCAATATGACAGGTCACAGAATTATGAAGGAATCCTGATGGAAATGCAATAAGTGACTAAAACATTTTTAAAACTGTAATTGCGCAGTTCTGTTTGTTTACCAGTCACTTGTGACTTCTCATTCTGTTTCTGTAATTGTTTTGCTCGAGCACATTCATTTTTAAGAACCTCAACAGATTTCATAGCACCATTTGCAGTTAATTCAATGCCCAATTTGGTTGCAGTATCTTGTCATGAGCGCAAAACTGATTCTTCGTGCCTCTCATCACAAAACTGTCACCATAATCCAATTAACTCTTTTTTTCCTGCTCCCTTGGGCTCAAAATTTAAGCATGACCTTGCTGCCCCTGCATCAATTTGGAAAATTACGCCCTCTTTGTAAGGTCCCACCTTTAAATTTATCAAGGGTTCCTCATCGGTCGCCAGAGGCAGGAACACCTGACACCCCTTTTCTTCATCAAGATTCATAAATGGTACTGCCTTTACTTCATTTTTCAGATCTCTTAAATTGACCTGTCTTTCCACAGTAATATCATCCAGCCTGTGGGGATTTCCACTTTGATCCTTGTTTCTGTCTCCCAGACCTCTTAATATCTCCTCCCTGATCTCTTCTCCTCCCCTTATTTTCAACATGCTGCTCACCACCATTCCGGTTTCCTTCTCCTTTAAGGTTTGTCCTTTTCTTCATGGCCTCATCAACCGTGGCTATCAGTATTTTTGCCTCCTGTTTATGCTTCTCATGTTACATTGCCAGATCAATTGCTGAGCCGATTTAACCATTCGAACAGCTTTAGGGCAACCTTATGGCCATTCTTCATCACCCAAAGTTTTGTTTAGACCTTGATTTTTTTTAAAGAAATATTGAAATATTTCTTGCTCCCTGCAACCTCCAATACCAGGAGCCTCTGCTCCCTGTAACTTCACCCTGTAACTTTAAATACCAGGTGCCTCTTTCTCCCTGTAATCTCAAATACAATTTATCAATTTATGCTTGTTTAACTTTAAAGCCTGTTCCTAACTATACATTTTGGAATCTTACTTATAATATATAAATATATATCTTACTGTAGATATATATTTATATATTATAAATTCATTTATCCAGTATTTAATATTTAAAATGTAAAATGCATACAGTTCCCAAATTTGAAATTCAGTATAATTACTCAGTTTTAGTCCCTTAATTTAAATCCAAAATTAGTTTTCTTAAGTAGTCCTGACCAATCATTGTTCAATTACAATGGTATAGGTCGTGAAATAATCAGAACTGCCTTAGAAGGATTTGTCTATTCAAATTAAAAATAATCTCTAATGCATGAATAATGGCCGAATCCAAGGTCACAGATATTAACCATAGGAATTTTGTGATTTATTACAATCTAATTTTGAACTGGAACTTCAACTGTCCTCCATAAATCGCTTTTATGAAAAGATAAAAGAGATTAGCTAGAAACTGAGAGTAAGGCAGTCATGACCTGTAAAAATAACAGGAGTCAACATTTTATTTCATAATATTGTAAAATCCTTAACCTTAAAAGAAATCATGTTAAACTTCCATAATAGAAATCAGATTCAACATAGTCCCGGATCTCAAGCTCCAGGAAACAAAGCACAAACATTCAATCACCAACAAACAAATGTCCATTCAAACCGAATCACAAAGGGTTAAACTTTCTACCAGCTGTGCAGCTCTTCTCTCTCTCTCACACACACACACACACACAACTGTATGTAACAGACATTTTCTGAGCTTCCCGCAACAACAACTCTAAAGGGTTCTCATTTCACCCCTCTATCATTTGAATCTTTTTCTAGATGTTTGGCCATGATTTAGTTACAAAGTATACCCTCAGTAGCCCTTCAGCTACTAGCCCTTCCGACACGAAGCATAATCTGTTTCCTCCTGAATGTAAGGCTGTTTTCCATTGACATATAAAGTCAAATATTTACAACCCCAATCTTCGTCTGACCGTTACTTTGGCCAGAAGATGGCGGGACAAAGAATGGATTCCTTAGTCCATACAAAGCAACAATACTTAATCATCTTTTTCCTATCTTTTCCCCTTGTACAAGTATTATTTTTCCAATTCCACAACATCCTGCCCAACGGACTTTCTGGAGGTATGTTGTTAGGGATCCTGCCTCCATTTCCATTTTATTTTTCCCGGAGGCTTTTTCCTTTCCCTTGGCACAGCCCATATTGAGTTCCTTCATTAGTCCCTTATTAACTACTAGAATTCAATCCCAGCCACCAAGGCAGTACTTAAAAGTCAATTTTCCTAACTTGGACTGTGCACCGAGTTGCCTGGCTCCCTGTGCCTACTTACAACCTTTCGCCTGGTTCAGATAGACACTCATTGGATCTCGATCAGTCAACCAGAAGGGGGAACCCACCGCCGAGGAACATGGGACCATTCTAAAAGGAACAGAATTTGTCTACCCAGCCACTGACAGTGCCTACCCTGCCGGTGATGTTGGACACCCCAGACAAGCGCCCAAATTGTGAGACACAGAGCTCACAATATAATAAATGTCAGTGCAAATCAAATTCTGAAGTAGCGAATTTTATTGAAAGATTCTTGCAAGAAAGGCTGACTAGCAAGTAGCCACCCCGATCCATAAATTACTGCACAATTTATACAGTTTAATTCTAGGTACTTCCCCGTTTACCTCATTGGCCTCCAAACCTATCAATATTCCTTATTGTGTTCTGCCCCTGCCCAGCTGTGCCCCGCCCTTGTTTACTTCTCCCCTAATCCATGCCGGGCGACCCTCCCCCCAGAAGTGACTTGGCTCGCTTCAGTGCTGACATGAGGGAAATTTGGTGAGCTTGGAATATCTTGATGTTCTTTTTCAACTTATCTATTTGTCTGTAACATCTTCCATTGTTTGCAGGCATGTTCCATTCTTGTACGCACATTTTTGCTGACTCAGAAGAAACTATGTATCCCGTTACATAGTCTTCATTCTTGTTTGCACATTTTCGCTGACTCAGCTCTTTGCTGAAACAATTATCCACCAGTGTAGGTTAGTTCATTCACCTTGAATAAGCAATTGTGTTTGCAGAAGTTACACTGCTCTACCTATAATCCCACATTTCCAAACTCCATTTGTCTTAAGGAGCTAGGAGAGAATCCTTCAGGACGATAATATTTTCCCGCTCTATATTAAAAACTATAGAAAAAAACTATATAAAAAACTGTGTCTGTTCTCGAGTGATCCAATTTGTGGGGATGTTCTAGAAATCATTTGTTTTTAATGGATGTGCACTTCTTATGTTTTCCATTGCATTTTTGTAAGCAAATCATAATTGTTATCACAATTTGTTATTTCAGTTTCAATTATCTCAACAAATCTCTGAACACAGTGACACATCTAAAAATCTCCACCAGTCCTCAATCAAATTGGTAACTTTGTCTCCAGGCTGATGTATAATTTGTTTGTTTTCCTTCCTCACAGTTAACGGAGTGACGATCTATGTCCTGCTTTATAAAGACTGTGGATTGTCTCCATGTGTCAGTCGTTACCTGGGGGCCATGGCAGTGGCGGATCAACTGGTCATTATCCTTGACTTGATATTGAGACAAATTCCGATTGTTTATTGGGAACAGTTTTATTTCCGGATGTCCATTCCCATTTGTAACATCCATGCTGTCTTCCTTTATGCAGCCACTGACTGTTCTGTTTGGTTCACTGTCACTTTCACTTTTGATCGATTTGTGGCCATTTGTTGCCAGAAGCTGAAAAGTAAATATTGCAGTGAGAAAACGGCAGCTGTGGTTTTGGGAACAGTGACTGTGCTGAGCTGTTTAAAGAACATTTTCTGGTATTTTATGCTCACAGGTCGGTATTGGCTGGGGAACGTACCCTGGTTTTGTTATGTAGCATCAGTTGTTCGTTTCTCTCGTGTCTGGGTCACAATCGAATTTCTCCACAACATTCTAAATCCGGCTCTCCCATTTCTCCTGATTCTGCTACTCAATATGTTCACCGTCAGACACATTTTAGTGACCAGCAGAGCCCGCAGGAGACTCCGGGCTTGCACAAATGGGAATGTTCAGTGTGATACAGAAATGCAACATCGAAAAAAGTCCATCATTTTACTCTTTGTGATCTCAGCGAATTTCATTCTGTTGTGGTCAACGATAATGGTGTTTTCCATATGGAATCGGATGTGGTGGATTGGGTATGACTCCATGAATCTAGATGACTTTGTAACTGAATTGGGCTTCATGTTGCAGCTCCTCAGTTGCTGCACAAACACTGTGATATATGCCGTGACCCAGACAAAGTTCAGACAGCAGTTGAAGAATGTGCTGAAATATCCCTTTACCCAAATTCATCAGTCATTCAGATTCACTCATTAATCAATTCATCCAGGTCGCTATGATAACAGATTATGTTAGTGCTGCCTTTCCAAACCTCATTGGTTACAGAGCACATTTCTATGTTTAAATAATTCTGGGGCCAATGAATGCCAGATGTATAATCTTTTGGCAGCTGGACACAGGAACTAGGACCAGAGACATGCCAAACTCAGATAAAAAGTCAATTTGAAAGACAATTTCAAAGCTGACAACTCTGATTCTAATGGATTGCACAAAAACAAACCTTGGATACATGCAATTGGAGAAGTGCCTGTCGTCAAGGAGTTTCAACGTTGAGGAACAAACAGTCACGTTTCTTCAGAAAAACAACCATGGAAACAATCAGCCCCTCTGCCCATTCTGTTACAACACAACAGTGATCAATCAAAGTAACATAAAAAGTCAACATAATGTTATGCTCACCCCTAACTGCATAGGATTGTTAATGCCTTTGTCATGTATTATTCTCCCTTGATTTAGTCCATTGTATGCTTTCTTTCACAATATTGTTTCTGTGTTTGTCATTCTTTTAGCTGTTAAAGCAGTTTTGGTCTTTGTTATTTTATGTTTGCTCAGGGCAATTAGACATATAAAACATATGCTTATAGTGCTGTCTAATCAAGGTCCACACTCTAACAATCACCTGTTGTTGTCATCTTTTAATTGAAAATCTCTGTCATAGATTCATAGAGTCATAGAGATGTACAGCATGGAAACAGACCCTTCAGTCCAATCCGTCCATGCCAACTAGATATCCCAACCCAATCTAGTACTACGTGCCAGCACCCTGCCCATATCACTCCAAACCCTTCCTATTCATATACCCATCCAAATGTCTCTTAAATGTTGCAATTGTAACAGCCTCCACCACTTCCAATATTCCAACACTGGCCTAACCAATGTCCTGTACAGCCGCAACATGACCTCCTGACTCCTGTACTCAATACTCTGACCAATAAAGGTAAGCATACCAAACACCTTCTTCACTATCCTATCTACCAGCAACTCCATTTTCAAGGAGCTATGAACCTGCACTCCAAGGTCTCTTTGTTCAGCAACACTCCCTAGGACCTTACCATTAAGTGTATAGGTCCTGCTAAGATTTGCTTCCCAAAATGCAGCACCTCCCATTTATCTGAATTAAACTCCATCTGCCACTTCTCAACCCATTGGTCCATCTGATCTGTTGTAATCTGAGGTAAACCTCTTCACTGTCCACTACACCTCCAATTTTGGTGTTATCCACAAACTTATTATCTGTACCTCTTGTGCTTGCATCCAAATTACTTATGTAAATGACAAAGAGTAGAGGACCCAGCACCGATCCTTGTGGCACTCCACTGGCCACAGGCCTCCATTCTGAAAAACATTCCTTACAGTTAATGTAGTAGTTATTGTGATCCTATCTCGTGGAAAGTGCGGCCTCTCTAAGTGCATCTCTCGCTATCTGTTGGCCAAGGCATTGGCAGATCTACTAGTCATTATCTTTGATGTAATTCTGAGACAAATTCCTGTTTGTTATTGGGTGGAGCTTTATTTTGTGAAGTCCATTAAAGCATGTAATATTCATGCCATCTTACTTTATGCAACAACTGATTGTTCAGTCCGGTTCACTGTAACTTTCACATTTGATCGATTTGTCGTAATCTGTTGCCAGAAACTCAGAATGAACTATTCCAATGAGAAAACAGCGATTATCGTAATAGGAACAGTTTCAATGCTAAGCTTTTGAAGAATATTTTTTGGTACTTTATGTACACAAGCGAATACAGACTCATAAATTGGTTTTGCGTTGTAGCGAGTATTCGTTTTTCCCAACTTTGGAGAGCAAGTGAACATTATGTTGTCACTCCATGTATTCCATTTATTTTGGTTCTGTTGTTCAATGTTTTAACCGTCAGGCAAATCTTAACAACAAGCCAACTTCGTTTGCAGCTTAACAAACGGAATGAGAAAGATACAGAGATGGAGAACAGGAAAAAATCAATCATTTTAATGTTTGTTCTATCAGGAAATTTTATAGTATTATGGGCACTTTTCCTGTTTTACTCTGTCTATTATCAAACTATCTGGCTGACTCATGGCAGGCTAGGATGATATTACATATATTGTGAATTGGGATTTTTGCTTCAGCTCCTCAATTGTTGCACAAACACTTGCATATATGCAATCATACAAAGTATATTCAGAGCACAGTTGAAGCAAATGGCAAAGTACCCATTGATTGTGCTTCTGAAACCACTTGTGCAATTGTTAGAAAAACTGACGATTTGACCTCTGACCCAGAAAACTGATTTCGGTATCCATTGCCAGAAAAACTGACGTTTTGAAGGCACTTAGTTTTGTTAACATGGAGAACCTTCCAGTTTTCTGAAAAGGGATGTAAATAGAAGAGCCAGTTAATATATACTCAGAGACACAAACAAACCAGCACCTACAAACATGACAAGCGATATGCACATGCAGGTAAGAAATCAAAGCCAATGCAGCAGACATTTATCGGAATGTGCACCCAACTCCGACTCCTTGAGAACCATGTTAGGGAACTGGAGCTGGACCTGGATGAACTTCTGATCATTCAGGAGGTGGAGGGGGGTATTGAGAGGAGTTACAGGGAGGTAGTTAATCTACAGCCACATGAAGAAGTGAGATGGGTTACCGTCAGGGTTAGGAACGGGACCAGCAGGCAATGCAGGGATCTCCTAGGTGGTTCCCCTCAACAATAAGGTTACCATTTTGGATACTGTTGGCGGCAGGGCGGGGAACTTACCAGAGTAAGCAATGGGTACAGGTCTCTGGCACAGATTCTGTCCCTGTTGCTCAGAGGGGAAGAGGGAAGAGGAGCACAGCTTTAGTAATTGAGGACTCCATAGTTAGGGGGACAGGTTTTGTGGCAACAAGAGATACTCACAGTTGGCACGTTGCCTCCCAGGTACCAGGGTTCATGATTTCGCTGATCATGTTTTCAGGATCCTTGAGGGGGAGGGGGAGCAGCCCCAAATTGTGGGCCACATAAGCAGCAACAATATAAGTAGGAAGAAAGGTTGGGATCTGAGGCAGAAATTCAGGGGGCTAGGATGGAAGCTTAGAGCTAGAACAAACAGAGTTGTCATCTCTGGTCTGTTGCCTGTGCTATGTGCTCGAGAGGCGAGGAACAGGGAGAGAGCGGAGCTGAACATGTGGCTGCAGGGATAATGTGGGGGGAGGGTTTTGGATTTTTAGATAATTGGAGCTCTTTCTGCGGTAGGTCAGACCTCTACAAGCAGCATGGTCTTCACCTGAACTAGAGGGGTACCAATATCCTGGGGGTGGGGTGGGAGGGCGATATTTGCTAATGCTCTTCAGGTGGATTTAAGCTAATTCAGCAGGGGGAAGGAACCTGAATTTTACTTCCAGGGCACAGGAGGTTGAGGGGAGTGAGGTCAGAGATAGCTTTACAAGGTCGCGAGAGGGCACCGGCAATCAGGAAGTTGGTTTGAAATGTGTGTACCTCAATGCTAGGAGCATCCGGAATAAGGTGGATGAACTTGCAGCATAGGTTAGTACCTGGGATTTTGATGTTGTGGCCATTTCATAGACATGGATAAAGCAGGGACAGGAGTGGTTGTTGTAGATTCAAGGATTTAGATGTTTCAGAAAGAACAGAGAAGATGGTAAAAGAAGTTGCGTGTGGCATTGTTAATCAAGGGTTAACAACTGAGTTATAACAACTCAGTTGTTATAACAGCTGAGATAATATTTGAGGACTCATCCACTGAGATGGTTTCAGCTGAGTTTAGAAACAGGGAAGGAGAGTTTTCTATAAGCCTCCGAATTGTTCCAGGGATGTAGAGAAAGCATAGCAAAGATGAATCTCGATAGGAGTGAGAGTAACAGGGTAGCTGTTATGAGGGCCTTTCACTTTTCCAATATTGACTGAGAATACTATAGTTCAAGTACTTTAGATGGATCATTTTTTGTTCAATGTGTGTAGGAGGGTTTGGTGACACAGTATGTAGATAGACCAACAAGGGGGTGAGGCCACATTGGATTTGGTACTGCGTAATGAACCCAGCCAGGTGTTAGATTTGGAGGTAGGTGAGCACTTTGGCAATAGTGACCACAATTTGGTTATGTTTCCAACAGTAATGGGCAGGGATAGGATATATACCGCAGGGAAAGGCAATTGTGATGTGATTAGGCAAGGTTTAGGATGCATAGGATGGGGAAGGAAATTGCAGGGGCTGGACACACTTGAAATGTGGACCTTATTCAAGTTACTACAGTTATACTTGATAAGTATATACATATCTGGCAGGGAGGTAGTTGTTGAGAGAGGGAGCCATGGTTTACTAAAGAAGTTGAAGATCTTGTCAAGAAGAAGAAGAAGGCTTAGGTGAGGAAGAGATGTGAAGGCTCAGTTAGGGGGCTTGAGAGTTATAAGTTAGCTTGAATAGACCGAAAGAGAGAGCTAAGAAGAGGTGGGAGGGGCACGAGAATTTGTTGGCAGATAGGATCGAGGAAAACCCTAAGGTCTTCTATAGGTATATCAGGAATAAAAGAACGATTAGAGTAAGATGAGGGACAATCAAAAATGGTAGTGAAAAGTTGTGTGTGAAATCTGAGGACATAGGGTAAGCGCTTAATGAATACTTTTCGTCAATGTTCACATTGGAAAAGGACAATGTTAGTGAGAATATGGAGATACAGGCTATAAGATTAGATGAGATTGAGCTCAACAAAGAGGAGATTTTAGCAATTTTGGAGATCTGAAAATTGATAAGACCCCTGGGATGGATGGGATTTATCCTATTATTCTCTGGGAAGCCAGGGAGGAGATTGCAGAGAATTTGGCTTTGAGCTTTAGTCATTGTTGCCGATGGGAGTAGTGCCAGAAGACTGGAGGATAGGAAATGTTGTTCCCTTGTTTAAGAAGGGGAGTCGGGACAGCCTTTGTAATTATAGGCCAGTGAACCTTACTTCAGTTGTGGGTAATGCGTTTCAAAAGGTTATTTGAGTTAGCATTTATAATCATCTGGAAAGGAATAATTTGATGAGGGATAGTCAACACGGTTTTGTGAAGGGTAAGTCATGCCTCACTAACCTTATTGAGTTCTTCGTGAAGTTGACAAAACAGGTGGATGAAGGTAAAGCGATTGATGTGGTGCATATGAACTTCAGTAAGGCATTTGATAAGGTTTCACACAGTAGGCTATTGCACAAAATACAGAGGTTCGGGATTGAAGGTGATTTAGTAGTTTGGCTAGCTGAAAGAAGACAGACGGTGGTGGTTGATGATAAATGTTCATCCTGCAACTCAGTTACCAGTGATGTGATGCAATAATCTGTTTTGTGTCTGTTGCTGTTTGTCATTTTTATAATTGATCTGGAGGTGGATGTAAGGATGGGTTAGTAAATTTGCAGTATAGAAAGATGTTGTGGGTTACAGAGGGCCAGTGGATTACAGAAGATGCAGAACTGGGCGGAGAAGTGAGAAATGGAGTTTAATACAGAAAAGTGTGAGGTAGTTCACTTTGGAAGAAGTTTCAGAAATGCAGAGTACTGGGCTAATGGTAAAATTCTTGGCAGTGTAGATCAACAGAGAGATCTCGGTGTCCAGGTGCATAAATCCCTGAAAGTTGCCACGCATATTCATAGGGTTGTTCAGAAGGCATATAGTGTGTTGGCATTTATTGGTAGAGGGATTGAGTTTCAGAGCCACAAGATCATGCTTCAGCTATACAAGACACTGGTAAGGCTGAATCTGGAGTGTTGCATGCAGATCTGATCATTGCATTAAACAAAGGATGTGGAAGCTTTGGAAAGGGTTCAAAGGAGATTTACTAGTATGTTGCCTGAAATGGAAGGAGGGTACATAGAACATAGAACATAGAAGGATACAGCGCAGTACAGGCCCTTCGGCCCTCGATGTTGCGCCGACCGAATCCTACCTAGCCTATACTAGCCCAATAACTTCCAAATGCCTATCCAATGCCCGCTTAAATGACCATAAAGAAGGAGAGTTCACCAATGATACGGGCAGGGCATTCCAGGAACTCACAACCCGCTGTGTGAAGAATCTACCCCTAACATCTGTCCTATACCTACCACCCCTTAATTTAAAGCTATGTCCTCTAGTAATACCTGACTCCATTAGCGGTAAAAGGTTCTTAGTATCTACCCTATCTAAACCCCTAATCATCTTATACACTTCTATCAGATCTCCCCTAAACCTTCTCTTCTCCAATGAGAACAGCCCCAAGTGCCTCAGCCTTTCCTCATAAGATTTTCCTACCATTCCAGGCAACATCCTGGTAAACCTCCTCTGCACTCGTTCTAAAGCTTCCACATCCTTCCTATAGTATGGTGACCAAAACTGCACACAATACTCCAGATGAGGCCGCACCAGAGTCTTATACAACTGCAACATGACCTCAGGACTCCGGAACTCAATTCCTCTGCCAATAAAGCCCAGTACACCATATGCCTTCCTCACAGCACTATTTACCTGGGTGGCAACTTTCAGAGATCTGTGTACATGGACACCAAGATCCCTCTGCTCATCCACACTACCAAGTAGCCTACCATTAGCCCAGTAATCCATCATCTTGTTATTCCTACCAAAGTGAACGACTTCGCACTTAGCTACATTGAATTCCATTTGCCACATTTCCGCCCAGCTCTGCAACTTATCTATATCCCGCTGTAACTTACCACTTCCTCACTATCCACAACTCCACCGACTTTTGTGTCATCCGCAAACTTGCTTACCCAGCTTTCAAGTCCTTCCTCTAGATCATTTATAAAGATAACAAAAAGCAATGGTCCCAAAACAGATCCTTGTGGTACACCGCTAGTAACTGCGCTCCAAGATGAACATAATCCATCAACTACTACCCTCTGTCTCCTTCCAGCCAGCCAATTCCTAATCCAAACCTCTAATGTATCCTCAATGCCATACCTCCGAAGTTTTAGCATTAGCCTACCATGGGGAACCTTATCGAACGCCTTACTAAAATCCATATACACAACATCTACTGCTTTACCCTCATCCACTTCCTTGGTCACCTTCTCAAAGAACTCAATAAGGTTTGTGAGGCACGACCTGCCCTTCACAAAACCATGCTGGCTATCCCTGATCACGTTATTCCTACCCAGATGTTCATAAATCTTATCCCTTACCATTCTCTCCAAGACTTTGCCCACCACTGAAGTCAGACTCACTGGCCTATAGTTGCTAGGGCTATCCCTACTCCCTTTCTTGAACAATGGGACCACATTCGCTATCCTCCAGTCCTCTGGTACTATTCCTGTTGACAACGACGACATAAAAATCCAGGCCAATGGCTCTGCTATCTCCTCCCTAGCTTCCCATAGGATCCTGGGGTAAATGCCATCAGGCCCAGGAGACATCTATATTCATCCTTTCCAATATTCCCAAAACCTCTTCCCTGCATATTTCCAGGGCATCCATTCTAATTATTTGTGATTCCATATTCACATCAGCAACAGTGTCCTGTTCCTGAGTGAATACTGATGAAAAGTACTGATTTAATGTCTCTCCAATCTCCTCCGCCTCCACACACAACTTCCCACTACTATCCTTGACTGGACCGATACCTACCCTAGTCATCCTTTTATTCTTGACATACCTATAGAAAGCCTTTGGGTTTTCCCTAATCCTACCAGCTAAAGACTTTTCATGTCCCCTTCTCGCTTCTCTTAGCTCCCTCTTTAGCTCCTTCCTGGCTACCTTATAACTCTCAATCGCCCCTACTGAACCTTCACGCCTCATCTTTACATATGCCGCCTTCTTCCCTTTCACAAGGGACTCCAATTCCTTACTAAACCACGGCTGCCTCACAAGGCCCTTTACACCATGCCTGACTGGTACATACCTATCGAGGACACGCAGTAGCTGCTCCTTGAACACTCCCCACATCTCATTAGTGTTCTTCTCTTGAAGCCTGTTTTTCCAATCCACACATCCTAAGTCATGCCTCACTGCATCATAATTTCCCTGCCCCCAGCTATAGCTCTTGCCCTGCGGCACACGATTATCCCTCTCCATCACTAAAGTAAAAGTCACCGAGTTGTGGTCACTGTCCCCGAAGTGCTCACCTACCTCCAAGTCTAACACCTGGCCTGGTTCATTACCTAGAACCAAATCCAATATAGCCTCCCCTCTTGTTGGCCTGTCGACATATTGTGTCAGGAAACCCTCCTGCACACATTGTACAAACACCGACCCATCTAATGAACTCGAGCTATAGCTCTCCCAGTCAATATCTGGGAAGTTAAAGTCCCCCATAACAACCACCCTGCTACCTTCACTCTTTTCCTGAATCATCCTCGCAATATTATCCTCTACTTCTCTAGGACTATTAGGAGGCCTGTAGAAAACACCTAACAGGGTGACCTCACCTTTCCTATTTCTAACCTCAGCCCAAACTACCTCAGATGGCAAGTCCTCTTCCATCGTCCATTCCACTGCTGTGATACTGTCTTTGACAAGTAATGCCACGCCTCCCCCTTTTTTACCCCCATGTCTGATCCTACTAAAACATTTGAACCCTGGAATGTGCAACAGCCATTCTTGTCCCTGTTCTACCCACGTCTCTGTAATGGCCACAACATCGAAGTCCCAGGTACCAACCCACGCTGCAAGTTCACCTACCTTATTCCTTATACTTCTGGCATTGAAGTATACACACTTCAATCCACCTTTCTGGTTACAGGCACCCTCCTTAGAGATCGCTGCATTATTCCTAACCTCCCTACACTCAAGGTCCTGTACCCTAAAGCTACAGTCCTGGTTCCCATGCCCCCGCGGAGTTAGTTTAAACCCTCCCAAAGAGCACTAGCAAACCTCCCCCCAAGGATACTGGTGCCCCTCAGGTTCAAGTGTAGACCATCCTTTTTATAGAGGTCCCACCTTCCCCAGAAAGGACCCCAGTTATCCAGAAACCGGAATCCCTCCCTCCTGCACCATCCCTGTAGCCACGCATTTAACTGCTCTCTCTCCCTGTTCCTCGACTCTCTATCACGTGGCACGGGTAACAAACCAGAGACTACAACTCTGTTTGTTCTAACTCTGAGCTTCCAACCTAGCTCCCTGAAAGCCTGCCTTACATCCTCACCCTTCTTCCTACCTATATCGTTGGTGCCAACGTGGACCACGACCTGGGGCTGCTCCCCCTCCCCCTTAAGGACCCGGAAAACACGATCAGCGACATCACGTACCCTTGCACCTGGGAGGCAACATACCAAACGTGAGTCCCTGTCGCCCCCACAAAACCGTCTGTCTGTACCCCTCACTATCGAGTCCCCAAGAACAATTGCTCTACCTTTCTCCACCCTACCCTTCTGAGCAACGGGGCCAGGCTCCGTGCCAGAGGCCTGAACCTCGTTGCTTGCCCCTGGTAAGTCATCCCCCCCCACAAGTATCCAAAACGGTATACTTGTTCTTGAGGGGAATGACCGCAGGGGGTCCCTGCACTGGCTTCCTCCTCCCACTCCCCCTCACTGTCACCCAACTATCTTGAACTTTCGGAGTAACTACTTGCCTATAGCTCCGATCTATGACCTCCTCTGCCTCCCGAATGATCCGCAGTTCATCCAACTCCAGCTCCAGTTCCCTAACACGGGTTTGGAGGAGCTGGAGATGGGTGCACTTCTTGCAAGTGTACTCAGCAGGGACGCTGATGGCTTCCCTCACCTCATACATGTTGCAAGAGGAACATTGCCCTCTCTGCACTGCCATCCCTCTAAAAGTAAGCTTTCCTTAAAAAAAAAACAAAAACCAACTAAATCTAAAGAAACAAACAAGGAAAATGCAGCACTTACCCGCTAGTCACAATTGGTCTTATTATTAGGTTAGAGGAGGTGGAAGGGTGGGAGGCACTACTCGTGTAGTGCCTCGGGTGACTCGCCTACGCGTTTAAATAAGGGGAGAGAGAAAAAAACACCTTACCCAGGTAACCTAGCGCGCCTTCCGGGTCTGCTACCGCTTTTTTAAAGGAAAACTTTAAATTTTTAACTATTAAATAAACGACCAAACTTACCCACCAGCCGTCGCGAAGTCTTCCGAGAGACTGAGGCCTACAACTCGGAGCCCGCGTTTAAATAAGGGGAGAGAGAAAAAAACACCTTACCCAGGTAACCTAGCGCGCCTTCCGGGTCTGCTACCGCTTTTTTAAAGGAAAACTTTAAATTTTTAACTATTAAATAAACGACCAAACTTACCCACCAGCCGTCGCGAAGTCTTCCGAGAGACTGAGGCCTACAACTCGGAGCCCGCGTTTAAATAAGGGGAGAGAGAAAAAAACACCTTACCCAGGTAACCTAGCGCGCCTTCCGGGTCTGCTACCGCTTTTTTAAAGGAAAACTTTAAATTTTTAACTATTAAATAAACGACCAAACTTACCCACCAGCCGTCGCGAAGTCTTCCGAGAGACTGAGGCCTACAACTCGGAGCCCGCGTTTAAATAAGGGGAGAGAGAAAAAAACACCTTACCCAGGTAACCTAGCGCGCCTTCCGGGTCTGCTACCGCTTTTTTAAAGGAAAACTTTAAATTTTTAACTATTAAATAAACGACCAAACTTACCCACCAGCCGTCGCGAAGTCTTCCGAGAGACTGAGGCCTACAACTCGGAGCCCGCGTTTAAATAAGGGGAGAGAGAAAAAAACACCTTACCCAGGTAACCTAGCGCGCCTTCCGGGTCTGCTACCGCTTTTTTAAAGGAAAACTTTAAATTTTTAACTATTAAATAAACGACCAAACTTACCCACCAGCCGTCGCGAAGTCTTCCGAGAGACTGAGGCCTACAACTCGGAGCCCGCGTTTAAATAAGGGGAGAGAGAAAAAAACACCTTACCCAGGTAACCTAGCGCGCCTTCCGGGTCTGCTACCGCTTTTTTAAAGGAAAACTTTAAATTTTTAACTATTAAATAAACGACCAAACTTACCCACCAGCCGTCGCGAAGTCTTCCGAGAGACTGAGGCCTACAACTCGGAGCCCGCGTTTAAATAAGGGGAGAGAGAAAAAAACACCTTACCCAGGTAACCTAGCGCGCCTTCCGGGTCTGCTACCGCTTTTTTAAAGGAAAACTTTAAATTTTTAACTATTAAATAAACGACCAAACTTACCCACCAGCCGTCGCGAAGTCTTCCGAGAGACTGAGGCCTACAACTCGGAGCCCGCGTTTAAATAAGGGGAGAGAGAAAAAAACACCTTACCCAGGTAACCTAGCGCGCCTTCCGGGTCTGCTACCGCTTTTTTAAAGGAAAACTTTAAATTTTTAACTATTAAATAAACGACCAAACTTACCCACCAGCCGTCGCGAAGTCTTCCGAGAGACTGAGGCCTACAACTCGGAGCCCGCGTTTAAATAAGGGGAGAGAGAAAAAAACACCTTACCCAGGTAACCTAGCGCGCCTTCCGGGTCTGCTACCGCTTTTTTAAAGGAAAACTTTAAATTTTTAACTATTAAATAAACGACCAAACTTACCCACCAGCCGTCGCGAAGTCTTCCGAGAGACTGAGGCCTACAACTCGGAGCCCGCGTTTAAATAAGGGGAGAGAGAAAAAAACACCTTACCCAGGTAACCTAGCGCGCCTTCCGGGTCTGCTACCGCTTTTTTAAAGGAAAACTTTAAATTTTTAACTATTAAATAAACGACCAAACTTACCCACCAGCCGTCGCGAAGTCTTCCGAGAGACTGAGGCCTACAACTCGGAGCCCGCGTTTAAATAAGGGGAGAGAGAAAAAAACACCTTACCCAGGTAACCTAGCGCGCCTTCCGGGTCTGCTACCGCTTTTTTAAAGGAAAACTTTAAATTTTTAACTATTAAATAAACGACCAAACTTACCCACCAGCCGTCGCGAAGTCTTCCGAGAGACTGAGGCCTACAACTCGGAGCCCGCGTTTAAATAAGGGGAGAGAGAAAAAAACACCTTACCCAGGTAACCTAGCGCGCCTTCCGGGTCTGCTACCGCTTTTTTAAAGGAAAACTTTAAATTTTTAACTATTAAATAAACGACCAAACTTACCCACCAGCCGTCGCGAAGTCTTCCGAGAGACTGAGGCCTACAACTCGGAGCCCGCGTTTAAATAAGGGGAGAGAGAAAAAAACACCTTACCCAGGTAACCTAGCGCGCCTTCCGGGTCTGCTACCGCTTTTTTAAAGGAAAACTTTAAATTTTTAACTATTAAATAAACGACCAAACTTACCCACCAGCCGTCGCGAAGTCTTCCGAGAGACTGAGGCCTACAACTCGGAGCCCGCGTTTAAATAAGGGGAGAGAGAAAAAAACACCTTACCCAGGTAACCTAGCGCGCCTTCCGGGTCTGCTACCGCTTTTTTAAAGGAAAACTTTAAATTTTTAACTATTAAATAAACGACCAAACTTACCCACCAGCCGTCGCGAAGTCTTCCGAGAGACTGAGGCCTACAACTCGGAGCCCGCGTTTAAATAAGGGGAGAGAGAAAAAAACACCTTACCCAGGTAACCTAGCGCGCCTTCCGGGTCTGCTACCGCTTTTTTAAAGGAAAACTTTAAATTTTTAACTATTAAATAAACGACCAAACTTACCCACCAGCCGTCGCGAAGTCTTCCGAGGGTCTTCAGAGGAAAGGCTGAGGGAACTGACGCTGTTTTTGTTGGACAGAAGAAGGTTGAGAGGTGACTTAATTGAGACATATGAGATAATCAGAGGGTTAGATAGGGTGGACGGTGAGAGCCTTTTTCCTCAGATGGTGAAGGCTAACATGAGGCGACATAGCTTCAAATTGAGGGGTGTTAGATATAGGACAGGTATCAGGGGTGTTTCTTTCCTCAGAGTAGTAGGGGTGTGGAGCAGCCTGTCTGACATTAAGAACATTTAAATGGGCATTGGATATACATGGGCATCAGATTAATTTCAGATTGGTGCATCATCGAGGGTCAAAGGGCCTGTACTGCGCTGTAATGTTCTATGTTCTAATGTGCTGGAGTGATTGGATTCTGAGAAAGTTTGGAAATCTGAGCGGGTGGGGAGTGAGCGAGGTTCACAGGTGGAAAGGCAGTTTTGGAGAATGCTCTGGTAACTGTAGACAGAAAGTAAGTGAATAGAGGTTGAACTGAAGATCTTGCAGAGGTTTATTTGAAGGCAAGGATCACAGAAACATGTGAGAAAACGAATCTGAGTGGAGACCAAAGAGGTCCAAAATAAAAAGAGGTGAGGACTCTAAGAGGATATTCTTTGGCCAAGACAATTTCTGACCCATTAGTCAAGCAGCAGTCGTGAGAGAGAGGAGCAGAGTGAACATTTCAGGTAGTGAACTTGTCTCAGAATGTGCTAAAGATAGAAACATTATCGTCTCCATTCAAATGAAACAGAAGGCGTTTAGAAGGTCAAAAAATCATATTGCGTCAAGAAATGAAATAGATGCTCGGCTGGAGACGGTATGGAGGCAGCTGAGTCACGAAACTGTGCCAATCAAAAAAAAAGCAAGAACTGACAGAAATACTCATGTGGTAGATGGCACACAAAACAATGAACACAAAATGGGAGAACAGACATTACACGTCTCAATTCATAAAGTTGAGGTTGAAACTGGAAGGCTGTAAATTGCCTCATCTTTGAAAAACGTTACTGTGCATTAATGATCAAGATGTGATCCCCACAATAAATACACAATTAAAGTGACAGTTCATTGGCTGGTAGGAAACAAACTTACAGACTGAGTGCTCCTTTCCACAAATAAGGTAACCTCTTTCTTCTTTGTCTCCATTTTGTAGAGGAGACTGTGAGTTGATTAATTGAAAGAAACATACACGAAAATTGTTAGTTTGCTTCAGAAAATATTAGCCAAAGGTTTTCTATTGACCAGACAGTTGCTGTTGCAGCCAAGATCTGATTTGTGCATGGCACCCAGTTGCACACTTGGAGGAAATTGCTCTGGAGAATGAAATTTCCCAGCGAAATTGCTCTATGTCTGGAAACTTCTGAAATTCTCCACATCAATCTGTGGTCTTCAGAAATTTTATTGAAATTAAGTAAACAGTTACTCACAAAAAAATAAAGCTTTAGATACATTCTTTTGCTTCTGTGTAGCTATTCAATGAATCAGATGCTTAGTTTGCAAACCCCAAACTCATCTCTCGCACAGCATTTACATCCACCAGACTGAGTCAACATGCTCCAGGAACAAATCTCTCTCTTTGCTCTGCCCACAACCACCTACATGAATAAATCAATGAACTGCGGGAGCTGGAAATCAGAAAGAAAAACTCTAATTGTTGAAAAAACACAAGTAGATTTGGCAACGTCTATGGAGAGAAATCAAAATTAACGTTTCGTGTCCACTGACTGAACTTCAGAATCTTCTTTCTCTCCACAAATCCTGCCAGACCTGCTGAGTCGTTCAAGCAATATTTGTTTTTGTACCGATTCACCAACTGCTGGCGTGCTAATCCTTTTGACCACTGAGAACCCAAGCACCCATTCCACCATCATTGGACGCACCACTCTTTCCTTATCCTCATGCCTATGAGTCTAACATCTATTTCTGAGGTCTAGCTTCCCATACCTCTGGACCCAAACCTTCTTGCCCCATCCATGACCAACTTTCCTCCCACAGTGTTGGACATGGTCACTCCTTGCCCTCCACTGCACCCATCCACCCTTTTCTGACCACCAGAACCAAACCATCTCTCCCTGCTCCAGCAACATCTCTCTTTTCCTGCCCTACTGGACATGATACCCTCTCCCTACTGCCTGCACCTGACCCTTTCCTTTACTGCCTAATGCGACACTCACAGTTCTCAACTCTCAATTTATTTCACTCAGCTTCCAATTTACCCAAAGTCCCATTCATTTGCTGCCCTGTATTCTGACATTCTACTCAGTTGACACACTACTCCATCTGACACTCTGGACCCTGACATAGATCATGCTTCCCAGCTGAAACCATACTTACTTGAAACTTTATGCCTTATCCAACTGGGATCCTTTTCCATTGGCTCCCTACCACTACACAACAGGCAGCATACCCTGCTTTCACCCTACTGATCTGATACTTTGGCAGGAGAAAGTGAGGTCTGCAGATGCTGGAGATTTTTTTTGGTTTGGTGGTGGGAGGTGGGGTCATGGTCAAGGGGGCAGTAGGAGGAGGTGTCCGCGAGCTGGCGTTTGGCCTCAGCGGTGTAAAGGTTGGTGCGCCAAACTACTACCACGCCTCCCTTGTCTGCCGGTTTGATGGTGAGGTTGGGGTTGGAGTAGACGGAGTGGAGAGCTGCACGTTCCGAGGGTGAGAGGTTGGAGTGGGTAGAGGGGTGGACAGGTTGAGGCGGTTAATGTCACGGTGGTAGTTGGCTATAAAGAGATCGAGGGCAGGTAAGAGGCCAGCACGGCAGGAGAAAGGGTCGTCAGAGGGTGGGCGAGAATCTTGGTTGAAGAAGTAGGCACGGAGGCGAAGGCGGCGGAAGAATTATTCCATGTCTCGCCGCGTGTTGAACTCGTTAATCCTAGAGTGTAGGGGAATGAAGGTGAGGCCTCTGATGAGGACTGATCTTTCATCCTCAGAGAGGGGGAGGTCTGGAGGGATGGTGAAAACACGGCAGGGCTGGGAGCTAGGACCTGCTGTGGGGCTGGAACTGGGAGTGGGGGCGGGGTTAGGCGCAGGGGTGGGGATGGAGATCAGCGTGGGGCGGGGTTAGGCGAGGTAACGGAGATCGGCGTGGGGCGGGGTTAGGCGTGGTGACGGCGATCGGCGTGGAGGCGGAGACACATGAGGCGTTGTGGTCATGCAGGTTAGTGATGACATTGGGGGCGGAAGTGGCTGCGGTGACGGCAACCCAAAGAGCGGAAGTGGCTGTGGCGACGAAAGAAACCCTGTTATTCCTGATAGCCGCGGGGGGCAAATCCGTCGGTGATGGTCTTCCTGAAGAAGAGCTTATGCCCGAAACGTCGAATTTCCTGTTCCTTGGATGCTGCCTGACCTGCTGCGCTTTTCCAGCAACACATTTTCAGCTCCTATACCTTGGCATCCTTACCACATGTTGCTCGCCTTAAAGAGCACCTAATTGCTTACTCACCTATTATCCTACATCCTGGCATCTCACCAACTATGTACCCTAACAAGCTAGCACACTGTTTACCTAGCACACTTCCACCCTATTGAACTGACATCGTAGCCCCTACTCCGTGACACTTAGCACCTCCCTAGGTGGCACAACACATACTGGCAACCTCCTAAACTGAGACTATGCCCCCTTACCCATCTCTACCCTACTGTCCCAGTTACCTATGGTACCTACGGTGTTGTGAACTAGACCAGATCCCTCAATATATTTCAAGACAGTTGCATAAATCATAACCTAATCTTATTTTAATGGCGAGTGTAATGTGCTGTGTTGTAGGTGCAATATGACTGATCAATCTACTCCATTTTAAGCAAAACACAATTTATTCAAATACTATAATAAAAAGAAAAGGAAAAAGAACTTAGAATAATTTAACTCCATTGGAAAAAGTACAAAATCATAATGGTATGTTGCTTCCCTGGTGTCAGGATCAAGGATGTCTCAGAAAGGTTGCAGAATGTTCTCAAGGGGGAGAAGGGCCAGCAAGAGGTCATTGTCCACATTGGAACCAAAGATATAGGAAGGGAAAAGGTTGAGATTCTGAAGGGAAATTGCAGAGAGTTAGGGAGGAATTTAAAAAGGAGGCCCTCAAGAGCAGTAATATCTGGATTACTCCCGGTGCTATGAGCTAGTGAGGGCTGGAACAGGAGGAGGGGGCAGATAAATGCATGGCTAAGGAGCTGGTCTATGGGAGAAGGATTCACATATTAGATCATTGGAAGTGGTTTTGTAGGAGAAGTGGCCTGTACAAGAATTCGGATTGCACCTGAATTGGAAGGGGACTAATATACTGAAGAGGGAAATTTGCTGGAGAGGGTATTGAGGGATAGAATCTATTTATGTTTAAAAAATAAAGATAACAAGATTTTGTGTAGGGGAGATTGTGCCTTACCAACTTAATAGAGTTTTTCAAAGAACTGACCAAGTTGATAGATGAAGGAAGGGCAATTGATGTCATATACAAGGACTTTAGTAAAGCATTTGATAAGGCTCCCCATGGTAAATTAATGGAGAAAGTGAAGTCACATGGTTTGCAGAGTGTTCTAGCTAGGTGGACAATAAACTGGTGAGCAACAGGAGACAGAGAGTAATAGTTGAAGGGAGTTTCTCAAAATGGAGAAAAGCGACCAGTAGTGTTCCACATGGGTCAGTATTGGGGCCACTGTTGTTTGTAATAGAACATAGAACATAGAAAAATACAGCACAGTGCATGCTCTTCGGCCTCGATGTTGCGCCGACCGAAGCCTAACTAATCTACACTAGCCCAATAACCTCCATATGCTTATCCAAAGCCTGCTTAAATGACCATAAAGAGGGAGAGTCCACCACTGCTACTGGTAGGGCATTCCATGAACTCACAACCTGCTGAGTAAAGAAGCTACCCCTAACATCTGTCCTATACCAACCTCCCCTTAATTTAAAGCTGTGTCCCCTAGTAACAGCTGACTCCATTAGCGGAAAAAGGTTCTCACTGTTAACCCTATCTAAATACCTAATCATCTTGTACATCTATAAAATCTCCCCAAACCTTCTTTTCTCCAATGAGAACAGCCCCAAGTGCCTCAGCCTTTCCTCATACGATCTTCCTACCATGCCAGGCAACATCCCGGTAAACCTCCTCTGCACCTGTTCCAGTGCCTCCACATCCTTCCTATAGTATGGCGATCAAAACTGCACACAATACTCCAGATGAGGCCGCACCAGAGTCTTATACAACTGCAACATGACATCAGGACTCCGGAACTCAATTCCTCTACTAATAAAGCCCAGTCCGCCATATGCCTTCTTCACAGCACTATTTACCTGGGTGGCAACTTTCAGAGATCTGTGTACATGGACACCAAGATCCCTCTGCTCATCCACACTACCAAGTAGCCTACCATTAGCCCAGTAATCCATCTTCTTGTTACTCCTACCAAAGTAAATGACTTCACACTTAACTACATTGAACTCCATTTGCCAACTTTCTGCCCAGCTCTGCAACTTATCTATATCCCGCTGTAACCTGCCACATCCTGATTCACTATCCACAACTCCATCGACTTTCGTATCATCCGCAAACTTGCTCATCCAGCCTTCAAGCCCCTCCTGCAGGTCATTTATAAAAATGACAAACAGCAATGGTCCCAAAACAGATCCTTGTGGAACACCGCTAGTAACAGCACTCCAAGATGAACCTTTACCATCAACTGTCTCCTTCCAGCCAGCCAATTCCTAATCCAAACCTCCAACTCCCCCTCAATGCCATACCTCCGTATTTTTTGCAGTAGCCTACCATGGGGAACCTTATCAAACACCTTACTAAAATCCATATACACCACATCTACTGCTTTACCCTTGTCCACCTCCTTAGTCACCTTCTCAAAGAACTCAATAAGGTTTGTGAGGCACGACCTGCCCTTCACAAAACCATGCTGACTATCCTTGATCACATTATTCCTATCCAGATGTTCATAAATCCTATCCAATTCTCTCGAAGACTTTGCCCACAACAGAAGTGAGACTTACTGGCCTATAGTTACTATAGCTATCCCTACTCCCCTTCTTGAACAATGGGGACCACATTCGCTATCCTCCAGTCTTCTGGCACTATTCCCGTATACAACGACGACATAAAAATCAAGGCCAATGGCTCTGCTATCTCCTCCCTAGCTTCCCAGAGGATCCTAGGATAAATGCCATTAGGCCCAGGGGACTTATCTATTTTCACCCTTTCCAGTATTCCCCAGACCTCTTCCCTACATACCTCAAAGCCACTTGTGACTCAATATTCACATCAGCAACAATGTCCTGTTCCTGAGTGAATACTGACGAAAAGTATTGATTTAGTTTCTCTCCAACCTCCACGCACAACTTCCCACTACTATCCTTGACTGGACCGATACCTACCCTAGTCATCCTTTTATTCCTGACGTGCCGATAGAAAGCCTTTGGGTTTTCCCTAATCCTACCAACTAAGGACTTTTCATGTCCCATTCTCGCTGCTCTTAGCTCTCTCTTTAGATCCTTCCTGGCTACCTTATAACTCTCAATTGCCCAAACTGAACCTTCATGCCTCATCTTTACATAGGCCACCCTCTTCCCTTTCACAAGGGATTCCAATTCCTTATTAAACCACGGCTCCCTCACAAGACCCTTTACTCCCTGCCTTACTGGTACATACTTATCAAGGATGCCCAATAGCTGCTCCTTGAACAAGCTTTTGTGTCCTTCCCTTGAAGCCTATTTTTCCAATCCACGCATCCTAGGTCATGCCTCACCACATCATAATTTCCCTGCCCCCCAGCTATAACTCTTGCCCTGCAGTGCACACTTATCCCTCTCCATCACTAGAGTAAAAGTCACCGAGTTGTGGTCACTGTCCCCGAAGTGCTCACTTACCTCCTAGTCTAACACCTGGCATTACCTAGAACCAAATCCAGTATAGCCTCACCTCTTGTTGGCCTGTCGACATATTGTGTCAGGAAACCCTCCTGCACACATTGGACAAACACCGACTCATCTAACGAACTCGACCTATAGCTTTCCCAGTCAATATCTGGGAAGTTAAAGTCCCCCATTACAACCACCCTGCTACTTTCACTCTTCTCCCGAATCATCCTCACAATACTTTCCTCTACGTCTATCGGACTATTAGGAAGCCTGTAGAAAACTCCTAACAGGGTGACCTCACCTTTCCTATTTCTAACCTCAGCCCAAACTACCTCAGATGGCAAGTCTTCCTCCGTCGTCCTTTCCACCGCTGTAATACTATCCTTGACAAGCAATGCCACACCTCCCCCTCTTTTACCCCCACCTCTGACCCTACTAAAACATTTAAACCCTGGAACCTGCAACAGCCAATCCTGTCCCTGTTATACCCACGTCTCTGTAATGGCCACAACATCGAAGTCCCAGGTACCAAGTTCACCTACCTTATTTCTTATACTTCTGGCACTGAAGTATACACACTTCAAGCCACCTTCCTGTTTACAGTCACCCTCCTTCGAGATCGATGCCATGTTCCTAACCTCCCTACAATCAAGGTCCTGTACCCTAAAGCTACAGTCCAGGTTCCCATGCCCCTGCAGAGTTAGTTTAAACCCTCCCAAAGAGCACTAGCAAACCTCCCCCCAAGGATACTGGTGCCCCTCAGGTTCAGGTGTAGGCCATCCTGTTTATAGAGGTCCCACCTTCCCCAGAAAGAACTCCAGTTGTCCAGAAACCGTAATCCCTCCCTCCTGCACCATCCCTGTAGCCACGCATTTAACTGTTCTCTCTCCCTATTCCTCGACTCTCTATCATGTGGCACGGGTAACAAACCAGAGACAACAACTCTGTTCGTTCTAGTTCTGAGCTTCCAACCTAACTCTGTGAAAGCCTGCCTAACATCCTCACCCCTCTTCCTACCTATGTCGTTGGTGCCAACGTGGACCACGACCTGGGGCTGCTCCCCCTCCCCCTTAAGGACCCGGAAAACACGATCAGAGACATTACGTACCCTTGCACCTGGGAGGCAACATACCAATCGTGAGTCTCTGTCACCCCCGCAGAACGCCCCTCACTATTAAGTCCCCAATAACTATCGCTCTATCTTTCTCCACCCTTCCCTTCTGAGCAACGGGGACAGGCTCCGTGCCAGAGGCCTGAACCTCGTTGCTTACCCCTGGTAAGTCATCCCCCCCACAAGTATCCAAAACAGTATACTTGTTCTTGAGGGGAATGACCGCAGGGGGTCCCTGCACTGGCTGCTTTCTCCCAGTCCCCCTCACTGTCACCCATCTGTCTATAACTTTCGGAGTAACTACTTCCCTAAAGCTCTGATCTATGACCCCCTCTGCCTCCTGAATGATCCGCAGTTCATCCAACTCCGGCTCCAGTTCCCTAACACGGTCCAGTTCCCTAAATGATTTGGAAGAGGGCATGTTGGTTTGAGCAGCAAGTTTGCATATGACATGAAGATTAGTGGAGTAGCAGAAAGCATAAGGGACTGTCAAAGAATACAGGAGAACATAGATAAACTGGAGCATTGAGCGGAAAAGTGGCAGATGGATTTCAATCCAGACAAATGTAAGGTGATGCATTTAGGCAAGTCTAATTCTAGAGTGAATTATACAATGAATGGAAGAGCCTTGGGAAAAGTTGTTGGGCAAGAGATCTGGGAGTGCAGGTCCATTGTACCCTGAAGGTTGCTACACAGGTGGATAGAGTGGTCAAGAAGGCATACAGTATACTTGCCTTCTTTGGACGGTGTATCGAGTATAAGAACTGGCAAGTCATGTTAACATAGTACAAGACATTGGTTCGGCCGCATTTACAATATTGCATACAGTCCTGGTCGCCACATTACCAAAAGGATGTGGACACGTTGGACAGCGTGCAGGTAAGGTTTATGAGGATGTTGCCTGGTATGGAAGGTGTTAGCTATGAAGAGATGCTTTGTAGGTTAGGTTTATTTTCATTAGAAAAAAGGAGATTGAGGGGGGACCTGATTGAGGTTTACAAAATCATGAAGGGTACAGACAGGGTGGTTAGAGACAAGCTTTTTCCCAGGCTGAAGGATTCAGTAATGAGAGGTCAGGCTTTCAAGATGAGAGGTGGAAAGCTTAAGGGGGATACATGCAAGAAGTACTTGACACAGAGGGTGGTGAGTGTCTGGAACTTGTTACCAGCAGAGATGGTAGAGGCAGGCCTGATAGATTCATTTACGATGCATCTGGACAGATGCATGGGTAGGTGGGGAACAATGAGATATAGATGCTTAGGAATTGGCCGACAGGTTTAGACATTACATTTGGATCGGCTCAGGTTTGAAGGGCCAAAGGGCCTGTTCCTGGGCTGTAAGTTTTCTTTATTCTTTGTTCTTCGTACACTGACAGGGAAATTTGCTAGAAGTGCTTGGGAGGATTTAAACTAGTAAGGTGGGGGGTGGGACCGAGGGAGATAGTGAGGAAAGAGATTAATCTAAGACTGGTACAGTTGAGTGAGTCAAACAGTAAGGGCAGGCAGGGATAAGGTAGGACTAATCAATTAAACTGCACTTATTTCAATGCAAGGAAAGTTAATGAACTCAGGGCATGGTTAGGAACATGGGACTGGGATATCATAGCAATTACAAAAACATAGCTCAGGGATGGGCAGGACTAGCAGCTTAATGTTTCAGGATACAAATGCTACAGGAAGGATAGAAAGGGAATCAAGAGAGGAGCAGGTGTGGCGTTTTTGATAAGGGATAGCATTACAGCTGTACTGAGGGAGGATATTCCTTGAAATTCATCCAGGGATCTCTATGGGATGCTATAGAAGTGATTGCTAGGCCTCTTGCTGAGACATTTGCATCATCGATAGTCACAGGTGAGGTGGCGGAAGTCTGGAGATTGATTAACAGGCTGCCACTGTTTAAGAAGGACGGTAAAGACAAGCCAGAGAACTATAGACCAATGAGCCTGACCTCGGTGGTGGGCAAGTTGTTGGAGGGAATCCTGGGGGACAGCATGTACATGTATTTAGAAAGGCAAGGACTGATTAGAGATAGTCAATATGGCTTTGTGTGTGGGAAATCATGTCTCACAAACTTGATTGAGTTTTTTGAAGAAGTAACAAAGAGGATTGATGAGGACAGAGATGTAGATATGATCTATATAGACTTGAGTAAGGCGTTTGACAAGGTTCCCCATGGGAGACAGGTTAGCAAGGTTAGGTCTGCTGTCTGGATTCAGAATTGGCTGGCTGACTGAAGGCAGAGAGTGGTTGTGGATGGAAAATATTCTGCCTGGAGGACAGTGTTGAGTGGGGTCCCACAGGGATCTGTTCTTGGGCCTCTTCTCTTTGTAGTTTTTATAAATAACTTGGATGAGGAGGTTGAGAGGTGGGTTATTAAATTTGCAGATGACACAAAGATTGGAGATGTCATCGATAGTATCGAGGGCAGGCTGAGGCGTGACATAGACAAGATGCAGAGCTGGGCTGAGAAATGGCAGATGGAGTTCAACCTGGATAAATGTGAGGTGATGCATTTTGGAAGGTAAAACTCGAATGCTGAATATAGGATTAAAGACAGGATTCTTGGCAGAGTGGAGGAATAGACGGATCTGGGTGTGAATGTACATAGATCCCTCAAAGTTGCCACCCAAGTGGATAGGATTGTTAAGAAATCATATGGTGTTTTGGCTTTCATTAACGGGGGATCGTGTTTAAGAGCCACCAGGTTTTGCTACTGCTCTACAAGTCCCTGGTGAGACCACACTTGGAATATTCTGTCCAGTTCTGGTCGCCCTACTGTGGGAAAGATACAGAAGATTTGGAGAGGGTGCAAAGAAGGTTTATCAGGATGCTGCCTGGACTGGAGGGCTTGCCGTATGAAGAAAGATTGAATAAGCTCGGATTTTTCTCTCTGGAGAGAAGGAGAAGGAGAGGAGACCTCATCAAGGTGCACAAAAGAATGAGAGGAATGGATAGAGTCAGTAGCCAGAGACTTTTCCCCAGGGCAGGATTGACTGGTATGAGAAGTCATAGTTTGAAGATATTAGGAGGAAGGTATAAAGGAGACATCAGAGGTAGGTTCTTTACGCAGAGAATTGTGAATGCACGGAATGCTTTGCCAGCTGACGTGGTGGAAGCAGAGTCATTGGGGACATTTAAGTGACTGCTGGACATGCACATGGATAGCAGTGAGTTGAGGGGTGTGCAGGTTAAGTTATTATATTTCCCATGAGGATTAAGTCTCGGCACAACATTGGTCCTAAGGGCCTATTCTATGCTGTACTTTTCTATGTTCTATGTTCTATCTCATGGAATACAGGGAGAACTAGCCAACTGGATATAGAACTGGTTCAAAGATAGAAGACAGAGGATGGTGATGGAATGTTGTTTTTCAGGTTGGAGTACCACAAAGATCGGTGCTGGGTCCTTTTCTTTTCATCATTCATGTAAAAGATTTGGATGTGAGCATCATAAGAGGTAGAGGTAGAGTTAGTAAGTTTGCAAGTAACAGCAAGTTTGGAGGTGTAGTGGACAGCGAAGAAAGTCACCTTAGATTACAAGTTCTTGATCAGATGGGCCAATGGGCGGAGAAGTGGCAGTTGGAATTTAATTCAAATAAATGGGAGGAGCTGCATTTTGGGAAAGCAAATCTTAGCAGGACTTATGCACTTAATGGTAAGGTCCCAGGGAGTGTTTCTGAACAAAGAGATCTTAGAGTGCAGGTTCATAGCTCCTTGAAAGTGGAGTCGCAGGTAGTTAGGATAGTGAAGAAGGCATTTGGTATGCTTTCCATTATTGGTCAGTGTTTTTGAAGTAGCAACAAAGAGGATTGATGAGGGCAGAGTAGTAGATGTGATCTAATGGACTTCAGTAAGGGGTTCGACAAGGTTCCCCATGGGAGATTGGTTAGCAAGGTTGGATCTCACGGAATACAGGGAGAACTAACCATTTGGATACAGAACTGGCTCAAAGGTAGAAGACAGAGGGTGGTGGGGGAGGGTTGTTTTTCAGAATGGAGGCCTGTGATCAGTGGAGTGCCACAAGGATCGGTGTTGGGTCCTCTACTCTTTGTCATTTACATAAGTGATTTGGATGCGAGCACAAGAGTACAGTTAGTAAGTTTGCAAATGACACCAAAATTGGAGGTGTAGTGGACAGTGAAGAGGGTTACCTCAGATTACAACAGGATCTTGACCAGATGGACCAATGGGCAGATGGAGTTTAATTCAGATAAATGTGAGGTGCTGCATTTTGAGAAGGCAAATCTTAGCAGGACTTATACACTTCATGGTAAGGTCCTAAGGAGTGTTGCTAAACAAAGAGACCTTAGAGTGCAGTTTCACAGCTCCTTGAAAGTGGAGTTGCCTAACTAGGATAGTGAAGAAGGCATTTGGTATGCTTTCCTTTATTGGCTAGTGCATTGAGTATAGGGATTGGGAGGTCATGTTGCGGCTGTACAGGACATTGTTGGAATATTGCATACAATTCTGGTTTCCTTCCTATTGGAAAGATGTTGTGAAATTTGAAAGGGTTCAGAAAGGATTTACAAGGATGTTGTCAGGGTTAGAGGATTTGAGCTATACGAAGAGGCTGAACAGGCTGGGACTGTTTTCCCTGGAGCTTCGGAGACTGAGGGTTTACAAAATTATGAGGGGCATGAATAGGGTAAATAGGCAAAGTTTTTTTCCTGGGTTGGGGAAGTCCAGAACTCAAGGGCATAGGTTGAGGGTGAGAGGGAAAAGATATAAAAGGGAACTAAGGGGCAACTTTTTCATGCAGAGGATGGTACATATACGGAATGAGCTGCCAGAGGAAGTGGTGGAGGCTGGTACAATTGCATATTTAAAAGGCATTGGATGGTTATATGAATAGGACAGGTTTGGAGGGATATGGGCCGGGTGCTGGCAGGTGGGACTAAATTGGGTTGGGACAACTGGTCGGCATGGATGGGTTGGACTAAAGGGTATGTTTCCATGCTGTACATCTCTATGACTCTATGATTCTATGACCTCACTCAGTATAGTGGAATACTTTTCATCTCACCATTAATGCCTTGGACCATCTCACTCATTGGCTTTTCCCCTTTTCCATTATCCATTTTCTCAGTGCTTTTACTAAACTACCAACACTGTGACTTCATTTGACCTACTTGATTGCAATGCAAACACCTACACTTTCTTATTTCTCTTTCCCCTTCACAGATTTCCTTTCTACTGTGTAGCGATCTATCTTTCCTGCTTCAATGAGATCTCCTTTTCCTGTACCACTTAAGGATTTCTCTTTACCCAATTTCTATTCCTCAAAGACTAAATTGATGTCGAAGAGTCTGGTGCTGGAAAAATGCAGTCGGTCAGGCAGCATCTGTGATGCAAGAGAGTCGACATTTCAGGCATAAGCACTTCATCAGGAATAAAATTAATGTCAGAAGTCAAACTTTCATTAATGAATGCATTCAATCATCAGCTATTTACTGTTTTAGGTGGTTCCTCACTACTTTCAGGAAGTAAATTTTGAACTCCTCTGAAATAACCATCGCTCTAAGAGTGTCATAGATGTATTTTAATGCTGTTTGAAATCGACTTTCATCTTTAAATGTTACCTTCTATATTTAAGTAGTTCAATTTCTCTTCTTTCTGCTTTGTTCTGCAATGACCTTCCTCTCCTTTTCTTTTCCTCTGATTCAATTGTTTTTCAAGCTGTTTCATTTTGTTTTCTCTTTCTTTTTGTTCCACCAGGGTCACAGTAATTAAGTGGTGCTGTGTGTTGTCCCTACCATCAGTTTCCAATCTTCCTCTTCCCCTGCTCCACTCTTCCTCTCTCTATCTTCAATCTGACCCAAGGTCTTGACCTGGGGCTTTGCTAGTTTGTTTGGTTACTCCCAGTGGTAGGAGTTACTGCAGGAAAAGTCCAACATCAAGGGGAGATGAAACTGGATGTTATAAAAAGCAACTGCCACCAGAATCCAATTTCTGTAACCCCCTGGAAAACTGCAGGTGTCTAACTGAATCCTTCCTGCACTTAGAACATAGAACATAGAAGGATACAGCGCAGTACAGGCCCTTCGGCCCTCGATGTTGCGCCGACCGAATCCTACCTAACCTATACTAGCCCAATAACTTCCAAATGCCTATCCAATGCCCGCTTAAATGACCATAAAGAAGGAGAGTTCACCACTGATACGGGCAGGGCATTCCATGAACAACTTGGAGCAGGGGAATGGTCTGTCCCCTGTGTGACAGCACCATTGGGTGGCCAGCTCAGGTGGGAAATTGTATCACTGTCATTGTCCTGATATTTCCATAGGATTTCCACATCACCATCCTGGATGATCAGTGTTAGGGCTCCCCATGACAGAACAGCATAAAAACCCCAACAAGCTTTACAGTAAATGGTTAATTGAAATTAGAGTGTGGGAAACGCTTGTCTCCTCAACAAGTAAAACAATAACTGTCTATTTAAGTGAGATGGTATGTGCTGCCTTCCTAGATAAGAACATTTCACGCCAATTGGCTGTTTTATTAAAGGTTTTTTTTCTAATCAATCAGATACAATACTATATGTTTTAATTTGTTTCTTCAAAGTAATCATAGATACAGTTTCCAAATAAATTTTAGACTTAACCCACACATACAAACGCACTAAATAAAACATTGGAAAGGTTTAAAAACGAATTACAAGTAATGGTTAGGAGCCTCCCCATCTCTTATCAAAGACAGCAGCTAAGAGAGTTGGAATGCTGGGAATTCTCAAAGAAGCATTTGTTACTGCCTTGGACAAGATAGTAGACACAGGTGCAATAGCTGGGAGATAAGAGTCACATGTGACCAGGAAAGTTCAACCTTTCACATACCAAAATGGACCATTTAGATCACAGCAACAAGCAATTACTAGTATAGACTGATGTACTAAAATTCCAATCACCGTTGGACATCCCAGCACTAAATAACCAATAGTCCACAGGGAGAGGGAATACATGCCGACATGTTAAAGTCACAAGAAAATGCGTAAAAGACAATTTACTTGTATTTAAAATTAGAGCGACATTGACCTTGCTTCCAATCTGAGTCGATGTTTAAGGGGGTAATTGAAACTTCACTTCGAGGCCAGATTCGTGATGGTCATTGGCCTCTGCCTGCATTGTACCAGCAGATGCTTGAATAACTTACTACGTGTCTGAACTCTTTATCTCCACGAAATTTATTGCCTTTTAAAGGTTGCTCCTACAATTTGATAATACAAATCCAATGAACAAAATATCCATTTGTCGCTCTCAATTGTGAACGATGCGATGTTTACCCCCAGTCTATTCAAAGCTCTCTGTCTGTCAGTTCACTGAAACACTTACTCAGGTTTGTAATTGTTTACACCTCTTTCCAGTTACTGAAAGCCTAAAGGAACAAGATAATTACATTTGACCGCTTTAGCCCATTCTTCCATTCAATGGCAGATCTGACATTCCTCATGTCCAATTTCCAATGTTTTTCTTGTAACCCTTACTGTGGGAATCACTACTGATGCTGGTAGTGAATAATAGGCTGATTGTGATTCTGAAAAGTAAAATTTAAATGCATTTGAAGAGGCAAGGAATGAGTCAAGATAGTCAGCATAATGTTGCGCGAGGGAAATAATTTCTCACAAACTTTATTGAGCTTTTTGAAAAGTGACCAGAAAAATTATGAGGGCAGTGTGATACACGTTGGTTGCTTGAACGTGGTTATTTCCACGTATGGAGTCAGCTATTACAAGGGGGCATAGCTTTAAATTAAGGGGTGGTAGGTATAGGACAGATGTTAGGGGTAGATTCTTTACTCAGCGAGTTGTGAATTCATGGACTGCCCTACCAGTAGCAGTGGTGGACTCTCCCTCTTTATGGGCATTTAAACAGTCATTGGATAGGTATATGGAGGATAGTGGGCTAGTGTAGGTTAGATGGGCTTGGATCGGCGCAACATCGAGGGCCAAAGGGCCTGTACTACGCTGTATTTTTCTATGTTCTATGTTCTATGAACTTTAGTAAAACCTTTGATAAGGGTCCACATGCCAGACGAATTTGTTCAGTTTGATCATATAGGATTTAGAGTGAGTTTTCCAATTGAATACAAAATTGGCTTCATAGTCAGAGAGGGTTGATGGAGGGCAGTGTATTATGAATGTGCACTCTGCTGCTGTAATTGGAACATTCAGGCTGAAGTAGGCCAAGAGCCTGGAGTCTCTGGTGCTGCAGACTACCTGCTTGGAGGAACTCAAACCTGGGATTTTCTGTTGCTGCTGCTTCTCCCTTTGGAATGATGGTGGCCTGCATTTCTCCTAGATGAGTTGAAGATTGCCATAATAACAGCGAATAGACCAAGGGGAAGCTGCTGTGGATTGGGGCCAGGAGACTGATGCCTTGGGTGCTGCAGCCTGCCACCTGGAGGGATTCAAGCCTGGCATTTGCTGCTGCTGCCCTGAGAAGTGTGGTGGCCTGCATTTCTGTTTGGCTGACCCCTTAGAGTCTTCGTCCAAGACCATCGACTACTTTTTCAGTCAGGTGTTCAGAACTGGACACTTGCAGTGAGAGACTGTATTTTGGAGTCTGGGGCCTGGAACGGTTTGGACTCTGAGTCATCTGCTTTTTATTACTTTGAGAGAGCAGCCCATTTGCTGCCAGTGACTATTGTCTCTGGGAATGGGGGAGCTATTGTCTTGGACTTGTGGGTTGGGTGGCAGGTCTGGACACAGCTGCCTGAGGTGACAGGCTGGCAAGTGAAGCCTCACAGAACTCTCTCAGTTTCCTTTACAATATTATTTGTGTGAGACTAGTGTTAGTCCTGGTTTAGGGGAGGGGCTCAAATAGACAAGTGGGGGGGTGCAGTGCCCACTCTCCGCGCCCCCTCCTCCCGGAACCATGTTGCCATTTATTTATTGAACAAAAACAGCTTGGGGTGAATTGTTACATTGATCTCAACACGTCTATTGAGACACACACAGAGTCTTGATGAAGGAAGTTCGCACCTTCACCATCGCTGCTGTATCGAAGATGTACAGGAAGGCAATGCTCATCCTGAAGACTGACCGGGCGATGTGCCTTACTCTAGAGAAAAGACTTACTGTTGGTGGGATGTTCTTACCTGTTGATCCTCTGGAAGTGGTTGCCCAGAGTCTAATTTATCAAATGTCTTGCCCTTTAGTTCATTTGTACTCTTTCTGGCCCATCTCTGCAATTTCGGGGAGGAAGGGGCAGGCATGGTGCTGCAACTGCACAGTCTGAAGGAAGCCTGCCTTCCTGCAACAGAATTTCATCTCCCTGGCCCAGGAGGAGGTCATGGAGGGCACCTTCACAGTCTTGCACGAGAGTGCTGCTTACCGGGTACTCTGGTCAGTGTGTAGTGTCATGTTGCAAGGAGGTAGGGCACCTCTGAGGGAACTGCCTTGACTCAAAGGCTGCTGCCAAAACTCAAGTGGGTGCAGCTGGTATTATCAACCCTCCCCTCACAAGCCCCATCAGCCCCCACAGCACGGAATGACCTCACATACAGGGAAGGAAAGTCTGGAGGAAGCATTTGGGGGTGATCTCCCAGGACGATTCCCAGGGTGATCAGCCTACAGTGGAATTCTCTACCGCTTCTAGTGATGTCTGCTCAGCAGCAATTAATGGCCCCAGGAATGTTCAAGAACACAACGCCGGGTTGCCAGGGATTCTTTTGCAATGTGCTCTGGGAGATAGAGGGAAAAAGAACTCCCCCACCCCGCCTGATGAATAAGTTGGGATTCATTGATTTAAGTGGTGGTGATGGCACATACCGTACCCGTGAAGACATCGTCAATAGTAGTGCACAGATTTCCTACCCTCTCACTCCTCAGGGAATGGAAGTACACGGTAAGCCTCCTGCACTGTTTCAGGAGATGAAGCTATGGAGCTCCTGGACTGATGGGCAAGGGTCTCAAGAATCACCTGACCTCCAGTTCTGGCCAGGTGGCTATCTTGTTGGCCCCTTTATTTCAGCTGGCAATTTTGAAGGTCAAGGAACATGTGGCAGGTTGTATGCTGCATCTCACAGTTCATTTCAGAAGGATGATTTGTTTTGTGAATGTATACATGCCTTGCATGGGACCTGAGCAGAATTGCTTCTTCAAGGAAGTGTCGACTCTCTTAATTCCATCAGTGAGGACAAACTCAATCTCCTTGGGGGAGGTTTCAATTGTACCCTTGACATGCGGGACTGTGGTGGTGCCCAGAGGATCTCAGCATCCAGTGGGGAAGTTGAGGGACTTGATTAAGACTTTTGACTTGATAGACGCCTGGCGAAATATCCATCCCAATTCCATTGCTCTCACCTTTGCGAGGCGTGGGATTGGAGTGTCCTGGATTGACTGCGTCTACATTTCGAGGGCGTATGCCTCCAATCTAAAGATCTCCACCTGGCAGGTGCTGTTTTCCGATCACAACCTGCTCTGATGGAGCCTGTTCCATTCAATGTTAAGGCGAGGTCAGCGTGCTGACACTTTCACAACCTGTTGCTGGAGGATGAACTGTTCTGGTTCGTTTGTATTTTAAGGACCAACCGGAGAAGGTAGCAGGGGAGCATCCCCTCCTTGCGGCTGCGGTGGGAGGTGAGCAAGGCTCATGTCCATTTCTTCAGTCAGTAGTATACGTGAGGGTCAACGAAGAGGCAGAAATCAGGATCAAGGGGTTTGGAGTAGGAGGTGTTTGATCTGGAGTCACACGATGTGGGCCTGATCCTTTTGGATGTTAACAAAGAGTCCTTGAGTCCCCAGGTCAGTCCATGAGATCACAGGTCCAGTTCCTTGGAATCTCAACCGTGGCTCACCCTTCTCCTACATGGTGGAAAAAAGGTGAATAGAAGGAAACAGAGAACCGGCAGCAGCTCTACGTGTTGCTAGTCAACAACAGGTCCCTGATCTCGGATTCGGAGGGCATCAGAGTCCAAGTGAAGGATTATTATTGGGGTGTCTTCTCTCTGGATCTGTCCAGCGAGGAGGCTCACAATGTTTTAGAGTCACAGAGACATAAAGATGTACAGCATAGAAACAGACCCTTCGGTTCATCTTGTCTATGCCGAACAGATATCCTAAACCAATCTCATCCCTTTTGCCAGCACTTGGCCGATAATGGTCTAAACCCTTCCTTTTCATAAACCCATCCAGATGACTTTTAAATGCTGTAATTGTACCAGTGCCCACCTTTTCCTCTGGCAGCTCTTTCCATACACTCACTAATCTCTGCGTGAAAGATTTGCCCGCAGGTCCATTTAAATCTTTTCCATCTCACCCTAAATCCATGTCCTCTAATTCTGGATACGCCCAAAGTGGTAAAACATTTTGTCTATTTACCAATCCATGCCTCTCATGATATTATAAACCTCTATAAGGTCACCCTTCAGCCTCGACACTCCAGTGAAAACAGCCCCAGCCTATTCAGCCCCCCCCCCCCCATAGCTCAAACCCTCCAACCCTGGCAACATCCTTGGAAATCTTTTCTGAAACCTTTCAAGTTTCACAACATCTTTCCTATGGGAGGGAAACCAGAATTTTGTGGGAGGACCTGCCACAGGTCAGCCCCGAGGCTTCACATCCCTCAAAGCTCAGAGGAGGTCCCCCGGGTAGGACTTGCTGAATATGGAGTTTTTCAGGGCATTCTTGGACGTACTGGGACTATGTGTGGGTCCTGGAGGAATGTGTTGCATCCTGGAGGAATGCCGTTTCTTGGCGCAGGGCCATCACCACTCTGTTGCCTAAGTAAGGGGATATCAATTTGTTAAAGAATTAGCATCCAGTGTCTCACCTCAACTTGGACTACAGAACCTTTCCCAGGACACTTTTGAATAGCTTGGCAACGTGCTGGAGGACATGATCCACCCCGACCAGTCCTATCAGCCAAAACAACATTCACTTGATCTGGGACATTGTCCATTATTTCCAGAGGGCTGGCCTATCCAGTGCCTTTCTCTCTTTCGATCAGGAGAGGGTGTTTGATAGAGTGGATCATGAGTATGGATTCGCGACTCTGCAAGCATTTGGGTTTAGAATGCATTTTGTTGCCTGGATCCGATTTTGAGATACTGCCATAGACTGCCTAGTGAAGGTTGATGGGTCTCACAATCTCGGCCATCTCAAGGATATCCTCCAGGTGCCCTTTTTAATGGCACAAAAGCGTTATTTGTACGGTTTGATAGTGCATACACTGCACTGCCATGCTTTCACCTGCCACCCGGTGACACCTTGGCATGCCATTTTGTGCCCCAGCAGCAGAATCTCCCACGGATGCTCCTCTCTGAATGGGTCCTCCCCTATTCCATCAGGGATCTGGGGTGGAGAGTGCTGCACACTGTAATCTGGTGCTAAGAGCAACCGAACAGGTTTGCTGGGAGCCAGACAATGAGCACATACTGTGGCCTGGATTAGATGGTCTTCCACTTTTATGCTGTGTTCTTTCATCTGCAGTTCCTTTCTTAGATTTTTGAGGGGGCTGGTGGTAAAATTCTGGATGCATTTCAGCTCCACACTCCAAATCCACCCAGCACAGTGAGTGGTGGAAAAGTCTACTCGCCTTCTCGTCACTTTGCTCCTGGGACTAGCCAGGGTGGCCAAAACAAAAAGGCCATGCAGCATGCCCACTTGTCCCTGACTGTCTACCACTCTTTTGCGGTTACAACTACGATCGGTTGTCCCTGGAGACGGAGCATGCAGGGTTCACCAGCACAGTTCATGGAGTGCATTATCAGCCAGGACAATGAGTTTGTGTTTGTTTCCAGTTTGATGCCCCAATAAGGCAGTCTAAATTTTCCCTTAGTTCCAATATTGGCCCCTTGGAAGAGCCAATGGGGGCTTCTATTTTAGCCCCATTATGTTCCTGACTCAGATGCACTTGATCAGGATCTGTATGAGGGGAATTTCATATTTAGTTGAACTGAGCTGGGAAAGTTCCTCTGAATCTTAAACCATTGTTGTCCCCTGGTCCAGGAGTGGGGACAGAGCAGAGGGGTTTTCTTTATTTAATTGATTATATATTTCTTTTCTTTGATTTTGCTTGAGTTTATTTTTATTTTGGCCCCCTGTAGTCCTGCCCAAAACAGGTTGGTGGAAACAGAGTCAAGGAAGAGTCATTTTTTGCTTGTTTATCTGTTTTTGCTTTTCCCCAGAGTAAAAGCATCTTTATTTTGGTTTAGCAAAGTCAAGCAACTATATTTTCTGTTTTGGAAGAGCAGAACGTTTTGCTCTGTGTTTCACACAGTACTGTCCCTGTCCTGGGAATGTGTGATGGGGACAATGTCGGGGGTTCTTGTTTTTTTTCTGTTTACGCTTTTTATTTAAGAGTGGAGGCCTGTGACCAGCGATGATCCACATGAATCACTGCTGGTTCCACATTTGTTATATAAATGATTTACATGAGAATATAGAAGGCATGGTCAGTAAGTTTACAGATGATACCAAAATTGGTCTTTCAGTGGACACTAAAAAGAGTTATTTAAGATTCCAAAGAGACCTTGATCATATGGGTGAATGGGCACACAGGAGTGACATATGGAGTTGAATTTGGATAAATGCAAAATATTGCATTTTGGTGAAACAAACAAGGGCAGGACTTAAACACCTGAAAGTGCGGCCTTTGGGTACTACTGTAGAACAGAGACATCTAGGGGCACATGCACATTATTCTTTGAAGTTTATGTCACACATAGACAGGATGACTAAGAAGATGTTTATTACATTCGCCATTTTTGCTTGCTCTTTTGGGTACAGGGGTGAGGACAACATTTTGAGTTTGTTTGGGATATTGGTGATGTCTTTTCTGGAGTACTGTGTCTATTTCTGGTCATTCTGTTAACAGAAGTGTTATGACATGGAGAGGAAACCCTCTATTCATTAAACCAAACACCCAGAAAAGCTCGCCTTACCTCATAATCTGTTAAAATATGAGTGACAGAGAACTCACAAATTCTGCTATTTAGAGAAAATAACATCAATTTATTTTTAACTCTAAAAATGAACATTAAACAACTATTCATGATTCTAAATCTCCCCCTTTCTCTTAACTGCTTATTATCTGCCTCCATCTTTATAACAATATGCTGTTCCAATAAGACACTGATTAAAATTACAACTTAATTTCAAAACTGCACAGTGGCTGTCTTTTCTGTCTTCCCTCTTCCGGCTGAGAATATCCCTGTGTCATCTCCTTTCTTTTTACTGCGAGTATGTTTCATACGAAAAGGTACTTTTGATAGAAAGTGTTTCCTACTTTCTTGGAGAGCAAGATGTTAGCCCTCCATGCATTTCTGTCACAATGCTCTCTGACCAATTTTTGAAAGGTCCACATTTTATACCCTCCTTCATTAGATCGTCGCATTGGTTCAATGTTAGCAAAACAATAAATTCAAACTTGATTGGGTTTTAGTATTGATGGGGCATAATTTAATCCATTTGGTTAAATTCTAATTGTTGTCAAAATAGCAACGAAAATTCAGGTATACATTTCACAGCCAAGTGTTACATAATTTCAATTTTCCAGTTCACTCTGGGACTGCCAACTAGTCAGATACTTGGGTGCTTGCAATCTCTCAGTTCAAAACAGTATTCACTATCTATTAAAGGTACAGTACACACCATCAACTTCAAAACAGAAGGATATTATTCAGATGGAGAAGGTTCACAAAAGGTTTCCCAGGATGCTGCCAGGAATGGAAGGTTTGAGTTAAAAGGAGAGGCTGGTAAGGAAAGCTAGGACCTTTCCCACTGGAGCACGGGAAGTTGAGGGGCAACCTTATAGAGGTTTATAAAAATCACTAAATTAATCCATGTAAACTGCTCAACTTTGGACCGTGGGAGGAAACCTGAGCACCTGAGGAAAACGGGAGTAACATGCAAACAGAGTCCGGAATTAAACCTGGATTCCTGGTGCTGTGAGGCGAGATGGGATTGAGGTTCATAAGGAGTAAGTGGAAAGAGTGAATTCTGGAAAGTTTGAAAATAGGGCCAGATAGGATTTACTTTACCATTCTCTGGGAAGCCAGGGAAGAGATTGCAGAGCCTTTGGCTTTGATCTTTATGTCATCATTGTCCGCAGGAATACTGCCAGAAGACTGGAGGATAGTAAATGTTGTCCCCATGTTAAGAAGGGGAGTAGAGACAACACTGGTAATTATAGACCAGTGAGCCTTACTTCGGTTGTGGGTACAGTGTCGGAAAAGGTCATAAGAGACAGGATTTATAATCATCTAGAAAGGATTAAGTTGATTAGAGAAAGTCACGATGGTTTTGTGAAGGGTTGGTCATCCCTCACAAATCTTATTGAGTTCTTTGAGAAGGTGTCCAAACAAGTGGATGAGGGTAAAGTAGTTGATGTGGCACACATGGATTTCAGTAAGGCACTTGATAAGGTTCTCCACTGTAGGCTATTGCAAAAAGTATAGAGGCATGGGATTGAGGGTGATTGAGCAGTCTGGATCAGAAATTGGCGAGTTGAAAGAAGACAGAGGGTGGTGGTTGATGGGAAATGTTCATCTTGGAGTTCAGTTAGTAGTAGTGTACCACATGGATCTGTTTTAGGGCTACTGCTATTTGTCATTTTTATAAATGATCTGGATGAGGATGTAGAAGGATGGGTTAGTGGATTTGTTGATGACACGAAGGTCATGGAGTTGTGGATAGTGCGGAAGGATATTGTTGGTTACAGAGGGGCATAGATAAGCTGCAGAGCTGGGCTAAGAGGTGGAAACTGGAGTTTAATGCAGAAAAGTTTGAGATGGTTCACTTTGGAAGGAGTTACTGGAATGCAGAATACTGGACGAAAGGTAAGATTCTTGGTTGTGTTGATGAGCAGAGAGATCTCGGTGTCCATGTACATAGATCCCTCAAAGTTGCCAATCAGATTGATAGGGTTGTTAAAAAGGCATACGGTGTGTTAGTAGAGGGATCGAGTTTCAGAACCATGAGGTCATGCTGCAGCTGTACAAAACTCTGGTGCGGCCGCACTTGGAGTACTATGTACAGTTCTGGTCACTGCATTATTGGAAGAATGTGGAAGCTTTGGAAAGGGTTCAGAGGAGATTTACTAGAATGTTGCCTGGTATGGAGGGTAGGTCTTATAAGGAAAGGTTGAGGGACTTGAGGCTGTTTTCGATAGAGAGAAGAAGGTTGAGAGGTGACTTAATTGAGGCATATAAGATGATCATTGGGCTATAAATGTTGGACTGTGAGAGTCTTTTTCCTCGGATAGCAATGGCTTGCAAAAGGAGGCATAGATTCAAATTGAATGCTGATAAGTATAGGACAGATGTTAAAGGTAATTTCTTTACTCAGAAAGTAATGGGGCGTGGAATGCACAGCCTGCCACAGTAATAGATTTGCCAACTTTAAGGGCATTTAAATTGTCATTGGATAAACGTATGGGAGATAATAGAATAGCGTAGGTTATTGGGCATCATATTGGTTCCACAGGTCGGCACAACATCGATGGCTGAAGGGCCTGTACTGCAGTGTAACGTTCTATATTCTATGAAACTTGAAATTGAACCAGGCACCCTTATATCTTCGGGCTAATGTACTCCCAACTGTGCCACTTCAGCAACAATAGATGCAAGGGAAATAAAACACTCCCCCCCCCCCCCCCCCCCCCACAATTACCAGAATGAGTGGCACTACGCAGTCCTATCTGCTTACAAATGGAAGTGAAAAGAATCAATTACTTAGAAATGGAAATTAGATAAGCATTTAAGAGAACTAAGCTTGCAGGACTTTGGGAAGGGAGAATGGGAATTAGCAAGACTATATTTTTGTGCAGAAAGTTGGCATTGATAATGCCGGCCGAATTACTTCTTTCTGTGCCACTATGAATTAAAGAATGATTTCTGTAAACTCTGCTCATAATATAATCCTCAAGTCCAGGAATCATTGGGTAAGTCTTTGCTGCTTGCTCAGGAAGGTCTATGCTATCCTTCCTCAATTGTGGTACCTAGCCACATCTTCTGGGACTTCTGTAGACATGATTTTGAATTTCTCAGAGCTTTTATAATGACACTGAACTCAGAGATTTTTTTCTCACAGACATAATAGACAAACCTTTTACATTGTGTGGTGAAAGGCCCATGATAGTGGGGTGCTAGTGAATTGAGTGACTGTCAGATCTTATTGTGATATCTGGTTGGAATTGATGATTTGGAAATGATTCCCATTTAAAATGTTGCAAATAAAATGGACAGAAAGCAGTCCTCCCTTCAGTCTTCGGCACAATCCTCCATCGAAGATAGCAATGGAGTAGGCCTCCACATGAGAGCTCATCCACTCTGCTTATATTTTTTCTTTACTTGCTGTTCTCTTTCTTTCCTTTGGTCTTTGCAGCTCAGTTGTGAAACGATGGCAGCGATGGCAGCGATGGCTGGGGGACTTTGACAGTTGGCCACAAGGAGGCTGGTTGCAGTAGGCGGCATCATGATTCATCAAAGTCTGGAGCAGTACAGGAACTGGACTCTGCAGTGATACTGATGACAAGGCAATGGTGCATTGCAACAGATTGGTCCCAGCACAGACCCGGATTGTAGTAGCAGTGACTGCTGGTGGTCACCAGCAAAAGATGGCAGCAGCGGTCGCAACTGTGGCTTGGATAGCGGTGGCGAGGCTTGCTCCGTCCGATGAAGGTCATCAGCGGAGAGGGCGGCTGGTAAAAACAGGTGGATCTTGGCCCAGTGCAGGAAAGTATGCCCAGAGCAGGGGAGAGCATGCCATCTTGGGGAAAGCCCAGCTTATAATGCCTGCAGGCCCATGGCTTAAGGAAGGTCTGCAAAGTTTGACTTAACTTTGTTACAATATTTCTTCACTTTTCAACTGAGTAGAGTGTAGTGCTGATCTTTTTAACTTATTTCTTTATTTTTGAACTTCTGTAACTAAGATTTTGTATCTAGGTACTTTATGCCTAAGATGCTGCCATATCCACTTCTCACTATCTCTGTAGCCTGTACCTGAGAACACGTGTCAATCTAAGAAGATGTTCTAGCTCCAATGTTCCTCCCACGAACCGTCACTCACTCCTATACAGTTTAGGATTAGTCAGGATGCTTGTCACGCCCCTCATCTTCTTTGATTGGTTGGAGGACCAGCAGCTCCAGCTTGATCATGATTGGTCATGAGACATCATCAATCAGGCGAGTAATATGCTGGAGCATGTGTACAGTTAATTATGGTAGGGAGTATGCGTGTCGTGAATGATAGCCAGAAAGAAATGTTCTTCTACCACATCTACAGGTGGTTAGTAAAGGTTAAAACAGGAGGGCAGCGTGATGCATAATGTTATGGCAAGAGGTTTTATAATTACCCACTTTCAGTCTCAAGCCCCATCATGGGTTTTCTGATACTGTGATTTAAGTTGCAGTGTGTCAGGCTCTGTCCCAGGAACCGGCCCTGGGCAATAGCTGCCATCTTGGTTCAGCGGGATGTGGGAGTGCGCAGGTGTGGTGACATAATAGTAAATGGGCGTGGTCATGTGTTGCGAGGAAGTGAGGACTGCAGATGCTGGAGATCAGAGTCGAGAGTGTGGTGCTGGAAGAGCACAGCAGGTCAGGCAGCATCCGAGGAAGAGGAGAATTGACTTTTCAATGTTGCCCTTCCCCCCGGTTCCTAATCTCCCTCTCACCCTCCCATCCAACCCCAATCTGACCCAGTGTCTCCACCTCGGGCTGTGCTATTTTGCTTGATTATTCCCTGTGGGAGGGTTTGTTGTGGGAAAAGTGCAATATGAAGAGGAGATGAAGCTGGATGGGATAAAAAAAACAGCAATCCAATAGGAATCCAATTCATGTAACTCCGTGGAAGCTTACAGGGCTCTCAGCAGCTGGATGTCTGACTGAATCCTTCCTGCACTTGTGACTGTGTGACTGCACCACTGGGTGGCCAGCTCAGGTGGGCAATTGTATCCCTATCATTGTCCTGAAATTTCTACAGATTATCCATAGTTTAGAACAAAGAACCTTACAGCACAGGAACAGACCCTTTGGCCCTTCAGGACTGCGCCAGTCCAGATCCTCTATCTGAACCTGCCACCCATTTTCTCCCTGACCATTCATGTATTTGTCTAGATACATCTTAAATGATGCTATCATTCCCATCCCTACCAACTCCACTGGCAATGCATTCCAGGCGTCCATCACCCTCTGCATGAAGAACTTTCCACCTTTACCTCCCTAAACATTTCCCCTCTCACCTTGAACACTCAGGCGACTGACTGTGTGGAGTTTGCACGTTCTCCCCATGTCTGCGTGGGTTTCCTCCGGGTGCTCCGGTTTCCTCCCACAGACCAAAGATGTGCGGGTCAGGTGAATTGGCCATGCTAAATTGCCCGTAGTGTTAGGCAAGGGGTAAATGTAGGGGTATGGGTGGGTTGCGCTTTGGCGGGTCGGTGTGGACTTGTTGGGCCGAAGGGCCTGTTTCCACACTGTAAGTAATCTAATCTAAACATGACCCCTAGTAATTGAGTCATCTCCTCTGGAAAAACGTTTCTCGCAATCCACCCTGTCTACACCTCTCATGATTTTGTCTGCCCCAATCAGACCATCCCCCAATCCTCCTTCTTTCCAATGAAAATAATCCTGATCTACTCAACCTCTCCTCATAGTCAGCACCCTCCATACCAGGCAACATCCTGGTGAACTTCCTCTGCACCCTCTCCAAAACATTCACACACTTTTTGTAATGTGGTGACCGGAACTGTACGCAGTATTCCAAATGTGGCTGAACCAAATTCTTATACAACTGTAACATGACCTGCCAAGTCTGGTATTCAATACCCCGTCCAATGAAGGAAAGCATGTCATATACCTTCTTGACCACTCTACTGACCTATGTTGCCACCTTCAGGGAACAATGGACCTGAGCACCCAGATCTTTCTGTACATCAATTTTCCCTTGGACTGGTCCATTTATTGTATTGTTTGCTCTTGAATTGCATCTTCCAAAATGCATCAACTCACATTTGCCCAGATTGAACTCCATCTGCTATTTCTCTGCCCAACTCTCCAATCTATCTATATTCTGCTGAATTCTTTGACAGTCCTCGTCACTATCTACTCCTCCACAAATCTTAGTGTCACCTGCAAACTTGCTAATGATGCAACCTAAACCTTCCTCCAAATCATTTATTTTATCACAAACCACTGTGTGCCCAGCACGGATCCCTGTGGGACACCACTGGTCACAGGTCTCCATTTGAGCAAACGCCCTTCCACTACTGCTCTCTGTCTCCTGTTACCCAACCAGTTCTCTATTCATCTAGCTAGAACACTCTGGATCCCATGTGACTTCACCTTCTTCATCAGCCTACCATGTGGAACTTTATCAAACGCCTTACTAAAGTCAATGTATATGACATCTGCATTCCTTCCCTCATCAATCAACCTTGTCACCTCTTCAAAGAATTCTATTAGGCTTGTAAAACATGACTTTCCCAGCATCATACCATGCTGTCTATCACTGATAAGCCCATATTCTTCCAAATAGGTAAGTAGCTTATCCCTTATTATCTTCTCCAATAGCTCCCCTACCAGGCTCACAAGTCTATAATTATCTGGATTATTCTGTGCTGCCCTTCTTAAACATGGGGACAACATTAGCAATTCTCCAGTGCTCTGGGACCTCCCCTGTGTTCAAGAATGTTGCAAAGATATCTGTTAAAGCCCCAGCTGTTTCCTCTCTTGCTTTCCTCAGTAAATTGAGATAGATCCCATCCGTACCCGGAGACTTGTCCATCTTAATGTCTTTTAGATCATTTTCCTTCTTCACATACTGCTGCACCTGCATGCTTCCATTCAGCGAATTGTGTACACTGACACCATGTTGACTGACTTTGTCCAATCCTGTCACTGTTTTCCAGTGTTAGGCTACCAGGTCTATAATTCTATATTTTCTCACTAACGCCCTTTTTAAACAGTGGAGTTACATTAGATCCCCTCCAATCTATATGAACAGTTCCAGAATCTATAGAATGTTGAAAAATGACCATCAATTTCCTCTATTTATATTCAAGCCCCTAGTTTCAGAACACATCCATTGTATCTCAGGCCACTTTGTTAAGTACTCTCAGATACAGGTTACCAGGTTGTGGGATTTGCTAGTTTTAATTCCATCACCATTTCCCTACAAATAATGATTTCCCTCTCATGTGCTCCCCAGTATTTTAGAGAAATTATTTGTGTCATCTTTCGTGATGACAGAACCAAACTGTGTAGTTAATTGTTCTGTCCATCTCTTTATTCCACATTATAAGTTCTGTTTTGAATTGTAAGAGATTTGTTTTCACTTTTTTCCTCTTCATTATACCTTTTAGGAGCTTTTCATATGTAAATCCCTGCAAGCTTACTCTTTGACTTTATTTTCTACTCACAGTCAATCCCTTGTCCTCTTTTGCTGAAATCTGAGCTACTCCTTGTTTTCAGGTCCACTGATCTTATTAGCCAAGTTGTACACTTCTTCCTTGTATCTAATCCTAATAACCCTCGTTAACCATGACAGAGCCACCTTTTCTATTTTCTTTTGAGCCAGACAAGAATGAACAACAGTTGGAATTCCTCCAAGTGCTTTGTATTGTTTGTCAACCCGGATTGGGGTTGTTCTCGAAGCTATGTTCCCTGAGTTATTCAAGCTTGCTTGCCCCATACCGTCATAATTTCCTTTATTTCAATTTTGGACCTTAGTATCAGAATTAACTCGATCACTTTCCATCTAAATGAAGATTTCTATCACAAAGTTCTTTACTGTTCCACAAGGGTCTCAAATAGATGGATGTTCAATTATTCCCTTTTCATTACACAATTGAAATTTTGAAAGTAAAGATGCCCCCGATAGTCCCAGAAGACCATAGGACTGCTCTCTCAGTTGAGAGAGAGAGCTGTCTAATGTGTGTTTTAATCTGAGTGTCACTGTGCCTCAGCCAAGAGGCAGCGTTAAGAATTTGGGACCCTCATGGTTACCTTAGCTGGTACAAGACTTGAGAATGAGTTGTTGGTATTACTCTGCATCATAAAACAACCGATCACCCAACTGAGCTAAACCAGTCCCAACTGTTACATAATGTACACGATGGCAGTCCTCTATTTGCATCCTCAATGATCGATCCAGAAAACCATCTTGTACACAGTTCAGGAATGTTTTATTTATGGTATTGTTACGGATTTGATTTGCTCAATTCACGTGCAGATTGAAGTCACCCTAAGATATAGGGGCAGAAGTAGGCTTTTGGCCTATTGAGTCTGCTTTACCTTTGGATATGTTTTTCAACCCTATTCTCCTGCCTTCTCCTATAACTGATGATCCCCTCACTAATCAACACCTATCTATCTCTCTTGAATGCACTGACTGACTTGACCTCCACAGCCCTCAACAGCAACCTCCACACAATCACCACTGTTTGGCTGAAGACATTCCTCCACATTTCAATTCTCAATGGTCATCCCTTCATCCTACAGCTGTGTCCTAGAGTGCTAGTCTGTCCTACGAGTTGAAACACCTTCTCCACCTCCACTCTATCCAGGCCTCTCAGTTTTCTCTAAGCTTCCATTACAAAGAGGCATAGAGTCAGACAGCATGGAATTAGACCCCTTGGTCTAACCAGTTCATGCCAAAAATGGTGTGAAACTAAAGTCATCCCACCTGCCTGCACTTGGCCCATACCTCTCTGACAATTTATTATTCACGTACTTATCCAAATGTCTTTTAAACACTGTAACTGTACCCACATTCACCATTTTCTCAGGAAGTTAATCCACACACAAATCACTCTCTGTGTAAAAAATGTTGCTCCACATGGCATTTTAAAATCTTTCTCCTTTTGCCTTAAAAATATGTTGTCCAGTTTTGAAATCCCCCACCCTCGGGGTCGGGGAGAATGGTGCGGGGTGGAGTATATCTGCAATTCACCTTATCTATTATACCGCTCAAGGAAGAACTTACATAATTAGTGGTAGGACCCTCGGTAGAACTTACATAATTAGTGGTAGGACCCTCGGTAGTGTTGTATCGATGTTGGATGGAGGTGAGTGGAGAGGTGTGGGCACAGGTTTTACACCACTTATGGTGTCAAGGGAAGGTGCCAGGAGTGGAGGGTGCTTTGGTGGGGGGAAGGGGTGTGTGTGGGGGGGGAACATGGACCTAACGAGGGAGTCACAGAGGGAATCGTCTCTGCGGAATGCTGAAATGGGTGGGGGGGATTGTTGGACAGGGTGGTGGTGGATGATGCGTCGTTCTTTCCACACTCAGCAGAGATTTTCCTGCACATCCAAACAACTCAGCTATTGTGTCCGTTGCTCTCGATGTGGTTTCCTTGACATTGGTGAGACAGGACACCAACCTGCCAAACATTTCTAGGATACATGCACCAAACAACCCCAACACGCAGTGGCTGACCACTTCAACACCCCCTCCCACTCTGTCAAGGACATGCAAGTTGTGGGCCTCCTCCACTGCTAAATCCTAGCCACGTGATGATTGACAGAAGAATGCCTCATCTTCGGCCTTCTGACCCTCCAACCACACAGAATCAATTTCGATTTCACCAGTTTCCTCATCTCCCCTCCACTCACCTTTTCCTCAACCCTCCAACTCGGCAACCCCCCTTTTGAACTGTCCTACCTGTCCAACTTTCTTCCCAGTTATCCGCTCCGCCCTATCACAACCAGCCCTATCACCATCAACGCTACCTTCACCGACTATTGCATTCCCAGCTACCATGCCCCCAGCCCCACACCCGTCCAATTATCTCTCAGCCAGCTTGTCCCACCTCCCCCCTACCAATTCCTAATGAAGACCTTATGCTGGAAATGTTGACTCTCCTGCTTCTTGGATGCTGCCTGCCCGCTGTGCTTTTCCAGCACCACGCTTTTTGACACAAAATTCACTATTAGTGTATCAAGCAGAAACTTGACAAAAGGTTTAAATTCCCTACAGTATGGAAACAGGCCCTTAGGCCCAACAAGTCCACACTGACCCTCCAAAGAGCAACCCACCCAGACCCATTCCCCTACCCTATATTTATTCCTGACCAATGCAACTAACACTATGGGCAATTTAGCATGGCCAATTCACCTAACATGCACATCTTTGGATTGTGGAAGGAAATCAGAGCACCTGGAGGAAACCCATGCAGACCGGGGGAGAACGTGCAAACTCCACACAGGCAGTTACCCAATGTGGGATTCGAACATGGGTCCCTGGCGCTGTGAGGTAGCAGTGCTAGCCACCAAGCCACCATGCCACCCAAAAGTAATGTGCAAGTAAACAATGCTGTACTGGCCTCATCAATCTTCTTGGTTATGTTGTGATACAGCGGTAAACCCTTCTGTTAATTAAACCAAAAATGCAAAAAAGCTCACCTTGTCTCGTAATCTATTAAAGTATGACTGACATAGAACTCCCAAATTCCACTATTTAAAGAAAAATATCAATTTATCCTTTAACATTAAAAGTGCACATTAAACAACAACTATTTACAACTCTAAGTCCACTTTCTGTAAATGCGTGTTATCCGTCTTCAACTATACAACAATATACTGTTCCAATAAAAGCCCATATCAAAATGCCATCAACTTCATTTCAAACCCACACAGCAGCTGACATAATCATCAGTGTCTGTCTTCTTTCGACTGAAGATCTCCCTGGGTTGCCTTCTGTCTTCTGCTGAAAAGATGTTTCATATGAAAAATATATCTTTGATATAGAGTGTTTTGAATGGCAATCTCACTTGATGGCAGTTTACTCTCTGTCTAACTTTCAAAATGCCTTCTTCTTTATACCCCAAACATTGAATCATCGCATTTGTTCAATTTTGGCAAAAGCAATAAATCATACCCAATTGTCTTTTAGTATCCTCGGGCATAGTTTAAACTGATCGGTGAAATTCGAATTGTTGTAAAAATAGCAACGAAAACTCAGGTCTTTGTTTCACACGCAAATGTTACATATTTTAACATGTCCAGCACACTCTGAGACTGCTAGTGACATGGCAGGTGCCGGCAAGCTCTCAGTATGAAACAGCTTTCACTCTTGCTTAAACTTCATTTAACTTCATAGCAGTCACTTCGTCAAAAAATTCAATGAAATTTCTGAGACACTATTTTCCTCACACAAAACCTAATAATTCATTGCCTCTTCAACTGATAACTTTCAAATCACTTCCAACAACTTCCCATCACCAAAGTCAGACTCACAGGTCTCTCATTCTGAGGCTTCTTTCTACGTCGCTTCTTAAGGTAGAACATTAACCACTCGCCAGTCATTCAGCACCTCACACATGTTTACAGATGGCACAGATATTTCTGTGAGGAGCTGTGCAATTTCCTCCTTAACTCCTGACAATGTACTGGGATACATGAGATCAGATCCCAGAAATGTATCCACCTTCATAGAATCACTACGTGTGGAAACAGCCCATTTTGCCCAACAAGTCCATATTGACCTCCAAAGAGTAAATTACATGATGGCCTACATTTACCCCTGACTGATGCACCTAACCTATACATCTCTGAACACTATGGGCAATTTAGCATGGCCAATGCACCAAACTTGCACATCTTTGGATTGTGGGAGGAAAACGGAGCACCCGGAGGAAACCCACACAGACACAGGAAGATTGTGCAAACTCCACACAGACAGTCACTCAAGGCTGGAATTGAACCCGGCAGCAGTGCTAACCACTGAGCCACCTTGCCTCCACACCACCCCTACCCCGACCTTATACTATCTAAGAACTTCCACACTGCCTCTCTGTGATGTGGACCGCTCTCAAAACATAAATATTTATTTCACTGAAATCTGCAACCTCCATTCTTCAACTCATCCATGAGGACCTGCTTTCTCGAACTGAATGAATCTCATTTGCTTCCAATTGGTCTCAATCCCTCTAAACATTTTCAATTCATGTACCTATCTGAATGTGTTTTAAATATTGTAACTGTAACTGTACTTGCATCTACCACTTCCTCTGGCAGTTCATTCCATATACAAACGAACTTCTGTTTGAAAAGGTTGCCCCAGTTCCCTGTTAAATTTTGGTCCTTTCACCTCTAATTTTGAACTCCAGTATCTAAGAGAAAATACCTTTGCTCTTAACTTTACCTATACCCCTTATGATTTTATAGACCTTCATAAAGTTTACATAGATAGAATTACATAGAAAAGTACAGCACAGAACAGGCCCTTTGGCCCATGATGTTGTGCCGAGGTTTAATCCGAATGTAAAATACAATAACTTAACCTATGCGCCCTTCAACTCACTGCTGTCTATGTGCATGTCCAGCAGTCACTTAAATATCCCCAATGACTCTGCTTCCACCACCACCGCTGGCAACACATTCCATGTATTCACAACTCTCTGCATAAAGAACCTACCTCTGATGTCTCCTCTATATCTTTCTCCTAATATTTTATATCTATGACCCCTCATACCCGTCAATCCTACCCTGGGGAAAGGGTCTCTGGCTATTGACTCTAACTATTCTACTCATTATCTTGTCCACCTCAATCAGGTCTCCTCTTTTCCTCCTTCTCTCCAGAGAGAAAAGTCCAAGCATTTTCAACCTTTCTTCATAAGGCAAGCCCTCCAGTCCCAGGCAGCATCCTGATAAACCTTGTTTGCACCCTCTCTAAAGCCTCTGTATCTTTCCTATAGTAGGGCGACCAGAACTGGACACAGTATTCCAAGTGTGGTCTCACCAGGGACTTGTAGATCTGCAGCAACACCTCGCGGCTCTGAAACTCGATACCCCTGTTAATGAAAGCCAAAACACCATATACTTTCTGAACACATCCACTTGTGTGGCAACTTTGAGGGATCTATGTACTTGCACACCCAGATCCCACTGTTCCTCCACACTGCCAAGAATCCTGTATTTAATCCTATATTCAGCATTCGAGTTTTACCTTCCAAAATGCATCACTTTGCATCAGGTTGAACTCCATCTGCCATTTCTCCGCCCAGCTCTGCATCCTGTCTATGTCGCGCTGCAGCCTGCAATAGCCCTCTATACTATCGAGGACACCTTCAACCTTTGTGTCATCTGCAAATTTACCATCCCACCCCTCAACCACCTCATCCAAGTCATTAATAAAAAATACAAAGAGCAGAGGCCCAAGAACAGAGCCCTGTGGGACCCCACTCAACACTGACCTCCAGGTAGAATACATTTCATCTACAAGCATTCTCTGCCTTCTGTCAGCCAACTAATTCTGAATCCAGATAGCCAAATCTCCCTGATCCCATACTTCCTGACTTTATAAATGAGCCTACCATGGGGAATCCTATCAAATGCCTTGCTGAAGTCCATATACACCACATCTATTGCTCAACCTTTGTCGACCTGTCTTGACGCCTCCTCAAAGAACTCAATAAGACTTGTGTGGCATGACCTGCCCCTCAAAAAGCCATGCTGACTGCTTTTAATCACACTATGCTTTGCCAAATAAACATAAATCCTATCCGTCAGAATTCTTTCCAAAACTTCGTTGACCACAGACGTAAGACTGACTGGTCTGTAATTGCCAGGGATTTCCCTATTATCCTCCTTAAAAAGAGGAACAACATTCGTCTCCTTCCAATCATCCGGTACAACGCCCTGGAGAGTGAGGAGGCAAATATCCTCGCCAACGGCTTCGCAACCTCCTTTCTCCCTTCGCGGAGCAGCCTAGGATAAATCTGGTGTGGCCCTGGGGACTTATCCATCCTAATGTTTTCCAAACTTTCTATCACATCAACTTTGTCAATCTTGATCGGGTCAAGACTGTACCCCAGCTCCTCAAAGTTTTCATTCACAACAAAGTCCCTTTTCTTGGTGAAAACTGAAGTAAAAAATCTCATTTAGAGCTTGCCCTATCTGCTCAGACTCCATGCACAAGTTCCCTCCACTATGCCTTCTCTCTGATCATTCTCATATTCCTCATGTATGAAAAAAAATACCTTTGGGTTCTCCCTAATTCTTCTTGCCAAGCCTTTTTCGTGCCCCCTCCTGGCTTTCCTCAGTCAATTTCTGAGCTCCTTTCTAACAAGCCTGTAATCCTCTAAAGCTGTGCTAGATCCTTGCTTCTCCACCTTATGGAAGTTGCCTTCTTCTCTTTGACGAGAAGCTCCTCTGTTTCCATCATCCAAGGTTTCTTAATCTTACCCCTACTTATCTGTCTCAGAGGAACAAATTCTTGCATCACTCGCAACAGCTGCACATTAAATAGTCTCCACATGTCTGCTGTGCCCTTTCTGTGGAACAATTGCTCCAAGTCTGTACTTCCCAACTCCTGTCTGATAGCGTCATAATTTCCTTTTCCCCAATTAAATATCCTCCCTCAGTAACTGCTCCTTTCCCTCTCTAAGGTTAGGGTAAATGTTAGGCAGTTGTGATCACTGTCACCAAAGTGTTCTCCCACCGCGAGATCTGACATCTGTCCTGGATCAATGCCGAGCACCAAATCCAAAATAGCCTCTCCACTCATCGGTCTGTCTATATACGAAGTAAGGAAACCCTCCTGAACACACCTGACAAAAACAGCTCCATCCAAACCATCTGCACTTTGGAGGTTCCAGTCGATATTGGGAAAGTTGAAATCACCCATAACAACAACCATGCTACATCTGCATTTTTCCAGAATGTGTCCGCCTATGAGATCTTCAATCTCTCACCTGTTGTGAGGTGCTCTGGAGAAAACCCCGAATGGAGGTGGCTGTTCCCTTGCTGTTCCTAACCTCCATCCATACTGACTCAGTAGACAAACCTTCCTCAATAACCTTCATTTCTGTAGCTGTGATTCACTCTCTGATTAGCAATGCTACACCCCCTCCTCTTTTTCCATCCTTCCTGTTCTTTTTAAACACACTAAACCCTGGAACATCAAGCAACCATTCCTGCCCCTGTGAAACCCACGGCTCCGTTATGGCCACAGCATCGTAGCCTCAAGTACTGATCCAAGCTCTAAGTGCATCACTCTTATTTCTGACACTCCTCAACCTCCTATATTTCAGCAAAAAAAGGTCCTAACCTATCCAGCTTCTCCATACATCTCAAATTGTCCTATCCTGGTAACATAAAGACTCGAAGTGTAGAGCGAAACCACACATAAGAGAAAGTCAATCCATCTATGAGAAATATCACCTAGTCTCCATTTCTTTGGCACTTGGTCAATAGTTTGGTAACAGGAATGTCCAGCTTCATAAATGAACAGTGAACATTTGGGTAGCTTTCTCCACAGTAAAAACTGACATGACTATTAATGGGTGGCAGGGTGGCAAAGTGGTCACAGACCTGGGTTCAATTCCCACCTCAGGCAACTGTCTTTGTGGAGTTTGCACATCCTCCCTGTGTCTGCCTGGGTTTTCTCTGGATGCTCTGGTTTCCTCCCACAGTCCAAAAATGTGCAGGTTAGGTGAATTGGCCATGCTAAATTGCCCATAGTGTTAGAGGTATGGGTGGGTTGCTCTTCGGAGGGTCAGTGTGGACTTGTTGGGCCGAAGGGCCTGTTTCCACTCTGTAAAGTAATTTAATCTCTCTTTTTTCCTGAGTTTCAACAAAAAGATGACCTCCTTGCTCTTCAAGGTGCCGAACTCTTTCTCTAGTTGCTCTCCTGCTCTATATGTACTTGTAGAATCAATTTACATTATCCTTAGCATTGGCAGATAAGGTCATCTCATTCCCTCTTTGCCTTCCTGATTGCCCTTTTAAGCAAGCCACTACACCCTTTATACCATTCAAGAAATTCATTTGAATCCAATTCTTTTTCGTTCCTGACTTGAGCCTCTGCATGTACCCATTGTTCTCGAATCATACCACCCTTACCTTTCACACTAACAGGAACATCATAGAACCTAATGACTCTGAACTCTTGTTATTACACTCTTGAAAGCCTCCCATTTATCAGACATACGTTCACCTGTGAACAGTCTATTCCAACCAACTTTTGAAAGTTCTTGTCTCTTCTAATTAATATTTGTCTTACTTCAGTTAAAAAGTTTATTTTTTATGGAAGGCTTATCCTTATTCTTAACTATTTTAAAACTGTTAGAATGATGATCACTAGACCCAAAGTGTTACCCTGCTATCATTTCAGTAACTTGCCCTGCCTTATTCTCAAACAGAAGGTCTGGTTTTGCGCCTTCTCTAGTATGAACATTTACAAAGTGTCATAGAGATGTATAGTATGGAAACAGACCCGTCGGTCCAACTTGTCCACACTGACCAGATATCGCAACCGAATCTACTCCCACCTGCCAGCACCCAGCCCATCTCCCTCCAAATCCTTCCTATTCACATACCTATTCAGATGCTTTGTAAATGTTGCAATTGTACTAGCCTCCACCATCTCCTCTGGCAGCTCATTCCACAAACACACCACCCTCTGCGTGAACAAGTTGCCCTTTAGGTCTCTTTTATATCTTGCCCCTCTCACCTTATACTCTCTTTCTGGATTTCCCCATCCCAAGGAAAAGGTTTTGTCCATTTATCCTATCTATGCACCTCATGATTTTATAAACTTCTATGAGGTCACCCCTCAGCCTCCGATGCTCCAGCGAAAACAGCCCTAGCCTATTCAACCTCTCCCGATAACTCAAATCCTCCAACCCTGGCAATATCCTTGTAAATCTTTTCAAGTTTCACAACATCCTTCTGATAGGAAGGAGACCAGACGTAATATTCCAAAAGTGGCCTAACCAATATCCTGTACAGCTGCAACAGGACGTCCCAGCTCCTGTACTCAATACTCTAACTAATAAAGGAAAGCATACCAAACGCCTTCTTCCTATCCTGCGACAGTACTTTCAAGGAGCTATGAACTTGCACTCCAATGTCTCTTTGTTCAGTAACACTCCTTAGGACCTTACCATTAAGTGTATAAATCCTGTTAAGATTTGCTTTCCCAAAATCTAAGATTTGCTTTGGGGCAGCACAGTGGCTCAGTGGTTAGCACTGCTGCCTCATAGCATCAGCGTCCCAGGTTCAATTCCAGCCTTGGGCATCTGTCTGTGTGGAGTTTGCACATTCTCCCTGTGTCTGAGTGGGTTTCCTCTGGGTGCTCTGGTTTGTTCCCACAGTCCAAAGATGTGCAGGTCATGTGAATTGGCCATGCTAAATTTCCCGTAGTGTTAGGTGCATCTGTCAGAAGGAAATGGGTCTGGGTGGGTTACTCTTTGGAGGGTCGGTGTGGACTGGTTAGGCCAAAGAGCCTGTTTCCACACTGTAGAAAATCAAAATGCAACACCTCACATTTATCTAAATTAAACTCCATCTGCCACTCCTCAGCACATTGGCTCATTGATCAAAATCCCACTGTAGTCCAAGGTAACCTTCTTCGCTTTCCACTACACCTCCACTTTTGGTGTCATCTGCAAACTTACTAACCATACCTCTTAAGCTCACATCCAAATCATTTATATAAATGATGAAAAGTAGTGGACCCAGCACCAATCCTTGTGGCACTCCACTAGTCACAGACCTCCAATTGGAAAAAACAAATTGGCAAATAGAGTTAAAGAGAATCCAAAGGGTTTTGTTACAAATACAATAAGGACAAAAGGGTAACTAGGGAGAGAATAAGCCCCTCAAAGGTCAGCAAGGCAGCCCCTTGTGGAGTGCCACAGGGGATAGGGGCGATCCTAAATGCGTATTTTGCATCAGTGTTTACTGTGGCAAAGGACATGGAAGATGTAGAATATGGGGAAATAGATGGTGACCTCTTGAAAAATGTACGTATTACAGAGGATGAAGTGCTGGATGTCTTGAAACACATAAAAGTGGATAAATCCCCAGGACCTGATCAGGTATACTCTAGAACTGCATGAGAAACCAGGGAAGTGATTGCTGGGCCTCTTGCTGAGATATTTGTATCATCTATAGTCACAGGTGAGGTGCCAGAAGACTGGAGGTGGTGCCACTACTTAAGAAATGTAGTAATGACAAGCCATGGAACTATAGACCAGTAAGCCTGACGTTGGTGGTGAGCAAGTTGTTGGAGGGAATCCTGAGGGACAGGATGTACATGTATTTGGAAAGGCAAGGACTGATTAGGAATAGTCTACTTGGCTTTTTGCATGGGAACAAAGAGGATTGATGAGGGCAGACTGATAGATGTGATCTATATGGACTTCAGTAAGGCATTGACAAGGTTCCCCATGGAAGATTGGTTAACAAAGTTAGATCTCATGGAATACATAGAGAACTACTCATTTGGATACAGAACTGGCTCAAAGACAGAGGATGGTGGTGGAGGGTTGTTTTTGGAATTTTCTTGAACATATTTAACAAATTCTTCATTCTGCAAACCTTTAACACCTTAGTATTCCCAGCCAGTGTTTGGAAAATTAAAATCACCTGTTGTTACAACCTTATTATTCTTACATATAACCTGAGATCTCTCTATATATTTGTTACTCACTTTCCACCTGACTATTGGGTGCCGATAATACAATGCCATCAAGGTGCTCATTCCTGTCTTATTTCTAATTTCAACCCATATATTTTCACTGGATGAGTTTTTAAAATATTTCCTGTAGTTACAGCAGTAATGTTTCCTTTACCAAAAATGTCATTCCTCCTCCTTTTTTGTCTCCCTCTCTATCCTTCATACTTCTAAACTACATTGAATACAGACCCAGAGTAGGTGAACTGTTATTTTTATAGCAAACCCTTCATCCTGGGATAATTGCTGTACAGCTTCTCTAGACCCCCTCTAAGGCCAGCTCATCCTTCCTTAGATACAGGGCCCTAAACTGATCACAATATTCCAAATACTAAACCTCAGTGCATCTCTGCTGTTGTATTCTAGATCTCTTGAAATAAATGTTCATCTGGCATTTGCCTTCTGAACTGTGAACTGAACCTGCATGTTAACACTAAGAGAATTCTTGCATTAGGACTCCGAAAGTCCCTTTGCGCTTCAGATTTCTGATGCCTTTCCCTGTTTAAAATACAGTCCATGCCCTTATTCTTCTGAACAAAGAGCATAACGTCACACTTTCCCATATTGTACTCCATCTGACAGTTGCTTGTCAGCTTTCCTGGCCTATCCAAATCCTTCTGCAACCTCCCCATTTCCTCAACACTACCTGTCCCTCCACCTATCTTTGTGACATCTGTAAACCTGGCAGCAATGCCCTCAATTCTTTTGACCAGATCATTAATGCATAACGTGAACACGTATGATCCAAACATTGCCTCCCCTGTTCCCCCCACTCACCGCCGTGGAACTCATCACATTACCAGCTGGATTATGGGCAATCCAAGATGGAGAATGGGAAAAGTTTCTGGCTATAACAGCTGCTCCTTTTTTGTGGTATTTGAGGTGTTGGAGGTGATTTCCTCGAATTCCAGGAGCAGTAATTACTGTTTTATATGCTCTTGCATTGCTTTAGAACTTTGGGAAAACAAGTCAAAACAACAGCAGTTTCAAAAGGGAGAAGAACAGACAAAGGAAGTACATGGTGAGGACAGTGTAGGGGAGAGACACAGAGAGAGAGAGAGAAAGAAAACCTGCACAGTTACTACCTTTGCTGTTTTTGAATTCATGTATCATTGGTCATCAAAGTGCATCTGGGAAAATTAACAAACAGTGAATTTCACAACTAATCTTGGAGGAACCTGTATGGCAAAGTTCACAACAGAATCAGATAAGTAAATAGAAAGGCTGCAGTGGTGAATACAGTGGGTTATTTCGTGATGATATCTTTTTGGAGATAAGTTTCTTGATTAAACTTAAAATATAGGCCATAGCTATTAATTTAACCTGGTGCAGTGTTTTGTAGAGGAATAAGACGGTGTTATTTTCTGGGTCTGTAGATTGTGATGGAGCAAAAATGGCCTTTGCAATGAGATGTACTTCTTGTCAGAAGTGGGAGTTTAAAGAGAGTTTAAGGGTTACTGTGGATTATATCTCCCATAAATGCTGTTGGATGCGAATTTTTTCAGATCGAATGGATCGGTTGGAGAGACAGTTAGAAGCGATGCGAAATTTGCAACAGCAACAGTATGTGATGGATGGCAGGTATAGGAAAGGGGGAAAGTCTTAGATCCAGTCACACAGATGGGTTAAGTCCAGGAAGGGTAACAGAAGGCAGGAGTCTTTCGTGGATATACCCATTTCAAATAGGTATGCTGTTTTGGAAAATGTTTTGGATCCTCAGGGGAATGTAGCATGAACATCCAAGTTTCTGGTATTGAGACTGGCTCTAATGCAACGAGAGGTTTGTTGACTTCCAAGAGATCAATTGTGTTAGGGGATTCTGTAGTCCGAGGTACAGACAAACGTTTCTGTGGCCAGCAGAGAAAAAGCAGAATGGTATGTTGCTTCCCTGGTGCCAGGATCAAGGCTGTCTCAGAGAGGTGCAGAATGTTCTCATGGGAGAGAGGGGCCAGCAAAAGGTCATTGTCCACATTGGAACCAAAGATATAGGAAGAGGAAAGGTTGAGAATCTGAAGAGAGGTTACAGAGAGTTAGGTAGAAATTTAGAAAGGAGGTCCTCAAGGTTAGTAATACCTGGATTACTCCCAGTGCTATGAGCTAGTAAGGGCAGGAATAGGAGGATAGAGCAGATGAATGCATGGCTGAGGAGCTGGTGTATGGGAGAAGGATTCACCTTTTCGGATCATTGAAATCTCTTTTGGGGTAGAAGGGACCTGTCCAGGAAGGACAGATTGCACCTAAATTGGAAGGGGACTAACATATACTGGCAGGGAAATTTGCTAGAACTGCTCAGAAGGATTTAAACTAGTAAGGTGGGAGTGAGGGGGGAGGGGGAGGTGAGATCCAGGGAGATAGTGAGGAAAGAGATCAATCTGAGACTGGTGCAGTTGAGAACAGATATGAGTCAAACAGTCAGGGCAGGCAGGGACAAGGTAGGACTAATAAATTAAACTGCATTTATTTCAATGCAAGGGGCCTAAAAGGGAAGTCAAATAACTCAGGGCATGGTTAGGAACATGGGACTGGGATATCATAGCAATTACGGAAACATGGCTTAGGGATGGGCAGGACTGGCAGCTTAATGTTCCAGGATACAAATGCTACAGGAAGGATAGAAAGAGAGGCAAGAGAAGAGGGGGACTGGCATATTTGATGAGGGATAGCATTACAGATGTGTCCAGGGGATTTATTTGAGTGGAACTGAGAAATAAGGTTAGATTAGATTACTTACAGTGTGGAAACAGGCCCTTCGGCCCAACAAGGCCACACCGACCTGCAACCCACCCATACCCTTACATTTACCCCTTACCTAACATTACGGGCAATTTAGCATGGCCAATTCACCTGACCTGCACATCTTTGGACTGTGGGAGGAAACCGGAGGAAACCCACGCAGACACGGGGAGAACGTGCAAACTCCACACAGTCAGTCGCCTGAGTCGGGAATTGAACCCTGGTCTCAGGCGCTGTGAGGCAGCAGTGCTAACCACTGTGCCATCATGCCGCCCAGAAAGGGACGATAACCTTATTGGGATTGTATTATAGACCTCCTAATTAGTCAGAGGGAAATTGAGAAACAAACTTGTAAGGAGATCTCAGCTATCTGTAAGAACAATTGGGTAGTTATGGTCAGGGATTTTAACTTTCCAAACATAGACTGAGACTGCCATAGTGTTAAAGGTTTAGATGGAGAGGCATTTCTTAAGTGCTTACAAGACAATTTTCTGATTCAGTATGTGGATGTATCTACGAGAGAAGGTGCAAAACTTGACCTACTCTTGGGAAATAAGGCAGGGCAAGTGACTGAGGTGTCAGTGGGGGAGCACTTTGGAGCCAGCGATCACATTTCTATTTGTTTTAAAATCATGATGGAAAGGGACAGACCAGTTCTAAATGTTGAAGTTCTAAATTGGAGAAAGGTCAATTTTGACAGTATTAGGCAAGGACTTTCGAAAGCTGATTGGAGGCAGATGTTCACAGGTAAAGGGATGGCTGGAAAATGGGAAGCCTTCAGAAATGATATAACAAGAATCCAGAGTAAGTATATTCCTGCCAGGGTGAAAGGAAAGGCTGGTAGGTATAGTGAACGCTGGATGAATAAAGAAATTGAGGGAAAAAGAAGGAAGTATGTGTCAGGTATACCCAGGATAGTTTGAGTGAATCCTTAGAAGAATATAAAGGAAGTAGGAGTATACTTAAGAGGGAAATCAGAAGGGTAAAAAGGGGACATGAGATAGCTTTGGCAAACAGAATTAAGGAGAATCCAAAGAGTTTTTTACAAATATATTAAGGATGAAAGGGTAACTAGGGAGAGAATAGAGCCCCTCAAAGATCAGCAAGGTGGCCTTTGTGTGGAGACACAGAAAATGGGGAGATATTAAATGAATACTTTGCATCAGTAATAACTGTGGAAAAGGATTTGGAAGACATCGACTGTAGGGAAATAAATGGTGACATCTTGCAAAATGTCCAGATTACAGAAGAGGAAGTGCTGGATGTCTTGAAATGGGTAAAGGTGGATAAATCCCCAGGACCTGATCAGGTATACCCGAGAACTCTGTGGGATGCCAAAGAAGTGATTGCTGGGCCTCTTGCTGAGGTATTTGTATCATCGATAATCACAGGTAAGGTGCCAGAAGACTGGAGGTTGGCAAACATGGTGCCACTGTTTAAGAAGGGCGGTAAAGACAAGCCAGGGAACTATAGACCTGTGAGCCTAACCTCAGTGGTGGGCAAGTTGTTGGAGGGAATCCTGAGGGATAGGATGTACATGTATTTGGAAAGGCAAGGATTGATTCGGGATAGTCAACATGGCTTTGTGCGTGGGAAATCATGTCTCACAAACTTGATTGAGTTTTTTGAAGAAGTAACAAAGAGGATTGATGAGGGCAGAGTAGTAGATGTGATCTATATGGACTTCAGTAAGGAGTTCGACAAGGTTCCCCATGGGAGACTGATTAGCAAGGTTAGATCTCACGGAATACAGGGAGAATTAGCTATAGAACTGACTCAAAGGTAAAAGATAGAGGGTGGTGGTAGAGGGTTGTTTTTCAGACTGGAGGCCTGTGACCAGTGGAATGGCACAAGGATCGGTGTTGGGTCCTCTACTTTTTGTCATTTACATATCTGATATGGATGCGAGCATAAGAGGTACAGTTTGTAAGTTCGCAGATGACACCAAAATTGGAGGTGCAGTGGATAGCTGCAACAGGATCTGGACCAGATGGGTTGAGACGTGGCAGATGGAGTTTAATTCAGATAAATGCGAGGTGCTGCATTTTGATTAGATTAGATTAGATTACTTACAGTGTCGAAACAGGCCCTTTGGCCCAACAAGTCCACACCGACCCGCCGAAGCGCAACCCACCCATACGCCTACATTTAGCCCTTACCTAACAACTACGGGCAATTTAGCATGGCCAATTCACCTGACCCGCACATCTTTGGACTGTGGGAGGAAACCGGAGCACCCGGAGGAAACCCACGCAGCCACAGGGAGAACGTGCGAACTCCACACAGACAGTCACCTGAGTCGGGAATTGAACCCGGGTCTCAGGCGCTGTGAGGCAGCAGTGCTAACCACTGTGCCACTGTGCCACCGTGCCGCCCACAAAGGAAAGCAAATCTTAGCAGGACTTATACACTTCATGGTAAGGTCCTAGGGAGCGTTGCTGAACCAAGAGACCTTGGAGTGCAGGTTCATAGCTCCTTGAAAGTGGAGTCGCAGGTAGATAGGATAGTGAAGAAGGCGTTTGGTATGCTTTCCTTTATTGGTCAGAGTATTGAGTTCAGAAGTTGGGAGGTCAGTGCTTGGGAGCCTCCTATGAAGCGCTTCTGTGATACAAATCAAACAGGACAAACAGGAAGACAGCTAATGATCTGCATCCATGAAACCAACTAGCCACGAAATGACATGACCAGCTATCCTGAGTAGCCACACATGCAGATGACAAACAATATGAATTCAACTGGGACAACACTACTATTATAGGACAAGCCAAACAGAGAACAGTCAGGGAATTCCTAGAGGCATGGCACTCATCCACAGATTCAATCAATAAGCACATTGACCTGGACCCAATATACCAGCCACTGCAATGGACAGCTGGAACTGACAACCGGAAGTGGCAGATTCAAACCATTATAAAATATCGGAGGAAAGATTACAGAAGCGCTTCACAGGAGGCTCCCAAGCACTGAGGATGTCACCTAGACTGGGGACGAAACATCTGCAACACAAATTCCCAGCCCAGCGAACAGAAAAACAACGAGCATCCGAGCTACAAATCTTGTCACAAACTTTGAACTAATACCATGTTCTTCTCTGATTTAGCAGCATGTTGTGCAGTATCTTGACAATGGTCTTCTGGAAATCTAAATAGATCACACCCACTGGCTCTCCATTGTCTAACCTGCTTGTTACCTCCTCAAAGAATTCTAACAGATTTGTCAGGAATAACCTCCCTTGATGAAGCTGTGCTGACTCTGCCCTTTTTTACCACACACTTCCAAGTACTCTGCAGTCTCATTCTTAATAAGAGACTCTTAAAACCTTACCAAAAACTGAGGTCAGGCTACTCAGCATATAGGTTCCTACCTCTGCCTTCATCCTTTCTTAAGCAGGGTTATTGCATGAGCCATGTTCCAGTTCCCAGGAACCCTCACTGACTTCAGTGATTTCTGAAAGATCACCACCAATGGCTCGACAACCTCCTCAGCTATCTCTTTCGGAACTCCGGGGTGAAGTCTTGGTGATTTGACATAAATTCCAGCACCTTTTTAGGTGGAATGTTCCAGATCCTGACAGCTCTGTCGATCCAGAAATAGCTGAAGCCCATGTTGATTTGGGAGGTTATAAAGGGCTGAATTGTAAGATATAATGTTGTTCCCTGAGCTCTTACTGAGCTGCAGTGGAACATTACAGGAGGCTGAGGTCGGAGTGGGTGCATGCAGACAATACTGCTTGGCTCAGTGAGAGTGCTTTGGGATTGGGTGAAAACAGAAACTGGGGTGAGACAGGGAGAAGGTGAAGGTTTGAGTGCAGTGCTCAGTCTTAGTCTGGGCTATTCAGAGTATCACATAATCCCAATGGGAACAGAGAATTTGTAATTGATATTTACTGAGCTTTTTTTTTACCGTTTTTGAAGTATAATATATCAATTTTAGGAAAGGTAGGGGCTTTTGAGTATAATAGAAATGTTTGAAAAGAAGGAAGATCTGTAGCTCATTTAAATTTTCTTAACGGGAGTAACTAGGTCAATCTAGGGAGGAGTCATGACACAAAGCCTCAGACGCATGATGTTTTTGTTTATATTATATTACCTACAGTATGGAAACAGGCCCTTCGGCCCAACCAGTCAACACCGACCCTCCAAAGAGTAACTCACCCAGAACTATTTCCCATGCACCTAACACTATTGGCAATTTAGCATGGCCAATTCACCTGACCTGCATATCTTTGGACTGTGGGAGGAAACCGGAGCACCCGGAGAAAACCCATGCAGACACGGAGAATGTGCAAACTCCACACAGACAGTCCCCCGAGGCTGAAATAAAACCTGGGACCCTGGTGCTTTGGGGCAGCAGTGCTAACCACTGAGCCACCGTGCCGCCCTAATGTGTTCCTCTTGCACAATGTGGGAAATAAGGGACACTTCCAGCATCCCTGGTGGCTACGTGTGCAGGAAGTGTGTCCATCTGCAGCTCTTGGGGAACTGCTTTTCAGATCTGGAGCTGTGGGTGAATTCACTGTGAAGTATCCGCAATACTGAGAATATTGTGGACAAGCGTTTAGTGGGTCGGTCACAGCACAGGTGAGGAAGACCCAGGATAGAAGAGAATGGGTGACTATCTGATAACGTAAAAAGGTCAGGAAGGAAGTGCAGGAGTCCCCAGTAATCATCCCCTTCTCAAACAAATAAACTGTTTTGGATTCTGTTGGGAGTGTCGGGGGTGGGTGTTGTTGGAGTGGCCTTTCAGCAACACCTGGGTTCATGATATCACAGATAGTTTTGCTGCACAGAATGGGATGAAAAACAGTGGCAGGGCTATAATGACAGGGGACTTGATAGTCAGGGGTACAGACAGGCACTTCTATGGTCGCAAACATGAATCTGGGATGGTATGTTACCTTACTGGTGCCAGGATCCGTGATATTATGTAGCAGCTGCAGGACATTCTGGAGCTGTAGGGTAAATGCCCAGTGGTTGTTGAGCATGCAGGTACTAATGACATCGCTAAGCAAGGGGATGATGGCCTGATTGTTGAATATTAGAATACAGGCGATACATTAAAATGCAGGTCTGCAAATGTCATAATATCAGACTTGCTCCCAGTATCATATGCTTGCAAGGGCAGGAATAAGAAGATAGATGAGATGAATATGTGTCTGGAAAATAGTTTACCAGAGAAAAGTTGAGATTCTTTAAGCATTGGGATCCTTCCTGGGTTAGGTGTGGGACATATACAAGCCTGACTGGTTGCCACTGGGCAGAGCTTGGGCAAATCTCCTCGTGGCGTCTTTTGCCAGTTGCATTGGCGAGGTTTTTAATTCATATGGCAGGGCAATGGGAACTGAAATGTAGGTTTAGATGGCTCAGATTCATATCAGGAAATGGGAGGTAGAATATTAATTAGTGATGCAGTCAACGACTCAGAAAGACAAAAGGAGGATTAAACAAAACTCTCTTTTTTTCAGATTAGATTCCCTACAGTGTGGAAACAGGCCCTTCGACCCAACAAGTCCACACCGACACGCCGAAGAGTAACCCACCAAGTCCCATTTACCTTTGACTAGTACACCTAACCCTACAAGCAATTCACCTGACTTACACATCTTTGGACTGTGGGAGGAAACCCACACAGACAATGTGCAAACTCCACATAGAAAGTTGCCTAAGGCTGGAATTGAACCTGGGACACTGGTGCTGTGAGGCAGCAATGCTAACCACTGAGCCACCATGTCACCCACTCTTTATACATCAATCCTGAGATCCCTGGTATCGGTCTGGTGAACCTTTTTAACACTCCCTCAATAGACAGGGCATCCTTCCTTGGGGCAGGAGAACAAAAGTTCACACTCTACTTCAGGTGTAGTCTCACCAAACCATGCAGAAAGATATCCCTCTTCCTTAACCTGAATCGTCTCACTATGAAGGGCAACATATCATTTGTATTTGAAAAAGTTTGCTGCTCCTGCCTGCTTGGTAAAAGAGAATATGACAGAGAAACATGGAAAAAAATTGGGGTCAGAGAGTGTCTGATATAAAACTGTTCAACACAATGTCCCCATCTTATCCAGGTTGGTCATCAAACACCGATTTACTCTCGCCTCATTTTCTGGCAATCAGCATGGCAGTGCCTTAAACACTTCTTTAAGGTTGCAACGTTTCCTGCATCTGTTGCCATTTCAGATGCTGCCAGACTAAATATAGGAAGACAGGTGATACATTAAAATGCAGGTCCTCAAATGTCACAGTCTCAGATTTGCTCCTAGTGCCACGTGTTTTTGTTTTTATTCCATATTTTCATCATTTTGCTTCAGCATGTGGAGTCATAGATATGTATAGCATGGAAACAGACTTTTCTGGCCAGCTTGTCCATGCAGACCAGAATTGAACACAGTATTCCAAAAATGGCCTAACCAATGTTCTATTCAGCTGAAACATGACCTCTCAACTCCTACTTTCAATACACTGATTGATAACACTTAGCGTACCAATTGCCTTCTTGACTACCCTGTCTACCTTTGACTCCACTTTCAAGGAACAATGAACCTGCACTCCAAGTTCTCTTTGTTTGGCAACACTCTCCAGAAACTTACCATTATGTGTGTAAGCCCTACACCAATTACATCTTTCTGAAAATGGGGAGACTAGAATTGAATGCTGTGTTCTAAAATTGACCTCAACAATGTCCTGTACAGCCACAACGTGGCCTCCCACTTCCTATATTCAACCACAGAATCCCTACAGCTTTGAAGCAGTCCATTTGGCCCACATGTCCATGCAAACCATCCGAAGTACATGTCACTTATCCCTTTAATCCTATATTTTCTATGACTAATCAACCTAACCTGCACATCTTTGAACTGTGAGACGAATCCAGAGCGCCCAGAGGAAATCCACTTGGACATGCGGACAATATGCAAACTCCACACTGCTAGTGACATCAAACCTAGCTTCCTTTATTGATCAATGCACTGACCAATAAAGACAAGCATGCCAAATGTCTTCTTCAGAACCCAATCTACCTGAAACTCCACTTTCCAGGAACTCTGCACTTGTTCTTAGCCCTTCAGAAGAACTGAAGTGTATGCAGAGAAAGCAGGGAGAGGATTGAGTTGTAGATTTGTAAAATGCTTCTCCTTTACGTCTGTTCTCTGACATCTATCTCTTTCTGTAGTTTAATGCAAACACTCACTTGCTATCTTCACTGAAGGACATTTATGAACCAGTTCAGTTTTAATGATCATTCGGCAGTTTCCCAAAGTGTTATTTCCATAAATGGCCACATTAACTTTTCTTAGTTTCACAAACTGTGTGTTCTTCAGGTTTCTCCTAATACATTTATTTTCTGTTTTAAAAGTTGTTTTGCATGGAGAAATTTCAAACAAACCACATAGAGATCTGACCATCACCACTATCACAAGAGGTTTGTAATGACCTCATTATCTCAGGATTTTGAACATTGAAGGAAAAAATGCTGTTCACACTGGAGAAAATACATATCATCTGTGTGTGGAAGAGTTCGTGAAGATTCATCTGAAATGTCCAATCACCAGCGCAGTCTCACTGGGAAAGGACTGTGGAAATGTGGGGATGATGGGATTTCTTTATCCCAGCTGGAAATGCACCAACGCAGTCACACTGGGGAGAAACCGTTCACCTGCTCTGATTGTGAGGTAGGATCCACTCAGTAATCCAACCTGCTGAAATACCAGCAAGTTCATACTAAGAGACCATTCACCTGCTCTGCATGTGTAAAGGATTCGCTGAGTTAATCAACCTGCAGATACACCAGTCAGTTCACACTGGGGAGAGGCTGTTCATTCGATCCCTGTCTGGGAGGGGATTAACTCGGTCATACAACCTATTGATACATCAGTGAGTTCACACTGGAGAGACTGTTCAGTTGTCCCATGAGTGGGAAGGGATTCATTCAGTAATCCTACCTGCAGGTACACCAGCGAGTTCACACTGGGGAGAGACCATTCAATTGCTCCACTTGAGGGAAAGGATTTACCCAATCATCCAACCTGCAGATACACTAGCAAGTTCACAATGGGGAGAAACATTCGCTGAGTCAACACTCCTGCTGATACATTAGTTTGTTCAGTCTGGGGAGAATCTAGTCATTTGTTTCACCTGTGGGAAGGAATTCACACTGCCATCCAAAAAGTTAACATACCAGTGAAATGACCCTGGGTGGATACTGTTGACTTCTATGTTTGTGTAAACGGATTTATATTTTCCAAATGCACCAGCAAATTCACAAAGAACTGTGGGTGAAGGAATTTGATTTTGCTTACACCAAGGAATGGACCTTAGTCATTGGGCTGGTTTGTATTGATATTATTAAACCTTCTTCATTAAAGGTGCAAATATTGCAGGTGAAATATTGATACAATTGTGTATAAGTACATCAACACACTTACACTGGGTAAAGACTATCCACCTTCATATTTGTAAAGTGATTTTATCTTTTCCATAACATCAAGACCAGGTATAATTTGGCCAGAGTGTACAAGGAAAACATACTTTCAGGTAAATGTGCAAGAGTGAATGTAAATGGGGAAATAAGGTGAGCTAAAAGAACTGCTACTGCCAGGTGAACTAAAGCAAAATACTCAGGTGTTTTAAAGGTACATTAATGGTTAAAAGATAAGGGGGAATGAGTAAGATCCATTAAGGACCATGGAGGTGTGGAACTAGAGGATGTAGGCCTGGTTCTAAATGAATATTTGGTGTGAATGTTCACTTGTGAGAGAAATAAATCAGGGAGAAGTTCTGTGATAGAATGTTAAGAAAGTAGCAAAGAGAGAGAGGTGAGTGATGAGTAGTCTGGCAGGCTTAAATGCAGATTAATATCCAGGGACAGGTGAAATATATCCTCCGTTATTCAGATGCAAAAAATTTCAATTCCCCTCTGACCACAGGAACGGTGTTAGATGACTGAAGGACAGTCAAAGTGGAGCTTTCATTCAAGAAGGGAGGAAAGCGTAAACCAAGGAACTGCAAGCCAGTCACTCTCACTTCAGTGCTGGGGAGACTATTGGAAGCAATTCTGAGGGACAAGTTAAATTTGCCTTTGGAGAGGCAGAGATTAATCAAGAACTGTCAGTATGCATTTTTTAAGGGGAGTTCAACCTGATTAACTTGATTCATTTTTTTGATGAGGTGTCCAGCTATGTCAGCAAGGGTAATATTTTTGATGTAGGCTCTTTGGACATCAGCAAGGCTTTGATAAGGTACCACATAGGAGACTGGTAGGAAAAGTAACTGTCAATAGAATCCATTGAAACTTGGCAAATTGGATCCACAATTGGCTGAGTGGCAGGAAGCACAGGCTGACAATTCAGGGTTTTTTTCTGATTTGAATTCTGTGTCCAGTGCAGTCCCAGTGTTGGGAACTTGGTGTTTATGGTTTATACAAATAATGATGCAAAAGTAATAGGTGGTAAGTAGTAAGGAGGATAGCCTTAGATTACAGGAGGATATAGATGGCTGGTCAGGTGGGCTGATCGGTGGTAAATGAAATTCAATCTAGATCAGTGAGAAGTTATATAACTGGACAAGGTATTGTATTCAGCTGTTAACTAAAAGGTTTATGGTTCATAGGCCAATCAGGGAAGGAAGGCCATTTGTTTTTCCCATAAGTGTACTCATTGACACAATTTGAAGACATGTGACACCAGGTTATAGTCGAACAGGTTTATTTGAAATCACAAGCTTTCAGGTGATTAGACTTGTTACTTTGGTTAGACTCTCGGCATGCAAAAGGTATACTGATATTATTATTTCCAGTCATTTGTTTTGTTTCCAGCATCACCTTTTGTTTTGTAATTCTCTCTGGCTCACTTAATCGGATTACAAGTTGCATCTTCACTTACTGTCCAGTGTTAACACTTTACTCACATCGTCCAACACTTTTGATCATCTGCAGAGATGTATTCTTCAGCCTGTCGACACTCCATTCACACCATTGGCATGATCTTTTGATTTCTCTGCCTGTAAAGGAAGGTTGTTCTTAAACTGGAAAGGGTGCAGGAAAAAAATTACAAGGATATTTGCCTGAGTTATAGCGAGAGGTTGGATAAGCTAGGCATTTTTCTTCAGAGCATAGAAGACTGAGGGAGGATCTCACAAAAGTGTATAAAATCATGAAAGGCATGAATAATATGAATGCACTCACTCTTTTTCCCGAGGTTGGGGAATAGTGAACTAAAGGGAATCAGTTTAAAGTTCGGGGGTGGGGGGAAGAACAAAAGGGAACCTGAGAGGCAATTTTTTTACATAGAGGGTGGTGCACATATCGATTGAGCTGCCAGCAGAAGTGATTGATATGGGTATATTAACACCATTTAAAAGGCATTTGGACAATCTTGATCAGATGGACCAATGGGCTGAGAAGTGGCAGATGGAGTTTAATTCAGATAAACGCGAGGTGCTGCATTTTGGGAAAGCAAATCTTAGCAGGACTTATACACTTCATGGTAAGGTCCTTGGGAGTGTTGCTGAACAAAGAGACCTTGGAGTGCAAGTCAATAGCTCCTTGAAAGTGGAGACTCAAGTAAATAGGATAGTGAAAATGGCGTTTGGTATGCTTTCCTTTATTGGTCAGAGTATTGTGTACAGGAGTTGGGAGGTCATGTTGCGGCTGTACAGGACATTGGTTAGGCCACTGTTGGAATTTTGTGTACAATTCTGGTCTCATTCCTATCGGAAAGATGTTGTGAAACTTGAAAGGTTCAGAAAAAATTTACAAGGATGTTGCCAGGGTTGGAGGATTTGAGCTATAGGGAGAGACTGAACAGGCTGGGGCTGTTTTCCCTAGAGCGTCAAAGGCTGAGGGGTGACCTTAAAGAGGTTTACAAAATTATGAGGGGCATGAATACGATAAACAGACAAAGTCTTTTCCCTGGAGTGGGGATGGCCAGAACTCGAGGGCATAGGTTGAGGGTGAGAGGGGAAAACATACAAAAGAGACCTAAGGGGCAACATTTTCACACAGAGGGTGGTACGCGTTTGGAATGAGTTACCTGAGGAAGTGGTGGAGGCTGGTACAATTGAAACATTTAAAAAACATCTGGATGGGTATATGAATAGGAAGGGTTGAGGGATATGGGCTGGGTGCTTGTAGGTGGTACTAGATTAGGTTGGGATATCTGGTCGACATGGACAGTTTGGACCGAAGGATCTGTTTCCGTGCTGTATTTCTCTATGACTGTATGTCTCTATAAATACATGGATAGGAAAATTTTAGAAGGATATGGGCCAAGTGCAGGGAAATGGGGTTAGTGTTGACAGACGTTTTGGCTGGCATGGATCAGTTTGGGCCAAAGACCCTGTCCCTGTGTGTCAGACTCTGTGACTCTAAATTTGCTGCCTGTGTGTTTCTCTTCTCTTCACCTGACTAAAGTGCAGCGCTGTGAGAGCTTGTGTTTTCAAATAAACCTGTTAGATTATAACTTGGTGTCATGTGATTTCTGACCTTGTCCATCCCAGTCCAATACTAGCACATCCACATTTGTGACACAGACCTGGATTGTCTGTGGGGAGTTTGGCTGCATATATCCCGAAATACTGCTCAATCAACAGTTAGCCTCAAAAGACAGCTTCGAATGGATGGTGCTGCAAATAATTAAGGAAGAAAATGGCACTTTGACCTTAATTGCTCATTAATTTGTTGTCCCTTAATTCCTAACCATCTCTGATAGAAATCCTACAATCATGAAAACGAGGAAAGAGGCCGCCCTTTTAGTCAGGCAAATAAACATATGAAGTTCAGAGAATAAACAGTGGCAATAGATTTTCCCAGGATTAGAAAAGAAACGGAAAGAGGAGACATTGCTTTGCTTCCCAGATGTTGCACAGAAGAGGAAGTCTCACTCTGAACACAACATCTGCATTGTGAGATCCAAGCAGGAATGGGGCTTGCCTGAAGCAGTTATTAGGAATCGCTATGCTCGGTGGTGACTTCCTCAGGTCCAGGGCTCACGGACATGGGAGCCCCACCCCCACCCATTGCTTCCCCCTCTCCCTCTTGGAGCTGAGTTTTCCAGGACAACCAGCTTGCAGTTTGGGTAAAAGCAAGAAGCCACTTGAAGAATTGCCCCTTTCCATCCTGCTCTCTCTTGTGGCAATTGATAAATAAGAAGGTAATTGTCAGAAGGCCTTGGATTGTTTTATCTGTTTAAGGTTCCCCTGTTCCATCTGTGGGGGGAAATGGGGAACATGTGGAAGTAGAGAGGGAAGACCTGAAGGAATTTGAAAAGAATTATGGCAATTTTAAACTTGAGGTGGGACTGAACAGAGGGCCTTAAATTTGCTTAAGGTACTTGTTGACGAGATGTAAGCAGTGCTGCTTGGTTCAGCATGTATTGTCCATCTCAGGTGCTCTGTAGAAAGTGCTGCCATGGACCATGTCTGTGATCATTGACTGCCCAGTATCGGGTGGACCAGGCAAGGATCTTCTCCTGGAGCTTCAGTCTATCAGTTTAGGATGGATGAAATAATGTTCGACAAATTTGGCGTTTATTTTGACAGCAGTTGAATATACAAGCAGGGATGAAATTCTGAGGCTTTATAAGGTTCTGGCCAGACCACATTTGAAGTATTGTGTACAGTTTTGGGCCTCATATCTCAGGAAGGAGCGACTAGTTTTGGAGTGAAATCAGAAGAGGTTTATAAGAATGGTCCTAGGAATGAACAGCTTAATATTTGAGGAATGTTTGAGGACTCTTGGACTATACACAATGGAGTTTAGAAGGATGAGGGGGGGATTTAATTAAAGCATACAGATTACTGAATGGCATGGACAGAGTGGATATTGGGAAGATGCTTCCATTGGCAGGAGAGACTAGGACCAAAGGGCACAGCATTAGAGTAAAGGAGAAAACTCTTCAGCTATAGAATGGTGAATCTATGGAATTCACTCCCAGAAAGCTGTGGAGGCCAGGTCATTGAGTATATTTAAGATGGAGATAGATCGGTTCTTGATTGTCAACAGGAGCAAGGGTTAATGGGAGACATCGGGAGAATGGGGTTGAGAAACTTATCAGGAGAAAGTGAGGACTGCAGATGCTGGAGATCAGAGCTGAAAATATGTTGCTGGAAAAGCGCAGCAGGTCAGGCAGCATCCGAGGAGCAGGAGAATCAACGTTTCGGGCATGAGCCCTTCATTCCTGAAGAACGGCTCATGCCCGAAATGTCGATTCTCCTGCTCCTTGGGTGCTGCCTGACCTGCTGCACTTTTCCGGAAACACATTTTCAGCTGAGAAACTTATCAGCCATGATTGAATGGCAGTGCAGACTCAATGGGCTGAATGGACTAATTTCTGCTCCCATGTCTCATGGTCTTCTGGTCTTAAATCGACTGAGGTTTTTTTTGAAGACGTAACTGGTGGAACCAGTAGATGGTAGCATTTGGATTTTCTGGAAGCTTTGGGTAAAGTCCCACTTAAGAGGTTAATGTGCAAAATGAAAGGGCACAGGATTGTTGGGAATATTTTGGTGTGGGTTGAGAATTAATTAGCAGACAGGAAACAGCGTAGACTTAAATGAATCTTAATCAGAATAAGACCCCAACTATACAAAGTATACATCAACTATTTGGAGGAGACAATCTAATGTAAAATTTCCAAGTTGATTGACACAGAACTAGGGTGACTGTGAGTGAGCAGGATACAAAGAGGCCTCAGGGTAATTTTAAAAATTTAAATGAATAGCAAATACAGGGCAGATGCAGTGTCAATGTGTAGTTATTGACATTGGTGGAAAATTCAGAAAGGCAGAGTATAATTTAAGTTTTGGTAGATTTGGAAATGTTGATGTCCAAAGGGATCTAGGTATGCTTGTACATCTGTCATTCAGGCAAGCACGTGGGCATAGCAAGTAGATAGGAATACAACGTTGTATATCATTGCAAGAGTGTTTGAATACAAGAGCAAAATGCAGGTTTTGTAAGGCCATGTCTGGAGTCTGTGAGCAACTTTGGTGTCCTTCATGAAGAAACATTATCTTGCTGCAGGCCAGCAATAATGTCTTGTAGTAATGGATGAGGGATACAATTTATCACTGTCCTTGTATCTGGAGGAAACTCTCTCCTCGTGTTCAGTCAAATTTGGAGATGATGTCACTTGTTGACAACTCCTTAAAGATTTTTCCACCATGGGAATGAGTGATGTTCCCTCACTCCCCCTTCTTTCCCCTGCCACAGGAAACACAGAGTCTGATGTGCCATTTAATTTAGACACATTCACTGCAGGGCTCACCCTCAAAGAAAGGGATTAGATTAGTTTCCCTACAGTGTGGAAACAGACCCTTCAGCCCAACCAGTCCACACAGACCCATTTACCTCTGACTAATGCACCTAACACGATGGGCAATTTAGCATGGCCGATTCACTTGACCTGCACATCTTTGGATTGTGGGATAAAACTGGAGCACCCGAAGGAAACCCACACAGACACAGGGAGAATGCACAAACTCCACACAGACAGTCGCTTGAGGCTTGAATCGAGCCTGGGATTCTGGTGCTGTGAGACAGCAGTGCTAACCACTGAGCCACCGTGCCGTCTTTGATGTGGATAAAGCAATTCAAGAGGAATAGTGTGAAATGTTAGACAAAATAATCATCATGACAGAATAATCATCATGAGAGAGAACGTATTATAGCAGTTGGAATGACTGAAAATGGATAAGCCACCAGGGTGAGTTGAATAGTTCCCCAGGATATTGAAGGAGGTCAGAAAGGAAATAGCAGATGCTGTGAAAATTATTTTCCAATCTTCACATGACACAGAAGAGGTGCCAGAGGGCTGGAGGATTACAAATATGGTTTATTTGTTGAAAAGGGGACAAACGAAATGGCAAACAACCCTACGCCAGTCAGTCTTACTCGGCTCGTGGCCAATTGTAAGAATCAATGTGGACAGATGAGATAAATTGTCAATTAGAAATGCATGGACTAGTCAGGGATAGTCAGTAATGATTTGTTAAGGGAAGGGCATGCGTAACAAATTTGATTGAATTTTTTTCAAGGCATGGAAAAGGAGGATTGATGCGGGTAGTGAAGCAAATGTTACCTACATGGATTTATTGAGGTATTTGGTCAAAAGTAAAAGTCCATGCGATACAAGATTATGTATCAAATTGGATCGTCTGTTTCCAGTGCTTCTGACATCTTTCCATTTGCAAGCTCTAGCAGGAAACTGATATTAAAAGCAGTGAAGTTGTTTCAGAGCTGAGTGTTTTTGGCTATGCAGGACAAATTTGAGCTTTTAGCTATGTTCTGTTATGTGTGAGAGATTGTATGGGCTAGGTTTAGCATGGGTCTGAATACGTGACCATCATTGTTGTATTTCAGCTCAGCCCTACCAGATCTCCTCTCTACCATTTTCTTACTTGCTGGTGGCAAATTGTAAGAATCAATGAAGACAGATGAGATAAATTGTCAATGAGAAATGCATGGACTAGTCAGGGATAGTCAGTAATAGTCTCTGTCCCCGACAATAGTTGTACCTTAGCTCTGTTTTGTATTTCACTGTTACTTCTGCAGAAGTTGGATTTTTTTTGTTAATCAAATGCCTAACTCATCCATTTCTCATTTTGTCATCTTCTACTGTTGTTAATACATTCCAGTTGTTTTTGATGCGAGTATTCGGAATAAAATTCCCATGAATTAGCTTAACGTTAAATGCAGTGCATTGAGTCTTTTTCATACATGCAACACAAGTGAGTACCTTTTGAAGGCTCTCCCTCTTTCTTCCAACAACAAGTGTGGGATGTTCAAAGTGTTTAGACCCCACTAAAATTGTGAAAATCTGATCAGTTGCTTCGGCTGCTCCCCTCCCTTCCACAGCTTGCTGGGTCAAACTGCCTCTCAAGTTCCTTCTTCCCTGACCCCAGACCCCACAGCTTTCTCCAGTTTCTCTTGTCAGAGCTTGTCTTGTCCATGAAACCCACATATTTTTCCACTGACTTATCTCCCTAAACATGCTTGTTGATATTGTTAACAGTACAGTGAGGCTGAACCACTCTGTTCACAATCTCAGTCACAGATTTAAACTCAAGATGAATTTTTGACCAAAAAGTCCACACCATCTGCATAATGTTAGCCATCTCTACCCTAGCCCTGAAACTCGCATCTGTGTTTGTGTTCTCTTTAGAAACAGAAGCAAAGAATATAGAAGCAGGAGGAAGCTATTCAACCTTTGGAGCCTGCTCCACCAAGCATCACCATCATGAGAGATTGTCCAACTCAAGAGCCTAATCCACTTTTCTCCTCATAATCTTTGATCCCATTCACCACTAGTACCACATAGAACATTACAGCACAATACAGGCTCTTTGGCCTACGATGTTGTGCCAACCTGTGGAACCAAACTGAAGCCTATCTAACCTGCACTATTCCATTCTTGTCCATATATCTAACCAAAGCCATTTAAATGCCCTTAAAGTTGCCGAGTCTACTGTTGTTGTTCCACGCCCCTACTACTCTCTGAGTAAAAGAATTACTTTTGACATCTATCCTATATATATTGCCCCTCAATTTAAAGCTATGTTCCTTCATGCTAGCCATCACCATCCAAGGAAAAAGAATCTCACTGTCCACCTTATCTAACCCCTGATTATCATATGCCTCAATTAAGTCACCTCTTAAACTTCTTCTCTCGAATAAAAACAGCCTCAAGTCCCTCAGGCTTTCCTTTGTAAGACCTTCTGTCCAACCAAGCAACATACCAGTAAATCTCTTCTGAACTCTTTCCAAAGCTTCCACATCCTTCCTATAATGCGGTGACCAGAACTGTACACAATACTCCAAATGTTGCAGCACCAGAATTTTGTACAGCTGCAACATGACCTCATGGCTCTGAAACTCAATCGTGCTACCAATAAAAGCTAACACACTGTATGCCTTCTTAAACAACCTTATCAACCTGGTTGGCAACTTTCAAGGATCTGTGTACATGCACATCGAAATCTCTCTGCTCACTTACACTACTAAGAATCTTACCATTTGCCAGTACTCTGTGTTCCTGTTACTCCTGCCAAAGTAAATCACCTCACACTTTTCCACATTAAACTCCATTTGCCACCTCTCAGCTCAGCTCTGCAGCTTATCTATGTCTCTCTGTAACCTGCAATATCTTTCATCACTATCCACAACTCCACCAATCTTAGTGTCATCACAAGTTTATTAAGCCATCCTTCTACGCCCTCATCGAGGGCATTTATAAAAATGACAAACAACAGTGTACCCAAAACAGATCCTCATGGTACCCCATTAGTAACTGAACTCCAGGATGAATATTTTCCATCGGCCATCATCCTCTGTCTTCTTTCAGCTAGCCAATTTCTGATCCAAACTGCTAAATCACCCTCAATCCCATGACTCCGTATTTTGTGCAATAGCCTAACGCGGGGAACCTTATCGAATGCCTTACTGAAATCCATATACATCACATTAACTGTTGCCCCCTCATCCAGCTGTTTGGTCACCCTCTCAAAGAACTCAATAAGGTTTGTAAAGCATTAGCACTGTGTTGACTATCCCTAATCAAATTATTCCTTTCCAGATGATTATAAATCATATCTCTTATAACCTTTTCCAACACTTTGCCCACAACCGAAGTAAGGCTTACAGGTCTATAATTTCCAGGATTGTCTCTACTCCCCTTCTTGAACATTTGCTATCCTCTAGTCTTCTGGCACTATTTCTGTAGACAATAACGCCATAAAGATCAAAGTCAAAGGCTTGGCAATATCCTCCCTAGCTTCCTAGAGAATCTGAGGATAAATCCCATCCAGCCCTGGGGACTTATCTATTTTTACACTTTCCAGAATTGCTAACACCTCCTCCATCTGAACCTCAATCCCATCTAGCCTAGTAGCCTGTATCTCAGTATTCTCCTCGACCACATTGTCTTTTTCTAGTGTGAATACTGACGAAAAGTATTCATTTAGCACTTCCCCTATGTCCTCTGACTCTGCGCCAACTTCCTACTACTATGCTTGATTGTTCCTAATCTTACTCTAGTCATCATTTTATTCATGCTATACCTATACAAAGCCTTAGTGTTTTCCTTGATGCCAGGTGAAAGTGAGGAATGCAGATGCTGAAGATGAGAGTCGAGACTGTGGTGCTGAAAAAGCACAGCAGCATCTGAGGAGCAGGAGTGTCAACAATTTGGGCAAAGCCCTTCATCATCAATGTATTTCTCATTTTCCTCCTGGCTCTTCTTAGCTCTCTCGTTAGGTCCTTCCTAGCTAACTTATTACTCTCAAGCACCTAACTGAGCCATCACATTTCATCCTAACATAAGCCTTTATCTTCGTCTTGACAAGAGATTTAACTTCCTTAGTAAACCATGGCTCCCTCACTCAACAACTGTCTGACAGGTGCATACTTATCAAGGAGCCATAGTAGCCGGTCCTTGAATAAGCTCCACATTTGAACTTATGTCATCCCTGCAGTTTCCTTGCCCTTCCTATGCATTCTAATTGCACCATAATTGCCTTTCTCCCAGCTATAACGTTTGCCCTGCAGTATATATCTCTCATTTTCCATCACTAAAGTAAACATAACCAAATTGTGGTCATTACCACCAAAGTGTTCACCTACCTCTAAATTTAACACTTGGTCGGGTTCATTACCCAGTACCAAATCTAATGTGGCCTCGCCCCTTGTTGGCTTTTTTAGATTTTTTTTAGATTAGACTTACAGTGTGGAAACAGGCCCTTCGGCCCAACAAGTCCACACCGACCCGCCGAAGCGCAACCCACCCATACCCCTACATTTACCCCTTACCTAACACTACGGGCAATTTGGCTTGGCCAATTCACCTGACCCGCACATCTTTGTGACTGTGGGAGGAAACCGGAGCACCCGGAGGAAACCCACGCAGACACGGGGAGAACGTGCAAACTCCACACAGTCAGTCGCCTGAGTCGGGAATTGAACCCGGGTCTACAGGCGCTGTGAGGCAGCAGTGCTAACCACTGTGCCACCGTGCCTGTTGACATACTGCGTCAGAAAACCCTCCTGCAGACATTGGACAAAAACTGACCCATGTAAAGTACTTGAACTAGTGACCACCTCTTGGATTCATTCAATGTTTTGGCATGAACGACTTCCTGTGACAATGAATTTCACAGTCTCACCACTCTTTGGGTGAAGAAATGTCTACTCACCTTCATCCTAAATGGTCTACCCGAGTCCTCATAATGTGACCCCCAAGGATCTGCATCTATGCTGTCTCGTCCTGTCAGAATTTTATAAGTCTCTATGAAATCCCCCTTCACTCTTCTGGACTAAAATGAAAACAATCCTAATATTGTCAACCACTCCTCATACATCAGTTCCGCCTTCCCCAGAATCAGCCTGGTAAACCTTCGCTGCACTCTCTTGAGAACAAAAATATCCTTCCTCAGAAAAGGAATCAAAAACTGCACACAATATTCCAAGCGAGGCCTCAGCAAGGCCCTGTATAACTGCAACAACACATCCCTGCTCATGTACTGGAAACATTTCGTAATGAAGGTCAACGTTCTATTTGTCTCCTTTAATGACTGTTGCACTTGCACTCAGGTCCCACTGCATGCTCCTCTCTCCCAGTTTACAGCCATTCAGGTAGTAATCTGCCTTCTTTTTGCATCCAAAGTGAATAACCTTACATTTATCCAAATTATACTTCACCTGCCATTGATTTGCCCACTCACCCAATCTGTCCAAATCATACTGAAGGATCTCTGCATCCTCTACACAGCTCACCCACCACCACCCCCACCCCCACCCCCACACCCAATTTGGTAGTATCTGAAAACTTTCAGATGTTATATTTTGTTAACTCATTCAAATCATTAATACATATTGTGAGCAGGTGAGATCCCAGCAATGATCCCTGTAGCACCCCACTAGTCACCGCCTGCTAATTTGAAAAGAGCTCATTAATTCTTACTTTTTGTTTCCTCTCTGTCAATCAGTTTTCTCTCCATCTCAATATACTTCCCCAATCCCATGAGCTTTAACCTTGTACAACAATCTCTTATGCGTGACTTTCTCAACAATTTCAGAAATGTGAAATATACTACATCAATTTGTTCCCCCTCAACAACTCTACAAGTTACACCTTCATAGAATTTCAACAGGCTTGTCAAACATGATCTCCCTTTCATAAATATATGCTGACTCTGTCTGATCCTGTCACTGCTTTCTGAATGCTCTGCTAAAAAGTGCTTGATAATGGATTCGAGAATTTTCCTCACTACCACTGTATCCTCATACCACTGTTTGGCTGACAGATCCATAATTTCCTAGTTTCTCTCTGCCTCTCTTTCTGAACATTGGAATGACACCCCCTTGGAGTGGTATTGAGACTTGACGACTCCAATACATTCCTGCTCAGGTTCTCAGATTCACAACAGCTCCGTGTCGGAATGTGAAATCTCCCAAATCTCTATTGTGCAATTCCTGTTCTACATTCCTTCTAAACTCCGTGTGCGTGCAATTGCTCCAAGTTTAGCAGCTCTCACTAAGGTCTTGACATCCAATTTCAGAAGTTGTGTCCATGCACTGTCTCTGGAGGCCGGCACACGCAGAATGGAAATTAGAAGGAAGGCTGGTCCTGTTCACCTAACACCCTCGTTGTTCTCTGCCAGTGTTGCTGCTCATTTCCTTTTCTGCACTGACCTCTGAGGTCTGTATGCTGCAGAAATGCTTGATTGCTGGACCTAGGAGATTCAATGGACATTTTTACCTGTCGTTGCAGTGAATCTGCTAGTCTTTGCCCCATACATCTAGCTCCTCCCTCGGCTGAAATCCAAATGTTAGAGCATTTATAGAATTTTATTTCTCTAATCCCAGACTTTTCTTTCCCTCTACCTTGTCTGGTTTCAGTTCTCCATACCTTGATTTCAGTCTCTTACTGCATACAATGAGATAATAGTTTTGTTCCATGGTCATGGAAAACTTGAAAAATGTAGAAGAATAAATGAATTACTGTTCATTTTCAAATTATTTAAAATAACCTTTCTCCAATTTGAATGAGTTGATTATAGTAGAAATCAGTTGAGGTTTCAAAGTTTGCAGATTTGAAGGTAGGAATATTGAGCAAATCCTTTTGCATTCTTGAAATGTCAGAACTACCTGTCTCCTTATTTGAGAAACTAAGTTTAACTGTAGTGGTATAGTGGAAGACCTTTAACAAGATATGTTTAACTCTTAGCAACAATGTATCCCAATAAGAAAGTCACTAATAATTAAGATCAGTATTAAGTTGAAAGGAATACCACAAATTTGTGAAGGTTAGTAGAAGGTCAGAGGTTTGGACAAATATGAGGAACCAGCAAATAATGATTATGAAGAACAAGGAGAATGTAGAGTGTTATTAAGTTGGAAAGGGTTTGGAAGGGATTTACCGTGAGGTTGCTGGGAAAGGAGGGTTAGAGTTTTAATGAGAATCTGGATAGGATGGACTTTTTTCACTGGAGCGTAAGAGGTTGAGAGGTGACCTTATCGAGATTTGTAAAATCAAGGCTAATAATAAGCGTATTTTTCAAAAGATACAGGATTTCAATGGGTGCATATTTTTAAGGTAAATGAGACAAATAAAAAAAAGATGGAACATTTACTTTTAAAAATAAGGTGATTTGTGTATAGAATGAACTTCCTGAGGAAGTGGTGGATGTCAGCATAGTCGCAATGCGTAAAAAACCTTAAATAAGTACATTGTTACAAAAGGTTTGGAGGGATATTAGCCAGGAGCAAGCAGGTGGTACTAGTTCAGTTTTAGATAATGTTCAGTATAGACTGGTTGGAAGTGAAGGGTCTGTTTCTGTGCTGTATGACTCTAAGAGAGAATGCATGCCAATGTTACAATGCACTTGGGAAAGTGCACTTATTCTTAAGCCTCACTATTCCCTGGGATACCAGAGAGTTTAATAATTTAATATGAGCACACAAAGTGCCTGATTTAGCAATCTGTTGCATGAAATTAATACAAAATACAACCAAATTCTTTACTTCACAAGAACTCCTGTGTACTACCAAAAAGAGACTCCAGTACAGTTCTCATGTAAGTTTTCTCATTATCCTCAAATGGAAATGATATTTGAGTTCCTGATGTGCAGGAACAAGAATCCTTTCAATGTCTCAGAACTTTAAATATCACTGTGGAACATCAGATTCAATGTCTCAGTGTCAACTGAGATGGGGAAGTCGAAATCACCCCACAAACTGCTCGCAAACTTTCAATTTCCAAAGTTCAGTTTCAGGGTCTGATGTTCTCGGTGATATTTCCTGGTAAAAAAAAAGCTGCAAATGATACTCCAGCCAGGTGGAAGGTGACCCTTTACGTTTCCGATCCGTAGTCAGATGTGTTATTTATTACGCCATAGACTCCATCCATTCCCAATGCCTACATACTGCAGAGTTATGGTTTTGACAGGGACTTCAGCATCACTGCTCCACTTCAGTGGTCCCCACTTTGGAAAATGGTGTATTTCACTGGCAACTAAAAAGCACATTCATCCTTAGGTGGCTGCTTCGGTATCACATCTATCTCTGCTGGAACTTTTCACATTTTTATTCACAGTTACTCCGTAATTTTATGACCCTCTCCAACAAAATTGACTTGTGATCTGATAATTCTCAACTGTCCTGCCTTTCCCATTACCCTTGATCAAAAATCTTTCAATTCTTTCACACACTTAATGAGCCAGTCTCGACAGCTGTCTATGGTGAAGAATTCCATAGATTCACAACTCTCACAGGAAAGAAATTCCTCCTCATCCCTATCTTAAATGTGTGACCTTTATTCTGAGATTCTGCCCTCTGATCTAAGACTGTCTCAGAAAAAGGAGAAAGTGGGGATTGAAAATGCTGGAGATCAGAGTCAAAAAGTGTGGTGCTGGAAAAGCACAGCCAGTCAGGCAGCATCCGAGGAGCAAAGAGTCGATGTTTCAAGCATAAACTGTTCAGCAGGAATGCCAGAAAGGGAAACAGCCCTTTATTAATGCCCCCCAATATTAATGCTTGGTTTGAAAAAAATATCAACTTCTATAACAAGGTCACTTATATTTTGCCACATACTGTAGCTGCCTATATGTTCAAGTATCATAATTATGGAATTTTTTGATAGGCAAGGGAGTGAAAGCTTCTGTAGGCAGGAAAGTGGAGCAATGATCTGATTGAATTGTGGAGTTAAACTGAGTCACTTGATCAGTTTGGCTCTGGTTCTCCTCCTGCCCAAGGAAGCCTCAGCTCATGATTTACAAAGATCCACATGCTGACTCAAAATTCCAACAAATGAAACTACAGATTCACTATCAACTGTTTTATTTGAAAAAGGATTCTTGATTTAAATTTTATAGGATAAGTTATTTAGCAGAGGTTTATAAGGACTCATTTGTTCAGTCAGCTCATTTTCTAGCCCTTCAAAGCCTGCAATCAGTTACACAGCCTTCTGCTCGCTCACTCCTCTTGCTGTGAGTTCCCAGAACAATCAATCCTCACTTGCCATGAAGTCCAGTCAGCAGAAGTTCAGAACATCAGAGGAAGGAAAACAGATTTTGAATTTGACTCGTAAAAAAAAGAGACACACATGATTAATGTTAAAAGCGCCATTTAAAATTAGTCAAGTGAATAATTGATTGTAATATGCTTTATTTAGAAAAGTTTAAAATTAAGTGCACATTGATAATGTGCACTTACTTCTACCATGTTTTCAAAGAGTTCATATATTCATATGTATCTTTCATCTACCATTTTAATAAGATAAATGGCAGCTCAGAATAGCTCAATGGATGAAACAACAGCAGAGGTAAGGCTCTGCCCTGGAAACTGCCAGCCAGCACACCCTGGTAGAGCTTCTGGAAACCAAGTGGGATCAACGGGAACCTGAGCCACAGGGAATAAATACATATAACCTAACAAGGTGAGCAATGGTCAGAGGTGTACTGAGAAGGCCCTGCTGTGGTGAAGGTTCCCTATTCCCACAACAGGGACCAATGCCGCTGCATAGTGCTGCACCATATTCTGAACATGTGCGATGCTGGTGATGGTGATGGTACCTGATCAGTTTCTCTTTTGGTGGCCGGTAAGTGGTGGTGCAATGTGGAGGGAAGTATTACTAACAAGATGGCAGGGAGGATCCATAAACACCGACAATATGCCACAGCAAATAAAAGCCTGCAGGTCCCATGTTGATAAACTCCAAATGTTTTTCTCATTCACATGCCCTGGTTAATAGTCGCCATCTTTTGTCAGCATAGTCCATGCACATGTGTGATCACCCTGGTGATGCTATTAATGGGCAGCATCTCCATTATCCACATGACTAGGAGATCCAATGATGATGCAGTGATTTGATTCTCATTGCAGACAACATCTGGAGAACTGGAGACAGGCAGAGGGAGGGACAGAGAGAGAAAAGTGTGAGTCAGAAAGGAAAGTGATGGGAGAGATGGGTTTGGTATTCAGTCTTTGAGTCAGGCATATAGGAACAGGAGTAGGCTGTTAAATCCCTCAGAAAAGGTGGTGCTGGATAAGCACAGCAGGTCAGGCAGCATCCAAGGAGCAGAACATTCTGGCTGAAGGGCTTATGCCTGAACATTGATTCTCCTGCTCCTGAGATGCTGCCTGACCTGCTGGTCTTTTCCTGCGCCACAGTTTTTGACTTTGATCTCCAGCATATGCAGTCCTCACTATTCAGTCCCTCAAGCTTGGTCCACCTTTCAATCAGATCAGTACAGTTGAAATGTGGCCAAATTTCATATTCTGATCTTTGGCCCATATTGCTCAATACTTTCATGTAATAAATAATGATTTATCTCAGATTTACAATCAATAATTGATCTAGCATCTATGACCATTGTGGAAGAAAGTGCCAAACATCCACCATCATTATGTGCAGAAGTTCTTCACAACATTTCTCCGAAATGGTCTGATGCTATTTCTCAGACAATGCCACCTAGTTCCACAATATCTGATCGGTGGATATAATTTATTTTTTCTGCATTGCTTTTTTTCCTGCTAATACCTTGCAAACTATGATCAGTCCAAGCCTTAATCTTTTAAATTTGGAGAAAATAGGCCTACTTTGTATAGTTTCATTTCAAAACTTAACTCTTGAAGTCATATATCATTCTTATAACTCTGTCTCCCTACAAGGCCAGTACATCCTAGCCAAGCCCTGGTGCTCAGATATGCTCATAGTAGTTCAAGGGATCAACATTTTATATAACTGCAGCATAAATTCTGAATCCTTTTACTCCAATATTCTAGATATTAGAGGAAACATTCTATTAGCTTTTGTGGATAGTTTCTGCAACTGTTTGTGGCATCTCAAAAGATATATGCAACTGAAGCCCAAATCTCTTTGGGTGGCACACTGTCCAAAAAATATACTGATCTAGGCAGTTTCAGTTCAAAATGCATCTGTTGCAGTTTTGCCCAGTCACTGAGTCTATCAATATCCATCAAGATCCAATGACACCCATACCATTAAAGTTGAGATTGTATTAACTCATTGTTTTCCAGACATTTCCTCAGTTCTAATGCCTCCGAACCTGTGTCACCAAGAGTTAAGTTTGGAAGGCCTGAGAATTGCTCATTAGTGGGGCAGGGGAAGTCAGGCTTGATTATTAATGTATTTGGGCTTTAATCATTCATGCAATGATGTCTGGATAATTTGTTTTATATAGTTGCAGTGATTGAGCTTGCGCTGTAACAGAATCCTGTTTAATTGTTGTAACAGGGCTCTGATTGTTCATTGTAATAACATGACTGTTATAAATATTACCATCCCAATTACTGGTGAAGTTACTTCCCAATTACTGAAGGGATAAGTGTCTGATTACTCAGGGAACAGGAACTGTATAAATAATCCTGATTCATCACAAAGCCATACAATAGATTGATAAGTCCCCAGGGCCAGACCAGATTTATCATAGGTTTCTCTACGAAGGGAGAAAGAAGGTTGCTAAGCTGCTGGCGAGGATATTTGCCTCCTCACTCTGCACGGGGGTCGTACTGGAGGAATGGAAGGAGGCAGATACTGTTCCTCTTTTCAAGGAAGGTAAAAGGGAAATCCTTTGCAATTATAGACCAGTCAGTCTCACGTCTGTTTTGGAAAGAATTCTGACAGATAGGATTTATGTCTATTTGGCAAAGCATAGTGTGATTAAATGCAGTCAGCATTGCTTTGTGAGGGGCAGGTCATGCCACACAAATCTTATTGAGTTCTTTGAGGAGGTGTCAAGACACATTCGACAAAGGTCAAGCAGTGGATGTGGTGTATATGGACTTCAGCAAGGCAATTGATAAGGTACCCCATGGTAGTCTCATTCATAAAGTCAGGAAGTATGGGATACAGGGAGATTTGGCTATCTGGATTCAGAATTGGCTGGCTGACAGAAGCCAGAGTGTGGTTGTAGATGGAAATTATTCTGCCTGGAGGTCAGTGTTGAGTGGGGTCCAACAGCAATCTGTTCTTGAGCCTCTGTTCTTTGTAGTTTTTATAAATGACTTGGATGAGGAGGTTGAGAGGTGGTTTAGTAAATTTGCAGATGACACAAAGGTTGGAGGTGTCGTCAGTAGTATAGAGGGCTATTGCAGGCTGCAGCACAACATAGACACGATACAGACCTGGGCTGAGAAATGGCAGGTGAAATTCAACCTGGATAAATGCAAAGTAATGCATTTTGGAAGGTCAAACTCAAATGCTGAATATAGGAATAAGGACAGGATTCTTGGCAGTGTGGAGGAACAGTGGGATCTGGGTGTGCAAGTACATAGATCCCTCAAAATTGCCACCCAAGTGGATAGAGTTGTTAAGAAAGCATTGGTGTTTTAGCTTTCATTAACAGGGGATCGGTTTTAAGAGCCGCGAGGTGTTGCTACAGCTCTACAAGTCCGTGGTGAGACCACACCTGGAATATTGTGTCCAGTTCTGGTCGCCCTACTATAGAAAAGATACAGAGGCTTTGGAGAGAGTGTAAAGAAGGTTTATCAGGATGCTGCCTAGACTGGAGGGCTTGCCTTATGAAGAGAGGTTGAATAAACTTGGAATTTTCTCTCTGGAGAGAAGGAGGAAGAGAGGAGACCTGATCGAGGTATACAAGGTAATGAGTGGAATTGATAGAGTCAATAGCTAGAGACTTTTCCCCAGAGTAGGATTGACTGGCATGAGGAGTCATAGTTTGAATATATTAGGAGGAAGGTATAAAGGGGACGTCAGAGGTAGTTTTTTTTGCGCAGAGAGTTGTGAGTGCACGGAATGCGTTGCCAGCGTGGTAGTGGAAACAGAGTCATTAGGGACATTTAAGTGACTGCTGGACATGCACATGGATAGCAGTGAGTTGAGGGGTGCATAGGTTAAGTTATTATATTTTACATTAGGATTAAACCTGGGCACAACATTGTGGGCCAAAGGGCCTGTTCTGTGCTGTACTTTTCAATGTTCTATATTCTAATAGAATTTTAAGAGCACAGGAATGGCCATTCAGCCCATTGCACTGGTACTATCTGTGAAAATGCTGACAATCTCACCCACTCCCCTGCTCCTTCTCCCTAAAACCAATTCCTTATCACTTTTGAAAGTTACTGTTAGATCTGCTTCCATCAGTCATTCAGATAATGTCCTCCAGATCATCAGAACTCATCGAGTGAAATAATCTCTCATAGATTTTTTTGCTAGGTAATTTGAAATTGTGCTCTGTTGTTACCAACTAACCTACAGTGGAAATATTTCCTCCCTTTGCAAATAAAACTAGCTTAAATTATTTTATCTTTCAATGAATTAACTCTTTAAACTTTTGAATTCAAAGGCAAAGCATCTCAGTTTCTCCAGTCTTTCCACAGTCCGTGATCAGAAGCTCATCTTTGGATTAAGATGTGACCTAGAATGTGAGTAGTGTGGTTCCGCCTCAGATTTTTCCCAGTGAAAGGGATGGACTTCGTTGTTAGGGAACAGAATTTGTATCACTGATTGAGGACAATCCTCAATCATTGCACTTCACTGCCTCCTAAGTAGAGAATTGCAAAGGCCTGGGTGAAATATTCCTCATTACCCTGGTCTTGAAGGACTTTAAGTGGCTTACCCTTTATTCTGAGACAATGTCCCTTGATTCTAAACAGCCTGAGAAGAAATCCTATCTATACCCTCCCTGTAAGTTTCCTTGAGTTCGTTGTTCATTTTCCAAACACTATGGAACCAGTTTATGGAACCACCAGACAAGTTGGATCTCTGAGTTAAAGCTAACTTGATAGAACGTAAGTTTTACTTTGACAGTTTAGTTCAGATTGTAGTCAGTAACTACTCACATGAGGCTGACAGTGTCAAAGAACAAAGAGCCAAGAAAATTATAGCACAGAGACAGGCCCTTCGGCCCTTCAAATCTGCACCAATCCAGATCCTCTATCTAAACCTGTTTCCTATTTTCGAAGGAACGAGATTCATGTATCTATCTGCACAATCAGTTCTCCAGCCACCTTAAATGATGCTATCGTGCCCTTCTCTACCACTTCTGCTGGCAACGTATTCCAGACACTCACCATCCTCTGCTTAAAGAACTTTGTACACATATCTGTCTTAAACCTTTCCCCTGTCATTTTGAGCTCATGACCCCAAGTGATTGAGTCCCCCATTCTGGGATAAAGCTTCTTGCTATCCCACCTTGCTATTCCGCTCATGATTTTGTAGACATCAGTCAGGTCCCTGCTCAACCTCTGTCTTTCCAATGAAAATAATCCTAATCCACTCAACCACTCTTCACAGCCAATGCCTTCCATACCAGATAACATCCTGGCAAACCTCCTCTGCAAGGAGAAAGTAAGGACTGCAGATGCAGGAGATCAGAGCTGAAAAATGTGTTGCTGGAAAAGCGCAGCAGATCAGGCAACATCCAAGGATCAGGAGAATCAACGTTTCGGGCATAAGCCCTTTTTCAGGAACGAAGAAGGGCTTATGCCCGAAACGTCGATTTTCCTGCTCCTTGGATGCTACCTGACCTACTGCATTTTTCCAGCAACACATTTTTCAAACCTCCTCTGCACCCTCTCCAAAGCATCCGCACCCTTTTGGTAATGTGGTGACCAGAACTGTACGCAGTATTCCAAATATGGCTGAACCAAATTCTTATACAACTGTATCATGACCTGCCAACTCTTGTACTCAGTACCCCATCTGATGAAGGGAAGCATGCCGTATACCTTCTTAAACACTCTACTGACCTGCATTGCCACCTTCAGGGCACAATGTACCTGAATACTCCGATCTTTATGTACATCACTTTTCCTCAGAACTGTTCCATTTACCATATAGTTTGCTCTTCAAGTGGATCTTCCAAAATGTATCACCTAGCATTTGCCCAGATTGAACTCCATCTGCCATTTCTTTGCCCAACTCTCCAATCTATCCATATTCTGCTGAATTCTTTGACAGTTCCCTTCACTATCTGCTACTCCACCCATCTTAGTGTCATCTGCAAACTTTCTAATCAGACCACCTATACCTTCCTCCAAATCATTTATGTATGTCACAGACAACAGTGGTCCCAAAAATGGATTCCTGTGTTACACCACTGGTCACAGTTCTCCATTTTGAGAAAATCCACTCCACCATCTATCTGTGTCCTGCTGCCCAGCCAATTCTCTATCCATCTAGCTAGTACATCATGTGACTTCACTTTCTCCATCAGCCTACCATGGGGATCCTTAACAAATGTGTTACTGAAGTCCATGTATATGACATCTACAGCCCTTCCCTCATCAATCAACTTTATCACTTACTCAAAGAATTTTATTACGTTGGTAAGACATGACCTTCCTTACACAAAACCATGTTGCCTATCACTAATAAGCCCATTTTCTTCCAAATGGGAATAGATCTTATCTCCAGCAGCTTCCCTACTACTGATGTCAGGCTCACAGGTCTATAATTAGCTGGATTATCCCTGCTACACTTCTTAAACAAGGAGACAACATTATCAATTCTCCAGTCCTCCAAGACCTCACACATGTTTAAGGATGCTGCAAAGATATCTGTTAAGGCACCAGTTATTTCCTCTCTTGCTTCCTTCAGTAACCTGGAGGCTGAGGGGTGACCTTATAGAGGTTTACAAGATTATGAGGGCATGGATAGGGTAATTAGGCAAGGTCTTTTCCCTGAGGTCAGGGAGTCCAGAACTAGAGGGCATAGGTTTAGGGTGAGAGGGGAAAGATATAAAAGAGACTCTGGGGCAACTTTTTCACGCAGAGGGTAGTACGTGTTTGGAATGAGCTGCCAGAGGAAGTGATGGAGGCTGGTACAATTGCAATATTTAAGAGACATTTGGATGGGTATATGAATCGGAAAGGTTTGGAAGGATATGGGCTGGGTGCTGGCAGGTGAGACGACATTGGGTTGGGATAACTGGTCGGCATGGACGGGTTGGACCGAAGGGTCTGTTTCTATGCTGTACATCCTTATGATTCTATGAGATCCCATCTGGACCTGGGGACTTGTCAACCTTAATGTCTTCTAGAATACCCAAAGCTTTCTTCCTCCTTATACCAACTTGACCTAAACTCAACATCCATCATGTCCCCCTCCTTGGTGAAAATCTATGCAAAGTACTCGTTAAGAATCTCACCCATTTTCTCTGACCCCACACATAACTTTCCTCCTTTGTACTTGAGTAGACCAACCCTTTCTCTATTTACTCTTTTGCTCTTTATATATTAATAAAAGGTGTTGGAATTTTCCTTAATCCTGTTTACTAAAGTTATTTCATGACCACTTTTAGCCCTCTTAATTCCTTGTTTCAGATTGGTCCTTCTGTCCCAATATTCTTACAAAGCTTAGTCTGTTTTCAGTTGCCTGAACCTTAGAAATGGTAAGATTAGGGAACTGTGATGACAGATGAAACTGTGAGATTAGCTAAGAGGAAAAAGGAAGCAAATATAAGGTTCACAGGGACATGTCTGTCTTGCATTCTATTCAATCTCTCTTTCAAAGCCTCCCACATATCAAAATGTGGATTTGAAACAGCTGCTCCTAATCTGTATTCCCCAGCTCTGGCTGAATTTTGGTATAGTTTGCTTTGCCCCAATTTACCACTGTTCCATTATGACCACTCTCATCTTTGTCCATGAGTATTCTAAAACTTATGGATTTATGATCACTATTCCCAAAGTAATTTCCTACTGAAACTTCAGCCACCTGGCTGGGTTCATTCCTCAACATCAGGCCCAGTACCAAGTTGGGCTATTTGCACACTGCTGTGGGAAAACCCTCTTGGATGTTCCTTACAATTTCTGTTCCATCTAGACATCTAACACTAAGTGAATCCCAGTCAATGTTGGGAAAATTAAAATCTCCCATCACCACCACTCTGTTGCTCCTTCATCTTTCCATAATCTGTTTACATATTTGTACCTCTATCTCACACTCACTGTTTGGAGGCCTGTAGTGCAGCCCAACATTGTTACCGCACCCTTCCTATTTCTGAGCTCTGCCCATCTTGCCTCATTGCTTGAGTCTTCTACCGTGCCCTCCTTCAGCACAGCTGTGATATACTCTCTGGCCAGTAATGCAACTCCTCCACCCCTTTTACCTCCCTTTCTATGCACCTGAAGCATCAATTTCCTGGGATATTTAATTGCCAATCATGCCCTTTCCTCAACCAAAGTCTCACTAATTTCAATAACATCATACTCCCAGGTGTTAATCCAAGCCATAAGTTCATCCGCCTTACCTACTATGCTTCTCACATTAAAACAAATGCACCTCAGACCGCCTGTCTCTTTGCATTCATCATCTGCTCCTTGCCTACTGTTACCCTTAGTCATGCTGACTTCATGATCTTGTTCCTTACAGGTTTTAGTTACTGCTTCCTTACTGTCCTCTACCCTCATGCCACATTAGATCAAACCTTACCCAGCTGTGTTAGCAAAAGCACCCCCAAGTATATTGGTTCCTGTCCAGCCCAGATGTAGACCATCCCACCTCCCCCAGACCGGTCCCAATGTCCCAAAAATCTGAACCCCTCCGTACTGCATCAACTCTCAAGCCAATCATTTATCCTGCCTATTCTTTCATTGCTACTCTGACCAGTGTGCGGCACTGGTAAAAATCCTGAGATTACTACCTCTGAGGTCCTACCTTTTAACTTGGATCTTAACCCCCTAGATTCTGCTGGTGGGGCCTCGTTCCATTTTTTTACGTGTATCATTGATGCCTATATGCACTATGACAACTGACTGTTCACCCTCTCCCTTCAGAATGTTCTGCAGCCAATCTGAGACATCCCTGACCTGTGCACCTGGGAGGTAACATACCATTCAGGAATCTAATTTTCGACCACAGAGCCGCCTATCTACTCCTCTTACAATTGAATCCCCTATGACTCCCTCCTTTCCACTCTTTGTCCCACCCTTCCATACAGACATGGTGCCATGAACCTGGCTATTGCTGCCTTCCCCTGGTGAGCTAATGTCCCCCAATGGTATCCAAAATGGTACACCTGTTTTGGAGGGAGATGGCCATAGGGCATACCTGCACTGCCTTCCTGCTCTTTCTCTGTCTTTTGGTCACCCATTCCTTTTCTCTCTCAGCAAGCCTAACATGGGTGTGGCCAATTTATTAAAAGTGCTATCCACGACCCCCCTCAGCATTGCGTATGATCCAAAGTTATTTCATCCACAGCTCCAAAGCTGTCATGCTGTTCAACAAGAGGTGCAGCTGGAAACACTTCCTGCACTTGAAGGAGTCAAGGATATCAGCTGTGTCCCTGAGCTCCCATACTGAGCAAGAGGAATATAACACGGGTCTTGGTTCTCCTCCCATTTTTGCTGTTAAGCTTCACATATCTATAATATCAAGTAATAGATAAATGAAAAGACAGAAAAAGAACAAAAGAAATGTTTTTACTAATCACACGATAAAAAAATGTAGACAAACCTTATCTTATGAACACAGCAAAAGTCTATTTTTGTTAGAGGAGGAAGGTGGGTGAGAGGCACTAGACATGGAGTGTATCAGATTCAGCTGCCTTTCCAATGCACAATTTGATTGCTCCCACTCAGCTGTGCTACTGAAATGAAAACAAATTTACCTTCCTGCTCCAGCTGCTGCTGAAAATAAAGGGCACTGACTCTTGAAGTAAGTCTTTTTAGAGGGAAACTTACCTTCTGGCAGCTGCCTTTGTCCTTGTTGTCACCACTCCCGCTGCTGCTGCTGAAAATGGAGGAAATGATCTTTCAACAAGACACATGTATCACTTTAAAAAGTTATGTTCATGTATAACAATTTAAATAATAATTTAAATTATTTTCCCGGTAGTATTCTTTACAAATACTCAATTTCAGTGAAGTATCAATGCGATTCTGTTTTAAATTTATTCCTGGGCGTGGGTGTGGCTGACCCAGTCAACATTTATTGCCCATCTTGATTGTTCAGGAGAAGAGTCGTCTGGAAGGTGCTGTAAAGGTCCTCTGGAAGGTGCTATCAAAGGAATCTTTGTGTGTTACTGAAATGCATCTTGTAGCTACTACACGACTCTGACTGTGTCAATGATGAGGATGTCAATGTTAAGGTGTCGAACCAGCAGGATTTACCACATTTTATACTTTTTGATTTTTTGTACCTATGCAACTTTTACAGTCTAAGTTAATGCGTTCTTTGAGCTTCTGGGATTTATCGCTTGTTTATATTACCAGTTTTTTTGGTGATCCCAGTACTTTGACTTATCACTTTTTCTTGCAAACATATAAACAACACCCTTTGGTCTTATGCAAGCTTTTATTGTTTTGTCAGCTACAGTTAATTGGCATTTTCTACTTTGTATTTCTGTCTTATGGGAATACATACTTTATTTAGATGATTAAATATTTGCTGTTACCTGTCTACCTTTACATCATTTTACATATTTTGCCAATCTACCATTAACAATTTGCCATTCCCATCTTTATAGTTTCCAATGTTCAGATTTCAGAGCAGAATAGACCACTTTACTTCCAAACTTGATGAAAAATTTTACAATATTATGATCATTATTTCCCAAAGGTTCCTAATCAACATAATTATTGATTAGGCAAAAGTGAGGACTGCAGATGCTGGAGATCAGAGTCAAGATTAGAGAGTGCTGGAAAAGCACAGCAGGTCACACAGCATCCAAGGAGCAGGAAAATCAAAGTGTCAGGCAAAAGCCCTTCATCAGGAATGAGGCAGGAAGCCTGGACACTGAAAAGTTATTCATTACCCATTCTATTTACATAATACTAAATATGAAACAATCTGATTCATAATTGGTCCTTTGAAGTTGTGCTTCATATTTAATCTCACGCTCGCAACAGAAATTTATCTTCCCCAAAATTCATGCTGATTAGGTTCATCCAGTCTCTGTGGGAATTGAAGCCACATTACATGCACATCCAGTTTTCTGATTCATATTCAAAGAGAAGTGTGATGGATACTGAATAGATTTAGTCGACAGTGTGTTTAACAGTAAGACCACATATTTATCTTAGCACATTGTATTAGCACATTAAACTGAGCTGGGATTTCTCATCATCAGCTGTTGAACACACCATTGATCATCCCTGTGATCTGGATGTGATTAGCAGATAAACACAGTTCCTGAAATCACTTGTGAACTAGTTGCTGTTTCTGCAGGTATGCCATGATGTGGAATTTCTGAGTGAAGCCTTGCCCACATTGAGTGGAGGTGAATGGCCTCTCTTCAGTGTGAACTTGCTGACATACAGTGAGCTTGAGTTGATCACCTGAATCCTGCCCCACAATGGGAACACACCTAAATGATCTCTCATGGGTGTGAATATTTTAATGGTACGTCAATTCCCCACAGCCTTTAAGGCATTGAGCGTTTAAAAGACCTGTCATCAGAGTGAACACATTGATGTCCCCGAACATATAAAGTACTTCCCACTGTCTGTAAATTGAGAAGGTCTCTCCCTGGTGTGAATCCTCAGGCATGTCATCAGGTGGATTTTTCGAGTGAATCCCTTCCCATGCTTGGGTGCAGCTGAACGAGTCTCTCTCGGGTGTGAGTGAGCTGGCATACATTGAGACGAGATGACAATTGGAATCTAGACCCACTGTGAGAACTGAATGATTTATCATTAGTGGGAGCATGTTGGTGTAACATAAGCTCCCCAGAGCTTTTATAACATTTCCCACAGTTTGGATATTTCGAAGATCTCTCCTCAGTGTGAGTTCACTAGTGTGCTTTGAATTGGGATGACTCAATGAATGAGGTAAAAACAATGACTGCAGATGCTGGAAACCAGAGTTTAGATCAGATTGGTGCTGGAAAAGCACAGTAGGTCAGGCAGCATCCGAGGAGCAGGAAAATTGATGTTTCGGGCAAAAGCCCTTCATCAGGAATAGAGGCAGAGTGCCTGCAGTGTGAAGAGATAAATGAGAGGAGGGTGGGGGTGGGAGAAAGTAGCATAGAGTACAATAGGTGAATGGGGGTGGAGACGGAGTTGATAGGTCAGAGAGGAGGGTGGAGTGCATTGGTGGAAAGGAAGATAGGCAGGTACGACAGGTCATGGGGGTGGTGCTGAGCTGGACGTTTGGAACTGGGGTGAGGTGGGGGAAGGGGAAATGAGGAAATTGGTGAAGTCCACATTGATGCCCTGGAGTTGAGATGTTCCGAGGCAGAAGATGAGGCATTCTTCCTCCAGACATCGGGTGGTGAGGGAGTGGCGGTGAAGGAGGCCCAGGACCTCCATGTCCTCGGCTGAGTGGGAGGGGGAGTTGAAATGTTGGGCCACAGGAAAGTTTGGTTGATTAGTGTGGGTGTCCAGGAGATGTTCCCTAAAGTGTTTGCTAGGAGGCATCCAGTCTCCCCAGTGTAGAGGAGACCGCATCGGGAGCAGCAGTGGATTTGCAGATAAAACTTTAATGGATGTGGAAAGCTCCCACAGAGTTCTCAGCTACACCTTATCAGGTCCTGGGGATTTATCCACCTTTACCCGTTTCAAGACATCCAGCATTTCCTCCTCTGTAACCTGGACATTTTGCAAGATGTCCCCATCTATTTCCCTACAGTCTATATCTTCTATATCCTTTTACACAGTTAATATTGATGCAAATACTCATTTAGTATTTCCCCCATTTTCTGTGGCTCCACACAAAGGCCACCTTGTGATCTTTGAGGGATCGTATTCTCTCCCATTTTGTTTCCATTTTGTCCATAATGTATTTGTAAAAACGTTTTGGATTCTCCATAATTCTATTTGCCAAAGCTATCTCATGTCCCCTTTTGCCCTCCTGATTTCCCTTTTAAGTATACTCCTACTTCATTTATACCCTTCTAAGGATTGACTTGATCTATCCTGTCTACATCTTACATATGCTTCCTTGTTTTTTCTTAACCAAACCTTCAATTTCTTTAGTCATCCAGCATTCCCTATGGCTACCAGCCTTCCCTTTCACCCTGACAGGAATATTTTTTCTCTGGATTCTTGTTATCTCATTTCTGAAGGCTTCCCATTTTTCAGCCGCCACTTTACCTGCAAACATCTGCCTCCAATCAGCTTTTGAAAGTTCTTGCCTAATACCATCAAAATTGGCCTTTCTCCAATTTAGAACTTCAACTTTTACATTTGGTCTAACCTTTCCCATCACTGTTTTAAAACAGATAGAATTATGTTCGCTGACACCAAAGTGTTCCCCCACTGACACCTCAGTCACCTACCCTGCCTTATTTCCCAAGAGTAGATCAAGTTTTGCACCTTCTCTAGTAGGTACATCCATATACTGAATAAAAAAATTGTCTTGTACGCACTTAAGAAATTCCTCTCCATCTAAACCTTTAACACTATGGCAGTCCCAGTCGATGTTTGGAAAGTTAAACTCCCCTACCATAATTATCCTATTACTCTTACAGATCTCCTTCCAAGTTTGTTTCTCAATTTCCCTCTGACTATTAAGGGGTCTATAATACAATCCCAATAAGGTGATCATCCCTTTCTTATTTCTCAGTTCCACCCAAATAACTTCCCAAGATGTATTTCTGGGAATATCCTCCCTCAGCACAGCTGTAATGCTATCCCTTATCAAAATGCCACTCCCCCTCCACTCTTGCCTCCCTTTCTATCCTTCCTGGAGCATTTGTATCCTGGAACATTAAGCTGCCAGTCCTGCCCATCCCTGAGCCATGTTTCTGTCATTGCTATGATAGCCCAATCTCATGTTCCTAACCATGCCCTGACTTCATCTGCCTTCCCTGTTAGGCCCCTTGCATTGAAATAAATAAAGTTTAACTTATTAATCCTACCTTGTCCCTGCCTACCCTGACTGTTTGACTCACTTCTGTTCTCAACTGTACCAGTCTCAGATTGATCTCCTTTCTCACTACTTCCCTGGGTCACCCCACCCGCACCCCCCCCCCCCACACACACCTTACTAGTTTAAATCTCCCCAAGCAGTTGTAGCAAATTACCTTGCCAGTATATTAGTCCCTTTCCAATTTAGGTGCAACCCGTCCTTATTGTACAGGTCACTGCTACCCCACAAGAGATTTCAATGATCCAAAAATGTGAATCCTTCTCCTATTCACTAACTCCACAGCCATGCATTCATCTGCTCTTTCCTCCTATTCCTGCCCTCACTAACTCGTAGCACTGGGAGTAATCCAGATATTACTACCCTTGAGGATCTCCTTTTTAAATTTCTTCCTTATTCTCTGTAATCCCTCTTCAGAATCTCAACCTTTTCCCTTCTTATATCGTTGGTTCCAATGAGGACAATGACCTCTTGCTGGCCCCTCTCCCCCGTAAGATAATTCTGCACCCTCTGTGAGACATCCTTGATCCTGGCACTAGGGAAATAAAACATCATTCTGATTTTTCTCTGCTGGACATAGAAACATCTGTCTGTACCTCGGACTACAGAATCTCCTAACACAATTGATCTCTTGGAAACCGATGTACCCCTCATTGCTTTAAACCTGTCTCAATACCAGAAACTTGGTTGTTCATACTACGTTTCCCTGAGAATCCAACATTTCAAAACAGCATACCTGTTTGAAATGGGTATATCCACAAAAGATTCTTGCCCTAGGTGCCTATCTCTCTTACCTTTCCTGGAATTAACCCATCTATGTGACTGTATCTGAGATTTTCCACCTTCCTATAACTGCCATCCATCACAAACTGTTGCTGTGCAAATTCCTCATCGCTTCTAACTGGCTCTCCAACCGATCTATTCGATCTGATAAGATTCGCATCCAACAGCATTTACGGCAGATAAAATCCGCAGTAACCCTTAAACTCTCTTTAAACTCCCACATCTGACAAGAAGTTCTTATCGTTGCAAAGGCCATTTTTGCTCCTTCACAATCTACAGACCCAGAAAATAACACCGTCTTATTCCTCTACAAAACACTGCACCAAGTTAAATTAATAGTTACGGCTTATATTTTGAGTTTAATCAAGAGACTTATCTCCAAAAAACATATAATCAAGAAAGAACCCACTGTACTCACTACTGCAGCCTTTCTATTGGACAGACTTAAAACAATGATTAACTGATCTGATTCTGTGTTGTGAACTTCATCCAAACTGATTCCTCCAAGATTAGTTGTGAAATTCACTTTGTTATTTCTCCCAGATGCAGTCTGATGTCCAGCGATTCATGAATTCAAAAACAGCAAAGGCAGTAACTGTGCAGGTTCTCCCTCTCTCTCTCTCCCCTGCACTGCCCTCACTATGTGTTTCCTTTGTCTGTTCCTCTTCCTTTTAAATCTGATGTTGTTTTGACTTTTTTTTCCCAAAGTTCCAAAGCAATGCAACAGCATATAAAACAGGAATTGTTGCTCCAGGAATTCGAGGAAATCACCTCCAGCACCTAAAATACCTCAAAAAAAGGAGCATCAGTTACAGCCAGCAATTTTTCCTGTTCTCCATCTTGGATTATCCAGAATCCCCTTCCCTCTCTTTCTTTCCTCCTCCTCAGAGCAATGTATGAGAGCAGAAAATCTATCAATCATCTTTACCCCTCATGGAAGATTCCTGTTGAATGATGGAATTTCCCCACTGCCTGAAGCAAAGGGAATTCAACCAAATCCAAGTGTTCCAGAAGAAGTCACATTGCTGACAGCTTGCAAAAGCAGAATAACTTTAGAGGCAGAATAACATTTGGTAGAATCTCAGTTTAATTTTTATAATAAGTCCAACCATTATTTGGACAAAGCTCTTTCAAACTGATGTCTGCAGATTTTCTTTTTTCTGTTTATTTTCAGCATGAGTGTGCTGAAATGAGTGTGTCTCTGTGTGTGTCTCTTTGTGTGTCTCAGAATTGATGGAAAGATAAATGGTGATATACAGATTTTCAATGTGTTGTAAAGCAAAGGTTGCCCCCCACCCCCACCCAAGAAATAAAACTGTAACACCGAAAGAGGAGCACGTCACCTTATAACCTGTAAAAGGATTTGAAAAGTAATGTAACCTTCTATTCAGCAACTTCTGGGGTTTAAATAAACTCAATCCCTGACATTCACTTTAAAATCAATAAGTAGCAATTTATTTATCCAACTCTAACAGTGAGCAAATCGACTAAACTATTGACGAACTGAATAAATCCCTTTTCAATACTAACTATTCTGGAATAAAACAAGATTCTAATGGTATGCTGTTCCAATTGGTACATGTCCCATTCATAATAAGAAATTAGAATGTAGTCTCTCAAAGTTACATCTTCCACTATGTTCTATTCCAACTTTTGTTGTTATTCTGTCAGGAACATCATTTCCTCTGATTCCTCTGTCAGGAATTTAGATGGTGCTTTTTTTTCTAATACATAGCTCTCTCAAGCTGAGGACTCTTTGCTCTGGCAAATGGCAGTTTGTTTTGGTGAACATTCTATTCAGCCCCTCAAATCTGCTACACGAGGGTGGTTGTACGCCACTTGCTCCTTGTATCTGGTGCTGATAAACAGAGGGGAGCTTTCAACCTCTCAAGACTATGACACACTATTTCGTGTGGATTGTAAAATGTTCTTGAGAAAGAAAAATAGGTATTGCTTTGAAACAGCCCCCTCCTCTCTCTTCACAGACACCCCGTGTCTCCATTTATTGGTCATATTGCAGACACAGATTCACTGTGAATACAGCTCCATGCAGCACACAGAGATGACCCACAAAATCCTTTGGTCTCCCTGGCTACAACATTCCATAACAGGAATTCTGTGAAAACAACAAACAGTAACTTTTTCGTAACAGAATGAGAGAACATTAGAAACAGAAATAGGTCATTTTGCACCCACCCTCCCCCTATATTCACCCCACCCCCTTCCCCCCACCCAAACCCTCCCTCCCTCCCCTCCAACCAAGCCTGCCTTTCCCTTCAACAAGATCACGGCTGATCTGCTTTAAGCCTCAACTCCACTTTCATGCCCAGTCCCTTGTAGCCCTGAACTCTCTGGCATGTCAAGCATCCATTAAGACATCCTCCCTTCCAAACGTCTCAGAGATCTAGCTCCCTTAACTACTTTAAGCAGAGAAGTCCCAACAGTTACTTCTCCCTGTGAGAAAGAAACACTTGCCTGCACATACACCATAACCTATTGAAATGAACAAAATATATGAAAACAAGATAGGAATGACTGGCCCCAATATCAAGGCAGTATTTAAGTGAGAATGGCATCAAGGAACTGAACAAAATTTAATTTAATGGAAGTGAGCTGTAAACACCCCCAACTGTTTGGAGTCATTTGTAACACAAAGGAAGATATTTATGGCTGGTGGACATTATTCCTCTCAGTCCTGGAGGAGATCCTCAGGGTAGCTTCCTCAGCACAAACATCTTCAGCTGCTTCATCAATGTCTTTCCCCCATAAGATCAGAAGTGGGGATACTCACTGAAAAAAATCACACAATGTTCTGAACAATTTGTCCCCGCTCAGCTCTTGAAGCAGTTCATGTGCTGCAAGATTTGGACAATATTCAGCCTTTAAAGTCTAGATAACCTATATGAACAGTACCAAGAGAGGCTGCTCGTTTCCACAGTAAAGCAGAAGACAAGCTCATGCAATACTTCAAGCTGGTTTCACATGAAACCCATCAAAACTATTGGATAAGAAGAGAGATAGCTCATTCAGTCCTTCCTGCCTATTACACAAGAAGAGAAGGAGTGCAGTCAGCACATTGAGCTGTTAGACAGGAACCAGGCATCGCCCATTCAGGTTCTTGAACGTCTACTCTGGGACGAGGAGGAGGCCATTTGACCCCTCGAGTCAAGAACTCAGGAGCAGGTGGAGACAATTCAGCCCTTTAAATCACTTATGCAGAATTCAACAAATTAACTGGAGTTAAGAATCTAATCAAACAATGAAACCATCGTTGAGTGTCAGGAAAATCTACCTAGCTCACTAATGTACTTCAAGGGGCAAAAAAGGCCATCTTCAACTGGTGTGACCTACATTGTGGCTCCAGACCCCAAAAATCTTAGCAGGACTTATACACCTAATAGTAAAATCCTAGGGAGTGATGCTGAACTAAGAAACCTTGGAATGCAGGTTCATAGTTCTTGAAAGTGGAGTCACAGGTAGATAGGATAGTGAAGGTATGCTTTCCTTTATTGGTCAGAGTATTGAGTGTAGGAGCTGAACAATCACGTTGTGGCTCTACAGGACATTGGTTAGGCCACTGTTGGAATATTGTGTGCAATTCTGGTCTCCTTCCTATTAAAAAGATGTTGTAAAACTTGAAAGGGTTCAGAAAAGACTTACAAGGATGTTGCCAGGGTTGGAAGATTTGAGCTATAGGGAGAGGTTGAACAGGTTGGGGCTGTTTTCCCTGGAGCAATGGAGGCTGAGGGGTGAACAAAGAAGAACAAAGAAAATTTACAGCCCTTTGGCCCTCCAAGCCTAAGCCAAACCAAATGTACTGTCTAAACCTGTCGGTCAATTCCGAAGCATCTGTATCCCTCTACTCCACACCTATCCATGGCATCTTTCCAGACATATCTTAAATGAATCTACCATGCCTGCCTCTACCACCTCAGCTGGCAGTGTTCCAAATGTCCATTGCCCTCTGTGTGAGGTACTTGCAATGTGTATCGTCCTTAAACGTTCCACCTCTCAAATTGAAAACGTGACCTCTCGTTATTGAATCCTTCACCCTGGGAAAAAGCTTATCTCTATCCACTCTGTCTATACTCTTCATGATTTTATAAACCTCAATCAGGACTCCCCTCAATCTCCTTTTTTCTAAAGAAAATAAACCTAACCTACTCAACCTTTCTTCATAGCTAGCACCAGGCAACACCCTCGTAAACTTTCTCTGCACCCTGTCCAAAGTGTTCACATCCTTTTGGTAATGTGGTGACCAGAACTATACACAGTATTCTAAGTGTGGCCGAACCAATGTCTTGTACAATTTTAACATGATTTGCCAGCTCTTATACTCAATACCCCGTCCAATGAAGGCAAGCATACTATATACCTTCTTGACCACTATATCCACCTATGCAGCAAACTTCGGGGTACAATGGACCCGCACTCCCAGATGTCTCTGCCCAACAACTTTGCCCAAGGCTCTTCCATTCATTGTATAATTTATTCTAGAATTAGTCTTGGTAAATGCATCCCCTCACATTTGTCTGGATTGAAAACCATCTGCCACTTTTCGGCCCAACTCTCGTCCTGTATTCTCTGACAGTCCCTTATGCTTTCTGCTACTCACAAAATCTTCATGACATCTGCAAACTTGCTGATCATACCAACAGTGATCTCTTCCAGATTATTTATGTATATTACAAACAACAGTGACCCCAGGACTGACCCCTGTGGAACACCACTGGTCATCTTTCTCCATATAGAGAATCTCCCTTCAACTACTACTCTCTGTCTCCTGTTGCTCAACCAGTTCTTTATCCACCTAGCTAGAACACCCTGCATACCATATGACTTCACTTTCTCCATTAGTCGACTATGGTGAACCTTATCATACGCCTTACTAAAGTCCATGTATATGACATCAACAGCCCTTCCTTCTTCTATCAACTTGGTCACTTCTTTGAAGAACTCTGTTATGTTGGTAAGGCACGATCTTCCCCGTACCAAACCATGTTGCCTAGCACTAATAAGCCCATTCTTTTCTAAATATAAATAGATCCTATCCCTCAGTACCTTCTCCAGCAACTTTCCCACCACCAACGTCAGGCTCATTGGCCTTTAGTTACCCGGAATATCCCTACTACCCTTAAATCACACTATGCTTTGCCAAATACTCATAAATCCTATTCCTCAGAATTCTTGCCAATACTTTGCTGATCACAAATGTAAGGCTGACTGGTTTGTAATTGCCAGGGATTTCCCTATTACCATTCTTGAAAAGAGGAACAACATTTGCCTCCTTCCAATCCTCCGGTACAACTCCTGTGGAGAAGTAAGGCAAATATCCTCTCCAGCGGCTTAGCAACTTCCTTTCTTGCTTCCTGGAGCAGCCTAAGATAAATCTGGTCTGGCCCTGGGGACTTATCAATCTTAATGTTTTCCAAAATTTCCAGCACATCAACTTCATCAATCTTGATCTGGTCAAGACCGTATCCCAACTCCTCAAAGATTTCCTTTACAACAGGTTCCCTTTTCTTGGTGAAAGCCAAAGCAAAAAACCCTTTTAGGGTTTGCCCTATCTGCTCAGACTCCATGCACAAGTTCCCTCTGCTATCCCTGATTGGCCCTACCTTGTCTCTGATTCCTCATGTATGAGTAAAATGCCTTTGGGTTCTCCCTAATCCTTCTTTCCAAGCCTTTTTTGTGCTCCCTCCTGGCTCTCCTCATCCATTTCTGAGTTCCTTTCTAGCAAGCCTGTAATCCTCAAAAGCTGTGTTAGATCCTTGCTTCCTTCATTTTACGTAAGCTGCCTTCTTCCTTTTCACGAGAAGTTTCTCTGTTCTTGTCATCCAAGGTTCCTTAATCTTACCCCCTTCTTACCTGTCTCAGAGGAACAACTTCATGCATCACTCACAGCAACTGCTCCTTAAATAGTCTCCACATGGCTGTTGCACCCTTTCTGTGGAACAATTGCTCCCAGTCTGTACTTCCCAGCTCCTGTCTGATAGTGTCACAATTTGCTTCTCACCAATTAACTATCTTCCCTTGATAACTGCTGCTTTCACTCTCCAAGGCCATGCTAACTATGAGGCAGTTGTGATCACTTTCACCAAAGTGCTCTCCCACCATGAGGTCTGCCACCTGTCCTGGCTCATTGACGACCACCATATCCAAAATAGCCTCTCCCCTCTGGGGAGACATACGTGGGAAATTCTTTACGCAGAGGGGGGTGGATGCTTGGAATGCGCTGCTGGCCAAGGTGGTAGAGGCAGGCATGACACTGTCATTTAAGGTGTATCTAGACAGGTACATGAATGGGCAAGGAACAGATGGACACAGATCCTTAGAAAATAGGCGACAGGTTTAGATGGAGGATCTGTTTCGGCGTAGTCTTGGAGGGACAAAGAGTTTCTTCTTGAGCTGTAATTTTCTTTGTTTTTTTTCTCTTGTTCAACACACTGTGAACCTATCTCAACATTGTTCCCATAGCAGCAGCCTGTGATTCTATCCCCACTCTGTCCTCTTTGCACTGACCTGTGAACCTATTCCCACTCTGTTCTCTGAGCAATGAGATTTGAACACATCCCCAATCTGCCCTCCTGGCAACTGCCAGTGACTGCATCCCCGCTCTGTTTTTCTAGCACCTGCCTGGGAAACCATCCTCACTCTGTATACTGAGCAACAACCTGTGAATAAATCGCTGCTCTGTTCTCCTAGTAACAGTCTGTGAAACCCATCCCATTACTGTTCTGTATGTGACCCATTCCCAATTCTGTTGCCCTGACAATTGTCTGAGATACCATGGGCACTCTGTTGCCCTAGCAATGGTTTGTGATCCCGTCTCCACTCTGTTCTCCTAGCAACTGCCTGTGAACTCATCCCCACTCTGTTCTCCTTGCTGTGCAGTAAAGGATATCCTTGCAGCATCCTTGAACATGAGTGTGTTCCCTCAGGACTGGAGAATGGCTAATGTTTTCCCCTTGTTCAAGATGGGTAGCAGGGATAATCCAAGTAATTATAGACCAGTGAGACTGGCATCAGTGGTAGGGCAGCTGCTGGAGAAGTTACTGAAGGATAGGATCTATTTATATTTGGAAGAAAATGGGCTCATCAGTGATTGGCAATATGGTTTGTGCAGGGAAGGTCACGTAACGACACAGGTATACTCTCCTGCTTAATTTAAAACCAGCGACGCAGAAAATATTCATTCCATGCAGTAATCTGTAAAAATTCAAGTGGCCCAGAACTATTTCAAGTAAAAATTAGCAACTTTATTTCTTAAAGTATAACAGAGAACAATTAACTACCAACTATTCACAAGTTATTCCCCTAACCTATCTTTTACCTTCCCTTCTATTATACTAGTCTGATAAAACGCCCAGTTAAGAATTACAAAACAATATTTCTTCTCTCAAAACTACGTAGCTTTTAGTTCTTCTATTTGGATCTTCCTGTGTCTTCGTTTCTTCTTAGGAATTTCTGCTTCACAGGTTACTGATCAAAAAAGGTACTTTTAAGAGAGCTATTTTTCAAGCAATCTGTTTACATGCTGGGCTTGGCAGTTCTCCTCTCAACTGTTCAATTTTCCCTTGTCTTATACCCGAAAGCATTGGATTGTGTCATTGGCTTTTAAGATGGTCAATATATTCAATTCAAATTGGATTGGAGTTTGATATTTTTCGGGGTATAATGTAAACTGATTGGCTGAATTTGAATTTGTTTTTGTTTCCAGGCAACAATCTAGTTGAGTTGTTTGACCAAGTGTTACATTGTTACCTTATTGAGAACACTTGATGCTGTGGTCAATAGTTCTACTGCCTTTAACTCTGTTGAAGTACAACCACGTTTTCATAACAATCATGTCTTAACAACTTAATAGAATTCTTTGAGGAGGTGACAAAGTTGATTGATGAGGGAAGAGCTGTACATGTCAGTATGTACATGACATGTACTTCAGTAAGGCATTCCCTATAGTAGGCTGATGGAGAAAATGAAGTTGCCTGGGATCCAGGGTGTACTAGCTGGATGCTAGAGAACTGGTTGGGCAACAGGGGACCGAGTATATTGGTAGAAGGGACTTTCTCAAAATGTGAACAGTGGTGTTCCACAGGGATCCGTGCTGGGCCACTGTTGTTTGTGATATAGATAAATGTTCTAGAGGAAGGTATACGTGGTCCGATTAACAATTTTTCAGATGACACTAAGATTGGTGGAGTCATAGATAGTGAAGGGGACTGTCAGAGAACTCCACAAAATATAGGTAGATTGGAGAGTTGGGCAGAGAAATGGCAGATTGAGTGTAATCCAAGCAAATGTAAGGTGATGCATTTGGAAGATCCAATTCAAGAATGAACTATACGGTAAATGGAAACGCCCTGGGGAAAGTTGATGTACAGAGAGATTGGGATGTTGAGGTCCATTGCACCCTGGTGTGCCAACCCATTTCAATAGAGTGGTCAAGAAGGTTGAGAGAGAGGTTGAGTCGATAAGGATTACCTTCATGGGAAACATGGAGGTTGAGGAGGGACCTGATTGAGGTCTACAAAACCACGAGAAGCATAGACAGGGTGGGTAGCAAAAAAGCTTTTTCCCAGAATGGGAGATTCAATTGCTAGTGGTCATGAGTTCAAGATAAGCGGTGAAGGGCGTTAAGGGTGTTTTGTGTGGAAAGTGCCTGGAATGCGTTGCCAGCAGAAGTGGTAGAGGCTGACATGATACTGTCACTTAAGATGTATCTAGACTGATACATAATTGGGCAGGGAGCAGAGGGATACATATCTTTAGAAAATAGGTGGCAGGTTTAGATAAAGGATTTGTTTTAGTGCAGGCTTGGAGGGCTGAAGGGAGGCACAGTGGTGGTTGGCGCACTCACATCCTCCACCTCCTCCATGATTTTTGCTTTCCCAGCCCCCAATGCCTTATCTTCACAATGGACATCCAGTCCCTATACACTTTCATCCCCCATCACAAAGGCCTCCAAACCCTCCGCTTCTTCCTCTCCCGCAAAACCCACCAGTACCCTTCCACTGATACCCTCCTTTGACTGACTGAACTGGTCCTCACTCTTAAAAACTTCTTCCAATCCTCCCACTTCCTTAAAACTAAGGGAGTAACCATGGGCACCTGCATGGGCCCCAGCTATGCCTACCTCTTTATCGGATATGTTGAACAGTCCATCTTCCGCAGTTACACTGGCACCACCCCCCATCTTTTCCTCCACTACATCGATGATTATATTGGTGCTACCTCGTGCTCCCACGAGGAAATTGAACAGTACTTTACTAACACAAGGAAATTGAACTTTACAAACACCTTCCACCCCGACCTCAAATTTACCTGGACCGTCTCAGACTCCTCCTTCCCCTTTCTAGATCTCTCCATTTCTATCTCGGGCAACCAACTCAACACAGACATTTATTACAAACCGACCGACTCCCACAGCTACCTAGATTACACCTCCTCCCACCCTGCCCCTGTAAAAATGCCATCCTATATTCCCAATCCCTCCACCTCCTCCGCATCTGCTCCCAGGAGGACCAATTCCACTACCGAACAACTCAAATGGCCTCCTTCTTCAAAGACCGCAATTTCCCCTCTGATGTGGTCGACGATGCTCTCCACAGCATCTCCTCCACTTCCCGCACCACCGCCCTTGAATCCCGCCCCTCTAATCGCCCACTGGTCCTTCCACCCCACCAATCTCCGGATACATCATATCATCCTCCGTCATTTCCGCCACCTCCAAAAAAAACTACTACCAGGGATATATTTCCCTCTCCATCCGTATCAGCATTCAGGAGAGATGACTCCCTCCACAATTCCTTTGTCAGGTCCACAAACCCCACCAACCCAACCTCCACTCCTGGCACCTTCCCCTGCATCCACAAGAAGTGCAAAACTTGCACCCACATCTCCCCCCTCACCTCCCTCCAAGGCTCCAATGGATCCTTCTACATCCATTGCAAATTCACCTGCACCTCCACACACATCATTTATTGTATCCGCTGCACCCCATGTGGTCTTCTGTACATTAGGGAGACAGGCCGCCTACTTGTGGAAGCTTTCTGGGAACACCTCTGGGACACTCACACCAACAAACCCAACCGCCCCGTGGCTGAACACTTCCGCTTACTTGCGGAACGCTTCAGAGAACACCTCCGGGCCGCCCGAACCAACCAACCCAATCACCCCGTGGCTCAACACTTTAACTCTCCCTCCCACTCCACCGAGGACATGCAGGTCCTTGGACTCCTCCACCGGCAGAACACAACTACACGACGGCTGGAGGAGGAGTGCCTCATCTTCCGCCTGGGAACCCTCCAACCACAAGGTATGAATTCAGATTTCTCCAGTTTCCTCATTTCCCCTCCCCCCACCTTGTCTCAGTCGGTTCCCTCAACTCAGCACCGCCCTCCTAACCTGCAATCCTCTTCCTGACCTCTCCGCCCCCACCCCACTCCGGCCTATCACCCTCACCTTGACCTCCTTCCACCTATCCCACCTCCATCGCCCCTCCCCCTAGTCCCTCCTCCCTACCTTTTATCTTAGCCTGCTTGGCTCTCTCTCGCTTATTCCTGATGAAGGGCTTATGCTCGAAATGTCGAATTCTCTATTCCTGAGATGCTGCCTGGCCTGCTGTGCTTTGACCAGCAACACATTTGCAGCTGTGATCTCCAGCATCTGCAGACCTCATTTTTTACACTTTAGCTCCTCCTCCCACTCCGCCAATGACATGCAGGTCCTTGGTCTCCTCCATTGCCAGACCCTGGCCACATGACGCCTGAAGGAAGAGTGCGTCATCTTCCAACCAGGAACCCTCCAATCACACAGGATGAATGTAGATTTCTCCAGCTTCCTCATGTCCCCTCCCCCCACCTTATCTCAGTCCCAACCCTCGGATTCAGCACCGCCCTCTTGATCTGCAATCTTCTTCCTGACTTCTCCGCCCCCACCCCCTCTTCGGCCTATCACCCTCATCCTCACCCTCACCTCCTTCCACCTGTCTTTTTCCCAGAGACCCTCCCCCAAATTCCCTCCCCCCTACCTTTTATTTCAGCCCGCTTGGCACACCAGCCTCATTCCTGAAGAAGGGCTTATGCCCGAAATGTCGATTCTCCAGCTCCTTGAATGCTGCCTGGCCTGCTGTGTTTTTCCAGCACCACATTTTTCAACTCTGGTCCTCCAGCATCTGCAGTCCTCACTTTCTCCGGCCTGAAGGGTCTGTTCATGTGCTGTAATTTTCTTTGTTCTTTGTTCTTGATCAATGAACTGTGAACCTATTCCAACGTTGTTCCCCTAACAGTGGCCTGTGACCCCATCCCCAGTCTGTTCTCTTAGCAATGGCTTGTGATCCCCATTCCCTTTCTAGTTGCCTAGCAATGGACTATGACCCCATCCCCATTCTGATCCCCTAGCAATAGCCTCTGAACCAATTTCCATTCTGTTTCCCAAGCAACGGCGTGTGAACTGATTAGATTAGATTAGATTTCTTACAGTGCAGAAACAGACCCTTCAGCCCAAACCTCCGCCCCTCAGAAGAGTAACCCACCCAGACCCATTTTCCTCTGACTAATGCACCTAACACTATGGGCAATTTTGCATGGTCAATTCACCTGACCTGCACATCTTTGGAATGTGGGAGGGAACGGGAGCACCCAGAGGAAATCAACGCAGACACAGGGAGAATGTACAAACTCCACACAAACAGTCGCCCAATGCTGGAATTGACCCTGGTGCTGTGAGGTAGCATTGCTAATCACTGAGACACCGTGATGCCCCTCACTCTGTTCTCCTTGTGCCAGCTTGTGAATCCATTCCCATTCTGTTTCACGAGCAACAGTCTCTGATCCCATTCCCAGTCTATTCACGTGGCAATAGCCTGTGGCCCCATCCACACTCTGTTGTCCTTGGAACAGTCTGTGACCCTATTGCCAGTCTGTTCTCCTGGCAACTGCTTGGGAACCTATCCCCACTCTACACCTAGCAACAACCTGTGACCAAATCGCCACTCTGTTCGCCTGGTACCAGCTTGTCAACACATTTGCACTCTTCACCTAGCAATGGGTGTGAACCCATCCCCACTCTGTTCTCCTAACAGTGACATGTGAACTTAACCCCACTCTGTTGTCCTAAGAACTGTATGTGAACCCGTCCCCACTTTGTTGTCCTAGCAACTGCATGTGAAACTATTCCCAATTCAGTTTCCCTGGGAACTGTCTATGACACAATCTCCAAAAGTTTCCCTAACAACAGCCTATGAATCTATTCCCAAACTTAGCTCTTAGCAATGATCTATGATACCATCCCCACTGTGTTCTCCTTGCAATGGCCTGTGAACCCAGCCAACTCTGTCCTCCTAACATTGTTCTGTGAAACAATCCACACTATGTTCTCCCAGTAATGGCCTGTGACACCATCCCCAGTCTGTTCCCTTGGGAACAGCCTGTGAACACATTCCAACGCTGTTCTATCAGCAACCGACTGTAACCCATTCACAATTCTGTTCCTTTGGTAGTGGTCTATTAACCCATCCCCTCTCTGTTCCCCTAGCAAATGCCTGTGATCTCATCCCCAACACTATCATTAGGAGTGGTGTGTGAACTGATCCTCACTCTGTTCCCCTTGTAATGGCCTGTGAACGCACTGCCACTCTGTTCTCCCAGCAATGGCCTGTGAGCCCATCATAATCTGTTTGCCTTGCAACAGCCTGCATACAGATCACCACTGGTATCCTCACAAACTACCTGTGAAAATGTCACCAGCCAGATGTCCTAGCAATGGCCTGTGAGCCTATCCCCATTCTGTTCTCCCTGGCAATGCATTGTGAAATTATTGTGAGATTTGTTTCTCTGGCAACAGCTTGAGAACTCATCCCTATTCTGTTCTCCTACCAATGACTTATGAACTCTTCCTCACTCTGTTACCCGAGAAATGGCCTGTGTACCCATCCCAATTCTGTTCTCCTGTGAAGCCATCCCCAATGTATTCCCATAGATACGGCCTGCGAACCGATCCTCACACTATTCCCATAGATACGGCCTGCAAACCCATCCCTGCACTATTCCCTTCAATGCTGCCTGCAAACCCATCCCTGCGCTATTCCCATAGATACGGCCTGTGAACCCATCCCCGCTCTAATCCCATAGATACAGCCTGTGAACCCATCCCTGCTCTATTCTCATAGATACGGCCTGTAGCAACATCACCATATAGGAAACACAAGCGTGATGTAAGTCAGTGAGAGGCTGATTTAGAAGTAGAAAGAGAGTGCAAGAGAAAGAGAGAGTAAGGGAGATTGGAGCAAGCTGGATAACATCAGATGTAAAGGCAAAGGCAGAGTGACTTAAACCCAACTCCCGAGCTCAGGCCTGATCCCCTCCCCCTCCCTGAGGTCCAGGACTTTGGGCTGTCTCTCTCCAGCTCAGCTTCTTCAACACAAAGACAAACAACAATATAGTTTACAGCTTGGCAATTTTTAATGAATATTTTTATTATTTATAAATTAAAGTTATTGATACAGTCAGTGGTGCCTTTTCTCATTGGCCCCTGAGTTGAGAGAAACATTGGAATATGCCCCTTAAACCCCTATGGGATAAGCTTGGACAAACCAACAGTACCCTCAGTTTGTTCCCACAGTGAGAGGCTGCTCCGATGCTGAAACACTGAACTGAAAGAAGAAAATCCTGGATGGATTGATTAATGAGTGAATTTGATTGATTGATATTGGGTAAAGGGATATTTCAGCACATTCATCAGCTGCTGTCTGAACTTAGTCTGGGTCACGGCATAAATCGCGGTGTTTGTGCAGCAACTGAGGAGCTGCAGCATGAAGCCCAACTCCTGCACAAACCAATCTAAATATACAGACTGATACCCAATATTATACATCCGGTACCATATAGAAAACACCATTAGCGTTGACCATAACAGAATGAAATTAGCTGAGATCACAAACAGTAAAAAGATGGATTTTTTTCGATTTTGCATTTCTGTGTCACATCGAACGTCCCCACCGCTGTGACGCCGGAGTCTGCTGCGGGCTCTGCTGGTCACTAAAATGTGTCGGATGGTGAAAACATTGAGCAGCACAATCAGGAGAAATGGGACACACGGGGTTAGAATGTTGTGGAGGAACTCGATTGTGACCCAGACATGAGACAATTTAACATCGTCTGTTACCTCACAAAGCCAGGGTATGTTCCCCAGCCAATAACGAGCTGTGAGCATAAAATACCAGAAAATGTTCTTTAAACAGCTCAGCACAGACACTGTTCCCAGAATCACAGCTGCCATTTTCTCACTGCAATATTTACCTTTCAGCTTCTGGCAACAAATGGCCACAAATCGATCAAAGGTAAAAGTGACCGTGAACCAGACAGAACAGTCAGTGGCTGCATAAAGCAGGACGGCATGGATATTACACACAGGGATGGACTTCAGGAAATAAAACTGATCCTTATAAACAATTGGAATGTGTCTCAATATCAAGTCGAAGATAATGACCATTAGATCCGCCACTGCCATGGACCCCAGATAATATCTGACACATGGACACAATCCACAATCTTTATAAAGCAGGACGTAGATCGTCACTATGTTAACTGTGAGGAAGGAAAACAAAGAAATTATACATCAGCCTGGAGATAAAATTACCAGTTTGATTGAGGACATAGTGAGATTTTCAAATGTGTCACTGTATTCAGAGATTTAATGAAACAATTGTAGCTGAAATAACAAATAGGAACTTCCAAATTAGTTACAAAAATGTGACTTAAAAGACAACGACTCCCTCCCCAAACACACATTCATAAGAGCAGATGGTTTCTAGAACATTACCACACTCTCGATCACTTGAGAGCTGACACAGGTCACTTCTTTACAGCTCCTAATATGGAGGGTGAAAACATTGCCATCTTGAAGGATTCTCTCCCAGTTCGTTGAGGCCAAATGGAGTTTGGAAATTTCTATCTTTTTGTTTGAATTGTGGTTAATTCTCTGAAGAGGAGAATGATGGTTATAGAATGTTCTGGGAAATGTCAGCTATAGAATTGGAAAAAACAGAGCTCACAATATAATAAATTTCAGTCCTAGTCAAATTCTGAAACAGCGAATTTTATTGAAACATTCTTGCAAGAAGGGGTGACTAGCAATTAGCCACCCCGATCCAGAAATTACTCCATAATTTATTGTTTAATTGTCGGTACTTCCCAGTTTACCTCATTGGCCTTCAAACTTATCAATATTCCTTATTGTGTTCTGCCCCTGCCCAGCTGTGCCCCACCCTTGTTTACTTCTCCCCCTACTCCAAGCCGGGCGACCCTCCCCTCTATAAGTGACTTGGCTCACTTCAGTGCTGACATGAGGGAAATTTGCTGAGCTTGGAATATCTTGATGTTCTTTTTCAACTTTTCTATTTGTCGGTAACATCTTCCATTGCTTGCAGGCACGTTCCATTCTTGCATGCACATTTTAGCTGACTCAGGTCTTTGCTGAAACCATTATACACTGGTGTAGGTTTGCATAAGCAATTATGCATGCAGAAGTAACACTACTTTACCTATATCCCACAAAAATGATTCGAGAAGAAATGTGAACACAAGGAAAACATATTCTTCCCTCGGGCTCTTATCTTTTGTTCAATTTACTGACATCTGGCCGTTCACAAATAATGTCAGATGTAGAATGTTCTGGGGAATGTCGGCTATAGAATGTTCCAGAGAATGTTAAGTACACAACATTCTGGAGACTATGGGTTATGGAATGAACTGGACAATGTGAGTTACAGAATACTCTGGAGAATGTTGATTATAGAATGTTACAGAAAATACTGGTCAAAGAATGTTTTGTGGAATGTCAGTTGCAGAACTTTCTGGAGAATGTCAGTTATAGAATGTTCCAGAGAATGTTGATTATATAACATTCAGGGGAATGTCAGTTACAGAATGTTTTGGGAAATGTTGGTTACAAAATGTCATGGAGTCCTAAAGATCCAAATCACAAAGGTTCTTCTGAACACTAAGTTTGGTGAGATCCACTTAGCCACATGGTTGGAATCTCTCTCCAACTGACCTCAATTGGCACTTTGCACACAAAGCCGAAAAGATGAAGACAATATCTCGATCATTTAATGTCTTTTACGATTATGCAGATGTTGCCCCTTATTCAGTGATGTACCCCACCTCCTTTTCAGTTTTATATAACACCCCCAGCTGTAAAATGTTCTGGATATTCAGTTTCCAATATCTGTCACCCCGTAGCCATGTCTCTCTAATGCCATTAAATCACATCCATTTCCCTCAGGGGACACACTTAGTTCATCAATCCCTTTTTGAGAATACAACACATATTCAGATATAGTGCCTCTCATTCAGCTTGTTAAGTGATTCTGCCCTGCTCCATTGTCACCTTTATTCTTCATTTTGACCAATCAGGAAACAGTCTCACGTTATCATACTCTCAGAATCAGACCTCACGGGGAATACTTCATGAAGCCCCATCACAATCCCTAGGTATATCCTATCCCACCGGCAGGACAGACTCACCAGGGCTGGTGGCACTGCGGCAGCATGGTGGCTCAATGGCTAGCACTGCTGCCTCACAACACCAGGGTCCCAGGTTTGATTCCAGCTTGAGTGACCGTCTGGGTACAGCAAGAGAACTATTAACCCTGCAGGTATTTATGGACTTTTCAGTGTATAATTGTGGTTAATTAAATAGTAACTTTGGTGTATAATTACTATAACAACATGTTCTTCTTGTAAAATTATGCTTTCGGCAAAAAGCTGAGATAACCAAAACGCTTGAGCTATGCAAAATGATACAAGTTAATGAAATGTCCGAGGATTGAATGTGCCAGCAGAATTGATACAAAATGTTAAACCAGATCTAGATGTACTGTGGACAAAATAAATGCATGCGTCAGCACTTACAGAAAGGAAGGTTGCCAACCTGGGGAAGGGGGAAGTAATAAGGGTGGAGCACAGCTGGGCAATGGTCTGGCACAGTAAGAGAAATTGAGTAAAAAGGAATCTGGAGCGATGACTCATTCAGCTCAAAGGGTATAACTGTACACTAATCTAAGTTCTAATTTGCCCATTTGCTTATGCAATTGAAGCCCTTACTTGCAAGTTCGTCATAAATTGTCTTGTTTCCAGTTTTGGTGGTCTTGTCTAAATTTTATTGAATTTTGTTTCTAACAGATTTGGGGGCTCGTTCCGGGATCCCAAGCTCCGGTCGCTCGGCATTCTTGGAGAAACGGAGAAGGTGCACCTCGCCGATTTAGGCAATCCCCTTGTTGCCACAGCAGCTCGGGCGAGTGAGATCCGGACTGAGAGACCCTGGCAAAAAGACGGGCAGGCGCGATGCGGCGCGGTGGGATTGGTCAGGTAACTTTTGTGCATAAGACCCGGGTAAGAAAAAGATCTTAAATAAGTATTATCCAGGCGACCGCGGTAGGCAGTGAGTTTTGTTTTGTTGTCAGTCTTTGCCACGAGCGAGGCACACTAAGACACGGCAGGTTGGTCGGGTAACTCTTATGGACTTAAGACCCGCATTCGCGGGCGGCCGGGATTTGCAGAAGTACTTGCTGTTTCACCGTGGTTCTAGGTGGCTGAGACGTGGTAGTTTGTCGGGTAACTGTTATGTACACAAGACCAATCTAGATTTGCAGTGACATTTGTTGTTAGTCTTTGCCACGGACAAGGTGAACTATGACGCGGCGGATTGCCACGAGCGAGGTGCACTGAGACACGGCGGGTTGGTCGGGTAACTCTTATGGACTTAAGACCCGCATTCGCGGGCAGCCGTGATTTGCAGCAGTACTTGCTGTTTCGCCGTGGTTCTAGTTGTGCTGAAACGTGGTGGGTTGGTAAGCATTCGCGGACAGCCGGGATTTGCAGCAGTACTTGCTGTTTCGCCGTGGTGCAGAGGGCACTAAGACGTGGTGGTTCGGTCGGGTTACTCTTGTGTACATAAGACCAAGGTAAAGGTAAATTTCGGGCGACCTAGATTGACACCAGTTTTGCTGTCTGGTATTGCCACGGGATGGGGTGCGCATTCGACCAGGTAACTTTTGTGCACAGACCAAAATTGACCTTTAAGTATTACCTTAGTGGTCGGTTCCATACGAGAAGTACAGAGGAATTGGCAACTTAAAAAAATAGAGAATAAAGGTCTTTAATTGGCTAGATTAATCTAACAAGTAAGGTGTCTAACTGATTCGATCACCCAGCCTTAGACTGGTTATTAAGAGGGGAAACCCCCACGTGGAGATTAAGACCCTGAAGTGGGTGTGGAAGAAGGTAACACCGAACCTCAGAGAGGTTAATTAAAATTATATAAAGAAAATGGCCGAGTATTAAAATGAGAAATAAGAATAGCAATTTAGATGTAGAAAGAGACATGAGAGGGACATCCGAGGACTACATCCCAATGGACAGTCCTTTAGGAAAAATGTTAGGAGAACATTCCTCTTAATCCTCGGACAATCCTCGGACGTGAGGAAATGATTAAAAAAATGATAAAATGTTAATGAAAAACAGCCATACAGTCAGGAGGAATCAGAACGTGCTTCGCGTCAGAAGGGCTAGTAGCTGAAGGGCTACTGAGGGTGCACTTCGTAACTAATTCAAAAGCTAGAGGAGTTGTTGCGGGAAACTTAAAGTGTCTGTGAGACGTGTCTGTGAGACATGGTGTTTGTTTGTGTGTGTGTGTGTGTGTGAGAGAGAGAGAGAGAGAGAGAGAGAGAGAGAGAGAGAGAGAGAGAGAGAGAGAGAGAGAGAGAAAAGAGCTGTAGAAAGTTTAACCCTTTATTATTCAGTGTGAATGCACATTTGTTAGTTGGTGATTGAATGTTCTCTGGAGCTTGAGATCCAGGACTGTTTTGAATCTGATTTCTATTATGGAAATTTTAAAATGATTTCTTTTAATGTTAAGGATTTTGCAAGATTATGAAGTAAAATGATTTTTTTACAGGTCATGACTGCCTTACTATCAGTTTCTAACTAATCTCTTTTATCCTTACATAAAAGCGATTTATGGAGGACAGTTGAAGTTTTAACTTGAGTAGACAAATCCTTTTAAGGCAGCTCTGGTTTTTCATGACCTATAGCATTGTAATTGAGCAATGACTGGTCAGGGCTACTTGTGGGGACTGGTTTTTGATTTGAATCAGGGGACTGGAACCAAGTGATTGTGGTGGATTTCAGAGTTGGGAACTGTGTGCATTTTGAATATTAAACACTGAATAAATGAATTTATAATATATAAATATATATTTATAAGTAAGATTCCAAAATGTATAGTTAGGAACAGGCTTTAAAGAAAAGCAAGCATAAATTGATAAATTGGATTTTAAATTACAGGGAGCAAGAAATATTGCAACATTTCTTTAAAAGAATCAAGGTCTAAGTAAAACATTGGGTGATGAGGAATGGCCATGAGGTTGCCCTAAAGCTGTTCAGTTGGTTAAATTGGCTCAGCAATTGATCTGGCAACATAACATGAGAAGCAGAAACAGAAGGCAAAGATAATGATAAGCCATGGTTAATGAGGTAATAAAGAAAAGGACAAAACTAAAAGGAGAAGGAAACCGGAATGGTGGCGGGCAGCATGTTGAAAATAAAGTGAGGAGAAAGGATCGGGGAGGAGATGTTAAGGGGTCTGGTAGACTGGAACAAGGATCAAAGTGGAAATCCCCACCGGCAGGATGTTATTACTGTGGAAAGACAGGTCACTTTAAGAGAGAGTGTCCAGATCCGAAAAAGGAAGTAAAGGCAGTGCCGTTTATGAACCCTGATGAAAAATAGGGGTGTCAGGAGTTCCTGCCCCCGTGGACCCACCAGGAACCCTTGATAAATTTAAAGGTGGGACCTTAAAAAGAGGACATAGTTTTCCTAGTCGATGCGGGGACAGCAAGGTTTAAGACCAAGGGAGTGGGAACGAAAAAAAAGTTAATTGGATTATGGCAACAGTTTTGTGATGAGGCATGAAAATTAGTTTTGCGTTCATGACGAGATATTGCCACCAAATTGGGGATTTAATTAACTGCAAAAGGTGCTATGGAATCTGTTGAGGTTCTTAAAAATGAATGTGATCGAGCAAAACAATTACAGAAACAGAATGAGAAGTCACAAATGACTGGTAAACAAACAGAACTGCGCAATTACAGTTTTAAAAATGTTTTAATCACTTGTGTTTCCATCCTGAATTATATAATATATATAATTAATAATTTATATTTATAATAATTCAGTTGTGTTAGCCTGAATCAACATTAATTGGCAGGATTCCTTCATACATTCTCAGTGACCGGTCATATTGATTCATGATAAATTTAAAGCATGACTGTATTAATTCATTGTTAATTAAAGAATGGAAAGCTACATTACTGGCCAGAGTGTGTGCAGGCAGTGGTAGCAATAGCACTATTGGTAGAGGAGAGTCGGAAACTTACTTTTAGGGGAGCCTTAGTAGGCAGCACCCCACATCAGGTACGATCAGGAGAAAAAAGGGGCATGATTAGAAGAGCTGCTCTGAGGGAATAAAAAAGACATCCGGTGGGTGAGGAAGTGATACCAACCAAAAACAAATTCCTCAGTGTGGATATGGATGAACACGATAGAGGAAAAATGAGGGACTTCCGAGAAATGGTCATTTTGGGTATTAAAGAAGCAGCACCTATATCTCAGAATTTTTTAAAAGCCTTTGAAGTAAGACAGGAAAAGGAGGAAGCCCCGTCAGCCTTTTTACATAGATTAAAAGAAGCCACTAGAAAATATTCGGGAATGAATCCCGATGATCCGGTAGCACAGCGACTTTTAAAGGTCCAATTTGTGACTAAATCATGGCCGGACATACAAAAGAAATTACAGGAATTAGAAGGCTGGAGCGAAAAACAGATAAAAGATCTGTTATATGAGGCACAGAAAGTGTGTGTGAAAAGTGAAGTGGAGAATCAAAAACAAAAAGCTAAAATAATGGTTGCAGCAGTTGAAGAAATTACGACGAGAAAGTTAGAATCAGAGAACAGAGGAGGACAAGAAAGACAGAGAGCAGATGGTAGGGGAAGGAAGCAACTGGCAGGATGTTATTACTGTGGAAAAACAGGAAATTTTAAAAGACAATGTCCAAGGTTAGGACGACAAAGAGAAGCGGTATCGTTGATGATTTTTGATGAAGACTGGGGGAGTCAGGGGTTCCCTCCTCCTGAGACCCACCGGGAACCCTTAATAAATTTAAAGGTAGGACCTGAAGGAGAGGACACTGTGTTTTTAGTGGATACGGGAGCAGCACGATCATCCCTAAGCTTTAGACCTAGCAGTGTTAAATTAACTAACAAAGGTCTCAAGGTTTCTGGAGTAAAAGGAAAAGAATTCTTAAATCAGAATGCAGGACAATGGCTCACAGACTCTAGGAACTTGAAATATGAGATAATCTTAATAGAACAGGATGACCTTGTGTTAGTCACAGACAGTTGCTTGAATCCAGCTGCATTTCTGTGGTGGAGAGGGGGGGTGGGGGTGGTGGCCCCTGGCAATTCAGAACATGACTGCCTTGATATTGCTGAATATCAGACTAAAGTGCAAATAAACTTAAGAAACATACCATTGCATGCGAGAGCTCGGTTGCTTATCGACGGGTCCTCCTGGATGATTGAGGGTAAAAAGCACAATGAAAAACTGTAGTAGACAGGATAGAGGGAAGCATTATCGAGGCTGAAAGACTGCCTAACGGCTGGTCAGAGTTCAATGATAAGTTTTTAAAGAACGTTATTGTGGCGCTCGGCTCTTCTTTGTCTATTCTTAGGAATAAAGGCCTGTTGGTACAGATACTGCCACTCGAGTTTGCAGTACATCGAATATAACCGGGTGATTGGGTCCTGATCAAGACCTGGAAAGATACCAAACTGCACCCGAGCTGGGAGGGACCTTTCCTAATCCTCTTAACTAGTGAAACAGCTATTCGGACTGCTGAGAAAGGGTGGAGTCATCACACTCACGTTAAAGGTCCTGTGAACGCCCCATTGGCGGAGTGGCACGTTCATCCTACAGACAACACTCTGAAAGTTAAGTTGGGAAAGAAAGAATGGACTGAGGCAAAAGACTCTTTTAACGTTTGCTGAGATATATATATTGTTATTGATTGTAAGGGCTGTGTGGACTCACCTCTCCATGGCGCCAAAAAGATTAAGACAGATAGGCAGGATGGTAGACAGGGGTTGGAGATGGGCGGGTATTAGTATAATATTGTAATGTTAGTAGTACTAACTATTCAAGGAGATGGGAAAAATCACTTTACTTCACTATGCCAAAATTATGCTGAACAAAAGGGACTTGCCGACTGTTGGGTCTATGCAGAGGTCCCACACCATGGTGAATCTGGAATCCCCACCTTGGTAATACCATTCACTAAAAAAGAAGTATACAATGTACAACAATTTGATGTGGGTTCAAATAATACAAAGTGGAGATTTGAAAGAAGCAAATATAGCTTTGCGGGATGGTTCCCAAGGCCAGCTCTGAAAAATCAGGGCGCTATTGATAGTCTTAGAATTTCCCCAGCAAAAGGAGCAGTAAATACCACCTGTTTCTGTAATCAGAATGATGCTGCACCTTTCCAACTAGGAAAATCATCTTGTGTCCACACCAGTCAAGCCACTGCCATGGCCACTCCTCGAATATTAAACAGAACATATTGGGTATGTGGTCTGAAGGACTATCCATTTAATTCCCGGGGAAAAATATGTTCGTATGATAAACACTTCCTCATAACCAGAAAGGTTGGAGTTGCTGCTGTTACCTCGCTTATATAATCCCTCACCACCGAATAGAAAAGCATGAGCCCAACCTGGGAAAGGAGGGGGGAATAAGACGTAAGACCCGAGAGGTCTCTGATGAAGACCGTCTACTGTGGACACTGCTCCCAAACTATGGCACTACAAGGGCAGGGGTGGAAATACAGAAACTGGTGGCCGCCCTTGAAAATTTAATTAATTGTACCGTCGGCGCAATGGGGGAAACTCAATCCCAAATATCAGCCATAACTACTGAAATGATTGCCACAAGACTAACAGCTTTACAAAATCGAATGGCTTTAGACTATCTTTTGGCCGAAAAAGGGGGAACTTGTGCTCTGATTGGTAAACAATGCTGCACCTTCATCCCAGACACCTCTTCCATAGTAGAAGATAAGGCAGAAATAATAAAGAAAAAGATAAACAATATAAGACAAATTGGAGATGAACTCCAAAAAGATGAAGGATGGGGATGGGACTGGGGTAACTGGAGATTGACCGGGTGGGAAAATGGTAAGTGAATTTAGGCATTCATGTGCTACTAATAATTGTAGGTTTACTGATAGGGGTTAATGTGTTAAAATGGATAGTCACTAAGCTGGTAATGTCTTTGGGAGGACAACAACCAATAACGGTCATGATAACAGCACAAGCGCAAGAAAGAGAGAGTAACAGATTACTCCTAGAGTTTGTAAAAAGACAAACTTAGAAGGACAGAAATGACTAGATTGTGAACATCGACACCATAGGGTGAAAAGAGGGCAGAAAATAAGTTTGCAAAAACAGCAAATGGTTAAGAAAAGAAATGGGGGAATTGTTAGAAATGGGGTAAATTGTTGTTTTTGCAGATATAGGAAAAGCATACAGAAAAGGGGCGCAGCAAGAGAACGATTAACCCTGCAGGTATTTAGGGACTTTTCAGTGTATAATTGTGGTTAATTAAATACTAACTTTGGAGTGCAATTACTATAACAAAAAGTTCTTTTTGTAAAATTATGCTTTCAGCAAAAAGCTGAGATAGCCGAAATGCTTCAGCTATACAAAACGATACAAGTTAATGAGATGTCCGAGGATGGAATGTACCAGCAGAATCTATACAAAATGTTAAATCAGATCTAGATGTACTGTCGACAAAATAAATGTCAGCACATACAGAAAGGAAGGTTGCCAACCTGGGGAAGGGGGAAGTGATAAGGGTGGAGCACAGCTGGGCAGTGGTCTGGTACAGTAAGAGAGATTGGGTAATAAGGAGTCTGGAGAGATTACCTCACTCAGCTCAAAGGGTATAACTGTACACTAACCTAAGTTCTAATTTGCTCATTTACTTATGCAATTGAAGCCCTTACTTGCAAGTTTGTAATAAATTGTCTTGTTTCCAGTCTTGGTGGTCTTGTGCAAATTTTATTGAATTTTGTTTCGAACACAATGATCAAGGAAATCGCAAGATGATGTACATCATTGTTCTCCACACCAGCACTCCGTGATAAGTCAGTTCCTCTCAATATCCGTCACCAAGAATGTCTCCACACGCCCACCACTGACTGAGCAAGGCATGGCCTCAAATACACAGCAGCCAGACTGAGGGAAGTGATGGGTGAACTGACAAGAGAGAAATATTTTCACAGAACTACTTCTCACAGATGAATCCATCCCTCATTGTATCTGTAGGAGCTCCCAGCACACAGTCCTGGCAAAGGGAAAGTCTCAGCCTCATACTGAAGATACCACTACCTGCTGCGAAGTGGATCATACTTCTAAAAGATTGTGCAAATGGAAACTGGGCATCCATGAGGCACTGTGGGCCATCAGCAACTGCAGCATCAATAGCCTTCCCTCCATCATAGATTCAGAAGTGGGCTTTCAGTCTTTCTTCCAAAATAACCATAGACATCTACTGCTAGCCACTGACCCCTACAGCTACCTAAACTACAACTTCTCCTGTCTTGCCCACTGTAAAATGCCATCCCTTATTCCCAATTCCTCCGCCTCCGCCACATCTGTTCCCAGGATGACCAATTTCACCTCAGAAAGTCCCAGATAGTCTACTTCTTTCATGGTCACAACTTCCTTTCCCACATGTTTGACAATATCCTCCAGCACATCTCCTCCACTTCGCGTGCCACCACTCTTGGATATCACCCCTCCCAATGTAACAAGGACAGAACCCCCTGGTCCTCACCTTCCACTCCACCACCCTCTGTATACATCTCACCATCCTCCACCACTTCTGCCACCTCCAAACAGATCCCACCACCAAAGATAGATATCGCTCCCTACCCTGATCAGCGTTCCGGAGAGATCATTCCCTCCATGACTCCACCCTTGTCAGGTCCACGCTCTCCCACCATCCCTCACACCACTTCTGGCACCTTTCCCTGCCATCACAGGAAATGCAAAACCCGTGCCCACACCACTCCCCTCTCCTCTGCCCAAGGTCCCAAAGGGATCCTTCCACATCTGTCAGAAATTTGCCAGTGTCTATACCAATATCAGCTACTGCATCCATTGCACACGGTGTGGTTTTCTCTAGCCCGGGGAGACAGGACACCATCTTGCAGATCACTTTAGATAACATCTCTGGGACACACACACCCACTGATCCCAAGGCCCTGTGGCTGAATACTTCAACTCCACCTCCCACACTATCAAGGACATGCAGGTCCTGGGCCTCCTCCACTGCCAAATTATTACCAACCAATTCCTGGAGGAAGAATGTCTCATATTCTGTCTTGGGACCCTCCAAATAAATGGGATTAATGTGGATTTCAACAGCTTCTTCATTTCCCCTCCCCCGACATTATCCTAGCCCCTAGCCTCCAACTTGGCACTGCCCTCCGGACCCGTTCATCACCTCCTCTCCCGACCTATCAGCTGCTTGCTCACCTTCATCCACGTATCACTTTCTCAGCTTCCTTCCCCCCAACACCACCCCCCTCCCATTGGTCTCTCAGCCTCGGCCCACAAACTTCATTCCTGACGAAGGGCTTATACCCGAAACGTCGATTCTCCTGCTCCTCAGATGCTGCCTGACCGACCATGCTTTCCCAGCAACACCTTCTCAACTCTGACCTCCAGCATCTGCAGTCTGCACTCTCTCATGGTTTCAATATGTTCAGCACCATTCATAACTCCACCTATACTGAAGTAGCCTATTCAGCCCATCAAGAGTTTTAAACAGGAACAGAATGAGACCATTCAGCCATTCGAGGCTACTTCTCAGCAACTGGAATGGATCATTTAATCTGTCATATCTGTTACACATGAAATGCTGCTTTTAAAGCTGATACATAGTAATGTGGGGAGGACTGGTTACTGAGCCAGAATACAGTATGGATAAATTACTCTTTAACACTTTAACAAAAGTGAATGACTGCAGTGAACAGAGCTCGATTCTTAACATTTTGCATACTATATCAACAGATGAGATAATTGAATCCAATATATTCTAACTAAATGTGTCAATTGCACTAACATAGGCAGGAAGCATGGTTATCAAGAGAAGGTGTAGAGTCTGTAAATAGCTAAGCAATGGACCGCAATTTGGCAGATAGAATATAATGTGGGTAACTGTGAATCTATGAATTTTTCAAGAAGAACAAGAGGCTGTGTATGACTGAAATGGAGAGAGATGACAGGACTCAGTGATGCAGTAGCAAATGTTGCTCTCATGTTCAAGTAGAGATAACCCTAGTAATTATAGACCAATGAGCCTTTCCTCAGTGTGGGTGAATTGTTGGAAAAGGTTATGAGAGATAGGATTTATCATCATCTCAATAGGAATAAGTTGATTAGGGATAGTCAGCATGTGAAGGTTAGGTTGTGTCTCACCTACCTTATTGAGTTATTTGAGATGGTGACCAAACAGGTGGATGTGGGTAAAGCGGTTGATGTAGTGTATATGGACTTCAGTAAGGCATTTGATTAGATTAGATTAGATTCTCTACAGTGCAGATACAGGCCCTTCAGCACTGACCCTCCGAAGAATAACCCACCCAGGCCCATTCACCACTCCATACTAGTGCACCTTATCACTATGGGCAATTTAGCACGGTCAATTCACCTAACACGCACATCTTTGGACAGTGGGAGGAAACTGGAGCACCCGGAGGAATCCCATGCAGACACAGGGAGAATGTGCAAACTCCACACAGGCAATCGCCCAAGGCTGGAATCGAACCCTGGCACTGCGAGGCATTCGTGCTAACCACTTAGCACTGATAAGGTTCCCCAACGTAGGCTACTGTGCAAAATATGGAGGCATGGGATTGAGGGTGTTTTAGCGGTTTGGATCAGAAATTGGCTAGCTGAAAGAAGACAGAGAGTGGTGGTTGATGGGAAATGTCCATACCTAAAGTTCAGTTACTAATGGTGTGCTGCAAGGATCTGTTTTGGGTCCACTGCTGCTTGTCATTTTTATAAATGGTCTGGATGAATGATGGGTTAGTAAATTTGCAGACAACACTAAGGTCAATATTGTTAGGGACATTCCTGAAGGATGTTGTAGGTTACAGAGAGACATAGATAAGCTGAAGAGCTGAGCTGAGAGGTGGCAAATGGAATTTAATGTGGATAAGTGTGAGGTGATGCACTTTGGAAGGAGTAACAGGAATACAGAGCACTGGGTGATTGGTAAGATTCCAGAATGTAGATGAGCAAAGACATCTTCATGTGCATGCACATAGATCCCTGAAAGTTGCCACACAAGGTGATAGGGTTGTTAAGAAGGCATATGGTGTGTTAGCTTTTATTAGTAGAGGGTTTGAGTTTTGGAGCCATGCGGTCATACTGCAGCCATACAAAACTCTGGTGTAGTTGTGGGAGTCAGTCGGTTTATAGTAAACATCTATGTTGAGTCGATCGTCCGAGATAGAAATGGAGAGGTCTAGGAAGGGGAGGGAGGAGTCTGAGACAGTCCAGGTAAATTTGAAGTCAGGGTGGAAGGTGTTACTAAAGTGGATGAACTGTTCAACCTCCTTGTGGGAGCTCGAAGTAGCGCCGATACAGTCATTGATGTAGTGGAGGAAAAGGTGGGGGGTGGTGCCAGTGTTCCTTCCACCCCGATCTCAAATTTATCTGGACCATCTCAGACTCCTCCCTCCCCTTCCTAGATCTCTCCATTTCTATCTTGGACGACCAACTCAACACGGACGTTTACTATAAACCGACAGACTCCCACAGTTACCTAGATTACACCTCCTCCCACTCTGCCCCCTGTAAAAACGCCATCCCTTATTCCCAATTCCTTCGCCTCTGCCACATTTGCTCCCAGGAGGACCAATTCCAATACTGAACAACCCAGATGGCCTCCTTCTTCAAAGATCACAATTTCCTCTCAGATGTGGTTGATGATGCTCTCTACCGCATCTCCTCCACTTCCCGCTCCTCCGCCCTTGAACCCCGCCCCTCCAATCGCCACCAGCACAGAAACGCACTGGTCCTCACCTACCACCCCACCAACCTCCAGATACATTGTAACATCCTCCATCATTTCCACCACCTCCAAACAGACCCCACCACCAAGGATATATTTCCCTCCCCTATCAGCGTTCCAGAAAGACCACTCCCTCAGCAACTCCCTTGTCAGGTCCACAAACCCACACCAACCCAACCTCCACTCCCGGCACCTTCCCATGCCACCGCAAGAAATGCAAAACTTGCACCCACACCTCCCCCCTCACTTCCCTCCAAGGCCCCAAGGGATCCTTCCAAATCCATCACAAATTCACCTGCACCTCCATATACATCATTTACTGCATCCGCTGCACCCGATGTGGCCTCCTATACATTGGGGAGACATGCCGCCTACTTGCAGAACATTTCAGAGAACACCCTCTGGGACACCCGCACAAACCAACCCAACCGCTCCGTGGCTGAACACTTTAACTCCCCCTCCTACTCCGCCAAGGACATGCAGGTCCTTGGCCTCCTCCATCGCCAGACCAACACGACGCCTGGAGGAAGAGCACCTCATCTTCCGCCTAGGAACCCTCCAACCACAAGGGATGAATGCAAATTTCTCCAGCTTTCTCATTTCCCCTCCCCCCACCATATCTCAGTCCCAACCCTCCGACTCAATGCCTTCTTGACCTGCAATCTTCTTCCCGACCTCTCCCGCCCCCACCTCCTCTCAGGTGTGTCACCTTCACCTTAACCTCCTTCCACCTATCACAATCCCAACGCATCTCCCCCAAGTCCCTCCTCACTACCTTTTTTACCTTAGCCTGCTTGACACACCCTCCTCATTCCTGAAGAAGGGCTTATGCCCGAAATATCAATTCTCCTACTCCTTTGATGCTGCCTGACCTTCTGTGCTTTTCCAGCAACACATTTTTCAGCTCTGATCTCCAGCATCAGCAGTCCTCACTTTCTCCTTTGTTAGAGATAAGACGGTTGTGAGGTGACTTAAATGAGACACATAAGATAATCAGAGGGTTAGATCGGGTGGACAGTGAGAGCCTTTTTCCTGGGATGGTGATGGCTAGCGCAAGGGGGCATAGCTTCAAATTGAGGTGTGATAGATATAAGACAGATGTCAGAGATGGTTTGTTTATTCGGTGGGTAGTAGGGGCATGTAATGCACTGCCTACCACAGTTGTAGACTCACCAAATTTATGGGCATTTAAGTGGTCATTGTATAGACATATGGATAAGAATGGAATGGTGTAGGTTAGATGGGGTTTGGATTGGTTTCACAGGGCAGTGCAACATTGAGGGCCAAAGGGCCTGTCCTGTGTTGTAATCTTCTATGTTCTATGTTCTAGGTGGGACAGTTTGGGATTGGAGTGCAATTAGCTCATCCACCAAGATAGTCATTCTATAAGATGTCAAGTACTGCTGTACTGGAGTGCACATGACAATAAAGGATATTCCATTCTCTGATGGTAGAGAGCCAAAAATGGGTGAGGTTAGTGAGTAATCCTTCTGCAGAAACATTCTAACTTGGATTATGGGAGGTTTGTTCTGTGACAGCAGGATAAAATAACAGTAAACTACTTAAATGGAGAGAGGTTACAGAATACACTGGTACAGAGGATGTGAGTCCTCTGGTACACTATGATGAAGCTGCCATATTAAGAAGGTTATTTTGTTAAGAAGGTTTTTTTTAAAAAGAGGTCATAAAGGCAAAGGTACCAAGGAATCTGGAAAGAGCCCAGTTTAACAATGGCAGGGGGGTGACCAGTTGTCCCAGTTCAAGTTTTTCTAGTTTGGTTTAGCTGTTGCAGTCAGAAGATGCTGGATTTCAGGAAAGGGTCCAAATTTTCCCCTCTCACCTTAAACCTTTACCCTCTAGTCTTGAACTACACCACCCCTAGAAAAATGACCTTGGCTATTCACGATATGGATGCCCCTCATGGTTTTATTAACTCAACAAGACCTGAGCACATCAGGCCTGAGAATAATAGATGTTCATACTGAACCATAAATGATCTTGAGGAGAGCCAGGAGGTTGGTAGATATTACTGCTTCTTTGGGAAACAAAAACTAAGAATTTAAATTTCAAGATAACAATATATTCATTTTAACATATTATAAAGACATAGACTTATCATGCAAAAATTAAATGCACACATATGAAAATACCTTCAAATTATAAACTGCTCCACCATGGAGCAGGGAACAGGGTTTGAAAGTACAAAGAGACCTCACATGGTCCAGTTTGATTGTTGAATAATATTACTGTAAATTTCAGCTCAGAGATCGAGAATAAATAACCTGCTTGAACAGCGATGACCTATTGATCCCTCTCTTTCGTTTTTCCTCCTCAGAGCAACGTATGAGAGCAGAAAATCTATCAATCATCTTTACCACTCATGGAGGATTCCTGTTGAGTGATTGGAATCTTCCCACTGCCTGAAACAAAGGGAATTCTATCAAATCCAAGTGTTCCAGAAGAAATCACTTTGCTGGAAGCTTGCAAGAGCAGAAGAACTTTAGAGGCAGAATGACATTTAGTAGAATCTCTGTTTTATTTTTATAATAAGCCCAACCATTATTTGGACAAAGCTCTTTCAAACTGATGTTCTGCAGATTTCCTTTTTTCTGTTTATTTTCGGCATGTGTGAATATGAGTGCGTATCTGTGTGTGTCTCTTTGTGTGTCTCAGTATTGATGGAAAGATAAATGGTGATGTACAGATTTTCAATGTGCTGTAAAGCAGAGGTTGACCCCTCCCCAACCCAAGAAATAAAACCGAAACACTGAAAGAGGAGCACCTCACTCTATAATCTGCAAAAGGATTGTGAAAAGGAATGTAACCTGCTTTTCAGCAACTTCTGAGGGTTAAATAAACTCAATCCCTGGCATTGACTTTAAAATCAATAAGTAACAATTATTTATCCAACTCTAACAGTAAGCAAATCAACTAAACAAATAAAGATTCTAATGTTATGCTGTTCCAATAAATGCAAGTCCCATTCATAATAAGAATTTAGAATGTAGTCTCTAGAAATTACATCTTCTGGAATGCTTGATGCCAACTTCTGTTGTTGTTCCATCAGGAACATCTTTTCCTCTGATTCCTCCGTCAGGAATTTAGATGGTGCTTTTTTTTTCTAATACATAGCTCTCTCAAGCTGAGGACTCTTTGCTCTGGCAAATGTCAGTTTGTTTTGGTGAACATTCTATTCAGCCCCTCAAATCTGCTGCACAAGGGTGGTTGGAAGCTATTTGCTCCTTGTATCTGGTGCTGATAAACAGAGAGGAGATTTCAGCTGCTCAAGACTGTGACACACTATTTGGTGTGGAGTGTAAAATGTTCTTGAGAAAGAAAAACAGGTATCACTTTGAAACAGCCCCCTCCTCTCTCTTCACAGACATCCCCTGTCTCTATTTATTGGTCATGTTTGCAGACACAAATTCACTATGAATACAGCTCCATACAGCACGCAGAGATGACCCACAAAATCCTCTGGTCTCCCTGATAACAGGAAATCAGTGAAAACAACAAACAGTAACTTTCTCGTAACAGAATGAGAGAACATCAGAAACAGAAATAGGTCATTCTGCCACACCACATCTTTATTTAAAAACTAAAATAACTATGGATGCTATTGATCATCACAAAAACAGAAGTTGCTGGAAAATCCCAGCAAGTCTGGCAGCATCTGTAGAGAAAAATCAGAGTTAATGTTTTGGGCCCGGTTACCTTTCTTCAGAACGTTTGTGAGGAAGGGTGACTGGACCCGAAACATTAATTCTGATTTTTCTTCACAGGCGCTACCAGATCTGCTCAGCTTTTCCAGCAACTTCTACTTTTATTCAGCAACTTTCTTTGTCGAATTTAATCTTTTCTTTATTGCATGGGATGTCATATCACTGGCAAGAGTGACATTTATTGACAATCACTGATTGTCCTTGATTGTGACTATTCCACAAAGCAGTATAGAGCCAAGCACACTGTTGTGTGTTTAAAGCCAGACTTAATTCAGATCAAAGTTAAAAATCAAACAACACCAAGTTATAGTCCAACAGGTTTAATTGGAAGCACACGAGCTTTCGGAGTGACACTCTTTCATCAGGTGATTGACAATCACCTGAGCGTCGCTCTGAAAGCTAGTGTGCTTCCAATTAAACCTGTTGAACTATAACCCGGTGTTGTGTGATTTTTAACTTTGTACACTCCAGTTCAACACCGGCATCTCCAAATCATTAACTCAGATCAAGTAATTAGATTACTTACAGTGTGGAAACAGGCCCTTCGGCCCAACAAGTCTACACCGACCTGCCGAAGCGCAATCCGCCCATACACCTAACACTACGGGCAATTTAGTATGGCCAATTCACCTAACCTGCACATCTTTGTGACTGTGGGAGGAAACCGGAGCACCCGGAGGAAACCCACGCAGACACAGGGAGAATGTACAAACTCCACACAGACAGTTGCCTGAGTCGGGAATTGAACACAGGTCTCTGGCGCTGTGAGGCAGCAGCGCTAACCACTGTGCCACCGTGCCGCCCCAAATCTAATGCTAGATTTGTTAACCAAAGGACATCAATGAAACAGACAGGTTTTAAGTCAAAGGACTGCTGGTTAAAACACTGTTAAGAAAAAAGAACAAAGAGAATTAGAGCACAAGAACAGGCCTTCCGGCTCTCCAAGCCTGTGCCTATCCAGATATCCTATCTAAAACTGTTGCCTACTTTCTAAGGGTCTGCATCCCTTGGCTCCATGCCCATTCATATATCTGTCTAGATATATCTTAAATGATGCTATTGAGCTTGCCCCTACCACTTCCACTGGCAACGCGTTCCAGGCACTCACTACCCTTTGTGTAAAGAACACATCCATATCTCCCCTTAACTTTTCCCCTTTCACTCTGAACTCGTGACCCCCAGTAACCGAGACCCCAATTTTGGAAAAAGCTTCTAGCTATCCACCCTGTCAATACCTCTCATAATTTTGTAGACCTCAGTCAGGTCTTCCTTCAACCCTGTCTTTACAATGAAAATAATCTTAGTCTACTCAACCTCTTCTCATAGCTAGGCAACATATTAGGCAACACGCTGGTGAACCTCTTCTGCACCCTCTCCAAAGCATTCACATCCTTTTGGTAATGTGACGACCAAAACTGTATGCAGTATTCCAAATGTGGTCAAACTAAAGTCCTATACAACTGTAACATGACCTGCCAACTCTTATACTCAATACCCCGTCTGATGAAGGGAAGCATACCTCATACCTTCTTGACCACTCTCCTGATCTGCATTGCCACCTTCAGGTAACAATGGACCTGAACACCCAGATCTCACTGTACATCAATTTTCCCAAGGACTTTTCCATTTACCGTATAGTTCACTCTTGAATTGGATCTTCTAAAATGTATCACCAAATGCCTTTGCCTTGATTGAACTCCATGTGCCATTTGTCTGCCCAACCCTCTATCTATCTATATTCTACTGTATTCTCTGACAATCCCCTTCACTATCTGCCATGCCACTAGTGTCATTTGCAAACTTGCTAATCAGGCCACCTATACCTTCCTCCAAATCATTTTCTCGGCGGAGCAGATAAGGGCTGTTTGGCAGTGTCTCATTGTAGACGTGGTTACGTTTTTTGTAAAGGTTTAAATTTAAAAACTTTTTTTAAAAAAAGCGCGGAGCGGACCCGGAAGCTGGTGTAGCGCAAGCTTACCTGGGAAGGTCTTTCCTATAAAGGCGCGCAGTTCCAAGGCCTAGGCCTCACTCTCTCAGCAGAGCAGGTAAGGGCTGTTTGGCAGTATCTCGTTGTAGACGCGATTACGTTTTTTTTTAACGGTTTAAATTTAAAAGTTTTTTTTTAAAAAGCCCGGAGCGGACCCGGAAGCTTGTGTAGCACAAGCTTACCTAGGAAGGTTTTTCCTATAAAGGCACGCAGGAGCAGTTAAATGCGTGGCTACAGTGATGGTGCAGGAGGGAGGGATTCCAGTATCTGGATAACTGGGGTTCTTTCTGGGGAAGGTGGGACCTCTATAAACAGGATGGTCTATACCTGAACCTGAGGGGCACCAGTATCCTTGGGGGGAGGTTTGCTAGTGCTCTTTGGGGGGGTTTAAACTAACTCTGTAGGAGCATGGGAACCTAGACTGTAGCTTTATGGTACAGGACCTTGAGTGTTGGGAGGTTAGGAACATGGCATCAATCTCAAAGGAGGGTGCCTGTAAACAGGAAGGTGGCTTGAATTGTGTGGACTTCGATGTGAGAAGTATACAAAATAAGGTAGGTGAACTTGCAGCGTGGGTTGGTACCTGAGATTTCAATGTTGTGGCTATTACGGAGACATGGGTAGAACAAGGACAGGAATGACTGTTGCAGGTTCCAGGGTTTAAATGTTTTAGTAGGGTCAGAGATGGGGGTAAAAGAGAGGGAGGTGTGGCATTGCTTGTCAAGGATAGTATTACAGCGGTGGAAAGGACGATGGATGAAGACTCGCCATCTGAGGTAGTTTGGGCTGAGGTTAGAAATAGGAAAGGTGAGGTCACCCTGTTAGGAATTTTCTACAGGCCTTCTAATAGTCCTAGAGACATAGAAGAAAGGATTGCGAGGATGATTCAGGAGAAGAGTGAAAGTAATAGGGTGGTTGTTATGGGGGACTTTAACTTTCCAGATATTGACTGGGAAAGTTATAGCTCGAGTACGTTAGATGGATCGGTGTTTGTCCAATGTGTGCAGAAGGGTTTCCTGACACAACATGTAGACAGTCCAACAAGAGGTGAGGCCATACTGAATTTGGTTCTGGGTAACGAACCAGGCCAGGTGTTAGAATTGGAGGTAGGTGAGCACTTTGGGGACAGTGACCACAATTTGGTGACTTTTACTCTAGTGGTGGAGAGGGATAAGTGTGCACTGCAGGGCAAGAGTTATAGCTGGGGGCAGAGAAATTATGATGCGGTGAGGAATGACTTAGGATGTGTGGCTTGGAAAAATAGGCTTCAAGGGAAGGGCACAATCGATATGTGGAGCTTGTTCAAGGAGCTACTATTGAGTGTCCTTGATAAGTATGTATCTATCAGGTAGGGAGGAAAGGGTCGTGTGAGGGAGCCATGGTTTAATAAGGAATTGGAATCCCTTGTGAAAGGGAAGAGGGCAGCCTATGTAAAGATGTGGTGTGAAGGTTCAATTGGAGTGATTGAGAGTTATAAGGTAGCTAGGAAGGATCTAAAGAGAGAGCTAAGAGCAGCAAGGAGGGGACATGAGAAGTCCTTGGTTGGTAGGATTAGGGAAAACCCAAAGGCTTTCTATAGGTATGTCAGGAATAAAAGAATGACAAGAGTAGGAATAGGTCCAGTTAAGGATAGTAGTGGGAAGTTATGCATGGAAGCTGAAGAGATTGGGGAGACACTAAATGAATACTTTTCGTCAGTATTCACTTAGGAACAGGACATTGTTGCTGATGTGAATATTGAGTCACAATTAATTAGAATGGATGACTTTGAGGTATGTAGGGAAGAGGTGTTGGAAATTCTGGAAAGGATGAAAAAAGATACATCCCCTGGGCCTGATGGCATTTATCCTAGGATTCTCTAGGAAGCAAGGGAGGAGATTGCAGAGCCATTGGCCGTGATTTTTATGTCTTTGTTGTCTACAGAAATAGTGTCAGAAGGAAGGAGGATAGCAAAACTTGTTCCCTTGTTCAAGAAGGGGAGTAGGGATAACCCGAGTAACTATAGGCCGGTGAGTCTCACTTCTGTTGTGGGCAAAGTCTTAGAGAGAATTGTAAGGGTTAGGATTTATGAACATCTGGATAGGAATAACGTGATCAAGGATAGTCAGCATGGTTTTGTGAAGAGCAGCTCGTGCCTCACAAACCTTATTGAATTCTTTGAGAAGGTGACTAAGGAGGTGGACAAGGGTAAAGCAGTAGATGTGGTGTCTTTGGATTTTAATAAGGCGTTTGATAAGGTACCCCATGGTAGGCTACTGCAAAAAATACGGAGGTATGGAATTTAGGTTGCGTCAGAGGTTTAGATTAGGAATTGGCTGGCTGAAAGAAGACAGAGGGTAGTAGTTGATGGTAAAGATTCATCTTGGAGTGCAGTTACTAGTACTGTTCCACAAGGATCTGTTTTGGGACCATTGCTGTTTGTCATTTTTATAAATGACCTGGAGGAGGGGCTAGAAGGTTGGGTGAGCAAGTTTGCGGATGATACCAAAGTCGGTGGCGTTGTTGACAGTGATGAAGGATGTGGCAGGTTACAGCGGGATATAGATAAGCTGCAGAACTGTGCAGAAAAGTGCAAATGGAGTTCAATGTAGGTAAGTGTGAAGTGATTCACTTTGGTAAGAGTAACAAGAAGATGGAGTACTGGGCTAATGGTCAGATACGTGGTATTGTGGATGAGCAGAGGGTTCTTGGTGTCCATGTACACAGATCTCTGAAAGTTGCCACCCAGGTAGATAGTGCTGTGAAGAAGGCATATGGCGGACTGGCTTTTATTGGTAGAGGAATTGAGTTCCGGAGTCCTGAGGTCATGTTGCAGTTGTTTCAGACTCTAGGCTGCACCTGGAGTATTGTGTGCAGTTTTGGTCGCCATACTATAGCCTTCCTATAGTATGGCGACCAAAACTGCACACAATACTCCAGGTATTGTGGAGGCACTGGAACGGGTGCAGAGGAGGTTTACCAGGATGTTGCCTGGTATGGTAGGAAGATCGTATGAGGAAAGGCTGAGGCACTTGGGGCTGTTTTCATTGGAGAAAAGAAGGTTTAGGGGTGACTTGATAGAGGTGTACAAGATGATTAGGGGTTTAGATAGGGTTGACAATGAGAACCTTTTTCCACGTATAGAGTCAGCTATTACAAGGGGGCATAGCTTTAAATTAAGGGGAGGTGGGTATAGGACTGATGTTAGGGGTAGATTCTTTACTCAGCAAGTTGTGAGTTCATGGAATGCCCTGCCAGTAGCAGTGGTGAACTCTCCCTCTTTATGGGCATTTAAACAGGCATTGGATAGGCATATGGAGGATAGTGGGCAAGTGTAGGTTAGGTGGGCTTGGATCGGCGCAACATCGAGGGCCGAAGGGCCTGTACTGCGCTGTATTTTTCTATGTTCTATAATCTATGTTCTATTTATGTGTATCACAAACAAAAGTGGTGCCAGTGCAGATCCCAATGGAACACCACTGGTCATAGTTCTCCATTTTGAGCAACTCCTTTTGAGAAACTATTCTCTGTCTCCAGCCAGTTCTTTGTCTATCTCGCTCGTACACCCTGGATGTCATGTGACTTCACCTTCCCCATAAGCCTACTATGGAACTAGAACAATACAGCACAACATCCATTGCTGACCTTGCTCTAACCATGTCTCAGTAATGACCACAACATCAAAGCCCCAGATACGCATTCATCTTGCAAGCTCACTACCTTATTCCGCATACTCCTGGTGTTGAAGTAGACGCACTTCAAACCAGTTTGCTATCTGCCAGCACACTCCTGTGACCATGAAATCCTGTCCATGTCCTCCGTATGCTCGTCCTCCTGTGCACTGAAACTACACCTCAGGTTCCCAGTCCCCTGCTGAGCTAGGTTAAAACATCCGAATAACACTAGCAAATGTCCCACCCAGCATATTAGTACCCCAATAGTTCAAGTGAAGACCATCCCGTTTGTAGAGGTCCCACCTTCCCTAGAATGAGTCCCAATTATCCATAAACACGAAACCCTCCGTCCTGCACCATCCTTGCAGCTACGTGTTCAACAGATATCTCTTCCTGTTCTTCACCTCACTATCACATGGCACAGGTAACAATCCAGAGATAACAACTCTGCTTGTTCTCACTCTCAGCTTTCACCCTAGCTCCCAGAACTCCTGCCTTACATCCCTCTCCCTCTTTCTATCTACATCATTGGACCTACATGGACCACGACTTGGGGCTTGTCACCCTCACCCTTCAGGACCCCAAAGACATGATCCAAGACATCATGGACTCTCGCACCTGGGAGGAAGCAACCAACTGTGAGGCTCGTTCCCAACCATCTATCTGACTCTCTGACTATTAACTCCCCAATGACCAACACTCTTCTCTTTCCCCCACTTCCCTTTTGTGCAACAGGGACAGATCCAGTGCCAGAGACTTGCAGCCCAGCGCATGCTAAGTCGTTGCCCCCGGTAAGTTGTTGCCCCCCCCCCCCCCCCCCCCACAACAGTATCCAAAACAGGATACTTGTTTCTCAGGGAAACAAGCACAGGAGATTCCTGCACTATTTTCCCCCCTTCTAACAGTTACCCAACTTTCTTTGTGCATAGGAGTAACTATTTCACTGTAACTCTTCTCTATCCCTGACTCTGTCTCCTGAATGATCCAAAGTTCATCCACTCCAGCTTCCCTAACACGGTCTTGGAGGAACAAGAGTCGGGTGCACTGTCTGCAGATGTACTTGGATGGGACACTAATGGCATCCCGCACTTCAAATATCATGCAAGAATAACATTTCTCTCCCTGCACCGCCATCCCTGCTTGTCCCCTTATCTGAAAGTAAAAGAAAAAGAAACATACCTGACATGTCCTTGTGGATAAGGTTAGAGGAGGTGGATGGGTGGGAGGCCCTGCAAGTGTAGGGTCTCAGGTTTAGAAAACATCTCTCCGAGATGCTGCTGCCGCCAACACTTGAGGTAAGTGTTTAAAGTTTTTAAATCAGTGACTCATCTTTCCCGACAGGCCCATGGTCCAAACTTCTGCTCTTCCTGTTGCTGGCAACTGAAATCGACAACCATGGGCAACCTAATCAAGTGCCTTACTAAAATCCATATATATGACATCTATAACCCTTCCCTCATCAATTAACTTTGTCACTTCCTCAAAAAATTCTATTAGGTTTGTAAGACATGATCTTCCCTGCACAAAACCATGCTGCCTATCACTGATAAGCTGAAAATGTGTTGCTGGTCGAAGCACAGCAGGCCAGGCAGCATCTCAGGAATAGGGAATTCGACGTTTCGAGCATAAGCCCTTCATCAGGAATCAATTCGGGCTTATGCTCGAAACGTCGAATTCCCTATTCCTGAGATGCTGCCTGGCCTGCTGTGCTTTGACCAGCAACACATTTTCAGCTGTGATCTCCAGCATCTGCAGACCTCATTTTTTACTCGAAGATTTTAACCTACTGCGAATCCTCTTGCAAGGATGCCTTCCTTGAAGAAGCTCTCTTCCTCCCTCTACAAGGATTTCAGTGAGTCTCTCTCTCACTGCACCCCTCAGGTCATCTCCAGACCTCCTAGATCTCACCTGTGTTCAAGAATGCTACAAAAATATCTGTTAATGCCTCAGCTATTTCCTCTCACTTCACTCAGTGATCTGGGATAGATCTCATCTGGACCTACGACATGTCCACCCTAATGCCTTTCACAATACCCAACACTTTCTCCCTCCTTATGCCGACTTGACCTCGAGTAATCAAACTTCTAGCCCTAACCTCAACTTCTGTCATGTCCATCTCCTCAGTGAACACAGACCCAAAGTACTCATTAAGAATCTCACTCTTTCTCTTGTTGCCCTTTCGCTCCTTACATATGAATTTGATATTTGAGAAATTTGCTTTTATTTCAATGCCTGTCATTTGAATTTAGGTTCCACCATTCACTGTGATAGGATTTGAAACAATGTCTTCAGTGTGAGAACCTGTACCTTTGAGTTATCCATCCAGCATCATTACTACTCTGACACGGTGTCTCAATCATGATGTAACTTTAGAGAGAAGAACAAACTTGCGATTGGAAAATTTGTAATTGGAAGATGGCCAGAAGACAGCTAAACTGTGAAAGGCTGAATTTTACCAGGGTGTAGATAATGGCTCATTCAGTAATGGCACTGACACAGGGGTGGAGACTGGGGATATTATGGAGCCAGTCGTGTACAAGTTTGTTGATAGAAAGTGCACCAAGACATAAATCAGCTCAGGGTGAAAAAGTCTTGAGGTTGTGAACCGTCTTATTCTTAGATATTTGTGAGGGAAGGGTCTGAAATTCATAGATAATGAGTGGAATTTGTATTTGAAACTGAAGACAGTAGTTTCCGTCTTTGCCAATATGGATAATAGAAATAGCAATGAAGCTCAACATAATTAATAGAATTAATAAATGGCCAGATAGAGAGGCTTACCAGGAACACCAACAGTAGCAAGGATAGGATAGTAACCTGCCTCAATAATCAGCAGTGCACCGTATATCCGATGTGGTAATGTTGACAAATACCAGGAAAGCCAGAAAAGACCCTCGGATAAATTCCTGTCCATTGTTGTATCATTCCTCTCTCTTGTTCTCAGATTCTGATCCATTGTTGGAACATTCCAGTCCATTGTTCTCAGATTCTGATTGCTCCTCTCCTTGTCTCTCCAGTTACTGATTGCTGCTAGTGTCAGAAGTGATGCATCTGCTGCGACAACGGGATAATGCACTAAAGAAACCCCTTACTAATAGGAGAGGGAAACCCTCCAGTGACATAATTAGGATCCATGGAAACTGACATCAAAGACAGTCACTGAACAAACAACTCCAGTTAACCCCTTTCACTACAGCACTTTTATTTTTTTCTTTATATTCCTCACTTTATATTCCTCTAGCCCTGTCCAATTTTACCTTCCTAAACCTCAATATGCTTTTATCCCCTTTTGACTAAATTCACAATCTCTGTCGTTATTCCAAGGGTCCCTTAACTTGCCATCTTGTCTTTCTTGGAATATTCCAGTCCTGAATACTGCCCAGCAGGTCTTTCAACAATTCCCACATGTCAAATATGTACTTGCCTGATAACAGCTTCTCCCACAGAGCATTGAACATAATAGCACGATACAGGCCCTTGGCCCTCGATGTTATGCCAACCTGTGGAACCAATCTGACACCCATCTATCCTACAGAATTCCATTTAAATGCCCTTGATGTTGGCGAGTCTACTATTGTTGCAGGCAATTAACAACCACCATTTCCAGTTACTCACTGTCTCAGGGCACCCAACTTCCTGAAAGGTTGTGACTTATTCTTATTCATAGAATCTCATTCAGCCCAACAAGTCCACACCGACTTTCTGAGGAACATCCTACTGTTATGACACAGTGGTGATCTCTTCCGTTAATTAACCCAAACACCCAGAAAAGCTCACCTTGCCTCATAATCTGTTAAAATATGAGTGGTAGAGAACTCCTAAATTCCAATATTTTAAGAAAATACCATCAATTTACTCTTTAACTATACAAGTGAATATGAAACAACAACTAATCCCCCTTTCTCTTAACTGCTTAATACCTGCCTCCAGCTCCATAACAAGATACTGTTCTATAATAATATACTTTTTAAAATTACAGCAACTTAATTTCAAAACTACACAGTGGCTGTAGCCTTCACTGTCTGTGTTCTTCAGCTGAAGATCTTCCTGGGTCATCTTCTTTCTTTTTACTGCAAATATGTTTCATATGAAAGGTTTCTTTGATAGAAAGTATTTCCTAATTTCTTGGATCTGTGTTGATGGAAGTTGCTTTGTCTGCAATTTCAAAATGCCTGCATTTTATATTACGATCATCAGATCGTCTCATTGATTCAATGTTGGCAAAACATTAAATTCAAACTCGATTGGGTTTTAGTGTCCTGCCGCATATCTTAAACTGCATGGTTAAATTTCCATTGTTGTCAAAACAGCAACCAAATCAAGTATTGATTCCACAGTCAAATGTGACACATTTTCAATTTTTCAAAGCACTCTGAGACTGCACGGGGTGGCACAACGGCTCAGTGGTTAGCACTGCTGGCTCTATAACTCTATGACAGCTCATGATTTTGTGGATCTCAGTCAAGTCACCCCGTCAATTTCCATTTTGCTAATGAAAATAATCCTAATCTACTCAACTTCTCCTCATAGCTAGTGTCCTCCATATCAGACAACATAGTTGTGAACTTCCTCTGCACCCTGTCTGAAGCACTCACATCCTTTTGGTAATCTAGTGACCAGAACTGTATGCAGTATTCCAAATGTGGCCAAACCAAAATCCTATACAACTGTCACATGACCTGTGAATTCTTGTGCTCAGTACACTGTTTGATGAAGGAAAGCATGGCGTATGCCTTCTTCATCACTCCACTGACCTGCGTTACCGCCTTCAGGGTACAATGGACCTGAACACCCAGAGTTCTCTGCACATCAATTTTCCCCAGGGCTTTTCCATTTATTGTATAGTTTGTTCTTGAATCGGATCTTCCAAAATGCATCACCGCGCGTTTGCCCAAATTGAACCCCCTCTGTCATTTCTCTGTCCAACTCTCCAATCTATCTATTTTCTGCTGCATTCTCTGACAGTTTCCTTCACTATCTGCTACTCCACCAATCTTAATGTCATCTGCAAACTTGCTAATCAGACCACCTATTCCTTCCTCTAAATCATTCATACATGTCACAAACAACAGTGGTCATTGCACGGATCCTTGTGAAACATCACCGGTCACAATTCTCCATTTTGAGAAACTCTCTTCCACTACTTTTCTCTGTCTTCCATTGCCCAGCCAGTTGTCTAGCCTGAACCTCATGCAACTTCACCTTCTCCATCAGCTTACCAAGGGGAACCTTTTCAAACACCTTACTGAAGTCCGTGTATATGACGTCTACAACCCTTCACTCATCAATCAACTTTATCACTTCCTCAAAGAATTGTGTTAAGTTGATGAGATATAACCTTCCCTGCACAAAACCATGCTGCCTGTTGCTGATATGCCCATTTTCTTTCAAATTTAAATAGATCCTATCCTGCAGTGTTTTATCCAACAGCTTCCCTACCACTGACATCAGGCTCATCGATCTCTATTTACCTGGATTATCCTTACTACCTTTCTTAAACCAGGGAACAACATTAGCAATTCTCCAGTACTCCAGACCTCACCTGTGTTCAAGGAAGGGATGGTATACTATAATTCTCTCATTCTCTCTCTCTTTCTGTCTGGTTCCAGCTCTTGGCTGAAAATTCCTCATGGCTGGGTTGCGGTTGGGCGGGGGGGGAGTTGGAGGTGGGGAAACCCAGAGAAAAAAATGAAAATTGATTAAACTTTTAAAACTCCAGTACCAAAAGCACAGCAAGATCCCATTGCATTCCACAATGTGAAACATTGCCCCTCCACCCCAAACACAGCAGAATCCCACTGCTTTCTTGACTTCTGCAAACTGACACTTATCCCCAGTGAGATCCCACTGATCTCTGAACTTGCACAATCTATATATATGTACCTATATATATTTATTCATCCCACCCTGAGCACCCCCAACCCACCATCACCACAGCCCTGAATATTAAACCCAGAATGCCTCAGGACTGTCCCAGTGTTTCTGTTTGAGGGGAAGGGTGGGAGAGGCTGGGATTCACCCTACCAATCCCCATCCCTACTCCGAGAGTGACTCTCTCTGTCTGTATCCAAGCTTCAGGCTCTCAGAAATCCCCACAGGAGAGAGACAGAGACAGAGGCGAAAATTATTTCAGTCAAAGCTAAGATGTTTTGAAACAAAAATACAGACAAACACAGGAGAGGTCATCATTGAATGACTTCCAAACTCTCCGCAATTTGTCAGCATGCTCCCCTGGTTTTAAACCCAGGGAACAGGAACAGATTTCAACAGGGATCAAGGGGATAATGCTTTCTGACATTCCCAGGGTTTATTTTCTGACAGGCTGAGCAATGACTCAATCATGGAGAGTCACTCTTCAGAGCCCGTGTCTCTACCTTCCTCCCACTCTCTCTCTCTCTCTCTCTCTCTCTCCCTTACTCTGTGTTTAACCTATCCCCTTCAGCTGGTTCTCCGGGGGTAATAAAACATGAAAAACACAATCAATGCACACACCTGCCTCCCCCGTCCTGTCCCACTCCCATTCATCAGGTGTAGCCACCATGCACACTCCGTCTGAGATTGGTGCTGTTTCTACATGAAACATTAATGAGGGACATTCCACACTTGCAGTCTCTCTCTCTCTTTCTTTCTCTTTCACCCCTCTTTCCCTTCAACTTTCTCCCTCTCTCTTGCCCTGTCCACCTCTCCATCTCTGCTCAGCTTTCTCCTGCTCTCAAGAATCAATGTCTCTCTCTCCCTCTCTCTCTCTATTGCCTTAATGGTTTGACTGAGATGCCCTCTCCCACCTCACATATGCCCCTGCACAGCAAGATCCCAAAGCTGCAATGTGAAAACTCCCCACAACTGAGTCCACCAGCAAATACTAAACTCCCCCATTTCAACTTGGGGCTGTTCTCGGACTGAACACTGGAGTTAACCCCTCAACCCCTCCCCCAGATCCTGCATCTATGCCCCCACTCCCACCACCCTTTCAGCTGTCTTCTATTTCCCTCCAGCACCACTATCTCTCCAACACCACCGCCCACCACCCCCAACCTCCCCTCCACCTCCCCCCACCCCCACCCCAGCCATCGCACACTCTGCTGTGTGGGTTCCCATTAGCAGCAAACTGTGAAAATGGCCACTTGTTGATGGAGGGGGTTAATATCATCCTGACCATTGGCCTTGAGGGAGTTGGGGCGAGGGTCGGACCCTGCAGTTTCTGCCCCTTTGAAATGCTGATCTCCACACCATCTCAGAGCCTGCACTGACCCCCACTTGCCAAGACACGAACGATGTCCTTGTCAATGAGAACATTCCCCTCTGCTCACCTCCAAACCTCTCAGAGAGACTGAAAGGGACCATGAAGAGGAGACATGATATCCTAACCTAATCTAGTCCCATTTGCCAGCACTTCACCCAATTCCCCCTAAACCCTTTTAAATGCTGTAACTGCTCCAGTCTCCACGAATTCCTCTGGCAGCTCATTCCATACACACACGACCCTCTGAGTGAAAAAGTTGCCTCATATCTCCTTTTTAAATTTTTTCCCACTCACCCTACCCCACCCCAGGGAAAAGACCTTGTGTATTTACCTTATCCATGTCCCTCATAATTTGATAAACCTCTACAAGGTCACCCCTCAGCCTCCAATGCTCCACAGAAAACACTCCCAACTTATTCAGTCTCTCCCTAAGGCTCAAATCCTCTAACCCTGGCAACATTCCTGTAAATCTTTTCTGAACCCTTTCAAGTTTCATAACATCCTTCCAATAGGAAGGAGACCAGAAATGCCGACAATATTCCAAAAGTGGCCTAACCAATGTCCTGTACAGCCGCCACATGACCTCCCAACTCCTGTACTCAGTATTCTGTCCAATAAAGGCAAATTTACCAAACGGTGTACGGTGGCTCAGTGGTGAGCACTGCTACCTCACAGCACCAGGGACCCGGGTTCACATTCCAGCCTCAGACAACTGTGTGGAGTTTGCACATTCTCCCAGGATTCTCTGGTTTCCTCCCACAATCCAAAGATGTGCAGGTTAGGTGAATTGGCCATGCTAAATTGCGCATAGTGTAAGGTACATTAGTCAGGGGTAAATATAGGGGAGGGGAATTGGTCTGGGTGGGTTACTCTTTGGAGGGTCGGTGTGGATTTGTTGGGCCGAAGGGCTTGTTTCCATACTGTTGAGAATCTAATCTAATACCAAACACTTTCTTCATAATCCTAACCAGCTGAGACTGCACTTTCACTCTCCAGAACCTTACGATTAAGTGTGTAAGTTCTGCCCTGATTTGCCTTTACAAAATGCAACACCTCACATTAATCTAAATTAAACTCTATCTGCCACTCCTCAACCCATTGGCCCATCTGATCAAGATCCCATTGTAATCTGAGGCAACATTCTTAGCTATCCACTACACCTCCAATCTTGGTGTCATTTGCAAACTTACTACCTATACCTCCTATGTTCACATCTAAATCATTAATGTAAATGATGAAAAAGAGTGGACCCAGCACTGATCATAGAACATAGAACATAGAAGGATACAACGCAGTACAGGCCCTTCGGCCCTCGGTGTTGCGCCGACCGAATCCTACCTAACCTATACTAGCCCAATAACTTCCAAATGCCTATCCAATGCCCGCTTAAATGACCATAAAGAAGGAGAGTTCACCACTGATACGGGCAAGTCATTCCATGAACTCACAACCCGCTGTGTGAAGAATCTACCCCTAACATCTGTCCTGTACCTACCACCCCTTAATTTAAAGCTATGTCCCCTAGTAACACCTGACTCCATTAGCGGTAAAAGGTTCTTAGTATCTACCCTATCTAAACCCCTAATCATCTTATACACTTCTATCAGATCTCCCCTAAACCTTCTCTTCTCCAATGAGAACAGCCCCAAGTGCCTCAGCCTTTCCTCATAAGATTTTCCTACCATTCCAGGCAACATCCTGGTAAACCTCCTCTGCACTCGTTCTAAAGCTTCCACATCCTTCCTATAGTATGGCGACCAAAACTGCACACAGTACTCCAGATGAGGCCTCACCAGAGTCTTATACAACTACAACATGACCTCAGGACTCCGGAACTCAATTCCTCTGCCAATAAAGCCCAGTACACCATATGCCTTCCTCACAGCACTATTTACCTGGGTGGCAACTTTCAGCGATCTGTGTACATGGACACCAAGATCCCTTTGCTCACCCACACTACCAAGTAGCCTACCATTAGCCCAGTAATCCATCATCTTGTTATTCCTACCAAAGTGAACGACTTCGCACTTAGCTACATTGAATTCCATTTGCCACATTTCCGCCCAGTTCTGCAACTTATCTATATCCCGCTGTAACCTACCACTTCCTTCCTCACTATCCACAACTCCACCGACTTTTGTGTCATCCTCAAACTTGCTTACCCAGCTTTCAAGTCCTTCCTCTAGATCATTTATAAAGATAACAAAAAGCAATGGTCCCAAAACAGATCCTTGTGGTACACCGCTAGTAACTGCGCTCCAAGATGAACATAATCCATCAACTACTACCCTCTGTCTCCTTCCAGCCAGCCAATTCCTAATCCAAACCTCTAATGTATCCTCAATGCCATACCTCCGAAGTTTTAGCATTAGCCTACCATGGGGAACCTTATCGAACGCCTTACTAAAATCCATATACACAACATCTACTACTTTACCCTCATCCACTTCCTTAGTCACCTTCTCAAAGAATCACCTTGTGGCATTCCAGTGGTCACAGGCCTCCAGTCTGAAAAACAATTCTCCACCACCACCCACTGTCTTTGACCTTCATGCCAGTTCTGTACCTAAATGGTTAGATCTCCCCGTATTTCATGAGATCTAACCTTGCTAACCAGAATGCCCAGGGGGAATCTTGTTGAATGTATTACTGAAGTCCACATAGATCATGTCCATTGCTCTGCTCTCGTCAATCCTCTCTGTTACTTCTTCAAAAAGCTCAATCAAGCTCAATCAACATTGCTAACCAGTCTTGCATGGGGAACCTTTCCGCACGCCTCACTAAAGCCCAGATCATGTCCACCACTCTGCCCTCATCAATTCTCTTCATTATTTCACAAAGCCATGTTGACTATCCCTAATTAGTGCTTGCCCTTCCAAATGCATGCAAATCCTGTCCCTCAGCAAGAAGAGAGAGAGAAGACAAGAGTTGAGTTTGTGAGAGACAGAGACACAGGAGCGAAAGAGAGCAACAGAGAAAGAGGCGGAGACAAAGACAGAGAGAGAAAGGAGTGAAGAGAGTCAAGAGGAGAGAAAAAGTCAGAACACAAAGTGAGAAAAAAAGAGAGAGAGAAAGAGAGCATGAGTCAGAGACAGAGAGAGAGAGACAGAGAGAGAGAGAGACAGAGAGAGAGAGAGACAGATAGGGAGAGAGAAAGAAAGAAAGATCAAGTCAACCAAAGACAATCAGGAGTCTAGGAGAGACACAGAGTCTGAAGATGTGATAACCACCATTGCTGCGGGCCCCACCTCTCTCTCAATGGTTTCTCACACTGTGTATGGAATACTCTGCCTCTGGAATTTGCTTCAAAGAGGGTGTGGTAAAGATTCAAAACTGGCACTGAGATTCCAGAAATATACACACACACACACACACACACACACACACACACACACACACACACACCCATACACATACACACAGGCACATACACACACATACACACACATGCACACACACACATACACACACACACATATGCACATACACATACATACACATACATACACACACATACACACACATACACACACACACTCTCTCTCTCTCTCTCTCTCTCTCTCTCGCACATACACCCACACACACACTCTCTCTCTCTCTCTCACACACACACACACATATACATACACACACAGGCCTCAAACCTTAAACCCACACAGAGTTAAAGATGCAGTTTCAGACCAGATACAACTCACCTCTATTCAGACAAGGCACAGCATCTTCTGAAACCAGGGAACACAGATTTATCCCACAGGGAAACACAGTATTTTCACACTGAGCAATTCAAGGTGTGATTGAGACTGAAATTAACCAGTACAATCGATTAATTTACTTTTAATGAGTTCCTTTGAATAAACATAAACATTTCACAGATGAGCATCAAGGGATTAAATGGATCTATTGTATTAGTGGATGCTTGTACAAATAATGAGTTTCACCTCTTCTGTGACAATAGAGCAAGGGACATCACAGCACTGCTGCACTTTATCATTGATATTTCATCAGGAAATGCAGGGAATAATCTGATTGACACAAACTGTGTTGAAGATAGTTAAATGCAGGGTCAGTTACTGCACACAGAGTCTGTATGTGCGTGTGTGCTGTGTATCTGTCTGTATGTGTGTTTCTTTCTGCATATGTGTTTCGTGTGCCTGTATGTCTGTGTATGTCAGTGTGTTTGCATGTGTGTATGTTTCTGTATGAGAGTCGAAGAGTGTGGCACTGGAAAAGCACAGCCAGAAATGAGGGGTTGGCCCAAGGGGCGACAAATGGGGAGGAAGGGGGTCGAGGCTGGGGGGGAAGGTAGCTAGGAAAGCAACAGATAGATGAAGGTGGGGGGGGTGGTGATGGTGATAGGTGGATAGGAGGGTCGAGGGGATTGACGGGAGGGAAGATGGACAGGTAGGACAGGCCAAGAGGGTGGCGCTGAGTTGGATGGTTGGATCTACGATAAGGTGGTGGCAGGGGAAATGAGGAAACTGATGAATTTGACATTGATCCCATTTATCAGTGTGTCTGTATATATGTGTTTCTTTGTGCCTGTATGTGCGTGTCCGTGCGTGTCAATGTGTCTGTATGCGTGTACGTTTCTGGGTGTTTGTGTCAGTCAGTCTGTCTATGTGTGTATGTTTCTCCGTGTGCCTGTATGCATGTAGCAGTGTGTTTGCATGCTTTTTTTATTCATTTGTGGGACTTGGACATTGCTGGCTGGTCAGCATTGATAGTCCATCCCTATTTGCCCTTGAGAAGGTGGTGCTAAGCTGCCTTCTTGAATCACTACAATCCACTTGCTGTGAGTTGACCCACAATGCCGGTAGGGAGGGAATTCCAGGATTTTGACCATTGGGTGTGATGGAATAATGGTATTTTTCCAAGTCAGGATGGTGAGTGGCTTTGAGTGGAACATGCAGGTGCTGGTGTTCCCAAGTACTTGCTGCCCTAGTCCTTCTAGATGGAACTGGCTGTGGGTTTGGAAGGTGCTGACTAAGGGTCTTGGGTAAATTTTTGCAGTGTGTCATGTAGATAGTATACACTGCTGCTATTGAGTGCCAGTAGTGGAGGGATTGAATGTTTGTAGATGTAGTGCCAATCAAGTGGGTTGCTTTGTCCTGGGTGGTGTCAAACTTCTTGAATGCTGTTGGAGTTGCAAGCAATTGGGAAATATTCCATCACACTCCTGACTTGTGCCTTGTAGGTGATGGATAGACCTTGGGGTGTCAGCAGGTGAGTTACTCGCCACAATGTCCCTTGTCTCTGACCTGGGAGCCACTGTGTTTATGTGGTGAGTCCGGTTGAGTTTCTGGTTGATGGTAACGGAGAAAGTGAGGACTGCAGATGCTGGAGATCAGAGCTGAAAATGTGTTGCTGGAAAAGCGCAGCAGGTCAGGCAGCATTCAAGGAGCAGGAGAATCAACATTTCAGGCATGAGCCCTTCTTCAGGATTCCTGAAGAAGGGCTCATGCCCGAAACATCGATTCTCCTGCTCCTTGGATGCTGCCTGACCTGCTGTGGTTGATAGTAACCCCAAGGATATTGACAGTGGGGGAATTCCATGATGGTAATACCATTGAATTTCAAGGGACAGTGGTAAGAGTGTCTCTTATTAGTGATGGTCATTGTCTAGCCTGGATATTGTCCACATCTTGTTGCATTTGAGCACAGACTGCTTTAGTATCTGTGGAGTTGCAAATAGTGCTGAACACTGTGCAATCATCGGCGAACATCCCCACTTCTGACCTTATGACAGAGGGAAGGTCATTGATGAAGCAACTGAAGATTGTTGGGCCTAGGACACTACCCTGAGGGACTCCTGAACAGATGTCTCGGAGCTGGGATGACTGACCCTCCACAATCACAATCATCTGCATTTGTGCCATGTCTGACTCTAACCAGCAGAACTCTTGCCCCTGATACCCATTGTTTCCAGGTTTGCCAAGGCTCCTTGATACTATTCTCGGTCGAATGCGGTCTCGATGTCAAGGGCTATCACTCTCACCTCCCCTCTGGAATTCAGCTCTTTTGTCCAAGTTTAAACTAAGGCTGTAATGAGCTCAGGAGCTGAGTGACCTTGGTGACACCCAAACTTGTGTGCCAAACAGCATAAACAACTAGTGATAGACAGCAGTCCTTGCACATCTAGTCATGAATTGCGGTAGACAATTAAACAACTCACTGGAGGAGGAGTCTCCACAAATATCCCCATTCTCAATGATGGAGGAGCCTAGCACATCAGTGCAGAAGATAAGGGTGATGCATTCATAACAGTCTTCAGCCAGAAGTGCCACGTAGATGATCCATCTCGGGCTCCTCCAGTGGTTACCCAGCATCACAGATAGCAATCTCCAACCAATTTGATTCACTCCACATGATATCAAGAAATGGCTACAGGCACTGGTTACTGCAAACACAATGAACCCTGACAACATTCCCACAATAGTACTGAACACGTGTGCTCCAGAACTTGCTGCTCGCCTAGTCAAGCTCTTCCAGTGCAGTTACAACACTGGCATCTACCCGACAATGTGGAAAATTGCCCAGGTATGTCCTGTGCACAAAATGCAGGACAAATCCAACCCCGCCAATTACTTGATCATCAGTAAAGTGGTGGAAGGGGTCATCCACAGTGCCATCAAGCAGCACTTGCTCAGTAACAACCTGCTCAGTGACACCCAGTTTGGGTGTCACTGAGCAGGTTGTTACTGAGCAAGTGCTGCTTGATGGCACTGTGGATGACCCCTTCCATCACTTTACTGATGATCAAGTAATTGGCGGGGTTGGATTTGTCCTGCATTTTGTGCACAGGACATACCTGGGCAATTTTCCACATTGTCGGGTAGATGCCAGTGTTGTAACTGCACTGGAAGAGCTTGACTAGGCGAGCAGCAAGTTCTGGAGCACACGTGTTCAGTACTATTGTGGGAATGTTGTCAGGGTTCATTGTGTTTGCAGTAACCAGTGCCTGTAGCCATTTCTTGATATCATGTGGAGTGAATCAAATTGGTTGGAGATTGCTATCTGTGATGCTGGGTAACCACTGGAGGAGCCCGAGATGGATCATCTACGTGGCACTTCTGGCTGAAGACTGTTATGAATGCATCACCCTTATCTTCTGTACTGATGTGCTAGGCTCCTCCATCATTGAGAATGGGGATATTTGTGGAGACTCCTCCTCCAGTGAGTTGTTTAATTGTCTACCGCAATTCATGACTAGATGTGCAAGGACTGCTGTCTATCACTAGTTGTTTATGCTGTTTGGCACACAAGTAGTCCTGTTTGGTAGTTTCACCAGGTTGACATCTCATTTTTGGGTTTGCCTGATGCTGCATGCCCTCCTACATTTGGCATTGAACCAGGGTTGATCCCCTGGCTTGATGATAATGGTTGAGTGGATGTGCCAGGTTATGAGATGGCACATTTTGCTAGACCTCATGAGTTCCCTGCTGCTGTTGATGGCCCACAATGCCTCATGAGTTGCCTGACTGGTTCGAAGCTTGTCCCATTTAGCTTAGTGATAATGCCACACAACATGATGGAGGTTATACTCAATATGAAGGCCAGACTTCGTCTCCACAAGAACAGTGCGATGGTCACTCTTACTGATACTGTCATGGAGAGATGCTTCTGTAGCCAGCAGATTAGTAAGGATGAGGTCAGGCATTTTTTTTTCCTCTTGTTAGTTCCTTCACCACCTGCTGCAGACCCAGTCTAGCAGTTATATCATTTTGGACCTGAGCAGTTTGATCAGTGATGCTGCTGCCGAGTCACGCTTGGTGGTGGATATTGAAATCCCCCACCCAGAGTATATTTTGCACCCTTGCCACACTCAGTGCTTCCTCCAAGTGTTGTTCAATATGAAGGAGTACAGATTCATCAGCCAAAGGAGGATGGTACATGGTAACCTTGCCCATTAGATTACTTACAGATTACTTGCAGAGTGGAAACAGGCCCTTCGGCCCAACAAGTCCACACTGACCCACCGAAGCGCAACCCACCCATTCCCCTTTACCTAACACTACGGGCAATTTAGCATGGCCAATTCACCTGACCTGCACATCTTTGGACTGTGGGAGGAAACCAGAGCACCCGGAGGAAACCCACGCAGACACGGGGAGAACGTGCAAACTCCACACTGTCAGTCGCCTGAGGCGGAAATTGAACCCGGGTCACAGGCGCTGTGAGGCAGCAGTGCTAACCACTGTGCCCTTCCTGATGAAGTCAAGCAATAATACCACTAGGCCATCACCACCTCTTGGGGAAGGGAGGGAGTGTGTGTGTGTGTGTGTGTGTGTCAGTGTGTCTATGTATGATTTTCCGTATGTCTGTATATGCATCTGACAGCATGTCTGTATGTATGCTTTTGTGTGTCTGTATGTGTGTGTATGTGAGTGTGTTTGCATGTGTCTATGTTTCTCTGAGTATGTGTCTGTATCTGTATGTCTTTGCCTCAGTGTGTCTCTGTGTCTATCTGTTTATTTCTGACTTTGTGTATGTACATTTCTGTGTCTGTTGGTATTTATGTGTGTGTATAAATGTGTCTGTGTGTCTCTGTGTCTGTCTGTATATATGTGTCTATGTGTTTTTTCTGTGTCTGTATGTGTGTGTATAAATGTGTTTGTGTCTTTATATGTTTCTGCCTCTGTAACATTTTGTGTGTATATCTGTCAAACTACCTCTGTATGATTGTAGCTGTATGTGTATGAATCAGTACATCTGAGTGTATGTATTAGAGTTTGCCTTTATGTCTTGTGTGTGTCTCTCTGCCTGTGCCTCTGTGCAGTGGAGTCTCCGCTGTTTTAGGATGAATCCATTAAAATGGCATTCACCTCCTTCCGCCTTTCTATTTGTTTGTCTTGTTTTTGAAATGATACAATGCTCATGTTGATGTGTGTCCCCATCTGTGAGTCTATTGAGTCAAAAAAAAGTGACGCTGAAAAAGTACATCAAGTCACACAGCATCCGAGGAACAAAAGAGTCGACATTTTAAGCATAGCCCTTCTTCAGGTCTGGCAAGGGGGAAAGAGGCTGAGAAATAAATGAGGGAGAGTGGGTGGGGCTAGGGGAAAAGTGGATGGGATATCAATACATGGTAAAGATAGGAGGTGGTGATGATAGGTCATTGGGAAGTGTAGAATGGATAGGTGGAAAGGGAGATGGACAGGTAGGTCAGGTCAACAGGGTGGATCTGAGACAGCGGGTTGGATGTGGGATGGGTCAGGAGGTGGGAAGATTTAGAAACTGGTGAATTTAATGTTCATCCTGTGTGGTTGCAGGCTCCTGAGGCAGAAGATGAAGTGTTCCTCCTGCAGTTTGCACGAGGCCTTGGCTAGGCGGTGGAGAAGGCCCAGAATGGACATGCCCTCAGAGGAGGTGGGGGCGCGGTGGGAGGGGAACTTAAAATGGATGGCCATGGGAATGTGGGGTGGTTGGTACGCATGGACCAGAGATGATCCACATGTAAATATCTCCTGCTGTAATGGGACTCATTCCAGGGAAGTTTGAATGAATAAATGAATTAATTAAAAATGATGAATCAGAGTCTTTTGCTCCCTCTTGTGTTTAAAGTTCCACAACCAGGAAGAAAGGAAACACCCTTGACACGCAATGCCCTTCTCATCAAAGGGCAATGCTCAGAGATCAAAAAGTGAAAACAATTGAGTTGGGGAGGGGTAGGGATTCAATCAAAATAGAGTCAAAGGGGGAAATATAGCAGTCCACACTCCACGTGACCCACCCCTTCCTGAAAACCTCTAGGATGTTGGTAGACACCACATGCTCCTTCTTCAGGGACACTCAGGCTCGAACGTAGCCACAGAAGTGGGGCAGACAATCAGCTATAATCACCCTCTCCATGATTCGCTGCCTGGAGCTTAGCAGTTTTTAATGAACATTTTTATTAGTTACAAATTGAAGCAAAAGTACAGACAGTGGAATGGTGCCTTTTCTCACTGGCCTTGAGTTGAGACAAATATTGAACTGAAATGAGAAAATCCTGATTAATCAATCCAATGTGTAAATTTGATTAATTGATGAATCTGGGGCAAGGGATATTTCAGCACATTCTTCAGCTGCTGTCTGAACTTAGTCTGGGTCACGGCATAAATCACCGTGTTTGTGCAGCAATTGAGGAGCTGTAGCATAAAGGCCAATTCCTGCACAAAGGGGTGGAGATACACATAGTAGTTCCCCAAAGACAGCATCCATCTCCAAATAGAATACACCATTAGCGTTGACCATAACAGGATGAAATTAGCTGAGATCACAGACAGTAAAATGATGGATTTTCTTCGATTTTGCATTTCTGTATCACACTGACCATCCCCTTTGGTGTGAGCGCGGAGTCTCCTGCAAGCTCCACTGGTCGCTAAAATGTGTCTGATGGTGAAAATATTGAGCAGCAGAAATAGGAGAAATGAGAGACCTGGGTTATAATGTTGTGGAGGAACTCGATTGTGACCCAGACAAGAGAGGAATAAACACTGATTGTTACCTCACAAAGCCAGGGAACATTCCCCAGACAGTATAGTCTTGACAACAGAAAATACCACAAAATGTTCTTCAAACAGCTCAGCACAGTCACGGTTCCCACAACTACAGCTGCTGTTTTCTCACTGCAATTTTTACATTTCAACTTCCAGCAACAAATGGCCACAAATCAATCAAAGGTGAAAGTGACGGTGAACCAGACAGAGCAGTCAGTGGCTGCATAAAGCAGGACGGCGTGGATATTACACTCTCGGATGGACTTTATAAAGCAGGATGTAGATCGTTAACAAGCTGTGAGGAAGGAAAACAAATAAATGATACATCAAAGCCTGGAGGCAAAGTTACCTTTTTGATTGAGGTCCCAATGAGATTTTTAATTGTATCACTGCATTCAAAGAACAACATGGAACATAGAACAGTACAGCACAGCACATGCCCTTCAGCCTCGATATTGTGCCAAACTTTTATCCTACTCTAAGATCAAACTAAACCTCATTCCCTTAATTTTACAATCATCCATATGCCTATTGAAAAGTCGCTTAAATGTCCCTAATGTATCTGATGCTACTACCACCGCTGCTGTGCATTCCACGCACCTACCACTATCTATGTAAAGAACCTACCTCTGACATCACCCCTAAATCTTCCTCCAATCACCTTAAAATTATGCCTCTTTGTGATAGCCATTTCCGCCCTGGGAAAAGTCTCTGGCTATTCATTCTATCTATGCCTCTCATTACCTTGTACACCTCTATCCAGTCACCTCTCATCCTCTTCACTCCAATGAAAAAAGCCCCAGCTCCCTTTACCTTTCTTCATAAGACATGCCCTTCAGTCCAGGTATCATACTGGTCAATCTCCTTTGTACCCTCTCTAAACCTTCCACATCTTTCCTATAACGAGGTGAACCAGAACTGAACACAATATTCAAGTGTGGTCTAACCAGGGCTTTATAGAGCTGCAGCATAAACTCGCTGTTACTTTGGGTGGAAGCTGAGGGATCTATGGACATGGACCCCAAGATCCCTCTGTGCATCCACAATGCCAAGCATACTGTTTTTGATGCCGTATTCTGCATTCAAATTCCACCTTTCAAAGTGAATCACTTCAGTTTTCCAGGTTGAACTCCATCTGTCACTTTTCAGCCTAGTTCTGTTGCAGCCTACAACAGCCCTCCACACTGTCCACAATTCTACCAACCTTTGTGTCTTTGGCAAACATACTAACCTACCCCTCCAATTACTCATCCAAGTCATTTATAAAAATCACAAAGAGCAGAGGTCCCAGAACAGATCCCTACGGAACACCACTGGTCACCGAGCTCCAGGTTGAATACTGCCCATCTACCCCCACCCTCTGTCTTCTATTGGCCAGTCAATTCTGTATCCAGGCAGCCAGATTTCGCTGTATCCCTTGCCTTCTTACTTTCTGAATGAACCTACCATGGGTAAATTTATCAAACACCTTGCTAAAATCCATTTTCACAACATCCACTACTCTACCTTCATCAATGTGTTTTTTTTTGCCTTCTCAAATAATTCAATATGGTTTGTTAGGCATGACCTGGCCCTCAAATCACAATGCTGAGTATGTCTAATCAACAATGATGCTCCAATTATTCATAAATTCTGTCTCTCAGACTCTTCACCAATAACTTGCCCACCGTAGATGGAAGACTGTCTCATCTATAATTCCTGGGACTATTCCTATTTCCATTCTTGAATAGGGGAATAACATTTGCCACCCTCCAGTCATCTGGCATTACACCAGTAGACATTGAGGATGCATAGATTATCACCAAAGGCTCAACAATCTCTTCACTCACTTCTTGTATAACCTTGGGTATATTCTGTCTGGCTGAGGGACTTAACCCTCATTATGTTTTTCAGAATTTCCAGCGCATTTTTCTTCTTAACATCAACCTGTTCGAGCACATCAGCTTGTTTAATGCAGTTCCCACAAATTTCAAGGTCCCTCTCAGTAGTGAATACCGAAGCAAAGTATTTATTAAGGACCTCTCCTACCTCTTATGAATTCCCTCCATTATCGCTGATCGGCCCTTACTTCATTCTATTTATCCTGTTGTTCCACACATAAGTATAGAATTCCTTTGGGTTTCCTCAACCCTACTGTTAAAGCTTTTGAATTCCCACTTCTAGCTCTCATAAGTCCATCTTTAGTTCCTTCCTCGCTATTCCTCTACCTCCGCTATATCTGCTCCCAGGAGGACCAGTTCCACCACAGAACACACCAGATGGTCTCCTTCTTTAGAGACCACAATTTCCCTTCCCGCATGTTTGAAGATGCCCTCCAACACATCTTGTCCACATCCCGCACCTCCGCACTCAGACCCCACCCCTCCAACTGTAACAAGGACAAAACGCCTCTGGTGCTCACCTTCCACCCTACCAACCTTCGCATAAACCAAATCATCCGCCGACATTTCCACCACCTCCAAAAAGACCACACCATCAGGGATATATTTCCCTCCCCACCCCTTTCCACCTTCTGCAAAGACCGTTCCCTCCATGGCTACCTGGTCAGGTCCACGCCCCCCTACAACCCATCCTCCCATCCTGGCACCTTCCCCTGCCACCGCAGGAACTGCAAAACCTGCGCCCATATTTCCTCCATCACCTCCATCCAAGGCCTTAAAGGAGCCTTCCACATCCATCAAAGTTTTACCTGCACATCCACTAATATAATTTATTGTATCCGTTGCTCCCGATGTGGTCTCCTCTACATTGGGGAGACTGGATGCCTCCTAGCAGAGCGCTTTAGGGAACATCTCCGGGACACCTGCACCAATCAACACACCGCCCTGTAGCCCAACATTTCAACTCCCCCTTCCACTCTGCCGAGGACATGGAGGTCCTGGGCCTCCTTCACCATCGCTCCCTCACCACCAGATGCCTGGAGGAAGAACGCCTCATCTTCCGCCTCGGAACACTTCAACCCCAGGGCATCAATGTGGACTTCAACAGTTTCCTCATTTCCCCTTCCCCACCTCACCCTAGTTCCAAACTTCCAGCTCAGCACTGTCCCCATGACCTGTCCTACCTGCCTATCTTCTTTTCCACCTATCCACTCCACCCTCCCCCTGCCCCCGACCTATCACCTTCATCTCCTCCTCCACTCGCCTATTGTACTCTATGCTACTTTCTCCCCACCCCACTCTCCTCTAGCTTATCTCTGCACACTTCAGGCTCTCTGCCTGTATTCCTGATGAAGGGCTTTTGCCCGAAACTTCGATTTTACTGCTCCTCAGATGCTGCCTGAACTGCTGCAGCACCACTAATCCAGAATCTGGTTTCCAGCATCTGCAGTCATTGTTTTTATTCTGTCTGAACCTTGCCTCCTCAATCTTTTAAGTAAGCTTCCTTCTTCCTCTTGACTAGATGTTCCACATCCCTTGTCATGTAAGGTTGCTTCACCCTACCATCCTTCCTTGCCTCAGTTGGATAAACCTATTCAGCACTATCAACAAGTCCTCCCTAAACAACCTCCACATTTCTGTTGCGCATTTTCCTGAGAACACCTGTTCCTATTTAGGAGACCCTTTTCCTGCCTAATAGCTTTGTAATTCTCCCCCGCCCCCCCCCCAATTAAATACTTGCACATACTCTCTGCTCCTATCCATCTCCATAACTAGAGTAAAGGTCTATCTAGAGTTGTGACCGCTATCACTGAAATGCTTTCCCATAGTGAGATCTGACATCTGACCTGGTCGGTTGCCAAGCTCCAAATCCAATATGGCCTCCAGTCTAGTCGGTCAGAATTCTTCCTGGACACACCCAACAAAACTGCTCCATCCAAGCTATTTAAACTAAGCAGGTTCCAATAAATATTAGGGATGTTGAAGTCACACATGACAACAATCCAGTTACTTCTGCACCTTTCCAAACTTTGCCTCCCCCTCTGTCTCTGTTGCTACTTTGGGGGGTGGGGTGGGGGGGGGAGGGGGGGAGAATGAAGACAGAGAGAGAGTCTGTAGAAAACTCCCAATAAAGTGATTCCTCCTTTCCTGTTGCTGACTTCCACCCACACTGACTCTGTAGTCAAAATCTCGATGACCTCCCCTTCTGCAGCTGTGATACAATCTCTGATTATAAATGTCCTGATTGGCAACAACAAATATTAAGTTCTGAATTACTCATAACAATGTGTTGTAAAACAGAAGAAATTCTCCCTCCCCAAAGATAGAGTCTCACATCCTTAAGAACAACTGATTTGTAGAACACTTCCACATGTTTAATCACTTGAGAGCAGACACAGGTCACTAATTCACAGTTCCTAACACAAAGGGTGAAAACATTGCTGTCCTGAACGATTCTCTCCCAGTTCCTTGAAGACAAATGGAGTTTGAAAATTTTTGACTTTTAGTGTAAATTGTGGTCCACCCTATATCGTGAAGAAATATAAATGCAGTGCAAGTGTATTCATCCCTTTAACTGTCGGGGTCTTTGAAACAGTGTCTCCTTCTCCCTGAAATGGGATCTCTTCCTTTTGGATCTTTGGTTCAATTAACTGACAGCTGGACGTTCACAAATAATGTCGGTTATAGAATGTTCCAGAGAATGACGTTCATAGAATATTCTGGGGAATTTCCGTTCTGAAATGTTCTAGAGAATGTCAGTCATGGAGTGTTCTGGGGAATGTAGGTGACAGAATGTTATGGAGAATGTCAGTTATAGAATATTCAGTAGAAGGTCAGTTGTGAAATATTCTAGAGAATGTCAGTTATGAAATTTCCCCGACAACTTCAGCTGTAGAATGTTGAACATAAGGTCAGTTATGGAATGTTACAGTGAATGTCAGTTCTGGAACGTTCTGGAGAGTGCCAGTTAAAGAAGTCATAAGGATCCACATCACAAAGACTATTAAATTTGGTGAAATCCACTCAGCCTCATGGTGGGCATCTCTTCCCAAGCTCAACTCAACTGGCATTTGGCGCACAAAACCAAAGAGATTAAGACAATACCTCAATCGTTTGATGTAAGATCCTGTTTTACAAACATAACTATGTCATTCCTTATTCAGTGATCTCCCTCAACTCCTTTTCAATTTTATATAACACTCCCAAACGTGTATTTATTTTGCAATATCAGTCAACCTGTCACCAGGTCTCTCTAGGTCATTGAATCATATCCATTTACTTCAATCTATGCAGTGAATTCCTCAATCTCTCTTGAGAATATAGCACACACTTGGATCGACTGCCTTTCATTCAACTTTTTAAGCCGTTATTCCCTGTTGCAGTGTTGCCTTTGTTCCCTATTGTGATCGTTTAAGAAATGGTTTGACATTGTCATACTCACCGAATCAGACCTGATGGTCATGTTTCATGAAGTCTCATCACCATCCTTGGGTATATCTTGTCCCACTTGCATGACAGACCCACCAGTTTCACCGGTACCATGAAATACAGTCAGGAAAGGAGTTGCTCTGAAATTCGCCAGCATTGATTCCTGAACCCGAGAAACCTCAAGGTAAGAGTCAAAGATGGTCAAGGCAATCGCCTGACGATGGACATCTGTTGTTTTCCACACCACCGCTTGGTGGTAAATCAAATCTGCTCAATGTCAAAAATAAATGAGAGGAGGTACTGAGTGTGTCAAGACACAGAATGTACTCTGGTTATGGGACTTCAATGTCCATCACCAAGAGTGGCTCCACAGGCCCACCACTGACTTAGCAGGATGAGGCCTCAAATACACATCAGCCAGACTGAGGGAAGTGACAGGTGAACCAACAAGAGGGCAACATTCTCACAAACTACGTGACACAGACCTATCTGTTCTTAGCTTTATCTGTTGGAGTGAAAGTCTCAGCGTCATTTTGAAGACTCTGCCCACTGGGGTAAATCAGTTGGAAAGAAAACAATGACTGCAGTGACACAGTGACCAGTGCTTGATACTCAACTATTTGCAATTTAAGAGAGGCGGGAAACAAAATTATCAAGAGGAGGTCGAGAATCAGCAAGTGGATAATCACTGGACAATCTGGCAGATGGAATATGACATAGATGACTGTGAAGCTGTGATTATTCAGGAAGAATAAAAGGCTGTATATTTCATAAGATTACAGGATTTTCTGATCCAGTATGTACTGAAGGATTCACTCTTAGCTGTTCTAAAATGGAAGTGTTGCTGTATCGCCCTTACGGACTGCGCTGTGATGTTCCCAATGGTCCATTGCTCTTGGTACACAAGGGATTTTTGGTTAGTGGTGGGGAGTGATGGGTGGGAGGTGTATTGAGTCGTGTATCAAAGAGACGGTCTTTATCAATGTGGACTTGTTGGTCAAAGGGCCTGCTTATGCACTGTGGAGATTCTATTCTATGAATTTTAAGACTGCATGGAATTCAGTTTTGTTTTGTTCATGTGTAAATAAATTCTGTTTTGTTTAAAACCAAGTAGTTTGACCAGCTGTGTCACTCCTGGAAAATTCATCTTACATCTGCTGCTTCAAATAACAAGAAAAGTTAGATTCTGGGCGACCTTCTTACAATATTTTGAGTAGGGATGTGGGTCTGGCCTTGTCCATAACACGCAGAAGCTGCAACATTTGCCTATTCACCTCTTCTCTCCTCACTGTCACAAGACCCAAACAGACCTTCCAGGTGAAGCAGCACTTCACTTGAATTTTTTCACTCCAGTATACTTTCATTGTGTTCATAATGTAATCTCTTTTCCATCAGCGAATACAAACGGAGACTGCCTTGAGGAATACTTTCACTGTCTGTAGAAATAACCCTGATCTTCGGAATGCTTCCCATTTCAATAACTTACCTTGATTTCATGCTAACATTTCAGTCCTGGACTGCTGCAATGTTCCAGCGAGATAAGCAGGAGGTTGGAAAAACACAGCAAGCCAGGCGGCATCAGGAAACGAAGTAGTCAACATTTTGGTGTAACCCTTCTTCAGGGCTGAGGGTGGGGGAAAGGGGAGCTACAGATAAAGGGGTGGGAGGTTGAGGGAGGGTTTTGGTAGGGGAGAGGGGTACTGACAGGTACTGACAGGTGAACACAGGTGGAGGATTGGTCAATGGGAGGAATGAATCTGGTTGGTAGCTGAAAGGAAGCATCAGTCAGGAAGCTCAGAAATAACCTACTCAGTGATGCCCAGTTTGGGTTCCTCCAGGGCCACTCAGCTCCTTACCTTGTTACAGCCTTTGTTCAAACATGCACGAAAGAACTGAATTCCAGAGGACTAGTGAGAGTGACAGCCCTTTATATCATATAACATAGAACAATATAGTGCAGAACAGGCCCTTCATTCTCAATGTTGCGTCAACCTGTGAACTAATCTAAGCCCAACTCCCTACACTATGCCTCATCATCCATAAGCTTATCCAAGGACTGTTTAAATGTCCCTAATGTGGCTGAGTTTACTGCATTGGCAGGCAGGGCATTCCACACCCTTACCACTCTTTGAGTAAAGAACCTGCCTCTGACATCTGTCTTAAATCAATTTGCAGCTATGCATCCTCATACAAGCTGATATCATCATCCTTGGAAAAAGACTCTCACTGTCCACCTTATCTAATCCTCTGACCATCTTGTATGTGTCTATTAAATCCTTCCTTAGCCTTCTTCTCTCCATTGGGAAAAACCCAAGTCCCTCAGCCTTTTCTTATCATGATGAAGGGCTTTTGCCCGAAAAGTCGATTTTCCTGCTCCTCGGATGCTGCCTGAACTGCTGTGCTTTTCCAGCAGCACTCTATTCCAGAATCCCTTTTCTCATCAGACCTTTCCTTCAGACCAGGCAACTTCCTGGTAAATCTCCTCTGCACCTTTCCAATGCTTCTGCATCCTTCCTGTAATGGGGCGACCAGAACTGTACACAATATTCCAGTGAGGCTGCATTCGTGTTTTTTTACACTTGCAGCATGACATCACGGCTCCAGAACTCAATCCCTCTACCAATAAAACCTAACACACTGCATGCCTTTTAACAGCACTATCAACCTGGGTGCCAACTTTCAGGGGTCTATGTACATGGACACCAAGATCCTTCTGCACATCCACACTACCAAGAATCTTTCCATTGACCCTGTATGCTGCCTTCCTGTTATTCTTCCCAAAATGAATCACCTCACATTTAGCTGCATTGAACTCCATTTGTAACTCTCAGCCAATTCTTCAGTTTATTCAAGTCCCCCTGCAACCTGCAACATTCTTCCAAACTGTCCAATATTCCACTGACTTTAGTGTCATCTGCAAACTTACTAACCCTTTTAAATTAAGGGGTGGTAGGTATAGGACAGATGTTAGGGGTAGATTCTTTACTCAGCGGGTTGTGAGTTCATGGAATGCCCTGCCAGTAGCAGTGGTGGACTCTCCCTCTTTATGGTCATTTAAGCGGGCATTGGATAAGCATATGGAGGTTATTGGGCCAGTGTAGGTTAGGTAGGCTTTGGTCGGCGCAACATCGAGGGCCAAAGGGCCTGTACTGGGCTGTATTTTTCTATGTTCTATGTTCTATGTAACCCATCTCCCTATGCCTGTGTCTAAGTCACTTATAAAAATGGAAAACATTAGTGGTCCCAAAACAGATCCTTGTGGCATACCATAGTAACTGGACTCCAGACTGATTATTTTCCATCAACCACCACTCGTTGCCTTCTTACAGAAAGATAATTTCTAATCCAAACTGCTAAATCACCCTCAAAATCATGCTGCACATTTTCTCTAATAGCCTACTATGTGGAACCTTATCAAAGGCTTTACTGAAGTCCGCATACACCACGTCAACTGCCCTACCCTCATTCACATGCTTAGTCACCTTCTCAAAAACGCAATGAAGTTTGTGAGAAATGTCCTGCCCTTGATGAAACCATGCTGAGTATCTCAAATCAAATTGTTCCTTGCTCAGATGATTATAAATCATATATTTTATAATCCTTTCCAAAACTTTTCCTACACTAGACGAAAGGCTCACAGGTCTATAATTATCTGGGTTATGTCTACTGCCTTCTTGAACTGCAATCCTCCTGTCTTCTGGTACTAAACCTGTAGACAATGACAACGCTGAGATCAAGGCCAAAGGCTCCACAATCTCCTCCCTGGCTTCCCAGAGAATTTTCAGATGAATCCTATCCAGCCTAGGGTCTTGTCTACTTTCACACCTTCTAGAATTGATAACACCTCCCTCTTCCTAACCTCAATCCGTTCTAGTCTAATAGTCTATATCTCAGTCTTCTCCTCTACAATATTCTCCTCTTCCAAGGATGCATTTAATCAAGTGTAGCATCATGGAGCCTTTGCAAAACTGGAATCAATGGGTGTCAGGGGGAACGTTCTTTGGTGGTTGGATTCATACTTGACACATTAAAAAATGGTAGTGGTTTTTGGAGGTCAGTCAGCTCAGCTCCAGGGCATCTCTGTAGGATTCCTTCGGGTTGTTTCCTCTGCCCCACATCACCTTTACCCCAGCCATGGAGAGGAATAGGAGCTGACAGTTCAGGAAGGTATTTAACTGGGGGAGGAGAAATTATATTGTTATTAGATAGTAGCAGTGGAATATAAATTGGGAACATTTGTTCTATAGGAAATGCATAACAGACATGTGGAGGCTGCTTAAGGAACACTTGTTGACCCACTGAGATAGGCAAGGAATGGTAGGTGAAGGAGCCTTGGATGACAAGAGAAGAGGAACTCTTCACCAAGAGGAAGAACAATGCACACTTGAGTTTGAGGAAGCAAGGATCTGGCATAGCTTTAGACGGTTACAGGGTAGCTAGGAAAGAATCAAAAATGGACCAAGGAGAGTGAGGAGGAGGCGTGAAAAAGCCTTGATGGGAAGGATTAGCGAAAGCCCAAAGGTGTTCTACACTTACGTGAGGAATAAGAGAACGATCAGAGAGAGGGTAGGGATGATCAGGGATAGTGGAGGGAACTTGTGCCTCGAGTCTGAAGAGGTAGGGGCAGCCCTAAATGAAGGTTTTGCTTCAGTATTCACTAGAGAGAAGGACCTTGTTAATAATGAAAACATCATGGAACAGGTTAATAGGCTTGAACAGATTGATCTTAAGAAAGTGGATGTGTTGAAAATTCTGAGAAGCATCAAGATAGATAAGTCCCCAGGACCAGACTAGATATATCCAAATTTACAACAGTAAGTGAGGAATGAGATTACTACACTTATGGAAATAATCTTTACATCCTCACTCTCCACAGGAGTAGTACCAGATAATTAGAGGGAGGTGAATGCTGTTCCTCTGTTCAAGAAAGGGAATAGGGAAATCCTAAGGAATTACAGACCAGTCAGTCTTATGTATGTGGTAAGCAAGGTACTGGAAAGAGTCCTGAGAGGTAGGATTTATGACTACTTGGAAAAACATAACTTGATTAAAGATAGCATGGTCTTCAGAGGGGCAGGTCATGCCTCACAAGTCTTATTGAGTTCTTTGAGGATGTGATGAGACAAGTTTATGAAGGCCAAGCAGTGGATGTCGTCTATATAGATTTCAAGTCAGGCGTTTGATAAGGTCCCCCATTGTGGGTTCATTCAGAAAGTTAGGAGGTATGGGATACAGAGAAATTTGACTGTCTGGATACAGAATTGGCTGGACAAAAGAAGACAACGAGTGGTAGTGGATGGAAAACATTCTGCTTGGAGGTCGGTGACCTGCAGGGATCTGTTCTTGGGCCTCTGATCTTTGTATTTTTAATAAATAACATGGATGAAGAAGTGGAAGGGTAGGTTAGTCAGTTTGCCGATGACAAAGGTCGGTGGTGTTGTAGATAGTGTCGAGAGCTATTACAGGCAATAACAAGATACTGACAGGATGCAGAGCTGGCTGAGAAGTGGAAGATGAAGTTCAACCTGGGTAAATGTGAAGTGATTAAATTTGAAAGGACGAATTTGAATGCTGAATGCAGTGTTAAGGAAAGGATATTTAGCAGTTTGGAGGAACAGTGGGATCTTGGGGTCGACATACATCAATCCTTTAAGATTGCCACCCAAGTTGATAGGGTAAAAACAAGGACTGCAGATGCTGGAAACCAGAGTCGAGATTAAAGTGGTGCTGGAAAAGCACAGCAGGTCAGGCAGCATCTGAGGAGCAGGAAAATCAATGTTTCAGGCAAAAGCCCTTCATCAGGAATACAGGCTCTATTCTTGAAGAAGAGCCTTTGCCCAAAACATCGATTTTCCTGCTCCTCGGATGCTGCCTGACCTGCTGTGCTTTTCCAGCACCACACTAATGTGTGGGCGGCACGGTGGCGCAGTGGTTAGCACTACTGCCTCACAGCGCCTGAGACCCGGTTTCAATTCCCACCTCAGGCGACTGACTGTGTGGAGTTTGCACGTTCTCCCGTGTCTGCATGGGTTTCCTCCGGATGCTCCGGTTTCCTCACACAGTCAGGTGAATTGGCCATGCTAAATTGCCCGTAGTGTTAGGTAAGGGGTAAATGTAGGGGTATGGGTGGGTTGCGCTTCGGCGGGTCGGTATGGACTTGTTGGGCCGAAGGGCCTGTTTCCACACTGTAAGTAATCTAATCTAAGTAATCTAATCTAATCTAGACCCAAGTTGATAGGGTTGTTTAGAAGGTGTTTGGTGTTTTGGCTTTCATTAACAGGGGGATTGAGTTTAAGAGCTGCAGCTCTATACAACCTTGGTTAGACCACACTTGTCCAGTTCTGGTTGCCTCTTTATAGGAAAGATGAAAATGTTTTAGAGAGGGTGAAGAGGATATTTTCCAGGATGCTGCCTCAGTTGGAAGGTTTGTCTAATGAAGAGAGGGTGAGTGAGCTAAGGCTTTTCACACTGGAGAGAAGAAGGAAGAGAGGTGACTTGATAACGGTATGCATGATAATGATAAGCATAGATAGAGTAGATAGCCAGACACCTTTCCCCAGGGCAGGAATGGCTGTCATGAGGGTTCATAAGTTTAAGGTAATTGGGGAAAGGTATAAGGGAGACATCAGAGGTAGATTCTATATGCAGAGAACATAGGGTGTGTGGAATGCACTGCCATCGGTGGTAGTAGAGTCAGACAGTAGGGACATTTAAGCGACTGCTGGACTAGCACATGAACAGCAGTAAATTGAGGGGTGTGTAGGTTCGGTTGATCTTATTTAAGGTAAATACCCACCACAACACCATGGGCCAAAGGCCAACTGTGCTGTACTGTTTTATGTTTTTTTTATGTTCTATCTTTATCAAGGCTGATGAAGTTCCATCATAAGGTCAGAAATTGAGATGTTCGGCAATGATTACAGAATGTTCAGCACCTTTCGCGACTCATCAGAAACTGAAACAGTCAATGTTCAAATGCAACAAGGCCTGAACAATATCCAGATATTGCCTGAAAAGTGGCAACTAACATTCACACCAAAGAAATGCCAAGCTATGACCATCATTAATTAAAGAAAATCTAACCACTTGATATTCAATGGTATTACCATCACTGAATGCCCCATTATCAGCATCTTGGGGGTTAACATTGAGCGGAAACTCACCAAGATTCACTACATAAACATAATGGCTACAAGAGCAGATCAGAGACGAGGAATACTGCGGTGGGTAACTCAACTCCTGACTTCCGAATGCTTGTCCACCATCGACAAGGCACAAGTGAGGAGTGTGATGAAATACTTGCCTGGATGAGTGCAGCCCCAACAACACTCATGAAGCTTGACACTATCCAGGACAAAGCAGCCTACTTGATTGGTATTACATTCATAAGCATCTACTCGCTCCACCACTGACGTTCAGTAGCAGCACAGTGTACTATGTACAAGGTACGCTGCAGAAATTCACCAAAGATCCACAGACAGTACCTTCCAAGCCCATGAACATTTTCATCTGGAAGGATAAAGGCAGCAGATATACACTACTATCTTCACGTTCCCCTCTCAGCCACTTTGAATCCTGAGTTGGAAATATATCACCACTCCTTCACTATTGTTAGGTCAAACCCCTGGAAGTTCCTCCCTGATGGCATTGTGGACTGCAGCAGTTCAAGAAGGCAGCTCAACACTACCATCTCAAGGGCAAATAGGGACAGACAATAAATGCTGGCCAGAGAGCGATACCCACATCCCACAAAATGAATAAATAAAAAAAAGCAGAAAGTGACTAACTCAGGTGTTCACTGGGCAGGCACAGAACAAGTTTGAAAAACGTGTCAAAGTTGCTGAAGCCCCCATCCAACGTGGAGCACCACGGAGGATCCGAGGAAGGAAAAGAAATCACAAGCAACGCTTTTTAAAATAGTTTCTGAGTTTGTTAACAGTGGGACCCATTGCTCCAGAGTGAGCAACATCAAAGGCCAAGGAAAAATACAGCAACAGTTATCACGTTAAGACTGGATAATTACTTAATGGGCAGGAAGTTGAAGAAAATGCGGGCAGAAATATCGGACTAACCGGAGGAAGCAGACTTTGGAAGGCGCAACCAAAGGCTTTGCCAGATCAGTTGACATGCTTCGATATCTCACATTCTCTAATTAACTCATAGAAACAGTCCAGACACCATTAACTTAGACAGGGGATTAAATGTCTGCAACACAAATTCCCAGCTCGGCAAACAGAACCACAACAACGAGCACCCGAGCTACAAATTTTCTCCCAAACTTAGATAAGCTATCTCTTCAGCATGAAGCAGTATGCAGACCAGAATAATGTACTGCCAAGTGGAACACTGTGCAGATTACGCCAATGCATTGATATATAAACCTGGATGAGGTATCTCTTAAGCATGGGGAGCTGTGCAAACCACATCAGTGCATTGATCTATAAACCTGGAGCAGTTATCCTCCAGCACATAGAGCTATGCATTGTTCGGTAATGTTGCATTAGATCACTGCTCAGAATGGGGAAACTTGCAGCTTATGTTGGTCATGACAGGTTGTGCGGTTCCCATTCAGTTACAGCTCCATATCTCCATTGTGCTATGACAAGGGGTGAAAATAACTGCCAGAGAGAAAATTGGGAGAATCAGTTTAAACACGCACAAATTGGAGGGGTTTGGGAAATAGACAGAGAGGGAGACAGTGTCATGAAAGGTTGTGTTCACAGATTTCAAATGCTGACATGAACACATTTCGATAGCATCTTGCAACATAGGCCAATATTTCCAGGATTGATCAATGATTGAGATATTGGTGCGAGTTCAGACAAAGTCATGGAGTCACAGAGTTGTCCAGTATAGAAAAGGACTCTTTGGTCCAACTCATCCAAGCTGACCAGATATCCTAAATTAATTTTGTCCCATTTGCCAGCATTTGGCCTATATCCCTCTAAATCCTTCAATTCATATACCTATCCAGATGCCTTTTAAATGTTGTGATTGTACATAGCCACTTCCGCTGACAGCTTATTTCAGACATGCACAAGCCCCTCTGTGAAAATGTTGTCCATTAGGTCCCTTTTGAATCTTTCCATTCTCACCTTTAAATCGATGCCCTCTACTTTTGGAATTCCCTATGCTGGACAAAACACTTTGATTGTTCACCCTATGATTTTATAAACTTCTATAAGATCACTCCTCAGGCTCCGACACTCCAGGGAAAATAGTCTTGATCTATTCAGCCTCTCCTTATAAATCAAATCCTCCAACCCTGGCAACATCTATATAAATCTTTTTAATTCTTTTCAAGCTTTATAGCATCTTTCTATAGCAGCGAGAACAGAACTGAATGCAGTATTCGAAAAGTGGCCTAATCAATGTCCTGTACAGCCGCAATATCACCTGCCAACTCCTATACTCAATGCACTGACAAATAAAGGAAAACATACCAAACACCTTCTTCACTGTGACTCCACTTTCAAGGAACTATGAAGGTGCTCTCCAAGGTCTCCTTGCTCAGCAACACTCCCAGGATCTTATCATAAAGTGTATGCATCATGTTCAGATTTGCCTTTAGAAACTGCAGCACCTCACATTTATCTAAATTAAACTCCATCTACCACTCTTTGGTCCATTGGCTCATCTGATCAAAATCCTGTTGTACTCTGAGGTAACTTTCCTGGCTGTCCACTACATCTCCAATTTTGGTGTCATCTGCAAACTTACTAATCACACCTCCTATATTCATAGCCAAATCATTTATACAAATGACAAACAGCAGTGGACCCAGCACTGATCCTTGCAACATACTATGGCCATACTATGAAAAGCAACCCTCCACCACCACCCTCTGTCTCTTACCTTTGAGCCAGATCTATGATTGAGGATGATCAGCCATAATGAATGGTGCAGGCTCGAAGGGCAGAATGGCCTACTCCTGCACCTATTGTATATCCAAATGGTGAGTTCTCTCTGTATTCCAATGACCTAACCTTGCTAACCAGTCTAACATTTGGAATCTTATTGAACACCTTACTGAAGTCCAAATAGACAATGTTAATTGTTCTACCCTCATCAATCCTCTTTAACACTTCCTCAAAAAACTTAATCAAGTTAGTCAGACATGATTTCGCACTCACAAAGCCATGTTGATTATCCCTAATCAGTCTTTGCCTTTGCAAATATATGAAATTCCTGTCCCTCAGAATTCCCTCCAACAACTTACCCACCACTGGTGTCAGGCTCACCAGTCTATAGTTCCCTGGCTTTACCGTACCACCTTTCTTATATAATGGTTCCACATTAGCCAACCTTCAGTCTTCCAGCACCTCATCTGTGGTTATTGATGACACAACTACCTCAGCAAGGAGCCTAATATATTCATTCCGTTATTAAGGGGATCAATGTTCAGTTGGAGAAGGCATGAGAATGAAGTTGAGAAACATTTCAGCCATGATCAAATGGTGCAGCAGACCCGATGGGCTGAATGGCCTAACTCTGCTCCAATTTCTAATACTTTTACAATTTGATGGTGTCTGGAATTGTCTTTCCATGAGTTCGGGGAAGCTGAATTTGATAAGTGTATGTTTGGAGACAGTTAATGGTAATGTGAGCAGATTTGAGGGGCTAAATTCTCCATATATAATACCTATATCCAAACCATTTCTCCACTTTGCAAACAGCAGTTCTTCAAGTACTGACATGTTTAATACCCAACGAAGATTACCTTCAGTTCACAACAGGATCCTACTATCTGTATTCTGTCCATAATTCAATTCTCAATCTATGTAGTATATGCCCCTCTTAATCATTGACTCTAACTTTCTTCACTTGTTTGGTGCAACCATGTCAGAAGTTTTCTGAATATTGAAATACACCACTCCCACTGGTTCTTATTTGTCACAATCACTATCCTCCACAAACTCCAGCAGGATTATCCAACATAATTTCCAGAATCTAGGCTGACTCTGCCAAATCATATCACATCATTATTCTCCAAGTGTTGAGTTATCACATTCTTTACAAAAGAAATCTAATATTTTACTCCCAACTGACATCAGGTTATCCATTATTTAGTTTTCTGTTTTTGGACTGAGGTGGGCAATACAAGGTGGTGAATAGGAGACAATTGTGGCTGAGATTTTTTCAGTATAAGAACTGATTTCCACAGTTTCTGAGAGCAGTAATCACTGCTTTATGAGCTGTTTGGAAATTCAGGGAAAAAATCAAAATAACGATACTTCAAACAAGAGAGTGAGCAGGTACCATGCGAAAGGCAAAAAAGAAAAGTGACTTTTCACAGCTGACTGCCTGTGCTATTTAGTTTCAAGTATCTCTGCTCATCAGAGTTCAAGCTAAGGGAAATAACATGGAGTGTTGGCCTGTGGTGGACAAGGTCAGACACTTATTGAGCGTTCCCCTTTGTGAGCTGAAGTTACTAAGGGGTAGGGCAGCGAGCATTTGCGATTATGGTAAAACCAAAGTGTCTTTTTTTTTATCTAGCTATATTTTGCCTTTTTTTGTTAATCTACTATAGTGAGTAAGATTTTTTAGTTATGTGTTTTATGGATATTTGTCTCTAGATTAAATCCTTTTAAAAATATTAAACATAAGGTACCAAATTACCCCACAGCAATGTTTCTTAGAGCAGTAAAACTGCTATTTTCTGGTAGATTGTTAAGCTGCAAAGATGGCCTTTTGTAGTCAGAATTACTCATCCTTTTTGATGTGGAAGGTTTTGAAGAATGTCAGTGTTCCTGAAGATTATATCTGCAGGAATTCGGCAAATCTGTTTAGTTGCAAAATCTATTGGATAGCATGGATAGGAGCAGCAGTTCAAAGAAAGGAACAATTTACATGAGCCAAGGGGTGTGATGGATGGAAGTTTCAGGCAGATAGAAATACTACAGATACAGTCAGGTAAATCTGTTACTTCTGGAAAAGGGAGGAAAAGTAAATAGGTAGAGCAAAAATCTCTAATGGCTATCCTCATCTCAAACAAGTCTGCCATTTTGGAAAATGTAGGGGGTGATGGACTGTCCGGGGAACGGAGCCTGACAGTAAAATTTCTGGTACCGAACTGGCTCGAATGTAACGATGGTATGTCAGGTTCCAAGTGATCATTTGTGATAGGGGACTGCCTGGTCAGAGACACAGACAGACATTTCTGCAGCCAGCAACAAGATATCAGAATGGTGTGTTGCCTTGCTGGTCACCAGAGTCAAGGATATCTTGGAGAGAGTGCAGAATATTGTCAATGGGGAGAGTGATCAGTGAAGGTCGTTGTACACATTGAAACCAATGATACAGGAACAGAAAAGGGAGAGGTTCTGATCAGGGAACATAAGAAATTAGGCAGGAATGTAAAAAGGAGATCCTCAACTGACAAAAATCTGGATACTCCCAGCGCCACATGGAAGTGAAGATAGATACACATTTCTGGATCATTGGAATATCTTCTGAGGTAGAAGTGACCTGTATAAGGAGGACAAGTCAAACCAGAATTAAAAAAAGAAACTAATATAGAACATAGAATGTGGAACACTACAGCACAGTACAGGCTCTTTGGCACTCAATGTTGTGCCAACCTGTCAGGCTGATCTGAAACCCATCTAACCTGGACTATTCCATTTTCATCCATATGTCTATCCATTGACCATTTAAATGCTCTTAAAATTGGCAAGTCTACTCCTGTTGCAGGCAGTGTGTTCCTTTGCCAATAAAAGCTAACACACCTTACACCTTCTTAACAACCCAGTAACCTGGGTGGCAACTTTCAGGGATCTATGTACATGGACACTGAGATCTCTCTACTCATCTATACTACCAAGAATCTTAACATTCGCTCTTTATTCCTGTTACTCTTTTCAAAGTGAATCATCTCACACTTTCCCACATTAAACTCCACTTGCCACCTCTCAGCCCAGCTCTGCATCTTATCTATGTCCCTCTGTAGCCTACAACATCTTTTGGCACTATTCACAACTCTACCGATCTTAGTGTCATCCACAAATTTACTAACCCATCCTTCTATGACCTCATCCAGATCATTTATACAAATGACAAACAACAATGCACGCAAAACAGATTCTTGCTATACACCACTAAGAACTGAACTCTAGGATGAATATTTCCCATCAACCACCACCCTCTGCCTTCTTTTAGTGAGCCAATTTCTGATCCAAACCACTAAATCATCACCAATCCGATGCCTCCATATTTTGTACAACAGCCGAACTTACTGAAATCCATGTACACCACATCAACTGCTTTACCTTCATCCTCCTATTCGGTCACCTTCTCAAAGAACTCAATAAGGTTTATGAGGCACGACCTACCCTTCACAAAACTATGTTGACTATCCTGAATCAGTTTACTCCATTCTAGATAGTTACAAATCCTAACTCTTTTCCAACACTTTACCCACAACCAAAGGAAGGCTCATTGGTCAATAATTACCAGAATTATCTCTACTCCTCTTATTAAACAAGGGGACAGCATTTGCTATCCTCCAGTCTTCTGATACTATTCCTGTAGACAATGACAACATGAAGATTAAAGCCAAAGCCTCAGCAAACTCCTCCCAGGCTTCCCAGAAATCCTAGGATATATCCCATCTGGCCTACGGGACTTATCTATTTTTACACTTTCCAGAATTGCTAACACGTCCTCCTTATGCACCTCAATTCCATCTCCTCTAGTAACATGCACCTCAGTATTCTCCTCAACAACATTGTGTTTTTCTCGTGTGAATACTGATAAAAAGTATTCATTTAACGCCTCCCATCTCCTCTAACTCCACGCACAAATTCTCACTCCTATCCTTGATTGGCCCTAATTTTACTTTGGTCATTCTTTTATTCTTGATATAGCTATAGAAAGCCTTAGAGTTTTCCTTGATCCTGTTCGCCAACAACTTCTTATGACCCTCCTGTCTCTTCTTAACTCTCTCTTTAGGTCCTGGCTAACTTGTAACTCTCAAGTGCCCAAACTGAGCCATCACAGCCTGTCCTAACATTAGCCTTCTTCTTTGCCTTGACAAGAGATTCAACTTCCTTAAGTTAACCATGGGTCCCATATTTGACAACTTCCTCCCTGCCTAACCAGTACATACTTATCAAGAATCTGCAGTATCAAGGACCCGCAGTGGCTGTTTCCTTAATAAGTTCCACATTTCAATTGTGCCCATCTCCTGCAGTTGCCTTCCCCATCCAATGCATCCTAAATCCTAAATCTTGCCTGATTGCATCATAATTGCCTTTCTCCCAGTTTTAACTCTTGCCCTGTGTTATACAACAATCGCTTTCCATCACTAAAGTAAACTTAATCAAATTGTGGTCACTATCACCAAAGTGCTCACCTACCTCCAAATCTAACACCCGTCCAGGTTCATTACCCAGTAACAAATCTAATGTGGCTTCACCCCTTGTTGGCCTGTCTACATACTGTTCAGGAAACCTTCCTGCACACATTGGGCCAAAACTGACCCACCTAAAGTACTTGAACAATGGTATTCCTCATCAATATTGGGGAACTTAAAGTCCCCCATAACAACTACCCTGTCGCTCTCGCTGCTATCCAGAATCATTTTTGCTATCCTTTCCTTTACATGCCTGGAACTATTTGGAGGCCTATAGAAAGGTCTCAACAGTGTGACCTCTCCTATCCTGTTTCTAACCTCAGCCCATACCATATCAGTAGATGAGTCCTCAAACATCCTTTCCACAACATTGTTACTGTCCTTGACTAACAATGCCACACCTCTCCCCACTCCCACTTTTGCATTTCTCTCTGTTCTGACTGAAACCTCTAAATCCCGAAACCTGCAATAACCATTTTTGTCCCTGCTCTACCCATGTCTCTGAAATGGCCACAACATTGAAATCCCAGGTATCAACTCATGTTGCAAGTTTCCCCACCTTATTCCGGATGTTCCTGGCATTGAAGTGGACACCCTTCAAACCAACTTCCTGCTTGCTGGTGCTTTCTTGCGACCAGGAAACCTTATTTCTGACCTCACTACTCTCAACCGCCTGGTCACTGGAACTACAATTTAAGTTCCCATCCCCCTGCTGACTTAGTTTAAAGGGCATTAGCAAATTTCCCCTCCCACCAACCCCCTCCCAGGATGTTGGTACTCTTCTGGTTCAGGTGAAGACCATCCTGTTTGTAGAGGTCCCACCTACTCCAGAATGAGACCCAGTTATCCAGGAATCCAAAACCCTCCCTCCTGCACCATCCCTGTAGCCATGTGTTCAATTCTTCTCTCTCCCTATTTCTCGCCTTGCTAGCATGTGGCACAGGCAACAAACCAGAGGTAACAACTCTGTTTCTTTTAGCACTAAACTTCCACCCTAGCTCCCTGAATTTCTGCCTTAGATCCCCATCTCCCTTCCTATTTATGCCATTGGTGCCTATGTGGACCATGACGTGGGGCTGATCCCTTTCTCCCTCAAGAATCCTGAAAACATGATCACAGACATCACAAACCCTGGCACCTGGGAGGCAACACTCCAACTATGAGTCCCTGTCCTTCTCACAGAAGCTTCTGTCTGTCCCCCTGACTATGGAGTCCCCAATGACTAATGCTCTGCTCATCTACCCCCTTCCCTTCTGTGGCGGATACCGGCACCCCATTGCTTACTGCTGGTAAGTTGCTCCCCACAACAGTACCCAAAACAGATATACTGTAGGGCAGATTTGTTAGAGCTGCTCGGGAGGATTTAAATTAGTCATGACAGAGGGAGGAGGGTTGGAGTGGATACCCAGAGAGATACTGAGAAAAGGGATCAGCCTCAGTCTGATGCAGTGGGGAAAAGGAGCGAGTCAAATAATCAAGGCAGGCAGGAGCAAAGCAGATAATGAGGTAGGACTGATAAAGTAAACTGCATTTATGTCTTTGCAAGAGGCCTGAAAGATAAGACAGATGATCTCAGAGCATGTTTGGGAACATGGGCATTGAATATCAAAGCTATCACAGATTCATGGTTCAGGAATGGACTGGACTGGCAGCTTAATATTCCAGTGTATAGATGCTATAGGAAGGATTGAAGGGGGGGCAAAAGAGGAGGAGGAGTGGCATTTTTGATTCGGGATAATATTATGACTGAATTTTGGGAGGATATTCCTGGGAATATGTCCAATGTGTGGAATTGAGAAATAAGAAAGAGATGATCACGTTATTGGGATTGTATTATTGACATCCGTTCCCACTAACAGCGGAAAATTGAGACACAAATCTGGAAGTACATACCAGTTATCTGTAAGAATAATAGCGTAATTGTGGTTGGGAATTTTAACTTTTAAATCATAAGCTGGGATTGCCATAGTGTTAAGGGACCAGATGGAAAGAATTTTTTTAAGTGTGTACAAGGAAAAATTCTCATTTAGTAGGTGGACATGCATCCAAAAGAAAGTGAAAAACTAGAGCTTGTTTTCGGAAATAATGCAGGTAAAGTGACTGAGGTATCAGTGGGGGAATACTTTGGGGCCAGCAACCATAATTCTACTCATTTTGAAATAGTTAAGAAAAAAGAAAGACCTGATCAAACGCTAAAGTTCCAAATTGGAGGAAGGCCAATTTTAATGGTGTGAGTTAAGAACTTTGTAAAGTTGATTAGGGGCAGATATTCGCAGATGGCTGGAAAGTGGCAAACCTTCAAAAATGAGATAACGAGAGTCTAGAGACAGTATGTTCCTGTTAAGGTGAAGGGCAAGGCTGGCAATTGTAGGGAATGCTGAATAACTAGAGAATTTGAGGTTCTGATCATGAAAAAGAAAGAAGCATGTTCAGATAGGACTATACATAAATGGGAAATCAAAAGGGCAAAAAGTGGACATGAGATAGCTTTGGTAAATAGGATTAAGGAGAATCTGAAGGGAATCTACAAATACATTGAGGACAAAAGAGTAACTTGGGGAGAGAGAGAGTTGAAGGGCTTATGCTCGAAACGTCGAATTCCCTATTCCTGAGATGCTGCCTAACCTGCTGTGCTTTAACCAGCAACACATTTTCAGCTGTGATCTCCAGCATCTGCAGACCTCATTTTTTACTCGAGAGAGAGAGAGAAGGACCACTTACAGATCAGTAAAGCCACCTGTGTGTGGAACTGCAGGAGGTGAGTGAGATACTATATGTGTGTTTTGCATCAATTTTTACTATGGGGAAGGATGCAGAAGCTAAAGAAATTGGTGAAATAAATAGCGCTATCTTGAAAAGTGTTCATATTACAGAGGAGGAGGTACTAGACATCTTAAAACACATCAAAGGTGGACAAATCTCTTGGATCTGATCAGGTGTAGCCTGGAGCCAAGTACAGTTTTATGGGTCTGATGTCACTCTTCACCCCGACCAAGTAACAATGTTAGATGTCTTAACCAAAGGAGATCAGTGAAGCAGGTGTTTGGACAAAATGCTGTTGGTTATATGTTTACAAATAGTGAAATTTGCTTTGATTCCAATCTTTATCAGCTGAATTTAAGTTTTACCATCAGCTGTGGCTAGATTTGAAACAGTGTCTTCAGTGTAATAACCCATGCACTGTACTCTCCGTCCAGCATCATTACTATTCTGGCACAATGTCCATATCATGAAGTAACGTTAGAAACAAGAATAACTTTGTGATTGAAATATTTGTAATTGGAAAAGTGGCCAGTGGAGAGCTGGAACTGTAGAGTCTGATTTTTACCAAGATGTAGATAATAGTGTATTCAGCAAGAGTACTGACTCAGAGATGGAGACTGGGGATATTATAGAACTGGTAGTGGACAGGTTTGGTAATGGAGAGAACACCAAGACAAATCAGTTCAGGGAAAAAAGGACCATCAAGGTTGTGGATAGTTTTGCTCTCAGATGTTTGTGAGTAAAGGCTCTGAAATTTGTGGATAATGAATGGAGTTTGCAATTGAAACTGAAGACAATAGTTTCAGTCTTTGCCAAATATAGATAACCAACATAGCAATGACGTTCAACATGGTTCATGGAATTAATAAATGAGCAGAGATGGAGAGACTTACCAGGAACACCAACAATAGTGAGAGTGGGATAGTAACCTTTCCTGAAGAAGGGCTCATGCCCAAAACGTCGATTCTCCTGCTCCTTGGATGCTGCCTGACCTGCTCCGCTTTTCCAGCAACACATTTTCAGCTCTAATCTCCAGCATCTGCAGTCCTCACTTTCTCCTGGGATAGTAACCTGCCTAAATAACCAATAGTACACCATATATGTGCCATGGCCATGCTAGTCCATGCTGCGAAATACAGGAAAGACCCAAGGATAAACTCCTGTCCATTGTTATAATATTCCAGTCCATTGTTCTCAGATTCTGATTCATTGTTATAACATTCCAGTCCATTGTTCTCAGATTCTGATCCATTGCTGGGATATTCCAGTCTATTGTGCTCAGATCCTGATCTCTCTTCACACTGTCTCTGTAGCTACTGATCCCTTAGTGTCAGAGGTGATACATCTGCGGCTACAGTGTGATAACGCATTGAAAGAAGCCCTTTACTAATAGGAGAAAGAAAATCTCTACTGACACAATAAGAATCCATGGAGAGTGGCATCAAATACAGTCACTAAGTAAACAACTCCAGTTAACCTTCTTCAATACAACATTTTATGTTCACAAAAATAACAGGCTGGAGTGGATGTTGACATCACCGGCTATTGATCTTATCTCCCATCACCAATTGCTCTAGTGAAGTCAATTGTGAGGGAGACCGATGGATGTTTTCTTTTCGCAGGCTGTGTTGTCCCCATAAACTGCTGTAACCACCTTACCCCCCAAAAACACAAGCAAGAAGTTGTTACTGTGCTGATTGCTCCTCCGTTAGAACAACTGTTAAATGAGGAGGCCCAGGACCTGCATGTCCTTGGCAGAGTAGGAGGGAGGGAAAGTTGAAGTGTTTGAGGGGTGGGGTTTGAGGGTGGAGGTGCAGGAAGTGAATGAGATGTACTGGAGGGCATCATCAACCACATGGGAGGGGAAATTGCAGTCTTTAAAAAAGGAGGTCATCTGGTGTGTTCTATGGTGGAACTGGTCCTCAGATGGATGGAGGAATTGGGAATAAGGGGTAGCATTTTCCCCTTCCTCTCCACCTTATCCTAATTCCAATCTTCCAACTTGACACTGCCCTCACGACCTGTCCTACCTGTCCATCTTCCTTCCCTCTTATCTGCTCCACCCTCCTCTCTGACCTATCACCACTACCCCACCTCCATCCACCTATCACACGCTCAGCAACTTCCCCCCACACCCCCCCCCCCTCCCATTTATATCATCAACCCCTTGGCTCATAGCTTCATTTCTGATGAAGGGCTTTTGCACAAAATGTTGACACTTTTGAATTTATAATCTTTCATACACTCCCTCACACCCTCGTATATACACTCACAAAATCATTTGCAATCACTTTCACTGCTCATTCACGCTCACTCACATTCCATGGAAACATGCACTCTTATTGAGTCAGTAATGCAGACACCCATGTGTCTTTCTTACACATGGTCCCAGACACACTCTCACACACATGCACGTGCTCACACATACAGAATGACTATCATGCATTCTCCTGACATCATGTACACTCACACGCTTAAACACTGTCACACATCAGCCATGCTTTCTTACACATGTGCACATTCACATACTTACTCACACATACATACAATCACACACTCCCATGCTCATTCCTGTACAGGCATGCACTTGCACACCCATCTACATACACGTACCCACTCATACTTGCACAAACATTCACATTTTTATGTGGTTGCATACAGTTCTTGCTCACTGTTACAGTTACACTTACAAACTCTCACACATTCATGATCACTCTTATATATAGAATAATGATTACCTGGGTGTAAGTTACAGTCTGGAATCTAGTTGAAGAGATCAGGATGGTTCACATACTGGATAACAGATATCCAGGAGTGAGTTACAGACTGGAATCTAATTGAGGTGTTCAATGTGGTGTTATATACAGCATAAGATATATCTGTGAGTGAGTTACTATTTGAGGAAATTTGCAAGGTTTGCACGCCTGGAGTAAGTTACAGGCTGGAATCTAATTTGGGGTAGTCTATGCATAGAATAACAAATACCCAGGAGTCCACTACTGACTGCAATCTAACAGAGGGGAAGGGGGTAATTTATATACAGAGTAATAGAAACCAGGGAAAGAGTTATAGACTGGAATCTAATCAAAGGGCCCAAGGTGATTATATATAAAATAACGTACCTCAGAGTGAGTTACAAACCTTCTTGAGGCTACACTCAGTGGAATGCAGTCTTGATTTCAAGGGTTGTCACTCTCACCTCACTTCTGGAATTCAGCTCTTTTGTCCATGTTTGAACGAAGACTGGAATAAGGTCAGTAGCCAAATGGCCCTGGCAGAACCCAAACTGGGCATCACTGAGCAGGGTATAGCTGAGCAGATGCTACTCAATAGCACTGTCGATGATAACTTCTGTTGTTTTACTGATGAACGAGAATAGGGCAGTTAATGGGAGGGTTGGATTTGTGTAGAGGACAAACCCAGGCAATTTTTCAGATTATTGGGTAGATGTCAGCATTATAACTGTACTGGAAGAGCTAAGCATTTAGGAAAACTTAGTGGATTTCTTTTCACACTCTGAGCCGGTGAAAGGTGTTTCTCTAGTGTGAACTCACTGATGTGTCAGCAGGTGATGGACTGAGTAAATCCTTTTCCACCTCGCCGGTGTGAAAGTGTTGCTATATCAGTAGATTGTGGGGCTATGAGAATCCCTTTCCGCAGTCAGAGCTGGTAAACAATTTCTCTCCACTGTGACTTCGCTGGTGTCCCAGCAAGTTTGATGTCTGGGCAAATCCGATCCCACAAACAAGACAGACAAATAGCTTCTTCCCAGTATGAACTCACTGGTGTGCAGTGAAGTTGACTGACTGCCTGAAACTCTTTCCAAAGGAAGTGCAGTTGAATGGTTTCTCCTCAGTGTGAATAAGCAGGTGTTTCCAGAGGTTGCATAAACATGATTTTGTGTGAGGAAAATCGTGTCTCTCAAACTTGATTGAGCTTTTTGATGAAGTAACCAAGAGGATTGAGGGCAGCACAGTGGACATTGTTTGTTTGGACTTTAGTAAAGCTTCTGACAAGGTTCTGCATGGATATACCAATTAATAGTTAGACCACATGGCATTCAGGATGAGCTTGCCAATTGGATACAAAATTGGTTTAACGGCAGGAGAAAGAGAATGACAATGGAGAGTTGTTTTTCAGATTGGAGGCCTGTGACCAGCAGTATGCTACAGGGATCAGTGCTGGGTCCACTTTTAATTGTCATTTATATAAATCATTTAGATGAGAATATAGAAAGCTTCATTAGTAAATTTGTGGATGACACCAAGATTGGTGATTTAGTAGTCAGTGAAGAAGGTTACCTAAAGAGATCTTGATCAATTGGATCAATGAGTTGAAGAGCGACAAATGGAATTTAATTTGGATAAATGCAAGGTATTGAATTTTGCTGAAGTCAACAAAGGCAATACTTACACAAATATAAGTAGGGCTTTGGGTAGTATTGTACAACTGAGAGACGCAAGGGTTCAGGTACATAATTCTTTAAAGTTCGTAAAACATACAGATAGCATGGTTAAGAAGGTGTTTAGTCTGCTTGCCTTCATTGCTCAAACCTTTGAGTGCAGGAATTGAGATGTGATGTTGAGGTTATACAGGATGTTGGCAAGGCTAACTGTATTGCAACCAGTTCTGGTCCGCTTATGGGAAAAATGTTATTAAGCTGGAGAGGGTTCTGAAGAGAATTATTAGAATGGTGCCTGAGGGTTTGAGTTACAAAGAGAGGTTTTGTACACTGGGACTTCCACAGGAATGTAGGTGGTTGAACAAAGAGCTTATAGAAATTTATAAACTCATGAGTAGTATTGATAAGGTGAATGGCAGGTGTCTTTTCCCTCAGTTGGGGGATTTTCTGAGAAGAGGGCATATTTTTAAGGTGGAGAAAGATTTTAATAAGATACACAGTGAGTCATGTGTGGAATGAAGTGGTGGAGGGGGGTATAGTTACACCATTTAACAAGCATTTATATGGCTACTTGAATTTCAAATACTTGGAGGGATATGGACCAAGTATAGACAAGTGGAACTAGTTTAGTGTGGGACTGTATTCTGGATTTGTTAGATTGAAGGGTCCATTTCTGTGCAGTTTCTGTGGGCACTATTTCTGAGTGTCCTTCACACAAATTACTGGATTCAATGAACTCCATTTCACAATGACCTTTAGTGGCTTAAACAGTTCTCTTTGTCATGCTTACCTTTTCCTGATTTAAATCTGCTTTACATATCAAAACAGAAGCCAGCATATCCGTTCTAAAAGATGAAAGATTTGATCTGAAATTGTTTAATGTATCACATCTCCATGACACTGCATTCATTTGGTTGTAAATTCTGTGTTCATGATCTTATTCTCCACAACCACCTGTTAAAGGAGCGGCGCTCTGAAAGGTAGTGTTTCCAAATAAATTTGTTGGACTATAACCTGGTGTTGTGTGATTTTTAACTTTGTTTTACAGAGGATCACAGAGGCAGCTTTTTTAGCAAAAATTCCAAACAATCATCCCATCAAGGTTTGATAGTGAGTCAGTTCATCACAACTTAAAAACCTTTGGATTTTCAATGTTTGGCTGTTCTGTCTGTGGGAAAAGATTTCAAGTATCAGTGTGACTGGAAATGCACCAAGGTGAATGCTGCAGTGAACAGACAGTAGAGACAACTGTAGCCAATTACACAGCCTGAATAACATTGTGCCATTTATAGTGGGGAGAAACTGTATTCCTATCCTGTGTACAGGTGAGGAGTCAGCTGATCATCCAATATGGAGAGACGTGAAGACACCTGTACCACAGAGAAGCAATGGAAATGTGGGGACTGTAGGAAGGGATTGAAATGTCCACCTCAGCTGGAAACTCATTGACACAGTGAGGAGATGCCATACACCTGTTCTGATTGTGGAAAGGGATTCACTTGGTTATCTGACCTTCAGAAACATGAACGAATTCACACTGGGAAGAGGCCGTTCACCTGCTGTAAGTGTGGCTCGGCATTCTTTCAGTTATGCATCCTCAAGGCACATCAACAAGTTCACACTGCAGAGAGACCTTTCAAATGTTTGCACTGTGAGAAGAACTTTAAACACAGATGTGAAGTGCTGAGACACCAACACGCTCACACTGGAGAGAGACCATTCCCCTGCTCAGAGTGTGGGAAATGATTTGTTCATTCAAACAATCTTCCGAAACATCAGCAAATTCACATTGGTGAGAAGTTATTACCTGCTTCCTCTGTGGGAAAACATTTATTCTGTCATCCCACCTGCTGAGACACCAGCAACTTTACAAGTGATGGGAGGATTCATTCATCCCCTGAGAGGACCAGGAAGCAGATGCAAAGGAACAGAGAAACATAGGGAGGCCAGTATTGTCTCACTTTTGGCACCAGAGAGAGACACTGACTTTAATTCATTTGAAGTGTGTCCTCTTGCAAGCAGAGCTAGACCCATACATACACATTCACACAGAGGCACAAAAGCAAATTCATTGATACACACAACACACTGACAGAAACAGAGAAAGAGTCACAGATGCACACTTTCCCTCTGGGGCAAAATGTCTCCCATGCAAAACTTGCGCCCACACCACCCCCCTCACCTCATTCCAAGACCCCAATGGATCCTTCCATATCCATCGCAAATTCACCTGCACCTCCACACACATCATTTACTGTATCCATTGTACCCGATGTGGTCTCCTCTACATTGAGGAGACAGGCCGCCTACTTGCGGAACATTTCAGGGAATACCTCTGGGACACCCACACCAAACAACCCAACCACCCCGCGGCTGAACACTTTAACTCCCCCTTCCACTCTGCCAAGGACATGCAGGTCGTTGGCCTCCTCCATCGCCAGAACATGGCAACACGACACCTGGAGGAAGAGCGCCTCATCTTTCGCCTAGGAACCCTCCAACCACACAGGATGATTGTAGGTTTCTCCAGCTTCCTTATTTCCCTTCTCCCCACCTTATCTCAGTCCCAACCCCTGGATTCAGCACCACCCTCTTGACCTGCAATCTTCTTCCCGACCTCTGCGCCCCCACCCCCTCCACGGCCTATCACCCTCATCCTCACCTCCTTCCACCTATCGTATTCCTAGCGCCCCTCCCCCTACCTTTTATCTCAGCCCGCTTGACACACCAGCCACATTCCTGAAGAAGGGCTTATGCCCGAAACGTCGATTCTCCTGCTCCATGGATGCTGCCTGACCTGCTGTGTTTTTCCAGTGCCACACTTTTCAACTCTGGTCTCCAACATCTGCAGTCCTCCTAGTTGGTCACACCAACAAACATGCACATGTACACACAGAAAAACAGACGTGGACAAACACAGACAGAAACTGACATATGCAGAGAGATACACAGACACATACATACATACACAAAGATATCCATTTGGACATACACAGACACAATGCCGCTCGCCATATCATCAAGGTTGATCTGTTTAATAAACTTAAGTTCACTTATACAATAGACTCATAATTTGTATAATAGATCTGTATGGTCATTTTTTCATTTGTAAAATGTATTGATTCATTTGTAGATTTCTCAGAAACTCATTAAAAGAAAGCTTGCTGATTTGTTCATTTCAACCCCTCTTACACCTTGTTTGATCTGTGTGAAAAATCCTTTGGTTCCTTGTGAAATAAATTTATGTCCATTTGTTCCTGAAGCCTGTGTTCCATTGTCTAAATGAATCAGTGTTGTGGCTGTTGCTGGTTTGAAAATGCAGCTTTGTCTCTCTGTGGATTTCAAGTCTGGGGCCAGTGTGTGAGGGAGTGGGGGCAGAAATGGATGAATAAGTAGTCTGGGCTAAACTTCAGTCTGGCTAAACTGTTGAGATGCTGCTTTCTTTCACACTTCACCCTAATCTTGTAAAGATGCCTGTCAGCACGCTGCATACCTGGGGGAGGTGTGCTTCAGGCAGAGACGTGTCTTGGAGTGACAGCCTGAAGGTATTTAAAGTAGGCCCTGAGCAGCCATAGTTCGTTTTGCCATGTGGACGGAGCATAGCAAAGGTGAGTGAGTATCAGAGAGTTTCTGTCTGTCCATGTGTGCAAGAGAATGAGTGTGGGCACTGTTGGAGTATCAATGCCAGTTTTGACTCTTTAACCTCTTCCCACCCCTCTCTGAACCATTCAGGTTGAAGCAAACCCTCAGTGCAGAATCTGTCCCTCATGGGAGAGAGGGAGTGTGAGAAACTATCGAGAGAGCTGGGACCCACTGGGATGGTGGTTATTCTCTCCCTAGTCTCTGACTTTTTTCATTTCCTCTCTTCCTCCCTGTTTCTCTGTCTTTTTTTTCAATGTCTGGCTAAAAGCTGACAGCTGACAGCTTTCTGGCTGTCTGTCTCTGTCTTTTATTTTCTCTCTCTCTCACTCACTCACTCAGATTGCTTCTTTTGGTTTTGTTCTCTTTTTATATTTCTGACTCTCACTTCTTCTTTCTGTCTTAGTCTCTATTTTTCTCCACTCTTATTTTTATTTTTTCCATCTGTGCCCCCACCACTGTCTCTCTGTGTTCCCCCATCAGGTCTTGCCTAACATTATTCAGTCTTTTCCTAACTTTTGTGTCCCCACTAAATATTGTAGTTCCTCTCCACTACTCCCAGTATTACACCCTCTCACAAATTTTGCATTCCCAAATTTTTTCATATCCCTAACATTGGTTCCACCACCACTCCTGAGACTCTGTGGTCCCTCTAATTTTGCAAACCCCAAAATCTTGCCATATTGCTCCAACTTATTAAGCCCCCCAATACTTGCCCTTTCCAATATTAAAGTCCCCAAATACTGTGCCCTGCCTCACATTATGCCCTCCAAAACTATCCCAACCCAATTTTACACTGACAAAAATTAATTGTGCACCCCAAAGTTGCTCCTTCTCAAATATTGTGCCCCACCAAACAGTGTGCACCAGCCCCTGAGTTTTCACACCCTTGATTTTACAGCCAACCCCAGTTATGTGTCCCCCATCTTGTGCCTACCCTTCCAGTTTTGCACCCACTGATATTGTTTCCTCTTGCAGCACTCACTGTTTTGCCCACAAATTATGAGTTTATTGTATAAATGAACTTAAGTTTATTAAACAGATCAACCTTGATGATATGGCGAGCGGCATTGTGTCTGTGTATGCCCAAATGGATATCTTTGTGTATGTATGTATGTGTCTGTGTATCTCTCTGCATATGTCAGTTTATGTCTGTGTTTGTCCACGTCTGTTTCTCTGTGTGTACATGTGCATGTTTGTTGGTGTGACCAACTAGGAGAAAGTGAGGACTGTAGATGTTGGAGACCAGAGTTGAAAAGTGTGGCGCTGGAAAAACACAGCAGGCCAGGCAGCATCCATGGAGCAGGAGAATCGACGTTTCGGGCATAAGCCCTTCTTCAGGAATGTGGCTGGTGTGCCAAGCGGGCTGAGATAAAAGGTAGGGGGGAGGGGCGCTAGGAATACGATAGGTGGAAGGAGGTGAGGATGAGGGTGATAGGCCGTAGAGGGGTGGGGGCGGAGAGGTCGGGAAGAAGATTGCAGGTCAAGAGGGCGGTGCTGAATCCGGGGGTTGGGACTGAGATAAGGTGGGGAGAAGGGAAATAAGGAAGCTGGAGAAACCTACAATCATCCTGTGTGGTTGGAGGGTTCCTAGGCGGAAAATGAGGCGCTCTTCCTCCAGGCGTCGTGTTGCCATGTTCTAGCGATGGAGGAGGCCAACGACCTGCATGTCCTTGGCAGAGTGGGAGGGGGAGTTAAAGTGTTCAGCTGCGGGGCGGTTGGGTTGGTTGGTGTGGGTGTCCCAGAGGTATTCCCTGAAATGTTCCGCAAGTAGGCAGCCTGTCTCCCCAATGTAGAGGAGACCACATCGGGTGCAATGGATACAGTAAATGATGTGTGTGGAGGTGCAGGTGAATTTGCGATGGATATGGAAGGATCCATTGGGATCTTGGAGTGAGGTGAGGGGGGTGGTGTGGGCGCAAGTTTTGCATGGGACACATTTTATCCAGCTCTGCCTGCAAGAGGACACACTTCGAATGAATGTTTCTCTCTGGTTCCAAAAGTGAGACAATGCATCCCCAATTTTCAACCTCCCCCTAATTTTGTACAGTCCCAAGCTTTGTACCCAAAATGTTGCATCCCAAATATTGACATCCATTTGCAGCTTCCTGTACTCCATCTGTGCCCCCAAGATTTTGCAGACCCTACACAAATTAGTTGGATCTCTGAATGTTGCAACTCACATGATTCTGTTTTAGTCTGTATAAATGACTCCAAACACCTCAATCCGAGTCCAATCTGTAACTCACCCTCATGTATCTGTGATTCTGTAAATAGACCACACTGAAGACCTTCATTAGATTCCAGTCTATATCTCAGTCCTGGGCATCTGTATTCTATATATAAACTACCCAAACCCCTCATGTTCTGGTCTCTAATTCAGTTCTGAGTATCTTTTATTCTGTATATTATCACCCCTATCTGCTCAATTCGATTCCAGTCTGTAAGTCACACCCTGGTATCTGCTACTCTGTATATAAATTGTCCCAAATCCTTCATTTAGATTTCAGACTGTAACTTAGTCCTCAGTATTATGTTATGATTTATATAAACTTGCTGAGATCATGAGATACAAGTTTCTAATTTGTTAGAAAATCAATGGTTGAATGTTAACTGGGAGCAGTAAAAAAGAAAACTGCAATTTAATTTCTGCTACATTCTGTAGCACTAAAAAAAAAGTTTCATGGAGTGCAACAGTTCAATAATGCGGCTGATTCCTAACTTCTCAAGGACTGATAGGAACGTGGGATAAATGCTGGCCCAGCCAGTGATGCTTTCAAACTATAAACAAATTCCTTTGTATTTCTAATCACTTGCTACCCCTGCAGTCTAACCCAATCTGATTCATATTCCTCTGCACATCAGAGTACTGCAATGTCTCCCAGTTAAATCAAAGTCTTGCTATAGATTATTCCTGATATACATTACACTCTCCACTTTACACTGCACCAGACAATGTTTTACCCACTCACTGACCATCTCTACATCGCTCAATGTAAATACCTTTTGCATCCTCTTCACAATTTACCTTCCAAACTATTTTCAGCAAAAATGTGTTCAATTTTTTAATCAAAAGACTGACCTAAACTGATGCCTGTTGGAAATCCAAATATCGTTCTGTCCCTCAGTCAGTGTATATGTACCAGTCTGTTTCTCTCTCCTCTCCAAGAAGACCTGTAAATTGCAATGTTCAGGCATTAGCCTTGTTGAGTTGGTTTACGGTAACCATGTCCCATGTACAATCATAGCAAGACGTCTTCACGTCCCTAGTCCCATCTTCTGGTAATAATTGGCAACCCATCAATTGTTTTCCTAATATTTGGTGACATAATCACATTAGCTTTCTGTGATTTGTGTCAATGGATCCAGAAAATAATATCTCTAACATAAATTACTTCCTAGTGAAGCGCTTTCACTCTCCCCTATCTCTTCCATCCTCACCCCAAAGAGAGAGGGACTTTGATCTCTTAGCAGATGTGACAAGGAGAGTGGAGAAAGAAGACTAGATGTGTATTTGGATTTCCAGCCAGCATTCATTAAAATGCCAGGTAAAAGGTTTCTGTCCAAAGTGACAGCTCATGGTATTAGCAATTAGTATGGCATATATTTGGCTCACTAACAGTGGCCTGATGGGTAAATGATTAGTTTTCAGGTTGGCAAACTTTAACTCTTGCAGTACCTGATTCACCACTCTTCTCTATGTTGAGCAGCCAAAGATTAGCAATTGGGGCTGTAGTGACACGAAGACTAGAGGTACAACTCATGTAGGTAACCATACAAGAGTTGCAAAAACTACATCACAACCACTTGCACTGAATGTATCCAAGGCCCATGAGCTCCTTGAGACTGCAAACATCAACTGCAGCTGGGAGTGGGTGAAGCTACTGAAAGCCCCATTGTTGATTGTTAGCTCACACCCCGTGCTAGGATCTAACTGACACTGCTGAGCCACACCCACCAAATGGCATAAAATCCCACCATATAATCACATGTGGGTGAACTCCAGACATGAGCAAGATGGCGACTGTTTGTTGACAATGCTGCTCTTTAATAAGATTATGTTGTCTTTAGTTTTTTTTTGCAAAAGGGGTTGTAGAAAGCAGAGATTCCAATTTATTTGGGATACGGCCACTTTGATTATGGCTAACAGATATTGCCTGAGGCAACAATCAGGGAAAAGGTTTTTAGGCTTTTTTCTCCACTGGTTTGATTTAGCTTTAGCTGGGAAACTGGAAAAATAGCTGCTGGAGTGAAAAGGTGTCCCATTCAGCAAATGATCCCAAGCTGATTCTCTCTGCCATCTCTCTCTGTTCTGTAAGAACCCATGTTTGAATTTACCTTTTTGCTAAGGGATATGTTAATGGGATGTTGCAGGAAATCTGAACAGTTCTTTGTTAAGCTGCAGGGATTTCATGTCTGTCAGGTTTTCAATCATCGTTATACTAAATTCTGTTTTCTTTTGTTTGTGTTTTCTTTAGTGGTGTGTAAATAAATTGTTTTACTTGAAGACAAGTGGTTCACAATACATCTGCCTGAAAAAGCTAGACAAGTTAGGATCTGGGCTACCTTCTTGAAATGCGTTGAGGGGGTCTGGCCTGCTGCATGACAGAGACAATAGACAATAGAGACAATAGACAATAGGTGCAGGAGTAAGCCATTCTGCCCTTCAAGCCTGCACCAACATTCAATATGATCATGTCTGATCACCCTTAATCAATATCCTGTTCCTGCCTTACCTCCATAACCCTTGATTCCACTATCCTTGAGAGCTCTATCCAACTCTTTCCTAAATGAATCCAGAGACAAGGCCTCCACTGCCCTCTGGGGCAGAGCATTCCACACAGCCACCACTTTCTGGGTGAAGAAGTTTCTCCTCATCTCTATCCTAAATGGTCTACCCCGTATTTTTAACAGACTGGGGGCTCTTTCTAGGAGTATTTTTCTGTGTTTCCAATTTGTGATTAGGGTTGTTGGATTCAAAGCCAGCAAGTGGTAGGTGTTAGTGTCCTTTGCTCCAGGTATTGTATTCAGTTGGTTTAAAGAGTACTTGGTGTAACAATGGCTTTTTCAGTCTCAAAGAGTTTTCTGGAGGAAGAAGAAGTGAGTTTGGGAATTTTACAAAGAGTGAACAAGGCAAAGCTGCTGGAATTGGCAAGCAAGTTGGAGCTGAAATTGCCCAAGTCTCTGACAAAAGATGTGGTTACTCCCAAAATAGCTCAACTTTTATATGTGCTGGAAATGCCATCAGAATCTTTGGAGATAGCTAAAATTCAATTGAAAATGAAGCAGCTTGAGTTAGAGGCAAAAGAAAAAGAAATGAAACAGTTTGAATTACAATTAAAAGCAGCAGAAAAGACAGTGAGAAGAAAGGAATAAAGATTCAGAAAGACATAAAAGAAAGAGAAAGAGTTTAAACATCATAAATTGACACTTACACAGGAAATTCAATTTAAAAGAGTGAAAATGAAGGCATTGTGTAAATTTGGTGAGAAAGATGTAGAAGTGGTTTTCATCTCATTTAAGAAGGTGGCTAAACAAATGATATGGCCAGTGACTAAGAACAAAGAACAAAGAAAATTTACAGCCCAGGAACAGGCCCTTCGGCCGGCCAAGCCTGAGCCAATCCAAATCTACTGTCTAAACCTGTCAGTCAATTCCTAAGCATCTGTATCCCTATACTCCCCACCTATTCATTCATTTATCCAGGCGCATCTTAAATGAATCTACCGTGCCTGCCTCTACCACCTCTGCTGGCAACGCGTTCCAAATGCCCACCAAGCTCTGTGTGAAGTACTTGCCGTGTGTATCCCCCTTAAACTTTCCACCTCTCTCCTTGAAAGTGTGACCTCTTGTTATTGAGTCCTTCGCCCTGGGAATAAAAGCTTGTCTCTATCCACCCTGTCTATACCCTTCATGATTTTGTAAACCTCAATCAGGTCCCCCCAACTCTTCTTTTTGGCTAATGAAAACAATCCTAACCTGCTCAACCCCTCTTCATGGCTAGCATCTTCCATACCAGGCAACATCCTCGTAAACCTCTGCACCCTCTGCAAAGTGTTCACATCTTGTTGGCAATGTGGCGACCAGAACTGTACACAACATTCTAAATGTAGCCAAACCAATGTATTGTAAAATTTTAACAAGACTTGCCAGCTCTTATACTCAATACCCCGTCCAATGAAGGCAAGAATACTATATGCCTTCTTGACCACTCTAACCACTTATGCAGCAACCTTCAGGTACAATGGACCTGCACTCCTAGATCTCTCTACCCATCAACTTTTCCCAAGTCTCTTCCATTCATTGTATAATTCGCTCTGGAATTAGTCTTGCCTAAATGCAACACCTCACATTTGTCTGGATTGAAGTCCATCTGCCACTTTTCCACCCAACTCTCCAGTCTATCTATATCCTCCTGTACTCTCTGACAGTCCCTTATGCTTTCTGACGCTCCATCAATCTTCGTGTCATCTGCAAACTTGCTGATCATACCAACAGTACCCTCTTCCAGATCATTTATGTATATTACCATCAACAGTGACCCCAGGACTGAACCCTGTGGAACACCACTGGTCACCTTTCTCCATTCCGAGAAACTCCCTCAGCTACTACTCTCTGTCTCCTGTTGCTCAACCAGTTCTTTATCCACCTCAATAGACCACCCTGCACATTATATGACTTCACTTTCTCCATTAATCTACCATGGGGAACCTTATAAGGCGCCTTACTAAAGTCCATGTATATGACATCAACAGCCATCCTTTATCTATCAACTTGGTCACTTCCTCGAAGAACTCTATTAAGTTGGTAGGGCACGATCTCCCCCACACAAAACCATGTTACCTATCACTGATAAGCCCATTCTTTTCCAAATATAAATAGATCCTATCCCTCAGTACCTTCTCCAGAAATTTTCCCATCACCAACATCAGGCTCATTGAAATGTAGTTACCCAGAATATCCTACTATCCTTGTTGTACAGGGGGACAACATGAGCAACCCTCCAGTCCTCCAGCGCCTCACCTGTATTTAAGGATGCCACAAAGATATCTGTCAGGGTACCAGCTATTTTCTCTCTCACGTCCCTCAACAACCTGGGATAGATCCCATCCGGTCCTGAGGATTTGTCGGCCTTAATAACCTTTAGCCTACCCAACACACCTTCTCTATTTATGTTAATGTGATCCAGATGAATCAATGTTCTATCTCTAATTTCAACATTCATCATGTTCCTCTCCTCAGTGAACATTGATGCAGAGTAATCATTCAGAATCTCACCCATTCTCTTAGGTTCGACACACAGCCCTCCTTCATTATCCTTTAGTGGATCAATCCTTTCTCTAGTTGACTGCTTGCTTCTTATATGAGAATAAAATGCTTTGGGATTCTCCTTAATTCTGCTCACTAAAGCTATTTCATAACCCCTTTTAGTCCACTTGATTCCTCATTTAAGACTTCTCCTACTCTTCCGAGAGTCTTCCAGGGCCTGTTCTATTCTTAGCTGCCAAGACCTTAGGTATGCTTTCCTTTACCTCTTGGCTAGTCGTACAATTTCTCCTGGCATCCATGGTTCACAATTCTTGGCCTTCCTATCCTTTGTCTTCAACAGGATGTGCCTATCCTACACTAACTTTAACCAATCTTTGAAAGCCTCCCACATATCAAATGTGGGTTTTATTGATTCAAACAAAAGTTGTAGGTAAAGCAGGTGAGATATTTGCATCATTATCGGAGGAGGTATCTGGGGAATATGAGGTGAAAAAAGCCATTTTAAGTGCATATGAGCTTGTGCCAGAAGCCTAAGGATAGAGTTTCAGGAATCCAAGGAGGGACCCTGGTCAAACATACATTGAGTTTGAAAGGATAAAAGTATTTTTGATAGGTGGATAAGGGCATTAAAATAGAACAAACCTATAATGCTCTTAGAGAGACAATTATTTTGGAGGAGTCAAAAATTCTCTTCCTGAGTTAATGAGAACCCATGTGGAAGAGTGGAGAGTTAAAACTGCATGATTAGCAATTCAAATGGTTGATGACTATGAGTTGGTTCATAAATGAAAGTTTGACTTCCAACATCAATTTCAATCCATTAGGAATAGAATTTGGGGAAAAGAAAAATCGTCATGTAGTGAGGGAATAGTAGATATTGGTGAAGATCATAAGGCTAACTTACCACAGGGTAAAGAGGAAACCCTTGAAGAGGAAAGAGAGATTAAAAAGCTCTGGTGCTTTCTCTGCAGTAAAGTAGGCCACCTAAAATCACAGTGCTGGTGGTTTAGGAAAAGGTCTGGGAAGGCAGCTGTGGGAAAACAGGATAAGCCAGTGAATTTTGTTGGAGTGGTAACAGAAAGCACAATGGAGTCTAAAAAATTGCACCAGAATTCACAATCTGATCGAAGGCTGTTTAAGAAGGAAGTGCCAGACCTTAAACCAAATACTTGCTCACATAAAGTTTACTCACATAGGCCAGGATCAGTAGGTGAAGAGGTTACAATATTAAGAGCTACAGGATCATGTCAGTCTTTGATGTGTAAAGGTGAGAAGATATATATCTTTGAAGGACTATTGCCAAAATAAGTGAGAGTAAGTGAATTCACAGTGACACAAGGAGTGCTCTATTATGTAGAGTGAGGTTAGAGTGTCCACCGATAAATGGAGATGTGGTGATAGAAGACTGGAAAAACTCTCAGCTCCAGGAATACAATTTGTCCTTGCTAACAATATAGCTGGGTCACCGTTCACAGTGCTGCTTACTGTGGTTGAAAAGCCAGTGGAAAATCAGGCAACTGAGTTATTATAGGAAGCATATCCTGAGATTTTTTGTAATTGTGTGGAAATGAGGTCACAAAGTCATGAGTTGGAACAGGAGAGGTCAAAGATTGCAGGTAAGAAAGTTAAAGTGGAATTGTCAGAGACCCTATTTGACCAAATGGCTGAGACAAACAAGGAGCATAGGGATGACAAATTAGATAACCTTAACTCAGAGAAATTAACTGAATTACAGCACAAAAATGAAAATCTATAGCAACTGTATCAAAAGTGTTATGAAACGGAGGTGTACTCCCCGTTAATTAAACCATACACCCAGAAAAGCCTCAAAATGTGTTAAACTATGAGTGAGAGAGAGCTCCCAAATTCCACTATTTAAATAAAATATACCAATTTATTTTCTAATTCTAAAGGTGAACATGAAAAAAGTATTCACATTCTAAGCCCCCTTTCTCTAACTGCTCTCTATCTGCCTCCAACTCTAAAACTATATGCTGTTCCAATAAGTCACTTATTACAATTGCATCAACTTAATTTCAAAACTACACATCCTGTGCCTTCACTCATCCAGCTGCTGATGTCCCTGGGTCATAGAAGCCGTACAGAGTGGAAATAGGCCATTTCGACCAACAGGTCCACACCGACCCTCCAAAGAGTATCTCACACAAACCCATTCCCATACCCTATTACTTCACATTTCCCCTGTCCCATGTACCTAACTTACACATCGCTGAGCACAATGGGCAATTTAGCATGGCCAATTTACCTAACCTGCACGTCTTTGGACTGTGGGAGGAAACCAGAGCACCCGCTAGGAGCCCACACAGACATGGGGAGAATGTACAAACTTCACACAGGCAGTCATCCAAGCCTGAAATCAAACCTGGGTTCCTGGCGCTGTGAGGCTGCAGTGCTACTCACTGGGCTATTTTGCCATCCTTCTGCTTTCTCCTTACAGGAGTATGTTTCACATGAAAATGGACTTAAACAGAGAGTATTTTCTAATTTCGTTGAGAGCAAGATGTTCGATGGTCAACTAACTCTCCAGGAGTTTCTCTCTCTATAGCAGTTGCTTGCTGACCGATTTCAAATTGTCCATATTCTTATACCCCCAATATCAGATCATCATTGGTTTGATACTGGTAAAACAATAAATTCAAACTCAATTGAATTTTAGTTTTCTGGAGCATAACTTAAACTGTTTGGTCAAATTCAAATTGTTGTCTCAAAACAGCAACCAAAACTTAGGGATCCATTGCACAGCTGAATGTTACATATTTTCAACTTTCCAGTGCACTCTAGGACTGTCATCTAGTCATAGGTGCTTGTAAGCTCTCAGTTTAGAACACCATTGTCTCCATCTTAAAGGTCCAGTACATGCCTTCAAATTGATAAAAAAAGAGAAGTACAGAAGAAGAATGTTCCATTCCCTGACTGCAACTATCATAAAAATGATGTCTTAATGAGGAAATAGAGGCTAACACATATCCATTCATACAAGAAATGGGTGGAAGCTCATCAAGTTGTATTGCCAGAGGGTCATAGAAAGGAATTGTTGGGGTGGCACACGAACTAACAGAAGAAGGTCCATTGGGGTAAGAAAAACTTTTGTAAGAAATACAAAAACATTTTTAATGCCCTGGATTGCACAAGGATGGAATTGAATTTCATACATGTCATACACGTCAGGGAATTGGAAAATCACAGGCAGTAGTAAAACCCGTACCTTTAATACCTATTCCTGCACTTGATGAATCCTTCACAAGCCCCCTGCTTAAAACAAAAAAAACTAAAACCAAAAGTGGCAATCCGTATTTATTAACAATAATAACTTTGCCCATTAGATTTTCATAGGCCATTCCATTGCATAATATCACAGCTAAAAGGAGGAGTTACTCAAAATTGTCGCCAGATACAGGCTACCCACAGAGATACAGTCAGATCAATGAACAGATCAATGAATTAAAATTATTCAAGGAAGGTATGGACAGCTTAGGAATAAAACAATTAAATCAAGTGCACATCATCCAGAATCACAGGGAGCACCATCTGGCAGTTGTATAAGACTCTGGTGCGGCCGCATCTGGAGTATTGTGTGCAGTTTTGGTCGCCATACTATAGGAAGGATGAGGAAGCACTGGAACAGGTGCAAAGGAGGTTTACCAGGATGTTGCCTGGTATGGTAGGAAGATCATATGAGGAAAGGCTGAGGCACTTGGGGCTGTTTTCATTGGAGAAAAGAAGGTTTAGGGGTGACTTGGTAGAGGTGTACAAGATGATTAGGGGTTTAGATAGGATTGACCATGAGAACCATTTTCCAGATATGGAGTCAGATATTATGAGGGGGCATAGCTTTAAATTAAGGGGTGGTAGGTATAGGACTGATGTTAGGGGTAGATTCTTTACTCAGCGAGTCGTGAGTTCATGGAATGCCGTACCAGTAACAGTGGTGGACTCTCCCTCTTTATGGGCATTTAAATGGGCATTGGATAGACAAATGGAGGATAGTGGGCTAGTGTAGGTTAGGTGGGCTTGGATCGGCGCAACATCGAGGGCCAAAGGGCCTGTATGCACTGTATTTTTCTATGTTCTAACTGCCAATGCTGGTTGTGATTCGACGAAATTGGTGATGTCCATTCTCTGACTCATTTGGCAGAACAATACATTGACCACTCAGGCAACCTGCCAATTGAAAATTTAACAAAGGTTAGCTGTTAACTGTCCGTCACCATCTGATCAGTCCATTTCCATTGGGGACATCTCGATCAATCATTGTGCAATTTCCAAAGCATCAGAACTCTTTGCTTGTTCAGTGTAAAGGTGACATCAGACATCAAAGACCATGTTCAGGGCTAATAGTCAAGACTATCCAGTTAGTGGTGAAAAGGAATTCTGTATGTACTTTTTTGCCATCAGAGATGCAGCAAATGAATCAACCAATGCCTTTAAAGTTGACAAGTCTACTACTGTTGCAGGCAGTGCATTCCACATCCCTACTACTCCTCGAGTAAAGAAACTACCTCTGACATCGGTCCTATATCTATCACCCCACAATTTAAAGCCATGTCCCCTCATGCTAGCTATTGCCATTCAAGGAAAAAGGATCTCACTGCCCAACCTGTCTAACCCTCTGATTATCTTATATGTCTCAATTAAGTCACCTCTCAACCTTCTTCTCTCTAATGAAAACAGCCACAAGTCCCTCAGCCTTTCCTCATAAGACCTTCCCTCCATACCAGGCAACATCCTAGTAAATCTCCTCTGAACCCTTTCCAAAGCTTCCACATACTTCCTATAATGTGGTGACCAGAACTGTATGCAATACTTCAAACGTAGCCGCTCCAGAGTCTTGTACAGTTGCAGCATGATCTCATGGTTCTGAAACTCAATCCCTCTGTCAATAATGGTTAATGAACCCTATACCTTCTTAACAATCCTATCAACCTGGATGGCAACTTTCAAATATCTATGTACCTGGACACCGAGATCTCTCTGTTCATTCGCACTATTAATAAGCTTACCATTAGCCCAGTACTCTGTGCTGGATTGGTAAGGTTACTATTTATTTTCATTTTTCAGTAGTCTCTTTGGGAATTCAGAACAGTGGGAATGGATGTTAGAGCAGTTGAATGTCCCTCCTGTTGAATGTGGGAGGCAAGGGTCATCACTAGTGTCCCTGCTGATTCATCTGCAGGAAGTGCACCGAACTCCAGATCCTTGAAAACTGCACTGGAGAACTGGAACTGGAGCTGGATGAACTTTGGGAGGCCGAGGAAGTTATTGAGAGGAGTTACAAGGAGGTAGTCACATTATATATTCAGGAAGAAGGTAGATGGATTACATTGATGGGATGGAAAGGGAACTGGCAAACGGTGCAGGGATCTCCTGTGGCTGTTCCCCTCAATAACAATTATGCCACATTGAATACTGTTGGGGGTGGGGGGTGTGGTGGTGAGGGGGAATTACCAAGCATAAGCCATAGGGTACAGGTCTCTGGCAGAGAGTCTGTTGCTCAGAAGGGTGAGGGAGAGAATAGTAGAACATTAGTCATTGGGGACTCCATAGTTAAGGGAACAGATGGGAGATATGATGGAAATGAGAGAGACTAGTGGTTGTTTTGTTGCCTCTCAGATGCCAGGGTTCATGATGTCTCACATTGTGTTTTAGGGATCCTTCGGGGGAGGGGTCCAGCCCCAAATTGTGGTCCACAGAGGCAACAATGACATAGATAGGAAAATGGATGTGGATGTAAGGCAGAAATTCAGGGAACTAGAGTGGAAACGTAGAGCCAGAACAAATAGAGGTGTTATTTCTGGTTTGTTGCCTATGCCATGTACTAGTAAGGTGAGGACATAAGAGAGAGAGAGAGGGGTTGAACATGTGATGACTGGGATGGTGCAGAAGGGAGGGTTTTGGATAATTGGGAATCATTCTGAGGTATGTGGGACCCCTACAAACAGGATGGTCCACACCTGAACCAGAGGGGTACCAATATCCTGAGGGGGGGGGGAGGAATTTGGCAAATGCTCTTCAGGAGGGTTTAAACTAATTCAGCAGAGGTGGGGGGGGGGGGGGGGGGTGGTGGTGGTTAGGAATCTGAATTTATCTCCAGTTTCCAGGAGGCCGAGAGCAGGCTAGGCCATATGCGTCAGTCCTCATACATACATGTTTCAAATGCTTCAAACAATTAGAAAAGGTGGGATCTGACCTTCTTGAAATTTAGGGTGTAGGTTTGCTCGCTGAGCTGTAGGTTTCATATCCAGATGTTTCATTACCTGGCTAGGTAACATCATCAGTGGTGCTATCCAAGTGAAGCGAAGCTGTTGTCTCCTGCTTTCTATTTATATCTTTCTCCTGGATGGGGTTCCTGGGATTTAAGGTGATGTCATTTCCTGTTCGTTTTCTGAGGGGTTGATAGATGGCATCTAGAACTATGTGTTTGTTTGTGTTGTTGTGGTTGGAGTACCAGGCCTCGAGGAATTTTCTGGCATGTCTTTGCTTAGCCTGTCCCATGATAGATGTGTCATCCCAGTCGAAATGTTGTTTTTTTTTCATCCATGTGTAGGGCTACAAGGGAAAGAGGGTGAAGTCTTTTTTATGGAATGCTGGTGTTCGTGTATCCTGGTGGCTATTTTCCTTCCTGATTCTGGTAGTCCTTGCATGGAATTTTGTAGATGCCGTTGGTTTTGTCCATGGGTTGTACTGGGTCTTTTAAGTTTGTTACTATTTGTTTGAGAGGGTTGGTGGGTTTGCATGCTGCCAGGATTCCAGGATTCTTCATAGTCTGGCTGTCATTTCTGAAACTTCTTTGATGTATGTTAAGGTGGTTAGGATTTCTGGCTGTGCTTAGTCTGCTTGTCATGCTTTGTTCTTGAGGAATCTGCGCACTCTATTTTTTGAGTATCCGTTCTTCTTGAATATGTTGTATAGGTGGTTCTCCTCTGTTTTCCAAAGTTTGTCTGTGTTGCAGTGTGTGGTGGCTCATTGGAATAGTGTTCTGATACAGCTTTGTTTGTGTGTTGCTAGTGTAGTTAAGTATTTTGTCAGTGTTTGTCGGTTTTCTGTATACGCAGGTTTGTAGTTCTCCATTGTCCTTTCTTTCGACTGTGACATCCAGGAATGCGAGTTTGTTGTCAGTTTCTTCTCCTTGGTGAACTTTATGCCTTTGGGGGTGTTGTTGATGATGTTAAATGTCTCTTCTATCTTGTTTCATTTTGTGATGACAAAGGTGTCATCTACGTAGCGGACCTAGATTTTTGGTTTGATGTTAGCAGGGCTGTTTGTTCTAGTCTTCACATTACTGCTTCTTCTATTTGATCCTAATAGTGGAGATCCCATGGATGTGCCATTGATTTGTTTGTACACTATGTTGTTAAAAGTGAAGTGGGTAGTGAAGCACAGGTCCACTAGCTTCATGATGTTTTCATTGGTAATGTGATTGATGGTGGTTTGTGTGTGTGTGTGTGTGTGTGTGTGTGTGTGTGTGTGTGTGTGTGTGTGTGTGTGTGTGAGAGAGAGAGAGAGAGAGAGAGAGAGAGAGAGAGATGGTCTCTTCTAAAAGTGTGGTAAGTGTTTCCTTTGCCAGGTCGATGTTAATGGAGATGAACAGTGCTGTTACATCGAATGAGATCATTGCTTCATCTTCATCTATTTTGGTGTTTTTGATTATTTTAAGGAGTTCCTGGTTGGCGTGGATGTAATGCTGTAACTCTTCTACTAGGTATTTCAGTCTTGTGTGTAGTTCTTTGGCCAGTCTATAAGTTGGTGTTCTGGGTAGTGAGATTATAGGTCTGAGCGGGGTGGGGGGGGCTCTTTGTTTATGGATTTTTGGTAGTCCGTAGAATCGTGGGGTGTTGGTCCCATCGGGTTTCAGTTTCTGGAATTCCGTCTTGTTTAATTGTCCGGAATTGTGTAATTTTCTTAGGAGATACGTAATTTTGTTTCCTAGCTGTGGGGTCAGGTCTAGCACCACTTGTTGGAAGGTTTTGGTGTCTGCAAGTAGTGCATTGGCTTTTTCTATGTAGTCCCTTCTGTTCAGGATGACTGTGAGCCGACCGTTGTCTGCAGGTAATATAACGATGCTTTTGTCTTTTTTGAAGTTTTCTAGGGCTTTCTTTTCTTGTGTGTTCAGTTTGTTTCTTTCCTTCTTTCGGCTCAGAGTAGGTGCAACTGTCTGTCTGATCGTTTGTTGTGTTTCTTCCGTGAGATTGTTGTCCTTCAACGTGGTTTCTAATGCCGTTAGGAAATCCTTCTTGTCAGCGTCTCGGTAATTGAAACTTAATCCTTTTACTAGTACCGCTTTTTCTGTGTCTGATAGGGTCCGGTCTGATAAGTTCTTTATCCATGCCTCTGTGTTATCAGTTTTGTCTTTGTTTGTGAGTTTGTCACATTTTTTCTTCAAGTCCCAATTTTTCTTTATCTGTGTTTGTCATTGTTTGGTGTTTATGGCTTGTTCTACCGCATCTGTCCATTCTTGATTTGTTGCTTGTTTGAATAACGGTTTTTGGCGTGCAATTTCCCGGTTGTATTTGCCAAGACACTGACAAGAAGGATTTCCTAGCACCATTAGAAACCACATTGAAGGACAACAACCTCACGGAAGAAACACAACAAATGATCAGACAGACAGTTGCACCTACTCCGAGCCAAAAGAAGGAAGGAAACAAACTGAACACACAAGAAAAGAAAGATCTAGAAAACCTCAAAAAAGACAAAAACATCAATATATTACCTGCAGACAGCAGTCGGCTCACAGTCATCCAGAACAGAAGGGACTACATAGAGAAGGCCAATGCGCTACTCGCAGACACCAACACCTACCAACAGGTGGCGCTAGACCCGACCCCTCAACTAGGAAATAAAATTGCGTATCTCCTAAGAAAATTACACAATTCCGGACAATTAAACAAGACGGAATTCCAGAAAATGAAACCCGATGGGACCAACACTCCACGGTTCTATGGACTACCAAAAATCCATAAACAAGGAGCGCCCCTCACCCCCCAGACATATAGTCTCACTGCCCGGAACACCAACTTATAGACTGGCCAAAGAACTACGCGCAAGACTGAAATACCTAGTAGAACAGTCACAGCACTCCATTCACTCCACCTAGGAATTACAAAAAATCATCAAAAACACCAAAATAGATGAAGGTGAAGCAATGATCTAATTCGATGTAACAGCACTGTTCACCTCCATCAACATCGGCCTGGTAAAGGAAACACTTACCACACTTTTAGAAGAGACCATCATACACACACACACACACACACACACCAACCACCATCAATCACATTACCAATGAAAACATCATGAAGCTAGTGGACCTGTGCTTCACTACCCACTTCACTTTCAACAACATAGTCTACAAACAAATCAATGGCACACCCATAGGATCTCCGCTATCAGGATTCATAGCAGAAGCAGTACTGTGCAGACTAGAACAAACAGCCCTACCAACCAGCAAACCAAAAATCTGGGTCCGCCTCGTAGATGACGCCTTTGACATCACAAAACAAAACAAGATAGAAGAGACATTTAACATCAGCAACAACACCCTCAAATAAAGTTGACCAAGGAGGAAGAAACTGACAACAAGCTCGCATTCCTGGGCGTCACAGTCGAAAGAAAGGACAATGGAGAACTACAAACCTGCATATACACTAAACCAACAAACACTGACAAAATACTTAACTACACCAACAACCATTCCAACACCCACAAACAAAGCTGTATCAGAACACTATTCCAATGAGCCACCACACACTGCAGCACAGATGAATTTTGGAAAACAGAGGAGAACCACCTATACAACGTATTCAAGAAGAACAGATACTTAAAAAATACAGTGTGCAGATTCCTCAAGAACAAACCATTACAAGCAGACCAAACACAGCCAGAAACCCTAACCACCTTACCATACATCAAAGAAGTTTCAGAAATGACAGCCAGACTACTAAGATCCCTCGGAATTCTCGTAGCACACAAACCCACCAAAACTGTCAAACAAAAACTAACAAACTTAAAAGACCCAGCACAACCCATGGACAAAACTAATGTCATCTTCAAAATTCCATGCAAGGACTGCCACAAACACTACTTAGGACAAACAGGAAGAAAGTTAGCCACCAGGATACACAAACACCAGCTAGCCACAAAAAGACACTACCCTCTCTCCCTCGTAGCCCTACACACAGATGACAAAAACTCATTTCGACTGGGACAACACATCTATCATGGGACAGGCTAAGCAAAGACATGCCAGAAAATTCCTAGAGGCCTGGCACTCCAACCACAATGCCATAAACAAACACATAGATCTAGATGCCATCTATCAACCCCTCAGAAAACGAACAGGAAATTACATCATCACAAATCCCAGGAACCCCATCCAAGAGAAAGTTATAAATAGAACGCAGGAGACAACAGCTTAGCTTCACTTGGATGTCGCCACTGACGATGTTACCTAGCCAGGTAATGAAACATTTGGATATCAAACCTACAGCTCAGCGAGCAAACCTACACCCTAAACCTCAACCTGAGCTACAAACCTTCACAAATCTTCATGAAATATTTTGAGAGGGCCAGGCCTGGAAGCTAACAATATGGAACATAGAACATTACAGCACATTATAGACCCTTCAGCCCTCGATTTTGTGCTAACCTGTGAAACCAATATGAAGCTTGTCTAGCCTTTACCATTCCATTATCATCCATATGTTTATCCAATGATCATTTAATTACCCTTAAACCTGGTGAGTCTACTCCTGTTGCCAGCAGGGAATCCAACACTTGTATTACACTGAGTAAAGAACCTACCTTTGACATCTGTCCTATGTTTATCACCCCTCAATTTAAGGCTATGTCTCCTTGTGATAGCCATCACCATCTGAGGAAAAAGGTTCTCACTGCCCACTCTATCTAAACCTATGATTATCTTGTATGACTCTATTAAGTTACCTCTCAACCCTTTTCTAACAAAAACAGCTTCAAATTCCTCACATATTTGTCATAAGATTTCCCTCCAGACCAGGCAACATCCTGGTAAATCTCCTCTGGATCCTTTCCAATGCTTCCACATCTTTCCTATAATGCTGTGACCAGAACAGTACATAATACCAGAGTTTTGTACAGTTGCATCAATACCTCATGGCTCCAAAATTCAATCTCTCTACCAATAAAAGCTAACACACCTCACACTTTATGAACAACCATATCAACCTGGGTGGCAATTTTCGGGGATCTATGTACATGGGCAATAGATCTCTCTGCTCATCCACACGACCAAGAATCTTACCATTAGCCCAAAACTCTGTGCTCCTGTTACTCCTTCCAAAGTGAATCACTTTTCCACATTAAGACCATAAGACCATAAGACATAGGAGTGGAAGTAGGCCATTCGGCCCATCGAGTCCACTCCACCATTCAATCATGGCTGATGGGCATTTCAACTGCACTTACCAGCATTCTCCCCTTAGCCCTTAATTCCTTGTGACATTAAGCACCATTTGCCATCTCTCAGTCCAGCTCTGCAGCTTATTATGTCCCTCTGTAACTTGCAATATCTTTTGGCACTTTCGTCAACTTCACTGATCTTAGTGTCATCCACAACCTAACACATCCTGCTATGCCCTCATCCAGAAAATGTATAAAAATAACAAAGAGTTGTGGCCCTAAAACAGAACCTTGTGGTACACCACTAGCAACTAAACTCCAGGGTGAACATTTCCCATCAACCACCACCCTCTTCCTTCAGCTAGCCAATTTCAGATCCAAACTACTAAATCACCCTCAAACCCATACCCCCGTATTTTCTTCTACAGCCTATCGTGGGGACCTTATCAAACACTGTACTGAAATCTATATACACCACATCAACTGCTTTACCCTCATCCACCTATTTGGTCACCTACTCAAAGAACTCAATAAGGTTTGTGAGGCATGATTTAACTTTCACAAGATTGTATTGACTATCCCTAATCAAATTACATCTTTGTGATGATTATAAATCCTATCACTCATAATCATTTCCAATGCTTTACCCACAACCAAAATAAGGCTCACTGGTCTATAATTACCAGGGTAGTCTCTACTCCTCTTCTGATCACCGCATTATAGGAAGGATGTGGAAGCTTTGGAAAAGTTTCAGACATCAGTTTACTAGGATGTTGCCTGGTATGGAGGAAAGGTCTTATGAGGTAAGGCTGAGGGACTTGAAGCTGTTTTCATCAGAGAGAAGAAGCTTGAGAGGTGACTAAATTGAGATGTATAAATTAATCAGATATTTAGATAGTTTGGGCAGGAAGAGCCTTTTTCCTTGGACAACAATGACTAGCATGAGAGGGCACAGCTTTAAAGTGTGGGGTGATAGATATAGGACAGATGTCAGAGATAGTTTAATTACTCAGAGAGTAGAAGGGGCATGGAATTCACTGCCTGCAACAGTAGTAGACTCGTCAACTTTAAAGACATTTAAATGATCATTGGATAGGCATATGGACAAGAATGCAATGGCCTAGTATTAGCCAAACTTCCCCCCTCAGGACATTGGCACCCCTCTGGTTCAGGTGTAGACCACCCTGTTTGTAGAGGTCACACCTACCTCAGAATGACCCCCAATTGATTATCCAGGTATCTGAAACCATGCTTCCTGCACCCGCCCTGAAGCCACGTGTTCAACTCCTTTCTCTCCTTATTCCTCAGCTGGCTAGCACATGGCACGGGCAACGAACCAGAGATAACAACGCTGTTTGTTCTAGCTCTAAGCTTCCAGCCAGGCTCCCTGAATTTCTGACTTACATCCACATCCATTTTCCTCTCTATGTCATTGGCGCCTATATGGACCACAATTTGGGGCTAAACCCTTCCCCTGAAGGATCCATAAAACACAGTCTGAATAATCACAAACCCTGGCATCTGGGAGACAACACAACAACCACGAATCTCTCTCATTCCCGTCATATCTCCTATCTGATCCCCTAACTATGGAGTCCTCCCTCCACAACCGTTCTGAGCAACAGGGACGGACTATGAGCCAGAGACCTGTACCCCATGGCCTATACCTAGTATTTCCACCTCATCTCCGCCCCCCAACAAAAGTCCAAAATGGCATACTTGTTATTGAGGGGGACAGCCACAGGAGATCCCTGCACCATTTGCTGGTTCACTTTCCATCCTGTGAATGTAACCCATCTACCTTCTTCCTGTACCTAAAGGGTGACTACCTCCTTGTAACTCCTCTCAATAACGCCGCCCCCCTCCAAATGATCCGAAGTTCATCCAGCTCCAGCTCCAGTTCCCTAATGCAGTTTTCGAGGAGCTGGAGTTGGGTGCACCTCCCGCAGATGAAATCAGCAGGGACACTAGTGGTGACATTCAGCAGGAGGAGAATTCAACTGCCCTAACCTCCCTCCATTCCCACTGTTTTGAATTCCCAAATAGATTACTGGGGGGTAAAAACAGTACTAATTTTACCAATTCAGCGCAGAGAAACGTTTTCTTGGTTCAAGGAGGAGGATGGATGGGGAACACTACCGAAGTCATTTCCAGTACAACTGCCCAAATATATTATCTCACTTGCTCAGCGGTTGGCACCTGCTCAGCGTGCGCTCCACCTATTCATGAGGTAAGCCCTTTTAAGATGCGAAATTTACCTTCTCGGCAGCCCCCTGGTTCTTGCGCCCTTTGCTCCCTAAAACCAAGGCCGCTGATTTTCAAGGTAAGTCCTTAAAAAAGACTAACACCTAGCTCCTCACCATCAAAAACGGATCTTTGTGTCAGGTACAAACGTACTTATCATCCGTCCAAGTACCACTTCCTCCAGATACTCATCTACATAACTTATGGGTATCACAAACAATGATGGAACAATAATACATGCAGCGCTGACCACTGTGGCACGCCACAGCAGACCGTGCACCAGTCAATAAAAAACAGCCGTCTCCAACCATCCTCTGTCTCCTGTCAAGTAGGCTCACTTTGGATCGTAATTGTCAAGTTGCCCTGGACCTGTTCCATTATTTAGCAGAAGCCTTTGAAATGCGTGTTTTGGACAAACAGCTAAAGCGGACGCATGAAACTGGAAAGGACATTGTTCTAAAATCTACCAATTGTGTTTGGGTAGTTGTTGCCAGCAAAGCAAAAGGAAATGCCGAATTTAATGTTGTCTGCGGGAGGTTGCTTCATTGGTATAACTGGCTTGTAGATGTACAAAAATCGTGAATTGGAATATGCAATTCAAAACAAGCCAATGTAGCGGAGTCTATTCAATGTTGATGTGCATGTTGATTGCATCACTTTGATCATGATTGACAGCTGATCGTCAGAAACTGGAAAAGTTTAACGCATTGAAAGTCAGTATCAAAATTTAAAATGAACGATGTGAAGGTTTGAAAGGGCGAAAATGGAAATTCGAATAATTCTGCCTGTGAAAACAGGGACTGATGAAAATTGAAACGAAACCGTTGAACATAACAATTTCACATTCAATGTAAGTGCACAGATCTGCACTTGTCAAAACTGAATATGCATTTCATGAATTAGTCTTGTCCTCCTTTGATATGAACTGGCTCACCTGTCCAACTAAATTGAGTGACCGGTCTGCCAAAATGGAACATAATCTTCACTGCACTAAATGTAATTTCTGGACAGGAACTGGATCTGCCTTTACTCTGCATTATTAAACTTAAATGCATGTGACTGTACTGTATTTACCAATTCTGATGATCAAGTGCCGAAGAAAGTACAGAATTATACATGATTAAATTTGTTGCATTATGAATGACACCAAACTAATCTGATATCGAACACGGAATGTAATTGATGAAATAGACCAATTTTCGGTAAACATACAAAATGCTGAACAGAATATGTTGTCACAGAATGCACCTCCGTTAACTTTCACAAGTTCAGCCAGAATGAACTTTGCAGAAATGGACCTGCTCTCGGGCAACTGTGCAGGTCACAAATAAGCATAACATTAACGTCAAACTGCAGTATGGTACACATGAAAACGTCTGCCTCTATACACCCAATGTGCAGTACTGAACTGGACTGTGCACACTTAAGGCATGCATATGATCTTTACGAGAGTAAGTATCTTGGACAATATGGAATCACTTTACTTTTTGGTAAGCATACGCAATCACAGAAAATCAAAATGAAAACACATCCTCATTTATTCTAAAAAAATACTTCATCATGTTTGGTCAGGAGCGGTCTCTCCTACATGGTAAAGTGGTACTGTCCAGGCTTCCATTGTTTCTTAAGAATAAATATTATTGGGATAATTCTGGATACATATCTTTTTTCTCTTTAGACACTGTCACAGTACATGAGAAAACACCGGTCCATCAACAGATAAAAACAAATTAGCATCAGCTGCAATACTTGGTTTCTCAGAATATACTTCATGCCTGGAGATTTAACTTTATCCCAGGAGATTGACATCAGGTACAAAACTTGAGCACGTTTCCAGGAAGTGCATAAAACTCTTAAATTTGTTGTTTGAAATGCATGGGATACCGATAGGTCCAGTGTTTGCCATTTACTATCCGATCCTTGCCGCTATTGGAGTTCCAGGTAAGTTATTCTCGTTAGTATCTGACTGTGTTAATCATCAAGTAAGTGTTTGGAATTTCATTTCACCTGTCGTGTTTTTCTGTGCATTTTAAAGGTGTTTTGTTTTGTCTCCAATATTGTTCAGTCATTATCCGACTTAATGCAGTTAGTTTCACCGACGTAATTTATCATTACTTTTGCGTCATTTTAAACAGTAACGGGTGTTATTTCCACATTTTTTCAGATGACTTCTTGCAGTTACTGACATAATCTATGATCTTAATGTAAATGAAATTGTCTTCTTCATTATTGGCATTTCACCACTTTCATTCCGCAATATCCTCATATTACCTGCACAATTCTTTATCTGTGCACTTAGAACGATTTCTTATGTCAGGTAACACTCATTGGTTCACCTGCATCAAACTGTCCCATTTCCAACAGCATCTAATGACGGAGATGTAGGTATCGTAGTTAGTGTTTTGAACTTGTATACTATATTCGTAGTGTAATTGCAATTGCATTTACGTTGTTGATAAAGCGGTTTTGAGTGAAGTACCAGGAATTGTAATTGGCGTAACTGCAGTTGAACTGAGCATAGTCACAGTGTAATTGAGATTTCATCATGTACTTGAGACTGATGCTGTGGCTGAAATATCGCATTGAACGTGTGAAATAAAAGACACTCACTTTTATCATTTGCCGCTTTTGAGGCCAATAATCCTAATCTCAATCTGGAATTAGAGTTTTTGTTACAGAAAGAGTCCAAAATAAACCAAATCCCCTCAAATATGTGGATATTCCAGACCTTAACGTTTTTATTACCGTAAAGGCAAATGTAATGTATTGCATTCCAGATGCAATTGATCTTGCCAAACTATTGGATTTAAAGAAAAACGCACTTTAACCTTTCACTACAGTTAAAATACAATGAATGAAGCCAGGAATTCGATTAACGTAACTGTATGGGAAAACTTCACAGAATGCTGTAATAGGTACAATTACAAATACTAATTAACTGTTCCAGTATAGTAATATCACTCGGAGAAACGCAAATTCAGAAAACAGATTGTCTCACACGCAACTCGTGTAGCAGATAGAGACCCCCACAGCTTTCAGCTGTAATTGAGACAGGGAAAAAATAGCTTCCGTCTTTTCAATACTTCAAGAGCAACTGCTTGAAGATCTTGCTTTAATGAGCGTTTGGCCGCACCCAGACAGATTGTTCCAGTTGTTGCAACTTTAAAAGAAAACAAGGCGACACAAGCCGTTTACGGGTTCTGGTGCACTGCTTGGTACCGCTCGGAGATACTGAGAACTGTGAATGTTGGAGAGTCAGAGTGGAGCTGGAAAAAGCACAGAGGAGGAAGGGAGTCACCGGTTCATGTTCTGATGAAAGGTTCTGACCGGAAATGTCGGTTCCACTCCTGGTCTAATGCGGTTACACCGGCTGTGCTTTATCTAGATCTATTCTTTGTCCACCACTGTCTTAAAACTGTTTCTTCAAATATCACCCAGGGCCAAATTCTCTGCTTATAGCCACAGTATCATCATGCTTTTCATAGCTCCATTGGCTGTTCGAAGGAGCATCACGATCCAGCACAAATATCTTTTCAAATAGCCTTTTCCGCTATATTCTTGCACACAATTTTCATCCAATGACCTCTTGCATGCTGAAATTGCCGTCATGAACTCCTTTGGAAATTTGTTCCATACCTTAGGCAGTCACTGTGTCAAAAAGATTTTTCTCACTTCACCCTTTTTTATTACATCGCTTTAGGTTTATGTGCTCTCATTTTTTTCACTTTATGAGAGTGAATAGCTTATCCCTGCACACTCTCCAATCCATCCTTCATTTTGAAAACATCAATCAAATAATGTCCCCGCCTTTACAGTCCAAGGCAACTAATCTCAACTTCTTCAATGCATCCAATAACCCGATGTGAAACAATGGTTTCCAGCATGGCGCAAGATATATAATGTTTCAACCTGTGGTTCAAGCTGTCAAGTCATAATCCAGTGAAAAGATCAAATTATCAATTACATCCTGTGTAAACCTCCTCCACAAATTCGCAAGAATGTTGATTCACTTACGGTTGTTTTCAGATATTTATGAACAAGATGAATGCAAATGTTTCCAAGATATAAATTGAAATGACTCACGTCTACTGTCTGTGAAATGCAGTCGCATAATTCTTCATTTCCAAATTTATACTGACTTTTAAATTTTAGGTTTTCTTTCCCCAATATTTTCAATATTTCTTTAGTAATGTATGCCCCGACTTGTGTTTGTTTACTTGGTTTCTCCCTTATGACGTTTCTTCGGATTCCTTTAATCTTTGAAATTCGAACAAAAGATTTCACTATAAACGAGGAGAGCTGTGATGAGGGTAATGCATAATTGCTAATAATGCAAAGGATTCCTTCAACAGAGATTTAAGGTAAACTTTTAAATTTCATGAGAAATCCAGGAAATGGATTATTGTTTATTGAAGTCAAAACTGCAACCCAATTATGTTTTCCCTGTCTCTTTCCGTTGCAGCAAACCTGGCAGTGATTGTGATTTTGTCTCAAAGAAGATGTGGTCTCTCTAGATGTATCACATATTATCTTCTCTCGATGGCAACAACAGATCTGCTGGTCATTATCACGGTTGTCATATTAAACCGGATTGCTGGGATTTACTTCCGATTTAGTTTCCTGTCTATCACACCAGTTTGCAGTGTTCGCAATGCAGTAAATTTTGCAGTCATTGACAGTTCTGTCTGGTTAACAGTGGCTTTCACCTTTGATCGATTTGTGGCCATTTGTTGCCAAAATCTGAAATTAAAATATTGCACAAAGAGGGTGGCTTCCTGGGTGATAGGAATTGTGTCTGCACTGTTCTTTATAAAAAATATCTCTACGTACTTTGCTTATGAACCTATATACATAATTGACAATACTCCCAGGTTCTGCGGTCTGAAAGTAGAATATTACACGACGATGGAATGGGCTGCATATGACTGGATTCGTTCCATTTTAACTCCTTGTCTTCCCTTCATTCTGATTTTACTGCTAAATGTTTTGACTGTCAGGCATATTTTTGCAGGCAATCAAGCCCGTAGGAGACTCCGGGCTCAGAGCAATGGAGAGAATCAGAGTGACCCAGAGATGGAGAAGCGCAAGAAGTCCATTGTTTTACTCTTTGGCATCTCGGGAAGCTTCATCTTGTTATATTTGTTGTACTTCGTTACAATCATTTACGTCCGAATTGCAAATATTCCCTATTCATCTGGTTCTGATATCAGCAGAGTCATATTTATTGTCCAACAAAGCGGATACATGCTTCAGCTATTGAGCTCTTGCATCAATCCATTTATTTACGCTGGGACGCAGAGTCAAATCAGAGAGGAGGGAAAGAATGCTATGAAATATCCATTGAGACTCTTTGCTAAAATGCTGAAAAATGCAAAATGAAAGAAACTAACATGAACTTTCATTCACATTGCAGCTTTCACTTTTATTGGCTTTCTTGAAAAATAACTTTTCCATTAAGTACGTTTGAAATTCTGATCTAATACTTGTGTAATGTGTAGCGACTGAAAACTAAAGTCATGTGCATCAGCGCTGCAGGTTATTCGGTTAATTCCCAGTTATATTGCATACTTGACGTTATTTTGCATTTACAAGAGGCTAGAGAACAGTGGAGTCTCTTAACCTTCATGTCCTTTGTGGATATTTGAATCCCTGATCTAAGAAAGTTCGTAGCTAGCTTATGGTTATGCACACAAAATCAGTAAAATTACTTCAGCTGTTCAAGCATGCAATATCACGTTGGCTCTCTGGAAGGAATCATTTACTTTGTTTTCCACTCAATGTCACTGGATCCATAAGTTAAATTCACCAAGAGACATCTTGAAAACAATGAGAAATTGGAGTTGATACTTCTTGATGGATATTGCACTTGCCGTGCTGTGTCTTGCATTACTGTGTGCAGTCAACAGACGATCACTTCTAATGTTAATTTTAGAGGAAGAATGATTGGCTTTGAGATCAAGATGATTTCCCATGAAGGAAATACAGATACTAGACTTCTATTCAACTGCTCAATGCACTAAACATAGCACTGTCTACCCAGCAGAGACTTTACCAACTCATCCATCTCCCGAACTCCGCACCCTCATGGTAAAATGATCATGGATCAAACTGCAACAAGACAGCATCTCGTGTCTTTTCACATAATTGCCGCCTAAAAACCCAACTTAACATACTTTTAAACATGAACTATTCCTTGAGATGGTTTAGCTTCGTTCACCTGATAGATCGGACAATACAGTCCATCAAAACGTGTACCCTCTATCACATTTCACTGACAGCCAATCAACACGCTGACAATCACAGTGTTAACACATCTACCCACTTCCTTGAGTTTTTCAAAGTCAGGCAAATGCTGCACTGTATTCACATGGAGAATGGAAAATGCCCCTCTCTGTAGCCGTTGGACCCAGGTCTCACTGCACATAGCAGAATAAGCACGAGCAAAACGCATCACGCATGATGTATTGCTGGAAAGATGTTATGCAGGGAACAGCTTGTTTGGAAATATCCGATTGAGAATGGCAAATCTGGGTTGATGCAAGTTTTTTGCAGATTGTGCAAGCAGGCATTTCCAAAGTGCCTGAAAAGCCTGGCAGAGCATAGGATATCTCATAGAATATGGGAACAATGATAGACACCACACACAGTCAACCTACGAACATGTGAGGCAGTAAGATTACCTTTGATGTCATTGCAATATCAGATAACGACATGGAACAATGGACAGAATGTTTCCATACATAGACCGTGATACAATGTTGATGTCAGTGGAATAGAAATCCAACGATTATCGTTAAATTTTACAGAGCATAGATAATAATACAACTTTTGACACGTCAAACAATAGGAAAGTCGAGAATTCTAGAATGGTGTTCAACTGTGTAAAATAAAAGAATTAATTGCTACATTTTTATGTGTTGTATTTACCTGACTGAAGCAAGACAACTGAGTAAACTTTAGGAACTCGGGCCTCCAGAAGGGAAGCTTATTGTGGACCTTGCCTCGAAAAAACTGTGCTCATAAATTAGCACCGCTGTCCAGAAATGTTCAATATAACGTTTGTTCAAATCTGTCATTATACTTGCCTATGTTGACCAATTTAACAGCACGTCTTCGTTTGAATGTAGCTTTCTCGAATTTACTGTATTTTTCTTTTATACATGGTTTGACCAACTCGCTTGAAACATGGTGACTCTCAGACTAAATCAACATCAAAAAACAAAGAACAAAGAAAATTTACAGCCCAGGAAAATGCCTTTTTCTCTCCAAGCCTCAGCCGATTCAAATCCACTGTCTCAACCTTTTTGCCCAATTCCTAAGCAAACGCATCCTTCTGATCCACCGACTCATACATCTGTCTAGGCGCATCATAAATGAATCTACTGTGTCAGCGTCTACTATCTCGGCTGGCAAAAGGCACTGACCATCCTTTGTGTAATTGTACATCTTGCAAGACTTTCCAGTTTGACATGCAGATTTGCAGTTACACTGCGCGTCCTTTCGATAAATTAAACATAACCCATTGCCATGCTAGCTATAAACCACACACCGTACATGTAGCAGTATCATGTCGAATAATGTCGCTCTAGTCGACAAGTTGCCCTGCACCTTAGGAATCTCTCGGGCCGCCCACACCATAACGCCACACTAACCATGTATATCCACTGCCAACCATCCTCAGCAGAATCCATCCATAGTGAAGCCGCATGGTTCTGTGAAGAAACCATATCTCGTGTACGGGGCGGCACGGTGACTCAGTGGTTAGCATTCCTGCCTCACAGCGTTCGGGATCCGAGTTTCAGCGCCCGCCTCAGGCGACTGTCTGCGTGGGTTTCCTCTCACAATCCAATGATGTGCAGGTCAGGTGAATTGGTCATACTAAATTGCCCATGGTGTTACGTGCATTAGTCAGTGGTAAATGCCGGGGAATGGGTCTGAGTGGGTTATTCTTCGGAGGCTCACTGTGGACTCGTTGGGTCGAAGGGCTTATTTCCAAACTGTAGGGAAGCTACTGTCTTTGACAATTCATGCCCTTTTGTTAATTTTCTTACTTTCTGCTACATCCTGTCCTGTTATCAATATCTAAAAGGTATCCCTTTTTCTGTCGGTTAGTATCTCACCAGGCTTCAGTGAGTGTATATAGGACGAAAGTGAGGACTGCAGACGATGGAGATCAGAGTCAAGACTAGATTCGAACACAACTCGAATCTTCAGTGGGTATTATGGGAAGTACACCCACTCCCCCCTGTACAACGGTAGTCGGATGTTGTAGGTTTACTCGGAGGATGTAACTGGCAACTGTTCAATATTGCTCTCATCGATGTCCCTCCTTTCAGAAGTCGATTATTCAGATTATACAATGCACTTTGATCCACCCTCACAATGTTCGTTGTTTTAAGAACCCACCCCAATCGTTTTACAAGGTTGAGGGTAATAAAGAATGTGGAACATCCAATATTTCCCATTGTGTGCAGCCCATTGCGGCACCTGTTGACCTGTGAAGTGTGAGGCATTTTATCTGATTGTATTTCTGATGGTTCATCATACTAGGATATCAACTGTTCCAGGCCTTAACAGTGTTACTCGATTTGCTTTGATTATCGGGAAAGTTAACATAAGCCTGTTGTAAGTAATCTCTGTGGTTAACAGATACTGATATCGTTGTTGTCATGGTAATGGGACAATATATTCAATGTGCCAGCTTTGATCAGGTTGATCTCCTACCTTGAGTGGCTTTATCGGCAGTGATACGTGTTTTGCTTGTTCAGATATTTTACACCTGCCGCGGGTAAGTGCAAACCTCGATTGCCCATTGTAAAGTGCAGTGACGCCCTAAATGTCCTGACTTTTCATGAGCCCATTTTCCAGCCTGATACTCTTCGGTGGTACCTTCAGTTCTTCTGGCTTTTATTATTCCGTCTCCAGTATTGTTATGATCAGCAGATTCCAAACAATTATTTACATGGGCATTAACATGCTAAACAGTATTTTTTATGTGCAGCGCCTTCACCCATCTTTGTTTACATTGTTTTGTTACCAACAAGCATATGTCTGCCAGTTCGGCATCCATACAGCCAAGGTGATCAGCATCCACCCACGAGTCAGTATACATGTGCAGAATCTGACCCTTGGTCTTGTGCTCCGACCACAGTTGCTCATTCGGCATACCGGCTTGACGACCCGCCCATCCGCAGTCCCACCACCCCATCTCCTTCGCAATGGATAATACTCTGTGTAGAGGGATTCAATGCAGCCAGTGGCCATTGCCATCGGCCAGCATTCCAGGGACAGACCCATCAGTGAACCGAGCCCAGTGACGCGGATCTTCGAGCAGTTGTTTGACCGGAACGCTCGCCCCAATGAATGGGAGCTGCAAACATGGCCAGGTCGGAACTTGGGTTTATTCACCTAATGGGTATTCAGCTATTTATTCATGAAGTTTGGCAATCTGTTCTTTTCCCTTTTTCATACAATACCGACAGTGTGGAAACAGGCCCTCCAGCCCAACAAGTCCACACTGATCCTCCAGATTAACCCACACAGACCTATTCCCCTACCTTACGAGTCTACAGTTTACCCCTGACTAATGCACCTAACCTACACATCCCTGAACATTATGGGCAATTTAGCACGAACCGGGGTCCCTGGTGCTGTGAGGCAGCAGTGCTAACCACTGAGCTACTGTGCCTTTCTTGTCTCCATCAGTTATATCCCATTTCCATTTTGCAGTGGAGCTTTCTTAGTCTGTACCGACCTTGTGAGTCACAACGTCAGATAACACTCTCATCAGAATTGGTCATTCAGGTCTGAGGAGCTTTCTCTGCACACCGGTCTGCCCGACGTGAGCCCAATAGCAGGCCTGAAGTTGATGTTCAAATAGTGTGTAACTCGTAGCTGCCTCAGACAGTTTTCTGGACCTGAAGCCCAAAAGGTATTGCTTTCCCTTTTTGCCTTTGCTAGAAGCTCCACATGGCCACATCTTGTACAACTCGCGCCTTGACTATCAGAGGTGAAGCCAGATATCCAAGGAGCTGGCGTCCTGCCAGTTCTATGGCCACTTTTGCAGCTATAAATGCTTTCGGCTGTCCATCTCCCCATTCAAACCGAGCTGTCTTTCGAGTAATGGCGTATAAATATCTTAGTAACCTGGTCCAGTGAGGTACATGTCTGCGCCAATATCTGAGCAGACCCATAAAGTTCTGTGCCTCAGTCTTGCTAGTTGCAATAGCCATTTCTGTATTTTATTCTTTACTTTTTCAGCGATGACTCTATCCTCTTTTGTCCACTGAATGCCCAATAACTGCATTGATGGTGCTGCTGCCTGTATCTTTCTCGGGTACACTTTCCAGCCTCTGTCTCACGTATGTTTCCCCAGTGTAGCAAGAGATTCCGCCACATCAGTTGCCGTCGGTCTGCAGATCAAAATGTCATCAAAATAACGTGGTACGTGAGTGGCCGGTGGCAGCGGACGCACATCTAAATCCCTTGTTACTATGTTGCTAATATGAAGGCTGTAGAAAACTTCCAATAAAGGCACTGCTCCTTTCCTGTTTCTGACTTCCGCCCACACTGACTGTAGACAAACCCTCCTCGAGAACCTCCCTTTCTGGAATTGTGACACATCCCTGATTAGCAATGCCACTGCTACACCTCTTTTACCTCCCGCCCCCCATCCACACCCGCACCATTACTATCTAAACTCTGGAACATCCAAAAACCATTCTCACCCCTTTTGGTATTCAAGTCTCCGTCATGGCCACAACATCATACGTCCAAGTACTGATCCATGTTTTGCAAGTTTTGAGAAGATTTGTAACTCAGGTTGTGGTTCAAGTTGTAAGTTTGTTCGCTGAGCTGGCAGGTTTGCTTTCAGACGTTTCTTCACCATGCTAGGTAACATCATCAGTGAGCCTCCAGTGAAGCGCTGGTGTTCGGTCCTGCTTTCTATTTACCTGTCTTGGTCTGTTAAGGTGGATGATATCATTTCCGGCTCCTTTCCTCAGAGGTTGGTAAATGGGCTCCAAATCGATGTGTCTATTGATGGAGTTCCTGTGTGAATGCCAGGCCTAAAGGAATTCCTGTGTATGTCTCTGTTTAGCCTGTCCCAGGATGGACGTGTTGTCCCAGTCAAAGTGATGTCCTTCTTCATCTATATGTAAGGATACTAGTGATAGTGGGTCACATCTTTTGGTGGCTAGTTGGTGCTCTTGTATCCTGCCTGTTTGTCCAATACTGTATAGTGTTTGTTACTATCCTTGTATGACATTTTGTCAATGACATTTATTTTGCTGGTTGTTGGTATAGTGTCTATTAGTTTCATCAGTAGTTGTTTCAATATGTTTGTAGGTTTATGGGCTACCATGATGGAAGGGAGTTGGTAGTCATCTTAGAGATGTCTTTGATGTATACTAATGTGGCTAGAGTCTCTGGGTGTGTTGTGTCTACCTGTTTGGATTCATTGTTTAAGAATCATTGGACCATGTTTATCGGGTGGCTGTTCTTCTTGAATACGCTTGAACATGAGTCCAGCTTTTGTTGTCAGAAGGATTTGATTCAGATGGAGAGGGATTAAAACAAAATGTACCTGGATGTTGCTGAAAATGGAAGGATTGGGTTATAATTAGATGCGGGATAGGCGAGGAATTCTTTCACAGGAGCATCGGAGGTTGAGGTTGACCTATTGGAGGTTTCTATTATCCTGAAGGACATAGATAGAATGGATTGCAGGTGTCCTATCCTGACCTATTGGAGGTTTCTATAATCCTGAAGGACATAGATAGAATGGATTGCAGGTGTCCTATCCCACTGCTGGGGATTTCAAGACGAGGGGCATATTTTTAATCAAATGGAATAAGCTCCATGCATCTTGAAAACTGCTTAAGTTATCCAGTCAGTTTTGTATTTTATTTTATTTCTCCCTTAGCTGTTTTTCTTGGTGTGAATGGAGCTGAAAAAAGGTTATTACATCAAATTATTGTTGTGCTGACTGAGGAGTGTGTGCAGTATGCAGTTGGGAAACGCTTGTTCATGTGCTGGTGACCGAGACTGATGGAAAATTGTAAACATGCACATGGTTGTCACTGCGTTGGCTGCCAATGTGAGAGAATGGAGCAGGGAGTAGTGGCAGAGAAAAGAGCGGGATGGGTGGGTTGGAAACTGTGGCCGATCTTTGCTGGCCAACCCACCACAAAACCCTTGTCCAGTGCTTCTCTCACTCCTCCCCTTCCTGACCCATACACACTTCCCCTGCCGCCACAACCTATCCCCTTCCCTCCAGTCCCTTCCTCTCGATTCCCCCAGGATCTGCAAACTGTCAAAAATATTTTTTTCAACATTTTATTTTTAAAAGATTTCCTACAGAATGTAAACAGGCCCTCAACCCAACAACTCCACACCGACCCTCCAAGGAGTAACCCACCCAGACCCATTCCCCTACACTTACCCTGAATTTATGGGTATTACAAACAGTTATGCAACAATATTGAATGCAGCGCTGACCACTGTGGCAGACCAGTGCAGACTGTGCACCAGTCAAAAAAAAACAGCCGTCTCCAACCATCCTCTGTCTACTGTCAAGAAGCCATTTTTTGGGTCGAAATTGTGAAGTTGCCCTGGATCTGTACCATTGTTTATCAGAAGCCATTGAAGTGCATGGTTTGGACAAACAGCTAAAGCGGACGCATGGAACGGGAAAGGACATTGTTCTAGCATCTTCCAATCATATTTGGGTAGTTGTTGCGAGCAAAGCAACAGGAAATGTCGAATTTAATGTTACCTGTAGGAGGTTGCTTCATTGGTATAACTGGCGCGTACATGTACAAAAATAGTGAATTGGAATATGCAATTTAAAACAAGCCAATGTAGCAGAGTCAATTCAATGTTGATGTGCATGTTGATTGCATCACTTTGATCATGATTGACAGCGGATCGTCAGAAACTGGAAAAGTTTAACGCATTGAAAGTCAGTGTCAACATTGAAAATGAACGATGTGAAGGTCTGAAACGGGTGAAAATGGAAATTCGACTAACTGATCTTCTGTGCTGCCTGTGAAAACAGGGACTGATCATAATTGAAATGAAACCATGGAACATAACTTCACATTCAATGTAAGTGCACAGGTCTGCACTTGTCAGAACTGAATATGCATTTCATGAACTAATCTTGTCCTCCTTCTATATGAACTGGCTCACCTGTCCAACTAAATTGAGTGACCAGTCTCCCAAAATGGATCATAATCTTCACAGCACTAAATGTACTTTCTGGACCTGAACTGGATCTGTCCGTACTCTGCATTATTAAACTTAAATGCAAGTGACTGTACTGAATTTAACAATTCTGATGATCAAGTGCCGAAGAATTATACATGATTATATTTGTTGCATTATGAATGGCACCAAACCAGTCCGACGTTGAACACAGAATGTAACTGATGAAATAGTTTTCGATAAAGATACGAAATGCTGAACAGAATATGTTGTCACAGAATACAACTCTGTTAACTTTCACCAGTTCAGCCAGAATGAACGATGGAGAAATTGACCTACGCACGGGCAAATGTGCAGGTCACAAATAAGCATAACATTAACGTCAAACCACAGTATGATACACATGAAAACGTCTGGCTCTGTACGCCCAATGTGAAGTACTGAACTGGACTGTGCGCACTTAAGGCATGCATATGATCTTTACGACACTAAGTATCTTGGACAATTTGGAATCACATTACTTTTTGGTAAGCATACGCAATACAGAAAATCAAAATGAAAACACATCCTCATTTATTCTAAAAAAATCTTCATCATGCTTAATCAGTATCGGTCTTTCCTACGTGGTACTAAGTGGTACTGTCCAGGCATCTATTATTTCTTAAGAATAAATATTATTGGGATAATTCTTGGTACATATCTTTTTTCTCTTTAGACACTGTCACAATACGTGAGAAAATATCGTTCCATCAACAGATTAAAAACAAATGAGCATCAGCTGCAATACTTTGTTTCTCAGAATAAACTTCATGCCTGGAGATTTAACTTTATCCCAGGAGACTGACATCAGGTACAAATGTGATTGCTTTTCCAGGAAGTGCAGAAAACTCTCAAATTTATTGTTTGAAATGCATGGAATACCGATAGGTCCAGTGTTTGCCATTTACTATCCGATTCTTGCCGCTATTGGAGTTCCAGGTAAATTATTCTCGTTAGTATCTGACTGTTTTAATCATCAAGTAAGTGTTTGGAATTCTATTTCACCTGTTGTGTTTTTCTGTGCATTTTAAAGATGTTTTTGTGTCTCCAAATTGGTTCAATGAGAAGTCGCCATCCGACTTAATTCAGTTAGTTTCACTCACGTAATTTTATCATTACTTTTGCGTCATTTTAAACAGTAACGGTGTTAATTCCCCATTTTATCAGATGACTTCTTGCTGTTACTGACATAATCTATGATCATAATGTAAACGAAACTGACTTCTTTATTATTGGCATTTCACCACGTTCATTTCGCAAAATCCTCATATTACCTGCACAATTCCTTACCTATACATTTAGAACGACTTCTTGTGTCAGGTAACACTCACTGTTTCAACTGCATCAAACTGTCCGATTTCCAACAGCATCGAATGACGGAGACGTGGTAATAGTATATTACTACCGTTAGTGAGTTTGAATTTGTGTACTATATTCATAGTGTAATTGCAATGGCATTTACGTTGTTGATAAAACGGTTTTGAGTGAAGTACCAGGAATTTTAATTGGCGTAACTGTAGTTGAATTGAGCATAAATAATATTTTCGCCCCATTATCACAGTGCAATTGAGATTTCAGAATGAACTTGCGACTAATGCTGTGGCTGAAATATCGCATTGAACATGAGAAATGAAAGACACTCACTTTTATCATGTGTCTCCTTTGAGGCCAATAATCCTAATCTCAATCTGGAGTTAGAGTTTTTGTTCCAGAACGAATCCTCACTCTGCTATAGACCAAACCAAATCCCCTCAAATATGTGGATATTACTGACCTTAACGTTTTTATTACTGTAAAGGCAAATGTAATGTATTGCATTCCAGATGCAATTGATCTTGCCAAACTATTGGATTTAAAGAAAAACACACTTATTCCTTTCGCTATAGTTAAAATACAATGTAAGAAGCCAGGAATTGGATTAACTTAAAAGTATTGAAAAACTTAACAGAATACTGTAATAGATACAGTTACGAACACTAACTGTTCCAATATAATAACATCGCTTGGAGAAACGCGTAATCAAAAAACAGATTGTCTCACACGCAACTCCTGGAGCAGGCAGACAGCACACACCCCCACCACCCACCCCTGGTCTGATGCAGTTTGACCGGCTGTGCTTTATCGAGCTCTACTCTTTATCCACCACTGTCTTAAACGTTTCTTCAAATATCACCCACGGCAAAATTCTCTGCTTGCAGCCACAGTAACGTCACGCCCTTTATAGCTCCATTGGCTGTTCGAAGGAGCATCATGACGAGAGCAAATATCTGCCTGTTCCTCTATATTCTTGCCCACAATTTTCATCTGCACACTTATCGAATGTTGTCTTGAAATTGCACCTGCCTTGGAAACTTGTTCCATACCCTAAGTAGTCACTGGGTCAAAAATATTTTTCTCACTTCACCCGTCCTTGTTTATCACATCGCTTTAGGTTTATGTGCTCTCAGTTTTTCCCTTTTATGAGAGTGAATAGCTTCTCTCTGTACACTCTCCAACCCATCCTTGATTTTGAAAACATCAATCAAATCTCACCTACGTCTTTTACACTCCAACTTCTTCAGTGCATCCAGTCACTCGAGGTAAAATAATGATTACCGACATGATCAAGATATATATGTGGTTCAAGCTGTCAAGTCATAATCCAGTGAAGAGATCAAATTGTTAATTACATCCTGTGTAAACCTTCTTCACAAAGTCGCAAGAATTCTGATTCACTTACGGTTGTTTTCAGATATTTATGAACAAGATGAATGCAAATGTTTCCAAGTTAGTGAATTGAAATAATACACGTCTACTGTCTGTGAAATGCAGCCCTAATAATTCTTCATTTCAAGATTTATACTGACTTTTAAATTTTAGGTTTTTTCTTGTATTTTCAATATTTCTTTAGTAATGTACGTCCCGACTTGTGTTTGTTTCCTTGGTTTCTCCTTTATGACGTTTCTTCGGATTCTTTCGATTTTTAAAATTCGATCAAAATATTTCATTGTAAACATGGAGAGCTGTGGTGATGCTAATGCACAATTGCTCATAATATAACGGATTCCTTCAACATAGATTTAAGATAAAGATTTTAAATTTTATGAGAAATCCAGGAAATGGATTATTGCTTTTTGAAGTCAAAATTGCAACCAAATTATGTTTTCCCTGTCTCTTTCCATTGCAGCAAACCTGGCAGTAATTGTGATTTTGTCTCAAAGAAGATGTGGTCTCTCTAGATGTATCACATATTATCTTGTCTCGATGGCAACAACAGATCTGCTGGTCATTATCACGGTTGTCATATTAAACCGGATTGCTGGGATTTACTTCCGATTTAGTTTCCTATCAATCACACCAGTTTGCAGTGTTCGCAATTCAGTAAATTTTGCAGTCATTGACAGTTCTGTCTGGTTAACAGTGGCTTTCACCTTTGATCGATTTGTAGCCATATGTTGCCAAAATCTGAAATTAAAATATTGCACAAAGAGGGTGGCTTCCTGGGTGATAGGAATTGTGTCTGCGCTGTTCTTTATAAAAAATATCTCTGCCTATTTTACTTATGAGCCTGTATACATAATTAACAATACACCCCGGTTCTGTGGTCTAAAAGTAGAATATTACACGACGATGGAATGGGCTGCATATGACTGGATTCGTTCCATTTTAACTCCTTGTCTTCCCTTCATTCTGATTTTACTGCTAAATGTTTTGACTGTCAGGCATATTTTTGCAGGCAATCGAGCCCGTAGGAGACTCCGGGCTCAGAGCAATGGAGAGAATCAGAGTGACCCAGAGATGGAGAAGCGCAAGAAGTCCATTGTTTTACTCTTTGGCATCTCGGGAAGCTTCATCTTGTTGTATTTGTTGTACTTCGTTACAATCATTTACGTCCGACTTGCAAATATTCCCTATTCATCTGTTTCTGATATCAGCAGTACCATATTTATTGTCCAACAAAGCGGATACATGCTTCAGCTATTGAGCTCTTGCATCAATCCATTTATTTACGCTGGGACGCAGAGTCAAATCAGAGAGGAGGGAAAGAATGCTATGAAATATCCATTGAGACTCTTTGCTAAAATGCTGAAAAATGCAAAATGAAAGAAACTAACATGAACTTTCATTCACATTGCAGCTTTCACTTTTATTGGCTTTCTTGAAAAATTACTTTTCCATTAAGTACGTTTGAAATTCTGATCTAATACTTGTGTAATGTGTAGCGACTGAAAACTAAAGTCATGTGCATCAGCGCTGCAGGTTATTCGGTTAATTCCCAGTTATATTGCATATTTGACGTTATTTTGCATTTACAAGAGGCTAGAGAACAATGGAGTCTCTTAACCTTCATGTCCTTTGTGGATATTTGAATCCCTGATCTAAGAAAGTTAGTAACTGGCTTATGGTTATGCACCCAAAATCAGTAGAATTACTTCAGCTGTTCAAGCATGCAATATCACGTTGGCTCTCTGGAGGAAATCATTTACTTTGTTTTCCACTCAATGTCACTGGATCCATAAGTTAAATTCACCAAGAGACATCTTTAAATCAATAACAAATTGGAGTTGATACTTCTTGATGGATATTGCACATGCCATGCTGTGCCAAGTCGATGAAAGACGTGCTGTGTCTTGCATTACTGTGTGCATGCAACAGACGATCACTTCTAATGTTAATTTTAGAGGAAGAGATGATTTCCTATCTTTGAGATCAAGATGATTTGCCATGAAGGAAATACAGATACTAGTCATCTCTTCAACTGCGCAATGCACAAAACAGAGTACTGTCCACCCAGCAGAGACTTCACCAACTAAAGCATCTCCCAAACTCCACACCCTCAGGGTAAAAGTATCATGGAACAAACTGCAATTAGACAGCATCTCATGTGTTTTCACATAACTGCCGCCAAGAAATCCAACTTTATATACTTTTAAACATGAAATATTCCTTGAGATGGTTTAGATTCGTTCACCTAACAGAATGGCCAATACAGTCCATCAAAACGTGTACCCTCTGTCACACCTCACTGATAGCCAATCAACATGCTGACAATCACAGTGTCAACACATTTATCCACTTCCTTGGGTTTTTCAAGTCAGGCGATAATCGCACTGTATTCACATCGAGAATGGAAACTGTCCCTCTCTGTAGCCATTGGACCCAGGACTCACTGCACACAGCAGAATAACCACAAGCATCACGGACGATGTATTATTGGAAAGATCTTATGCAGAGAACTGCTTGTTTGGAAATGTTTCAAAATCTGGTTGATGCTGATTTTTGCAGAATGCGCTAACCATTTTTTCCAAAGTGCCTAGAGCATAGGAGATGTCATAGAATATGGGAACAATGAGAGACACCACAAGCATAAGTCAATGTACGAACATGTGAGGCAATTACCTTTGATGTAATTTCAATATAAGACAACGACCTCGAACAATGGACAAAATGTTTCCACATGTAGAGTGTGAAACAGTGTTAATGTCAGTGGAATAGAAATCCAATGATTTATGTTAAATCTTACAGAGCATAGATAATAATACAATTTTTGACGCGTCAAGCCACAGGAAATTCCAGAATTCTAGAATGGTGTTCAATTGTGTAAAGTAAAATGATTAATTGCTAATTTTTTGTGTGTTGTATTTACCTGACTGTAGCTAGACAACTGAGTAGACTTTAGGAACTGTGGCCTCTAGAAAGGAAGCTTATTGTGGACCTTGCCTCGAAAAAAACATCTGCTCATAAATCAGCACCGCTGGCCAGAAATGTTCAATTTTACGTTTGTTCAAATCTGTCATTATACTTGCCTATGTTGACCAACTTAACAGCACATTTCTTCGTCTGAATGTAGCTTTCTAGAACTTACTTTATTTTTCTTTCATACATCGTTTGACCAATGGTCTTTGGGGGAGTGGTTTGGCTGGGTTGGCTGAACACTGGTTTGCAATGTGATGCGAATCGTGTGGATTCCACACAACCCGATGTCAGCATGAAGGAGTTTCCTACTTATACTCGCTCCTCGCTTGAAACATGGTGACCCTCCAGCTGAATCAACATCAAAGATCAAAGGACAAAAATAATTTATAGCTCAGGAAAAGCCCTCCAAGCCTGAACCGATTCAAATCCACTGTCTAAACCTATTGCCCAATTCCTAGGCATCTGTATGCCTCTGCTCCCTACCTATTCATCTGTCCAGGCGCATCTTAAATGAATTTACCGTGCCCGCCTCTCGTACTTCAGCGAGCAAAAGGCACCGACCAACCTCTGTGTAAAGTATTTGCCACACGTATCCCCTTTAAAATTTCACATCTCACCTCTCATTCTTGAATCCTTCACCCTGGGGAAAAGCTTATCTCTATCTACCCTGTGTATATCCTTCATGGTTTTGTGGACCTCAATCAGGTCCCTCCTCATTCTCCTTTTTTCTAATTAAAACTATCTTAAACTGCTAAACCTCTCTCCATAGCTAGCACCTTCCATACCAGGCAGCATCCTTGTAAACCTCTGCACCCTCTACAAACCATCCACATCCATTTGGTAATGTGGTGACCAGAACTGTACACCGACTTCTAAATGCAGCCGAACCAATGTCTTGTCTAATTTTAACATGATCTGCTAGCTCTTATACTCAATACTGCATCGGATGAAGGCAAGCATACCATATGCCTTCTTGAACACTCTATCCACCTGTGCTGCAACCTTCAGGGTACAATGGACCTGCACTGCCAGATCTCTCTGCTCATCAATTTATCTCAAGGCTCATCTTTTTACTGTATAATTCGCTCTAGAATTAGACTTCCCAAAATGCATCATCTCACATTTGCCTAACTTGAACACCATCTGACATTTCTCCGCCAAACTCTCCAGTCTATCTATAGTCTCCTGTATTCATTGATAGTCCTCTGTGCTTTCGGCTACACCACCAATCTTCTTGTCATCTGCAAACTTGCTGATCATATCAACAGTACCCTCTTCCAGATCATTTATGTACATCACAAACAACAGTGGCCCCAGGATTGATCCCTGTGGAACACCACTGGTCACTTTTCGCCATTCCAAGAAAATCCCTTCAATTACTACTCTCTGTCTCCTGTTGCTCAACCAGTTCTTGGTTTCTGGGATTCTCCTTAATTCTGCTCGCTTAAGCTATTTCATGACCCCTTATATCTCACTCGATTCATTGTTTAAAACTGGTCCTACTCTTCCGATATTCTCCCAGGGCCCGTTGTGTTCTTAACTGCCTGGACCTTATGTACGCTTCCCTTTTCCTCTTGGCTGGTTGTACGATTTCTCCTGTCATCCACGTTCTTGAATCTTGCCTTTCCTGTCCTTTGCTTTCAACGGGACATGTCTATCCTGCACTATCTTTAACCTATCTTTGAAAGCCTCCCACATCAGCCGCCTTTCTCTCATAAGAAAGCAGAACTACGGGACCATAGCTAAAATACCCTGGACACCATATGACTTCACTTTCTCCATTAGTTTACCATGGGGAACCTTATCAAACGCCTTACTAAAGCCTATCACTGAAAAGCCCATTCTTTTCCAAATATAAATAGGTTTTATCCCTCAGTACCTTCTCCAGCAACTTTCCCGCCACTGACATCAAGTTCACTGGACTGTAATTCCCTGGAATATACCTACTATCATTCTTGTACAGGGGGACAACATGAATACCCTCCAGTCCTCCGGCACTTCGCCTGTGCTTCATGATGCCACAACGATATCTGTCAGGGCACCAGCTATTTCCTCTTCCATCTCCTTAGGCAACCTGGATTTGCCTACCATAATAACTTCAAGCCTATCCAAACCATCTTCCTTACTTACGTCAACCTGATCCAGACTCATCAAACTTCTATCGCTAATCTCAGCATTCATCATGTCCCTCTCCTCAGTGAACACTGATGCAAAGTAATCATTGAGAATCTCACACATTTTCTCAGGTTCGACACACAGCCTTCCTTCCTTATCCTTTAATGACCAATCCTTTCTCTAGTTATTCACTTCCATTTTTTCTATAAGAATAAAGGGCTTTGGGATTCTCCTTAATTCTGCTCGCTTAAGCTATTTCATGACCTCTTATAGCTCGCTTGATGCCTTGTTTAAAACTGGTCCTACTCTTCTGATATTCTTCCAGGGCCCATTGTGTTCTTAACTGCCTGGACCTTATGTACGCTTCCCTTTTCCTCTTGGCTGGTCGTACGATTTCTCCTGTCATCCATGTTCACGAATCTTACCTTTCCTGTCCTTTGCTTTCAACGGGACATGTCTATCCTGCACTATCTTTAACCTATCTTTGAAAGCCTCCCACATCAGCAGCCTTTCTCTCATAAGAAAGCAGAACTACGGGACCAACAATTTTATCTTTAGTGGTTTGGAGCCATTAACCTTCGACTCAATCTAAGGCAAAGTGAATGTGGAGCTTCTGGGCAGGAAGATTGGATTCTTACCCTGTGCGACAAAATAGTAAGTTATACCAGTAAACAGCAAACGCTGAAAACAAAAAGCAATTCAGTCAATATCTGTGGAGAGAGTTAAACAAGTTTGCCTCTCAGGAGCATTGTCATTGGTCAACACGAATATAGACACAGGCCTCATATACCATAGGCTAAAAAGTGAAAATCCGAAGAAGGGCACCTGCTCATTATTGTTGTCTTGAGATTCCGATTTGAGACCACTAATATGATGTTATTTCTGTGAAAAAAATAGGTTGGAAATTTGCAGCGAACAAAATTGCTTTGAGGGTGAATTAAAATTTGGATTCGTGTTGAGAGATGGATGTGTCTATCTATTTTTGATGTCTGTTAGTTCTTGCCAGTTTTGAATCAGGGAGAAGCAATGTGGGCATCCAACTCCTAACTAAGTGTAGGGATCTGCACAAGTGGAATGCTGTGCATCAATGTGTGAAGACTAAATAGACGCAAATTAAATTGGCAAATGACCGTAAAATAACAACAAGAGAACAAGCTCTCTTCTAAACAAAATGAAATGATTGATTTCAAAACATTAAGCATGAGTGTATATAAAGGAATTTAATATTACGGTTAAGTTATAGGTTGGGAAAGATTTATATGAAATCCTCGGGGCCAACTCCTTTTCACCTAAAAGATATTTTCAGATGGACTTACCTTGAAGTTTCATTTATTTTCAGTCGACCTCCTGCTACTTTGGTTGCCAGCGGATCTGAATTTTATTTGTCATTAGGTATATCTGGGTCCATCTTTACGGCTTTCTGCTTGTCAGTCATGTGGACAAAGGATATCTGACCTATAACTCAATCTTGAAGTTACATTGGGGTTTTACCAGAGATGCAATGAAAAGAAAATCCTTATCAAAATGCATTGAACTGCACATGCAAGGATTTTCACATATAGTAGCTTTCGATTCCTTCAAGAATAAAAGAAAACCCTCCCCAATATAATGGCTAACAAAGAACGTTAAGGATGACACATGCAAATTAAAAATAAATGTAAAAAGTATCTGTGAAATCGTCACAAATAGGAACAACTCCGGACAAAGTGGGGATTTTACAATGTAGAAAGAAGGTCCAAGAGATTGGTAAAGAAAGGCAGAATTATGAACGTAAACCAGTGACAAATACAAAGATCAGCTGATAAAGCTTCAGTAATTATGCAAAAAAAATGTGAATTTCAGACCTAAACATCTGCATTTAAAGACAGACTCGCAAGAATTTATGGCGGCGAGGTGAAACTATTCAAAAGTCGACAGAACTGCGGATGTTGTAAATCAGAAACAAAGCAGAAAAAAGTTCAACAGATCTGGCAGCATCGGTGAAGATAAATCACAGTTAACGTTTCGGGACAGGTGAGGCTCCCTCAGAACTGATGGCAGCTCGTAAAATGTTGATTCTATGCAGAAGATAGGCTGAGGAAGTCTTGATAACAAAGTACATCCAAGAGGTTCTTCGGAATGGAGTAAATATATTGAAGAGAAGATTTGATAACAGCAATTTACTTAAATATGAACGTTTATTAAGTAATAAATTTTAACAAATGGAATAGAAAGGAAAACAGCAATAAGTCTCACGCCGTTGTGCCCACCAGGGAGCCCTCGATCGCCGTCTGGTCCGGAGACATGGGCCCACATGGGCATCTTTTGCGATCCCCATCCGAGGGCAAGGCCAATGACTCGGAATAGAACATAGAACATAGAACATAGAACATAGAAGGATACAGCGCAGTACAGGCCCTTCGGCCCTCGATGTTGCGCCGACCGAATCCTACCTAACCTATACTAGCCCAATAACTTCCAAATGCCTATCCAATGCCCGCTTAAATGACCATAAAGAAGGAGAGTTCACCACTGATACGGGCAGGGCATTCCATGAACTCACAACCCGCTGTGTGAAGAATCTACCCCTAACATCTGTCCTATACCTACCACCCCTTAATTTAAAGCTATGTCCCCTAGTAACACCTGACTCCATTAGCGGTAAAAGGTTCTTAGTATCTACCCTATCTAAACCCCTAATCATCTTATACACTTCTATCAGATCTCCCCTAAACCTTCTCTTCTCCAATGAGAACAGCCCCAAGTGCCTCAGCCTTTCCTCATAAGATTTTCCTACCATTCCAGGCACATCCTGGTAAACCTCCTCTGCACTCGTTCTAAAGCTTCCACATCCTTCCTATAGTATGGCGACCAAAACTGCACACAATACTCCAGATGAGGCCACACCAGAGTCTTATACAACTGCAACATGACCTCAGGACTCCGGAACTCAATTCCTCTGCCAATAAAGCCCAGTACACCATATGCCTTCCTCACAGCACTATTTACCTGGGTGGCAACTTTCAGAGATCTGTGTACATGGACACCAAGATCCCTCTGCTCATCCACACTACCAAGTAGCCTACCATTAGCCCAGTAATCCATCATCTTGTTATTCCTACCAAAGTGAACGACTTCGCACTTAGCTGAAGCTCTTTCTCTTCAACAGAGTAACAAACAGCCAACTCAGAGAAACAGTTGATGGTGGCGTCTTTAGCCCATTCAAGAATACTCAGAGGACTCATTCAAGATCATGCAACTGTAGAATATTATCATCAACTTTCCCAGGCTATTTTCCTATTGTATGCAATCCAGCCCTGATGATATTTGACAGCGCATGTAACAACTGCAAATGCAGACAGTAATCAGTGATAGACGCATGTGAATGGATAAAAGCAGGTAAACTACTTCAGAAAATTAAAACTACAATGAAAATTATTATCAATAATACAAAAATCGAATGTATCATTAAATTGGTGCTCGTAATGGCTTTGGGACCAAACTTTGAATATATCCCACCTGTAATGTATGGTCAAGGCCGTGATCGAATCAGCAAATCGTTTTAACTGTCCATCCACATATGACATGGCGACTTTCATTCGATGTATATTTCGCCAACTTGTCAGCAGTTCCTGACTAATACCAGCATTGTCATCGAGAAATTGCTCCAACGGACTCAAATTGATAACTGGTGAAAGGTTCCATATCTCAAAGGCGGTACAATAGCGCTGTGCAGTTTCCCATTTCCCAATTGAGATGATCTGTCTACTTGAGGATCATGGATAGTGTGTATGTCCTCATCTCAATGGCTAACTGGAGCATCGTTTCGGATATCATCTATGTAACTGGAGATTGGCAATGCAGGTCTGATTCGTCCCGGCTAATGAATAATTGTGTCATGTTATGGAACTCATTGGCATGTGCAGGCTTCTGCAGAATGTTCAAGGGAGGACGGATCAATCACTGGGGGGTAGAACGGACATACCATACCGAATGCACACGCCTGATAATCAGCTTCACCAACCCACTTCCCTCTCATCTCTGGAAGACAGAATTTCTGGTCAACAGATGGGGGAGAGTAATACAGTTACACCACTTCTGTACACGGATCGCTTTATTGATGCTCTCAGTAAAATTATACTCTTTCAAGCTTCAGGTAGCATGCTGAAGATTGGGCTCAATCTGCAAATTTGCTCCGGCAAACCTGAATAAATTTACTCATCACTGCGCCCTGACAGCGATATCCTTTCCAATTCTGCCTTTAAGAATTGATGAATAACAATTCACAGACAGCATAATTATTGAAGAAATTCTGCTGTGGAGACGCTGAAATTGCTCCCATCCTGTTTTATTCAATTATTTCCATCGCATTTCATCAGATAATCAACTGGATGACGTAGTTTCAGTTAGCCCTCCTCCAAGCATTTCGGAGTCTAATGGCATTTCCAGTCAGGCTACCCATCTTTTCTATCTTGCTATGCGGGGTCTAGCATCCATGAAGTTTAAAGCTGCAATGTCTGTTCTAAAGTTCCCGCCAAGCCCCCACTTTAGATTGGTCTTTTGCAGTCGCATTACTGAAGGTTTGACTTTACACCTAGGGAGTTTCTACTCATATTGTCCTCGTACTGTTAGATTAAGTACAAGAGGAGATGTAACCACTTTGGTGCATGTATAGTGGTGGTTAGCCTTTGGGACTGATCGTAGGGCCATAATCCATGTCCTATCCACTATTGGGACGCGTTGGGACAACTATACCATCGATTCGTAGTTTCTCCCGTCGCATTTATCATTTACACTGTGTTTGTATTGTTCTTTACCCAGTCTGATAACCAGGTTCTATTTGTTAACTGTGTAGTTGTACATCTTGCAAGACTTTGCCGTTTGCCACGCAGATTGCAGTTACACTGCGTGTCCATTCGATAAATTAAACATAACCGATTGCCATGCTAGCCATAAACCACACACCGTACATGTAGCAGTATCATGTCGAATAATATCGCTCTTGACGACAAGATGCCCTGCACCTTAGGAATCTCTTGGGCCGCCCACACCATAACGCCACACTAACCATGTATATCCACTGCCAACCATCCTCAGCAGAATCCATCCATAGTGAAGCCGCATGGTTCTGTGAAAAAGCCATATCTCTCGTACGGGGCGGCACGGTGGCTCAGTGGTTAGCACTCCTGCCTCACAGCGTTCGGGATCCGAGTTCCAGCGCCCGCCTCAGGCGACTGTCTGCGTGGGTTTCCTCTCACAATCCAATGATGTGCAGGTCAGGTGAATTGGTCATACTAAATTGCCCATGGTGTTAGGTGCACTAGTCAGTGGTAAATACCGGGGGAATGGGTCTGGGTGGGTTATTCTTCGGAGGCTCACTGTGGACTCGTTGGGTCGAAGGGCTTATTTCCAAACTGTAGGGAAGCTACTGTCTTTGACAACTCATGCTCCTTTTGTTAATTTTCTTACTTTCTGCTACTTCCGTCTTGTTATCAATATCTAAAAGGTATCCCTTTTTCTGTCGGTTAGTATCTCACCAGGCTTCAGTGAGTGTATATAGGGCAAAAGTGAGGACTGCAGTTGCTGGAGATCAGAGTCACGACTATATTTCAGCACCACTCTAATCTTCAGTTGGTGTTATGGGAAGTACACCCACACCTTTCCCCCTGTACAAAGGTCGTCGAATGTTGTAGGTTTACTAGGAAGATGTAACTGGCCATCTCTTTTCAATATTGCTCTCACAGATGTTCCTCCATTCAGGGGTCGATTATTCAGATTATACAATGCCTGTGGCAGCACTTTGATCCACCCCATAATGTTTGTTGTTTTACTAACCCAACCATTTGTTCTACAAGGTTGTGCGTAATGAGGAATGTGGAACATCCAATATTTCCCATTGTGTGCAGCCCATTGCGGCACCTGTTGACCTGTGAAGTGTGAGACATTTTATCTGATTGTATTTCTGATGGTTCATCATACTAGGATATCAACTGTTCCAGGCCTTAACAGTGTTACTCTGATTGTCGGGAAAGCTAACATAAGCCTGTTATAAGTAACCTCTGTGGTTAACAGATACTGATATTGTTGTTGTCATGGTAATGGGCCAATACATTCAATCTGTCATATTTGAGCAGGTTGATCTCCAACCTTGATTGGCTTTTTCGAGAGTGATATTTTACACCTGCCAATGACTTCTTTCATCCGGTCGGCAGGTAAGTGCAAACCTCGACCTCTTGCCCATTGCAAAGTGCAGTGACACCCTGAATGTCCTGACCTTTCATGAGCCCATTGTCCAGCCTGATATTCTTCGGTGGTACCTTCAATTCTTCTGGCTTTTATTATTCCGTCTCCAGTATTGTTATGATCAGCAGATTCCAAACCATTCTGTGCATGAGCATTAACATGCTACACAGTAATTATTATGTGCAGCCTCTTCGCCCATCTTTGTTTACATTGTTTTGTTCCCAGCAACCTTCCAATTATATGTCTGCTAGTTCGGCATCCATACGGCCAAGGTGATCAGCATCTACCCACGAATCAATATACATGTGCAGAATCTGACTCTTGGTCTCGTGCTCGGACCACAGCTGCTCATTCGGCATACTGGCTCGACCACTGTGCCCCACCCACCACCCCCACCCCATCTGCTTCACATTGGATAATATTTTGGGTAGAGGGATTCACGCAGCGAGTGGCCACGACCATCGGTCAGCTTCCTGGGAGAGACCCATCATTGAACCAAGCCCAGTGATGAGTATATTCGAGCAGTTATTTAAAGGAAACATCCGCCCCAATGAACGGGAGCTGCAGGCATGGCCAGGTCGGAACTTAGGGGTATTCACCTCATGGGTATTCAGCTATTTATTCATGGAGTTTGGCAGTCTGCTCGTTTTCCTTTTTTATACAATCCCTACAGCGTGGAAACAGGGCCTTCAGCCCAACACACTGACCCTCCAATTAACCCACCCAGACCTATTCCCCTGCCTTACTGCTCTGCATGGTACCCCTGACCAATGCACATCCCTGAACACTATGGGCAATTCAGTAGGAACCGGGGTCCCTTGCGCTGTGAGTGCATTTTCTGGAACTGAAGCCCAAAAGGTATTGTTTTTCCTTTTTGCCTTTGCTAGAATCTCCACGTGGTTACATCTTGTACTACTCGCGACTTGTCATTCAAAGGTGAAGCAGATATCCAAGGGGCTGGCGACCTGTCAGTTCTACGGCCTCTTTAGCGGCTGTAAATGCTTTTGGCTGTCCATCTCTCCATTCAACCGAGCCGTCTTTCGAGGAATGGCATATAAAGGTCTTACTTATTTGGTCCAGTGAGATGTACGTCTGCGCCAATATCTGAGTAGACCCATAAAGTTCTGTGCCCCAGTCTTGCTAGTTGCAAGAGCCATTTTTCTGTATTTTATTCTTTACTTTTTCAGCGATGTCTCTATCCCCTTTTGTCCACTGAATGCCCAATAACTTAATTGATGGTGCTGCTGCCTGTATCTTTCTCGGGTACACTTTCCAGCCTCTGTCTCACGTATGTTGCCCCAGTGTGGCAAGAGCCTCCACCACATCAGTTGCCGTCAGTCTGCACATCAAGAGGTTATCAATATAATGTGGTAATGAGCGGCCGGTGGCAGCGGACGCATATCTAAATCCCTTGTTACTCTGTTGCTAATATGAAGTCTGTAGAAAACTTCCACTAAAGTGACTGCTCCTTTCCTGTTTCTGACTTCCACCCACACTGACTGTAGACAACCCCTCCTCGAGGACCTCCCTTTTTGGAGTTGTGCTACTATCCCTGATTAACAATGCCATTGTTCCACGTCTTTTACCGCCCAGCCCCCCTCACCCACACCCGCACCATTACCTATGAACTATCTAAACTGTGGAACATCCAAAAACCATTCCCGCCCCTGTGGTATTCAAGTCTCCGTCATAGCCACAGCATCATATTTCCAAGCACTGATCCATGTTTCGCAAGTTTTTAGATTTGTGACTCAGGTTGAGGTTCAAGTTGTAAGTTTGTTCGCTGAGCTGGCAGGTTTGTTTTCAGCTGTTTCGTCACCATGCTAGGTAACATCATCGGTGAGCCTCCAATGAAGCGCTGGTGTTTTGTCCTGCTCTCTATTTACCTCTCTTTGTTTGTTAAGGTGGGTGATATCATGGTAAATGGGGTCCAAATGGATGTATTTATTGATCGAGTTGAATGCCAGGACTCGAGGAATTCTCATGTATGTCTCTGTTTAGCCTGTCCCAGGATGGATGTGTTGTCCCAGTCAAAGTGATGTCCATCTTCATCTGTATGTAAGGATACTCGTGATAGTGGGTCACATTTTTTAGTGGCCAGTTGGTGTTCGTGTATCTTGTCCAAAGTAATGTTTGTCACAGTCCTTGCATGACATTTTGTAAATGACATTTATTTTGCTGGTTGTTGGTGTAGGGTCCATTAGGTTCATCAGTAGTTGTTTCAGTTTGTTGGTGGGTTTGTGGACTACAATGATGGCAAGGGATTGGAGTAGTCTGGTAGTCATCTCAGATATGTTTTTTTTTGTGTGTATGGTAATGTCGCTCGAGTCTCTGGGGGGCATAGATAGTATGGATGGCAGGTGTCCTATCCCACAGCTGGGGATTTCAAAACGAGGGTCATATTCTTAATCAAATGGAATAAGCTCCATGCATCTTGAAAACTGCTTAAGTTATCCGGTCAGTTTTGTATTTTTTATTCCTCCCTTAACTGTTTGTTTTTCTTGGTATGAATGGAGCTGAAAAAAGGTTATTGCGTCAAATCATTGTTGTGCTGACTGAGGAGTGTGTGCAGTATGCAGTTGGGAAAAGCTTGTTCATGTGCTGGTGACCGAGACTGATGGAAAATTGTAAACATGTGCATCGTTGTCACTGCGTTGGCTGCCAATGTGAGAGAGTGCAGGAGGAAGTAGTGGCAGAGAACAGATGGGTGAGTTGGAAGCTGTTGCTGTTCTTTGCTGGCCAACCCACCACAAAACCCTTGTCCAAGTGTTTATCTCACTGCTCCCCTATCTGACCCATACACCCTTCCCCTGCCCCTACAACCCATCCCCTTCCCTCCCGTCCCTTCATATCCATTCCTCCAGGATCAGCAAACTGTCAAAAATATTTTTCGAAGATTTTTTTAAAAATTTCCAACAAAATGGAACTGGCCCTTCAGCCGAACAACTCCACACCGATCCTCCAAGGAGTAACCTACCCAGACTCATTCCCCTACATTTACCCTTAATTTATGGATATCACAAACAATTATGGAACAATAATGCACGCAGCGCTGACCACTGTGGCACGCCACTGCAGACCGTGCAACAGTCAAATAAAAAACAGCAGCACACCACCACCATCCTCTGTCTCCCGTCAAGAAGCAACATTTTGGATCGAAATTGTGAAGTTGCCCTGGACGTGTTCCATTATTTAGCAGAAGCCATTGAAGTGCATGATTTGGACGAACAACTAAAGCGGACGCGTGAAACGGGAAAGGACATTGTTCTAGCATCTTCCAATTGTGTTTGGGTGATTGTTGCCAGCAAAGCAACAGGAAATGCCGTATTTAATGTTGCCTGTAGGAGGTTGCTTCATTGGTATAACTGGCTTGTAGATGTACAAAAATAATGAATTGGAATATGCAGTTTAAAACAAGCCAATGTGGCAGGGTCCATTCAATGATGATGTGCATGTTGATTGCATCACCGTAATCATGATTGACAGCTGATAGTCAGAAATTGGAATGTTTAACGCATTGACAGTATCAAAATTTAAAATGAACGATGTGAAGGTTTGAAACGGGCGAAAATGGAAATTCGAATAATTGATCTTCTGTGCTGCCTGTGAAAACAGGGACTGGTCAAAATTGAAATGAAACCGTTGAACACAACAACTTCACATTCAATGTAAGTGCACAGATTTGCACTTGCCAAAACTGAATATGCATTTCATGAATTAGTCTTGTCCTCATTTGATATGAACTGGCTCACTTGTCCAACTACATTGAGTGACCGGTCTGCCAAAATGGAACATAATCTTCACAGCACAAAATGTAATTTCTAGGCCGTATTCTGCATTATTAAACTTAAATGCATGTGACTGTACTATATTTACCAATTCTGATGATCAAGTGCCGAAGAAAGTACAGAATTATTTATGATTAAATTTGTTGCATTATGAATAGCACTAAACTATTCCGACATTGAACACAGAATGTAACTGATGAAATAGACCAATTTTCGGTAAAGATACAAAATGCTGAACAGGATATGCTGTCACAGAATAAAACTCTGTTAACTTTCACAAGTTCAGCCTGAATGAACGATGGAGAAATGGACCTGCTCTCGGACAAATGTGCAGGTCACAAGTAAGCATAACATTAACGTCAAACTGCAGTATGGTACACATGAAATCGTCTGCCTCTGTACGCCCAATGTGCAGTACTGAACTGGACTGGACACACACTTAAGGCATGCATATGATGTTTCTGAGTATAAGTATCTTGGGCAATTTGGAATCACAGTACTTTTTGGCAAGCATACTAATCAACAGATAAAAACAAATGAGCAGCGGCACTACTTTTTTTCTCAGAATAAACTTCATGCCTGGAGATTTAATTTTATCCCAGGAGACTGACATCAGGTATAAATGTGAGTACGTTTCCAGGAAGTGCAGAAAACTCAAATTTGTTGTTTGAAATGCATGAGATACCGATAGGTCCAGTGTTTGCCACTCAGTATACGATCCTTGCCGCTATTGGAGTTCCAGATAAATTATTCTCATTCGTATCTGACTGTGTTAATCATCAGGTAGATTCCATTTCACCTGTCGTGTTTTTCTGTGCATTTTAAAGGTACTTTTTGTCTCCAATTTTATTCAATAAGAAGTCGTCATCCGACTTAATTCAGTTAGTTTCGTTCACGTAATTTATCATTACTTTGCGTCATTTTAAACATTAACGGTGTTAATTCCCCAGATTATCAGATGACATAATCTATGATCTGAATGAAAGCAAAATTGTCTTCTTCATAATTGTCATTTCACCGCTTTCATTGCGCAAAATCCTCGTATTACCTGCACAATTCCTTACCTATACATTTAGAACGACTTCTTGTGTCAGGTAATACTCATTGCCTCCACTACATCAAACTGTCCGACTTCGAACAGCATCTAATGACGGAGACGTGGGAATAGTGTATTACTACCGTTAGCGAGTTGCAAGTTATGTACTGTATTCACAGTGTAATTGCAATTGCATTACGTTGTTGATAAAACGGTTTTTAGTGAAGTATCAGGAATTTGAATTGGCGTAACTGTAGTTTAATTGAGCATAAATAATATTGTTGCCCCATTATCACAGTGTAATTGAGATTTCAAAATGAACTTGCGACTGATGCTGTGGCTGAAATATCACATTGAACGTGTGAAATAAAAGACACTCACTTCGATCCTTTGCTGCTTTTGAGGCCAATAATCCTAAACTCAATCTGGAATTAGAGATTTTGTTCCCATAAAGAATCCTCACTCTGCTATAGACCAAACCAAGTCCCCTCAGATATGTGGATATTCCAGATCTTAACGTTTTTATTACTGGAAAGGCAAATGTAATGTATTGCATTCCAGATACAATTAATATTGCCAAACTATTGGATTTAAAGAAAAACACGCTTATTCCTTTCACTATATTTAAAATACAATGAAAGAAGCCAGGAATTCGATTAACTTAACTGTATTGGATAGTAATAGATACAGTTACAAATACTAATTAACTGTTCCAATATAATAACATAGAATCATAGAGTCTACAGCATGGAAACAAACCCTTCGGCCCAACCCGTCCATGCCGACCAGATATCCCAACCCAATGTCGTCCCACTGCCAGCACCGGCCCATATTCCTCCACACCCTTCCTATTCATATACCCATCCAAATGCCTCTTAAATGTCGCTTGGAGAAACGCATAATCAGAAAACAGATTGTCTCACACGCAACTCCTGTAGCAGGCAGAGAGCCACCCCGCGTTAGGCTGTAATTGAGACAGGGAAAAAATAGCTTCCATCTTTTTAAGACTCCAAAAGCAACTGCTGCAAACTAAACAAAAAATCTTGCTTTAGTGAGCGTTTGGCCGCACCCTGACAGGTTGTCCCAGTAGTTGCAACTTTAAAAGAACAAGGCGACATAAGCCGTTTACGGGTTCTGCTGCACTGCTTGGTACCGCTCGGAAATACTGAGAAATGTGAGTGCTGGAGAGTCAGAGTGAATAAAGAGTGGAACTGGAAAAAGCACAGAGGAGGAAGGGAATCGCCGGTTCAGGTACTGATGAAAGTTTCTGACTTGAAATGTCGACTCCACTCCTGATCTGATGCAGTTACACCGGCTGTGCTTAATCGAGTTCTATTCTTTATCTACCACTGTCTTCAAATATCACCCACGGCCAAATTCTCTGCTTATAGCCACAGTATCGTCATGCTCTTCATAGCTCCATTGGCTGTTCGAATGAGTATCATGACCGAGCGCAAATATCTGCCTATCCCGATACATTCTTGCACACAATTTTCATCCATACACTTATCCAATGTTTCCTTGAATTGCTGAAATTGCACCTGCCTTCATGATCTGTCTTGGAAATTTGTTCCATCCCCTAGGTAGTCACTGTGTCAAAAAGATTTTTCTCACTTCACTCTTCCTTTTTTTGACATCGCTTTAGGTTTATATGCTGTCAATTTCTCCCCTTTATGAGAGTGAATAGCTTCTCCCATTCCACTCTCCAATCCATCCTTGATTTTCATCAATCAAATCACGTCTCCGCCTTTTACACTCCAAGGCAAATAATCTCAACTTCTTCAATGAATCTTTAACCTGAAGTAAAACAATGGTTCCCAACATGGCCCAAGAATGCAGTCCTCTAAATTCGTCATTTCCAAATTTATACTGACTTTTCAATTTTAGTTTATTTTCCCTGTATTTTCAATATTTCTTTAATGATATACATCCCGACTTGTGTTTGTTTCCTTGATTTCTCCTTTATGACGTTTCTTCGGATTCCTTTGATTTTTGAAATTCTATCAAAACATTTCATTATAAAACGTGAGGAGCTGTGGTGAGGCTAATCCCAATTGATCATAATGTAAAGGATTCCTTCATAGATTTAAGATAAACATTTGAAATGTTATGAGAAATCCAGGAAACGGATTATTGTTTTTTGAAGTCAAAATTGCAATCCAGTTATGTTTTCCCTGTCTCTTTCCGTTGCAGCAAACCTGACAGTAATTGTGATATTGTCTCGAAGAAGATGTGGTCTCTCTAGATGTATCACATATTATCTTCTCTTGATGGCAGCAACAGATCTGCTGGTCATTATCACGGTTGTAATATTAAACCGGATTGCTGGGATTTATTTCCGATTTAGTTTCCTATCAATTACACCAGTTTGCAGTGTTCGCAATTCAGTAAATTTTGCAGTCATTGACAGTTCTGTCTGGTTAACAGTGGCTTTCACCTTTGATCAATTTGTAGCCATACGTTGCCAAAATCTGAAATTAAATATTGCACAAAGAGGGTGGCTTCCTGGGTGATAGGAATTGTGTCTGCACTGTACGTTATAAAAAATATAAATGACAATATACCCTGGTTCTGTGGTCTGAAAGTAGAATATTATACGACTGGGCTGCATATGACTGGATTCTTTCCATTTTAACTCCTTGTCTTCATTCTGATTTCATTGCTAAATGTTTTGACTGTCAGGCATATTTTTGCAGGCAATCGAGCCCGTAGGAGACTCCGGGCTCAGAGCAATGGAGAGAATCAGAGTGACCCAGAGATGGAGGAGCGCAAAAAATCCATTGTTTTACTCTTTGGCATCTCGGGAAGCTTCATCTTGTTATATTTATTGTACTTCGTTACAATCATTTTCGTCCGAATTGCAAATATTCCCTATTTATCTCGTTCTGATATCAGCAGAGTCATATTTATTGTCCAACAAAGCGGATATATGCTTCAGCTACTGAGCTCTTGCATCAATCCATTTATTTACGCTGGGATGCAGAGTCAAATCAGAGAGGAGGGAAAGAATGCTGTGAAATATCCATTGAGACTCTTTGCTAAAATGCTCAAAATTGCAAAATGAAAGAAACCAATACGAACTCTCATTCACATTGCAGCCTTCATTTTTATTGGCTTGCTTGAAAAATAACTTTTCCATTGAGTATCTTTGAAATTTTGATCTCATACTTGTGTAATGTATAGTGACTGAAAACTATAAAGTCATGTGCATCAGTCCTGCAGGTTATTCTGTTAATTCCATTGCATATTTCACGTCATTTTGCATTTACAAGAGGCTAGAGAACAGTAGAGTCTCTTAACCTTCATGTCCTGTGTGGATATTTGAATTTCTCATCTAAGAAAGCTGGTAACTAGCTTATGGTTATGCACACAAAATTAATAGTTACTTCAGCAGTTCAAGCATGCAGTATCACGTTGGCTCTGTGGAGGGAATCATTTACTTTGTTTTCCACTCAATGCCACGGGATTTATAAGTTAAATTCACCAAGAGACATCTTTAAATTAATAAGAAATTGGAGTTGATACTTCTTGATGGTCATTGCATTTGCCATGCTATGTCAAGTCGATGGAAAACGGGCTGTCTTGCATTACTATGTGCATGCAACAGACGATCACTTCTAATGTTAATTTTAAAGGAAGAATGATTGGCTTTGAGATCGAGATGATTTCCCATGAAGGAAATACAGATACTAGACCTCTATTCAACTGCTCAATGCACGAAACACAGCACTGTCTACTCAGCAGAGACTTGACCAACTCATCCATCTCCAGAACTCCACACCCTGAGGGTAAAATGATCATGGAACAAACTGCAACAAGACAGCATCTCGTATCTCTTCACATAACTTTCTCTTACAACCCCAACTTAACATAATCTTAGCTGAAAATGTGTTGCTGGAAAAGCACAGCAGGTCAGGCAGCATCCAAAGAGCAGGAGAATCGACGTTTTGGGAATAAGCCCTTCTTCAGGAAACTTCCAGCAACACATTTTCAGCTCTGATCTCCAGCATCTGCAGTCCTCACTTTCTCCTTAACATAATTTTAAACTTGAACTAATCCTTGAGATGATTTAGCTTCGTTCACCTAACAGATTGGCCAATACAATCCATCAAAATGTATACCCTCTGTCAAACCTCACTGACAGCCAATCAACACGCTGACAATCACAATGTCAACACATCTATCCACCTCGTTCGGTTTTTCAAAGTCTGGCAATAACCGCACTGTATTCACTTGGAGAATAGAAACTGCGCCTCTCTGTAGCCGTTGGACCCTGGACTCACTGCACACAGCAGAATAACCACAAGCAACAAGCATCACGCATGATGTATTATTGGAAAGATCTTATGCAGAGAACAGCTTGTTTGGAAATGTCCGATTGATAATCGCAAATCTCTTTGATGCAGGTTTTTGCAGGTTTTTTCAAAGTGCCTGAAAAGCCTGGCAGATCATAGGAGATCTCATAGAATATGGGAACAATGATAGACACCACACACACAAAAAATGTCAGTCAACTTACGAACATGTTCGGCAGTATGCTTGTCTTTGATGTCATTGCAAAATAAGACAATGACGTGGAACAATGGACAAAATGTTTCCACATGTAGACCGTGATACAGTGTTCATGCCAGTGGAATAGAAATCCAATGATTTATGTTAAATCTTACAGAGAAGAGATAATAATAAACCTTTGATGCGTCAAACCAAAGGAAATTCTAGAATTCTAGAATGGTGTTCAATTGTGTAAAATAAAAGAATTAATTGCTACATTTTGAGTGTTGTACTTACCTGACTGTAGCGAGACGACTGAGAAAACTTTAGGAACTCGGGCGTCCAGAACGGAAGCTTATTGTGGACCTTGCCTTGAAAAAAAAAGTGCTCATAAATTAGCATGGTTGGCCAGAAATATTCAATTCAACATTTGTTCAAATCTGTCATTATACTTGCCTATGCTGACCAATTTAACAGCACATTTCTTCATTTGAATACAACTTTCTAGAATTTACTGTATTTTTCTTTTATACATGGTTTGACCAACTCGCTTCAAACATGGTGATCCTCAGGTTAAATCAACATCAAAGAACAAAGAACTAAGAAAATTTACATCCCAGGAACAGGCCTTTTCACCCTCCAAGCCTGAGCCAATTCAAATCCACTTTCTAAACATATCGCCCAATTTCTAAGCATCTGTATCCCTCTGCTCCCCATCTACTCATGCATCTGTCCAGGTGCATCTTAAATGAATCTACCTTGCCTGCCTCTCCTACCTTGGCTTGCAAAAAGCACTGACCAACCTCTGTGTAAAGTACTTGCCACACGCATCCCCCTTAAACTTTTCACCTCTCACCTCTCATTATTGAATCTTTCACCCTCGTAAAAAGTTTATCCCTATTCACCCTGTGTATATTCTTCATGATTTTGTAGACCTTAATCATTTCCCCCCTCAATCTTCTTTTTTCTAATGAAAACAATTCTAACTTGCTAAACCTCCCTTCATAGCTAGCACCTTCCATACCAAGCACATCCTCGTAAACCTCTGCACCCTCTGCAAAGCGTCCACATCGTTTTGGTAATGTGGCAACCAGAAATGTACACAGAATTCTAAATGCAGCTGAACCAATGTATGGTACAATGTTAACATGACCTGCCAGCTCTTACACTCAATACTGCATCCGATGAAGGCAAGCATATCATATACCTTCTTGACCACTGTATCCACCTGTGCAGCAACCTTCAGGGTACAATGGACCTGCACGCTCAGATCTCTCTGCTCATCAACTTCACCCAAGGCTCTTCCGTTTACTGTATAATTCGCTCTATAATTAGTCTTCCCAAAATTCATCACCACACATTTACCTAACTTGAAAACCATCTGGCATTTCTCCCCCCAACTCTCCACTCTATCTATGTTCTCCTTTATTCTTTAACAGTCCCCTTTGCCATACTAAATTGCCCATGGTATTAGGTGCATGGGTCTGGGTGGGTTATTCTTCTGAGGTTTGCTGTGGACTTGTTGGGTCGAAGGGCTTATTTCCATACTGCAGGGAAGCTAGTGTCTTTGACAAATCATGCTCCTTTCGTTAATTTTCCTACTTCCTTTATGTTATCCATATCGATGAGGGATCCCTTTTCCTGTCGATAAGTAGCAGCTTCAGTGAATGTATATAGGGTGAAAGTGAAGACTGCAGATGATGGATATCAGAGTCAAGACTAGATTTCAACACCACTCTAAGTTTCAGTGGATGTTTTGGAAAGTGCACTCACACCTTTCCCCCTGTACAAAGGTCGTCAGATGTTGTAGGTTTACTAGGAGAATGTAACTGGCCACCTCTTTTCAAGATTGCTCTCATCAATGTCCCTCCTTTCAAAGATCGATTATTCGGATTATACAATGCCTGTGGTGGCACTTTGATTCACCCTCACAATGTTTGTTATTTTAATAACCCACTCATTCGTTTTACAAGATTGAGGGTAATAAGGAATGTGGAACATCCAATATTTCACATTGTATGCAGCCCATTGCGGCACCTGTTGACCTGTGAAATGTGAGGCATTTTATCTGATTGTATTTCTGATGGTTCATCATACTAGGATATCAACTGTTCCAGGCCTTAACAGTGTAAGGCTGATTTGCGTTGAATTTTGGGAAAGCTAACATAAGCCTGTTGTAAGTAACCTCTGTGGTTAGCAGATACTGATATCGTTACTGATATGGTAATGGGACAATATATTCAATGTGCCAGATTTGAGCAGGTTGATCTCCTACCTTGAGTGGCTTTTTCGGCAGTGATATGTGTTTTGTTTGTTATTCCTTGCCCATTGTAAAGTGCCGTGACGCCCTAAATGTCCTGACTTTTCATGAGCCCATTTTCCAGCCTGATACTCTTCGCTGGTATCTTCAATTCTTTTGGCTTTTATTATTCCGTCTCCAGTATTGTATAAAAAGGGGAAACGAACAGATTGTAAAACGTCATGAATAAATAGCTGAATACCCATCAGGTGAATAAACCCAAGTTCCGACCTGCAGACACGGCCAGGTCGGAACTTGGGTTTATTCACCTAATGGGTATTCAGCTATTTATTCATGACGTTTTACAATCTGTTCGTTTCCCTTTTTTATACAATCTCTACAGTGTGGAAACAGGCCCTTCAACCCAATGAGTCCACACTGACCCTCCAGATTAACCCACATAGACCCATTCCCCTACCCTACGACTCTACATTTTACCCCTGACTATGCACCTAACCTACAAGTCCCTGAAAACTATGTGCAATTTAGCAGGAACCGGGGTCCCTTGCTCTGTGAGGCAGCAATGCTAACCATTGAGCCACCGTGCCTTTCTTGTCACCATCAGTTATGTCCCTTTTCCATTTTACAGTGTAGATTTGTTAGTCTGTACCAACCTTGTGAGTCACAACGTCAGATAACACTCTCATCAGAATTGGTTATTCAGGTCTGAGGAGAATTTTCTGCACACCAGTCTGCCCGACGTGAGCCCAATATCAGGCCAGAAGTTGATGTTCAAATAGTGTGTAACGCGTAGCTGCCTCAGACAGTTTTCTGAACCTGAAGCCCAAAGATATTGCTTTTCATTTTTGCCTTTGCTAGAAGCTGCACGTGGCTACATCTTGTACTACTCGCGACTTGTCATTCAGAGATGAAGCCAGATATCCAAGGAGCTGGCGTCCTGCCAGTTCTATGGCCATTTTAGCGGTTATACATGCTTTTGGCTGTCCATCTCCTCATTCAAACCGAGCTGTCTTTCGAGTAATGGCATATAAAGGTCTTAGTTACCTGGTCCATTAGGCTCCATTTAGGTTCATCAGTAGTTGTTTCAATATGTTGGTAGGTTTGTGTACTACCATGATGGCAAGGGATTGGAATAACCTGTAGTCATCTCAGAGAAGTCCTTGATGTATGGTAGTATGGCTAGAGTCTCTGAGGAAGTTATGTCATGATGTTTGATTCAGATGAAGAGGGTTCAAAACAAAATGTACCTGGATGTTGCTGAGAATGGAAGGATTGGGTGACAATTCGACGCGGGACTGGCGGGGAATTCTTTCACAGGAGCATAGGAGGTTGGGGTTGACCTATTGAAGGTTTCTAAAGTCCTGTGGGGCATAGATAGGATGGATGGTAGGTGTCCTATCCCACGGCTGGGGATTTCAAGATGAGGTGCATATTTTAATCAAACAAGCTCCATTCATCATGGAAACTGCTTAAGTTAACTGGTCAGTTTTGTATTTTTTTATTTCTCCCTTAACTGTTTGTTTTTCTTGGTGGGAATGGAGCTGAAAGAAGGTTATTGCGTCAAATCATTGCTGTGCTGACTGAGGAGTATGTGAGGACTGCAAATATTGTAGATCAGAGCTGAAAATGTGTTGCTGGAAAAGCGCAGCAGGTCAGCCAGCATGCCCTTCTTCAGGAATGACCCTGAAGAAGGGCTTATGCCCGAAACATCGATTATCCTGCTCCTTGGATGCTGCCTGACCTGCTGCGCTTTTCCAGCAACACATTTTCCGGACTGAGGAGTATGTGCAGTATGCTGTTGGGAGATGCTTGTTCATGTGCTGGCGACTGAGACTGATGGAAAATTGTTAACATGCACACCGTTGTCACTGCGTTGGTTGCTAATGTGAGAGAGTGGAGCAGGGAGTAGTGGCATAGAACAGAGCGGGATGGGTGGGTTGGAAACTGTGGCTGTTCTTTGCTGACCAACCCACCACAACACCCTGGTCCACTGTTTCTCTCACTACCCCCCTTCCTGACCCATGCACCCTTCCCCTTCACCCATATCACATCCCCTTCCCTCCCGTCCCTTCCTATCCATTCCCCCAGGATCTGCAAACTGTCAAAAATATTTTTTGGAGATTTTTGAAAAAGATTTCCTGCAGAATAGAAACAGGCCCTTCAGCCTAACAAATCCACACTGACCCTCTAAGGAGTAACCCACCCAGATCCATTCCATCACATTTAACCTTAATATATGGGTATCACAAACAATTATTGAACAATAATGCATGCAGCGCTGACCACTGTGGCACGCCAGTGCAGACCATGCACCAGTCAAATAAAACAGCCGTCTCCAACCATCCTCTGCCTCAAGAGGCCACATTTTGGATCGAAATTGTGAAGTTGCCCTGTACCTGTTCCATTATTTAGCAGAAAACATTGAAATGCATGTTTTGGACAAACAACTAAAGCGGACGCATGAAACGGGAAAGGACATTGTTCTAGCAGCTTCCAATTGTGTTTGGGTAGTTGTTGCCAGCAAAGCAACAGGAAATGCCGAATTTAATGATATCTGCAGGAGGTTGCTTCATTGGTATAACTGGCTTGTAGATTTACAAAAATTGTGAACTGGGATATGCAATTTAAAACAAGCCAACGTAGCGGAGTCTATTCAATGTTGATGTGCATGTTGATTGTATGAGCGTGATCATGATTGACAGCTGATAGTCAGAAACTGGAAAAGTTTAACGCATTGAAAGTCAGTATCAAAATTTAAAATGAACGATGTGAAGGTTTGAAAGGGCGAAAATGGAAATTCGAATAATTGATCTTATGTGCTGCCTGTGAAAACAGGGACTGATCATAATTGAAATGAAACCGTTGAACGTAACAACTTCACATTCAATGTAAGTACACAGATCTGCACTTGTCAAAACTGAACATGCATTTCTTGAACTAATCTTGTCCTCCTTCGATATGAACTGGCTCACCTGTCAAACTAAATTGAGTGCCCCGTCTGTCAAAATGGAACATAATCTTCACTGTACGAAATGTAAGTTCGAGACCTGAACGAGATCTGGCCGTACTTTGCATTATTAAACTTAAATGCATGACATTGAACACAGAATGTAACTGATGAAATATACCAATTTTCGGTAAAGATACAAAATGCTGAACAGGATATGTTGTCATAGAATACACCTTGTTAAATTTCACAAGTTCAGCCTAAATGAACTATGGAGAAATGGACCTACTCTCTGTGCAGGTCACGAATCAGCATGACATTAACGCCAAACTGCATTATGGTATACATGAAAACATCTGCCTGTGTACGCCCAATGTGCAGTACTGAACTGGACTGGGCAAACTTAAGGCACGCATATGATGTTTACAAGAGTAAGTATCATGGACAATTTGGAATCACAATACTTTTTTGGCAAGCATACGCAAGCACAGAAAATCAAAATGCAAACAAGTCCTCATTTATTCGAAAAATGCTTGGTCAGGAACAGTCTCTCCTACATTGTACTAAGTGGTCTTGTCCAGGCTTCCTTTATTCCTTTATTTAAGAATAAATATTATTTGGACAATTCTGTACACATACCTTTTTTCTCTTTAGACATTTGTCTCAACACATGAGAAAATATCGTTCCATCAACAGATTAAAAACAAATGAGCATCAGCTGCACTACTTTCTTTCTCAGAATAAACTTCATGCCTGGAGATTTACTTTTATCCCAGGAGACTGACATCAGGTATGAATGTGAGTACGTTTCCAGGAAGAGCAGAAAACTCTCAAATTTGTTGTTTGAAATGCACGGGATACCGATAGGTCCAGTGTTTGCCATTTACTATCCGATCCTAGCCGCTATTGGAGTTCCAGGTAAATTATTCTCGTTAGTATCTGACTGTGTTAATCATCAAGTAAGTGCTTGGAATTACATTTCACCTGTCCTGTTTTTCTCTTCATTTTAAAGGTGTTCTTTTTCTCCAGTTTTATTCAATAAGAAGTCGTCATCCGACTTAATGCAGTTAGTTTCACTCACGTAATTTATCATTACTTTTGCGTCATTTTAAACAGTAACGGGTGTTAATTCCACATTTTATCTGATGGCGTCTTGCAGTTACTGACATAATCTATGATCTTAATGTAAGCGAAATCGTCTTCTTCATTGTTGGCATTTCATCACTATCATTACGCAATATCCTCATATTCCGGCACAATTCCTTACCTGTACATTTAGCACGACTTATTCTGTCAGGTCACTCTCATTGCTTCCACTACATCAGACTGTCCGACTTCCAACAGCATCTAATGACGGAGACGTAGGTTTAGTATATTACGACCGTTAGTGAGTTTGAATTTATGTACTGTATTCACAGTGTAATTGCAATTGCATTTACGTTGTTGATAAAGCGGTTTTGAGTGAAGTACCAAGATTTTTAATTGGCGTAACTGTAGTTGAATTGAACATAAATAATATTTTCGCCCCGTTATCACAGTGTAATTGAGATTTCATCATGAACTTGCGACTGATGCTGTCGCTTTGAACATGTAAAATAAAATACCCTCATTTTTATCATTTGCCGCTTTTGAGTCCAATAATCCTTAAATCAATCTGGAATCAGCGACTTTGTTCCCAGAAAGAATCCCCACTGTGCTACAGACCAACCAAATCCACTCAAATATGTGGATATTCCAGACCTTAACGTTTTTATTACTGTAAAGGCAAATGTAATGTATTAATTCCAGATGCAATTGATATTGCCAAACTATTGGATTTAAAGAAAAAAACACATTTTATCCTTTCACTATCGTTAAAATACAATGAAAGAATTCAGGAATTGGATTAACTTAACTATATTGGAAAACTTAACACAATAATGTAATAGATAAACAAATACTAATTAACTCTTCCAATATAATAACGTCGCCTGGAGAAATGCAAATTCCGAAAACAGATTGTCTCACACGCAAATCCTGTAGCAGATAGAGAGCACCCAACACCAACCTCACCAGCTTTAGTCTGTAATTGAGACAGGGCAAAATTCTGTGTTTATAGCCACAGTATTGTCATGCCTTTCAAAGCTCCATTGGCTGTTTGAAGAAGCATCATGAACGAGCGCAAATATCTGCCTTTTCCGCTATATTCTTGCACACAGTTTTCATCCGCACACTTATCAAATGTTGTCTTGAATGCTGAAATTGCACCTGCCTTCATGACCTGCCTTGGAAATTTGTTCCATACCCTAGGTAGTCACTGAATCAAAAAGATTTTTCACACTTCACCCTTCCTTCTTCATTACATCGCTTTAGGTTTATATGCTCTCATTTTTCCCCTTTATGACAGTGAGTAGCTTCTCCCTGTACACTCTCCAATCCATCCTTGATTTTGAAAACATCAATCAAATCACGTCTCCTCCTTTTACACTGCAAGGCAAATAATCCCATCTTCTTCAATGCATCCAAAAACCCGAGGTAAAACAATGGTTCCCAACATGACCCAATATATATAATATTTTAACCTGTGGTTCAAGCTGTCAAGCCATAATCCAGTGAAGAGATCAAATTTTCAATTACATCCTATGTAAACAACCTCCACAAAGTCGCAAGAATGCTGATTGACTTACGTTTGTTTTAGGATATTTATGAACAAGATAAATGCAAATGTTTCCAAGATAGTGAATTGAAATGACACACGTCTACTGTCTGTGGAATGCAGTCCTCATAATTCTGCATTTCCAAATTTATAACAACTTTTACATTTTTGTTTTTTTTCCCCTGTATTTTCAATAATTCTTTTTTATTATGTCCCAACTTGTGTTTGTTTCCTTGGTTTGTCCTTTATGAAGTTTCTTCAGATTCCTATGATTTTTGAAATTCTATCAAAACATTTCATTATAAACGTGGAGCGCTGTGGTGAGGCTAATGCACAATTGCTAATAATGCAAAGGATTAATTCAACATAGAATTAAAATAAACATTCTAATTTTTATGAGAAATCCACCAAATGGATTATTGTTTATTGAAGTCAAAATTGCAACCCGTATCTGTTTTTCCTGTCTCTTTCCGTTGCAGGAAACCTGGCAGTGATTGTGATCTTGTCTCAAAGAAGATGTGGTCTCTCTAAATGTATCACATATTATCTTCTCTCGATGGCAACAACAGATCTGCTGGTCATTATCACGGTTGTCATATTAAACCGGATTGCTGGGATTTACTTCCGATTTAGTTTCCTGTCTATCACACCAGTTTGCAGTGTTCGCAATGCAGTAAATTTTGCAGTCATTGACAGTTCTGTCTGGTTAACAGTGGCTTTCACCTTTGATCGATTTGTGGCCATATGTTGCCAAAATCTGAAATTAAAATATTGCACAAAGAGGGTGGCTTCCTGGGTGATAGGAATTGTGTCTGCACTGTTCTTTATAAAAAATATCTTTGTATACTTTGCTTATGAACCTATATACATAATTGACAATACACCCCGGTTCTGTGGTCTAAAAGTAGAATATTACACAACGATGGAATGGGCTGCATATGATTGGATTCGTTCCATTTTAACTCCTTGTCTTCCCTTCATTCTGATTTTATTGCTAAATGTTTTGACTGTCAGGCATATTTTTGCAGGCAATCGAGCCCGTAGGAGACTCCGGGCTCAGAGCAATGGAGAGAATCAGAGTGACCCAGAGATGGAGAAGCGCAAAAAGTCCATTGTTTTACTATTTGGCATCTCGGGAAGCTTCATCTTGTTATATTTGTTGTACTTCGTAACAATCATTTATGCCCGAATTGCAAATATTCCCTATTCATCTGGTTCTGATATCAGCAGAGTCATATTTATTGTCCAACAAAGCGGATACATGCTTCAGCTACTGAGCTCTTGCATCAATCCATTTATTTACGCTGGGATGCAGAGTCAAATCAGAGAGGAGGGAAAGAATGCTATGAAATATCCATTGAGACTCTTTGCTAAAATGCTCAAAAATGCAAAATGAAAGTAACCATTATGAACTCTCATTCACATTGCAGCCTTCACTTTTATTGGCTTTATTGAAAAATAACTTTTTCATTGAGTACCTTTGAAGTTGTGAAATTGTGTAATGTGTAACGACTGAAATCTATAAAGTCATGTACATCAGCCCTGCAGACTATTCTGTTAATTCCCATTTATATTGCATATTTGACTATATTTTACATTTACAAGAGGCTAGAGAACAGTAGAGTCTCTTAACCTTCATGTCCTGTGTGGATATTTGAATCTCTCATCTAAGAAAGTTAGTAACTAGCTTATGGTTATGCACACAAAATTAGTAGAGTTACTCCAGCTGTTCAAGCATGCAGTATCACGTTGGCTGTCTGGAGGGAATCATTTACTTTGTTTTCCACTCAATGCCACGGAATCCATAAGTTAAATTCACCAAGAGACGTCTTTAAATAAATGAGAAATTGGAGTTGATACTTCTTGATGGTCATTGCACTTGCTATGCTGTGTCATGTCGATGGAAGGCGTGCTGTGTCTTGCATTACTGTGTGCATGCAACAGACGATCACTTCTAATGTTAATTTTGAAGGAAGAATGATTGGTTTTGAGATCAAGCTGAGTTCCCATAAAGGAAATACAGATACTAGGCCTCTATTCAACTGATCAACGCACGAAACACAGCACTGTCTACCCAGCAGACAACTACTTCACCAACTCAAGCATGTCCCGAAATCCACACCCTCAAGGTAAAATGATCATGGAACAAACTGCAACAAGACAGCATCTCGTATCTTTTCACATAATTGCCGCCTACAAACCCAACTTTATATATAATTAAACATGAACTATTCCTTGAGATGGTTGAACTTCGTTCACCGAACAGATTGAACAATACAGTCCATCAAAACGTGTACCCTCTGTCACATCTCACTGATAACCAATCAACATGCTGACAATCACAGTGTCGACACATCTATCCACTTCCTTGGGTTTTTCAAAGTCAGGCAATAACCGCACTGTATTCCCATGGAGAATGGAAACTGCGCCTCTCTGTAGCCGTTGGACCCTGGACTCACTGCAGAATAACCACAAACAACAAGCATCACGCATGATGTATTATTGGAAAGATCTTATGCAAAGAACAGCTTGTTTGGAAATGTCCGATTGATAATCGCAAATCTCTATGATGCAGGTTTATGCAGGTGTTTCCAAAGTACCAACGCACACAAACGAAGTTGCATCAGGACATTATTCAACAGGGCCACAACACACTGCAGCACACCTGAACTACAAAAAGAGGAAGAAGAACACCTATACAAGGTATTCAACAAAACGATGCCCACTCAATTTCAGTAACAGATGCCTCAGGGAAAGACAACGAAATGAGGACATGCCACAACCCAAAGGACTGGCCACACTCCCATACATCAGGAGCATTTCTGAACTGACAGTCAGACTGCTGCGACCACTAGGACTCATAACAGCACACACACCAACAGCCACTCTCAGACAACAACTCACCAGGACAAAGGACCCGATTCCCAGCATGAGCAAAACCAACGTGGTTTACAAAATCCCATGCAAGGACTTCACAAAACACTACATAGGACAAACAGGAAGACAGCTAACAACCCGCATCCATGAACACCAACTGGCCACGAAACGACACGACCAGCTATCCCTAGTAGCCATACACTCAGATGACAAACAACATGAATTCGATTGGGACAACATCACCATTATAGGACAGGCCAAACAGAGAACAGCCAGGGAATTCCTAGAAGCATGGCACTCATCCACGAATTCGATCAACAGACACGTCGACATAGACCTTACATACCGATCACTGCAGCGGACAGCTACTGACAACCGGAAGCGGCAGATTCAAACCAGTATAAATGCCGGAGGAATCAGCACATAAACGCTTCACAGGAGGCTCCCAAGCACTGAAGATGTCACCTAGAAAGGGGACGAAACGTTTGCAAGAAAAACTCCCAGCTCGGCGAACAGAACCACAACAACGTGCACCCGAACTACAAATCCTCTCACAAACTTTGAACACCCACGGGCGAGAGACGCTAAGGCAAGCCAGAAAATGGGAATCCTGTGCTACCCGCCTAAGCGCCACATATGAACAACTCCGATTCCTGCATGAATGCCGGAAGAATCGAATCCTTCCACAATGTGTCAGATACAGACCACCAGTCAGCAATCCACAAGCCAGGGACACAGCCAGACAGAACGGACTCAGGATGATCCAGGTAATGCTCACAACAGACTCCACAAATGCAGTCAAGAAAGTGCGCGCCAAAAATCGTTAATTTTAAAAACTACCAATCAGGAATGGATCCGGACCATAGAACAAGCTATCACCATAGTACAGAATAGGACCACACACCGCAAAAAAGAGCCACTAAAAGAAAAAAAAATGGCCAAACTAACACTCAACGAAAAGGACACCACAACACACACCTGGGTTAAAAACCTTTCCCACAGACAGCTCGCAGATACGGAAAGAACAATACTGGCCAAAGGACTTAACTACAACCACAGGGACGCCAAGACAGCAGACTTCCTAGTTGCACTAGAATGCACACTCAGGAACAATGGATTAACAGAAGAGACACAATAAACAGTGAGACAAAGTATCATACCTATGATAACAAGAAAAAGACAAACACACACCCTCAACACTAAGGAGAAAGAAGCACTAAAATCACTAAGAAACGATAAGACCATAATCATACTACCAGCAGACAAAAGCAGAATGACTGTTATACTGAAAAGTCAGACTACATATAGAAAGCAGAACAACTACTTGCAGATACCAACACCTACCAAAAGAGGGAGTTTGACCCCACTCCACAGCTCACCAATAGGATAAACAACACACTGAGAAACCTACAAAAAAACGGACAGATAACCAGGTCTGACGTACAAAGAATGAAACCGGAAAGCAACAACACCCCCAGGTTCCATGGACTACCTAAAGTACACAAACCAGACATCCCACTCAGACCCATAGTATTACTACCAGGAACATCAACACACAAACTGGCTAAGGAGCTACAACAGAAACTGAAACACCTGGTTAGCGGATCCAGACACTCTATACAGTCAACACAAGAATTTTTGGACAGCATTAGAAATATACACATAGACAAGGAAGAAACCATGGTCTCCTTCAAATGTAACGGCACTGTTCACTTCTATTGACAAAACCCTAGCCAGAGAAACAATATCCAATTTGCTGGACATACATAACAGACAACAGGACGCTGAACCTATTAACAAAGACGGCATACTTAAACAACTAGAGCTGTGCCTCACAACACACTTCACATTCAACAACCAGATATATGAACAAATTAACGGGACACCCATGAGCTCACCGATCTCAGGACTGATAGCAGAAGCAGTTATGCAAAGGTTAGAAAAAACAGTTTTACCGCAACTACAACCCAAACAATGGATCAGATACGTGGACGACACCTTTGTAATCATAAAAAACACAGACATAGAGAACACACACCGGATCATCAACGCCACACTCACAGGAATCCGATTCACGAGAGAGGAAGAAAAGGACAATCAGCTCCCATTCCTGGACGTAATGGTACAAAGAACACCGAACGAAGAATTCACCATGAAGGTATACAGAAAAGCCACACACACAGACCAAGTCCTGAACTATGAAAGCAACCACCCCAACACACACAAACGAAGTTGCATCAGGACATTATTCAAAAGGACCACAGCACACTGCAGCACACCTTAACTACAAAAAGAGGATGAAGAACACCTATACAAGATATTCAACAAAAACGGATACCCACTCAATTTCAGTAACAGATGCCTCAGGGAAAGACAACGAAATGAGGACATGCCACAACCCAAAGGACTGGCCACATTCCCATACATCAGGAGCATTTCTGAACTGACAGTCAGACTGCTGCAACCACTAGGACTCATAACAGTACACAAACCAACAGCCACTCTCAGACAACAATTCACCAGGACAAAGGACCCGATCCCAGCATGAGCAAAACCAACGTGGTTTACAAAATCCCATGCAAGGACTGCACAAAACACTACATAGGACAAACAGGAAGACAGCTAACAACCCGCATCCATGAACACCAACTGGTCACGAAACGACACGACCAGCTATCCCTAGTAGCCATACACTCAGATGACAAACAACATGAATTCGATTGGGACAACATCACCATTATAGGACAGGCCAAACAGAGAACAGCCAGGGAATTCCTAGAAGCATGGCACTAATCAACGAATACCATCAACAGACACATCGACATAGACCCTATATAGCGGCCACTCCAGCTGACAGCTACTGACAACCGGAAGCGGCAGATTCAAACCATTATAAATGCCGGAGGAATCAGCACAGAAGCGCTTCACAGGAGGCTCCCAAGCACTGAAGATGTCACCTAGAAAGGGGACGAAACGTTTGCAAGAAAAACTCCTAGCTCGGCGAACAGAACCACAACAGTGCCTGAAAAGCCTGGCAGATCATAGGAGATCTCATAGAATATGGGAACAATGATAGACACCACACACACCAAAAGTATCAGTCAACTTACGAACATGTGAGGCAGTAAGCTTATCTTTGATGTCATTGAAAAATAAGACAACGGCGTGGAACAATGGACAAAATGTTTCCACATGTAGACCGTGATACAGTGTTAATGTCAGTGGAATAGAAATCCAACGATTTCTGTTAATTCTTACAGAGCAGAGATAATAACACAACTTCTGACGCGTCAAGCCAAAGGGAATTCCAGAATTCTAGAATGGTGCTCAATTGTGTAAAATAAAAGAACTTTTATGTGTTTTTTTGTATGTTGTACTTACCTGACTGCAGCTAGACAACTGAGTAAACTTGAGGAACTCAGGCCTCCACAACGGAAGCTTATTGTGGACCTTGCCTCGAAAAAAAATGTGCTCACAAATTAGCACTGCTGGCCAGAAATGTTCAATATAACGGTTGTTCAAGTCTGTCATTATACTTGCCTATGCTGACCAATTTAACAGCACATGTCTTCGTTTGAATGCAGCTTTCTAGAATTTACTGTATTTTTCTTTAAAACATGGTTTGACCAACTCGCTTGAAACATGGTGATCCTCAGGTTAAATCAACATCAAAGAACAAAGAACAAAGAAAATTTACATCCCAGGAACAGGCCTTTATGCCCTCCAAGCCTGAGCCGATTCAAATCCAGTTTCTAAACCTATCGCCCAATTCCTAAGCATCTGTATCCCTGTGCTCCCCTCCTACTCATGCATCTGTCCAAGTGCATCTTAAATGAATCTACGGTGCCTGTCTCTCCTACCTCGGCTTGCAAAAGGCACTGACCAACCTCTGTGTAAATTACTTGCCACACGTATCCCCCTTAAACTTTTCACCTCTCACCTCTCACCTCTCATTATTGGATCCTTCACTCTCGGAAAAAGCTTATCTCCATCTACCCTGTGTATATTCTTTATGATTTTGTAGACCTCAGTCAGTTCGCCCCGCCCTCCCATCTTCTTTCTTCTAATTAAAAAATCTTCTTTCTTCTAATTAAAACAATCCAAGCCTGCTAAACCTCTCTTCATAGCTAGCACCTTCCATACCAGGCAACATCCTCGTAAACCTTTGCGCCCTCTGCAAAGCATTCACATCGTTTTGGTAATGTCGTGAACAGAACCATACACAGAATTCTAAATGCAGCCGAACCAATGTATTGTACAATTTTAATGTGACCTCCAGCGCTTATACTCAATACTGCGTCCGATGAAGGCAAGCATGCCATATACCTTTTTGACCACTCTATCCACCTGTGCAGCAACTTTCAAGGTACAATGGACTTGCCAGATCTCTCTGCTCATCAACTTATAACCCAAGGCTCTTCCGTTTACTATATAATTCGTTCTCGAATTAGACTTCCCAAAATTCATCACCACACATTTGCCTAACTTGAACACCGTCTGGCACTTCTCCGCCGAACTCTCCAGTCCATCTATATTCTCCTGTATTCTTTGACAGTCCCCTATGCCATACTAGACTGCCCATGGTGTTAGGTGCATTAGTCAGGGGTAAAAGCCGGGGAATGGGTGTGGGTGGGTTATTCTTTGGTGGGTCGCTGTGGATCTGTTCGATCGAAGGGCTTATTTCCATACTGTAGGGAAGCTACTATCTTTGACAACTCATGCTCCTTTTGTTAATTTTCTTATTTTCTGCTACATCCTGTCCTGTTATCAATATCCAAAAGATATACCTTTTTCTGTCGGTTTGTATCTTACCAGGCTTCAGTGAGTGTATATAGGGCGTAAGTGAGGACTGCAAATGCTGGAGATCATAGTCAAGACTACATTTCAGCACCACTCTAATCTTCAGTGGGTGTTATGGGAAGTACACCCACACCTTTCCCCCTGTACAAAGGTCGTCAGATGTTGTAGGTTTACTAGAAGAATGTAACTGGCCACCTCTTGTCAAGATTGTTCTCATCGATGTTCCTCATTTCAGATGTCGATTATTCGGATTATACAATGCCTGTGGCGGCACGTTGATCCACCCCCACAATGTTTGTTGTTTTAATAACCCACCCCATTCGTTCTACAAGTTTGTAGGTAATAAGGAATGTGGAACATCCAATATTTCCCATTGTGTGCAGCCCATTGCGGCACCTGTTGACCTGTGAAGTGTGAGGCATTTTATCTGATTGTATTTCTGATGGTTCATTATTCTAGGATATCAACTGTTCCAGGCCTTAACAGTGTTAGGCTGATTTGCTTTGATTATCGGAAAAACTAACATGAGCCTGTTGTACGTAACCTCTGTGGTTAACAGATACTGATATCGTTGTTGTCATGGTAATGGGGCAATATATTCAATGTGCCAGAATTGAGCAGTTTGATCTCCTACCTTGAGTGGCTTTTTCGGCAGTGATACGCGTTTTTAGAACATAGAACATAGAAACATACAGCGCAGTAAAGGCCCTTCGGCCCTCAATGTTGCGCCGATCCAAGCCCACCTAACCTACATTAGCCCACTTTCCTCCATATGCCTATCCAATGCCCGTTTAAATGGCCATAAAGAGGGAGAGTCCACCACTGTTACTGGCAGTGCATTCCATGAACTCACGACTCGCTGAGTAAAGAATCTACCCCTAACATCTGTCCTATACCTACCACCCCTTAATTTAAAGCTATAAATTGTTCAGATATTTTACACCTGCCAGTGACTTCTTTCATCCGGTCGGCGGGGAAGTGCAAACCTCGATCACTTGCCCACTGCAAAATGCTGTGACACCCTAATTGTCATGACCTTTCACGAGCCCAAATTTCCAGCCTGATACTCTTTGGTGGTATCTTCGATTCTTCTGGTTTTTACTATTCCGTCTACAGTATTGTTATGATCAGCAGATTCCAAGCCATTCTTTACATGGCAATAACATGCTACACAGTAATTTTTTTATGTGCAGGCCCTCACCCCATGTTTGTTTACATAATTTTGCTTCCAGCAATCTACCAATTATATGTCTGCCAGTTCGATATCCATACAGCCAAGGTGATCAGCATCGACCCACGAGTCAGTATACATGTGCAGAATCTGACTCTTGGTTTTGTGCTCGGACCACAGTTGCCCATTTGGCATACCGGCTCGACCACCTCCAATGCACCTCACCTCCTACCCCACCTCCTTCACAATGGATAGTATTCTGTGTAGAGGGATTCAATGCCACTAGTGGCCATGACCATCGGCCAGCCTTCCAGGAATAGACCCATCAGTGAATCAAACCCTGTCACAAGTATCTTTGAGCAGTTGTTTGACCGGAACGCCCACCCCAATGAACAGGAGCTGCAGACATGGCCAGGTCGTAACTTGGGTTTATTCTCTTAATGGGTATTCAGTGAGTTTGGCAATCTGTTCTTTCCCCTTTTTTATACAATCCCTACAGTATGGGAACAGGCCCTTCAGCCCAACAAGTCCACACTGACCCTCCAGATTAACCCACCCAGACCTATTCCCTGACCCTACTACTCTATATTTTACCCCTGACTAATGCACCTAACCTACACATCCCTGAACACTATGGGCAATTTAGCAGGAACCGAGGTCCCTGGCACTGTGAGGCAGCAGTGCTAACCACTAAGCCACCGTGCCTTTCTTGTCTCCATCAGTTATGTCCCATTTCAATTTTGCAGTGTAGCATTGTTAGTTTGTACCGACCTTGTGAGTCACACCGTCAGATAACTCTCTCATCAGAATCGGTCATTCAGGTCTGAGGAGCATTTTCTGCACACCGGTCTGCCCGATGTGAGCCCAATAGCAGGTCGGAAGTTGATGTTCAAATAGTGTGTAACGCGTAGCTGCCTCAGAGAGTTTTCTGAACCAGAAGCCTTTTTGCCTTTGCTAGAAGCTCCACATGGCTACATCTCGAACTAATCAAATGGAATAAGCTCCATGCATCATGGAAACTGCTTAAGTTACCTGGTTAGTTTTCTATTTTTTTATTTCTCCCTTAACTTTTTTTCTTGGTGTGAACGGAGCTGAAAAAAAGGTTATTGCGTCAAATCATTGCTGTGCTGACTGAGGAGTATGTGGAGTATGCTGTTGGGAGATGCTTGTTCATGTGCTGGTAACCGAGACTGATGGTAAATTGTAAACATGCACATCGTTGACTGCCAATGTGAGAGAGTGGAGCTGGAAGTAGTGGCAGAGAACAGAGCGGGATGGGTGGGTTGGAAACTGTGGCGTTCTTTGCTGGCCAACCCACCACAAAACCTTGAGTAGCGCTCATTTATTCAATGCCAGGAGATTAATGCACAGATTCGAGGAAACTAACTGCCCTCATTCATTCACAAAAACAGATTGCCTGCGTTAATTCAATATTTAGAGCTTCTCTCATTTCTTCAGTTTCTCGAGCTAAACGATTTCATATAATTAAAAAAGCTGAAACACATGCATCAATCATTGAATTAAACTTGACTCATTTACTTAGTGAATCAAACTGCTCTCATTCATTATTTCAATGAGTAACGCTTTTCTCATTCATTCAATGTTTCAAACGTCATGCACTCATTCATTAGAAATGATTCTACGTGAGAATTCAACGAGAAGAGCTTCGCTCATTTATTCAATGACACGAGAATAACGAATATATTCAAGTAAACTAATTGCACTCATTCACTCAATGAAACAAAATGTCCGCGTTAATTCAATTGTAGAGCTACTCTCATTTCTTTAATGCTTGAAGATTAACACATTCATTCAATGAAATAAACTGCAGGCGTTAATTCATTGAGTAGATCTTCTCTCATTGCTTCTATGCGTTTCACGCAATGATTCAAGTCAACAAACTGCATACGATCATTCATTCATACAGTCTGCACGTTTTAATACAATGAGTAGAGCTTTTCTCATTCGTTCAAAAATTCAATTCTACCTGAATCATTCAACGTAACAAAGGGTGAGAGTTTAATGCATTGATTCAATGAATCAAACTGCACTCATTCATTCAATGAAACAAACTGCAATCATTCGTTCATTGTATCAAACTGCACTAACTCATTCAAAGAAACACAGTACGTTTGTTCAATCTTAGAGTAGAGCTTCTTTCATTTCTTCAATGTCCCGAACTTAAGGCGTTAATTCAATGAAACAAACTGCTTTCATTCAATCAATGTGTCATTTTGCAAGCATGATTAAATAAATCGAGTGTTATTCATTCATTCAATGAAATAAACTTCTCCCATTGACTTATTGATTCCAACTGCATTCATCCACTCAATGAATCAAACTGTACTCATTCATTCCATGAAAAACTCTGCCATTCATTCAATGAAACATGTTGCTCGCTTTCTATCAAAGAAACCAACTGCATGCATCCATTTAATCAAATAGACTGCACGTGTTAATTCAATGCCTAGAGCTTGTCTCATTCATTCGATACCTCGAGTTTAATGCACAGATACAATGAGACAAACTGCACACATTCATTCACTGAAACAGATTGCACGTATTCATTCCATGAGAAGAGCGTCTCTCATTTTTTTCAAAGTCCCGAGCTGAACCTCTTACTTCAATGACACAATTTGCTCATTCATTCCATGAAAGACTCTGCACATGCTAATCGAATGAGTAGAGCTTTTGCCATTCATTCAATGAAACAAGTTGCTCCCTTTCTATCAAAGGAACCAACTGCATGCATCCATTTAATCAAATGGACTGCACGTGTTAATTCAACGAGTAGTGGTTCGTTCATTTATTCAATGCCACGAGATTAACGAATAGATTCAAGAAAACTAACTGCACTCATTCACTCAATGAAACAAACTATCCGCGTTAATTCAATTGTAGAGCTTCTCTCATTTATTCACTGTCTCGAGCTTAACGCTATCATTCAATGAAACAATTTGCAATCATTCAGTCATTGAGTCAAACTTCAATCATTGATGCAATGAATCAAACGTTATTCAGTGATTCAATGAATGAAACTTATCTCATTTCTTCCGTGACTCCAACTGCATTCATCCATTTAATCAATCAAACAGCACTCATTCAATCCATGAAAAAATCTGCACATACTAATCGAATGAGTAGTTGTTTATGCCATTCATTCAATGAAACAAGTTACAAGCTTTCTGTCAAAGAAGCCAACTGCATGCATTCATTTAATCAAACAGACTGCACGTGTTAATTCAATGGGTAGAGCTAATCTCATTCATTCAATACCACGAGTTTAAAACAGCGATCCAATTAAATCAGCTGCACACAGACATTCACTGAAGCAGACTGAACGTATTAATTCCACGAGAAGAGCTACTTTCATTGATTTCAATGTCTCAAGCTTTACGTTTCATTTGAATGAAACAATTTGCTAACATTCAAATCATTGATTCAAACTTGAATTATTGTACTACAGCATCAAACGTTATTAATTGGTTCGATGAAACAAGGTTATCTCATTTTTTTTAATGTATCAAACTGCACTACTTCGTTCAAGGAATCTGACTGCGTTAGTTAATTGAAAGAGTGCAGCTTCTTCCATTCATTCAATGATACGAGCTAAACGCATTCTTTCAATGAAACGGACAGCACGTTTTGATTCAATGAATGGGGCTTCTCTCATTTATTCAATGTTTCAAGATTAACAAATTCATTCAATGAAATAAACTGCAGGCGTTAATTCATTGATTGGATCTTCTCTCATTCCTTCTATACGTTTCGCGCATTGATTCAAGTTAACAAACTGCATACGTTCATTCCATCATACAGTCTGCACATTTTAATACAATGAGTAGAGCTTTTCTCATTCGTTCAAAAATTCAATTCTACCTGAATCATTCAACGAAACAAGGGAAAAAGTTAAACACATTGATTCAATGAATCAAACTGCACTCATTCATTCAATAAAGCAAGCTGCAATCATTCGTTCATTGTATCAATCTGCACTAACTCATTCAAAGAAACACAATGCGTTTGTTCAATCTTAGAGTAGAGCTTCTTTCATTTATTCAATGTCCCGAACTTAAAGCGTTGATTCAATGAAACAAACTGCTTTCATTCAATCATTGTGTCATTTTCAAGCATGATTCAATAAATCGAACGGTATTCATTGATTCAATGAAATAAACTTATCCCATTTACTTAGTGATTCCAACTGCATTAATCTACTCAATGATTCAAACTGCACTCATTCCTTCCATGAAAAACTCTGCACATGCTAATCGAATGAGTAGAGCTTTCGCCATTCATACAATGAAACCAGTTGCTCGCTTTCTGTCAAAGAAACCAACTGCATGCAATTTAATCAATTTAAGAAACCAACTGCAGACATTTAATCAAATAGACTGCACCTGTTAATGCAATGCGTAGAGCTTGTCTCATTCTTTCAATACCACGAGTTTAAAGCACAGATACAATGAAACAAACTGCACACATTCATTCACTGAAACTGATTGAACGTATTAATTCCATGAGAAGAGCTTCTCTCATTGTTTTCAAAGTACCGAGCTGGAACTCTGATTTCAATGACACAATTTGCTATCATTCAATCGTTGATTCAAACTCAATTATTGTACCAAAGCATCAAAAGGTATTCCTTGATTCGATGAAACAAGTTTATCTCATGTATTTAATTTGTCAAACTTAACTAATTCTTTCAAGGAAACTCACTGCGTTAGTTAATTCAAAGAGTGCAGCTTCTGCCATTCTTTCAATGAAACGGACCGCACGTTTTCATTCACTGAAAGAGCTTCTCTCATTTATTCAATGTCTCGAGCTTGACGCATTGACTCAATGAAACAAACTGTACAAATTCATTCAATGAAACATATGGCTCTTGTATATTAAATGAGCTGTGCTTCTCTCATTTATTTAATGTCTCGAACTTAACGATTTCATTTAATGAAACAAGCTGAAACAAATGAATGAATCATTGAATTAAACTTGACTTATTTATTTAGTTAATCAAACTGCACTGATTCATTCAATGAAAGACTGCACGTGTTAATTCAAAGGGTAGAGCTTCTCTCGTTTATGCAAATTCTCGTCCGTAAAACTTTCATTCAATCAAGCAAAGTGCAATTCTTCAATCATTGAATCAAACTTCAATCATTGATTCAATGAATCAAACGTTATTCATTGAATCAATGGAGAAACTGAACTCATTTATTTCGTTAATTGCACAGCATTCTTTCAAAGAAAAACACTGCACTACTAATGCAAAGAGTAGAGCGTTTACCATTCATTCAAACAAACTGCACGCGTTCATTCACTGACTCAAACTTCATAAATTCATTCAATGAAACAGACTGGACGTGATGGTTCTATGAGGAGAACGTCTCTCATTCATTCAATGCCACGAGATCAATAAATAGATTCAAGGACACTAACTGCCCTCATTCACTCAATGAAATAAACTGCACGCGTTAATTCAATGTGAAGTGCTTCTCTCATTTATTCAATATCTCGATCCTAACGCTTTCATTCAATAAAACAAACTGCAATCATGCATTCATTGAGTCAACCTTCAATCATTGGGATGCTATACTTTATTGTGACAGGAATTGCACATTACAAAATGGATATTTCACTTTGGTTATACAGGAAGTTGGTGACACCACGTCATGAAAACTGTCCCCTTTATGAGGGATGTCAATGTAAATGAAAGGTGGTTCAGAGGACTTGATTGAAATGTATAAGATCCTGAATGATTTTGATGAAATGGACACGGAAAGATTTATTCTATTGTGAGTCCAGTCCAGAAGTGGGGTTCTCCAGGACCTGATCAGGTGCACATTAGTGAAGCTGTGGGACGTCAGGGGCGTGATTGCTGAGCCTCTTGCTGAGATATTTGTATAATCGAAAGTCACATGTGTGGTGCTGGAAGACTGGAGGTTGGCTCACGTACTGCCACTGTTTAAGAAAGGGTGGTACAGACAAGCCAGTGAATTATAAACTAGTGAGCCTGATGGTGGGAATCCTGAGGGACCGAATATACATGTATATGGAAAGGTAAGGACTGATTAGGGATATGGCTTTGTGCGTGGGAAATCATGTCTCACAAAACTTGATTGAGTTATTTGAAGAAGTAACAAAGAGGATTGATGAGGGCAGAACAGTAGATGTGTATTATATGGACTTCAGTAAAGCGTTCAACAAGGTTCCCCATAGGAGACTGGTTACCAAGGTTAGATCTCATGGAACACAGGGGGAACTAACCATTTGGATACAGAACGGGCTCAAAGGTAGAAGACAGAGCGTGGTGGTGGAGGGTTGTGACCAGTGGAGTGCCACAAGGATTGGCGCTGGGTCCACCACCTTTCGTCATTTATATAAATGATTTGAATGTGGCCTTAAGAGGTTTAGTTAGTAGAATGGCAGATGACACCAAAATTGGGGGTATAATTGACAGAGAAGAAGGTTATCTCAGACTGCGATGGGATCCTAATGAGCTGAGGATTGACAGATGGAGTTTAATTTAGACAAATGCAAGTTGTTGCATTTTGTGAAAGCAAATCTTAGCAGGACTTATACACTTCATGGTAAGCTCCTCGGGCGTGCTGCTGAATAAAAAGACCTAGGAGTGCAGTTTCATAGCCCCTTGAAAGTGGAGTCACAGGTAGGTAGGATAGTGAAGAAGGCATTTGGTATGCTTTCCTTTATTGGTCAGAGTATTGAGTACAGGAGTTGGGAGGTCATGATGCAGCTATACAGGATGTTGGTTACGCCACTGTTGGAATATTGCACGCAATCCTGGTCTCCTTCTTATCGGACAGATGTTGTGAAACTTGAAAGGGTTCAGAAAAGATTTACAGGGATGTTGCCAGGGTTAGAGGATTTGAGACAGAGGGAGCGGCTGAAGAGGCTGGGGCGGTTTCCTCAGGGGCATCGCAGGTTGAGGGGTGACGTTATAGATACTTACAAAATCATGAGGAGCATTGATAGGATACATAGAAACAGCCTTTTTCCCTGGGGTCGGTTGGTCTAGAACTAGAGGGCATAGGTGCGAGGGGAAAGATATAAAAGAGATCTACGGGGCAATTTTTTCACACAAAATGTCGATTGGTTATGGAATGAGCTGCCAAGAGCAAGTGGTGGAGGCTGGTACAATTGCAAAATTTAAAAGGCCTTCGAATTGGTATATGAATAGGAAGGGTTTGGAGGGATATGGGCTGGTTGCTGGCAGGTGGGACTAGATTGGGTTGGGATATCTGGTCGGCATGGACGGGTTGGAGCGAAGGGTCTGTTTCCATGCTGTACATCTCTAGCACTCTACGACTGTGAACATGAGCTCTTACATGTTCTCAAAATCAGTGAAAACCTCTATGATGTTACTTACATTCAGATCCGAGGAAACCCAGTAACCAATACCTGAAAATGTAGCCTATTTTTCATCCTCAATGAGGTCCCCTGTGATCTGTATTGAAGAGATTTTAGGACCTGCAATGGTTGTACATGATTCATCCCCATATTTTGCCTGATATCTCACACTTGCCCATAGAAACCAACACAGGCATACGGTTGATTGTCCATGCTGTCGTGGGTAGTGGTGTCCTCAGGAAATTTAGCTTAGAGAAGGGTGACTTTAAATAACTCTATACTGTGCCTCAACATTCCTAGTGAGAGGACAATAATTAGCCTGGGGTGCTGTGTCAGATATTGGAAGATATCTCATGCAATCAATGTGCACGCATTCATTCAAAGAAACGAACTGCATGAATTCATTTAATCAAACACATGGCATGTGTTTATTTATGGAATAGAGCTTCTTTCATTCATTCAACGTTTGCAACTGACCTCTCCAAGCTTTACGTTTCATTTGAATGAAACAATTTGCTAACATTCAAATCATTGATTCAAACTTGAATTATTGTACTACAGCATCAAACGTTATTAATTGGTTCGATGAAACAAGGTTATCTCATTTTTTTAATGTATCAAACTGCACTACTTCGTTCAAGGAATCTGACTGCGTTAGTTAATTCAAAGAGTGCAGCTTCTGCCATTCATTCAATGATACGAGCTAAACGCATTCTTTCAATGAAACGGACTGCACGTTTTGATTCAATGAATGGGGCTTCTCTCATTTATTCAATGTTTCAAGATTAACAATCTCATTCAATGAAATAAACTGCAGGCCTTAATTCATTGAGTAGATCTTCTCTCATTCGTTCTATGCGTTTAACGCATTGATTCAAGTTAACAAACTGCATACGTTCATTCCATCATACAGTCTGCACATTTTAATACAATGAGTAGAGCTTTTCTCATTCATTCAAAGATTCAATTCTACCTGAATCATTCAACGAAACAAGGGAAAAAGTTAAACACATTGATTCAATGAATCAAACTGCACTCATTCATTCAATAAAGCAAGCTGCAATCATTCGTTCATTCTATCAATCTGCACTAACTCATTCAAAGAAACACAATGCGTTTGTTCAATCTTAGAGTAGAGCTTCTTTCATTTATTCAATGTCCCGAACTTAAAGCGTTGATTCAATGAAACAAACTGCTTTCATTCAATCATTGTGTCATTTTCAAGCATGATTCAATAAATCGAACGGTATTCATTGATTCAATGAAATAAACTTCTCCCATTTACTTAGTGATTCCAACTGCATTCACCTACTCAATGATTCAAACTGCACTCATTCCTTCCATGAAAAACTCTGCACATGCTAATCGAATGAGTAGAGCTTTTGCCATTCATACAATGAAACAAGTTGCTCGCTTTCTGTCAAAGAAACCAACTGCATGCAATTTAATCAATTTAAGAAACCAACTGCAGACATTTAATCAAATAGACTGCACCTGTTAATGCAATGCGTAGAGCTTGTCTCATTCTTTCAATACCACGAGTTTAAAGCACAGATACAATGAAACAAACTGCACACATTCATTCACTGAAACTGATTGAACGTATTAATTCCATGAGAAGAGCTTCTCTCATTTTTTTCAAAGTACCGAGCTGGAACTCTGATTTCAATGACACAATTTGCTATCATTCAATCGTTGATTCAAACTCAATTATTGTACCAAAGCATCAAAAGGTATTCCTTGATTCGATGAAACAAGTTTATCTCATGTATTTAATTTGTCAAACTTAACTAATTCTTTCAAGGAAACTCACTGCGTTAGTTAATTCAAAGAGTGCAGCTTCTGCCATACTTTCAATGAAACGGACCGCACGTTTTCATTCACTGAAAGAGCTTCTCTCATTTATTCAATGTCTCGAGCTTGACGCATTGACTCAATGAAACAAACTGTACAAATTCATTCAATGAAACATATGGCTCTTGTAAATTAAATGAGCTGTGCTTCTCTCATTTATTTGATGTCTCGAACTTAACGATTTCATTTAATGAAACAAGCTGAAACAAATGAATGAATCATTGAATTAAACTTGACTTATTTATTTAGTTAATCAAACTGCACTGATTCATTCAATGAAAGACTGCACGTGTTAATTCAAAGGGTAGAGCTTCTCTCGTTTATGCAAATTCTCGTCCGTAAAACTTTCATTCAATCAAGCAAAGTGCAATCCTTCAATCATTGAATCAAACTTCAATCATTGATTCAATGAATCAAACGTTATTCATTGAATCAATGGAGAAACTGAACTCATTTATTTCGTTAATTGCACAGCATTCTTTCAAAGAAAAACACTGCACTACTAATGCAAAGAGTAGAGCGTTTACCATTCATTCAAACAAACTGCACGCGTTCATTCACTGACTCAAACTTCATAAATTCATTCAATGAAACAGACTGGACGTGATGGTTCTATGAGGAGAACGTCTCTCATTCATTCAATGCCACGAGATCAATAAATAGATTCAAGGACACTAACTGCCCTCATTCACTCAATGAAATAAACTGCACGCGTTAATTCAATGTGAAGTGCTTCTCTCATTTATTCAATATCTCGATCCTAACGCTTTCATTCAATAAAACAAACTGCAATCATGCATTCATTGAGTCAACCTTCAATCATTGGGATGCTATACTTTATTGTGACAGGAATTGCACATTACAAAATGGATATTTCACTTTGGTTATACAGGAAGTTGGTGACACCACGTCATGAAAACTGTCCCCTTTATGAGGGATGTCAATGTAAATGAAAGGTGGTTCAGAGGACTTGATTGAAATGTAAAAGATCCTGAATGATTTTGATGAAATGGACACGGAAAGATTTATTCTATTGTGAGTCCAGTCCAGAAGTGGGGTTCTCCAGGACCTGATCAGGTGCACCTTAGTGAAGCTGTGGGACGTCAGGGGCGTGATTGCTGAGCCTCTTGCTGAGATATTTGTATAATCGAAAGTCACATGTGTGGTGCTGGAAGACTGGAGGTTGGCTCACGTACTGCCACTGTTTAAGAAAGGGTGGTACAGACAAGCCAGTGAATTATAAACTAGTGAGCCTGATGGTGGGAATCCTGAGGGACCGAATATACATGTATATGGAAAGGTAAGGACTGATTAGGGATATGGCTTTGTGCGTGGGAAATCATGTCTCACAAAACTTGATTGAGTTATTTGAAGAAGTAACAAAGAGGATTGATGAGGGCAGAACAGTAGATGTGTATTATATGGACTTAAGTAAAGCGTTCAACAAGGTTCCCCATAGGAGACTGGTTAGCAAGTTTAGATCTCATGGAACACAGGGGGAACTAACCATTTGGATACAGAACTGACTCAAAGGTAGAAGACAGAGGGTGGTGGTGGAGGGTTGTGATCAATGGAGTGCCACAAGGATTGGCGCTGGGTCCACCACCTTTCGTCATTTATATAAATGATTTGAATGTGGCCTTAAGAGGTTTAGTTAGTAGGATGGCAGATGACACCAAAATTGGGGGTAGAATTGACAGAGAAGAAGGTTATGGGATCCTAATGAGCTGAGGATTGACAGATGGAGTTTAATTTAGACAAATGCAAGTTGTTGCATTTTGTGAAAGCAAATCTTAGTAGGACTTATACACTTCATGGTAAGTTCCTCGGGAGTGCTGCTGAACAAAAAGACCTAGGAGTGCAGTTTCATAGCCCCTTGAAAGTGGAGTCGCAGGTAGATAGGATAGTGAAGAAGGCATTTGGTATGCTTTCCTTTATTGGTCAGAGTATTGAGTACAGGAGTTGGGAGGTCATGATGCAGCTATACAGGATGTTGGTTAGGCCACTATTGGAATATTGCACGCAATCCTGCTCTCCGTCCCATCGGAAAGATGTTGTGAAACTTGAAAGGGTTCAGAAAAGATTTACAGGGATGTTGCCAGGGTTAGAGGATTTGAGACACAAGGAGCGGCTGAAGAGGCTGGGGAGGTTTCCTCAGGGGCATCGCAAGCTGAGGGGTGTCCTTATAGAGGTTTACAAAATCATGAGGAGCATGGATAGGATAAATAGAGAAAGTCTTTCCTTGGGGTCTGGGAGTCCAGAACTAGAGGGCATAGGTGAGTGGGGAAAGATACAAAAGAGACCTACGGGGCAACTTTTTCACGCAGAGTGTGGAATGGATATGGAATGAGCTGCCAGAGCAAGTGGTGGAGGCTGGCACAATTGCAAGATTTAAGAGGCCTTTAAATTGGTATATGAATAGGAAGGGTTTGGACGGATATGGGCTGGGTGCTGGCAGGTGGGACTAGATTGGGTTGGGATATCTGGTCGACATGGACGGTTTGGAACTAAGGGTCTGTTTCCGTGCTGTACATTTCTAGCACTCTACGACTGTGAACATGAGCGCTTACATGTTTTGTTGGAATCTCTTATTCCAACAAAAATCAGTGAAAACCTCTATGATGTTATTAAAGAGATTTTAGCAACTGCAATGGTTGTACATGATTCATCCCCATATTTTGCCTGATATCTAACACTTGCCCATAGAATTCGATACAGTCATATGGTTGATTGTCCATGCTGTCTTGGGTAGTGGTGTCCTCAGTCAATTTAGTTTAGAGAAGGGTGACTTTAAATAACTCTATACTGTGCCTCAACATTCCTAGTGAGAGGACAATAATCAGCCAGGGGATCTGTGCCAGATATTGGTTAGATATCTCATGCAATCAATGTGCACGCATTCATTCAAAGAAACGAACTTCATAAATTCATTTAATCAAACACACGGCATGTGTCTATTTATGGAGTAGAGCTTCTCTCGTTCATTCAGTCAACGTTTCCAACTGAACTCTCCAATTCAATGCAACAACTGCACGTATTCATTCTCTGAGAAGCGCTTCACTCATTGTTCCAATACCACGAGTTTAAAGCACAGATTCAATGAACGAGACTGCATGCGTTGATTCCATGAGAAGAACTTCTCTCATTTTTCTTTCAATGTCTCAAGTTAACGTTTTACTTCAATGAAACAATTTGCTACCGTTCAAACTTCAAACTTGAATCATTGTACCAAAGCATCAAACAAACTGCAATCATTCAATCATCGAATCAAACTTCAAATATTGACTCAATGAATCAAATATTATTCATCTAATCACTAAAACCAATTTCACTCATTTATTTCATGATTGCACAGCATTCGTTCATTTAAAGAAACACTCTGCACTTGCTAATGCGAAATGTAGAGCGTTTAACATTCATTCAATGAAACAAACTGCAAGTGTTAGTTCAATGAGTAGAGCTTCTCTCATTCATTCAATATTTCAAGTTTAATGCATTCATTCAATGGAAATGACTGTACCTGTTAATTTAATGAGTAGAGTATCGCTCATTTATTCAATGCCAGGAGATTAATGCACAGATTCGAGGAAACTAACTGCCCTCATTCATTCACAAAAACAGATTGCCTGCGTTAATTCAATGTGTAGAGCTTCTCTCATTTCTTCAATTTCTCGAGCTTAACGATTTCATATAACGAAACAAGCTGAAACAAGTGAATCAATCAAAGAATTAAACTAGACATTTATTTAGTGAATCAAACTGCACTGATTCATTCAATGAAAGACTTCACGTGTTAATTCAAAGGGTAGAGCTTCTCTCGTTTATGCAAATTCTCCTCCATAAAACTTTCATTCAATCAAGCAAAGTGCAAGCCTTCAATCATTGAATCAAACTTCAATCATTGATTCAATTAATCAAACGTTAGTCATTGAATCAATGGAGAAACTGAACTCATTTATTTTGTTAATTACACAGCATTCTTTCAAAGAAAAACTCTGCACTACTAATGCAAAGAGTAGAGCGTTTACCATTCATTCAAACAAACTGCACGCGTTCATTCAGTGACTCAAACTTCATGAATTCATTCAATGAAACAGACTGGACGTGATGGTTCAATGAGTAGAACGTCTCTCATTCATTCAATGCCACGAGATTAATAAATAGATTCAAGAACACTAACTGCCCTCAGTCACTCAATGAAATAAACTGCACGCGTTAATTCAATGTGAAGAGCTTCTCTCATTTATTCAATGTCTCGATCCTAACGCTTTCATTCAATAAAACAAACTGCAATCACGCATTCATTGAGTCAAACTACAATCATTGGGATGCTATCCTTTATTGTGACAGGAATTGCACATTACAAAATGGATATTTCACTTTGGTTATACAGGAAGTTGGTGACACCACGTCATGAAAACTGTCCCCTTTGTGAGGGATGTCAATGCATTGAAGGTGGTCCAGGGGACTTGATTGAAATGTATAAGATCCTGAATGATTTTGATGAAATGGACATGGCAAGATTTATTCTATTGTGAGTCCAGTCCAGAAGTGGGGTTCTCCAGGACCTGATCAGGTGCACCTTTGAGAAGCTGTGGGAAGTCTGGGGCGTGATGACTGAGCCTCTTGCTGAGATATTTGTATAATCGAAAGTCACAGGTGTGGTGCTGGAAGACTGGAGGTTGGCTCACGTACTGCCACTGTTTAAGAAAGGGTGGTACAGACAAGCCAGGGAATTATAAACCAGTGAGCCTGATGGTGGGAATCCTGAGGGACCGAATAAACATGTATATGGAAAGGTCAGGACTGATTAGGAATATGGCTTTGTGCGTGGGAAATCATGTCTCACAAAACTTGATTGAGTTTTTTGAAGAAGTAACAAAGAGGATTGATGAGGGCAGAACAGTAGATGTGTATTATATAGACTTCAGTAAGGCGTTCAACAAGGTTCCCCATAGGAGACTGGTTAGCAACATTAGATCTCATGGAACACAGGGGTAACTAACCATTTGGATACAGAACTGGCTCAAAGGTAGAAGACAAAGGGTGGTGGTGGAGGGTTGTGACCAGTGGAGTGCCACAAGGATTGGCGCTGGGTCCACCACTTTTCGTCATTTATATAAATGATTTGAATGTGGCCTTAAGAGGTTTAGTTAGTAGGATGGCAGATGACACCAAAATTGGGGGTAGAATTGACAGAGAAGAAGGTTATCTCAGACTGCGATGGGATCCTAATGAGCTGAGGATTGACAGATGGAGTTTAATTTAGACAAATGCAAGTTGTTGCATTTTGTGAAAGCAAATCTTAGTAGGACTTATACACTTCATGGTAAGTTCCTCGGGAGTGCTGCTGAACAAAAAGACCTAGGAGTGCAGTTTCATAGCCCCTTGCAAGTGGAGTCGCAGGTAGATAGGATAGTGAAGAAGGCATTTGGTATGCTTTCCTTTATTGGTCAGAGTATTGAGTACAGGAGTTGGGAGGTCATGATGCAGCTATACAGGATGTTGGTTAGGCCACTATTGGAATATTGCACGCAATCCTGCTCTCCGTCCCATCGGAAAGATGTTGTGAAACTTGAAAGGGTTCAGAAAAGATTTACAGGGATGTTGCCAGGGTTAGAGGATTTGAGACACAAGGAGCGGCTGAAGAGGCTGGGGAGGTTTCCTCAGGGGCATCGCAAGCTGAGGGGTGTCCTTATAGAGGTTTACAAAATCATGAGGAGCATGGATAGGATAAATAGAGAAAGTCTTTCCTTGGGGTCTGGGAGTCCAGAACTAGAGGGCATAGGTGAGTGGGGAAAGATACAAAAGAGACCTACGGGGCAACTTTTTCACGCAGAGTGTGGAATGGATATGGAATGAGCTGCCAGAGCAAGTGGTGGAGGCTGGCACAATTGCAAGATTTAAGAGGCCTTTAAATTGGTATATGAATAGGAAGGGTTTGGACGGATATGGGCTGGGTGCTGGCAGGTGGGACTAGATTGGGTTGGGATATCTGGTCGACATGGACGGGTTGGAACTAAGGGTCTGTTTCCGTGCTGTACATTTCTAGCACTCTACGACTGTGAACATGAGCGCTTACATGTTTTGTTGGAATCTCTTATTCCAACAAAAATCAGTGAAAACCTCTATGATGTTATTAAAGAGATTTTAGCAACTGCAATGGTTGTACATGATTCATCCCCATATTTTGCCTGATATCTAACACTTGCCCATAGAATTCGATACAGTCATATGGTTGATTGTCCATGCTGTCGTGGGTAGTGGTGTCCTCAGTCAATTTAGTTTAGAGAAGGGTGACTTTAAATAACTCTATACTGTGCCTCAACATTCCTAGTGAGAGGACAATAATCAGCCAGGAGATCTGTGCCAGATATTGGTTAGATATCTCATGCAATCAATGTGCACGCATTCATTCAAAGAAACGAACTTCATAAATTCATTTAATCAAACACACGGCATGTGTCTATTTATGGAGTAGAGCTTCTCTCGTTCATTCAGTCAACGTTTCCAACTGAACTCTCCAATTCAATGCAACAACTGCACGTATTCATTCTCTGAGAAGCGCTTCACTCATTGTTCCAATACCACGAGTTTAAAGCACAGATTCAATGAACGAGACTGCATGCGTTGATTCCAAGAGAAGAACTTCTCTCATTTTTCTTTCAATGTCTCAAGTTAACGTTTTACTTCAATGAAACAATTTGCTACCGTTCAAACTTCAAACTTGAATCATTGTACCAAAGCATCAAACAAACTGCAATCATTCAATCATCGAATCAAACTTCAAATATTGACTCAATGAATCAAATACTATTCCTCTAATCAATAAAACCAATTTCACTCATTTATTTCATGAATTGCACAGCATTCGTTTATTAAAAGAAACACTCTGCACTTGCTAATGCAAAAAGTAGAGCGTTTACCATTCATTCAATGAAACAAACTGCAAGTGTTAGTTCAATGAGTAGAGATTCTCTCATTCATTCAATATTTCAAGTTTAATGCATTCATTCAATGGAAATGACTGTACCTGTTAATTTAATGAGTAGAGTATCGCTCATTTATTCAATGCCAGGAGATTAATGCACAGATTCGAGGAAACTAACTGCCCTCATTCATTCACAAAAACAGATTGCCTGCGTTATTTCAATGTGTAGAGCTTCTCTCATTTCTTCAATTTCTCGATCTTAACGATTTCATATAACGAAACAAGCTGAAACAAGTGAATCAATCAAAGAATTAAACTAGACATTTATTTAGTGAATCAAACTGCACTGATTCATTCAATGAAAGACTTCACGTGTTAATTCAAAGGGTAGGGCTTCTCTCGTTTATGCAAATTCTCCTCCATAAAACTTTCATTCAATCAAGAAAAGTGCAAGCCTTCAATCAATGAATCAAACTTCATTGATTGAATCAAACGTTAGTCATTGAATCAATGGAGAAACTGAACTCATTTATTTCGTTAATTACACAGCATTCTTTCAAAGAAAAACTCTGCACTACTAATGCAAAGAGTAGAGCGTTTACCATTCATTCAAACAAACTGCATGCGTTCATTCAGTGACTCAAACTTCATGAATTCATTCAATGAAACAGACTGGACGTGATGGTTCAATGAGTAGAACGTCTCTCATTCATTCAATGCCACGAGATTAATAAATAGATTCAAGGACACTAACTGCCCTCAGTCACTCAATGAAATAAACTGCACGCGTTAATTCAATGTGAAGAGCTTCTCTCATTTATTCAATGTCTCGATCCTAACGCTTTCATTCAATAAAACAAACTGCAATCATGCATTCATTGAGTCAACCTACAATCATTGGGATGCTATCCTTTATTGTGACAGGAATTGTACACTACAAAATGGATATTTCACTTTGGTTATACAGGAAGTTGGTGACACCACGTCATGAAAACTGTCCCCTTTATGAGGGATGTCAATGCATTGAAGGTGGTCCAGGGGACTTGATTGAAATGTATAAGATCCTGAATGATTTTGATGAAATGGACATGGCAAGATTTATTCTATTGTGAGTCCAGTCCAGAAGTGGGGTTCTCCAGGACCTGATCAGGTGCACCTTTGAGAAGCTGTGGGAAGTCAGGGGCGTGATTACTGAGCCTCTTGCTGTGATATTTGTATAATCGAAAGTCACAGGTGTGGTGCTGGAAGACTGGAGGTTGGCTCACGTACTGCCACTGTTTAAGAAAGGGTGGTACAGACAAGCCAGGGAATTATAAACCAGTGAGCCTGATGGTGGGAATCCTGAGGGACCGAATAAACATGTATATGGAAAGGTCAGGACTGATTAGGAATATGGCTTTGTGCGTGGGAAATCATGTCTCACAAAACTTGATTGAGTTTTTTGAAGAAGTAACAAAGAGGATTGATGAGGGCAGAACAGTAGATGTGTATTATATGGACTTCAGTAAGGCGTTCAACAAGGTTCCCCATAGGAGACTGGTTAGCAAGATTAGATCTCATGGAACACAGGGGTAACTAACCATTTGGATACAGAACTGGCTCAAAGGTAGAAGACAAAGGGTGGTGGTGGAGGGTTGTGACCAGTGGAGTGCCACAAGGATTGGCGCTGGGTCCACCACTTTTCGTCATTTATATAAATGATTTGAATGTGGCCTTAAGAGGTTTAGTTAGTAGGATGGCAGATGACACCAAAATTGGGGGTAGAATTGACAGAGAAGAAGGTTATCTCAGACTGCGATGGGATCCTAATGAGCTGAGGATTGACAGATGGAGTTTAATTTAGACAAATGCAAGTTGTTGCATTTTGTGAAAGCAAATCTTAGTAGGACTTATACACTTCATGGTAAGTTCCTCGGGAGTGCTGCTGAACAAAAAGACCTAGGAGTGCAGTTTCATAGCCCCTTGCAAGTGGAGTCGCAGGTAGATAGGATAGTGAAGAAGGCATTTGGTATGCTTTCCTTTATTGGTCAGAGTATTGAGTACAGGAGTTGGGAGGTCATGATGCAGCTATACAGGATGTTGGTTAGGCCACTATTGGAATATTGCACGCAATCCTGCTCTCCGTCCCATCGGAAAGATGTTGTGAAACTTGAAAGGGTTCAGAAAAGATTTACAGGGATGTTGCCAGGGTTAGAGGATTTGAGACACAAGGAGCGGCTGAAGAGGCTGGGGAGGTTTCCTCAGGGGCATCGCAAGCTGAGGGGTGTCCTTATAGAGGTTTACAAAATCATGAGGAGCATGGGTAGGATAAATAGAGAAAGTCTTTCCTTGGGGTCTGGGAGTCCAGAACTAGAGGGCATAGGTGAGTGGGGAAAGATACAAAAGAGACCTACGGGGCAACTTTTTCACGCAGAGTGTGGAATGGATATGGAATGAGCTGCCAGAGCAAGTGGTGGAGGCTGGCACAATTGCAAGATTTAAGAGGCCTTTAAATTGGTATATGAATAGGAAGGGTTTGGACGGATATGGGCTGGGTGCTGGCAGGTGGGACTAGATTGGGTTGGGATATCTGGTCGACATGGACGGGTTGGAACTAAGGGTCTGTTTCCGTGCTGTACATTTCTAGCACTCTACGACTGTGAACATGAGCGCTTACATGTTTTGTTGGAATCTCTTATTCCAACAAAAATCAGTGAAAACCTCTATGATGTTATTAAAGAGATTTTAGCAACTGCAATGGTTGTACATGATTCATCCCCATATTTTGCCTGATATCTAACACTTGCCCATAGAATTCAATACAGTCATATGGTTGATTTGCCATGCTGTCGTGGGTAGTGGTGTCCTCAGTAAATTTAGTTTAGAGAAGGGTGACTTTAAATAACTCTATACTGTGCCTCAACATTCCTAGTGAGAGGACAATAATCAGCCAGGAGATCTGTGCCAGATATTGGTTAGATATCTCATGCAATCAATGTGCACGCATTCATTCAAAGAAACGAACTTCATAAATTCATTTAATCAAACACACGGCATGTGTCTATTTATGGAGTAGAGCTTCTCTCGTTCATTCAGTCAACGTTTCCAACTGAACTCTCCAATTCAATGCAACAACTGCACGTATTCATTCTCTGAGAAGCGCTTCACTCATTGTTCCAATACCACGAGTTTAAAGCACAGATTCAATGAACGAGACTGCATGCGTTGATTCCATGAGAAGAACTTCTCTCATTTTTCTTTCAATGTCTCAAGTTAACGTTTTACTTCAATGAAACAATTTGCTACCGTTCAAACTTCAAACTTGAATCATTGTACCAAAGCATCAAACAAACTGCAATCATTCAATCATCGAATCAAACTTCAAATATTGACTCAATGAATCAAATACTATTCATCTAATCACTAAAACCAATTTCACTCATTTATTTCATGATTGCACAGCATTCGTTTATTAAAAGAAAGACTCTGCACTTGCTAATGCAAAAAGTAGAGCGTTTACCATTCATTCAATGAAACAAACTGCAAGTGTTAGTTCAATGAGTAGAGATTCTCTCATTCATTCAATATTTCAAGTTTAATGCATTCATTCAATGGAAATGACTGTACCTGTTAATTTAATGAGTAGAGTAGCGCTCATTTATTCAATGCCAGGAGATTAATGCACAGATTCGAGGAAACTAACTGCCCTCATTCATTCACAAAAACAGATTGCCTGCGTTAATTCAATATGTAGAGCTTCTCTCATTTCTTCAATTTCTCGAGCTTAACGATTTCATATAATGAAACAAGCTGAAACAAGTGAATCAATCATTGAATTAAACTTGACTTATTTATTTAGTGAATCAAACTGCACTGATTCATTCAATGAAAGACTTCACGTGTTAATTCAAAGGGTAGAGCTTCTCTCGTTTATGCAAATTCTCCTCCATAAAACTTTCATTCAATCAAGCAAAGTGCAAGCCTTCAATCATTGAATCAAACTTCAATCATTGATTCAATTAATCAAACGTTAGTCATTGAATCAATGGAGAAACTGAACTCATTTATTTTGTTAATTACACAGCATTCTTTCAAAGAAAAACTCTGCACTACTAATGCAAAGAGTAGAGCGTTTACCATTCATTCAAACAAACTGCACGCGTTCATTCAGTGACTCAAACTTCATGAATTCATTCAATGAAACAGACTGGACGTGATGGTTCAATGAGTAGAACGTCTCTCATTCATTCAATGCCACGAGATTAATAAATAGATTCAAGGACACTAACTGCCCTCAGTCACTCAATGAAATAAACTGCACGCGTTAATTCAATGTGAAGAGCTTCTCTCATTTATTCAATGTCTCGATCCTAACGCTTTCATTCAATAAAACAAACTGCAATTACGCATTCATTGAGTCAAACTACAATCATTGGGATGCTATCCTTTATTGTGACAGGAATTGCACATTACAAAATGGATATTTCACTTTGGTTATACAGGAAGTTGGTGACACCACGTCATGAAAACTGTCCCCTTTGTGAGGGATGTCAATGCATTGAAGGTGGTCCAGGGGACTTGATTGAAATGTATAAGATCCTGAATGATTTTGATGAAATGGACATGGCAAGATTTATTCTATTGTGAGTCCAGTCCAGAAGTGGGGTTCTCCAGGACCTGATCAGGTGCACCTTTGAGAAGCTGTGGGAAGTCAGGGGCGTGATTGCTGAGCCTCTTGCTGAGATATTTGTATAATCGAAAGTCACATGTGTGGTGCTGGAAGACTGGAGGTTGGCTCACGTACTGCCACTGTTTAAGAAAGGGTGGTACAGACAAGCCAGGGAATTATAAACCAGTGAGCCTGATGGTGGGAATCCTGAGGGACCAAATAAACATGTATATGGAAAGGTCAGGACTGATTAGGAATATGGCTTTGTGCGTGGGAAATCATGTCTCACAAAACTTGATTGAGTTTTTTGAAGAAGTAACAAAGAGGATTGATGAGGGCTGAACAGTAGATGTGTATTATATGGACTTCAGTAAGGCGTTCAACAAGGTTCCCCATAGGAGACTGGTTAGCAAGATTAGATCTCATGGAACACAGGGGTAACTAACCATTTGGATACAGAACTGGCTCAAAGGTAGAAGACAAAGGGTGGTGGTGGAGGGTTGTGACCAGTGGAGTGCCACAAGGATTGGCGCTGGGTCCACCACTTTTCGTCATTTATATAAATGATTTGAATGTGGCCTTAAGAGGTTTAGTTAGTAGGATGGCAGATGACACCAAAATTGGGGGTAGAATTGACAGAGAAGAAGGTTATCTCAGACTGCGATGGGATCCTAATGAGCTGAGGATTGACAGATGGAGTTTAATTTAGACAAATGCAAGTTGCTGCATTTTGTGAAAGCAAATCTTAGTAGGACTTATACACTTCATGGTAAGTTCCTCGGGAGTGCTGCTGAACAAAAAGACCTAGGAGTGCAGTTTCATAGCCCCTTGAAAGTGGAGTCGCAGGTAGATAGGATAGTGAAGAAGGCATTTGGTATGCTTTCCTTTATTGGTCAGAGTATTGAGTACAGGAGTTGGGAGGTCATGATGCAGCTATACAGGATGTTGGTTAGGCCACTATTGGAATATTGCACGCAATCCTGCTCTCCGTCCCATCGGAAAGATGTTGTGAAACTTGAAAGGGTTCAGAAAAGATTTACAGGGATGTTGCCAGGGTTAGAGGATTTGAGACACAAGGAGCGGCTGAAGAGGCTGGGGAGGTTTCCTCAGGGGCATCGCAAGCTGAGGGGTGTCCTTATAGAGGTTTACAAAATCATGAGGAGCATGGATAGGATAAATAGAGAAAGTCTTTCCTTGGGGTCTGGGAGTCCAGAACTAGAGGGCATAGGTGAGTGGGGAAAGATACAAAAGAGACCTACGGGGCAACTTTTTCACGCAGAGTGTGGAATGGATATGGAATGAGCTGCCAGAGCAAGTGGTGGAGGCTGGCACAATTGCAAGATTTAAGAGGCCTTTAAATTGGTATATGAATAGGAAGGGTTTGGACGGATATGGGCTGGGTGCTGGCAGGTGGGACTAGATTGGGTTGGGATATCTGGTCGACATGGACGGGTTGGAACTAAGGGTCTGTTTCCGTGCTGTACATTTCTAGCACTCTACGACTGTGAACATGAGCGCTTACATGTTTTGTTGGAATCTCTTATTCCAACAAAAATCAGTGAAAACCTCTATGATGTTATTAAAGAGATTTTAGCAACTGCAATGGTTGTACATGATTCATCCCCATATTTTGCCTGATATCTAACACTTGCCCATAGAATTCGGTACAGTCATATGGTTGAATGTCCATGCTGTCGTGGGTAGTGGTGTCCTCAGTCAATTTAGTTTAGAGAAGGGTGACTTTAAATAACTCTATACTGTGCCTCAGCATTCCTAGTGAGAGGACAATAATCAGCCTGGGGATCTGTGCCAGATATTGGTTAGATATCTCATGCAATCAATGTGCACGCATTCATTCAAAGAAACGAACTTCATAAATTCATTTAATCAAACACACGGCATGTGTCTATTTATGGAGTAGAGCTTCTCTCGTTCATTCAGTCAACGTTTCAAACTGAACTCTCCAATTCAATGCAACAACTGCACGTATTCATTCTCTGAGATGCGCTTCACTCATTGTTCCAATACCTCGAGTATAAAGCACAGATTCAATGAACGAGACTGCATGCGTTGATTCCATGAGAAGAATTTCTCTCATTTTTCTTTCAATGTCTCAAGTTAACGTTTTACTTCAATTAAACAATTTGCTACCGTTCAAACTTCAAACTTGAATCATTGTACCAAAGCATCAAACAAACTGCAATCATTCAATCATCGCATCCAACTTCAAATATTGACACAACGAATCAAATATTATTCATCTAATCACTAAAACAAATTTAACTCATTTATTTCATGAATTGCACAGCATTCGTTTGTTAAAAGAAACAATCTGCACTTGCTAATGCAAAAAGTAGAGCGTTTACCATTCATTCAATGAAACAAACTGCAAGTATTAGTTCAATGAGTAGAGCTTCTTCTCATTCATTCAATATTTCAAGTTTAATGCATTCATTTCTATGGAAATGACTGTACCTGTTAATTTAATGAGTAGAGTATCGCTCATTTATTCAATGCCAGGAGATTAATGCACAGATTCGAGGAAACTAATTGCTCTCATTCATTCAAAAAATAGATTGCCTGCGTTAATTCATTATGTGGAGCTTCTCTCATTTCTTCAATTTCTCGAGCTTAACGATTTCATATAATGAAACAAGCTGAAACAAATGAATCAATCATTGAATTAAAATTGACTCATTTATTTAGTGAATCAAACTGCTCTCATTCATTCAATGAAACTGCACGTGTTATTTCGATGAGTAAAGCTTTTCTCATTCTTTCAATGTTTCAAACGTAATGCATTCATTCAATGGAAATGATTCTACGTGTGAATTCAATGAGAAGAGCTTCGCTCATTTATTCATTGCCACGAGAATAACGAATAGATTCAAGTAAAATAATTGCACTCATTCACTCAATGAAACGGACTGTCCGCGTTAATTCAATCGTAGAGCTTCTCTCGTTGTTTGAAGATTAACACGTTCATTCAATGAAATAAACTATGCGTTTAACGCATTGATTCAAGTTAACAAACTGCATACGTTCATTCCATCATACAGTCTGCACATTTTAATACAATGAGTAGAGCTTTTCTCATTCATTCAAAAATTCAATTCTACCTGAATCATTCAAAGAAACAAGGGTGAGAGTTAAACGCATTGATTCAATGAATCAAACTGCACTCATTCATTCAATGAAACAAACTGCAATCATTCGTTCATCGTATCAAACTGTATTAACTCATTCAAAGAAACATAATGCGATTGTTCAATCTTAGAGTAGAGGTTCTTTCATTTATTCAATGTCCCGAACTTAAAGCGTTAATTCAATGAAACAAATTGTTTTCATTCAATCATTGTGTCATTTTCAAGCATGAGTCAATAAATCGAACGTTATTCATTGATTCAATGAAATAAACTTATCCCATTTACTTAGTGATTCCAACTACATTCATCCACTCAATGCATCAAACTGTACTCATTCATTCCATGAAAATCTCTGCACATGCTAATCGAATGAGCAGAGCTTTTGACATTCATTCAATGAAACATGTTGCTCGCTTTCTATCAAAGAAACCAACTGCATGCATCCATTTCATCAAAAGACTGCACGTGTTAATTCAACGAGAAGAGATTCGTTCATTTATTCAATACCACAAGATGAACGAATAGCTTCAAGAAAACTAACTGCACTCATTCACTCAATGAAACAAACTGTCCGCGTTAATTGCATTGTTGAGCTTCTCTCATTTATTCAATGTTTCATGCTTTTCGCTATCATTCAATGAAACAATTTGCAATCATTCATTCATTGAGTCATACTTCAATCATTGATGCAATGAATCAAATGTTATTCAGTGATTCAATGAAAGGAACTTATTTGATTTATTCAGTGATTCCAACTGCATTCATCCATTCAATCCATCAAACAGCACTCATTCAATCCACGAAAAAATCTGCACATACTAATCGAATGAGTAGTTGTTTATGCCATTCATTCAATGAAACAAGTTACAAGCTTTCTGTCAAAGAAGCCAACTGCATGCATTCATTTAATCAAACAGACTGCACGTGTTAATTCAATGGGTAGAGCTAATCTCATTCATTCAATACCACGAGTTTAAAACAGAGATCCAAATAAATAAACTGCACTCAGACATTCACTGAAGCAGACTGAACGTATTAATTCCACGAGAAGAGCTACTTTCATTGATTTCAATGTCTCAAGCTTTACGTTTCATTTGAATGAAACAATTTGCTAACATTCAAATCATTGATTCAAACTTGAATTATTGTACCACAGCATCAAACGTTATTAATTGGTTCGATGAAACAAGGTTATCTCATTTATTTAATGTATCAAACTGCACTACTTCTTTCAAGGAATCTGACTGCGTTAGTTAATTCAAAGAGTGCAGCTTCTGCCATTCATTCAATGATACGAGATAAACGCATCCTTTCAATGAAACGGACGGCACGTTTTAATTCAATGAATGGGGCTTCTCTCATTTATGCAATGTGTCAAGATAAACAAATTCATTCAATGAAATAAACTGCAGGCCTTAATTCATTGAGTAGATCTTCTCTCATTCCTTCAATGCATTTCACGCATTGATTCAAGTTAACAAACTGCATACGTTCATTCCATCATACAGCCTGCACATTTTAATACAATGAGTACAGCTTTTCTCATTCGTGCAAAAATTCAATTCTACCTGAATCATTCAACGAAACAAGGGTGAAAGTCAAACACATTATTCAATGAATCAAACTGCACTCATTCACTCAATGAAACAAACTATCCGCGTTAATTGCATTGTTGAGCTTCTCTCATTTATTCAATGTCTCATGCTTTTCGCTATCATTCAATGAAACAATTTGCAATCATTCATTCATTGAGTCATACTTCAATCATTGATGCAATGAATCAAACGTTATTCAGTGATTCAATGAAAGGAACTTATTTGATTTATTCAGTGATTCCAACTGCATTCATCCATTCAATCCATCAAACAGCACTCATTCAATCCACGAAAAAATCTGCACATACTAATCGAATGAGTAGTTGTTTATGCCATTCATTCAATGAAACAAGTTACACGCTTTCTGTCAAAGAAGCCAACTGCATGCATTCATTTAATCAAACAGACTGCACGTGTTAATTCAATGGGTAGAGCTAATCTCATTCATTCAATACCACGAGTTTAAAACAGAGATCCAATTAAATAAACTGCACACAGACATTCACTGAAGCAGACTGAACGTATTAATTCCACGAGAAGAGCTACTTTCATTGATTTCAATGTCTCAAGCTTTACGTTTCATTTGAATGAAACAATTTGCTAACATTCAAATCATTGATTCAAACTTGAATTATTGTACCACAGCATCAAATGTTACTAATTGATTCGATGAAACAAGGTTATCTCATTTATTTAATGTATCAAACTGCACTACTTCTTTCAAGGAAACTGACTGTGTTAGTTAATTCAAAGAGTGCAGCTTCTGCCATTCATTCAATGATACGAGCTAAACGCATCCCTTCAATGAAACGGACTGCACGTTTCAATTCAATGAATGGAGCTTCTCTCATTTATTCAATGTTTCAAGATTAACACATTCATTCAACGAAATAAACTGCAGGCGTTAATTCATTGAGTAGATCTTCTCTCATTCGTTCTATGCGTTTAACGCATTGATTCAAGTTAACAAACTGCATACATTCATTCCACATTTTAATACAATGAGTAGAGCTTTTCTCATTCGTTCAAAACTTCAATTCAACCTGAATCATTCAACTAAACAAGGGTGAGAGTTAAACGCATTGATTCCATGAATCAAACTGCACTCATTCATTCAATGAAACAAACTGCAATCATTCGTTCATTGTATCAAACTGCATTAACTCATTCAAAGAAACATAATGCGATTGTTCAATCTTAGAGTAGAGGTTCTTTCATTTATTCAATGTCCCGAACTTAAAGCGTTAATTCAATGAAACAAATTGTTTTCATTCAATCATTGTGTCATTTTCAAGCATGAGTCAATAAATCGAACGTTATTCATTGATTCAATGAAATAAACTTATCCCATTTACTTAGTGATTCCAACTACATTCATCCACTCAATGCATCAAACTGTACTCATTCATTCCATGAAAATCTCTGCACATGCTAATCGAATGAGCAGAGCTTTTGACATTCATTCAATGAAACATGTTGCTCGCTTTCTATCAAAGAAACCAACTGCATGCATCCATTTCATCAAAAGACTGCACGTGTTAATTCAACGAGAAGAGATTCGTTCATTTATTCAATACCACGAGATGAACGAATAGATTCAAGAAAACTAACTGCACTCATTCACTCAATGAAACAAACTGTCCGCGTTAATTGCATTGTTGAGCTTCTCTCATTTATTCAATGTCTCATGCTTTTCGCTATCATTCAATGAAACAATTTGCAATCATTCATTCATTGAGTCATACTTCAATCATTGATGCAATGAATCAAACGTTATTCAGTGATTCAATGAAAGGAACTTATTTGATTTATTCAGTGATTCCAACTGCATTCATCCATTCAATCCATCAAACAGCACTCATTCAATCCACGAAAAAATCTGCACATACTAATCGAATGAGTAGTTGTTTATGCCATTCATTCAATGAAACAAGTTACACGCTTTCTGTCAAAGAAGCTAACTGCATGCATTCATTTAATCAAACAGACTGCACGTGTTAATTCAATGGGTAGAGCTAATCTCATTCATTCAATACCACGAGTTTAAAACAGAGATCCAATTAAATAAACTGCACACAGACATTCACTGAAGCAGACTGAACGTATTAATTCCACGAGAAGAGCTACTTTCATTGATTTCAATGTCTCAAGCTTTACGTTTCATTTGAATGAAACAATTTGCTAACATTCAAATCATTGATTCAAACTTGAATTATTGTACCACAGCATCAAACGTTATTAATTGGTTCGATGAAACAAGGTTATCTCATTTATTTAATGTATCAAACTGCACTACTTCTTTCAAGGAATCTGACTGCGTTAGTTAATTCAAAGAGTGCAGCTTCTGCCATTCATTCAATGATACGAGATAAACGCATCCTTTCAATGAAACGGACGGCACGTTTTAATTCAATGAATGGGGCTTCTCTCATTTATTCAATGTTTCAAGATTAACAAATTCATTCAATGAAATAAACTGCAGGCCTTAATTCATTGAGTAGATCTTCTCTCATTCCTTCAATGCATTTCACGCATTGATTCAAGTTAACAAACTGCGTACGTTCATTCCATCATACAGCCTGCACATTTTAATACAATGAGTACAGCTTTTCTCATTCATTCAAAAATTCAATTCTACCTGAATCATTCAACGAAACAAGGGTGAGAGTTAAACGCATTGATTCAATGAATCAAACTGCACTCATTCATTCAATAAAACAAACTGCAATCATTCGTTCATTGTATCAAACTGCACTAACTCATTCAAAGAAACACAGTGCGTTTGTTCAATCTTGGAGTAGAGCTTCTTTCATTTATTCAATGTCCCGAACTTAAAGCGTTAATTCAATGAAACAAACTGCTTTCATTCAATCATTGTGTCGTTTTCAAGCATGATTCAATAAATCAAACGTTATTCATTGAGTCAATGAAATAAACTTATCTCATTTACTTAGTAATTCCAACTGCATTCATCCACTCAATGAATCAAACTGTACTCATTCATTCCATGAAAAACCCTGCACATGCTAATCGAATGAGTAGAGCTTTTCCCATTCATTCAATGAAACAAGTTGCACGCTTTCTATCAAAGAAGCCAACTGCATGCATCCATTTAATCAAATAGACTGCACGTGTTAATTCAATGCGTATAGCTTCTGTCATTCATTCAATACCACGAGTTTAAAGCACAGATACAATGAAACAAACTGCACGCATTCATCCACTGAAACAGATTGCACGTATTAATTCCATGAGAAGAGCTTTTTTCAAAGTCCCGAGCTGAACCTGTTATTTCAATGAAACAATTTGCTATCATTCAAACGTTGATTCAAACTCAATTATTGTACCAAAGCATCAAACGGTATTCATTGATTCGATGAAACAAGGTTATCTCAAATATTTAATGTATCAAACTTAACTAATTCTTTCAAGGAAACTCACTGCATTAGTTAATTCAAAGAGTGCAGCTCCTGCCATTCATTCAATGCTACGAGCTAAAAGCATTCTTTCAATGAAACGGACCGCTCGTTTTCATTCACTGAAAGAGCTTCTCTCATTTATTCAATGTCTCGAGCTTAACGCATTGACTCAATGAAACAAACTGTACAAATTCATTCAATGAAACATATGGCTCGTGAAAATTAAACGAACTGTGCTTCTGTCATTTATTTAATTTCTCGAGCTTAACGATTTCATTTAATGAAACCAGCTGAAACAAGTGAATCAATCATTGAATTAAACTTTACTTATTTATTTAGTGAATCAAACTGCACTGATTCATTCAATGAAAGACTGCACGTGTTAATTCAAAGAGTAGAGCTTCTCTCTTTTATGCAAATTGTCCTCCGTAAAACTTGCATTCAATCAAGCAAAATGCAATCCTTCAATCATTGATTCAATGAATCAAACGTTAGTCATTGAATCAATGGAGAAACTGAACTCTTTTATTTCGTTAATTACACAGCATTCTTTCAAAGAAAACCTCTGCACTACTAATGCAAAGAGTAGAGCGTTTACCATTCATTCAAACAAACTGCACGCGTTCATTCAGTGACTCAAACTTCATAAATTCATTCAATGAAACAGATTGGACGTGATGGTTCAATGAGTATACCGTCTCTCATTCATTTAATGCCACGAGATTAATAAATAGATTCAAGAACACTAACTGCCTTCATTCACTCAATGCAATAAACTGCACGCGTTAATTCAATGTGAAGAGCTTCTCTCATTTATTCAATGTCTCAAGCCTAACGCCATCATTCAATAAAACAAACTGCAATCATGCATTCATTGAGTCAACCTTCAATCATTGGGATGCTATCCTTTATTGTGACAGGAATTGCACACTACAAAATGGATATTTCACTTTGGTTATACAGGAAGTTGGTGACACCACGTCATGAAAACTGTCCCCTTTATGAGGGATGTAAATGCATTGAAGGTGGTCCAGAGGACTTGATTGAAATGTATAAGATCCTGAATGATTTTGATGAAATGGACACGGAAAGTTTTATTCTATTGTGAGTCCAGTCCAGAAGTGGGGTTCTCCAGGACCTGATCAGGTGCACCTTTGAGAAGCTGTGGGAAGTCAGGGTCGTGATTGTTGAGCCTCTTGCTGAGATATTTGTATAATCGAAAGTCACAGGTGTGGTGCTGGAAGACTGGAGGTTGGCTCACGTACTGCCACTGTTTAAGAAAGGGTGGTACAGACAAGCCAGGGAATTATAAACTAGTGAGCCTGATGGTGGGAATCCTGAGGGACCGAATATACATGCATTTCGAACGGTAAGGACTGATTAGGGATATGGCTTTGTGTGTAGGAAATCATGTCTCACAAACTTGGTTGAGTATTTTGAAGAAGTAACAAAGAGGATTGATGAGGGCAGAACAGTAGATGTGAAATATATGGACTTCAGAAAGGCGTTCGACAAGGTTCCCCATAGGAGACTTGGTTAGCAAGGTTCGATCTCATGGAACACAGGGGGAACTAACCATTTGGATACAGAACTGGCTCAAAGGTAGATGACAGAGGGTAGTGGTGGAGGGTTGTGACAAGTGGAGTGCCACGGATCGGCGCTGGGTCCACCACTTTTCGTCATTTATATAAATGATTTGAATGTGGCCATAAGAGGTATCGTTAGTAGGATGGCAGATGACACCAAAATTGGGGGTATAATTGACAGAGAAGAAGCTTATCTCAGACTGCGATGGGATCTTAATGAGATGGGCTAATGAGCTGAGGAGTGACAGATGGAGTGTAATTTAGATAAATGCAAGTTGCTGCATTTTGTGAAAGCAAATCTTAGCAGGACTTATACACTTAATGGCAAGCTCCTCGGGAGTGTTGCTGAACAAAAAGACCTTGGAGTGCAGTTTCATAGCCCCTTGAAAGTGGAGTCGCAGGGAGATAGGATAGTGAAGAAGGCATTTGGTATGCTTTCCTTTATTGGTCAGAGTATTGAGTACAGGAGTTGGGAGATCATGTTGCAGCTATACAGGACGTTGGTTAGGCCACTGTTGGAATATTGCATGCAATCCTGGTCTCCTTCCTATGAGAAAGATGTTGTGAATCTTGAAAGGGTTCAGAAAAGATTTACAGGGATGTTGTCAGGGTTAGAGGATTTGAGCCAGAGTGAGCGGCTGAAGAGGCTGGGGCGGTTTCCTCAGGGGCATCGCAGGCTTTGGGGTGACCTTACAGGGGGTTACAAAATCATGTGAAGCATGGATAGGATAAATAGACAAAGTCTTTTCCCTGGGGTCAGGGAGTCCAGAACTAGAGGGCATAGGTGAGCGGGGAAAGATATAAAAGAGACCTACGGGGCAACTTTTTCACTCAGAGTATGGAATGGGTATGGAATGAGCTACCAGAGCATGTGATGGAGGCTGGTACAATTGCAAGATTCAAGAGGCCTTTAAATTGGTATATGAATAGGAAGGGTTAGGACGGACATCGGCTGGGTGCTGGCGACTAGATTGGTTTGGGATATCTGGTCGGCATGGACGGGTTGGACCGAAAGGGTCTGTTTCCATGCTGTACATCTCTAGCACTCTACGACTGTGAACATGAGCTCTTACATGTTTTGTTGGAAGCTTCTATTCCAACAAAAATCAGTGAAAACCTGATGTAACTTACATTCAGGTCCAAGAAAGCCCAATAACCAATACCTGAAAATGTAGCATATTTTTCATCCTCATGGAGGTCCGCTGTGATCTGTATTAAAGAGATTTTAGGACCTGCAATGGTTGTACATGATTCATCCCCATATTTTGCCTGATATCTAATACTTGCCCATAGAAACCAACACAGGCATATGTTTGATTGTCCATGCTGTCGAGTGTAGCGGTGTCCTCAGTAAATTTAGGTAAGAGAGGGGTGACTTTAAATAACTCTGCTCTGTGCCACAACATTCCTAGTGAGAGGACAAAAATCAGCCAGGCGCGCTGTGTCAGATCTTGGTTAGATATCTCATGCAATCGAAGTGCACGCATTCGTTCAAAGAAACGAACTGCATAAGTTCATGTAATCAAACACACGGCATGTGTTTATTTATGGAGTAGAGCTTCTCTCATTCATTCATTTAACGTTTGAAACTGAACTCTCCCATTCAATGCAACAACTGCACGTATTCATTATCTGGGAAGCGCTTCACTCATTGATTCAATACCACAAGTTTAAAGCAAAGATTCAATGAAACAGTCTGCATGCGTTAATTCCATGAGAAGAACTTCTCTCATTTTTTTCAATGTCTCAAGCTTAACGTTTTACTTCAATGAAACAATTTGCGAACGTTCGATCATTACTTCAAGTTTGAATCATTGTACCAAAGCATCATACAAACTGCAATCATTCAATCATCGAATCAAACTTCAAACATTGACTCAATGAATCAAATATTATTCAGCTAATCAATGAAACAAATTTAACTCAATTATGCCATGAATTACACAGCATTCATTCCTTAAAAGAAACAGTCTGCACTTACTAATACAAAAAGTAGAGCGTTTACCATTCATTCAATGAAACAAACTGCAAGTGTTAGTTCAATGAGTAGAGCTTCTCTCATTCATTCAATATTTCAAGTTTAATGCATTCATTCAATGGAAATGACTGTACCTGTTAATTTAATGAGTATTTATTCAATGCCAGGTTGAAGGAAACTAACTGCCCTCATTCATTAAAAAAAACAGAATGCCCGCGTTAATTCAATATGTAGAGTTTCTCTCATTTATTCAATTTCTCGAGCTTAACGATTTCATATAATGAAACAAGCTGAAACAAATGAATCAATTATTGAATTAAACTTGACTCATTTATTTAGTAAATCAAACTGCACTCATTCAATCAATGAAACTGCACGTGTTATTTCAATGAGTAGAGCTTTTCTCATTCATTCAATGTTTCAAACTTAATGCATTCACTCAATGGAAATGACTCTACGTGTTAATTCAATGAGTAGAGCTTCGTTCATTTATTCAATGCCACGAGATTAACGAATAGATTCAAGTAAACTAACTGCACTCATTCACTCAATGAAACAAACTGTCCGCGTTAATTCAATTGTAGAGCTTCTCTCATTTATTCAATGTCTCATGCCTAACGCTATCATTCAATGAAACAAACAGCAATCATTCATTCAGAGTCAAACTTCAATCATTGATGCAAACGTTTTTCATTCATTCAATGAAAAAAACTTATCTCATTTATTCAGTGATTCTGACTGCCTTCATCCATTCAATTAATCCAACAGCACTCATTCATTCCATGAAAAAATCTGCACATACTAATCGAATGAGTAGTGTTTATGCCATTCATTCAATGAAACAAGATGCACGCTTTCTGTCAAAGAAGCCAACTGCATGCATTCATTTAATCAAACAGACTGCAGGTGTTAATTCAATGGGTAGAACTTATCTTATTCATTCAATACCACGAGTTTAGAATAGAGATTCAATTAATCAAACTGCACTCATTCATTCAATGAAACAAACTGCAATCATTCGTTCATTGTATCCAACTGCACTAACTCATTCAAAGAAACACAGTGCGTTTGTTCAATCTTAGAGTAGAGCTTCTTTCATTTATTCAATGTCTCGAACTTAAAGCGCTAATTCAATTAATCAAACTGCTTTCATTCAATCATTGTGTCAAATTTCAATCATGATTCAATAAATTAAACGTTATTCATTGATTCAATGAAAGAAACTTATCCCATTTATTTCGTAATTCCAACTGCATTCATCCACTCAATGATTCAAACTGCACTCATTCATTCCATGAAAAACCCTGCACATGCTAATCGAATGAGTAGAGCTTTTGCCATTCATTCAATGAAACAAGTTGCACGCTTTCTGTCAAAGAAGCCAACTGCATGCATCCAATTAGTGAAACAAACTGCGCGTGTTAATTCAATGCGTATAGCTTCTCTCATTCATTCAATACCACGAGTTTAAAGCACAGATACAATGAAACAAACTGCACACATTCATTCACTGAAACAGATTGCATGTATTAATTCCATGAGAAGAGCTTCTCTCATTTTTTCCAAAGTCCCGAGCTGAACCTGTTATTTCAATGAAACAATTTGCTACCAATCAATCGTTGATTCAACTCAATTATTGTCCCAAAGCATCAAGCGGTATTCATTGATTCGATGAAACAAGGTTATCTCACATGTTTAATGTATCAAACTTTAACTGATTCTTTCAAGGAAACTCACTGCGTTTGTTAATTCAAAGAGTGCAGCTTCTGCCATTCATTCAATGCTACGAGCTAAACGCATTCTTTCAATGAAACAGCCTGCACGTTTTCATTCACTGAAAGAGCTTCTCTCACTTATTCAATGTCTCGAGCTTAACGCGTTGTCTCAATGAAACAAACTGTACAAATTCATTCAATGAAACATATGGCTCGTGAAAATTAAATGAGCTGTGCTTCTCTCATGTGGAACAGTGGGCGGCGCGGTGGCAGTGGTTAGCACTGCTGTCTCACAGCGCCTGAGACCCGGGTTCAATTCCCGTCTCAGGCGACTGACTGTGTGGAGTTTGCACGTTCTCTCCATGTCTGCGTGAGTTTCCTCCGTGTGCTCCGGTTTCCTCCCACAGTCTAAAGATGTGCGGGTCAGGTGAATGGGCTATGCTAAATTGCCCGTAGTGTTAGGTAAGCGGTAAGTGTAGGGTTACTTTTGGGTTGCGCTTCTGCGGGAAGGTGTGGACTTGAGCCGAAGGGCCTGTTTCCACACGGTAAGTAATCTAATCTAATCATTTACTTTAATTTAATGAAACAAGCTGACACAAGTGAATCAATCATTGAATTAAACTTGACTTATTTATTTAGTGAATCAAACTGCACTAATTCATTAAGTGAAAGACTGCACGTGTTAATTCAAAGAGTAGAGCTTCTCTCGTTTATGCAAATTCTCCTCCATAAAATTTTCATTCAATCAAGCAAAGTGCAATCCTTCAATCATTGAATCAAACTTCAATCATTGATTCAATGAATCAAACGTTAGTCATTGAATCAATGGAACAAGTTGAACTCATGTATTTCGTTAATTGCACAGCATTCATTCAAAGAAAAAACTCTGCGCTACTAATTCAAACAAACTGCACGCGTTCATTCAGTGAATCAAACTGCATGAATTCATTCATTGAAACAGACTGCACGTGTTAGTTCAATGAGTAGAGCTTCTTTGGCATTCTTTCAATGCCACGAGATTATTGAATAGATTCAAGGAAACTAACTGCCCTCATTCACTCAATGAAATAAACTGCACGCGTTAATTCAATGTGAAGAGCTTCTCTCATTTATTCAATGTCTCAAGCCTAACGCTTTCGTTCAATGAAACAAACTGCAATCATGCATTCATTGTGTCAAACTTCAATCATTGGGATGCTATCCTTTATTGTGACAGGAATTGCACACTACAAAATGGATATTTCACTTTGGTTATACAGGAAGTTGGTGACACCACGTCATGAAAACTGTCCCCTTTATGAGGGATGTCAATGCATTGAAGGTGGTCCAGAGGACTTGATTGAAATGTATAAGATCCTGAATGATTTTGATGAAGTGGACATGGAAAGTTTTATTCTATTGTGAGTCCAGTCCAGAACTGGGTGTCTCCAGGACCTGATCAGGTGCACCTTAGAGAAGCTGTGGGAAGTCAGGGGCGTGAGTGCTGAGCCTCATGCTGAGATATTTGTATCATCGAAAGTCACAGGTGAGGTGCTGGAAGACTGGAGGTTGGCTCACGTACTGCCACTGTTTAAGAAAGGATGGTACAGACAAGCCAGGGAATTATAAACCAATGATCCTGATGGTGGGAACCCTGAGGGACAGAATATACATGTATTTGGAAAGGGAAGGACTGATTAGGGATAGTCAACACGGCTTTGTGCGTGGGAAATCATGTCTCACAAACTTGACTGAGTTTATTGAAGAATTAACAAAGAGGATTGATGAGGGCAGAACAGTAGATGTGATTTATATTGACTTCAGTAAGGCGTTCGGCAAGTTTCCCCATGGGAGACTGGATAGCAAGGTTAGATCTCATGGAACACAGGGGGAACTAACCATTTGGATACAGAACTGGCTCAAAGGTCGAAGACAGAGGGTGGTGGTGGAGGGTTGTGACCAGTAGCATGCCACAAGGTTCGGCGCTTGGTCCACAACTTTTCGTCATTTATATAAATGATTTGAATGCGGTCATAAGAGGTATAGTTAGTAAGTTTGTAGATGACATCAAAATTGGAGGTATAATTGACAGCGAAGAAGGTTATCTCAGACTGCGATGGGATCTTGATCAGATGGGCTAATGAGCTGAGGAGTGATAGATGGAGTTTAATTTAGATAAAAGCAAGTTGCTGCATTTTGTGAAAGCAAATCTTGGCAGGACTTATACACTTAATGGTAAGCTCCTCGGGAGTGTTGCTGAACAAAAAGACCTTGGAGTGCAGGTTCATAGCTCCTTGAAAGTGGAGTCGCAGGTAGATAGGATAGTGAAGAAGGCATTTGGTATGCTTTCCTTTATTGGTCAGAGTATTGAGTACAGGAGTTGGAAGGTCATGTTGCAGCTATACAGTACGTTGGTTAGGCCACTGTTGGAATATTGCGTGCAATCCTGGTCTCCTTCATATCGGAAAGATTTTGCGAAACTTGAAAGGGTTCAGAAATGATTTCCAAGGATGTTGCCAGGGTTGGAGGATTTGAGCAGCAGGGAGAGGCTGAAGAGGCTGGGGCTGTTTCCCTTGGAGCATCGCAGGCTGAAGGGTGACCTTATAGGGGTTTACAAAATCATGAGAAGCATAGATAGGATAAACAGACAAAGTCTTTTCCCTGGGGTCGGGGAGTCCAGAACTAGAGGGGATAGGTGAGAGGGGAAAGATATAAAAGAGACCTACGGGGCAACCTTTTCACACAGATGGTGTTATGGGTATGGAATGAGCTGCCAGAGCAAGTGGTGGAGGCTGGTATAAGTGCAACTTTTAGGAGGTATGCAACTTTGAATTGGTATATAAATATGAAGGGTTTGGAGGGGTATGGGCAAGGTGCTGGCATTTGGGAATAGATTGGGTTGGGATATCTGGTCGGCACGGACGGGTTGGACCGAAGGGTCTGTTTCCATGTTTAACATCTCTATCACTGACTGTGTTAGTTAATTCAAAGAGTGCAGCTTCTGCCATTCATTCAATGATACGAGCTAAACGCATTCTTTCAATGAAACGGACTGCACGTTTTAATTCAATGAATGGAGCTTCTCTCATTTATTCAATGTTTCAAGATTAACACATTCATTCAGTGAAATAAACTGCAGGCGTTAATTCATTGAATAGATATTCTCTCATTCATTCTATGCGTTTAACGCATTGATTCAAATAAACAAACTGCATACGTTCATTCCATCATCCAGCCTGCACATTTTAATACAATGAGTAGAGCTTTTCTCATTCATTCAAAGATTCAATCCTAACTGAATCATTCAACGAAACAAGGATGAGAGTTAAACGCATTGATTTCAATGAATCAAACTGCACTCATTCATTCATTGTATCAAACTGCACTAACTCATTCAAAGAAACACTGCGTTTGTTCAATCTTAGAGTAGAGCTTCTTTCATTTATTCAATGTCTCGAACTTAAAGCGCTAATTTAATGAAACAAACTGCTTTCATTCAATCATTGTGTCAAATTTCAATCATGATTCAATAAATTAAACGTTATTCATTGATTCAATGAAATAAACTTAGCCCATTTATTTCGTAATTCCAACTGCATTCATCCACTCAATGAATCAAACTGCACTCATTCATTCCATGAAAAACTCTGCACATGCTAATCGAATGAGTAGAGCGTTTGCCATTCATTCAATGAAACAAGTTGCACGCTTTCATTCACCTGCTCAAGACTGGGGCACGGGAGGAGGTGGCAGTCACTCAACTGCTCGTGACTGGTACACAGGAAGAGGAGGGAGTCACTCAATTGCTAGATAATTTAGATTAGACTTACAGTGTGGAAACAGGCCCTTCGGCCCAACAAGTCCACACCGACCCGCCGAAGCGCAACCCACCCATACCCCTTACCTAACACTACGGGGAATTTAGCATGGCCAATTCACCTGACCCGTACATCTTTGGACTGTGGGAGGAAACCGGAGCACCCGGAGGAAACCCACGCAGACACGGGGAGAATGTGCAAACTCCACACAGTCAGTCGCCTGAGGCGGGAATTGAACCCAGGTCCCTGGCGCTGTGAGGCAGCAGTGCTAACCACTGTGCCACCGTGCTGCCCTAATAATGGGACAGAGGAACAGAGGCAGCCACTCAACTGACCGAAACTGGGACACAGGAAGAGGAGGGAGTCACAAAACTGCTCAGGACTGGCACAAATGAACAGGAGGCTGTCACTCAACAGCTCGAGACAGGGACACAGGAACAGGAGTAGGACATTCAACTGCCCGATCCTGGGATACAGGAACAGGAGGCAGCTACCCCGCTCGAGTCAGGGACACAGGAACAGGACGCCGTCATTCAACTGCTCGAGACAGGGATGCAGGAACAGGAGGCCGTCATTCAACTGCTCGAAAAAGGGACACAGGAACAGGAGGCAGTGACTCAACAGCCCAAGAATGGGACATAGGAACAGGCAGCAGTCATTCAACTGCCCGATACTGGGGCAAAAGAACAGGTGGCAGTGGCTCAACAGCTCCAGCCTGGGACACAGGAAGATGAGGGAGTCACTCAACTGCTGGAGACTGGGAGACAGGAACAGAAGCAGTCACTGAACTCCTTGAGTCTGGGACACAAAAATAGGTGCCTGCCGTTCAACTACTCGAGACAGGGACACAGGAACAGGAGGCAGTCATTCAACTGCTCGAGACAGGGACACAGGAACAGGAGGCAGCTACCCCGCTCGAGACAGGGACACAGGAACAGGAGGCCGTCATTCAACTGCTCGAAAAAGGGACACAGGAACAGGAGGCAGTGACTCAACAGCTCAAGACTGGGACATAGAAACAGGAGGCAGCCATTCAACTGCTCGAAACAGGGACACAGGAACAGGAGGCATTCATTCAACTGCTTGAGACAGGGGCACAGCACCGGAAGGAGTCATTCAATACTGCGACATGGGAACTGGAAGCAGCTACTTAACTCCTCGAAACTTGGTCACCAGAACTGGAGGCAGTCACTCAACTGCTCGAGATGGGACATAGGAACAGGATCGAGTCATTCAATTGCTCGAAACTGGGACACAGGAAGGTGAGGGAGTCACTCAACCACTCGAGACTGGGAGACAGGAACCAGAAGCAGTCATTGAACTCCTTGAGTCTGGGACACAAAAATAGGTAACAGTCATTTAACTGCTCGAGACAGGGACACAGAAACAGGAGGCAGCCATTTAACTGCTCGAAACTGGGGCACAGGAACAAGTGGCAGTAATTCAAATGTTCGAGACTGAGACACAGGAACAGGAGCCAGTCATTCAACTACCCGACGCTGGCACACAGGAACAGAAGGTAGCCACTCAACTGCTCGAGACAGGGACACAGGAACAGGAGGCCATCATTGAACTGCTCGAAACAGGGACACAGGAACAGAACGCACTCATTGAACTGCTTGGGACAGGGACACAGCACCGGAAGGAGTCATTCAACTGTTCGACACTACGACATGGGAACTGGAGGCAGTTACTTAACTCCTTGAAACTTGGTCACGAGAACTGGAGGCAGTCACCCCACTGCCCAAGATGGGACACAGGAACAGGAGAGAGTCACTCAACTGCTCAAGACTGGGACACAGGAACAGGCGGCAGTCATTCAAATGCTCAAGACTGGGACACAGGAACAGGCGGCAGTAACTTAACTGCTCGAAACTGTGACACAGGAACAGGAATCGGTCATTCAACTGCCCGACACTGGGGCAGAGGAACAGATGGCAGTGGCTCAACAGCTCCAACCTGGGACACAGGAACTTGTGGAAGTCACTCAATTGCTCGAAACTGGGCGCAGGAAGGTGAGGGAGTCACTCAACTACACGAGACTGGGAGACAGGAACCAGAAGCAGTCATTGAACTCTTCGAGTCTGGGACACAAAAATAGGTGGCAGGCATTTAACTGCTCGAAACAGGGACACAGGAACAGGAGGCAGTCGTTCAACTGCTCGAGACAGGGATCCAGGTACAGGAGGCAGTCATTCAACTGCTCCAGACAGGGGCACAGGAACAGGAGTTGGTCATTCAACTGCCTGACACTGGGGCACAGGAACTGGACGCAGTCCCTCAACACCTCGAGACTGAAAGACAGGAACAGGAGGGAGTCATTCAACCGCTCATACCTGGGAAACAGGAACATGTGGCAATCACTCAATTGCTCAAGGCTGGAACACAGGAACAGGAGGCAGTCACTCAACTACTCAAAACTGGGACACAGGAAGATAGAACATAGAACATAGAAAAATACAGCGCAATACAGGCCCTTCGGCCCTCGATTTTGCGCCGACCGAAGCCTACCTAACCTACACCAGCTTATCTAATGCCCGCTTAAATGACCATAAAGAGGGAGAGTCCACCATTGCTACTGGCAGGGCATTCCATGAACTCACAACCCGCTGAGTAAAGAATCTACCCCTAACATCTGTCCTATACCAACTTCCCCTGAATTTAAAGCTGTGTTCCCAAGTAACAGCTGACTCCATTAGCGGTAAAAGGTTCTCACTGTCAACCCTATCTAAACCCCTAATCATTTTGTACACCTCTATCAAATCTCCCCTAAACCTTCTTTTCTCCAATGAGAACAGCCCCAAGTGCCTCAGCCTTTCCTCATACGATCTTCCTACCATGTCAGGCAACATCCTGGTAAACCTCCTCTGCACCCGTTCCAACGCCTCCACATCCTTCCTATAGTATGGCGACCAAAACTGCACACAATACTCCAGATGAGGCTGCACCAGAGTCTTATACAACTGCAACATGACCTCAGGACTCCGGAACTCAATTCCTCTACCAATAAAGCCCAGTACGCCATATGCCTTCGTCACAGCACTATTTACCTGCGTGGCAACTTTCAGAGATCTGTGTACATGGACACCAAGATCCCTCTGCTCATCCACACTACCAAGTAGCCTACCATTAGCCCAGTAATCCATCTTCTTGTTACTCCTACCAAAGTGAATGACTTCACACTTAGCTACATTGAATTCCATTTGCCACCTTTCTGCCCAGCTCTGCAACTTATCTATATCCCGCTGTAACCTGCCACATCCTTCTTCGCTGTCCACAACTCCACCGACTTTTGTATCATCCGCAAACTTGCTCACCCAGCCTTCAAGCCCCTCCTCCAGGTCATTTATAAAAATGACAAACAGCAATGGTCCCAAAACAGATCCTTGTGGAACACCGCTAGTAACTGCACTCCAAGATGAACCTATACCATCAACTACTACCCTCTGTCTCCTTCCAGCCAGCCAATTCCTAATCCAACCCTCTAATGCACCCTCAATGCCATACCTCCGTAATTTTTGCAGTAGCCTACCATGCTACGAACGCCTTGCTAAAATCCATATACGCTACATCTACTGCTTTACCCTCGTCCACTTCCTTGGTCACCTTCTCAAAGAAGTCAACAAGGTTTGTGAGGCACGACCTGTCCTTCACAAAACCATGCTGACTGTCCTTGATCACATTATTCCTATCCAGATGTTCATATATCCTATCCCTTACAATTCTCTCTAAGACTTTGCCCACAACAGAAATGAGACTCACTGGCCTATAGTTACTAGGGCTATCCCTACTCCCCTTCTTGAACAAGGGGACCACATTCGCTATCCTCCAGTCTTCTCGCACTATTCCTGTAGACAATGACAACATAAAAATCAAGGCCAATGGCTCTGCTATCTCCTCCCTAGCTTCCCAGAGGATCCTAGGATAAATGCCATCAGGCCCAGGGGACTTATCTATTTCCACCCTTTCCAGTATTCCCCAGACCACTTCCCTACATACCTCAAAGCCATCCATTCTAATCACTTGTGACTCAATATTCACATCAGCAGCAATGTCCTGTTCCTGAGTGAATACTGATGAAAAGTATTGATTTAGTGTCTCTCCAATCTCCTCAGCCTCCACGCACAACTTCCCACTACTATCCTTGACTGGACCGATACTTACCCTAGTCATCCTTTTATTCCTGACATACCTATAGAAAGCCTTTGGGTTTTCCCTAATCCTACCAACTAAGGACTTTTCATGTCCCCTTCTTGCTGCTCTTAGCTCTCTCTTTAGATCCTTCCTGGCTACCTTATAACTCTCAATCACCCCAACTGAACCTTCACGCCTCATCTTTACATAGGCCGCCCTCTTCCTTTTCACAAGGGATTCCAATTCTTTATTAAACCACGGCTCTCTCACAAGACCCTTTCCTCCCTGCCTGACTGGTGCATACTTATCAAGGACACCCAATAGCTGCTCCTTGAACAAGCTCCACATATCATTTGTGTCCTTCCCTTGAAGCCTATTTTTCCAAGATAAGGGAGTCACTCAACTGCTCGAGACTGGGAGACAGGAACCAGAAGCAGTCGTTGAACTCCTCGAATTTGGGACACAAAAATAGGTGGCAGCCATTCAACTGCTCAAAACAGGGACTCAGGAACAGGAGGCAGTCATTCAACTGCTCAAGTCAGGGACGCGGGAACAGGAGGCAGTCACACAGCTGCTCGAGACAGGGTCACAGGAACAGGAGTCGGTCATTCAACTGCCCAACACTGGAGCACAGGAACAAACGGCAGTCACTCAATTGCTCAAGGCTGGAACACAGAAACAGGAGGCAGTTACTCAACTGCTCGAACTGGGACACAGGAAGAGGAGGGAGTCACTCAACTGCTCAAGATTATATTAGATTACTTACAGTGTGGAAACAGGCCGTTCGGCCCAACAAGTCCACACCGACCCGCCGAAGCGCAACCCACCCATACCCCTACATTTACCCCTTACCTAACACTACGGGCAATTTAGCATGGCCAATTCACCTGACCCGCACATCTTTGGACTGTGGGAGGAAACCAGAGCACCCGGAGGAAACCCACGCAGACACGGGGAGAACGTGCAAACTCCACACAGTCAGTCGCCTGAGTCGGGAATTGAACCCGTGTCTCTGGCGCTGTGAGGCAGCAGTGCTAACCACTGTGCCACCGTGCCGCCCACAAGACTGGGAGACAAGAACCAGAAACAGTCATTCAACTCTTCGAGTCTGGGACACAAAAATAGGTGGCAGCCATTCAACTGCTCGAGACAGGGACACAGGAACAGGAGGCAGTCATTCAACTGATCAAGACAGGGACACAGAACATGGATGCAGTCATTCAACTGCTCGAGACTGGGGCACGGGAAGAGGAGTCAGTCACTCAACTGCTCGTGATTGGTACACAGGAAGAGGAGGGAGTCACTCAACTGCTCTGGACGGGGACATAGGAAGAGGAGGAGCCATTCAACTGCTCGAGACAGGGACACAGGAACAGGAGGCAGTCATTCAACTGATCAACACTGGGACACAGGAACAGGAGGCAGTCACTCAACTGCTCGAGACTGGGACACAGGAAGAGGAGTGAGTCACTCAACTGCTCATGACTGTGACATAGGAAGCAGGCAGTTATTCAAATGCTCAAGACTGGGACACTGGAATAGGAGGGAGTCACTCAACTGCTCGAAACTGGGACATAGGAACAGGAGGCAGTCATTCAAATGCACAACATTGGAACACCAGAACAGGAGGCAGTCACTCATCTGCACGATACTGGGAAACAGGAAGAGGAGGGAGTCAATTAACTGCTCGAGACTGCGACATATGAACAGGAAGCTGTCATTCAAATACTCAAGTCAGGGACGCAGGAACAGGAAGCAGTCACTCAACAGATTGAGACAGGGACAAAGGAAGAGGAATGAGTCAATCAACTGCTCGAGACTGTGTCATAGGAACAGGAGGGAGTCACTCAACTACTCGAGACTGGGAAATAGGTACAGGAGGCAGTCATTCAAATGCTCGAGACAGGAACCCCGGAACAGGATCGAGTCATTCAACTGCTCGTGACTGGGACACAGGAACAGGAGGCAGTCACTCAACTGTTCGCCACTGGGGCACAGGAACGGGGGCACTTACTCAACTGTTCAAGACAGGGACACAGGAACTGGAGGCAGTCACTCAACTGCTCGAAACAGGGACACAGGAACAGGAGGCAGTCATTGAATTGCTTGAGACAGGGACACAGCACCAGAAGAAGTCTTCAACTGCTCGACACTGCTACATGGGAACTGGAGGTAGTTACTTAACTCCTCGAAACTTGGTCACGAGAACTGGAGGCAGTCACTCAACTACTTGAGATGGGACACAGGAACAGGAGAGAGTCACTCAACTGCTCGAGACTGGGACATAGAAACAGGACGCAGTCATTCAAATGCTTAAGACTGGGACAAAGGAACATGTGGCAGTAGCACAACTGCTCGAAACTGGGTTACAGGAACAGGAGTTGGTCATTCAACTGCCCGACACTGGGGCAGAGGAACAGGCGGCAGTGGCTCAACAGCTCCAGCCTGGGACACAGGAACAGGAGGGAGTCATTCAACTGCTCGAGACTGGGACATACAAACAGGAGGTAGGTGCTCAACCGCTCGAAATTGGCACACAGGAACAAGAGTCGGTCATTCTACTGTCAGACACTGGGGCACAGGAACAGGTGGCAGTAACTCAACTGCTTGAAACTTGGACACAGGAACAGGAGTCGGTTATTCAACTGCCCGATACTGGGGCAGAGGAACAGGCGGCAGTGGGTCAATAGCTCCAGCCTGGGACACAGGAACAGGAAGGAGTCATTTAACTGCTCGTGACTGCGACACAGGAAGAGGAGGGAGTCATTCAACTTCTCGTGACCGGGACACAGGAAGATGAGGGAGTCACTCAACTGCTCGAGCCTGGGAGACAGGAATAGAAGCAGTCATTGAACGCATTGAGTCTCGGACACAAACATAGGTGGCAGCCGTTCAACTACTGGGACACAGGAAGAGGAGGGAGTCGCTCAACTGCTCTGGATGGGGACATAGGAAGGAGGTAGTGATTCAAATGCTCGAGACTGGGACACAGGAATAGGAGGGAGTCATTCAACTGCTCGTGACTGGGACACAGGAACAGGAGGCAGTTATTCAACTTTTCGTGACTGGGACACAGGAAGTTGAGGGAGTCACTCAACTGCTCAAGACTGGGAGACAGCAACAGAAGCAGTCATTGAATGCCTTGAGTCTCGGACACAAACATAGGTGGCAGCCGTTCAACTACTGGGACACAGGAAGAGGAAGGAGTCACTCAACTGCTCTGGACGGGAACATAGGAAGGAGGTAGTGATTCAAATGCTCGAGACTGGTACACAGGAATAGGAGGGAGTCATTCAACTGCTCGAGACTGGGACATAGGAACAGGAGGCAGCCATTCAACAGTTAGAGATTAGGAGACAGGAAGAGGAGGGAGTCACTCCACTGCTCGAGACTGGGACACAGGTAGAGGAGGGAGTCACCCAACTGCTCGAGACTGGGACATAGGAACAGGAGGCAGTCAATCAAATAGTCAACACTGCGACACTGGGACAGGAGGCAGTCACTCATCTGTTCGAGACTGGGAAACAGGAACATGAGGAATTCACTTATCTGTTTGAGACTGGGACACAGGAACTGGCGGCAGTCACTCAATTGCTCGAAACTGGGACACAGGTAAGTGAGGGAGTCAGTCAACTACTCAAGACTGGGAGACAGGAACCAGAAGCAGTCATTGAACTCCACGCGTCTGGAACACAAAAATAGGTGGCAGGCATTTAACTGCTCGAGACAGGGACACAGGAACTGGAGGCAGTCATTCAACTGCACGAGACAGGGACCCAGGAACAGGAGGCAGTCATTCAACTGTTCGAAACAGGGACACAGGGACGGGAGGCAGTGACTCAACAGCTCGAGATTGGGTCATAGGAACAGGAGGCAGCCATTCAACTGCTCGAAACAGGGAGACAGGAACAGGAGGCAGTCATTGAACTGCTTCAGACAGGGATTTGGCATCGAAAGGAGTCATTCAACTGCTCGACACTGCGACATAGGAACTGGAGGCAGTTACTTTACACCTCGAAACTTGGTCACGAGAACTGGAGGCAGTCACTCAACTGCTCGAGATGGGACACAGGAACAGGAGAGAGTCACTCAACTGCACGAGAATGGGACATGGGAACTGGAGGCAGTCATTCAAATGCTCAAGACTGGGACACAGGAACAGGAGGCAGCCACTCAACTGCTCGAACCTGGGACACAGGAACAGGAGTCGGTCATTCTACTGCCAGACATTGGGGCACAGGAACAGGCTTCAGAAACTCAACTGCTCGAAACTTGGACACAGGAACAGGAGTCGGTTATTCAATTGCCCAATACTGGGGCAGAGGAACAGGCGGCAGTGGGTCAATAGCTCCAGCCTGGGACACTGGAACAGGAGGGAGTCATTCAACTGCTCGTGACTGGGACACAGGAACAGGAGGCAGTCATTCAACTGTTCGTGACTGGGTCACATGAAGAGGAAAGAGTCATTCAACTGCTCGTGACTGGGACACAGGAACAGGAGGGAGTCATTCAACTTCTCGTGACTGGGACACAGGAACAGGAGGCAGTCATTCAACTGTTCATGACTGGGACACAGGAAGATGAGGGAGTCAATCAACTGCTCGAGCCTGGGAGACAGGAACAGAAGCAGTCATTGAACGCCTTGAGTCTGGGACACAAAAATAGGTGGCAGCCATTCAACTACTGCGACACAGGAAAAGGAGGGAGTCACTCAACTGCTCGAGACTGGGACACAGGTAGAGGAGGGAGTCACTCAACTGCTCGAGACTGGGACATACGAACAGGGGGCAGTCAATCAAATAATCGAGACTGCGAGACAGGAACACGAGAAATTCACTTAACTGTTCGAGACTGAGACACAGGAACAGGAGTCGGGCATTCAACTGCCCGAATGTGGGGCGCAGGAACAGTAGGCAGTCAAACAACTGCTCGAAACTGGGACATAGAAACAGAAGGCAGCCACTCAACTGCTCGTGTCTGGGAAATAGGTACAGGAGGCAGTCATTCAAATGCTCGAGACAGGGACCCCGGAACAGGATCGAGTCATTCAACTGCTCGAGACTGGGACATACGAACAGGAGGCAGTCAATCAAATAATCGAGACTGCGACACAGGAACACGAGAAATTCACTTAACTGCTCGTGACTGGGACACAGGAACAGGAGGCAGTCACTCAACTGTTCAAGACAGAGACACAGGAACACGAGGCAGTCACTCAACAGCTCGAGATTGGGACACAGGTAGAGGAGGGAGTCACTCAACTGCTCGAGACTGGGACATAGCAACAGGAGGCAGTCAATCAAATGCTCGAGACTGCGACACTGGAACAGGAGGCAGTCACTCATCTGCTTGAGACTGGGAAACAGGAACAGGAGGAAGTCACTTAACTGCTCGAGACTGGGACGTAGGAACTGGCGGCAGTCACTCAATTGCTCTAAACTGGGACACAGGTAAGTGAGGGAGTCACTCAAGTACTCGAGATTGGGAGACAGGAACCAGAAGCAGTCATTGAACTCCTCGAGTCTGGGACATGAAAATAGGTGGCAGCCATTTAACTGCTCGAAACAGGGACACAGGAAAAGGAGGCAGTCATTGAACTGCTTGAGACAGGGACACAGCACCAGAAGGAGTCATTCAACTGCTCGACACGGCGACATGGGAACTGGAGGTAGTTACTTAACTCCTCGAAACTTGGTCACAAGAACTGGAGGCAGTCACTAAACTACTCGAGATGGGACACAGGAACAGGAGAAAGTCACTCAACTGCTCGAGACTGGGATATAGAAACAGGACGCAGTCATTCAAATGCTCAAGACTGGGACAAAGCAACAGGTGGCAGTAACACAACTGCTCGAAACTTGGACACAGGAACAGGAGTTGGTCATTCAACTGCCCGACACTGGGGCAGAGGAACAGGCGGCAGTGGCTCAACAGCTCCAGCCTGGAACACAGGAACAGGAGGGAGTCATTCAACTGCTCGAGACTGTGACATACGAACAGGAGGCAGCCGCTCAACCGCTCGAAACTGGGACACAAGAACAAGAGTCATTCTACTGCCAGACACTGGGGCACAGGAACAGGCGGTAGTAACTCAACTGCTTGAAACTTGGACACAGGAACAGGAGTCGGTTATTCAACTGCCCGACACTGGGGCAGAGGAACAGGCGGCAGTGGGTCAATAGCTCCAGCCTGAGACACAGGAACAGGAGGGAGTCATTCAACTTCTCGTGACTGGGACACAGGAACAGGAGGCAGTCATTCAACTGTTCATGACTGGGACACTGGAAGAAGAGGGAGTCACTCAACTGCTCGAGCCTGGGAGACAGGAACAGAAGCAGTCATTGAACGCCTTGAGTCTGGGACACAAAAATAGGTGGCAGCCGTTCAACCACTGGGACACAGGAAGAGGAGGGAGTCACCCAAATGCTCTGGACGGGAACATAGGAAGGAGGTAGTGATTCAAATGCTCGAGACTGGGACACAGGAATAGGAGGGACTCATTCGACTGCTCGAGACTAGGACATAGGAACAGGAGGCAGCCATTCAACTGCTCGAGAATAGGAGACAGGAAGAGAAGGGAGTCACTCAACTGCTCGAGACTGGGACACAGGTAGAGGAGGGAGTCACTTAACTGCTCGAGGTTGGGACATAGGAACAGGACGCAGTCAATCAAATAATCGAGACTGCGACACAGGAACACGAGAAATTCACTTAACTGCTCGAGACTGGGACATATGAACTGGATCGAGTCATTCAACTGCTCTTGACTGGGACACAGGGATTGGGGGCAGTCACTCAATTGCGCGAAACTGGGACACAGGTAAGTGTTGGAGTCACTCAACTGCTCGAGACTGGGAGACAGGAACCAGAAGCAGTCATTGAACTCCTGGAGTCTAGGACACAAAATAGGTGGCAGGCATTTAACTGCTCGAGACAGGGACACAGGAACATGAGGCAGTCATTCAACTGCTCGTGACATGGACACAGGAACGGGAGGCAGTGACTCAACAGCTCAAGACTAGGACATAGGAACAGGAGGCTGTCATTCAACTGCTTGAGACAGGGACCTAGGAACAGGAGGCAGTCATTCAACTGCTTGAAACAGGGACACAAGAAAAGGAGGCAGTCATTGAACTGCTTGAGATAGGGACACAGCACCAGAAAGAGTCATTCAACAGCTAGACACTGAAACATGGGAACTGGAGGCAGTTACTTAACTCCTCGAAACTTGGTCACGAGAACTGGAGGCAGTCACTCAACTGCTCGAGATGGGACACAGGAACAGGAGAGAGTCACTCAACTTCTCAAGACTGGGACATAGAAACAGGAGGCAGTCATTCAAATGCTCAAGATTGGGACACAGGAACAGGCTGCAGTAACTCAACTGCTCGAAACTTGGACACAGGAACTGGAGTCGTTTATTCAACTGTCCGATACTGGGGCAGAGGAACAGGCGGCAGTGGGTCAATAGCACCAGCCTGGGACACAGGAACAGGAGGGAGTCATTCAACTGTTCATGACTGGGACACAGGAAGAGGAGGGAGTCATTCAATTGCTCGTGACTGGGACATAGGAACAGGAGGCAGTCAATCAAATAATCGAGACTGTGACACTGGAACAGGAGGCAGTCATTCAACTGCTCGAAACAGGGACACAGGAACAGGAGGGAGTCACTCAACTGCACGAGAATGGGACATAGGATCAGGACGCAGTCATTCAAATGCTCAAGACTGGGACACAGGAACAGGAGGCAGCCGCTCAACCACTCAACACTGGGACACAGGAAGAGGAGTCGGTCATTCTACTGCCAGACACTGAGGCACAGGAACAGGGGGCAGTAACTGAACTGCTCGAAACTTGGACACAGGAACAGGAGTCGGTTATTCAACTGTCCGATATTGGGGCAGAGGAACAGGCGGCAGTGGGTCAAAACACCAGCCTGGGACACAGGAACAGGAGGGAGTCATTCAATTGCTCATGACTGGGACACAGGAACAGGAGGCAGCCATTCAACAGCACAAGAATAGGAGACAGGAAGAGGAGGGAGTCACTCCACTGCTCGAGACTGGGACACAGGTATAGGAGGGAGTCACTCAACTGCTCGAGATAGGACATAGGAACAGGAGGCAGCCATTCAACTGCTCGAGAATAGGAGACAGGAAGAGGAGGGAGTCACTCAACTGCTCGAGACTGGGACATAGGAACTGAACGCAGTCAATCAAATAATCGAGACTGCGACACAGGAACAAGAGAAATTCACTTAACTGCTCGAGATTGGGACATATGAACAGGATCGAGTCATTCAACTGCTCTTGACTGGGACACAGGAACTGGCGGCAGTCACTCAATTGCTCGAAACTGGGACACAGGTAAGTGTTGGAGTCACTCAATGACTCAAGACTGGGAGACAGGAACCAGAAGCAGTCATTGAACTCCTCGAGTCTGGGACAGAAAAATAGGTGGCAGGCAATTAACTGCTCGAGACAGGGACACAGGAACAGGAGGCAGTCATTCAACTGCTCGAAACAGGAACACAGGAACAGGAGGCAGTCATTGAACTGCTTGAGACAGGGACACAGCACCAGAAGGAGTAATTCAACTGCTTGACACTGCGACATGGGAACTGGAGGCAGTTACTTAACTCTTCGAAACTTGGTCACGAGAACTGGAGGCAGTCACTCAACTGCTCGAGATGAGACACAGGAACAGGAGAGAGTCACTCAACTGCTCGAGACTGGGACATAGAAACGGGAGGCAGTCATTCAAATGCTCAAGACTGGGACACAGGAACAGGCGGCAGTAACTCAACTGCTCGAAACTGGGACACAGGAACAGGAGTCGGTCATTCAACTGTCAGCCTCTGGGGCACAGGAACAGACGGCAGTAACTGAACTTCTTGAAACTTGGGCACAGGAACAGGAGTCGGGTATTCAACTGTCCGATACTGCGGCAGAGGAACAGGCGGCAGTGGGTCAATAGCTCCAGCCTAGGACACAGGAAGAGGAGGGAGTCATTCAACTGTTCGTGACTGGGACACAGGTAGAGGAGGGAGTCACTCAACTGCTCGAGACTGGGACATAGGAACAGGAGGCCGCCATTCAACAGCTCGAGAATAGGAGACAGGAAGAGGAGGGAGTCACTCCACTGCTCGAGACTGGGACACAGGTACAGGAGGGAGTCACTCAACTGCTCGAGACTGGGACATAGGAACAGGAGGGAGTCAATCAAATAATCGAGACTGCGACCCTGAAACAGGAGGCAGTCACTCATCTGCTCGAGACTGGGAAACAGGAACAGGAGGAATTCACTTAACTGCTCGAGACTGGGACATATGAACAGGATCGAGTCATTCAACTGCTTTTGACTGGGACACAGGAACTGGCGGCAGTCACTCAATTGCTCGAAACTGGGACACAGGTAAGTGAGGGAGTCACTCAACTTCTCGAGAATGGGACATAAGAACAGGAGGCAGTCATTCAAATGCTCAAGACTGGGACACAGGAACAGGAGGCAGCCGCTCCACCGCTCGAAACTGGCACACAGGAACAGGAGTCAGTCATTCTCTGCCAGACACTGGGGCACAGGAACAGGCGGCAGTAACTCAACTGCTCGAAACTTGGACACAGGAACAGGAGTCGGTTATTCAACTGCCCGATACTGGGGCAGAGGAACAGGCGGCAGTGGGTCAATAGCTCCAGCCTGGGACACTGGAACAGGAGGGAGTCACTCAACTGCTCGTGACTGGGACACAGGAACAGGAGGCAGTCATTCAACTGTTCGTGACTGGGACACAGGAAGATGAGGGAGTCACTCAACTGCTCGAACCTGGGAGACAGGAACAGAAGCAGTCATTGAACGCCTTGAGTCTGGGACACAAAAATAGGTGGCAGCCGTTCAACCACTCGGACACAGGAAGAGGAGGGAGTCACTCAACTGCTCGAGACTAGGACATAGGAAAAGGAGGCCGCCATTCAACTGCTCGAGAATAGGAGACAGGAAGAGGAGGGAGTCACTCAACTGCTCGAGACTGGGACACAGGTAGAGAAGGGAGTCACTCAACTGCTCGAGACTGGGACATAGGAACTGAACGCAGTCAATCAAATAATCATGACTGCGACACAGGAACAGGAGAAGTTCACTTAACTGCTCGAGACTGGGACATATGAACAGGATCGAGTCGTTCAACTGCTCTTGACTGGGACACAGGAACTGGCGGCAGTCACTCAATTGCTCGAAACTGGGACACAGGTAAGTGTTGGAGTCACTCAACTACTCGAGACTGGGAGACAGGAACCAGAAGCAGTCATTGAACTCCTCAAGTCTGGGACACAAAAATAGGTGGCAGGCATTTAACTGCTCGAGACAGGGACACAGGACCGGGAGGCAGTGACTCAACAGCTCGAGACTGGGACATAGGAACAGGAGGCATTCATTCAACTGCTCGAAACAGGGACACAGATAAAGGAGGCAGTCATTGAACTGCTTGAGACAGGGACACAGGAACAGGAGGCAGTCTTTAAACTGTTTGTGACTGGGTCACAGGAAGAGGAGGTAGTCATTCAACTGCTCATGACTGGGACACAGGAACTGGAGGGAATCATTCAACTTCTGGTGACTGGGACACAGGAACTGGAGGGAATCATTCAACTTCTGGTGACTGGGACACAGGAACATGAGGCAGTCATTCAACTGTTCGTGATTGGGACACAGGAAGATGAGGGAGTCACTCAACTGCTCGAGCCTGGGAGACAGGAACAGAAGCAGTCATTGAACGCCTTGAGTCTGGGACATAAAAATAGGTGGCAGCCGTTCAACCACTGGGACACAGGAAGAGGAGGGAGTCACCCAAATGCTCTGGACGGGAACATAGGAAGGAGGTAGTGATCCAAATGCTCGAGACTGGGACACAGGAATAGGAGGGAGTCATTCAACTGCTCGAGACTAGGACATAGGAACAGGAGGCAGCCATTCAACTGTTCGAGACTGGGACACAGGAAGAGGAGGGAGTCACTTAACTGCTCGAGACTAGGACATAGAAACAGGAGGCAGTCATTCAAATGCTCAAGACTGGGACACAGGAACAGGAGGCAGCCGCTCAACCGCTCGAAACTGGGACATAGGAACAGGAGTCGGTCATTCGCTGCCAGGCACTGGGGCACAGGAACAGCCGGCATTAACTCAACTGCTCGAAACTTGGACACAGGAACAGGAGTCGGTTATTCAACTGCCCGATACTGGGGCAGAGGAACAGGCGGCAGTGGGTCAATAGCTCCAGCTTGGGACACAGGAACAGGAGGGAGTCATTCAACTTCTCGTGACTGGGACACAGGAACAGGAGGCAGTCATTCAACTGTTCGTGACTGGGACACTGGAAGAAGAGGGAGTCACTCAACTGCTCGAGCCTGGGAGACGGGAACAGAAGTAGTCATTGAACGCCTTGAGTCTGGGACACAAAAATAGGTGGCAGCCGTTCAACCACTGGGACACAGGAAGAGGAGGGAGTCACCCAAATGCTCTGGACGGGAACATAGGAAGGAGGTAGTGATACAAATGTTCGAGACTGGGACACAGGAATAGGAGGGAGTCATTCAACTGCTCGAGACTAGGACATAGGAACAGGAGGCAGCCATTCAACTGCTCGAGAATAGGAGACAGGAAGAGAAGGGAGTCACTCAACTGCTCGAGACTGGGACACAGGTAGAGGAGGGAGTCACTCAACTGCTCGAGACTGGGACATAGGAACAGGAGGCAGCCATTCAACAGCTCGAGAATAGGAGACAGGAAGAGGACGGAGTCACTCCACTGCTCGACACTGGGACACAGGTAGAGGAGGGAGTCACTCAACTGCTCGAGACTGGGACATAGGAACAGGAGGCAGTCAATCAAATAATCGAGACTGCGACCCTGGAACAGGAGGCAGTCACTCATCTGCTCGAGACTGGGAAACAGGAACAGGAGGAATTCACTTAACTGCTCGAGACTGGGACATATGAACAGGATCGAGTCATTCAACTGCTTTTGACTGGGACACAGGAACTGGCGGCAGTCACTCAATTGCTCGAAACTGGGACACAGGTAAGTGAGGGAGTCACTCAACTTCTCGAGAATGGGACATAAGAACAGGAGGCAGTCATTCAAATGCTCAAGACTGGGACACAGGAACAGGAGGCAGCCACTCCACCGCTCGAAACTGGCACACAGGAACAGGAGTCGGTCATTCTCTGCCAGGCACTGGGGCACAGGAACAGGCGGCAGTAACTCAACTGCTCGAAACTTGGACACAGGAACAGGAGTCGGTTATTCAACTGCCCGATACTGGGGCAGAGGAACAGGCGGCAGTGGGTCAATAGCTCCAGCTTGGGACACTGGAACAGGAGGGAGTCATTCAACTGCTCGTGACTGGGACACAGGAACAGGAGGGAGTCATTCAACTGCTCGTGACTGGGACACAGGAACAGGAGGCAGTCATTCAACTGTTCATGACTGGGACACAGGAAGATGAGGGAGTCACTCAACTGCTCGAACCTGGGAGACAGGAACAGAAGCAGTCTTTGAAAGCCTTGAGTCTGGGACACAAAAATAGGTGGCAGCCGTTCAACCACTCGGACACAGGAAGAGGAGGGAGTCACTCAACTGCTCGAGACTAGGACATAGGAAAAGGAGGCAGCCATTCAACTGCTCGAGAATAGGAGACAGGAAGAGGAGGGAGTCACTCAACTGCTCGAGACTGGGACACAGGTAGAGAAGGGAGTCACTCAACTGCTCGAGACTGGGAGACAGGAAGAGGAGGGAGTCACTTAACTGCTCGAGACTGGGACACAGGTAGAGGAGGGAGTCACTCAACTGCTCGAGACTAGGACATAGGAAAAGGAGGCAGCCATTCAACTGCTCGAGAATAGGAGACAGGAAGAGGAGGGAGTCACTTAACTGCTCGAGACTGGGACACAGATAGAGGAGGGAGTCATTCAACTGCTCGAGACTAGGACATAGGAACAGGAGGCAGCCATTCAACTGCTCGAGACTGGGACACAGGTAGAGGAGGGAGTCACTTAACTGCTCGAGACTGGGACATAGGAACAGAACGCAGTCAATCAAATAATCGAGACTGCGACACAGGAACAGGAGAAATTCACTTAACTGCTCGAGACTGGGACATATGAACAGGATCGAGTCATTCAACTGCTCTTGACTGGGACACAGGAACTGGGGGCAGTCACTCAACTGGTCGAAACTGGGACACAGGAAGAGGAGGGAGTCATTCAACTGTTCGTGATTGGGACACAGGAAGATGAGGGAGTCACTCAACTGCTCGAGCCTGGGAGACAGGAACAGAAGCAGTCATTTAACGCCTTGAGTCTGGGACATAAAAATAGGTGGCAGCCGTTCAACCACTGGGACACAGGAAGAGGAGGGAGTCACCCAAATGCTCTGTACGGGAACATAGGAAGGAGGTAGTGATACAAATGTTCGCGACTGGGACACAGGAATAGGAGGGAGTCATTCAACTGCTCGAGACTAGGACATAGGAACAGGAGGCAGCCATTCAACTGCTCGAGAATAGGAGACAGGAAGAGAAGGGAGTCACTCAACTGCTCGAGACTGGGACACAGGTAGAGGAGGGAGTCACTTAACTGCTCGAGACTGGGACCGAGGAACAGAACGCAGTCAATCAAATAATCGAGACTGCGACACAGGAACAGGAGAAATTCACTTAACTGCTCGAGACTGGGACATATGAACAGGATCGAGTCATTCAACCGCTCTTGACTGGGACACAGGAACTGGGGGCAGTCACTCAACTGGTCGAAACTGGGACACAGGAAGAGGAGGGAGTCACTTAACTGCTCGAGACTAGGACATAGAAACAGGAGGCAGTCATTCAAATGCTCAAGACTGGGACACAGGAACAGGAGGCAGCCGCTCTACCGCTCGAAACTGGGACACAGGAACAGGAGTCGGTCATTCGCTGCCAGGCACTGGGGCACAGGAACAGCCGGCATTAACTCAACTGCTCGAAACATGGACACAGGAACAGGAGTCGGTTATTCAACTGCCTGATACTGGGGCAGAGGAACAGGCGGCAGTGGGTCAATAGCTCCAGCCTGGGACACAGGAACAGGAGGGAGTCATTCAACTTCTCGTGACTGGGACACAGGAACAGGAGGCAGTCATTCAACTGTTCGTGACTGGGACACTGGAAGAAGAGGGAGTCACTCAACTGCTCGAGCCTGGGAGACAGGAACAGAAGCAGTCATTGAACGCCTTGAGTCTGGGACACAAAAATAGGTGGCAGCCGTTCAACCACTGGGACACAGGAAGAGGAGGGAGTCACCCAAATGCTCTGGACGGGAACATAGGAAGAAGGTAGTGATACAAATGTTCGAGACTGGGACACAGGAATAGGAGGGAGTCATTCAACTGCTCGAGACTAGGACATAGGAACAGGAGGCAGCCATTCAACTGCTCGAGACTGGGACACAGGTAGAGGAGGGAGTCACTTAACTGCTCGAGACTGGGACATAGGAACAGAACGCAGTCAATCAAATAATCGAGACTGTGACACAGGAACAGGAGAAATTCACTTAACTGCTCGAGACTGGGACACATGAACAGGATCGAGTCATTCAACTGCTCTTGACTGGGACACAGGAACTGGGGGCAGTCACTCAATTGCTCGAAACTGGGACACAGGAACGGGAGGCAGTGACTCAACAGCTCAAGACGAGGACATAGGAACAGGAGGCAGTCATTCAACTGCTTGAGACAGGGAGACAGGAACCAGAAGCAGTCATTGAACTCCTCGAGTCTGGGACACAAAATAGGTGGCAGGCATTTCACTGCTCGAGACAGGGACACAGGAACAGGAGGCAGTCATTCAACTGCTCGAGACATGGACACAGGAACGGGAGGCAGTGACTCAACAGCTCAAGACGAGGACATAGGAACAGGAGGCAGTCATTCAACTGCTTGAGACAGGGACCTAGGAACAGGAGGCAGTCATTCAACTGCTTGAAACAGGGACACAAGAAAAGGAAGCAGTCATTGAACTGCTTGAGACAGGGACACAGCACCAGAAAGAGTCATTCAACTGCTCGACACGGCGACATGGGAACTGGAGGCAGTTACTTAACTTCTCGAAACTTGGTCACGAGAACTGGAGGCAGTCACTCAACTGCTCGAGATGGGACACAGGAACAGGAGAGAGTCACTCAACTTCTCAAGACTGGGACATAGAAACAGGAGGCAGTCATTCAAATGCTCAAGACTGGGACACAGGAACAGGCTGCAGTAACTCAACTGCTCGAAACTGGGACACAGGAACAGGATTCGGTCAATCAATTGCCAGACTCTGGGGCACAGGAACAGGCGGCAGTAACTCAACTGCTTGAAACTTGGACACAGGAACAGGAGTCGGTTATTCAACTGTCCGATACGGGGGCAGAGGAACAGGCGGCAGTGGGTCAATAGCACCAGCCTGGGACACAGGAACAGGAGGGAGTCATTCAACTGCTCGTGACTGGGACACAGGTAGAGGAGGGAGTCACTCAACTGCTCGAGACTGGGACATAGGAACTGAACGCAGTCAATCAAATAATCATGACTGCGACACAGGAACAGGAGGAGTTCACTTAACTGCTCGAGACTGGGACATATGAACAGGATCGAGTCGTTCAACTGCTCTTGACTGGGACACAGGAACTGGCGGCAGGCACTCAATTGCTCGAAACTGGGACACAGGTAAGTGTTGGAGTCACTCAACTACTCGAGACTGGGAGACAGGAACCGGAAGCAGTCATTGAACTCCTCAAGTCTGGGACACAAAAATAGGTGGCAGGCATTTAACTGCTCGAGACAGGGATACAGGAACATGAGGCAGTCATTCAACTGCTCGAGACAGGGACCTAGGAATAGGAGGTAGTGATCCAAATGCTCGAGACTGGGACACAGGAATAGGAGGGAGTCATTCAACTGCTCGAGACTAGGACATAGGAACAGGAGGCAGCCATTCAACTGCTCGAGACTGGGACACAGGTAGAGGAGGGAGTCACTCAACTGCTCGAGACTGGGACATAGGAACAGGAGGGAGTCAATCAAATAATCGAGACTGCAACCCTGGAACAGGAGGCAGTCACTCATCTGCTCGAGACTGGGAAACAGGAACAGGAGGAATTCACTTAACTGCTCGAGACTGGGACATATGAACAGGATCGAGTCATTCAACTGCTTTTAACTGGGACACAGGAACTGGCGGCAGTCACTCAATTGCTCGAAACTGGGACACAGGTAAGTGAGGGAGTCACTCAACTTCTCGAGAATGGGACATAAGAACAGGAGGCAGTCATTCAAATGCTAAAGACTGGGACACAGGAACAGGAGGCAGCCGCTCCACCGCTCGAAACTGGCACACAGGAACAGGAGTCGGTCATTCTCTGCCAGGCACTGGGGCACAGGAACAGGCGGCAGTAACTCAACTGCTCGAAATTTGGACACAGGAACAGGAGTCGGTTATTCAACTGCCCGATACTGGGGCAGAGGAACAGGCGGCAGTGGGTCAATAGCTCCAGCCTGGGACACTGGAACAGGAGGGAGTCATTCAACTGCTCGTGACTGGGGCACAGGAACAGGAGGCAGTCATTAAACTGTTCGTGACTGGGACACAGGAAGATGAGGGAGTCACTCAACTGCTCGAACCTGGGAGACAGGAACAGAAGCAGTCATTGAACGCCTTGAGTCTGGGACACAAAAATAGGTGGCAGCCGTTCAACCACACGGACACAGGAAGAGGAGGGAGTCACTCAACTGCTCGAGACTAGGACATAGGAAAAGGAGGCAGCCATTCAACTGCTCGAGAATAGGAGACAGGAAGAGGAGGGAGTCACTTAACTGCTCGAGACTGGGACACAGGTAGAGGAGGGAGTCACTCAACTGCTCGAGACTAGGACATAGGAACAGAACGCAGTCAATCAAATAATCATGATTGCGACACAGGAACAGGAGAAGTTCACTTAACTGCTCGAGACTGGGACATATGAACAGGATCGAGTCGTTCAACTGCTCTTGACTGGGACACAGGAACTTGCGGCAGTCACTCAATTGCTCAAAACTGGGACACAGGTAAGTGTTGGAGTCACTCAACTACTCGAGACTGGGAGACAGGAACCGGAAGCAGTCATTGAACTCCTCAAGTCTGGGACACAAAAATAGGTGGAAGGCATTTAACTGCTCGAGACAGGGACCCAGGAACATGAGGCAGTCATTCAACTGCTCGGAACAGGGACACAGGAACGGGAGGCAGTGACTCAACAGCTCGAGACTGGGACATAGGAACAGGAGGCAGTCATTGAACTGCTTGAGACAGGGACCTAGGAACAGGAGGCAGTCATTCAACTGATTGAAACAGGGACACAAGAAAAGGAGGCAGTCATTGAACTGCTTGAGACAGGGACACAGCACCAGAAAGAGTCATTCAACTGCTCGACACTGCGACATGGGAACTGGAGGCAGTTACTTAACTTCTCGAAACTTGGTCACGAGAACTGGAGGCAGTCACTCAACTGCTCGAGATGGGACACAGGAACAGGAGAGAGTCACTCAACTTCTCAAGACTGGGACATAGAAACAGGAGGCAGTCATTCAAATGCTCAAGACTGGGACACAGGAACAGGCTGCAGTAACTCAACTGCTCGAAACGTGGACACAGGAACAGGATTCGGTCATTCAACTGCCAGACTCTGGGGCACAGGAACAGGCGGCAGTAACTCAACTCCTCCAAACTTGGACACAGGAACAGGAGTCGGTTATTCAACTGTCCGATACTGGGGCAGAGGAACAGGCGGCAGTGGGTCAATAGCACCAGCCTGGGACACAGGAACAGGAGGGAGTCATTCAACTGTTCGTGACTGGGACACAGGTAGAGGAGGGAGTCACTCAACTGCTCGAGACTGGGACATAGGAACAGGAGGCAGCCATTCAACAGCTCGAGAATAGGAGACAGGAAGAGGAGGGAGTCACTCCACTGATCGAGACTGGGACACAGGTAGAGGAGGGAGTCACTCAACTGCTCGAGACTGGGACATAGGAACAGGAGGCAGCAATTCAACAGCTCGAGAAAAGGAGACAGGAAGTGGAGGGAGTCACTCCACTGCTCGAGACTGGGACACAGGTAGAGGAGGGAGTCACTCAACTGCTCGAGACTGGGACATAGGAACAGGAGGGAGTCAATCAAATAATCGAGACTGCAACCCTGGAACAGGAGGCAGTCACTCATCTGCTCGAGACTGGGAAACAGGAACAGGAGGAATTCACTTAACTGCTCGAGACTGGGACATATGAACAGGATCGAGTCATTCAACTGCTTTTGACTGGGACACGGGAACTGGCAGCAGTCACTCAATTGCTCGAAACTGGGACACAGGTGTGTGAGGGAGTCACTCAACTTCTCGAGAATGGGACATAAGAACAGGAGGCAGTCATTCAAATGCTCAAGACTGGGACACAGGAACAGGAGGCAGCCGCTCCACCGCTCGAAACTGGGACACAGGAACAGGAGTCGGTCATTCTCTGCCAGGCACTGGGGCACAGGAACAGGCGGCAGTAACTCAACTGCTCGAAACTTGGACACAGGAACAGGAGTCGGTTATTCAACTGCCCGATACTGGGGCAGAGGGACAGGCGGCAGTGGGTCAATAGCTCCAGCCTGGGACACTGGAACAGGAGGGAGTCATTCAACTGCTCGTGACTGGGGCACAGGAATAGGAGGCAGTCATTAAACTGTTCGTGACTGGGACACAGGAAGATGAGGGAGTCACTCAACTGCTCGAACCTGGGAGACAGGAACAGAAGCAGTCATTGAACGCCTTGAGTCTAGGACACAAAAATAGGTGGCAGCTGTTCAACTACACGGACACAGGAAGAGGAGGGAGTCACTCAACTGCTCGAGACTAGGACATAGGAAAAGGAGGCAGCCATTCAACTGCTCAAGAATAGGAGACAGGAAGAGGAGGGAGTCACTTAACTGCTCGAGACTGGGACACAGGTAGAGGAGGGAGTCACTCAACTGCTCGAGACTAGGACATAGGAACAGAATGCAGTCAATCAAATAATCATGACTGCGACACAGGAACAGGAAAAGTTCACTTAATTGCTCGAGACTGGGACATATGAACAGGATCGAGTCGTTCAACTGCTCTTGACTGGGACACAGGAACTGGCGGCAGTCACTCAATTGCTCGAAACTGGGACACAGGTAAGTGTTGGAGTCACTCAACTACTCGAGACTGGGAGACAGGAACCGGAAGCAGTCATTGAACTCCTCAAGACTGGGACACAAAAATAGGTGGCAGGCATTTAACTGCTCGAGACAGGGACACAGGAACAGGAGGGAGTCATTCAACTGCTTGTGACTGGGACACAGGAACAGGAGCCAGTCTTTAAACTGTTCGTGACTGGGTCACAGGAAGAGGAGGTAGTCATTCAACTGCTCATGACTGAGACACAGGTACTGGAGGGAATCATTCAACTTCTGGTGACTGGGACACAGGAACATGAGGCAGTCATTCAACTGTTCGTGATTGGGACACAGGAAGATGAGGGAGTCACTCAACTGCTCGAGCCTGGGAGACAGGAACAGAAGCAGTCATTGAACGCCTTGAGTCTGGGACACAAAAATAGGTGGCAGCCGTTCAACCACTGGGACACAGGTAGAGGAGGGAGTCACTCAACTGCCCAAGACTGGGACATAGGAACTGAACGCAGTCAATCAAATAATCATGACTGCGACACAGGAACAGGAGAAGTTCACTTAACTGCTTGAGACTGGGACATATGAACAGGATCGAGTCGTTCAACTGCTCTTGACTGGGACAGAGGAAATGGCGGCAGTCACTTAATTGCTCGAAACTGGGACACAGGTAAGTGTTGGAGTCACTCAACAACTCGAGACTTGGAGACAGGAACCGGAAGCAGTCATTGAACTCCTCAAGTCTGGGACACAAAAATAGGTGGCAGGCATTTAACTGCTCGAGACAGGGACACAGGAACATGAGGCAGTCATTCAACTGCTCGAGACAGGGAGCCAGGAACAGGAGGCAGTCATTCAACTGCTCGAAACAGGGACACAGGAACGGGAGGCAGTGACTCAACAGCTCGAGACTGGGACATAGGAACAGGAGGCATTCATTCAACTGCTCGAAACAGGGACACAGGTAAAGGAGGCAGTCATTGAACTGCTTGAGACAGGGACACAGGTAAAGGAGGCAGTCATTGAACTGCTTGAGACAGGGACACAGGAACAGGAGGCAGTCTTTAAACTGTTTGTGACTGGGTCACAGGAAGAGGAGGTAGTCATTCAACTGCTCATGACTGGGACACAGGAACTGGAGGGAATCATTCAACTTCTGGTGACTGGGACACAGGAACATGAGGCAGTCATTCAACTGTTCGTGATTGGGACACAGGAAGATGAGGGAGTCACTCAACTGCTCGAGCCTGGGAGACAGGAACAGAAGTAGTCATTGAACGCCTTGAGTCTGGGACATAAAAATAGGTGGCAGCCGTTCAACCACTGGGACACAGGAAGAGGAGGGAGTCACCCAAATGCTCTGGATGGGAACATAGGAAGGAGGTAGTGATCCAAATGCTCGAGACTGGGACACAGGAATAGGAGGGAGTCATTCAACTGCTCGAGACTAGGACATAGGAACAGGAGGCAGCCATTCAACTGCTCGAGACTGGGACACAGGTAGAGGAGGGAGTCACTTAACTGCTCGAGACTGGGACATAGGAACAGAACGCAGTCAATCAAATAATCGAGACTGCGACACAGGAACAGGAGAAATTCACTTAACTGCTCGAGACTGGGACAGATGAACAGGATCGAGTCATTCAACTGCTCTTGACTGGGACACAGGAACTGGGGGCAGTCACTCAACTGGTCGAAACTGGGACACAGGAAGAGGAGGGAGTCATTCAACTGTTCGTGATTGGGACACAGGAAGATGAGAGAGTCACTCAACTGCTCGAGCCTGGGAGACAGGAACAGAAGCAGTCATTGAACGCCTTGAGTCTGGGACATAAAAATAGGTGGCAGCAGTTCAACCACTGGGACACAGGAAGAGGAGGGAGTCACCCAAATGCTTTGGACGGGAACATAGGAAGGAGGTAGTGATCCAAATGCTCGAGACTGGGACACAGGAACAGGAGGGAGTCATTCAACTGCTCGAGACTAGGACACAGGTAGAGGAGGGCGTCACCTAACTGCTCGAGACTGTGACATAGGAACAGAACGCAGTCAATCAAATAATCGAGACTGTGACACAGGAACAGGAGAAATTCACTTAACTGCTCGAGACTGGGACATATGAACAGGATCGAGTCATTCAACTGCTCTTGACTGGGACAGAGGAACTGGGGGCAGTCACTGAAATGCTCGAAACTGGAACACAGGTAAGTGTTGGAGTAACTCAACTGCTCGAGACTGGGAGACAGGAACCAGAAGCAGTCATTGAACTCTTCGAGTCTGGGACACAAAATAGGTGGCAGGCATTTAACTGCTCGAGACAGGGACACAGGAACATGAGGCAGTCATTCAACTGCTTGAAACAGGGACACAAGAAAAGGAGGCAGTCATTGAACTGCTTGAGACAGGGACACAGCACCAGAAAGAGTCATTCAACTGCTCAACACGGCGACATAGGAACTGGAGGCAGTTACTTAACTTCTCGAAACTTGGTCACGAGAACTGGAGGCAGTCACTCAACTGCTCGAGATGGGACACAGGAACAGGAGAGAGTCACTCAACTTCTCAAGACTGGGACATAGAAACAGGAGGCAGTCTTTCAAATGCTCAAGACTGGGACACAGGAACAGGCTGCAGTAACTCAACTGCTCGAAACTTGGACACAGGAACAGGAGTCGGTTATTCAACTGTCCGATATGGGGGCAGAGGAACAGGCGGCAGTTGGTCAATAGCACCAGCCTGGGACACAGGAACAGGAGGGAGTCATTCAACTGCTCGTGACTGGGACACAGGAAGAGGAGGGAGTCATTCAATTGCTCGAGACTGGGACATAGGAACAGGAGGCAGTCAATCAACTAATCGAGACTGTGACACTGGAACAGGAGGCAGTCATTCAACTGCTCGAAACAGGGACACAGGAACAGGAGGGAGTCACTCAACTGCACGAGAATGGGACATAGGAACAGGAGGCAGTCATTCAAATGCTCAAGACTGGGACACAGGAACAGGAGGCAGCGGCTCAACCACTCGAAACTGGGACACAGGAAGAAGAGTCGGTCATTCTACTGCCAGACACTGAGGCACAGGAACAGGCGGCAGTAACTCAACTGCTCGAAACTTGGACACAGAGACAGGAGTCGGTTATTCAACTGTCCGATACTGGGGCAGAGGAACAGGCGGCAGTGGGTCAATAGCACCAGCCTGGGACACAGGAACAGGAGGGAGTCATTAAACTGTTCGTGACTGGGACACAGGAAGAGGAGGGAGTCATTCAATTGCTCATGACTGGGACATAGGAACAGGAGGCAGCCATTCAACAGCTCGAGAATAGGAGACAGGAAGAGGAGGGAGTCACACAACTGCTCAAGACTGGGACACAAGTAGAGGAGGGAGTCACTCAACTGCTCGAGACTGGGACATAGGAACAGGAGGCAGCCATTCAACAGCTCAAGAATAGGAGACAGGAAGAGAAAGGAGTCACTCAACTGCTCGAGACTGGGACATAGAAACAGGAGGCAGTCATTCAAATGCTCAAGACTGGGACACAGGAACAGGCTGCAGTAACTCAACTGCTCGAAACTTGGACACAGGAACAGGAGTCGGTTATTCAACTGTCCGATACTGGGGGAGAGGAACAGGCGGCAGTCATTCAAATGCTCAAGACTGGGACACAGGAACAGGAGGCAGCCGCTCAACCACTCGAAACTAGGACACAGGAAGAAGAGTCGGTCATTCTACTGCCAGACACTGAGGCACAGGAACAGGCGGCAGTTACTCAACTGCTCGAAACTTGGACACAGGAACAGGAGTCGGTTATTCAACTGTCCGATACTGGGGCAGAGGAACAGGCGGCAGTAGGTCAATAGCACCAGCCTGGGACACAGGAACAGGAGGGAGTCATTCAACTGTTCGTGATTGGGACACAGGAAGAGGAGGGAGTCATTCAATTGCTCGTGACTGGGACATAGGAACAGGAGGCAGCCATTCAATAGCTCGAGAATAGGGGACAGGAAAAGGAGGGAGTCACTCAACTGCTCAAGACTGGGATACAGGTAGAGGAGGGAGTCACTCAACTGCTCGAGGCTGGGACTTTGGAACAGGAGGCAGCCATTCAACAGCTCGAGAATAGGAGACAGGAAGAGGAGGGAGTCGCTCAACTGCTCGAGACTGGGACATAGGAACAGGAGGCAGTCAATCAAATAATCGAGACTGCGACACTGGAACAGAAGGCAGTCATTCAACTGCTCGAAACTGGGACACAGGATCAGGAGGGAGTCATTCAACTGCTTGTGACTGGGAGTCATTCAACTGCTCGACACGGCGACATGGAAACTGGAGGCAGTTACTTAACTCCTTGAAACTTGGTCACGAGAACTGGAGGCAGTCACTCAACTGCTCGAGATGGGACACAGGAACAGGAGAGAGTCACTCAACTGCTCAAGACTGGGACATAGGAACAGTAGGCCGCCATTCAACAGCTCAAGAATAGGAGACAGGAAGAGGAGGGAGTCACTCAACTGCTCAAGACTGGGACATAGAAACAGGAGGCAGCCATTCAACCGCTCGAAACTGGGACACAGGAACAGGAGTCGGTCATTCTCTGCCAGGCACTGGGGCACAGGAACAGGCGGCATTAACTCAACTGCTCGAAATTTGGACACAGGAACAGGAGTCGGTTATTCAACTGCCCGATACTGGGGCAGAGGAACAGGCGGCAGTGGGTCAATAGCTCCAGCCTGGGACACAGGAACAGGAGGGAGTCATTCAACTGCTTGTGACTGGGACACAGGAACAGGAGCCAGTCTTTAAACTGTTCGTGACTGGGTCACAGGAAGAGGAGGTAGTCATTCAACTGCTCATGACTGAGACACAGGAACTAGAGGGAATCATTCAACTTCTGGTGACTGGGACACAGGAACAGGAGGCAGTCATTCAACTGTTCGTGACTGGGACACAGGAAGATGAGGGAGTCACTCAACTGCTCGAGCCTGGGAGACAGGAACAGAAGCAGTCATTGAACGCCTTGAGTCTGGGACACAAAAATAGGTGGCAGCCGTTCAACCACTGGGACACAGGAAGAGGAGGGAGTCACCCAAATGCTCTGGACGGGAACATAGGAAGGAGGTAGTGATTCAAATGCTCGAGACTGGGACACAGGAATAGGAGGGAGTCATTCAACTGCTCGAGACTAGGACATAGGAACAGGAGGCAGCCATTCAACTGCTCGAGAATAGGAGACAGGAAGAGAAGGGAGTCACTCAACTGCTCGAGACTGGGACACAGGTAGAGGAGGGAGTCACTTAACTGCTTGAGATTGGGACATAGGAACAGAACGCAGTCAATCAAATAATCGAGACTGCGACACAGGAACAGGAGAAATTCACTCAACTGCTCGAGACTGCGACATATGAACAGGATCGAGTCATTCAACTGCTCTTGACTGGGACACTGGAACTGGGGGCAGTCACTCAATTGCTCGAAACTGGGACACAGATAAGTGTTGGAGTCACTCAACTGCTCGAGACTGGGAGACAGGAACCAGAAGCAGTCATTGAACTCCTCGAGTCTGGGACACAAAATAGGTGGCAGGCATTTAACTGCTCGAGACAGGGACACAGGAACAGGAGGCAGTCATTCAACTGCTCGAAACAGGGACACAAGAAAAGGAGGCAGTCATTGAACTGCTTGAGACAGGGACACACCACCAGAAAGAGTCATTCAACTGCTCGACACTGAAACATGGGAACTGGAGGCAGTTACTTAACTCCTCGAAACTTGGTCACGAGAACTGGAGGCAGTCACTCAACTGCTCGAGATGGGACACAGGAACAGGAGAGAGTCACTCAACTTCTCAAGACTGGGACATAGAAACAGGAGGCAGTCATTCAAATGCTCAAGACTGGGACACAGGAACAGGCTGCAGTAACTCAACTGCTCGAAACTTGGACACAGGAACAGGAGTCGGGTATTCAACTGTCCGATACTGGGGCAGAGGAACAGGCGGCAGTGGGTCAATAGCACCAGCCTGGGACACAGGAACAGGAGGGAGTCATTCAACTGTTCGTGACTGGGACACAGGAAGAAGAGGGAGTCATTCAATTGCTCGTGACTGGGACATAGGAACAGGAGGCAGACAATCAAATAATCGAGACTGCGACACTGGAACAGGAGGCAGTCATTCAACTGCTCGAAACAGGGACACAGGAACGGGAGGTAGTGACTCATCAGCTCGAGACTGGGTCATAGGAACAGAAGGCAGTCATTCAACTGCTCGAGACTGGGACACAGGAACAGGAGGCAGTCATTCAACTGCTCGAAACAGGGACACAGGTAGAGGAGGGAGTCACTCAACAGCACGAGAATGGGACATAGGAACAGGAGGCAGTCATTCAAATGCTCAAGACTGGGACACAGGAACAGGAGGCAGCCGCTCAACCACTCGAAACTGGGACACAGGAAGAGGAGTCGGTCATTCTACAGCCAGACACTGAGGCACAGGAACAGGCGGCAGTAACTCAACTGCTCGAAACTTGGACACAGGAACAGGAGTCAGTTATTCAACTGTCCGATACTGGGGCAGAGGAACAGGCGGCAGTGGGTCAATAGCACCAGCCTGGGACACAGAAACAGGAGGGAGTCATTCAACTGCTCATGACTGGGACATAGGCACAGGAGGCAGCCATTCAACAGCTCGAGAATAGGAGACAGGAAGAGGAGGGAGTCACACAACTGCTCAAGACTGGGACACAGGTAGAGGAGGGCGTCACTCAACTGCTCGCGATTGGGACATAGGAACAGGAGGCAGTCATTCAAATGCTCAAGACTGGGACACAGGAACAGGCTGCAGTAACTCAACTGCTCGAAACTTGGACACAGGAACAGGAGTCGGTTATTCAACTGTCCGATACTGGGGGAGAGGAACAGGCGGCAGTCATTCAAATGCTCAAGACTGGGACACAGGAACAGGAGGCAGCCGCTCAACCACTCGAAACTAGGACACAGGAAGAAGAGTCGGTCATTCTACTGCCAGACACTGAGGCACAGGAACAGGCGGCAGTTACTCAACTGCTCGAAACTTGGACACAGGAACAGGAGTCGGTTATTCAACTGTCCGATACTGGGGCAGAGGAACAGGCGGCAGTAGGTCAATAGCACCAGCCTGGGACACAGGAACAGGAGGGAGTCATTCAACTGTTCGTGATTGGGACACAGGAAGAGGAGGGAGTCATTCAATTGCTCGTGACTGGGACATAGGAACAGGAGGCAGCCATTCAATAGCTCGAGAATAGGAGACAGGAAAAGGAGGGAGTCACTCAACTGCTCGAGGCTGGGACTTTGGAACAGGAGGCAGCCATTCAACAGCTCGAGAATAGGAGACAGGAAGAGGAGGGAGTCGCTCAACTGCTCGAGACTGGGACATAGGAACAGGAGGCAGTCAATCAAATAATCGAGACTGCGACACTGGAACAGAAGGCAGTCATTCAACTGCTCGAAACTGGGACACAGGATCAGGAGGGAGTCACTCAACTGCACGAGAATGGGACATAGGAACAGGAGGCAGTCATTCAAATGCTCAAGACTGGGACACAGGAACAGGAGGCAGCCGCTCTACCACTCAACACTGGGACACAGGAAGAGGAGTCAGTTATTCTACTGCCAGACACTGAGGCACAGGAACAGGCGGCAGCAACTCAACTGCTCGAAACTTGGACACAGGAACAGGAGTCAGTTATTCAACTGTCCGATACTGGGGCAGAGGAACAGGCGGCAGTGGGTCAATAGCTCCAGCCTGGGACACTGGAACAGGAGGGAGTCATTCAACTGCTCGTGACTGGGGCACAGGAACAGGAGGCAGTCATTAAACTGTTCGTGACTGGGACACAGGAAGATGAGGGAGTCACTCAACTGCTCGAACCTGGGAGACAGGAACAGAAGCAGTCATTGAACGCCTTGAGTCTGGGACACAAAAATAGGTGGCAGCCGTTCAACCACACGGACACAGGAAGAGGAGGGAGTCACTCAACTGCTCGAGACTAGGACATAGGAAAAGGAGGCAGCCATTCAACTGCTCGAGAATAGGAGACAGGAAGAGGAGGGAGTCACTTAACTGCTCGAGACTGGGACACAGGTAGAGGAGGGAGTCACTCAACTGCTCGAGACTAGGACATAGGAACAGAACGCAGTCAATCAAATAATCATGATTGCGACACAGGAACAGGAGAAGTTCACTTAACTGCTCGAGACTGGGACATATGAACAGGATCGAGTCGTTCAACTGCTCTTGACTGGGACACAGGAACCTGCGGCAGTCACTCAATTGCTCAAAACTGGGACACAGGTAAGTGTTGGAGTCACTCAACTACTCGAGACTGGGAGACAGGAACCGGAAGCAGTCATTGAACTCCTCAAGTCTGGGACACAAAAATAGGTGGAAGGCATTTAACTGCTCGAGACAGGGACCCAGGAACATGAGGCAGTCATTCAACTGCTCGGAACAGGGACACAGGAACGGGAGGCAGTGACTCAACAGCTCGAGACTGGGACATAGGAACAGGAGGCAGTCATTGAACTGCTTGAGACAGGGACCTAGGAACAGGAGGCAGTCATTCAACTGATTGAAACAGGGACACAAGAAAAGGAGGCAGTCATTGAACTGCTTGAGACAGGGACACACCACCAGAAAGAGTCATTCAACTGCTCGACACTGCGACATGGGAACTGGAGGCAGTTACTTAACTTCTCGAAACTTGGTCACGAGAACTGGAGGCAGTCACTCAACTGCTCGAGATGGGACACAGGAACAGGAGAGAGTCACTCAACTTCTCAAGACTGGGACATAGAAACAGGAGGCAGTCATTCAAATGCTCAAGACTGGGACACAGGAACAGGCTGCAGTAACTCAACTGCTCGAAACGTGGACACAGGAACAGGATTCGGTCATTCAACTGCCAGACTCTGGGGCACAGGAACAGGCGGCAGTAACTCAACTGCTCCAAACTTGGACACAGGAACAGGAGTCGGTTATTCAACTGTCCGATACTGGGGCAGAGGAACAGGCGGCAGTGGGTCAATAGCACCAGCCTGGGACACAGGAACAGGAGGGAGTCATTCAACTGTTCGTGACTGGGACACAGGTAGAGGAGGGAGTCACTCAACTGCTCGAGACTGGGACACAGGTAGAGGAGGGAGTCACTCAACTGCTCGAGACTGGGACATAGGAACAGGAGGCAGCAATTCAACAGCTCGAGAAAAGGAGACAGGAAGTGGAGGGAGTCACTCCACTGCTCGAGACTGGGACACAGGTAGAGGAGGGAGTCACTCAACTGCTCGAGACTGGGACATAGGAACAGGAGGGAGTCAATCAAATAATCGAGACTGCAACCCTGGAACAGGAGGCAGTCACTCATCTGCTCGAGACTGGGAAACAGGAACAGGAGGAATTCACTTAACTGCTCGAGACTGGGACATATGAACAGGATCGAGTCATTCAACTGCTTTTGACTGGGACACGGGAACTGGCAGCAGTCACTCAATTGCTCGAAACTGGGACACAGGTAAGTGAGGGAGTCACTCAACTTCTCGAGAATGGGACATAAGAACAGGAGGCAGTCATTCAAATGCTCAAGACTGGGACACAGGAACAGGAGGCAGCCGCTCCACCGCTCGAAACTGGGACACAGGAACAGGAGTCGGTCATTCTCTGCCAGGCACTGGGGCACAGGAACAGGCGGCAGTAACTCAACTGCTCGAAACTTGGACACAGGAACAGGAGTCGGTTATTCAACTGCCCGATACTGGGGCAGAGGGACAGGCGGCAGTGGGTCAATAGCTCCAGCCTGGGACACTGGAACAGGAGGGAGTCATTCAACTGCTCGTGACTGGGGCACAGGAATAGGAGGCAGTCATTAAACTGTTCGTGACTGGGACACAGGAAGATGAGGGAGTCACTCAACTGCTCGAACCTGGGAGACAGGAACAGAAGCAGTCATTGAACGCCTTGAGTCTAGGACACAAAAATAGGTGGCAGCTGTTCAACTACACGGACACAGGAAGAGGAGGGAGTCACTCAACTGCTCGAGACTAGGACATAGGAAAAGGAGGCAGCCATTCAACTGCTCAAGAATAGGAGACAGGAAGAGGAGGGAGTCACTTAACTGCTCGAGACTGGGACACAGGTAGAGGAGGGAGTCACTCAACTGCTCGAGACTAGGACATAGGAACAGAATGCAGTCAATCAAATAATCATGACTGCGACACAGGAACAGGAAAAGTTCACTTAATTGCTCGAGACTGGGACATATGAACAGGATCGAGTCGTTCAACTGCTCTTGACTGGGACACAGGAACTGGCGGCAGTCACTCAATTGCTCGAAACTGGGACACAGGTAAGTGTTGGAGTCACTCAACTACTCGAGACTGGGAGACAGGAACCGGAAGCAGTCATTGAACTCCTCAAGACTGGGACACAAAAATAGGTGGCAGGCATTTAACTGCTCGAGACAGGGACACAGGAACAGGAGGGAGTCATTCAACTGCTTGTGACTGGGACACAGGAACAGGAGCCAGTCTTTAAACTGTTCGTGACTGGGTCACAGGAAGAGGAGGTAGTCATTCAACTGCTCATGACTGAGACACAGGTACTGGAGGGAATCATTCAACTTCTGGTGACTGGGACACAGGAACATGAGGCAGTCATTCAACTGTTCGTGATTGGGACACAGGAAGATGAGGGAGTCACTCAACTGCTCGAGCCTGGGAGACAGGAACAGAAGCAGTCATTGAACGCCTTGAGTCTGGGACACAAAAATAGGTGGCAGCCGTTCAACCACTGGGACACAGGTAGAGGAGGGAGTCACTCAACTGCCCAAGACTGGGACATAGGAACTGAACGCAGTCAATCAAATAATCATGACTGCGACACAGGAACAGGAGAAGTTCACTTAACTGCTTGAGACTGGGACATATGAACAGGATCGAGTCGTTCAACTGCTCTTGACTGGGACAGAGGAAATGGCGGCAGTCACTTAATTGCTCGAAACTGGGACACAGGTAAGTGTTGGAGTCACTCAACAACTCGAGACTTGGAGACAGGAACCGGAAGCAGTCATTGAACTCCTCAAGTCTGGGACACAAAAATAGGTGGCAGGCATTTAACTGCTCGAGACAGGGACACAGGAACATGAGGCAGTCATTCAACTGCTCGAGACAGGGAGCCAGGAACAGGAGGCAGTCATTCAACTGCTCGAAACAGGGACACAGGAACGGGAGGCAGTGACTCAACAGCTCGAGACTGGGACATAGGAACAGGAGGCATTCATTCAACTGCTCGAAACAGGGACACAGGTAAAGGAGGCAGTCATTGAACTGCTTGAGACAGGGACACAGGTAAAGGAGGCAGTCATTGAACTGCTTGAGACAGGGACACAGGAACAGGAGGCAGTCTTTAAACTGTTTGTGACTGGGTCACAGGAAGAGGAGGTAGTCATTCAACTGCTCATGACTGGGACACAGGAACTGGAGGGAATCATTCAACTTCTGGTGACTGGGACACAGGAACATGAGGCAGTCATTCAACTGTTCGTGATTGGGACACAGGAAGATGAGGGAGTCACTCAACTGCTCGAGCCTGGGAGACAGGAACAGAAGTAGTCATTGAACGCCTTGAGTCTGGGACATAAAAATAGGTGGCAGCCGTTCAACCACTGGGACACAGGAAGAGGAGGGAGTCACCCAAATGCTCTGGATGGGAACATAGGAAGGAGGTAGTGATCCAAATGCTCGAGACTGGGACACAGGAATAGGAGGGAGTCATTCAACTGCTCGAGACTAGGACATAGGAACAGGAGGCAGCCATTCAACTGCTCGAGACTGGGACACAGGTAGAGGAGGGAGTCACTTAACTGCTCGAGACTGGGACATAGGAACAGAACGCAGTCAATCAAATAATCGAGACTGCGACACAGGAACAGGAGAAATTCACTTAACTGCTCGAGACTGGGACAGATGAACAGGATCGAGTCATTCAACTGCTCTTGACTGGGACACAGGAACTGGGGGCAGTCACTCAACTGGTCGAAACTGGGACACAGGAAGAGGAGGGAGTCATTCAACTGTTCGTGATTGGGACACAGGAAGATGAGAGAGTCACTCAACTGCTCGAGCCTGGGAGACAGGAACAGAAGCAGTCATTGAACGCCTTGAGTCTGGGACATAAAAATAGGTGGCAGCAGTTCAACCACTGGGACACAGGAAGAGGAGGGAGTCACCCAAATGCTTTGGACGGGAACATAGGAAGGAGGTAGTGATCCAAATGCTCGAGACTGGGACACAGGAACAGGAGGGAGTCATTCAACTGCTCGAGACTAGGACACAGGTAGAGGAGGGCGTCACCTAACTGCTCGAGACTGTGACATAGGAACAGAACGCAGTCAATCAAATAATCGAGACTGTGACACAGGAACAGGAGAAATTCACTTAACTGCTCGAGACTGGGACATATGAACAGGATCGAGTCATTCAACTGCTCTTGACTGGGACAGAGGAACTGGGGGCAGTCACTGAAATGCTCGAAACTGGAACACAGGTAAGTGTTGGAGTAACTCAACTGCTCGAGACTGGGAGACAGGAACCAGAAGCAGTCATTGAACTCTTCGAGTCTGGGACACAAAATAGGTGGCAGGCATTTAACTGCTCGAGACAGGGACACAGGAACATGAGGCAGTCATTCAACTGCTTGAAACAGGGACACAAGAAAAGGAGGCAGTCATTGAACTGCTTGAGACAGGGACACAGCACCAGAAAGAGTCATTCAACTGCTCAACACGGCGACATAGGAACTGGAGGCAGTTACTTAACTTCTCGAAACTTGGTCACGAGAACTGGAGGCAGTCACTCAACTGCTCGAGATGGGACACAGGAACAGGAGAGAGTCACTCAACTTCTCAAGACTGGGACATAGAAACAGGAGGCAGTCTTTCAAATGCTCAAGACTGGGACACAGGAACAGGCTGCAGTAACTCAACTGCTCGAAACTTGGACACAGGAACAGGAGTCGGTTATTCAACTGTCCGATATGGGGGCAGAGGAACAGGCGGCAGTTGGTCAATAGCACCAGCCTGGGACACAGGAACAGGAGGGAGTCATTCAACTGCTCGTGACTGGGACACAGGAAGAGGAGGGAGTCATTCAATTGCTCGAGACTGGGACATAGGAACAGGAGGCAGTCAATCAACTAATCGAGACTGTGACACTGGAACAGGAGGCAGTCATTCAACTGCTCGAAACAGGGACACAGGAACAGGAGGGAGTCACTCAACTGCACGAGAATGGGACATAGGAACAGGAGGCAGTCATTCAAATGCTCAAGACTGGGACACAGGAACAGGAGGCAGCCGCTCAACCACTCAAAACTGGGACACAGGAAGAAGAGTCGGTCATTCTACTGCCAGACACTGAGGCACAGGAACAGGCGGCAGTAACTCAACTGCTCGAAACTTGGACACAGAGACAGGAGTCGGTTATTCAACTGTCCGATACTGGGGCAGAGGAACAGGCGGCAGTGGGTCAATAGCACCAGCCTGGGACACAGGAACAGGAGGGAGTCATTCAATTGTTCGTGACTGGGACACAGGAAGAGAAGGGAGTCATTCAATTGCTCATGACTGGGACAGAGGAACAGGAGGCAGCCATTGAACAGCTCGACAATAGAAGACAGGAAGAGGAGGGAGTCACACAACTGCTCAAGACTGGGACACAGGTAGAGGAGGGAGTCACTCAACTGCTCGCGACTGGGACAGAGGAACAGGAGGCAGCCATTCAACAGCTCGAGAATAGAAGACAGGAAGAGGTGGGAGTCACTCCACTGCTCGAGACTGGGACACAGGTAGAGGAGGGAGTCACTCAACTGCTCGAGACTGGGACATAGGAACAGGAGGCAGCCATTCAACTGCTCGTGAATAGGAGACAGGAAGAGGAGGGAGTCACTCCACTGCTCGAGACTGGGATACAGGTAGAGGAGGGAGTCACTCAACTGCTCCAGACTGCGACATAGGAACAGGAGGCAGTCAATCAAATAATCGAGACTGCGATACAGGAACAGGAGAAATTCACTTAACTGCTCGAGACTGGGACATATGAACAGGATCGAGTCATTCAACTGCTCTTGACTGGGCCACAGAAACTGGCGGCAGTCACTCAATTGCTCGAAACTGGGACACGGGTAAGTGTTGGAGTCACTCAATGACTCAAGACTGGGAGACAGGAACCAGAAGCAGTCAATGATCTCCTCGAGTCTGGGACAGAAAAATAGGTGGCAGGCAATTAACTGCTCGAGACAGGGACACAGGAACAGGAGGCACTCATTCAACTGCTCGAAACAGGAACACAGGAACAGGAGGCAGTCATTGAACTGATTGAGACAGGGACACAGCACCAGAAGGAGTCATTCAACTGTTTGACACTGCGACATGGGAACTGGAGGCAGTTACTTAACTCTTCGAAACTTGGTCACGAGAACTGGAGGCAGTCACTCAACTGCTCGAGATGGGACACAGGAACAGGAGAGAGTCACTCAACTGCTCGAGACTGGGACATAGAAACAGGAGGCAGTCATTCAAATGCTCAAGACTGGGACACAGGAACAGGCAGCAGTAACTCAACTGCTCGAAACTGGGACACAGGAACAGGAGTCGGTCATTCAACTGTCAGCCTCTGGGGCACAGGAACAGACGGCAGTAACTGAACTGCTTGAAACTTGGGCACAGGAACAGGAGTCGGTTATTCAACTGTCCGATACTGGGGCAGAGGAACAGGCGGCAGTGGGTCAATAGCACCAGCCTGGGACACAGGAACAGGAGGGAGTCATTCAACTGTTCGTGACTGGGACACAGGTAGAGGAGGGAGTCACTCAACTGCTCGAGACTGGGACATAGGAACAGGAGGCAGCCATTCAACAGCTAGAGAATAGGAGACAGGAAGAGGAGGGAGTCACTCCACTGCTCGAGACTGGGACAAAGGTCGAGGAGGGAGTCACTCAACTGCTCGAGACTGGGACATAGGAACAGGAGGCAGCAATTTAACAGCTCGAGAAAAGGAGACAGGAAGTGGAGGGAGTCACTCCACTGCTCGACACTGGGACACAGGTAGAGGAGGGAGTCACTCAACTGCTCGAGACTGGGACATAGGAACAGGAGGGAGTCAATCAAATAATCGAGACTGCAACCCTGGAACAGGAGGCAGTCACTCATCTGCTCGAGACTGGGAAACAGGAACAGGAGGAATTCACTTAACTGCTCGAGACTGGGACATATGAACAGGATCGAGTCATTCAACTGCTTTTGACTGGGACACAGGAACTGGCGGCAGTCACTCAATTGCTCGAAACTGGGACACAGGTAAGTGAGGGAGTCACTCAACTTCTCGAGAATGGGACATAAGAACAGGAGGCAGTCATTCAAATGCTCAAGACTGGGACACAGGAACAGGAGGCAGCCGCTCCACCGCTCGAAACTGGCACACAGGAACAGGAGTCGGTCATTCTCTGCCAGGCACTGGGGCACAGGAACAGGCGGCAGTAACTCAACTGCTCGAAACTTGGACACAGGAACAGGAGTCGGTTATTCAACTGCCCGATACTGGGGCAGAGGAACAGGCGGCAGTGGGTCAATAGCTCCAGCCTGGGACACTGGAACAGGAGGGAGTCATTCAACTGCTCGTGACTGGGGCACAGGAATAGGAGGCAGTCATTAAACTGTTCGTGACTGGGACACAGGAAGATGAGGGAGTCACTCAACTGCTCGAACCTGGGAGACAGGAACAGAAGCAGTCATTGAACGCCTTGAGTCTGGGACACAAAAATAGGTGGCAGCCGTTCAACCACACGGACACAGGAAGAGGAGGGAGTCACTCAACTGCTCGAGACTAGGACATAGGAAAAGGAGGCAGCCATTCAACTGCTCGAGAATAGGAGACAGGAAGAGGAGGGAGTCACTTAACTGCTCGAGACTGGGACACAGGTAGAGGAGGGAGTCACTCAACTGCTCGAGACTAGGACATAGGAACTGAACGCAGTCAATCAAATAATCATGACTGCGACACAGGAACAGGAGAAGTTCACTTAACTGCACGAGACTGGGACATATGAACAGGATCGAGTCGTTCAACTGCTCTTGACTGGGACACAGGAACTGGCGGCAGTCACTCAATTGCTCGAAACTGGGACACAGGTAAGTGTTGGAGTAACTCAACTACTCAAGACTGGGAGACAGGAACCGGAAGCAGTCATTGAACTCCTCAAGTCTGGGACACAAAAATAGGTGGCAGGCATTTAACTGCTCGAGACAGGGACACAGGAACATGAGGCAGTCATTCAACTGCTCGAGACAGGGACCCAGGAACAGGAGGCAGTCATTCAACTGCTCGAAACAGGGACACAGGAACGGGAGGCAGTGACTCAACAGCTCGAGACTGGGACATAGGAACAGGAGGCATTCATTCAACTGCTCGAAACAGGGACACAGGAAAAGGAGGCAGTCATTCAACTGCTTGAAACAGGGACACAGGAAAAGGAGGCAGTCATTGAACTGCTTGAGACAGGGACACAGCACCAGAAAGAGTCATGCAACTGCTCGACACGGCGACATGGGAACTGGAGGCAGTTACTTAACTCCTCGAAACTTGGTCACGAGAACTGGAGGCAGTCACTCAACTGCTCGAGATGGGACACAGGAACAGGAGAGAGTCACTCAACTTCTCAAGACTGGGACATAGAAACAGGAGGCAGTCATTCAAATGCACAAGACTGGGACAAAGGAACAGGCTGCAGTAACTCAACTGCTCGAAACTTGGACACAGGAACAGGAGTCGGTTATTCAACTGTCCGATATTGGGGCAGAGGAACAGGCGGCAGTGGGTCAATAGCACCAGCCTGGGACACAGGAACAGGAGGGAGTCATTCAACTGCTTGTGACTGGGAGTCATTCAACTGCTCGACACGGCGACATGGAAACTGGAGGCAGTTACTTAACTCCTTGAAACTTGGTCACGAGAACTGGAGGCAGTCACTCAACTGCTCGAGATGGGACACAGGAACAGGAGAGAGTCACTCAACTGCTCAAGACTGGGACATAGGAACAGTAGGCCGCCATTCAACAGCTCAAGAATAGGAGACAGGAAGAGGAGGGAGTCACTCCACTTCTCGAGACTGGGACACAGGTAGAGGAGGGAGACACTCAACTGCTCAAGACTGGGACATAGAAACAGGAGGCAGCCATTCAACCGCTCGAAACTGGGACACAGGAACAGGAGTCGGTCATTCTCTGCCAGGCACTGGGGCACAGGAACAGGCGGCATTAACTCAACTGCTCGAAATTTGGACACAGGAACAGGAGTCGGTTATTCAACTGCCCGATACTGGGGCCGAGGAACAGGCGGCAGTGGGTCAATAGCTCCAGCCTGGGACACTGGAACAGGAGGGAGTCATTCAACTGCTTGTGACTGGGACACAGGAACAGGAGCCAGTCTTTAAACTGTTCGTGACTGGGTCACAGGAAGATGAGGGAGTCATTCAACTGCTCTTGACTGAGACACAGGAACTGGAGGGAATCATTCAACTTCTGGTGACTGGGACACAGGAACAGGAGGCAGTCATTCAACTGTTCGTGACTGGGACACAGGAAGATGAGGGAGTCACTCAACTGCTCGAGCCTGGGAGACAGGAACAGAAGCAGTCATTGAACGCCTTGAGTCTGGGACACAAAAATAGGTGGCAGCCGTTCAACCACTGGGACACAGGAAGAGGAGGGAGTCACCCAAATGCTCTGGACGGGAACATAGGAAGGAGGTAGTGATTCAAATGCTCGAGACTGGGACACAGGAATAGGAGGGAGTCATTCAACTGCTCGAGACTAGGACATAGGAACAGGAGGCAGCCATTCAACTGCTCGAGAATAGGAGACAGGAAGGGAAGGGAGTCACTCAACTGCTCGAGACTGGGACACAGGTAGAGGAGGGAGTCACTTAACTGCTTGAGATTGGGACATAGGAACAGAACGCAGTCAATCAAATAATCGAGACTGCGACACAGGAACAGGAGAAATTCACTTAACTGCTCGAGACTGCGACATATGAACAGGATCGAGTCATTCAACTGCTCTTGACTGGGACACTGGAACTGGGGGCAGTCACTCAATTGCTTGAAACTGGGACACAGATAAGTGTTGGAGTCACTCAACTGCTCGAGACTGGGAGACAGGAACCAGAAGCAGTCATTGAACTCCTCGAGTCTGGGACACAAAATAGGTGGCAGGCATTTAACTGCTCGAGACAGGGACACAGGAACAGGAGGCAGTCATTCAACTGCTCGAGACAGGGACACAGGAACAGGAGGCAGTCATTCAACTTCTTGAGACAGGGACCTAGGAACAGGAGGCAGTCATTCAACTGCTTGAAACAGGGACACAAGAAAAGGAGGCAGTCATTGAACTGCTTGAGACAGGGACACACCACCAGAAAGAGTCATTCAACTGCTCGACACTGAAACATGGGAACTGGAGGCAGTTACTTAACTCCTCGAAACTTGGTCACGAGAACTGGAGGCAGTCACTCAACTGCTCGAGATGGGACACAGGAACAGGAGAGAGTCACTCAACTTCTCAAGACTGGGACATAGAAACAGGAGGCAGGTATTCAAATGCTCAAGACTGGGACACAGGAACAGGCTGCAGTAACTCAACTGCTCGAAACTTGGACACAGGAACAGGAGTCGGTTATTCAACTGTCCGATACTGGGGCAGAGGAACAGGCGGCAGTGGGTCAATAGCACCAGCCTGGGACACAGGAACAGGAGGGAGTCATTCAACTGTTCGTGACTGGGACACAGGAAGAGGAGGGAGTCATTCAATTGCTCGTGACTGGGACATAGGAACAGGAGGCAGTCAATCAAATAATCGAGACTGCGACACTGGAACAGGAGGCAGTCATTCAACTGCTCGAAACAGGGACACAGGAACGGGAGGTAGTGACTCATCAGCTCGAGACTGGGTCATAGGAACAGAAGGCAGTCATTCAACTGCTCGAGACTGGGACACAGGAACAGGAGGCAGTCATTCAACTGCTCGAAACAGGGACACAGGTAGAGGAGGGAGTCACTCAACAGCACGAGAATGGGACATAGGAACAGGAGGCAGTCATTCAAATGCTCAAGACTGGGACACAGGAACAGGAGGCAGCCGCTCAACCACTCGAAACTGGGACACAGGAAGAGGAGTCGGTCATTCTACAGCCAGACACTGAGGCACAGGAACAGGCGGCAGTAACTCAACTGCTCGAAACTTGGACACAGGAACAGGAGTCGGTTATTCAACTGTCCGATACTGGGGCAGAGGAACAGGCGGCAGTGGGTCAATAGCACCAGCCTTGGACACAGGAACAGGAGGGAGTCATTCAACTGCTCATGACTGGGACATAGGCACAGGAGGCAGCCATTCAACAGCTCGAGAATAGGAGACAGGAAGAGGTGGGAGTCACACAACTGCTCAAGACTGGGACACAGGTAGAGGAGGGCGTCACTCAACTGCTCGCGATTGGGACATAGGAACAGGAGGCAGCCATTCAACAGCTCAAGAACAGGAGACAGGAAGAGGAGGGAGTCACTCCACTGCTCGAGACTGGGACACAGGTAGAGGAGGGAGTCACTCAACTGCTCGAGACTGGGACATAGAAACAGGAGGCAGTCATTCAAATGCTCAAGACTGGGACACAGGAACAGGCTGCAGTAACTCAACTGCTCGAAACTTGGACACAGGAACAGGAGTCGGTTATTCAACTGTCCGATACTGGGGGAGAGGAACAGGCGGCAGTCATTCAAATGCTCAAGACTGGGACACAGGAACAGGAGGCAGCCGCTCAACCACTCGAAACTAGGACACAGGAAGAAGAGTCGGTCATTCTACTGCCAGACACTGAGGCACAGGAACAGGCGGCAGTTACTCAACTGCTCGAAACTTGGACACAGGAACAGGAGTCGGTTATTCAACTGTCCGATACTGGGGCAGAGGAACAGGCGGCAGTAGGTCAATAGCACCAGCCTGGGACACAGGAACAGGAGGGAGTCATTCAACTGTTCGTGATTGGGACACAGGAAGAGGAGGGAGTCATTCAATTGCTCGTGACTGGGACATAGGAACAGGAGGCAGCCATTCAATAGCTCGAGAATAGGGGACAGGAAAAGGAGGGAGTCACTCAACTGCTCAAGACTGGGATACAGGTAGAGGAGGGAGTCACTCAACTGCTCGAGGCTGGGACTTTGGAACAGGAGGCAGCCATTCAACAGCTCGAGAATAGGAGACAGGAAGAGGAGGGAGTCGCTCAACTGCTCGAGACTGGGACATAGGAACAGGAGGCAGTCAATCAAATAATCGAGACTGCGACACTGGAACAGAAGGCAGTCATTCAACTGCTCGAAACTGGGACACAGGATCAGGAGGGAGTCATTCACTGCTTGTGACTGGGAGTCATTCAACTGCTCGACACGGCGACATGGAAACTGGAGGCAGTTACTTAACTCCTTGAAACTTGGTCACGAGAACTGGAGGCAGTCACTCAACTGCTCGAGATGGGACACAGGAACAGGAGAGAGTCACTCAACTGCTCAAGACTGGGACATAGGAACAGTAGGCCGCCATTCAACAGCTCAAGAATAGGAGACAGGAAGAGGAGGGAGTCACTCAACTGCTCAAGACTGGGACATAGAAACAGGAGGCAGCCATTCAACCGCTCGAAACTGGGACACAGGAACAGGAGTCGGTCATTCTCTGCCAGGCACTGGGGCACAGGAACAGGCGGCATTAACTCAACTGCTCGAAATTTGGACACAGGAACAGGAGTCGGTTATTCAACTGCCCGATACTGGGGCAGAGGAACAGGCGGCAGTGGGTCAATAGCTCCAGCCTGGGACACAGGAACAGGAGGGAGTCATTCAACTGCTTGTGACTGGGACACAGGAACAGGAGCCAGTCTTTAAACTGTTCGTGACTGGGTCACAGGAAGAGGAGGTAGTCATTCAACTGCTCATGACTGAGACACAGGAACTAGAGGGAATCATTCAACTTCTGGTGACTGGGACACAGGAACAGGAGGCAGTCATTCAACTGTTCGTGACTGGGACACAGGAAGATGAGGGAGTCACTCAACTGCTCGAGCCTGGGAGACAGGAACAGAAGCAGTCATTGAACGCCTTGAGTCTGGGACACAAAAATAGGTGGCAGCCGTTCAACCACTGGGACACAGGAAGAGGAGGGAGTCACCCAAATGCTCTGGACGGGAACATAGGAAGGAGGTAGTGATTCAAATGCTCGAGACTGGGACACAGGAATAGGAGGGAGTCATTCAACTGCTCGAGACTAGGACATAGGAACAGGAGGCAGCCATTCAACTGCTCGAGAATAGGAGACAGGAAGAGAAGGGAGTCACTCAACTGCTCGAGACTGGGACACAGGTAGAGGAGGGAGTCACTTAACTGCTTGAGATTGGGACATAGGAACAGAACGCAGTCAATCAAATAATCGAGACTGCGACACAGGAACAGGAGAAATTCACTCAACTGCTCGAGACTGCGACATATGAACAGGATCGAGTCATTCAACTGCTCTTGACTGGGACACTGGAACTGGGGGCAGTCACTCAATTGCTCGAAACTGGGACACAGATAAGTGTTGGAGTCACTCAACTGCTCGAGACTGGGAGACAGGAACCAGAAGCAGTCATTGAACTCCTCGAGTCTGGGACACAAAATAGGTGGCAGGCATTTAACTGCTCGAGACAGGGACACAGGAACAGGAGGCAGTCATTCAACTGCTCGAAACAGGGACACAAGAAAAGGAGGCAGTCATTGAACTGCTTGAGACAGGGACACACCACCAGAAAGAGTCATTCAACTGCTCGACACTGAAACATGGGAACTGGAGGCAGTTACTTAACTCCTCGAAACTTGGTCACGAGAACTGGAGGCAGTCACTCAACTGCTCGAGATGGGACACAGGAACAGGAGAGAGTCACTCAACTTCTCAAGACTGGGACATAGAAACAGGAGGCAGTCATTCAAATGCTCAAGACTGGGACACAGGAACAGGCTGCAGTAACTCAACTGCTCGAAACTTGGACACAGGAACAGGAGTCGGGTATTCAACTGTCCGATACTGGGGCAGAGGAACAGGCGGCAGTGGGTCAATAGCACCAGCCTGGGACACAGGAACAGGAGGGAGTCATTCAACTGTTCGTGACTGGGACACAGGAAGAAGAGGGAGTCATTCAATTGCTCGTGACTGGGACATAGGAACAGGAGGCAGACAATCAAATAATCGAGACTGCGACACTGGAACAGGAGGCAGTCATTCAACTGCTCGAAACAGGGACACAGGAACGGGAGGTAGTGACTCATCAGCTCGAGACTGGGTCATAGGAACAGAAGGCAGTCATTCAACTGCTCGAGACTGGGACACAGGAACAGGAGGCAGTCATTCAACTGCTCGAAACAGGGACACAGGTAGAGGAGGGAGTCACTCAACAGCACGAGAATGGGACATAGGAACAGGAGGCAGTCATTCAAATGCTCAAGACTGGGACACAGGAACAGGAGGCAGCCGCTCAACCACTCGAAACTGGGACACAGGAAGAGGAGTCGGTCATTCTACAGCCAGACACTGAGGCACAGGAACAGGCGGCAGTAACTCAACTGCTCGAAACTTGGACACAGGAACAGGAGTCAGTTATTCAACTGTCCGATACTGGGGCAGAGGAACAGGCGGCAGTGGGTCAATAGCACCAGCCTGGGACACAGAAACAGGAGGGAGTCATTCAACTGCTCATGACTGGGACATAGGCACAGGAGGCAGCCATTCAACAGCTCGAGAATAGGAGACAGGAAGAGGAGGGAGTCACACAACTGCTCAAGACTGGGACACAGGTAGAGGAGGGCGTCACTCAACTGCTCGCGATTGGGACATAGGAACAGGAGGCGCCATTCAACAGCTCAAGAATAGGAGACAGGAAGAGGAGGGAGTCACTCCACTGCTCGAGACTGGGACACAGGTAGAGGAGGGAGTCACTCAACTGCTCGAGACTGGGACATAGAAACAGGAGGCAGTCATTCAAATGCTCAAGACTGGGACACAGGAACAGGCTGCAGTAACTCAACTGCTCGAAACTTGGACACAGGAACAGGAGTCGGTTATTCAACTGTCCGATACTGGGGGAGAGGAACAGGCGGCAGTCATTCAAATGCTCAAGACTGGGACACAGGAACAGGAGGCAGCCGCTCAACCACTCGAAACTAGGACACAGGAAGAAGAGTCGGTCATTCTACTGCCAGACACTGAGGCACAGGAACAGGCGGCAGTTACTCAACTGCTCGAAACTTGGACACAGGAACAGGAGTCGGTTATTCAACTGTCCGATACTGGGGCAGAGGAACAGGCGGCAGTAGGTCAATAGCACCAGCCTGGGACACAGGAACAGGAGGGAGTCATTCAACTGTTCGTGATTGGGACACAGGAAGAGGAGGGAGTCATTCAATTGCTCGTGACTGGGACATAGGAACAGGAGGCAGCCATTCAATAGCTCGAGAATAGGGGACAGGAAAAGGAGGGAGTCACTCAACTGCTCAAGACTGGGATACAGGTAGAGGAGGGAGTCACTCAACTGCTCGAGGCTGGGACTTTGGAACAGGAGGCAGCCATTCAACAGCTCGAGAATAGGAGACAGGAAGAGGAGGGAGTCGCTCAACTGCTCGAGACTGGGACATAGGAACAGGAGGCAGTCAATCAAATAATCGAGACTGCGACACTGGAACAGAAGGCAGTCATTCAACTGCTCGAAACTGGGACACAGGATCAGGAGGGAGTCATTCAACTGCTTGTGACTGGGAGTCATTCAACTGCTCGACACGGCGACATGGAAACTGGAGGCAGTTACTTAACTCCTTGAAACTTGGTCACGAGAACTGGAGGCAGTCACTCAACTGCTCGAGATGGGACACAGGAACAGGAGAGAGTCACTCAACTGCTCAAGACTGGGACATAGGAACAGTAGGCCGCCATTCAACAGCTCAAGAATAGGAGACAGGAAGAGGAGGGAGTCACTCAACTGCTCAAGACTGGGACATAGAAACAGGAGGCAGCCATTCAACCGCTCGAAACTGGGACACAGGAACAGGAGTCGGTCATTCTCTGCCAGGCACTGGGGCACAGGAACAGGCGGCATTAACTCAACTGCTCGAAATTTGGACACAGGAACAGGAGTCGGTTATTCAACTGCCCGATACTGGGGCAGAGGAACAGGCGGCAGTGGGTCAATAGCTCCAGCCTGGGACACAGGAACAGGAGGGAGTCATTCAACTGCTTGTGACTGGGACACAGGAACAGGAGCCAGTCTTTAAACTGTTCGTGACTGGGTCACAGGAAGAGGAGGTAGTCATTCAACTGCTCATGACTGAGACACAGGAACTAGAGGGAATCATTCAACTTCTGGTGACTGGGACACAGGAACAGGAGGCAGTCATTCAACTGTTCGTGACTGGGACACAGGAAGATGAGGGAGTCACTCAACTGCTCGAGCCTGGGAGACAGGAACAGAAGCAGTCATTGAACGCCTTGAGTCTGGGACACAAAAATACGTGGCAGCCGTTCAACCACTGGGACACAGGAAGAGGAGGGAGTCACCCAAATGCTCTGGACGGGAACATAGGAAGGAGGTAGTGATTCAAATGCTCGAGACTGGGACACAGGAATAGGAGGGAGTCATTCAACTGCTCGAGACTAGGACATAGGAACAGGAGGCAGCCATTCAACTGCTCGAGAATAGGAGACAGGAAGAGAAGGGAGTCACTCAACTGCTCGAGACTGGGACACCGGTAGAGGAGGGAGTCACTTAACTGCTTGAGATTGGGACATAGGAACAGAACGCAGTCAATCAAATAATCGAGACTGCGACACAGGAACAGGAGAAATTCACTCAACTGCTCGAGACTGCGACATATGAACAGGATCGAGTCATTCAACTGCTCTTGACTGGGACACTGGAACTGGGGGCAGTCACTCAATTGCTCGAAACTGGGACACAGATAAGTGTTGGAGTCACTCAACTGCTCGAGACTGGGAGACAGGAACCAGAAGCAGTCATTGAACTCCTCGAGTCTGGGACACAAAATAGGTGGCAGGCATTTAACTGCTCGAGACAGGGACACAGGAACAGGAGGCAGTCATTCAACTGCTCGAAACAGGGACACAAGAAAAGGAGGCAGTCATTGAACTGCTTGAGACAGGGACACACCACCAGAAAGAGTCATTCAACTGCTCGACACTGAAACATGGGAACTGGAGGCAGTTACTTAACTCCTCGAAACTTGGTCACGAGAACTGGAGGCAGTCACTCAACTGCTCGAGATGGGACACAGGAACAGGAGAGAGTCACTCAACTTCTCAAGACTGGGACATAGAAACAGGAGGCAGTCATTCAAATGCTCAAGACTGGGACACAGGAACAGGCTGCAGTAACTCAACTGCTCGAAACTTGGACACAGGAACAGGAGTCGGGTATTCAACTGTCCGATACTGGGGCAGAGGAACAGGCGGCAGTGGGTCAATAGCACCAGCCTGGGACACAGGAACAGGAGGGAGTCATTCAACTGTTCGTGACTGGGACACAGGAAGAAGAGGGAGTCATTCAATTGCTCGTGACTGGGACATAGGAACAGGAGGCAGACAATCAAATAATCGAGACTGCGACACTGGAACAGGAGGCAGTCATTCAACTGCTCGAAACAGGGACACAGGAACGGGAGGTAGTGACTCATCAGCTCGAGACTGGGTCATAGGAACAGAAGGCAGTCATTCAACTGCTCGAGACTGGGACACAGGAACAGGAGGCAGTCATTCAACTGCTCGAAACAGGGACACAGGTAGAGGAGGGAGTCACTCAACAGCACGAGAATGGGACATAGGAACAGGAGGCAGTCATTCAAATGCTCAAGACTGGGACACAGGAACAGGAGGCAGCCGCTCAACCACTCGAAACTGGGACACAGGAAGAGGAGTCGGTCATTCTACAGCCAGACACTGAGGCACAGGAACAGGCGGCAGTAACTCAACTGCTCGAAACTTGGACACAGGAACAGGAGTCAGTTATTCAACTGTCCGATACTGGGGCAGAGGAACAGGCGGCAGTGGGTCAATAGCACCAGCCTGGGACACAGAAACAGGAGGGAGTCATTCAACTGCTCATGACTGGGACATAGGCACAGGAGGCAGCCATTCAACAGCTCGAGAATAGGAGACAGGAAGAGGAGGGAGTCACACAACTGCTCAAGACTGGGACACAGGTAGAGGAGGGCGTCACTCAACTGCTCGCGATTGGGACATAGGAACAGGAGGCGCCATTCAACAGCTCAAGAATAGGAGACAGGAAGAGGAGGGAGTCACTCCACTGCTCGAGACTGGGACACAGGTAGAGGAGGGAGTCACTCAACTGCTCGAGACTGGGACATAGAAACAGGAGGCAGTCATTCAAATGCTCAAGACTGGGACACAGGAACAGGCTGCAGTAACTCAACTGCTCGAAACTTGGACACAGGAACAGGAGTCGGTTATTCAACTGTCCGATACTGGGGGAGAGGAACAGGCGGCAGTCATTCAAATGCTCAAGACTGGGACACAGGAACAGGAGGCAGCCGCTCAACCACTCGAAACTAGGACACAGGAAGAAGAGTCGGTCATTCTACTGCCAGACACTGAGGCACAGGAACAGGCGGCAGTTACTCAACTGCTCGAAACTTGGACACAGGAACAGGAGTCGGTTATTCAACTGTCCGATACTGGGGCAGAGGAACAGGCGGCAGTAGGTCAATAGCACCAGCCTGGGACACAGGAACAGGAGGGAGTCATTCAACTGTTCGTGATTGGGACACAGGAAGAGGAGGGAGTCATTCAATTGCTCGTGACTGGGACATAGGAACAGGAGGCAGCCATTCAATAGCTCGAGAATAGGAGACAGGAAAAGGAGGGAGTCACTCAACTGCTCGAGGCTGGGACTTTGGAACAGGAGGCAGCCATTCAACAGCTCGAGAATAGGAGACAGGAAGAGGAGGGAGTCGCTCAACTGCTCGAGACTGGGACATAGGAACAGGAGGCAGTCAATCAAATAATCGAGACTGCGACACTGGAACAGAAGGCAGTCATTCAACTGCTCGAAACTGGGACACAGGATCAGGAGGGAGTCACTCAACTGCACGAGAATGGGACATAGGAACAGGAGGCAGTCATTCAAATGCTCAAGACTGGGACACAGGAACAGGAGGCAGCCGCTCTACCACTCAACACTGGGACACAGGAAGAGGAGTCAGTTATTCTACTGCCAGACACTGAGGCACAGGAACAGGCGGCAGCAACTCAACTGCTCGAAACTTGGACACAGGAACAGGAGTCAGTTATTCAACTGTCCGATACTGGGGCAGAGGAACAGGCGGCAGTGGGTCAATAGCACCAGCCTGGGACACAGAAACAGGAGGGAGTCATTCAACTGTTCGTGACTGGAACACAGGAAGAGGAGGGAGTCATTCAATTGCTCGTGACTGGGACATAGGAACAGGAGGCAGCCATTCAACAGCTCAAGAATAGGAGACAGGAAGAGGAGGGAGTCACTCAACTGCTCGAGACTGGGACACAGGTAGAGGAGGGAGTCACTTAACTGCTCGAGACTGGGACATAGGAACAGAACGCAGTCAATCAAATAATCGAGACTGCGACACAGGAACAGGAGAAATTCACTTAACTGCTCGAGACTGCGACATATGAACAGGATCGAGTCATTCAACTGCTCTTGACTGGGACACAGGAACTGGGGGCAGTCACTCAATTGCTCGAAACTGGGACACAGGTAAGTGTTGGAGTCACTCAACTGCTCGAGACTGGGAGACAGGAACCAGAAGCTGTCATTGAACTCGTGGAGTCTGGGACACAAAATAGGTGGCAGGCATTTAACTGCTCGAGACAGGGACACAGGAACAGGAGGCAGTCATTTAACTGCTCGAGACATGGACAGAGGAACGGGAGGCAGTGACTCAACAGCTCAAGACTAGGACATAGGAACAGGGGGCAGTCATTCAACTTCTTGAGACAGGGACCTAGGAACAGGAGGCAGTCATTCAACTGCTCGAAACAGGGACACAAGAAAAGGAGGCAGTCATTGCTTGAGACAGGGACACAGCACCAGAAAGAGTCATTCAACTGCTCAACACTGAAACATGAGAACTGGAGGCAGTTACTTAACTCCTCGAAACTTGGTCACGAGAACTGGAGGCAGTCACTCAACTGCTCGAGATGGGACACAGGAACAGGAGAGAGTCACTCAACTGCTCAAGACTGGGACATAGAAACAGGAGGCAGTCATTCAAATGCTCAAGACTGGGACACAGGAACAGGCTGCAGTAACTCAACTGCTCAAAACTTGGACACAGGAAGAGGTTTCGGTCATTCAACTGTCCGATACTGGGGCAGAGGAACAGGCGGCAGTGGGTCAATAGCACCAGCCTGGGACACAAGAACAGGAGGGAGTCATTCAACTGTTCGTGACTGGGACACAGGAAGAGGAGGGAGTCATTCAATTGCTCGAGACTGGGACATAGGAACAGGAGGCAGTTATTCAAATGCTCAAGACTGGGACACAGGAACAGGAGGCAGCCGCTCAACCACTCAACACTGGGACACGGGAAGAGGAGTCGGTCATTCTACTGCCAGACACTGAGGCACAGGAACAGGCGGCAGTTACTCAACTGCTCGAAACTTGGACACAGGAACAGGAGTCGGTTATTCAACTGTCCGATACTGGGGTAGAGGAACAGGCGTAAGTGGGTCAATAGCACCAGCCTGGGACACAGGAACAGGAGGGTGTCATTCAACTGTTCGTGACTGGGATACAGGAAGAGGAGGGAGTCATTCAATTGCTCGTGACTGGGACATAGGAACAGGTGGCAGCCATTCAACAGCTCGAGAATAGGAGACAGGAAGAGGAGGGAGTCACTCAACTGCTCGAGACTGGAACATAGAAACAGGAGGCAGTCATTCAAATGCTCAAGTCTGGGACACAGGAACAGGCAGCAGTAACTCAGCTGCTCGAACCTGGGACACAGGAACAGGAGTCGGTCATTCTACTGCCAGACTCTGGGGCACAGGAACAGGCGTCAGTAACTCAACTGCTCGAAACTTGGACACAGGAACAGGAGTCGGTTATTCAACTGTCCAATACTTGGGCAGAGGAACAGGCGGCAGTGGGTCAATAGCACCAGCCTGGGACACAGGAACAGGAGGGAGTCATTCAACTGTTCGTGACTGGGACACAGGAAGTGGAGGGAGTCATTCAATTGCTCATGACTGGGACATAGGAACAGGATGAAGCCATTCAATAGCTCGAGAATAGGAGACAGGAAAAGGAGGGAGTCACTCAACTGTGCAAGACTGGGACACAGGTAGAGGAGGGAGTCACTCAACTGCTCGAGACTGCGACATAGGAACAGGAGGCAGTCAATCAAATAATCGAGACTGCGACACTGGAACAGGAGGCAGTCATTGAACTGCTCGAAACAGGGACACAGGAACGGGAGGTAGTGACTCATCAGCTCGAGACTGGGACATCGTAACAGAGTCAAAAATGAGGTCTGCAGATGCTTGAGATCACAGCTGAAAATGTGTTGCTGGTCAAAGCACAGCAGGCCAGGCAGCATCTCAGGAATAGGGAATTCGACGTTTCCATCATAAGCCCTTCATCAGGAATGAGAGAGAGTAGCCATGCAGGCTAAGATAACAGGTAGGGAGGAGGGACTTAGGGGAGGGGCGATGGAGGTGGGATAGGTGGAAGGAGGTCAAGGTGAGGGTGATAGGCCGGAGTGGGGTGGGGGCGGAGAGGTCAGGAAGGAGATTGCAGGTTAGGAGGGCGGTGCTGAGTTGAGGGAACCGACTGAGACAAGGTGGGGGGAGGGGAAATGAGGAAACTGGAGAAATCTGAATTCATACCTTGTGGTTGGAGGGTTCCCAGGCGGAAGATGAGGCGCTCCTCCTCCAGCCGTCGTGTTGTTATGTTCTACCGGTGGAGGAGTCCAAGGACCAGCATGTCCTCGGTGGAATGGGAGGGAGAGTTAAAGTGTTGAGCCACGGGGTGGTTGGGTTGGTTGGTCCGGGCGGCCCAGAGGTGTTCTCCGAAGCGTTCCGCAAGTAAGCGGCCTGTCTCCCCAATATAGAGGAGGCCACATCGGGTGCAGCGGATGCAATAGATGATGAGTGTGGAGGTACAGGTGAACTTGTGGCGGATATGGAAGGATCCCTTGGGGCCTTGGAGGGAAGTGAGTGTGGAGGTGTGGGCGCAAGTTTTACATTTCCTGCGGTTGCAGGGGAAAGTGCCGGGGGTGGAGGTTGGGTTGGTGGGGGATGTGGATCTGACGAGGGAGTCACGAAGGGAGTGGTCCTTGCGGAAAGCTGATAGGGGAGGGGAGGGAAATATATCCTTGGTGGTGGGGTCCGTTTGGAGGTGGCGGAAATGACGGCGGATGATACGTTGTATGCGGAGGTTGGTGGGGTGGTAGGTGAGAACCAGTGGGGTTCTGTCTTGGTGGCGGTTGGAGGAGCGGGGATCAAGGGCGGAGGAGTGGGAAGTGGAGGAGATGCGGTGGAGGGCATCGTCGATCACGTCTGGGGGGAATCTGCGGTCCTTGAAGAAGGAGGCCATCTGGGCTGTGCGGTGTTGGAACTGGTAACAGAAGGCAGTCATTCGACTGCTCGAGACAGGGACACAGGAACAGGAAGCAGTCATTCAACTGCTCGAAACAGGGACACAGGAACGGGAGGTAGTGACTCATCAGCTCGAGACTGGGACATAGGAACAGGAGGCAGCCATTCAACAGCTCGAGAATAGGAGACAGGAACAGGAGGGAGTCACTCAACTGCTCGAGACTGGGACATAGGAACAGGAGGCAGTCAATCAAATAATCTAGACTGCGACACTGGAACAGGAGGCAGTCATTCAACTGCTCGAAACAGGGACACAGGAACCGGAGGCAGTGACTCATCAGCTCGAGACTGGGACATAGGAACAGAAGGCAGTCATTCAAACTGCTCGAGACAGGGAACACAGGAACAGGAGGCAGTCATTCAAATGCTCAAGAATGGGACACAGGAACAGGCGGCAGTAACTCAACTGCTCGAAACTTGGACACAGAGACAGGAGTCGGTTATTCAACTGTCCGATACTGGGGCAGAGGAACAGGCGGCAGTGGGTCAATAGCACCAGCCTGGGACACAGGAACAGGAGGGAGTCATTAAACTGTTCGTGACTGGGACACAGGAAGAGGAGGGAGTCATTCAATTGCTCATGACTGGGACATAGGAACAGGAGGCAGCCATTCAACAGCTCGAGAATAGGAGACAGGAAGAGGAGGGAGTCACACAACTGCTCAAGACTGGGACACAAGTAGAGGAGGGAGTCACTCAACTGCTCGAGACTGGGACATAGGAACAGGAGGCAGCCATTCAACAGCTCAAGAATAGGAGACAGGAAGAGAAAGGAGTCACTCAACTGCTCGAGACTGGGACATAGAAACAGGAGGCAGCCGTTCAACTGCTCGAGAATAGGAGACAGGAAGAGAAAGGAGTCACTCAACTGCTCGAGACTGGGACATAGGAACAGAACGCAATCAATCAAATAATCGAGACTGCGACACAGGAACAGGAGAAATTCACTTAACTGCTCGAGACTGGGACAGATGAACAGGATCGAGTCATTCAACTGCTCTTGACTGGGACACAGGAACTGGGGGCAGTCACTCAATTGCTCGAAACTGGGACACAGGTAAGTGTTGGAGTCACTCAACTGCTCGAGACTGGGAGACAGGAACCAGAAGCAGTCATTGAACTCCTCGAGTCTGGGACACAAAATAGGTGGCAGGCATTTAACTGCTCGAGACAGGGACACAGGAACAGGAGGCAGTGACTCAACAGCTCAAGACTAGGACATAGGAACAGGAGGCAGTCATACAACTTCTTGAGACAGGGACACAAGAAAAGGAGGCAGTCATTGAACTGCTTGAGACAGGGACACAGCACCAGAAAGAGTCATTCAACTGCTCGACACGGCGACATAGGAACTGGAGGCAGTTACTTAACTTCTCGAAACTTGGTCACGAGAACTGGAGGCAGTCACTCAACTGCTCGAGATGGGACACAGGAACAGGAGAGAGTCACTCAACTTCTCAAGACTGGGACATAGAAACAGGAGGCAGTCATTCAAATGCACAAGACTGGGACAAAGGAACAGGCTGCAGTAACTCAACTGCTCGAAACTTGGACACAGGAACAGGAGTCGGTTATTCAACTGTCCGATACTGGGGCAGAGGAACAGGCGGCAGTGGGTCAATAGCACCAGCCTGGGACACAGGAACAGGAGGGAGTCATTCAACTGTTCGTGACTGGGACACAGGAAGAGGAGGGAGTCATTCAATTGCTCATGACTGGGACATAGGAACAGGAGGCAGCCATTCAACAGCTCGAGAATAGGAGACAGGAAGAGGAGGGAGTCACACAACTGCTCAAGACTGGGACACACGTAGAGGAGGGAGTCACTCAACTGCTCGAGACTGGGACATAGGAACAGGAGGCAGCCATTCAACAGCTCAAGAATAGGAGACAGGAAGAGAAAGGAGTCACTCAACTGCTCGAGACTGGGACATAGAAACAGGAGGCAGCCGTTCAACTGCTCGAGAATAGGAGACAGGAAGAGAAAGGAGTCACTCAACTGCTCGAGACTGGGACATAGGAACAGAGCGCAGTCAATCAAATAATCGAGACTGCGACACAGGAACAGGAGAAATTCACTTAACTGCTCGAGACTGGGACAGATGAACAGGATCGAGTCATTCAACTGCTCTTGACTGGGACACAGGAACTGGGGGCAGTCACTCAATTGCTCGAAACTGGGACACAGGTAAGTGTTGGAGTCACTCAACTGCTCGAGACTGGGAGACAGGAACCAGAAGCAGTCATTGAACTCCTCGAGTCTGGGACACAAAATAGGTGGCAGGCATTTAACTGCTCGAGACAGGGACACAGGAACAGGAGGCAGTCATTCAACTGCTCGAGACATGGACACAGGAACGGGAGGCAGTGACTCAACAGCTCAAGACTAGGACATAGGAACAGGAGGCATTCATTCAACTGCTTGAGACAGGGACACAAGAAAAGGAGGCAGTCATTCAACTGCTTGAAACAGGGACACAGGAAAAGGAGGCAGTCGTTGAACTGCTTGAGACTGGGACACAGCACCAGAAAGAGTCATTCAACTGCTCGACACGGCGACATGGGAACTGGAGGCAGTTACTTAACTCCTCGAAACTTGGTCACGAGAACTGGAGGCAGTCACTCAACTGCTCGAGATGGGACACAGGAACAGGAGAGAGTCACTCAACTTCTCAAGACTGGGACATAGAAACAGGAGGCAGTCATTCAAATGCACAAGACTGGGACAAAGGAACAGGCTGCAGTAACTCAACTGCTCGAAACTTGGACACAGGAACAGGATTCGGTCATTCAACTGCCAGACTCTGGGGCACAGGAACAGGCAGCAGTAACTCAACTGCTCGAAACTTGGACACAGGAACAGGAGTCGGTTATTCAACTGCTCGAGACTGGGACATAGGAACAGGAGGCAGTCAATCAAATAATCTAGACTGCGACACTGGAACAGGAGGCAGTCATTCAACTGCTCGAAACAGGGACACAGGAACCGGAGGCAGTGACTCATCAGCTCGAGACTGGGACATAGGAACAGAAGGCAGTCATTCAAACTGCTCGAGACAGGGAACACAGGAACAGGAGGCAGTCATTCAAATGCTCAAGAATGGGACACAGGAACAGGCGGCAGTAACTCAACTGCTCGAAACTTGGACACAGAGACAGGAGTCGGTTATTCAACTGTCCGATACTGGGGCAGAGGAACAGGCGGCAGTGGGTCAATAGCACCAGCCTGGGACACAGGAACAGGAGGGAGTCATTAAACTGTTCGTGACTGGGACACAGGAAGAGGAGGGAGTCATTCAATTGCTCATGACTGGGACATAGGAACAGGAGGCAGCCATTCAACAGCTCGAGAATAGGAGACAGGAAGAGGAGGGAGTCACACAACTGCTCAAGACTGGGACACAAGTAGAGGAGGGAGTCACTCAACTGCTCGAGACTGGGACATAGGAACAGGAGGCAGCCATTCAACAGCTCAAGAATAGGAGACAGGAAGAGAAAGGAGTCACTCAACTGCTCGAGACTGGGACATAGAAACAGGAGGCAGCCGTTCAACTGCTCGAGAATAGGAGACAGGAAGAGAAAGGAGTCACTCAACTGCTCGAGACTGGGACATAGGAACAGAACGCAATCAATCAAATAATCGAGACTGCGACACAGGAACAGGAGAAATTCACTTAACTGCTCGAGACTGGGACAGATGAACAGGATCGAGTCATTCAACTGCTCTTGACTGGGACACAGGAACTGGGGGCAGTCACTCAATTGCTCGAAACTGGGACACAGGTAAGTGTTGGAGTCACTCAACTGCTCGAGACTGGGAGACAGGAACCAGAAGCAGTCATTGAACTCCTCGAGTCTGGGACACAAAATAGGTGGCAGGCATTTAACTGCTCGAGACAGGGACACAGGAACAGGAGGCAGTGACTCAACAGCTCAAGACTAGGACATAGGAACAGGAGGCAGTCATACAACTTCTTGAGACAGGGACCTAGGAACAGGAGGCAGTCATTCAACTGCTTGAAACAGGGACACAAGAAAAGGAGGCAGTCATTGAACTGCTTGAGACAGGGACACAGCACCAGAAAGAGTCATTCAACTGCTCGACACGGCGACATGGGAACTGGAGGCAGTTACTTAACTCCTCGAAACTTGGTCACGAGAACTGGAGGCAGTCACTCAACTGCTCGAGATGGGACACAGGAACAGGAGAGAGTCACTCAACTTCTCAAGACTGGGACATAGAAACAGGAGGCAGTCATTCAAATGCACAAGACTGGGACAAAGGAACAGGCTGCAGTAACTCAACTGCTCGAAACTTGGACACAGGAACAGGATTCGGTCATTCAACTGCCAGACTCTGGGGCACAGGAACAGGCAGCAGTAACTCAACTGCTCGAAACTTGGACACAGGAACAGGAGTCGGTTATTCAACTGTCCAATACTTGGGCAGAGGAACAGGCGGCAGTGGGTCAATAGCACCAGCCTGGGACACAGGAACAGGAGGGAGTCATTCAACTGTTCGTGACTGGGACACAGGAAGTGGAGGGAGTCATTCAATTGCTCATGACTGGGACATAGGAACAGGATGAAGCCATTCAATAGCTCGAGAATAGGAGACAGGAAAAGGAGGGAGTCACTCAACTGTGCAAGACTGGGACACAGGTAGAGGAGGGAGTCACTCAACTGCTCGAGACTGCGACATAGGAACAGGAGGCAGTCAATCAAATAATCGAGACTGCGACACTGGAACAGGAGGCAGTCATTGAACTGCTCGAAACAGGGACACAGGAACGGGAGGTAGTGACTCATCAGCTCGAGACTGGGACATCGTAACAGAGTCAAAAATGAGGTCTGCAGATGCTTGAGATCACAGCTGAAAATGTGTTGCTGGTCAAAGCACAGCAGGCCAGGCAGCATCTCAGGAATAGGGAATTCGACGTTTCCATCATAAGCCCTTCATCAGGAATGAGAGAGAGTAGCCATGCAGGCTAAGATAACAGGTAGGGAGGAGGGACTTAGGGGAGGGGCGATGGAGGTGGGATAGGTGGAAGGAGGTCAAGGTGAGGGTGATAGGCCGGAGTGGGGTGGGGGCGGAGAGGTCAGGAAGGAGATTGCAGGTTAGGAGGGCGGTGCTGAGTTGAGGGAACCGACTGAGACAAGGTGGGGGGAGGGGAAATGAGGAAACTGGAGAAATCTGAATTCATACCTTGTGGTTGGAGGGTTCCCAGGCGGAAGATGAGGCGCTCCTCCTCCAGCCGTCGTGTTGTTATGTTCTACCGGTGGAGGAGTCCAAGGACCAGCATGTCCTCGGTGGAATGGGAGGGAGAGTTAAAGTGTTGAGCCACGGGGTGGTTGGGTTGGTTGGTCCGGGCGGCCCAGAGGTGTTCTCCGAAGCGTTCCGCAAGTAAGCGGCCTGTCTCCCCAATATAGAGGAGGCCACATCGGGTGCAGCGGATGCAATAGATGATGAGTGTGGAGGTACAGGTGAACTTGTGGCGGATATGGAAGGATCCCTTGGGGCCTTGGAGGGAAGTGAGTGTGGAGGTGTGGGCGCAAGTTTTACATTTCCTGCGGTTGCAGGGGAAAGTGCCGGGGGTGGAGGTTGGGTTGGTGGGGGATGTGGATCTGACGAGGGAGTCACGAAGGGAGTGGTCCTTGCGGAAAGCTGATAGGGGAGGGGAGGGAAATATATCCTTGGTGGTGGGGTCCGTTTGGAGGTGGCGGAAATGACGGCGGATGATACGTTGTATGCGGAGGTTGGTGGGGTGGTAGGTGAGAACCAGTGGGGTTCTGTCTTGGTGGCGGTTGGAGGAGCGGGGATCAAGGGCGGAGGAGTGGGAAGTGGAGGAGATGCGGTGGAGGGCATCGTCGATCACGTCTGGGGGGAATCTGCGGTCCTTGAAGAAGGAGGCCATCTGGGCTGTGCGGTGTTGGAACTGGTAACAGAAGGCAGTCATTCGACTGCTCGAGACAGGGACACAGGAACAGGAAGCAGTCATTCAACTGCTCGAAACAGGGACACAGGAACGGGAGGTAGTGACTCATCAGCTCGAGACTGGGACATAGGAACAGGAGGCAGCCATTCAACAGCTCGAGAATAGGAAACAGGAACAGGAGGGAGTCACTCAACTGCTCGAGACTGGGACATAGGAACAGGAGGCAGTCAATCAAATAATCTAGACTGCGACACTGGAACAGGAGGCAGTCATTCAACTGCTCGAAACAGGGACACAGGAACCGGAGGCAGTGACTCATCAGCTCGAGACTGGGACATAGGAACAGAAGGCAGTCATTCAAACTGCTCGAGACAGGGAACACAGGAACAGGAGGCAGTCATTCAAATGCTCAAGAATGGGACACAGGAACAGGCGGCAGTAACTCAACTGCTCGAAACTTGGACACAGAGACAGGAGTCGGTTATTCAACTGTCCGATACTGGGGCAGAGGAACAGGCGGCAGTGGGTCAATAGCACCAGCCTGGGACACAGGAACAGGAGGGAGTCATTAAACTGTTCGTGACTGGGACACAGGAAGAGGAGGGAGTCATTCAATTGCTCATGACTGGGACATAGGAACAGGAGGCAGCCATTCAACAGCTCGAGAATAGGAGACAGGAAGAGGAGGGAGTCACACAACTGCTCAAGACTGGGACACAAGTAGAGGAGGGAGTCACTCAACTGCTCGAGACTGGGACATAGGAACAGGAGGCAGCCATTCAACAGCTCAAGAATAGGAGACAGGAAGAGAAAGGAGTCACTCAACTGCTCGAGACTGGGACATAGAAACAGGAGGCAGCCGTTCAACTGCTCGAGAATAGGAGACAGGAAGAGAAAGGAGTCACTCAACTGCTCGAGACTGGGACATAGGAACAGAACGCAATCAATCAAATAATCGAGACTGCGACACAGGAACAGGAGAAATTCACTTAACTGCTCGAGACTGGGACAGATGAACAGGATCGAGTCATTCAACTGCTCTTGACTGGGACACAGGAACTGGGGGCAGTCACTCAATTGCTCGAAACTGGGACACAGGTAAGTGTTGGAGTCACTCAACTGCTCGAGACTGGGAGACAGGAACCAGAAGCAGTCATTGAACTCCTCGAGTCTGGGACACAAAATAGGTGGCAGGCATTTAACTGCTCGAGACAGGGACACAGGAACAGGAGGCAGTGACTCAACAGCTCAAGACTAGGACATAGGAACAGGAGGCAGTCATACAACTTCTTGAGACAGGGACACAAGAAAAGGAGGCAGTCATTGAACTGCTTGAGACAGGGACACAGCACCAGAAAGAGTCATTCAACTGCTCGACACGGCGACATAGGAACTGGAGGCAGTTACTTAACTTCTCGAAACTTGGTCACGAGAACTGGAGGCAGTCACTCAACTGCTCGAGATGGGACACAGGAACAGGAGAGAGTCACTCAACTTCTCAAGACTGGGACATAGAAACAGGAGGCAGTCATTCAAATGCACAAGACTGGGACAAAGGAACAGGCTGCAGTAACTCAACTGCTCGAAACTTGGACACAGGAACAGGAGTCGGTTATTCAACTGTCCGATACTGGGGCAGAGGAACAGGCGGCAGTGGGTCAATAGCACCAGCCTGGGACACAGGAACAGGAGGGAGTCATTCAACTGTTCGTGACTGGGACACAGGAAGAGGAGGGAGTCATTCAATTGCTCATGACTGGGACATAGGAACAGGAGGCAGCCATTCAACAGCTCGAGAATAGGAGACAGGAAGAGGAGGGAGTCACACAACTGCTCAAGACTGGGACACACGTAGAGGAGGGAGTCACTCAACTGCTCGAGACTGGGACATAGGAACAGGAGGCAGCCATTCAACAGCTCAAGAATAGGAGACAGGAAGAGAAAGGAGTCACTCAACTGCTCGAGACTGGGACATAGAAACAGGAGGCAGCCGTTCAACTGCTCGAGAATAGGAGACAGGAAGAGAAAGGAGTCACTCAACTGCTCGAGACTGGGACATAGGAACAGAGCGCAGTCAATCAAATAATCGAGACTGCGACACAGGAACAGGAGAAATTCACTTAACTGCTCGAGACTGGGACAGATGAACAGGATCGAGTCATTCAACTGCTCTTGACTGGGACACAGGAACTGGGGGCAGTCACTCAATTGCTCGAAACTGGGACACAGGTAAGTGTTGGAGTCACTCAACTGCTCGAGACTGGGAGACAGGAACCAGAAGCAGTCATTGAACTCCTCGAGTCTGGGACACAAAATAGGTGGCAGGCATTTAACTGCTCGAGACAGGGACACAGGAACAGGAGGCAGTCATTCAACTGCTCGAGACATGGACACAGGAACGGGAGGCAGTGACTCAACAGCTCAAGACTAGGACATAGGAACAGGAGGCATTCATTCAACTGCTTGAGACAGGGACACAAGAAAAGGAGGCAGTCATTCAACTGCTTGAAACAGGGACACAGGAAAAGGAGGCAGTCGTTGAACTGCTTGAGACTGGGACACAGCACCAGAAAGAGTCATTCAACTGCTCGACACGGCGACATGGGAACTGGAGGCAGTTACTTAACTCCTCGAAACTTGGTCACGAGAACTGGAGGCAGTCACTCAACTGCTCGAGATGGGACACAGGAACAGGAGAGAGTCACTCAACTTCTCAAGACTGGGACATAGAAACAGGAGGCAGTCATTCAAATGCACAAGACTGGGACAAAGGAACAGGCTGCAGTAACTCAACTGCTCGAAACTTGGACACAGGAACAGGATTCGGTCATTCAACTGCCAGACTCTGGGGCACAGGAACAGGCAGCAGTAACTCAACTGCTCGAAACTTGGACACAGGAACAGGAGTCGGTTATTCAACTGCTCGAGACTGGGACATAGGAACAGGAGGCAGTCAATCAAATAATCTAGACTGCGACACTGGAACAGGAGGCAGTCATTCAACTGCTCGAAACAGGGACACAGGAACCGGAGGCAGTGACTCATCAGCTCGAGACTGGGACATAGGAACAGAAGGCAGTCATTCAAACTGCTCGAGACAGGGAACACAGGAACAGGAGGCAGTCATTCAAATGCTCAAGAATGGGACACAGGAACAGGCGGCAGTAACTCAACTGCTCGAAACTTGGACACAGAGACAGGAGTCGGTTATTCAACTGTCCGATACTGGGGCAGAGGAACAGGCGGCAGTGGGTCAATAGCACCAGCCTGGGACACAGGAACAGGAGGGAGTCATTAAACTGTTCGTGACTGGGACACAGGAAGAGGAGGGAGTCATTCAATTGCTCATGACTGGGACATAGGAACAGGAGGCAGCCATTCAACAGCTCGAGAATAGGAGACAGGAAGAGGAGGGAGTCACACAACTGCTCAAGACTGGGACACAAGTAGAGGAGGGAGTCACTCAACTGCTCGAGACTGGGACATAGGAACAGGAGGCAGCCATTCAACAGCTCAAGAATAGGAGACAGGAAGAGAAAGGAGTCACTCAACTGCTCGAGACTGGGACATAGAAACAGGAGGCAGCCGTTCAACTGCTCGAGAATAGGAGACAGGAAGAGAAAGGAGTCACTCAACTGCTCGAGACTGGGACATAGGAACAGAACGCAATCAATCAAATAATCGAGACTGCGACACAGGAACAGGAGAAATTCACTTAACTGCTCGAGACTGGGACAGATGAACAGGATCGAGTCATTCAACTGCTCTTGACTGGGACACAGGAACTGGGGGCAGTCACTCAATTGCTCGAAACTGGGACACAGGTAAGTGTTGGAGTCACTCAACTGCTCGAGACTGGGAGACAGGAACCAGAAGCAGTCATTGAACTCCTCGAGTCTGGGACACAAAATAGGTGGCAGGCATTTAACTGCTCGAGACAGGGACACAGGAACAGGAGGCAGTGACTCAACAGCTCAAGACTAGGACATAGGAACAGGAGGCAGTCATACAACTTCTTGAGACAGGGACCTAGGAACAGGAGGCAGTCATTCAACTGCTTGAAACAGGGACACAAGAAAAGGAGGCAGTCATTGAACTGCTTGAGACAGGGACACAGCACCAGAAAGAGTCATTCAACTGCTCGACACGGCGACATAGGAACTGGAGGCAGTTACTTAACTTCTCGAAACTTGGTCACGAGAACTGGAGGCAGTCACTCAACTGCTCGAGATGGGACACAGGAACAGGAGAGAGTCACTCAACTTCTCAAGACTGGGACATAGAAACAGGAGGCAGTCATTCAAATGCACAAGACTGGGACAAAGGAACAGGCTGCAGTAACTCAACTGCTCGAAACTTGGACACAGGAACAGGAGTCGGTTATTCAACTGTCCGATACTGGGGCAGAGGAACAGGCGGCAGTGGGTCAATAGCACCAGCCTGGGACACAGGAACAGGAGGGAGTCATTCAACTGTTCGTGACTGGGACACAGGAAGAGGAGGGAGTCATTCAATTGCTCATGACTGGGACATAGGAACAGGAGGCAGCCATTCAACAGCTCGAGAATAGGAGACAGGAAGAGGAGGGAGTCACACAACTGCTCAAGACTGGGACACACGTAGAGGAGGGAGTCACTCAACTGCTCGAGACTGGGACATAGGAACAGGAGGCAGCCATTCAACAGCTCAAGAATAGGAGACAGGAAGAGAAAGGAGTCACTCAACTGCTCGAGACTGGGACATAGAAACAGGAGGCAGCCGTTCAACTGCTCGAGAATAGGAGACAGGAAGAGAAAGGAGTCACTCAACTGCTCGAGACTGGGACATAGGAACAGAGCGCAGTCAATCAAATAATCGAGACTGCGACACAGGAACAGGAGAAATTCACTTAACTGCTCGAGACTGGGACAGATGAACAGGATCGAGTCATTCAACTGCTCTTGACTGGGACACAGGAACTGGGGGCAGTCACTCAATTGCTCGAAACTGGGACACAGGTAAGTGTTGGAGTCACTCAACTGCTCGAGACTGGGAGACAGGAACCAGAAGCAGTCATTGAACTCCTCGAGTCTGGGACACAAAATAGGTGGCAGGCATTTAACTGCTCGAGACAGGGACACAGGAACAGGAGGCAGTCATTCAACTGCTCGAGACATGGACACAGGAACGGGAGGCAGTGACTCAACAGCTCAAGACTAGGACATAGGAACAGGAGGCATTCATTCAACTGCTTGAGACAGGGACACAAGAAAAGGAGGCAGTCATTCAACTGCTTGAAACAGGGACACAGGAAAAGGAGGCAGTCGTTGAACTGCTTGAGACTGGGACACAGCACCAGAAAGAGTCATTCAACTGCTCGACACGGCGACATGGGAACTGGAGGCAGTTACTTAACTCCTCGAAACTTGGTCACGAGAACTGGAGGCAGTCACTCAACTGCTCGAGATGGGACACAGGAACAGGAGAGAGTCACTCAACTTCTCAAGACTGGGACATAGAAACAGGAGGCAGTCATTCAAATGCACAAGACTGGGACAAAGGAACAGGCTGCAGTAACTCAACTGCTCGAAACTTGGACACAGGAACAGGATTCGGTCATTCAACTGCCAGACTCTGGGGCACAGGAACAGGCAGCAGTAACTCAACTGCTCGAAACTTGGACACAGGAACAGGAGTCGGTTATTCAACTGTCCGATACGGGGGCAGAGGAACAGGCGGCAGTGGGTCAATAGCACCAGCCTGGGACACAGGAACAGGAGGGAGTCATTCAACTGTTGGTGACTGGGACACAGGAAGAGGAGGGAGTCATTCAATTGCTCGTGACTGAGACACAGGAACAGGAGGGAGTCATTCAACTGTTCGTGACTGGGACACAGGAAGATCAGGGAGTCACTCAACTGCTCTGGACGGGGACATAGGAAGGAGGTAGTGATTCAAATGCTCGAGACTGGGACATAGGAATAGGAGGGAGTCATTCAACTGCTCGAGATTGGGACATAGGAACAGGAGGCAGCCATTCAACAGCTCAAGAATAGGAGACAGGAAGAAGAGGGAGTCACTCAACTGCTCAAGTCTGGGACACAGGTAGAGGAGGGAGTCACTCAACTGCTCGAGAGTGGGACATAGGAACAGGAGGCAGCCATTCAACAGCTCGAGAATAGGAGACAGGAAGAGGAGTGAGTCACTCCACTGCTCAAGACTGGGACACAGGTAGAGGAGGGAGTCACTCAACTGCTCGAGAGTGGGACATAGGAACAGGAGGCAGCCATTCAACAGCTCGAGAATAGGAGACAGGAAGAGGAGTGAGTCACTCAACTGCTCGAAACAGGGACACAGGAACAGTAGGGAGTCACTCAACTGCACGAGAATGGGACATAGGAACAGGAGGCAGTCATTCAACTGCTCGAGACAGGGACACAGTAACAGGAGGCAGTCATTCAACTGCTCGAAACAGGGACACAGGAACAGGAGGGAGTCACTCAACTGCACGAGAATGGGACATAGGAACAGAACGCAGTCAATCAAATAATCGAGACTGCGACACAGGAACAGGAGAAATTCACGCAACTGCTCGAGACTGGGACACAGGAACAGGAGAGAGTCACTCAACTTCTTAAGACTGGGACATAGAAACAGGAGGCAGTCATTCAACTGCTCGAGTCTGGGACACAGGAAGAGGAGGGAATCATTCAATTGCTCGTGACTCGGACATAGGGACAGGAGGGAGCCATTCAACAGCTCGAGAATAGAGGACAGGAAGAGGAGCGAGTCACTCAACTGTTCAAGACTGGGACACAAGTAGAGGAGGGAGTCACTCAACTGCTCGAGACTGGGACATAGGAACATGAGGCAGCCATTCAACAGCTCGAGAATAGGAGACAGGAAGAGGAGGGAGTCACTCAACTGCTCAAGACTGCGACACTGGAACAGGAGGCAGTCATTCAACTGCTCGAAACAGGGACACAGGAAGAGGGGTCGGTCATTCTACTGCCAGACACTGAGGCACAGGAACAGGCGGCAGTAACTCAACTGCTCAAAACTTGGACACAGGAACAGGAGTCCGTTATTCAACTGTCCTATACTGGGGCAGAGGAACAGGCGGCAGTGGGTCAATAGCACCAGCCTGGGACACAGGAACAGGAGGGAGTCATTCAACTGTTTGTGACTGGGACACAGGAAGAGGAGGGAGACATTCAATTCCTCGTGACTGGGACATAGGAACAGGAGGCAGCCATTCAACAGCTCGAGAATAGGTGACAGGAAGAGGAGGGAGTCACACAACTGCTCAAGACTGGGACACAGGTAGAGGAGGGAGTCACTCAACTGCTCGAGACTGGGACATAGGAACAGGGGGTATTCATTCAACAGCTCGAGAATAGGAGACAGTAAGAGGAGGGAGACACTCCACTGCTCGAGACTGGGACACAAGTACAGGAGGGAGTCACTCAACTGCTCGAAACAGGGACACAGGAACAGGAGGGAGTCACTCAACTGCACGAGTATGGGACATAGGAACAAGAGGCAGTCATTCAACTGTTCGAAACAGGGACACAGGAATAGGAGGGAGTCACTCAACTGCACGTGAATGGGACATAGGAACAGGAGGCATCATTCAAATGCTCAAGACTGGGACACAGGAACAGGAGGCAGCAGCTCAACCACTCAAAACTGGGACACAGGAAAGGGAGTCGGTCATTCTACTGCCAGACAGTGGGTCAATAGCTCAAGCCTGGGACACAGGAACAAGAGGTAGTCATTCAACTGCTCGTGACTGGGACACAGGAAGAGGAGGGTGTCATTCAACTGTTCGTGACTGGGACACAGGAAGATGAGGGAGTCACTCAACTGCTGTGGACGGGGACATGGAAGGAGGTAGTGATTCAAATGCTCGAGACTGGGACATAGGAATAGGAGGGAGTCATTCAACTGCTCGAGAATGGGACATAGGAACAGGAGGCAGCCATTCAACGGCTCGAGAATAGGAGACAGGAAGAAGAGGGAGTCACTCAACTGCTCAAGACTGGGACACAGATAGAGGAGGGAGTCTCTCAACTGCTCGAGAGTGGGACATAGGAACAGGAGGCAGCCATTCAACCGCTCGAGAATCGGAGACAGGAACAGGAGGGAGTCACTCAACTGCTCGAAACAGGGACACAGGAACGGGAGGAAGTGACTCATCAGCTCGAGACTCGGACATAGGAACAGAAGGCAGTCATTCAATTGCTCGCGACAGGGACACAGGTACAGGAGGCAGTCATTCAACTGCTCAAAACAGGGATACAGGAACAGGAGGGAGTCACTCAACTGCACGAGAATGGGACATAGGAACAGGAGGCAGTCATTCAAATGTTCAAGCCTGTGACACAGGAACAAGAGGCAGCTGCTCAACCACTCGAAACTGGGACACAGGAAGAGGAGTCAGTCATTCTACTGCCAGACACTGGGGCACAGGAACAGGTGGCAGTAACTCAACTGCTCGAAACTTGGACACAGGAACAGGAGTCGGTTGTTCAACTGTCCGATACTGGGGCAGAGGAACAGGCGGCAGTGGGTCAATAGCGCTAGCCTGGGACTCAGGAACAGGAGGGAGTCATTCAACTGTTCGTGACTGGGACACAGGAAGAGGAGGGATTCATTCAATTGCTCATGACTGGGACATAGGAACAGGAGGCAGCCATTCAACATCTCAAGAATAGGAGACAGGAAAGAGGAGGGAGTCACTCCACTGCTCGAGACTGGGACACAGGTAGAGGAGGGAGTCACTCAACTGCTCGAGACTGGGACATAGAAACAGGAGGCAGTCATTCAAATACTCAAGACTGGGACACAGGAACAGGCTGCAGTAACTCAACTGCTCGAAACTGGGACACACGAACAGGAGTCGGTCATTCAACTGCCAGACTCTGGGGTACAGGAACAGGCGGCAGTAATTCAACTGCTCGAAACTTGGAGACAGGAACAGGAGTCGGTTATTCAACTGTCCGATACTTGGGCAGAGGAACAGGCGGCAGTGGGTCAATAGCACCAGCCTGGGACACAGGAATAGGAGGGAATCATTCAACTGTTCGTGACTGGGATACAGGAAGAGGAGGGAGTCATTCAATTGCTCGTGACTCGGACATAGGAACAGGAGGCAGCCATTCAACACCTCAAGAAAAGAGGACAGGAAGAGGAGGGAGTCACTCAACCGCTCATGACTGGGACACAAGTAGAGGAGGGAGTCACTGAACTGCTCGAGACTGGGACATAGGAACAGGAGGCAGCCATTCAACAGCTCGAGAATAGGAGACAGGAAGAGGAGGGAGTCACTCAACCGCTCGAGACTGGGACATAGGAACAGGAGGCAGCCATTCAACAGCTCGAGAATAGGAGACAGGAAGAGGAGGGAGTCACTCAACCGCTCGAGACTGGGACATAGGAACAGGAGGCAGCCATTCGACAGCTCGAGAATAGGGGACAGGTAGAGGAGGGAGTCACTCAACCGCTCGAGACTGGGACATAGGAACAGGTGGCAGCCATTCAACAGCTCGAGAATAGGAGACAGGAAGAGGAGGGAGTCACTCAACTGCTCAAGACTGGGACACAAGTAGAGGAGGGAGTCACTCAACTGCTCGAGACTGGGACATACGAACAGGAGGCAGCCATTCAACAGCTCGGGAATGGGAGACAGGAACAGGAGGGAGTCACTCACCTGCACGAGAATGGGACATAGGAACAGGAGGCAGTCATTCAACTGCTCGAAACAGGGACACAGGAATAGGAGGGAGTCACTCAACTGCACGAGAATGGGACATAGGAACAGGAAGCAGTCATTCAAATGCTCAAGACTGGGACACAGGAACAGGAGGCAGCAGCTCAACCACTCGAAACTGGGACACAGGAAGAGGAGTCGGTCATTCTACTGCCAGACACTGGGGCACAGGAACAAGCGGCAGTAACTCAACTGCTCGAAACTTGGTCACAGGACCAGGAGTCGGTTATTCAACTGCGTGATACTGGGGCAGAGGATCAGGCGGCAGTGGGTCAATAGCTCCAGCCTGGGACACAGGAACAAGAGGAAGTCATTCAACTGCTCGTGACTGGGACACAGGAAGAGGAGGGTGTCATTCAACAGTTCGTTACTGGGTCACAGGAACAGGAGGGAGTCATTCAACTGCTCATGACTGGAACACAGGAACAGGAGGCAGTCATTCAACTGTTCGTGACTGGGACACAGGTCGACGAGGGAGTCACTCAACTGCTCTGGACGGGGACATAGGAAGGAGGTAGTGATTCAAATGCTCGAGACTGGGACATGGGAATAGAAGGGAGTCATTCAACTGCTCGAGACTGGGACATAGGAACAGGAGGCAGCCATTCAACAGCTCGAGAATAGGAGACAGGAAGAAGAGGGAGTCACTCAACTGCTCAAGACTGGGACACAGGTAGAGGAGGGAGTCACTCAACTGCTCGAAACAGGGACACAGGAACAGGAGGGAGTCACTCAACTGCACGAGAATGTGACATAGGAACAGGAGGCAGTCATTCAACTGCTCGAGACAGGGACACAGGAACAGGAGGCAGTCATTCAACTGCTCGAAACAGGGACACAGGAACAGGAGGGAGTCACTCAACTGCACGAGAATGGGACATAGGAACAGGAGGCAGTCATTCAAATGCTCAAGCCTGGGACACAGAAACAGGAGGCAGCCGCTCAACCACTCGAAACTGGGACACAGGAAGAGGCGTCAGTCATTCCACTGCCAGACACTTGGGCACAGGAACAGGCGGCAGTAACTCAACTGCTCGAAACTTGGACACAGGAACAGCAGTCGGTTATTCAACTGTCCGATACTGGGGCAGAGGAACAGGCGGCTGTGGGTCAAAAGCTCCAGCCTGGGACACTGGAACAGGAGGGAGTCATTCAACTGTTCGTGACTGGGACACAGGAAGAGGAGGGAATCATTCAATTGCTCGTGACTCGGACATAGGGACAGGAGGGAGCCATTCAACAGCTCGAGAATAGAGGACAGGAAGAGCAGGGAGTCACTCAACCGCTCAAGACTGGGACACAAGTAGAGGAGGGGGTCACTCAACTGCTCGAGACAGGGACATAGGAAGAGGAGGCAGCCATTCAACAGCTCGAGAATAGGAGACAGGAAGAAGAGGGAGTCACTCAACTGCTCAAGACTGGGACACAGGTAGAGGAGGGAGTCACTCAACTGCTCGAGAGTGGGACATAGGAACAGGAGGCAGCCATTCAACAGCTCGAGAATAGGAGACAGGAAGAGGAGTGAGTCACTCAACCGCTCGAGACAGGGACATAGGAACAGAAGGCAGCCATTCAACAGCTCGAGAATAGGGGACAGGAAGAGGAGGGAGTCACTCAACCGCTCGAGACTGGGACATAGGAACAGGTGGCAGCCATTCAACAGCTCGAGAATAGGAGACAGGAAGAGGAGGGAGTCACTCAACTGCTCGAGACTGGGAGATAGGAACAGGAGGCAGCCACTCAACAGCTCAAGAATAGTAGACAGGAAGAGGAGGGAGTCACTCAATTGCTCGAGACTGGGACATAGGAACAGGGGGCATTCATTCAACAGCTGGAGAATGGGAGACAGGAAGAGGAGGGAGTCACTCCACTGCTCGAGACTGGGACACAAGTACGGGAGGGAGTCACTCAACTGCTCGAAACAGGGACACAGGAACAGGAGGGAGTCACTCAACTGCACGAGAATGGGACATAGGAACAGGAGGCAGTCATTCAACTGCTCGAGACAGGGACACAGGAACAGGAGGCAGTCATTCAACTGCTCGAAACAGGGACACCGGAACAGGAGGGAGTCACTCAACTGCACGAGAATGGGACATAGTAACAAAAGGCAGTCATTCAAATGTTCAAGCCTGGGACACAGGAACAGGAGGCAGCTGCTCAACCACTCGAAACTGGGACACAGGAAGAGGAGTCAGTCATTCTACTGCCAGACACTGGGGCACAGGAACAGGAGGGAGTCACTCAACTGCACGAGAATGGGACATAGGAACAGGAGGCAGTCATTAAAATACTCAAGCCTGGGACACAGGAACAGGAGGCAGCTGCTCAACCACTCGAAACTGGGACACAGGAAGAGGAGTCAGTCATTCTACTGCCAGACACTGGGGCACAGGAACAGGTGGCAGTAACTCAACTGCTCGAAACTTGGACACAGGAACAGGAGTCGGTTGTTCAACTGTCCGATATTGGGGCAGAGGAACAGGCGGCTGTGGGTCAAAAGCTCCAGACTGGGACACTGGAACAGGCGGGAGTCATTCAACTGTTCGTGACTGGGACACAGGATGAGGAGGGAATCATTCAATTGCTCGTGACTGGGACATAGGAACAGGAGGCAGCCATTCAACAGCTCGAGAATAGGAGACAGGAAGAAGAGGGAGTCACTCAACTGCTCAAGACTGGGACACAGGTAGAGGAGGGAGTCACTCAACTGCTCGAGACTGGGACATAGGAACAGGTGGCAGTCATTCAACTGCTCGAAACAGGGACACAGGAACAGGAGGGAGTCACTCAACTGCACGAGAATGGAACATAGGAACAGGAGGCAATCATTCAAATGCTCAAGACTGGGACACAGGAACAGGAGGCAGCAGCTCAACCACACAAAACTGGGACACAGGAAGAGGAGTCGGTCATTCTACTGCCAGACACTGGGGCACAGGAACAAGCGGCAGTAACTCAACTGCTCGAAACTTGGACACAGGAATAGGAGTCGGTTATTCAACTGCCCGATACTGGGGCAGAGGAACAGGCGGCAGTGGGTCAATAGCTCAAGGCCTGGGACACAGGAACAAGAGGTAGTCATTCAACTGCTCGTGACTGGGACACAGGAACAGGAGGATATCATTCAACTGCTCGTGACTGGGTCACAGGAAGAGGAGGGAGTCACTCAATTGCTCTGGACGGGGACATAGGAAGGAGGTAGTGATTCAAATGCTCGAGACTGGGACATAGGAATAGGAGGGAGTCATTCAACTGCTCGAGACTGGGACATAGGAACACGAGGCAGCCATTCAATAGCTCGAGAATAGGAGACAGGAAGAAGAGGGAGTCACTCAACTGCTCAAGACTGGGACACAGATAGAGGAGGGAGTCACTCAACTGCTCGAGACTGGGACATAGGAACAAGAGGCAGTCAATCAAATAATCGAGACTGCGACACTGGAACAGGAGATAGTCATTCAACTGCTCGAAACAGGGACACAGGAACAGGAGGGAGTCACTCAACTGCACGAGAATGGGACATAGGAACAGGAGGCAGTCATTCAACTGCTCAAAACAGGGACACAGGAACAGGAGGGAGTCACTCAACTGCACGAGAATGGGACATAGGAACAGGAGGCAGTCATTCAAATGTTCAACCCTGGGACACAGGAACAGGAGGCAGCTGCTCAACCACTCGAAACTGGGACACAGGAAGAGGAGTCAGTCATTCTTCTGCCAGACACTGGGGCACAGGAACAGGTGGCAGTAACTCAACTGCTCGAAACCTGGACACAGGAACAGGAGTCGGTTGTTCACCCGTCCGATACTGGGGCAGAGGAACAGGCGGCTGTGGGTCAAAAGCTCCAGCCTGGGACACTGGAACAGGAGGGAGTCATTCAACTGTTCGGGACTGGGACACAGGAAGAGGAGGGAATCATTCAATTGCTCGTGACTGGGACATAGGAACAGGAGGGAGCCATTCAACAGCTCGAGAATAGGAGACAGGAAGAGGAGGGAGTCACTCAACCGCTCGAGACTGGGTCATAGGAACAGGAGGCAGCCATTCAACAACTCGAGAATAGGGGATAGGAAGAGGAGGGAGTCACCCAACCGCTCGAGACTGGGACATAGGAACAGGAGGATGTCACTCAACTGCTCGTGACTGGGACACAGGAACAGGAGGGAGTCATTCAACATCCCGTTACTGGGACACAGGAACAGGAGGCAGTCATTCAACTGTTCGTGACTGGGACACAGGAAGATGAGGGAGTCACTCAACTGCTCTGGACGGGGACATAGGAAGGAGGTAATCATTCAAATGCTCGAGACTGGGACATAGGAATAGGAGGGAGGCATTCAACTGCACGAGACTGGGACATAGGAACAGGAGGCAGCCATTCAGCACCTCGAGAATAGGAGACAGGAAGAGGAGGGAGTCACTCAACTGCTCAAGACTGGGACACAGGAACAAGAGGTAGTCATTCAACTGCTCGTGACTGGGACTCAGGAAGAGGAGGGTGTCATTCAACTGTTCGTTACTGGGTCACAGGAACAGGAGGATGTCATTCAACTGCTCGTGACTGGGACACAGGAACAGGAGGGAGTCATTCAACTTCCCGTGACTGGGACACAGGAACAGGAGGCAGTCATTCAACTGTTCGTGACTGGGACACAGGAAGATGAGGGAGTCACTCAACCGCTCCAGACTGGGACACATGTAGAGGCGGGAGTCACTCAACTGCTCGAGACTGGGACATAGGAACAGGAGGCAGCTATTCAACAGCTCGAGAATAGGAGACAGGAAGAGGAGGAAGTCACTCCACTGCTCGACACTGGGACATAGGAACAGGAGGCAGTCATTCAACTGCTCGAGACAGGTTCACAGGAACAGGAGGCAGACATTCAACTGCTCGAAACAGGGACACAGGAACCAGTGGCAGTGACTCATCAGCTCGAGACTGGGACATAGGAACAGAAGGCAGTCATTCAAGTGCTCGAGACAGGGACACAGGAACAGGAGGGAGTCACTCAACTGCACGACAATGGGACATAGGAACAGGAGGCAGTCATTCAAATGTTCAAGCCTGGGACACAGGAACAGGAGGCAGCCGCTCAACCACTCGAAACTGGGACACAGGAAGAGGCGTCAGTCATTCTACTGCCAGACACTGGGGCACAGGAACAGGCGGCAGTAACTCAACTGCTCGAGACTGGGAAACAGGAGCAGGAGAAATTCACTTAACTGCTTGAGACTGGGACATATGAACAGGATCGATTCGTTCAACTGCTCTTGACTGGGACACAGGAACTGGCGGCAGTCACTCAATTGCTCGAAACTGGGACACAGGTAAGTGTTGGAGTCACTCAACTACTTGAGAATGGGACATAAGAACAGGAGGCAGTCATTCAAATGTTCAAGACTGGGACACAAGCAGAGGATGGAGTCACTCAACTGCTCGAGACTGGGACATAGGAACAGGAGGCAGCCATTCAACAGCTCGAGAATAGGAGACAGGAAGAGGAGGGAGTCACTCAACTGCTCAAGACTGCGACACTGGAACAGGAGGCAGTCATTCAACTGCTCGAAACAGGGACACAGGAAGAGGAGTCGGTCATTCTACTGCCAGACACTGAGGCACAGGAACAGGCGGCAGTAACTCAACTGCTCGCAACTGGGACACAGGAACAGGAGTCGGTCATTCTACTGCCAGACACTGGGGCATAGGAATAGGCGGCAGTAACTCAACGGCTCGAAACTTGGACACAGGAACAGGAGTCGGTTATTCAACTGCCCGATACTGGGGCAGAGGAACAGGCGGCAGTGGGTCAATAGCTCCAGCCTGGGACACAGGAACAAGAGGTAGTCATTCAACTGCTCGTGACTGGGACACAGGAAGAGGAAGGTGTCATTCAACTGTTCGTGACTGGGTCACAGGAACAGGAGGATGTCAATCAACTGCTCGTGACTGTGACACAGGAACAGGAGGGAGTCATTCAACTTCTCGTGACTGGGACACAGGAACAGGAGGCAGTCATTCAACTGTTAGTGACTGGGACACAGGAAGATGAGGGAGTCACTCAACTGCTCTGGATGGGGACATAGGAAGGACGTAGTGATTCAAATGCTCGAGTCTGGAACATAGGAATAGGAGGGAGTCACTCAACTGCTCGAGACTGGGACATAGGAACAGGAGGCAGTCAATCAAATAATCGAGACTGCGACACTGGAACAGGAGACAGTCATTCAACTGCTCGAAACAGGGACACAGGATCCGGAGGCAGTGACTCATCAGCTCGAGACTGGGACATGGGAACAGAAGGCAGTCATGCAAGTGCTCGAAACAGGGACACAGGAACAGGAGGGAGTCACTCAACTGCACGAGAATGGGACATAGGAACAGGAGGCAGTCATTCAAATGCTCAAGCCTGGGACACAGGAACAGGAGGCAGGCGCTCAACCACTCGAAACTGGGACACGGGAAGAGGAGTCGGTCATTCTACTGCCAGACACTGAGGCACAGGAACAGGCGGCAGTAACTCAACTGCTCGAAACTTGGACACAGGAACAGGAGTCGGTTATTCAACTGTCCGATACTGGGGCAGAGGAACAGGCAGCAGTGGGTCAATAGCACCAGCCTGGGACACAGGAACAAGAGGGAGTCATTCAACTGTTCGTGACTGGGACACAGGAAAAGGAGGGAGTCATTCAATTGCTCATGACTGGGACATAGGAACAGGAGGCAGCCATTCAACAGCTCGAGAATAGGAGACAGGAAGAGGAGGGAGTCATACAACTGCTCGAGACTGGGACATAGGAACAGGAGGCAGCCATTCAACAGCTCAAGAATAGGAGACAGGAAAGAGGAGGGAGTCACTCCACTGCTCGAGACTGGGACACAGGTAGAGGAGGGAGTCACTCAACTGCTCGAGACTGGGACATAGAAACAGGAGGCAGTCATTCAAATGCTCAAGACTGGGACACAGGAACAGGCTGCAGTAACTCAACTGCTCGAAACTGGGACACACGAACAGGAGTCGGTCATTCAACTGCCAGACTCTGGGGTACAGGAACAGGCGGCAGTAATTCAACTGCTCGAAACTTGGACACAGGAACAGGAGTCGGTTATTCAACTGTCCGATACTTGGGCAGAGGAACCGGCTGCAGTGGGTCAATAGCACCAGCCTGGGACACAGGAATAGGTGGGAATCATTCAACTGTTCGTGACTGGGACACAGGAAGAGGAGAGAGTCATTCAATTGCTCGTGACTGGGACATAGGAACAGGAGGCAGCCATTCAACAGCTCGAGAATAGGAGACAGGAAGAGGAGGGAGTCACTCAACTGCTCAAGACTGGGACACAAGTAGAGGAGGGGGTCACTCAACAGCTCGAGACTGGGACATACGAACAGTAGGCAGCCATTCAACAGCTCGGGAATGGGACACAGGTAGAGGAGGGAGTCACTCAGCTGCTGAAGACTGGGACATACGAACAGGAGGCAGCCATTCAACAGCTCGAGAATGCGAGACAGGAAGAGGAGGGTGTCACTCATCCGCTCGAGACAGGGACATAGGAACAGGAGGGAGTCATTCAACTGCTCGAAACAGGGACACAGGAACAGGAGGGAGTCACTCAACTGCACGAGAATGGGACATAGGAACAGGAGGCAGTCATTCAAATGCTCAAGCCTGGGACACAGGAACAGGAGGCAGCTGCTCAACCACTCGAAATTGGGACACAGGAAGAGGCGTCAGTCATTCCACTGCCAGACACTTGGGCACAGGAACAGGCGGCAGTAACTCAACTGCTCGAAACTTGGACACAGGAACAGCAGTCGGTTATTCAACTGTCCGATACTGGTGCAGAGGAACAGGCGGCTGTGGGTCAAAAGCTCCAGCCTGGGACACTGGAACAGGAGGGAGTCATTCAACTGTTCGTGACTGGGACACAGGAAGAGGAGGGAATCATTCAATTGCTCGTGACTCGGACATAGGGACAGGAGGGAGCCATTCAACAGCTCGAGAATAGAGGACAGGAAGAGGAGGGAGTCACTCAACCGCTCAAGACTGGGACACAAGTAGAGGAGGGGGTCACTCAACTGCTCGAGACAGGGACATAGGAACAGGAGGCAGCCATTCAACAGCTCGAGAATAGGAGACAGGAAGAGGAGGGAGTCACTCAACCGCTCGAGACAGGGACAGAGGAACAGAAGGCAGCCATTCAACAGCTCGAGAATAGGGGACAGGAAGAGGAGGGAGTCACTCAACCGCTCGAGACTGGGACATAGGAACAGGTGGCAGCCATTCAACAGCTCGAGAATAGGAGACAGGAAGAGGAGGGAGTCACTCAACTGCTCAAGACTGGGACACAAGTAGAGGAGGGAGTCACTCAACTGCTCGAAACAGGGACACAGGAACAGGAGGGAGTCACTCAACTGCACGAGAATGGGACATAGGAACAGGAGGCAGTCATTCAACTGCTCGAGACAGGGACACAGGAACAGGAGGCAGTCATTCAACTGCTCGAAACAGGGACACAGGAACTGGAGGGAGTCACTCAACTGCACGAGAATGGGACATAGGAACAGGAGGCAGTCATTCAAATGCTCAAGCCTGGGGCACAGGAACAGGAGGCAGCCGCTCAACCACTCGAAACTTGGACACAGGAAGAGGTGTCAGTCATTCCACTGCCAGACACTTGGGCACAGGAACAGGTGGCAGTAACTCAACTGCTCGAAACTTGGACACAGGAACAGCAGTCGGTTGTTCAACTGTCCGATACTGGGGCAGAGGAACAGGCGGCAGTGGGTCAATAGCACCAGCCTGGGACACAGGAACAGGAGGGAGTCATTCAACTGTTCGTGACTGGGACACAGGAATAAGAGGGAGTCACTCAACTGCTCGAGACTGGGACATAGGAACAGGAGGCAGCCATTCAACAGCTCGAGAATAGGAGACAGGAAGAGGAGGGAGTCATACAACTGCTCGAGACTGGGACATAGGAACAGGAGGCAGCCATTCAACATCTCAAGAATAGGAGACAGGAAAGAGGAGGGAGTCACTCCACTGCTCGAGACTGGGACACAGGTAGAGGAGGGAGTCACTCAACTGCTCGAGACTGGGACATAGAATCAGGAGGCAGTCATTCAAATACTCAAGACTGGGACACAGGAACAGACTGCAGTAACTCAACTGCTCGAAACTGGGACACACGAACAGGAGTCGGTCATTCAACTGCCAGACTCTGGGGTACAGGAACAGGCGGCAGTAATTCAACTGCTCGAAACTTGGACACAGAAACAGGAGTCGGTTATTCAACTGTCCGATACTTGGGCAGAGGAACAGGCGGCAGTGGGTCAATAGCACCAGCCTGGGACACAGGAATAGGAGGGAATCATTCAACTGTTCGTGACTGGGATACAGGAAGAGGAGGGAGTCATTCAATTGCTCGTGACTGGGACATAGGAACAGGAGGCAGCCATTCAACAGCTCGAGAATGGGAGACAGGAAGAGGAGGGAGTCACTCAACTGCTCAAGACTGGGACACAAGTAGAGGAGGGAGTCACTCAACTGCTCAAGACTGGGACATACGAACAGTAGGCAGCCATTCAACAGCTCGGGAATGGGAGACAGGAAGAGGAGGGAGTCACTCAGCTGCTGAAGACTGGGACATACGAACAGGAGGCAGCCATTCAACAGCTCGAGAATGGGAGACAGGAAGAGGAGGGAGTCACTCAACTGCTGAAGACTGGGACATACGAACAGGAGGCAGCCATTCAACAGCTCGAGAATGGGAGACAGGAAGAGGAGTGAGTCACTCAACCGCTCGAGACAGGGACATAGGAACAGGAGGGAGTCATTCAACTGCTCGAAACAGGGACACAGGAACAGGAGGGAGTCACTCAACTGCACGAGAATGGGACATAGGAACAGGAGGCAGTCATTCAAATGCTCAAGCCTGGGACACAGGAACAGGAGGCAGCCGCTCAACCACTCGAAACTGGGACACAGGAAGAGGAGTCGGTCATTCTACTGCCAGACACTGGGGCACAGGAACAAGCGGCAGTAACTCAACTGCTCGAAACTTGGACACAGGAATAGGAGTCGGTTATTCAACTGCCCGATACTGGGGCAGAGGAACAGGCGGCAGTGGGTCAATAGCTCAAGCCTGGGACACAGGAACAAGAGGTAGTCATTCAACTGCTCGTGACTGGGACACAGGAACAGGAGGATATCATTCAACTGCTCGTGACTGGGTCACAGGAACAGGAGGGAGTCATTCAACTGTTCGTGACTGGGACACAGAAAGATGAGGGAGTCACTCAACTGCTCTGGACGGGGACATAGGAAGGAGGTAGTGATTCAAATGCTCCAGACTGGGACATAGGAATAGGAGGGAGTCATTCAACTGCTCGAGACTGGGACATAGGAACAGGAGGCAGCCATTCAATAGCTCGAGAATAGGAGACAGGAAGAAGAGGGAGTCACTCAACTGCTCAAGACTGGGACACAGATAGAGGAGGGAATCACTCAACTGCTCGAGACTGGGACATAGGAACAGGAGGCAGTCAATCAAATAATCGAGACTGCGACACTGGAACAGGAGATAGTCATTCAACTGCTCGAAACAGGGACACAGAACAGGAGGGAGTCACTCAACTGCACGAGAATGGGACATAGGAACAGGAGGCAGTCATTCAACTGCTCGAGACAGGGACACAGGAACAGGAGGCAGTCATTCAACTGCTCAAAACAGGGACACAGGAACAGGAGGGAGTCACTCAACTGCACGAGAATGGGACATAGGAACAGGAGGCAGTCATTCAACAGCTCGAGACAGGGACACAGGAACAGGAGGCAGTCATTCAACTGCTCGAGACAGGGACACAGGAACAGGAGGCAGTCATTCAACTGCTCAAAACAGGGACACAGGAACAGGAGGGAGTCACTCAACTGCACGAGAATGGGACATAGGAACAGGAGGCAGTCATTCAACAGCTCGAGACAGGGACACAGGAACAGGAGGCAGTCATTCAACTGCTCGAGACAGGGACACAGGAACAGGAGGCAGTCATTCAACTGCTCAAAACAGGGACACAGGAACAGGAGGGAGTCACTCAACTGCACGAGAATGGGACATAGGAACAGGAGGCAGTCATTCAAATGTTCAACCCTGGGACACAGGAACAGGAGGCAGCTGCTCAACCACTCGAAACTGGGACACAGGAAGAGGAGTCAGTCATTCTACTGCCAGACACTGGGGCACAGGAACAGGTGGCAGTAACTCAACTGCTCGAAACCTGGACACAGGAACAGGAGTCGGTTGTTCACCTGTTCGATACTGGGGCAGAGGAACAGGCGGCTGTGGGTCAAAAGCTCCAGCCTGGGACACTGGAACAGGAGGGAGTCATTCAACTGTTCGGGACTGGGACACAGGAAGAGGAGGGAATCATTCAATTGCTCGTGACTGGGACATAGGAACAGGAGGGAGCCATTCAACAGCTCGAGAATAGGAGACAGGAAGAGGAGGGAGTCACTCAACCGCTCGAGACTGGGATATAGGAACAGGAGGCAGCCATTCAACAGCTCGAGAATAGGGGATAGGAAGAGGAGGGAGTCACCCAACCGCTCGAGACTGGGACATAGGAACAGGAGGGAGTCATTCAACATCCCGTTACTGGGACACAGGAACAGGAGGCAGTCATTCAACTGTTCGTGACTGGGACACAGGAAGATGAGGGAGTCACTCAACTGCTCTGGACAGGGACATAGGAAGGAGGTAATGATTCAAATGCTCGAGACTTGGACATAGGAATAGGAGGGAGGCATTCAACTGCACGAGACTGGGACATAGGAACAGGAGGCAGCCATTCAACACCTCGAGAATAGGAGACAGGAAGAGGAGGGAGTCACTCCACTGCTCGAGACTTGGGCACAGGTAGAGGAGGGAGTCACTCAACTGCTCGAGACTGGGACATAGGAACAGGAGGCATCCATTCAACAGCTCGAGAATAGGAGACAGGAAGAGGAGGGAGTCACTCCACTGCTCGAGACTGGGGCACAGGTAGAGGAGGGAGTCACTCAACTGCTCGAGACTGGGACATAGGAACAGGAGGCACTCAATCAAATAATCGAGACTGCGACACTGGAACAGGAGGCAGTCACTCATCTTCTCGAGACTGGGAAACAGGAACAGGAGGAATTTACTTAACTTCTTGAGATTGGGACATATGAACAAGATCGAGTCATTCAATTGCTCTTGACTGGGACACAGGAACTGGCGGCAGTCACTCAATTGCTCGAAACTGGGACACAGGAACAGGAGTGTGTCATTCAACTGCTCGTGACTGGGACACAGGAACTGGAGGGAGTCATTCAACTTCTCGTGACTGGGACACAGGAAGATGAGGGAGTCACTCAACTGCTCTGGACAGGGACATAGGAAGGAGGTAGTGATTCAACTGCTCGAGACTGGGACATAGGAACAGGAGGCTGTTATTCAACAGCTCGAGAATAGGAGACAGGAAGAGGAGGGAGTCACTCCACTGCTCGAGACGGGGACACAGGTACAGGAGGGAGTCACTCAACTGCTCGAGACTGGGACATAGGAACAGGAGGCAGTCTTTGAACTGCCTGAGACAGGGACACAGCACTGGAAGGAGTCATTCAACTGCTCGACACTGCGACATAGGAATTGGAGGCACTTACTTAACTCCTCGAAACTTGGATAACGAGAACTGGAGGCAGTCACTCAACTGCTCAAGATGGGACACAGGAACAGGAGAGAGTCACTCAACTGCTCGAGACTGGGACATTGAAACAGGAAGCAGTCATTCAAATGCTCAAGACTGGGACACAGGAACAAGCTGCAGTAACTCAACTGCTCGAAACTCGGACACAGGAACAGGAGTCGGTCATTCAACTGCCAGACTCTGGGGCACAGGAACAGGCGGCAGTAACTCAACTGCTTGAAACTTGGACACAGGAACAGGATCGGTTATTAAACTGCCTGATACTGGGGTAGAGGAACAGGCGGCAGTGCGTAATTGCTCGAGCCTGGGACACAGGAAGAGGAGGGAGTCATTCAACTGCTCGTGACTGGGACACAGGAACAGGAGGATGTCATTCAATTGCTCGAGACTGGGACATAGGAACAGGAGGCAGCCATTCAACAGCTTGAGAATAGGAGACAGGAAGAGGAGGGAGTCACTCCACTGCTCGAGACTGGGACACAGGTAGAGGAGGGAGTCACTGAACTGCTCGGGACTGGGACATAGGAACAGGAGGCAGCCATTCAACAGCTCGAGAATAGGAGACAGGAAGAGGAGGGAGTCACTCCACTGCTCGAGACTGGGACACAGGTAGAGGAGGGAGTCACTCAACTGCTCGAGACTGGGACATTGAAACAGGAGGCAGTCATTCAAATGCTCTTGACTGGGACACAGGAACAAGCTGCAGTAACTCATGTGTCCCAGGCTGGAGCTATTGACCCACTGCCGCCTGTTCCTCTGTCCCAGTCTCGAGCAGTTGAGTGACTCCCTCCTCTTCTTGTCTCCTATTCTTGAGCTGTTGAATGGCTGCCTCCTGTTTCTATGACCCAGTCTCAAGCAGTTAAATGCTTGCCACCTATTTTTGTGTCCCAGACTCGAGGAGTTCAATGACTGCTTCAGGTTCCTGTCTCCCAGTCTCGAGTAGTTGAGTGACTCCCTCACTTACCTGTGTCCCAGTTTCGAGCAATTGAGTGACTGCCCCCAGTTCCTGTATCCCAGTCAAGAGCAATTGAATGACTCGATCCTGTTCATATGTCCCAGTTGCGAGCTGTTAAGTGAATTCCTCCTGTTCCTGTTTCCCAGTCTCGAGCAGATGAGTGACTGCCTCCTGTTCCAGTGTCGCAGTCATCTGTTTCAACCCTCTATTTCTCGCCCTCTGTTTCTCGCACTCTGTTTCACCCCTCTGTTTCAGCCCCACTGATTCATACCCTCTCGGATTCAGCACCTCTGCTTCTCACTGTCTGTTTGTCTCTCACTGTTTATCGCACTCAGTTTCAGCCCATCTGTTTCAGGCCCTCTGTTTCAGCCCCACTCTTTCTACCACTCTGTTTCTCGCCTCTGTTTCAACACCTCTGTTTCACGCCCTCTGTTTCTGTCCCTTTGTATCAGCCCCTCTATTTCTCACCCTCTTTATTTCGCCCTCTGTTTCAGCCAATCAGTTCTCGCCCTCTGTTTCTCACCTTCTGTTTCAGCCCCTCTGTTCATGCCCCTCTGCTTCTCGCCTTCTCTTGAAGCCCATCTGTTTCAATCCGTCTGTTTCAGCCCCTCTGTTTCTCGCTCCCTTTTACAGCCCCTCTGTTTCAGCCCCTCTGTTTAAGCCTCGCTGTTTCTCGCCCTTTGTTCCAGCACCTCTGTTTCAGTCCCTCTGATTCCCGCCCTCTGTTTAAGCCCCCCTGTTTCAGTCCCTCTGTTTAAGCCCCTCTGTTTAAGCCCCTCTGTTTAAGCCCCTCTGTTTAAGTCCCTCTGTTTAAGCCCCTCTGTTTAAGCCCCTCTGTTTAAGCCCCCCTGTTTCAGTCCCTCTGTTTAAGCCCCTCTGTTTAAGCCCCCCTGTTTCAATCCCTCTGTTTCTCCCTCTCGGTTTCTCACCTTCTGTTTCAGCCACGCTCTTCCACACCCTCTGTTTCAGCCCCACTGTTTCAGCACCTTTGTTTAAGCCCGTCTGTTTCTCCCCCTCTCTTCAGCCCCTCTGTTTCAGCCCTTCTGTTTCAGCCCCTCTGGGTCTCGCTCCATGTTTCAGCCCCTCTGTTTCTCATACTCTCTTTCAGCCCCTCTGTTGAAGCCCCAGTGTTTCAGCCCTTCTGTATTTCGCCCCCTGTTTCTCGCGCGCTGTTTCAGCCCCTCTGTTGCAGCCCCTCAGTATCTCGCCCTCTGTTTCAGCCCATCTGTTTCTCTCCTACGTTTTCTTGCACTCTGTTTGCCGCCCTCTGTTTCAGCCACTTTGTTTCAGCCCTTCTGTTTCTCGCCCTCTCTTCAGCCCCTGTGTTTCAGCTGATTAGCCCTTCTGTTTTAGCTCATCTGTATCTCGAATTCTGTTTCAGCTGCTCTCTTTCAGCCCCTCTGTTGAAGCTCCACTGTTTCAGCCCTTCTGTATCTCGCCCCCTGTTTCAACCCCTCTTATTTCTCACCCTCTGTTGCAGCCCCTCTGTATCTCGCCCTCTGTTTCAACCCCTCTGTTTCAGCACCTGTTTCTCCACCTCTGTTTCAGCACCTCTGTTTCTGTTCCTCTGTTTCAGCCCCTGTGTTACTTGCCCTCTGTTTTTGCAACTCTGATTCAGCCCCTCTGTTTCTCTTCCTCTGATTCTCTACCTCTGTTTCAGCCCCTCTGTTTCTCGCTCACTTTTACAGCTCCTCTGTTTCAGACCCTCTGTTTCAGCCCCTCTGAGTAGGACTCTCTGTTTCTCGCCCTTTGTTTCTGAACCTGTTTCAGCCCCTCTGTATCTCGCCCCCTGTTTCTTCCCCTCTGTTTCTTGCGCGCTGTTTCAACCTCTCTATTTCTCGCCCTCTGTTGCAGTCCCTCTGTGTCTCGCCCTCTGTTTCAACCCCTCTGTTTCAGCCCTTCTGTTTCAGCTCCTCTGTTTCAGCACATCTGTTTGTCCACCTCTGTTTCTGTTCCTCTTTTTCAGCCCTTGTGTTACTTGCCCTCTGTTTTCGCAACTCTGCTTTAGTCCCTTTGTTTCAGTCCCTCTGCTTCTAGCTCTCTGTTTCAGCCCACTGTTTCATGCCGTCTGTTTCTCGCCCTCTGTTTGAGGCCCTCTCTTTCAGCCCCACTGTTTCAGCCCTTCTATTTCTTGCACTCTCTTTTCGTGCCCTCTGTTTCAGCACTTCTGATGCAGCCCCTCTGTTTCTCGCTCACTTTTACAGCCCCTCTGTTTCAGACCCTCTGTTTCAGCCCTTCTGAGTAGGACCCTCTGTTTCTCGCCCTTTGTTTCTGAACCTCTGTTTCAGAACCTGATTCCCGCCCTCTGTTTCTTGCTCTCTGTTTCTTGACAACTGTTTCAGCCCCTCTGCTTCTCACCCTCTGTTTCAGCCCCTCTGCTTCTCACCCTCTGTTTCAGCCCCTCTGCTTCTCACCCTCTGTTTCAATCCCTCTGTTTCTCCCTTTCGGTTTCTCGCCCTCTGTTTCAGCCTCTTTGTTTCAGTCCCACATTTCCACACCCTCTGTTTCAGCCCCTCTGTTTTTCGCCCTCTGTTTCAGCCCCTCTGTTTCAGGCCCTCTGTTTCAGCCCCTCTGTTTTTCGCCCTCTGTTTCAGCACCTCTGTTTAAGCCCCTGTTTCAGCCACTTTGTTTCAGCCCTACTGTTTCTCGCCCTCTGCATCTCGCCCTCTGTTTCAGCCCCTCTGTTTCTCCATCTGTTTCTCCACCTCTGTTTCTTCACCTCTGTTGCAGCCCCTGTGTTACTTGCCCTCTGTTTTCTCAACTCTGCTTCAGTCCCTCTGTTTCAGCCCCGCTGTTCCTACCCCTTTGTTTCTCACGCTGTTTCACGCTCTCTGTTTCTGCCCCTTTGTTTCAGTCTCTCTGTTTCAGCCCCTCTGCTACTCGACCTCTGTTTTAGCCCTTTTGTTTCTATCCCTCTGTTTCTCACCCTCTCTTAAAGCCCGTCTGTTTCAGCCCATCTGTTTCAGCCCCTCTGTTTGTCGCCCTCTGTTACTTGCACTTTGTTTCACCCATCTGTTTCAGCCCCACTGATTCACGCCCTCTCGGATTCAGCACCTCTGTTTCTCACTGTCTGTTTCTCGCTCACTGTTTATCGCACTCAGGTTCAGCCCCGCTGTTTCAGCCCCTCTGTTTCAACACCTCTGTTTCACGCCCTCTGTTTCTGCCCCTTTGTATCAGCCCCTCTATATCTCGCCCTTTGTATCTCGCACTCTGTTTCAGCCCCTCTGTTTCTTGCCCTTTGTTTCAGCCCCTCTGTTTCTAGCCCTCTGTTTCTACCAGTCCGTTTTTTTCGCCCTCTCTTTAAGCCCTTCTGTTTCACCTCCTCTGATTCAGCCCCTCTGTTGCTCGCCCTCTGTTTTAGCAACTCTGCTTCAGTCCCACTGTTTCAGTCCCTCGGCATCAGCCCGTTTCTCCACCTCTGTTTCTGTTCCTCTGTTTCAGCCCCTCTGTTTAAACCCCTCTGTTTTTCCACCTCTGTTACAACCGCTCGATATCTTGCCCTCTGTTTCAGCACCTCTGTTTCAGCCCATCAGTTTCTCACCCGGTGTTTCTCGCACTCTGTTGCAGCCCTTCTGATTCAGCCCCTCTGTTTCAGCCCCCTTTTTAAGCCACACTGTTTCTCGCCCTCTGTTTCAGCTCCCCTGTTTCTCGCCCTCAGTTTCTCGCCCTCTGCTTCAGGCCCTCTGTTTCAGCTGCTCTGTTCCTCGCTCTCTGTGTCAGTCCCTCTGTTTAAGGCCCTCTGTTTCCTCCACTCTGTTTCTCACGCTCTGTTTCAGCCCCGCTGTTTCAACCACTCTGTTTCAACCCCTCTGTTTCAGCCCCTCTGTTTCTACCAGTCTGTTTTTTCGCCCTCTCTTTAAGCCCCTCTGTTTCAGCCGCTCCGTTTCAGCTCCTCTGTTTCAGCCCCTCTGTTTCTCGCCCTCTGTTACAGCCTATCTGTTTCAGCGCCACTGTTTCAGCCCCTCTGTTTCTCACCATGTGTTACTCGCCCCCTGTTTCAGCCCCGCTGTTTTAGCCCCTCCGTTTCTCGCCCTCTGTTGCAGCCCTTCTGATTCAGCCCCTCTGTTTCAGCACCTCTGTTTGTCGCCCTCTGTTTTAGCAACACTGCTTCAGTCCCATTGTTTCAGCCCCTCTGTTTCAACCACACTGTTTCTCGCCCTCAATTTCTTGCACTCTGTTTCATCCCCTCTGTTTCTCGCTTCTTGATTCAGCTCCTCTGTTTCAACCCCTCTGTTTCAGGCCCTCTTTTTCAGCCCCTCTGTGTCAGCCCCTATGTTTCTAGCCCTCTGTTTCAGCCTGTTTCTACCACTCTGTTTCTCGCCCTCTCTTTAAGCCCCACTGTTTCGCACCATCTGTTTCTCGCACTCTGTTACAGCCTATCTGAGTCAACCCCATTACTTCTCGGCCTCTGTTTCAACCCCTCTGTTTCAACCCCTCTGTTTCAGGCCCTCTTTCTCAGCCCCTCTGCCTCTCACCCACTGTTTCAACCACTCTGCTTCTCGCCCTCTCTTTAAGCCCCTCTGTTTCAGCCCGTCTGTTTCAGTCCCTCTGATTCTCGCCCTTGATTTCTTGCACTCTGTCTCAATCCCTCGGTTTCTCGCTCCTTGATTCAGCTCCTATGTTTCAACCCCTCTGTTTCAGGCCTTCTTTTTCAGGCCCTCTGTGTCAGCCCCTCTGTTTCTAGCCCTCTGTTTGTCGCCCTCTGTTTTAGCAACTCTGCTTCAGTCCCACTGTTTCAGCCCCTCGGCATCAGCCCCTCTGTTTCTCCACCTCTGTTTCTGTTTCTCTGTTGCAGCCCCTCAGTGTCTCGTCCTCTGTTTCAGCCCATCAAGTTTCTCGCCGGGTGTTTCTCGCCCTCTGTTATAGCCCTGCTGTTTCGCCTCCTCTGTTTCAGCCCCTCCGTTTCTCACCCTCTGTTGCAGCCCTTCTGATTCAGCCCCTTTGTTTCAGCCCCTCTGTTTGTCGCCCTCTGTTTTAGCAACTCTGTTTCAATCCCACTGTTTCAGCCCCTCGGCATCAGGCCCTCTGTTTCTGTTCCTCTGTTGCAGCCCCTCTGTGTCTCGCCCTCTGTTTCAGCACCTCTGTTTCAGCCCATCAGTTTCTCACCCGGTGTTTCTCGCCCACTGTTTCTCGCACTCTGTTGCAGCCCTTCTGATTCAGCCCCTCTGTTTCAGCCACACTGTTTCGGCACTTCTGTTTCAGCCAACTGTTTCAGCTCCCCTGTTTCTCGCCCTCGGTTTCTTGCTCTCTGCTTCAGGCCCTCTGTTTCAACCACTCGGTTTCTCACCTTCAATTTCTTGCACTCTGTTTCAGCCCCTCTTTTTCTCTGTTTCAACCACTCTGTTTTAACCCCTCTGTTTCAGGTCCTCTGTTTCTACCAGTCTGTTTTCTCGCCCTCTCTTTAAGCCCCTCTGTTTCAGCCGATCTGTTTCAGCTCCTCTGTTTCTGCCCCTCTGTTTCTCGCCCTCTGTTACAGCCTATCGGTTTCAGGCCCTCTGTTTCTCACATGTGTTACTCACAGCCTGTTTCAGCCCTGCTGTTTCGCCTCGTCTGTTTCAGCCCCTCCATTTCTCACCCTCTGTTGCAGCCCTTCTGATTCAGCCCCTCTGTTTCAGCCCCTCTGTTTTAGCAACTCTGCTTCAGTCCCACTGTTTCAGCCCCTCGGCATCAGCCCCTCTGTTTCTCCACCTCTGTTTCTGTTCCTCTGTTAAAGCCCCTCTGTTTCGGCCGCTCTGTTTCAGCACCTCTGATTCAGCCCATCAGTTTCTCACCTGGTGTTTCTCGCACTCTGTTGCAGCTCTTCTGATTCAGCCCCTTTGTTTCATCCCTCTGTTTAAGCCATACTGTTTTGGCACTTCTGTTTCTCGCCCTCTGTTTCAGCCCCTCTGTTTCTGCCCAACTGTTTCTTACTCTCTGTTTCAGCTCCCCTGTTTCTCGCCCTCGGTTTCTCGCCCTCTGCTTCGGGCCCTCTATTTCAGTTGCTCTGTTTCTCGCTCTCTGTGTCAGCCCCTCTGTTTCACACCCTCTGTTTCAGCCCCACCTTTTCAGCCCCTCTGTTTCTCGCCTTCTGTATCTCGCCCTCTGTTTCAGCCCCTCTATTGCAGCTGCTCTGTGGCCCCCTCTCTGTTTCAGCCCCTCTGTTTCTCGCTCTCATTGTAGCCCGTCTATTTCAGCCCCTCTGTTTCTCGCTCCCTGATTCAGCTCCTCTGTTTCAGGCCCTCTCTGATTCAGCACCTCTGTTTCAGCCCCTCTGCTTCTCGCCCTCTGTTTCAGCCCCTCTGTTTCAACCACACTGTTTCTCGCCCTCAATTTCTTGCACTCTGTTTCATCCCCTCTGTTTCTCGCTCCTTGATTCAGCCCCTCTGTTTCAACCACACTGTTTCTCGCCCTCAATTTCTTGCACTCTGTTTCATCCCCTCTGTTTCTCGCTCCTTGATTCAGCTCCTCTGTTTCATCCCCTCTGTTTCTCGCTCCTTGATTCAGCTCCTCTGTTTCATCCCCTCTGTTTCAGGCCCTCTTTTTCAGCCCCTCTTTGTCAGCCCCTATGTTTCTAGACCTCTGTTTCAGCCTGTTTCTACCACTCTGTTTCTCACCCTCTCTTTAAGCCCTCTGTTTCAGCCCCTCTGTTTTGCGCCATCTGTTTCTCGCACTCTGTTACAGCCTATCTGATTCAGCCCCTTTACTTCTCGGCCTCTGTTTCAGCCCCTCTGCTTCTACCTCTCCGTTTCTCGCCCTCTCTTTAAGACCGTCGGTTTCAGCTCCTCTGTTTCAACCCCTCTATTTCAGGCCCTCTTTTTTCAGCCCCTCTGTTTCAGCCCCTCTGCCTCTCACCCACTGTTTCAGCCCCTCTGTTTCAACCACTCTGCTTCTCGCCCTCTCTTTAAGCCCCTCTGTTTCAGCCCCTCTGTTTCAGTCGCTCTTGTTTCTCGCCCTCGACTTCTTGCACTCTGTTTCAGTCCCTCTGTGTCTCGCTCCTTGATTCAGCTCCTCTGTTTCAACCCCTCTGTTTCAGCCTCTGTTTCTTCCCAACTGTTTCTTACACTCTGTTTCAGACACTCTGTTTCAGTCTCTCTGTTTCAGCTCCCCTGTTTCTTGCCCTCGGTTTCTCGCCCTCGGTTTCTCCCCTGTTTCAGCTGCTCTGTTCCTCGCTCTCTGTGTCACCCCCTCTGTTTAAGGCCCTCTGTTTCCTCCACTCTGTTTCAACCCCTCTGTTTCAGCCTCTCTGTTTCAACCCCTCTGTTTCAGGCACTCTGTTTCAGAATGCAGTTTGTTACATTTGTTACATTTAATTAAGGCATTAACTTTGGGACATTGAATAAATGAGAGAAGCTCTACTCATTGAATGAACACGTGCAGTTTGTTTCATTAATGAATGAGTTAAGAATGAAACACTGAATGAATGAGAGAAGCTCTACTCATTGAATTAACACGTGCAGTCTGTTTGATTAAATGAAGCATGCAGTTGGTTTTGTTGAATGAATTCGTGCAGTGTGTTTCATTGAATAAATGGCAAAAGCTGTGATTCTGTGGACATCATGGGGTGAGGTGGATCATAGATGCAGCACTTCACTGAGGATGGTGTGAATACCGCATCCTTGTGTTTTGCACTGATGTACATGGCTGTTTTATTAATTAGGAGGAGATATTTGTGGAGTCCTCTCCTTCCTGAGCTGTTAAATAGTCCATCACCAGATATAACTGAATGTGGCAGGAGTGCAAGATGTGAATCTGATCCATTGGTTTTGGGATCATTTCACCCTCTCTATAATATATTAGTTCTGTTATTCAGAATGCAAGGAGTCAAATGCAGTTGCTTTAATGGATTGTCATTAGTTTTAGGTACACACTCATCACTGAACACTGAACAGCTTGATAGTAATGGGAGACCAAGGGATTGTCCAGGGCAACAAGTAACACATTGTAGTTGAATACAAATCTGCTTCTGCTGCTGCTGTGGTCTACAGCACCACACAAATGCCTAGTTTGAGCTGCAATATCTGCAATTCAATTCTGCTGCCTATCCCCAATTCACACCAAGATCCATTCTCCCATTACCCCTGTACTCTGGTTTCTGATGTGGGAAAATTTCCATTTCCATATTCTCATTTTTCTGAGGGTTCCTCCACAGCTCCAAGTTCTGCATTCTTAGCACTGCCATCTTCTGTTTAAAGCAAATGTGTTTCCTTCTGTTTCTCTCACTGACCATGATTAACAGCTCTTCAGTGCCAGTGCTGCCACCAGTTATTTCCCAATGTGTAGCACTCCCATGTTGTACGGGGTGTTTGAACAGCTTAGACATGCATTTTCGAAACTTGTTCAAAAACAGAACATGCTGGAGAAAGCCTTGTTTTACATGTCTCAGCTGGCAGCAACTGTAGAGTGAAATCAGAATTAATCTTTTGGGTCCAGTGACTCTTCTTCAAAGCTCCCAATTTCTACAGCAATTCTTGTTCCTGTTTCAGATTTTCAGTATCCATAGCGCTTTGTTTTATTGAAAAATTTCTCTGTGTCTATTCATTTCTGCAGAAACTCAGCAGGTATGCAAGTATCTACGGACAGAGAGAAACAGAGTTAGCATTTCAAATCCAGTGTGACACCTGTTCAGAATCGAAAAGGATTAAAAAGGTGGAGGAGGGGAAAACAGGAAACAGATGCAATGTAAAAGACAAAAAGCCTTTTCATTATGGTGAAAGTGAAACAGATGTAAAATGGGTGCAAAATAAGGAGTGAGAAAAATGGATTATCTCCATTGAGTGCAAGATGAACAAAACACAAACAAGGCAAGGTCATAGAGAGACCAGGAGGGAAATGCATGAAAAATGGATAACAGTCATAATGGGGTCAGACTGTGAAGTTATGGAATTGAACACTAACTCCTTCAGGCTGTAACATAAAAAAGGGTAAAGTGAGCTTGGGTTGTGCTTCATTGGAACACTGCGGCAGCCCAGGACTGAAATATTAGCATGAGAGCAAGATAGCTTATTGAAATGGGAAGCATGAGAAAGTTAGGGATATTTCTATAGACAGAGTGGAAGTATTCCTCAAAACAGTTTCTGTTTGGTCTTGCCAATGTAAATGAGACAGTATTGTGAGCAGCAATGACAGGAGAGTGAATTGAAAGGGTACAAGTGAAATGCTGCTTCATCTGGAAGGTGTATTTGGGGTCTTTGAAAGTGAGGAGGGAAGAGGTGAATGGGCAAGTGTTGCAGCTTCTGCAGTTGCATGGGAAGATGCCACGTGGGAGTGAGGAAGTGGCACACCCCTCCCACCCCCCCCACCCCCATCCAACATGGAGTGGGGAAAATGGAGGGTGTCACAGAGGGAACGGTCCCTGTTAAATGCTGACAGTGACGGGAGGGGACAATGTATTTGATGGTGCTGCTGTGTTGGAGGTTGTGGAAGTGATGGAGCGGAGTTTTTCAAATGGAGATCCTAGTCCAGTGGGAAGTGAGAACAAGGGGATTTCTATCTTTCTTGAGGAAAGGGGGGCAGAAGCACAGGAATGGGTCAGTCAGAACTGGAGGCCATGTCCACCAGAATATTCCTCGTTTAAGGGAAAAGGAGATCATGTCAGAGACTTCCCAAAGGAATGGGATAACATCAAATAGAAATTATAGTTACGGGGAAACTGGGAAAATTGAGTCACTCTCAGCTGTTCAAGTGTTCAGCCACATGCGGAACAAAGAACAAAGACAATGACAGCACAGGAACAGTTCCTTCAGCCCTCTGAACCTGCACCGATCCTGATCCTCTATCTAAACCTGCCACCTATTTTCTAAGGGTCAGTATCCCTCTGCTCCCTGCATGATACATCTTAAATGATGCTAATATGCCCACCTCACCACCTCTGCTGACAATGCATTCCAGGCACCCACCACCTCTGCGTAAAGACCTTTCCATGCATAGCTCCCTTAAACTATTCCCCTCTCACTCTGAACTCATGACTCCTAGTAATTGAGTCCCCCCACTCTAGGAAAAACCTTCTTGCTATCCATCCTGTCTATACCTCTTATGATTTTGTAGACCTCAGTCAGGTCCCCCCTCAACTTCTGTCTTTCTAATTAAAATCATCCTAGCCCACTCATCCTCTCTTCACAGCTAGCACCCTTCATACCAGGCAACATCGCGGTGAGCATCCTTTGTACCCTCTCCAAAGCATCCACATCCTTTTGGTGATGTGGCGACCAGAATTGTACACAGTATTCTAAATGTGGCTGAACCAAAGTCTTGTACAACTGTAACATGACCTGCAAACTCTTGTACTCAATACCCTTGTCTGATGAAGGAAAGCATGCCTGCGTTGCCACCTTCAGGAAATAATGGACCTGAACACCGAGATCTCTCTGAACATCAATTTTCCCCAGGTCTTTCCCACTTACTGCATAGTTTGCTCTTGAATTGGATCTTCCAAAATGCATCATCTCACATTTCCCCATTTGAACTCTATCTGCCATTTCTCTGCCCAACTCTCAATGCTATCTATATTCTGATGTATTGACTGACAGTGCCCTTCACTATCTGCTAGTCCACCAATCTTACTGTCATCTGCAAACTGGCTAATCAGGCCACCTATACCTTCCTCCAAATCGTTTATACCATAAGCAACAGTGGTGCCAGCGTGGATCCCTGTGTAATACCACGGGGCAGCACGGCGGTCTGTGGCCCAGTGGTTAGCACTGCTGCCTCACAGCGCCATAGACCCGGGTTCAATTCCCGCATTGGTCAACTGTCTGTATGGAGTTTGCACATTCTCCCTGTGTCTGCGTGGGTTTCCTCCGGGTGCTCCGGTTTCCTCCCACAGTCCAAAAATGTGCAGGTTAGGTGAATTGGCCATGCTAAATTGCCTCTAGTGTTAGGTGAACGGGTAAATGTAGGGTGGGTTGCGCTTCGGCAGGTCGGTGGTGGGTTGCGCTTCGGCAGGTCGGTGTGGCCTTGTTGGGCCAAAGTGCCTCTTTCCACACAGTAAGTAAGCTAATCAAATGTTGCAATTGTACCAGCTCATTCCATACACGTACCATCCTCTGTGTGAAAACGTTGCCCTTTAGGTCTCTTTTATATTTTTCCCCTCTCATCCTAAACCTATGCCCTAAACTAGAGTTCTGGACTCCCTGACCCCAGGGAAAAGACTTTGCCTGTTTACCCTATACATGCCCCTCATAATTTTGTAAACCTCTATAAGGTCACCCCTCAGCCTCCAGGGAAAACAGCCCCAGCCTGTTCAGCCTCTCCCAATAGCTGAAATCCTCCAACCCTGGCAACATCCTTTAAGTCTTTTCTGAACCCTTTCACTTTTCACAACACCTTTATGTTAGGAAGGAGACCAGAATTGTACACAATATTCCAGTGGCCTAACCAATGTCCTTTGCAGCTGCAACATGACCTCCCAACTCCTGTACTCAATACTCTGACCAATAAAGGAAAGCATACCAAACGCTTTCTTCACTATCCTATCTACCTGCGACTCCACTTTCAAGGAGCTATGAACCTGCACTCCAAGGTCTCTTTGTTCAGCAACACTCCTTAGGACTTTACCACTAAGTGTATAAGTCCTGCTTTCCCAAAATGCAGCACGTCGCATTTATCTGAATTAAACTTCATCTGCCACTTCTCAGCCCATTGGCCCATCTGGTCAAGATCCTGTTGTAATCTGAGGTAACCCTCTTCGCTGTCCACTACACCTCCAATTTTGGTGTCATCTGCAAACTTACTAACTGTACCTCTTATGCTTGCATCCAAATAATTTATGTAAATGACAAAAATTAGAGGGCCTAGCACCGAACCTTGTGGCACTACACTGGTCACAGACCTCCAGTCTGAAAAACAACTCTCCACCACCACCCTCTGTCTTCTATCTTTGAGCCAGTTCTGTATCCAAATGACTAATAATCCCTGTATTCCGTGAGATCTAACCTTGCTAATCAGTCTCCCATGGGGAACTTAGTTGAACGCCTTACTGAAGTCCATATAGATCACATCTACCGCTCTGCTCTCATCAACCCTCTTTGTTACTTCCTCAAAAAACTCAATCAAGTTTGTGAGACATGATTTCCCCCGCACAAAGCCATGTTGACTATCCCTAATCCGTCCTTGCCTTTCCAAATACATGTGCATCCTGTCCCTCTGGATTCCCTCCAACAACTTGCTCACCACTGACATCAGGCTCACTGGTCTACAGTTCCCTGGCTTGTCTTTACCTCCCTTCTTAAACAATGGCACCACGTTAGCCAACTCCAGTCTTCTGTCACCTCACGTGTGACTATCGATGATACAAATATCTCATCAAGAGGCCCAGCAATCACTTCTCTAGCTTCCCATAGAGTTCTAGGATACACCTGATCAGGTCCTGGGGATTTATCCACCTTTATCCATTTCAAGACATCCAGCACTTCCTCCTCTGTAATATGGACATTTTGCAAGATGTCGCCATCTATTTTCCTACAGTCTATATCTTTCATTTCCTTTTCCATCGTAAATACTGATGCAAAATACTCATTTAGTATCTCCCCCATTTTCTGCAGCTCCACATTAAGACCACCTTGCTGATCTTTGAGGGGCCCTATTCTAACCCTAGTTACTCTTTTATCCTTAATGTATTTGTAAAAACCCTTTGGATTCTCCTTAATTCTATTTGCCAAAGCTATCTCATGTCACCTTATTTCACTCCTGATTTCCCTCTTAAGTCTACTCCTACTTCCTTTATACTCTTCTAAGGATTGACTTGATCTATCCTGTCCACACCTTTCATATGCTTCCATCTTTTTCTTAACCAAACCCTCAATTTCTTTAGTCATCCAGCATTCCCTATACCTACCAGCCTTTCCCTTACCTTAACAGGAATATACTTTCTCTGGATTCTCATTATCTCATTTCTGAAGGCTTCCCATTTTCTAGCTGTCCCTTTACCTGCGAATATCTGCTCCCTATCAGCTTTTGAAAGTTCTTGTCAAATACTGTCAAATTTGGCCTTTCTCCAATTTAGAACTTCAACTTTTAGATCTGGTCTATCCTTTTCCATCATTATTTAAAATCTTCTAGAGTTATGGTTGCTGGCCCCAATGTGCTCCCCCACTGACACCTCAGTCACCTGCCCTGCCTTATTTCCCAAGAGTGGTTAAGTTTTGCACCTTCTCTAGTAGGTATATCCACATACTGAATCAGAAAATTGTCTTTTACACACTTAACAAATTCCTCTCCATCTAAACCCTTAACACTATGGCAGTCCCAGTTGATGTTTGAAAAGTTAAAATCCCCTACCATAACGACTGTATTATTCTTACAGATAGCTGAGATCACCTTAAAAGTTTGTTTCTCAATTTCCCTCTGACTATTAAGGGGTCTATAATACAATCCCAATAAGTTGATCATCCCTTTCTAATTTCTCAGTTCCACCCAAATAACTTTCCTGCATGTATTTCCACGAATATCTTCCCTCAGCACAGCTGTAATGCTATCCCTTATCAAAAATGCCACTTCCTCCCACTTGCCTCCCTTTCTATCCTTCCTGTAGCATTTGTATCCTGCAACATTAAGCTGCCAATCCTGCCTATCCCTGAGCCATGTTTCTGTAATTGCTATGATATCCCAGTCCCATGTTCCTAACCATGCCCTGAGTTCATCTGCCTTCTCTGTTAGGCCCCTTGCATTGAAATAAATGCAGTTTAATTTATTAGTCTTATCTTGTCCCTGCTTGCCCTCACTGTTTCTGTTCTGCACCCTCTCTGAGACACCCTTGATCCTGGCACTGGGGAAGCAACACACCATTCTGCTTTTTCGCTGCTGTCCACAGAAACGTCCGTCTGTACCTCGGACTATAGAATTCCCTAACACAATTGATCTTTTGGAACCCGACGTACCCCTCGTTGCATTAGAGCCCCTCAGCTACGCGTATGCTCTGCAGCTTCATCTGCAGCTTCAGAGTCGTCATGCAACCTAACGTGCTGCAGTTTGACACGCTTTCTGCTTATGAATGAATCAGGGACATCAGCTGTCCCTGAACTCCCACATTGAGCAAGAGGTTACCCCGACTGATTGAAAAGAACCAGGAATCTAAATTGTGAATTGACGTCTCACATCTTGGCGAAAGCAGAATATGAAAAAGTCAATGGGTGTACAGGAACAGACAGTTAAGCAGACATTTCCTAATGCACAGCAACTATTGATTCTGATCAAAAGGAAGGACTTGATAAGATGATGAACAACCCATAGTTCACAAAGTCTGTCAAGGAGAGTATTCAACCACAAATTGAGAATTCAAATTGGTGAACATGAGTGTACACCAGATTTGGGACACTTTTAAAGAATCAGACGCAGATGATTGAAAGCAAAACAAAGGAAGAAAATTGTAGTTTATGGTAGTAAATTGGTAAGTGTCACAAAGCTGGTTCCTTTCTTCTAAAAGCTGTTCCTTTTCTCATGGATACCGTGTCCTGCGTTTCTTTCAGAGGGGACATAAACGCTCCTGGTGTCAATTAGACTGGTTTGGTATAGAGATTAAAGGGTATTAAGAAACCTTTTTGTTTTATGTGTAAACAGATAGATTTCAGGCCAAAGTGGTCATGTTTTAGAAGTGTCCTGCATAATAAAAGGGGAGTGGTCAGCTCTCCAGCTGAGCAGTTCAGTTTAGAACTAGTTGGGAACTCAACAGTGAGCTGTATGAAAACAATCTCTCTCTCTCTCTGCTTCTGCCCTTCTAACTTCAACCTGTAAGTATTTGTTCCTTTTTTTAACTGTGTTTCAAGAGGCTTTGCTTATTGGGACTGTTGTGGATATTCGGAACAGCATGATTAAGTCTAGCTTGGACAGATTGAGTTCTGTAGGGGTTCTTTATTCTGCTCTTTGTGTTCAATTGTGTAATTTTGTGAATAAAGTTTTGACTGTTTTAAAACCTGGTAGTCATCCTAGCTACCTTAGTCCAGGTAATTTTGAAAGTACACTCACCGAAACAAATTGCAAAGTTATAGTCTGGGTTGCTTGCTGAAGAATGTTTTGAGTGGTCTGGTCTGGTCCAAAACACTGGGGACTTGTCCGGGGTTTTAAACAATGTGTGGTAAGTCCTAGTGACTTTATTTCAGATGTTGATTTGGTTGGAATAGTAATAGCTGTTTCAATCGCCAAAAGTATTCTGCAAATAGATGCGGTGACTTTGGAAGGTTTGCAAAAGGTGAATAAGGCCAAGCTGCAGCAATTAGCAGACAAACTGGGGTTGGAACTGCCTGCTTCTGTGAGGAAAGGAGAGACAATTACAGCAGTAACTCAACATTTAAACTTGCTAGAGAAAACATCAGAATCTATAGAGATGGCAAATGAAGCAGTTTTTAGTTTGAGGTGAGAGATGAGGAAAGGCAGCAGAAATGAAACAGTTTGAGTTCTGATTAAAAACAGAAGAGAAGGGAAAAGAGAGCAGCAGAAGAGAGGGGAAAAGAGAGAGTAGCAGAAGAGAGGGAATTATAGCAAGCAGCAGAAGAGAGGGAAGAAGAGAGAACAGCAGAGAGGGAAAAAGAAAGAGCAGTAGAAGAGAGGGAAAAAGAGCAGCAGAAGAGAAAGAAAAAGAGAGAGCTTTTGAACTTCAAAAACTGACACTTAAAAAGGAAAGTCAGCTTAAAAGGCTAGAGATAAAGGCTGAAGATAGGCTTAGTGAGGAGGAGCAAGCCTCTGGTAGTCGAGCGAGAAACTATTTAAGCATGTTCAAGCATTGCCTAAATTTGATGAGAAGGATGTGGAAGTCTTTCTCATCTCCTTTGAAAGGTGGCTAAACAAATGCAGTGGCCAGCGGCAATGTGGATTTTATTGATCCAAATGAAACTTGTAGGTCGGTGTCCTGAGGTATTGGCATCACCATCAAAAGAGAGACGAATGCCATAAAAGGTACTAGTAACAGAATTCATGGTGAAACAAAAATGCAATTATGTAAAGTGAGGCTAGAGTACTCCAGAGAAGAGTGGAGAATTTGTGGTAGGAGTATTGGACAAACTCTGAGCTCCAGGAATACAGCTTGTCCTTGCAAGCAATATAGACGATTCACCGTGAGCTGTTTACTCTGGTTGAAAAGCTAGTGGATGCACAGGCAACTGAAGAAATGAAAGATATTTATTCAGGAATTTTCCCAGATTGTGTGGTCATAAGATCACAGAGGCACAAGTCGAAGCAGGAGAGATCAAAAGGCACAGTTTGCAGATGATACGAAGTTAGGTGGACAGGCAGGTAGTACTGAGGAAGTGGGGAGGCTCCAGAAGGGTCTAGACAGTTTGGGAGAGTGGTCCAGGAAATGGCTGATGGAATTCAACGTGAGCAAATGCGAGGTCTTGCACTTTGGCAAAAGAATAAAAGCATAGACTACTTTCTAAACGGTGAGAAAATTCGTAAAGCCAAAGTACAAAGGGATCTGGGAGTGCTAGTTGAGGATTCTCTAAAGGTAAACATGCAGGTTGAGTCCGTGATTAAGAAAGCGAATGCAATGTTGTCACTTACCTCAAGAGGGTTGGAATATAAAAGCACTGTTGTGATACTGAGACTTTATAAAGCTCTGGTTAGGCGCCATTTGGAGTACTGTGTCCAGTTTTGGTCCCCACACCTCAGGAAGGACATACTGGCACTGGAGCGTGTCCAGCGGAGATTCACACGGATGATCCCTGGAATGGCTGGTCTAACGTATGAGGAACGGCTGAGGATCCTGGGATTGTATTCATTGGAGTTAGAAGATTAAGGGGAGACTTACAAGATAATACATGGCTTGGAAAGGGTGGACGCTAGAACATTTTTTCCGTTAGGCGGGGAGACTAGGACCCGTGGACACAGCCTTCAAATTAGAGGGGGTCAATTCAGAACAGAAATGCGGAGATATTTCTTCAGCCAGAGAGTGGTGAGCCTGTGGAATTCATTGCCGCTGAGTGCAGTGGAGGCCGGGACGCTAGATGTCTTCAAGGCAGAGATTGATAGATTCTTGATGTCACGAGGAATTAAGGGCTACGGGAAGAATGCGGGTAAGTGGAGTTGAAATGCCCATCAGCCATGATTGAATGGCGGAGTGGACTCGATGGGCCGAATGGCCTTACTTCCACTTCTATGTCTTATGGTCTTAGGTAAGGAGATGATTTTTGATCAGATAAGTGGGACAGAGAAGAAGCCAACGGGTAAGCATGCAAGTATCTTTAACTCTGCTAAGCTGATCGAGTTACAGCAGAAAGATGAAAACTTAAAACAGTAATATCAAAAAGCATATACAGAGAAAGGAGAGTGAATGCCTTCCTGTGTGTTATTACTTCACAAATGATGTCTTTATGAGGAAATGGAGACCATCCCGCATTCAAGCAGATAAGAAATGGGCAGAGATTTATCCAATTGTTTTGACAGTAGCGTATAGGAAGGAGAGTAAAAACAATGACTGCAGATTGCCTGACCTGCTATGCTTTTCCAGCACCACTCTAATCTAGACTATAGGAAGGAGGGGCTGCGCATGACATTTAGGGATGAGGAAAATACAGGCTAAGATACAAAGACATTTTTACTGGCCTGGACTACACAAAGATGTAGTTGAATTTTGCCAGACATGTCAAACATATTGACTAATCGGAGAACCACAGGAGGTAATAAAACCTGCACCTTTAGTACCAATTCCAGCATTTGAGGAACCTTTCACAAGAGTCGATTGATTACGTAGGTCGGGGAGAAAGTGAGGACTGCAGATGCTGGAGATCAGAGCTGAAAATATGTTGCTGGAAAAGCGCAGCAGGTCAGGCAGCATCCAAGGAGCAGGATAATCCACGTTTCCTGAAGAAGGGCTCATGCCCGAAACGTCGATTGATTACGCAGGTCCCCCATTTCAAACAAAAAGTGGAAATAAGTATTTATTAACAATAATGGATATGTCGACTAGGTTTTCAGAGGCAATCCCATTATGCAATATCACAGCAAAAAGGTTGTAAAAGAATTACTTAAATATTTTTATGAGATACGGATTGCCAATAGAGATCCAGTCAGATCAAGGAGCAAACTTGCACATCCAAACTATTCAAGGAGGTCATGAATAACTTGGGAAAAAAGCAATTCAAATCTACTGCGTACCATCCGGAATCACAGGGAGCACGAGAGAGATGACATCAACACTAAAGACCATATTGAGGGCTTATAGTCAGGATTATTCAGATGATTGGGATAGGGGAGTTTCATTTGTACATTTTGCGATCAGAGATGCACCAAATGAATCGACCAAATTCAGTCTATTTGAATTAATTTTTGGGCATGAAGTAAGATGACCATTAAAATTGATTAAGGAGAAATAAGACTGCGTCCGAGAAACAATGAGAATGTGTCTCAGTAGGTTTGCCATTGCCATGGCCCCTAGGTAACATCTGACTAACAGAGACAATCTACAATCTTTATAAAGCAGGATGAAGTTTGTCACCAAGTTAGATGTGAGGAAGATAAACAAACAAATCAACTTAGAGGCAAAGTTACCAGTTGGATTGAGGTCATGATTTAGAGGTGCCAGTGTTGGCTTGGGGTGTACAAAGTTAAAAATCACACAACACCATGGGCAGCATGGTGGCTCAGTGGTTAGCACTGCTGCCTCACAGCACCAGGGTCCCAGGTTTGACTCCAGCCTCAGGCGACTGTCTGTGTGGATTTTATACATTCTCCCTGTGTCTGCATGGGTTTCCTCCCACAGTCTAAAGATGTGCTATTTTATCTCCTGGAGTCCATCCCCATGTGTAATATCCACACCGTCCTGCTTATGCAGCAACTGACTGTTCTGTCTGGATCACCTTCACTTTCACCTTTGAACGATTTGTGGCTATTTGTTGCCAGAGGCTGAAAAGTAAATACTGCAGTGAGAAAACAGTAGCTGTAGTTCTGGGAACAGTGACTGTGCTGAGCTGATTAAAGAACATGTTCTGGTGTTTTATGCTCTCAGGTCAGTATAAGCTGTGGATCAACCCCTGCTTTTGTTTGGGAGAAGGTGATGTTCAATTCTCTCAAACTTCGGTCACAATCAAGTTCCTCAACCACATTCTAACCCCGGCTCTCCCATTTCTCCTGATTCTGCTGCTCAATGTTTTCACCGTCAGACACATTTTAGTGACCAGCAGAGCCACAGGAGACTCCAGGCTCACATCAATGGAGATGCTCAGTGTGACACAGAAATGCAAAATCAGAAAGAAATCCATCATTTTACTGTTTGCAACCTCTGCAAATTTCATCCTGTTTTGGTCAATGTTAATGTTGTGTTCTACATGGAACCGGATGTCGTGCTTTGGATATGAGTCCGCTCATCTAGATTGGCTTCTGATGTGTTTGGGCTTCATGCTGCAGCTCCTTAGCTGCTGTACAAACACTGCGATTTATGCTGTGATGCAGACTAAGTTCAGATAGCAGCTGAAGAACGTGCTGAAATATTCCTTTATCCAAATTCCTCAATCAATCATATTCACTCATTAAACAAACCTTCCAGGATTTTCCCATTTCAGATCAATGTTTCAGCAATGAAGCAGCCTGTCGCTATGGTAACAGACTGAAGGTAGTGCTGGTTTGTCCAACTTTATCCCACAGGGAGTTGCAGGGACACATTTCAATGTTTTTCTCGACTCAGGGGCCAGTGAGAAAAGGTACCATTCCATTGATGTATCTATCACTTCAATTTGTCAATAATATAAATGTACATTTAAAAGTACCATGCAGCAAAATAGCTTCTCCAACACAAAGACAAACAACATTCTAAGTTGGAGAGAGAGACTCAGCCCCAAGTCCAGGTCCTCAGGGAAGTGGAGGGGACCAGAGCCAAGCTCAGAGTTGGGTTTAAGTCATTCTTGTCCTTGCTTTCACCTCTGGATCACTCCAATTCATCTCTCTCTCTTGTGCCCTGAGTCTCCATGTCACCCTTCCACTCTTGCAATATCCCTCTGTCTCTTCTCCCTTTTTCTCACTTTTTCATTGTCCTAACCCACCCCAGTCCCATTCTCCTACACTGTCTCTCCATCTTGCATTTTCTTTACCTCCCAATCGCCCTCTGTCACACTTCCCTCATACTCTCCATACCTCTCTTCGTCAAACCCACTCTCACCTTCTATTGCTTGGAAAACAGAGTAGAGTGGAATCACATGCCATTGCTTAGGGAATAGTGTGGGATAAGAAAACCAATTGTTGCTAGGAGAACAGCATGAGTGTAATACCACTAGTATTTGCAGGGAAACACTGTGGCAATTAGGTTCAACGTCATTGCTCGGGGAAAGTTGTGTGGGAGTGGAGCTCCAGGCCATTGCTTTGTGAATTAATCTGAGGTTTCTTCCACCTGGCGTTTCTTGGGGAACAATGTGACTTGGGATCACTGCCTATTGCCAGGTGAACAATGTGCAGGTGAGTTCACAGATTGTTGCTTGGGTAACAGAGTGGGCGTGGGACCATAAGATGCTGTTAGGAAAACAATGTGGCTGGTGGGTTCAGGGGCATTGTTGGGGAACAGTGAAGGAAAGGACCGCAGACCATTGCTAGGAAACAGAATGTGTTTGAATCCTAAGCCTATTGTCAAGAGAACAGACTGGGTGTGCTGTAGCAGGCTGTTGCTTGGGGAATAGCTTGGGATTTGGCCAGTGAGTGCTGCTAGGGGATCAGAGTGGGAGTGGGTCTGCAGTCCAATGCTCAGGACACTGATGAACTACAGGCTGTTGTTAGGGGAAAAGCCTGGGAGTGGGTCCACTTGTTGTTCATAGAGAACAGAATGAGGGTGGTGCATAGGCCATTGCTGAGGCAGCAGACCACTGTGTGCTGCTAGGGGAATAGAGGGGTAGGGGTCAAACTATTTCTCGGGGAACAATGTGTAGGATCTACTGGCTATTACTAGGGGAAATGAGTAGGGAAACAGAGGAAAGTCAGGCTGTTGGGCTTTCCTAGGGGAACAGGAGTGGGGCTGACAGCCATTGCTAGGGGGATGGGGGAGTCAGGCCACCTGGCATTAGTAGGGGAAAAGAGCCGGATTTTGGTGAAATAACTCCACAGAGCTCATAACTCCTAGATTGTTGGAAAAAGCAACTTGACTTAAAAATGCTCTTTTGGAGAGGAATTCTGTCATCCTCACCTGGTAACCTCACATGTATAGAAATGCGAGGCTTTGTTCCTTCAATTTACTGTTGAAAGGATTTCAGAGTATTGTTAGATTTTTAGGTGAGGATCCTAGTCCGAGATCCGGAAGCAGCAAGAAGCTTTTTGATTAATCAATCTCAGCAGTTTCCAGTGTCTCAAAAATTTTCATTCCCTCCAATCCTTCAGGAATACAATCCTAGGTTTGTGTAGTCTCACTCCCTTGTCACTGATCCCTTGCTGTCCAGCTAGCATTCTAGTGAGTCGACGATGCATTCAAATTGTCATGGACTCCCAAGTTCCCAATCTTCCTTGCCTTTGTCTATTTATGAAGTCAATGTCAATGCTGTGCTGACATGAAATGGCTGCCGTAAACACACTTAAAATGGCTAACTGACTTGACTGACACCTTCTGAATCATTCATTCTGGCCTTGCAGATTAAAACGCACCTAACAGTTTGTCCATCTCAGCCTCCTGAAGATGAACCACAACGTGATATGAACTGATTCTGTTTGGACTGAGGCAGGACAATATAAACTAAATGGTACAATGTTAAACAAAGAAATTCTGATAAAGGGCTTTTGCCCGAAACATCGATTTTCCTGCTCCTCGGATGCTGCCTGACCTGCTTGCTTTTCCAGCACCACTCTAATCTCCAGCATCTGCAGTACCCACTTCTGTCTATTTAGTTTGGGTCAGGTGTTCTGTCAGCAAGTTCCAGAATCTGTTTAAGGCTACTACCTTGACTCAATTAAAGATTTCAGCAGTGTCTGTTAACTTCCTAAATTTCAAACATGCAGAGTGATAGGAAATTACAAAATGTCACATGCTAGCTCAGCCACTGAATTGCATTGGTGTGGAATTGTTCAGAATCTATCACATTTTTAAACTGGATCATGCTTGCTTTAGCCCTAGAACAGGACAACATCAAATACCACTCTGACACACTGTGGCTTCCAATGTTCTACTGTCTAAAAAAAAGAAAATGATTTGCAAATAAACAAACTTTCTGGGCCCATAGATCCGTGTGAAGGAGTGAGAGTGCATAGGAACTGGGGAAATGGAATTCTGAGGGCATGCATGTGATTGTGAGGGAGTGTAATAGAGAACAAATAAGGGTTAGGGTCTGAGTTTAATTGAGTGAGAGATTGCCTTGGAGTGTGTGTGAGAGGTAGGTGTAAGACTGGGTGATTCTATCAGCTGGTGTAGTTGTAATGAACGACAAGTGTGTGTGTGTGTGTGTGTGTGTGTGTGTGTGTGTGTGTGTGTGTGTGTGTGAGAGAGAGAATATGTGCACACGTGTGAATGCATGACAGAGTGCTTGCATTTGTGAGCATGTCTGTGCAAGAGATTTTGTGTGTTTCTGTGTATATGAAAGATTAATCGTGTACCTGTGTATGAGAGAATGATTGTGTGTTTGTGAATGTATGTCTAAGTGTGTGAAGGAGGAGCTCCAATGGGATATTAACATTTTGAGTGAAATGGAAAATCTGACGACTGAGATGCATATCAAGATTTACACTTGTTTCGAAAACAATCCCCTGGTAATACGTGGCAATGTATCATTTGTCTTCTTATGTGTGGGCTCTACATTATTAAATTTCCGATACCAAAACGTAACCTTGGACAATATGTTTAATAATTTCTCACCACAGTAAACCCAAATATTACGTTTTCTTTTTCTATTCCACCTTCAGACATAAATCACTTTCATATTTCCACTGACTGTTTTAAATATATCTCCCACAATACAGATAGCAGAGTATATGATGTGATGGGATGTAGCGAATTCTGTTACACTTAGTACCTCCATGTTGTATTCTTAAAATACCCAGTCAGATGACAATCCTTCCTCAGGGACAAAGCCTCTTTCAGTCTGGAAGCATGGGCATAGAACGGATATTTTAGTACGACGGTGAGTTAGTTTGGAAATCTCAGCTGCACACAGAGTCATAGAGTCCTACAGCACAGAGACAGGCCCTTTGGCCCAAACTGGTCCTTGCTGAGCAAAATGTCCATCCATGCGAACCCCATTTCTCTGCACTTGGCCCCTAGTCCTCTAAACCTTTCCTGTCCCTGTATTAGTCCTAATGTCTTTTAAATGTTGTTAATGTACCTGTCTTAACTACTGTGTGTGTGTGTGTGCGTGTAGGTGTGTGCGTAACACCCTCTGGGTAAAAAGGCTGCCCCGCAGATTCCCTTTTATTCTTTCCCCTCTAACCTTAAACTGGTGCTCTCTAGTCCTCAATTCCCCAACCGTGGGAAACATTTGCCCACCCTGAGTGCATTTACACAATCCGTGTCTCTCATGCTCTTATACACTTCTATAAGAGCCCCCTCAGTCTCCTATACTCAAAAGAAAAAAAGCTTACCCAATCTGTAACTCAAACCATTGAGTCCTGAAAACATTATCATAAATTTCTTTGGCACTCTTTCCAGTTCAGTGATATCCTTCCTATAGCAAGGTGACCAAAACTGAACATAATATTCCAAGTGTGGTCTCACCAACATCCTGTATAACTGCAACATAACTTCCCAACTCAGTGGTCTGACTGATGAAGGCCAGTGTGTCAAAGGCCTTCTTCACTGTCCTGTCCACCTGTGACTCCACACTCAGAGAACTGTGAACCTGAATTCTAGGGTCCTATTACACTTCTTAAGGCCCTACCATTCACCATGAAACACCTACCTTGATTTGAGTTTCCAAAATACAATACCTAACAGTTCTCTACATTAAGCTCCATTTGTCATTTCTCAGCCCACTTCCCCAGCTGATCAAGGAACTGCTGAAATTTCTGACAACTTTCCTCACTGCCCACGATACCTCCTATTTTAGTGTCATCAACAAACTTACTAAAACTGCCTTGTACATTCTCATCCAAATCATTGATATAGATATAGATACATAGTAATGGCCCCAGCACCAACCCCTAAGGTATGTGACTAGTCACAGGCCTCTAGTCTGACAAGCATTCTTCCCATCAAGCCAATTGTGTATTCAATTTGCCAGGTCCCCCTGGCTTCCATGCAATCTAACCTTCCAGAACAGCCTACCATGTCCTACATTTCTCCAAATTATATTCCACCTGCCAATTCCCTGCCCACTCAAGTAAACCTGTCCATATCTGATTGCAACCTCTTTGGTCATCCCCACAGCTTTCACTCCTACCCAACATGATCTTATCAGTGATCTTGGAGACATTACACTTATTCTGTCCGTCTGAATCATTGACAACAATTCAAAATGGCTGTGGCTTTTGCAGCGACCTTTCTGGAACCCCAATAAAACAAGCTGTCCAAACTGGAAATTAACCAGCTTACTGACCCCCAGTCAATCCTCAAACCTCCTCCAGACACAGCAAACACTGTTTCACTAACTACAGAGTCTGACTTAAATTATAAATTTGTAATATATTCTCAGAAAACAACCAGAAGTGAGAAGGCAGATAGAGAAGCGAGAGGCAGAGTCATAAAGTCATAGACATAGGCGCAGACACAGATCCTTCAGTCCAATTCATCTATGCTGACCAGATAACCAAAATTAATCTAGCCCCATTTGTCAGCACATGCTCCATAACCCTCTACACCTTTCCTATTCATATACCCATTCAGATGACTTTTAACTGTTGTAATTGGACTAGCCTCCATCGTTTCCTCTGGCAGCTCATTCCATACGTGCTCCAACCTCCGTGTGAAAAAGTTGCCCTGCAGGTTTCTTTTAAATCTATCCCCTCTCACCCAAAACCTATGCCCTGTAGTTCTGGACACTCCTACCCCAGGGAAAAGAACTTATCTACTTATCGTATCCATTCTCCTCATGATTTCATGAAGAGACAAACAGAGAGAGAGAGACTAAAAAGGAGAGACAATAGAGAAAGAGAGCTGTGAGGGTTCACCGAGTTGAATAGCTCCCCAAATGATGATTCGAAATTCAGAGACAGATCTACAGTCATTGGACAGTGTGGTGAAGGAATTTGACACCTGTGGCCAGGCACTTGATTGGAATAATGTAGAGGGGATCCCCCACTCTGTTCCTAACCTCATACTATACCTGTCCTGTGAGCATTTGATATGAATAGTGTCGAAGGATATTTAGTCTGTATCAAATCCTGGATTGTTCATGCGCTGGTTATCGAGTATATTACAGAAGCAGTATTTCTCTTTGATATCATTGTCGTGGGAATTTCGATAGGACAAAGAGTAAATGGAGATGCTTGAATATTTGAAATATTAAACATTGCCTAGAGATCAGATTTAACACAGGACATTCACACAAGTGAGTCAGGCTCACATTCACTTCTCCCTGTATTACACACCGGACAGGTATCAGAGACTGTGTTTGGGAGCACATGATACATGGTATTAGGCAAACTGTTCATGTCGATGTTAAGAACCAGAAATCTTGCCGAGAATCAGTACAGAGAGAATCAAACAAAGACCATGAATTCGTCGAAGGGGTCAGTTCCTGCTGAGAATGTTAAGCCAGTTATATTTTGATCCTTTTGGGAGTTCAGGATTGTGCCTTTATATTGTCCATGTCTGTGTTTTGGGGGGTATGTGAGTTTTACTCTGCATCTCTGCTCGGATTACGCCTGTCCTTGACACCTTTGACTGTACCATCATTGCGAGAGCTTCCCATGCTGATCCTGCCTACCTGTTCTCTACCTAGTCTAGAATTTTAGACACACACAGTTTAGGGAAAGCTTTACTTTCAATCCTGTACGTGCTCTAGTGTTGTTAATCTGGAACACTGCAAACATGTGTTCTGAATTTTGATAGAAAACAGCGCACATGCAGAATTCTAGGATAAAGGGGCAGAATGAAAATGACATTGACAGTGAACAAATGATGCAATAGCATTGACTGTCAAGTTCCCAGATTTTCTTGCTTGTCTATATCTGAAAAGGAAATATCTGTTCGTGCTAACATCAAATGTAGAGGCAGCTTACTCTATAACTAAGCCATGTTGTACCTGTCCAAGAGTGTTTGATGCAGACACTTTCGAGACAGCTTTACTGCATATCAAACGCCATAAAACAGGAGATCTTTCCAAAATTTGCAGATGATACAAAAATTGACACTGGAGTAAGCAGGGAAGAGAACAGTAGCAGACTTTAGGAGTGTAAAGGCAAAAGATGTTTACAGTCGGTCTGAGGATTAAAATGGTCCACAGCATTCTTGATGCTGTCTCAGTAAAACAGTCACAGCAAGACTTCCTTATTCTTGATGGCCAATTAAAAGAAAACTCAAAATTCCAGTGAAATAGACATGAGAGAGATGAGAGCTTTCTGTTTGTCTTCAAGAGCAATACAGTCACCTATCCAGAGTGGGGTGGGGTGGGGTGGGGTGGGATGGGGCGGATCGGAAGATTGGGTAGTGACTCTACTTGTACAGGTCTCACCTGGGGTTGCATCTGAACTGGAAGGGGGCCAATGTCCTTGGTGGAAGGTTTGCTCGAGTAGTTTGAGAGGGTTTAAACTAGTATGGCATGGGGCTGGGAACCTGAACTGTACACCAGAGGTGAGAGATGATGCAGATGAGGCAAGAGGTAGACCAGCTAGGCGGAAGGATTTCCCTGGCAAGGAAACAAGGTATCAGTTAAAATGTGTTTGCTTTAACGCAAGGAGTATCAGGAATAAAAGTGACGAAACTTAGAGCATGGATAAGTACCTGGTGCTATGATGTTGTGGCCATAACAGAAACATGGGTTTCTCAGGGGCAGGAATTGTTCCTGGATGTTCCAGGGTTTAGAGCATTTAAAAAGAATAGGGAGGGGGGAAAAAGAAGAGGGGGTGTAGCACTACTAATCAGAGAGGGTATCACAGCTACAGAAGCTTCCATTATCGAGGAAGATCTGCCTACCGATTCAGTATGGGTGGAAATTAGGAACAGTAAGGGAGCAGTCACCTCTTTAGGGGTTTACTACAGGCCCCCCAATAGCAGCAGGGAGATGGAAGAAAGCATAGGTCGGCAGATTTTGGAAAAGTGTGGACGTAGTAGGGTTGTTGTAATGGGTGACTTTAACTTTCCCAATGTTGATTGGAACCTCCTTTGAGCAGAAGATTTGAATGGAGCTGTTTTTGTAAGGTGTGTTCAGGAGGGTTTCCTAACTCAGTATGTTGACAGGCTGATGAGGGGAGAGGCCATTCTAGACTTAGTGCTCGGAAACGAGCCAGGGCAGGTATGAGATCTTGTGGTGGGAGAGCATTTTGGTGATAGTGACCACAACTGCCTCACATTCTATATATATATGGAGAAGGAGAGGATTAGGCAAAATGGGAGGATATTTAATTGGGGAAGAGGAAACTATGATGTGATTGGACATAAGTTAGGAAGCATGGATTGGGAGCAATTATTCCATGGTAAAGGCACTATAGACATATGGAGACTGTTTAAGGAACAGTTGTTGCAAGTGATGAATAAATATGTCCCCCTGAGACAGGCAAGAAGTGGTAAGATAAAGGAACCTTGGATGACGAGAGCGGTGGAGCTTCTCGTCTAAAGGAAAAAGGTAGCTTACGTAAGATGGAAGAAGCTAGGGTCAAGCTCAGCTCCAAAGGATTACAGGCAGGCGTGGAAGGAGCTTAAAAACGGGCTGAAGAGAGCCAGGAGGGGGCACGAGAAAGGCTTGGGCAGAACAGATTAGGGAGAACACAAAGGCATTTTACACTTATGTGAGGAATAAGAGAATGGTCAAAGAAAGAGTAGGGCTGATCAGGGATAGCATAGGGAATTTGTGTGTGGAGTCTGAGGAGGTAGGGGAAGCCCTAAATAAGTTTTTTGCTTCTGTCTTTACAAAAGAAACAAACTTTATAGTGAATGAAACCTTTGAAGAGAAGGTGTGCATGCTGGAATGGATAGAGATAGAGGAAGCTGATGTGCTGAAAATTTTGTCAAACATTAAGATTGACAAGTCGCCAGGCCCGGACTGGATTTGTCTTTGGCTGCTTTGGGAAACGAGAAATGTAATTGCTTCACCACTTGCGAAGATCCTTTCATCCTCGCTCTCCACTGGAGTCGTACCTGAGGACTGGAGAGAGGCAAGTGTAATTCCTCTCTTCAAGAAAGGAAATAGGGAAATCCCCGGCAATTACAGACCAGTCAGTCTCACGTCTGCCGCCTGCAAGGTGTTAGAAAGGATTCTGAAGGATAAGATTTATGACCATCTGGAAGAGCATGGCTTAATTAAATGCAGTCAACACGGCTTTGTGAGGGGCAGGTCATGCCTCACAAACCTTATCGAGTTCTTTGAGGATGTGACTAGAAAAGTTGATGAGGGTCGAGCTGTGGATGTGGTGTATATGGACTTCAGCAAGGCATTTGATAAGGTTCTCCATAGTAGGCTCATTCAGAAGGTCAGGAGGAATGGGATCCAGGGGAACATAGCTGTCTGGATACAGAATTGGCTGGCCAACAGAAGACAGCGAGTGGTAGTAGAAGGAAAATATTCTGCCTGGAAGTCTGTGGTGAGCGGTGTTCCACAGGGCTCTGTCCTTGGGCCTCTATTGTTTGTAATTCTTATTAATGACTTGGATGAGGGGATTGAAGGATGGGTCAGCAAGTTTGCAGATGACACAAAGATTGGAGGCATCGTTGACAGTATAGAGGGCTGTTGTAGGCTGCAACGGGACATTGACAGGATGCAGAGATGGGCTGAGAGGTGGCAGATGGAGTTCAATCTGAATAAATGCAAGGTGATGCATTTTGGAAGGTCGAATTTGAAAGCTGAGTACAGGATTAAGGATAGGATTCTTGGCAGTGTGGAGGAACAGAGGGATCTTGGGGTACAAGTACACAGACCCCTTAAAATGGCCACCCAAGTGGACAGGGTTGTTAAGAAAGCATATGGTGTTTTGGCTTTCATTAACAGGGCGATTGAGTTTAAGAGTCGTGAGATCTTGTTAAAGCTCTATAAAACTTTGGTTAGACCGCACTTGGAATACTGCGTCCAGTTCTGGTCGCCCTATTATAAGAAAGATGTGGATGCTTTGGAGAGGGTTCAGAGGAGGTTTACCAGGATGCTGCCTGGACTGGAGGGCTTATCTTATGAGGAAAGGTTGACTGAGCTCGGACTTTTTTCATTAGAGAAAAGGAGAAGAAGAGGGGACCTAATTCAGGTATGCAAGATAATGAGAGGCATAGTTGGAGTTGATAGCCAGAGACTATTTCCCAGGGCAGAAATGACTAACAGGAGGGGTCATAGTTTTAAGCTGGTTGGAAGAAAGTATAGAGGGAATGTCAGAGGCGGGTTCTTTACACAGAGAGTTGTGAGAGCATGGAATGCATTGCCAGCAGCAGTTGTGGAGACAGGGTCATTGGGGACATTTAAGAGACTCCTGGGCATGCATATGGTCACAGAAATTTGAGGGTGCATACATGAGGATCAGTGGTCGGCACAACATTGTGGGCTGAAGGGCCTGTTCTGTGCTGTACTGTTCTATGTTCAAATCACACCCTGAAGTCACTTCCTGTTCCTTTCCTCAGAGGGTGGTAGATGGGGCCTAACTCGATGTGCATGTTGATAGAGTTCCGGTTGGAATGGCCACACGACTTCACCACAGGAAATGACATCACCAACCCAAAGAAACCCAAACATATAAATAGAAAGCAGGAATTTTCAGTATTGCTTCGCATGAGGTCCACTGAAGATGTTACCTAGTAAGGTAACGAAACATCTGGAAATGAACCTTTCAGCTCAGCAAGTAAACCTACATCCAAAACCTCAACCTGAGCTACAAATCTTCTCAAAACTCACTGAGACTTCCTCATATTCCTCTTACAATCTGCTGGAAATAACTGACAATTTGTCCTCCTCATGACTAGCTCCACAATCATGTTAAATTTCTGATACCATAAACCCCTCTGGACAATAATGTTTAATAATTTCTCACCATTTTAAACCAACTATTCTGTTTTTCCTATTCTTTGACAGACATGAATTGCATTTCATTACATTATATTTCCTCTGGGCAATGTTTTAAATACTGAAAATATGTTGCTGGAAAAGCGCAGCAGGTCAGGCAGCATCCAAGGAGCAGGAGAATCGACGTTTTGGGCATGAGCCCTTCTTCAGGCTCATGCCCGAAACGTCAATTCTCCTGCTCCTTGGATGCTGCCTGATCTGCTGCGCTTTTCCAGCAACACATTTTCAGCCCTGATGTCCAGCATCTGCAGTCCTCACTTTTTCCTAGAATGTTTTAAATACTGTATACCTCACACAATATAGGCAGCAATGTGGACGACATGATGATCTCTGTTACAGAGAATTCTGTCACACTCAGTACCTCACGTTGCAATGTTATAATATGCAGTCAGAAAAATGTTCTCCCCAGCAATAAAACTCACTGGGTCCAGACTGGGCAGGGCACACATATTTTAATCATTCACCAAGTTAGTTTGGATCTCTGCGCATGGATATTTCTCCATACTTTATTCTACCTGCCAATTGCCTGCCCATTCAGTGAACCTATCAATATCTATTTACAGTTTCTTTGGTCTTCCCCACGGCTTTCTCTCCCATTCAGCGTGGTCTTCTCAGTGAACCAGGAGACATTACAATTGTTTTCTTTGTCTAAGTCATTGATAGCAATTGTAAATGATTGTGGGTTTAGCAGTGACACTATTGGCACTCCTACTAACACCAGCTCATTAGATAGAAATAACCTGTTTACTGTTCACCAGCAAACCCTATACACTGCAGGACACAGCCAACACCGTTACATTGATAGGGATAACAGCAGTTCTTGGGTGAAGGTATTAAATTAGGGGAAGGCAACCACCAACAATATGATTGGCAGGAACTGGAGAATTTTGATTGGAGGTGGCCGTTTAAGGGTAAATCTACATCCAACATATGGGAGTATTTCAAACGTCAGTTAATAAGTGTTCAGGACAAAATGAATAGGTATGGCAAGTTATGTACGAACGACCATCTGAATAGTAACCCACCCAGACCCATTCCCCTACCCTATTATCCTATAATTACTCCTGACTAATGTAATTTACATACATATCCTGAACACTATGGGCAATTTACCTAATCTTCACATGTTTGGATTGTGCGAGGAAACCAAAGCACTCGGCAGAAACCCATGCAGGCACGGGGAGATTGTGCAAACTCCTGGAATTGAACCCGGGTCTCTGGTGCTGTGAGATAGCAGCACCATGCTGCCCCGAGTAGGAAAGAACGTAAACAAAGAAATTAGAAAGGCTAAAAGGGTCATGAAAAGTTGTTAACAAACAGTTAACAGCTGGACCTGGTGTTGGGGAATGAGCCAGGCCAGGTTGTAGAAGTTGCAGTGGGTGACTTCTTTGGGATTAACGACCATAATTCTGTAGGTTTTAGAATACTCGTAGACAAAGATGAGAGTGGTCCCAAGGGACAAGTACTAAACTGGGCCAAGGCCAACTGTATCAAAATTAGGCAGGAGCTGGGAAATGTGGTTAGGACACAGCTATTTGAAGTAAGTCCACACTTGTTATGTGGGAGGCTTTCAAAGATAGGTTGAAGATAGTGCAGAATAGCATGTCCCTTTGAAAACAAGAGATAGGAAAGGCAAAATTCATGAACTGTGGATGACAGGAGAAATCGTGCGACTAGCAAGAGGAAAAGGGAAGCGTACATAAGATGCAGGCAGCTTAGAACAGAATGCGCCTTGGAGAAATATTCGAAGAGTAGGACAAATCTTAAACGAGGTATCAAGCGGGCTAAAAGGGGTCATGAAATAACTTTAGCGAGCAGAATTAAGGAGAATCCAAAGGCCTTTTATTCTTGTATAAGAAGCAAGAGGGGAACCAGAGAAAGAGTTGGACCACTAAAGGATAAGGAAGGAAGGTTGTGTGTCGAACCTGATAAATGGGTGAGGTTCTCAATGATTACTTTGCATCAGTGTTCACTGAGAAACGAGAGGTGATGAATGCTGAGATCACAGCTAAAAGTTTGTTTGCTCTGGATCACATTGATATAAGGAGGGAAGATGCGTTGGGTTGGCTAAAGTGGAAAAATCCCGAGGACCGGATGGGATCTATCCCACGTTGCTGTGGGAGGTGAGAGCGGAAATAGCTGGGACCCGGACAGATATCTTTGTAGCATCCTTAAACACACGTGACGTGCCGGAGGACTGAAGGGTTACTCATGTTGTTTCCCCCTGTACAAGAAGTGTAGTAGGGATATTCCAGGTAACTACAGACCAGTGAGCCTGATGCCAGTGGTGCGAAAGTTGCTGGAGAAGGTACTGAGGGATAAAATCTATTCATATTTGGAAATAAATGGGCTTACCAGTGATAGGCAAATTGGTTTTGTAGTGGGGGGAGATTGTGCCTTACCAACTTAATAGAATTCTTTCAGGAAGTGACCAAGTTGATAAATGAAGTAAGGGTTATAGAGGTCATATACATGGACTTTATGAAGGCGTTTGGTAAGGTTCCCTGTGGTAAACTAATGGAGAACGTGAATTCATATAGTGTGCAGGATGTTCTAGCTAGATGGATAAAGAACTGGTTGAGCAACAGGAGATAGAGATTAGTAGTTGAAGGGAGTTTCTTGAAATGGAGAATGGTGATCAGTGGTGTTCCACTGGGGCCACTGTTGTTTGTAATATACATAAATGATCTGGAAGAGGGCATTGTTGGTCTGATCGGTAAGTTTACAGATGACACGAAGATTGGTGGAGTAGCAGAAAGCATAGGGGACTGTCAAAGAATACAGGAGAATATAGATAGACTGGAGAGTTGGACGGAGAAGTGGCAGATGGAGTTTAATCCAGGTAAATGTGAGGTGATGCATTTTGGGAAGTCTAATTCTAGAGTGAATTATACGGTAAACAGAAGCGCCTTGGGAAAGGTTGATGAGCAGAGACATCCGGGAGTTCAGATCCATTGCACAAGTGGATAGAGTGGTCAAGAAGGCATACAGTATGCTTGCTTCATCGGATGGGGCATTGAGTATAAGAGCTGGCAAGTCATGTTAAAATTATTCAAGACATTGGTTCAGCCACATTTAGAATACTGTGTCCAGTTTTGGTCGCCACATTACCAGAAGGATGTGGACGCTTTGGAAAGGGTGCAGAGGTTTATAAGGATGTTGCCTGGTATGGAAGGTTCTAGCTATGAAGAGAGGTTGAGTAGGTTAGGTTTGCTTTCACTATAAAAAAGGAGATTGGGGAGGGACCTGATTGAGGTTTACAAAATCAAGAAGGGTATAGACAGGATGGATAGAGACAAGCTTTTTCCCAGGGTGAAGGAATCAATAACGAGAGGTCACGCTTTCAAGGTGAGAGGTAGAAAGTTTAAGGGGGATACACGTGGCAAGTACTTCACACAGAGGATGGTGGGGGTCTGGAATGCGTTGTCAGCAGAGGTAGTAGAGGCAGGCACGGTAGATTAATTTAAGATGCATCTGGACAGATGCATGAGTATGTGGGGAGCACAGGGATACAGGTGCTTAGGAATTGACCAACAGGTATAGACAGTACATTTGGATCGGCTCAGGCTTGGAGGTTCAAAGGGCCTGTTCCTGGGCTGTAAATTTTATTTGTTCAAACAGGATTAAGGAGAATTCCAAGGCATTTTATATGGATATAAAAAGCAAGAGGGAACCAGGGACAGGTTAGCCCCCTCAAGGACAAAGGAGGAAATCTATGTGTGGAGCCAGAAGAAGTAGGTGCAATACATACTTTGTGTCGGTATTCACCAAAGAGAAAGACTTGGTGGATAATGATTTCAGGGCAGGGAGTGCCGAAATCCTCAGCCACGTTGCTATTAAAAAGGAAGAGGTGTTGTTCAGCTTAAAAAGTATTAAATAAATAAGTCCTTGAGTCCTGATGAGATCTATCCAGAATATTGAGGTAAGAGAACAAATTGCTGAAGCATTGACAGACATCTTTATATCCTCTTTTACAACAGGTGAGGTTCCAGAGGACTGTAGAATAGCAAAGGTTGTACCACTGTTTAAGAAGCAGGCACAACCCTGGAAATTACAGGTCTGTGCACCTCACATTGGTGGTCGGGAAATTATTGGAAAAGGTTTTCAGGGACAAGATCTGTACACATTTAGAAGCAAATTGACTTATTGGCAATAGATAGCATGGTTTTGTGCAAGGGAGGTCATACCACACTAACTTATGGGTGGCACGGTGGCACAGTGGTTAGCACTGCTGCCTCACAGCGCCAGAGACCTGGGTTCAATTCCCGACTCAGGCGACTGACTGTGTGGAGTTTGCATGTTCTCCCCGTGTCTGTGTGGGTTTCCTCCGGGTGCTCCGGTTTCCTCCCACAGTCCAAAGATGTGCGGGTTAGGTGAATTGACCATGCTAAATTGCCCGTAGTGTTAGGTAAGGGGTAAATGTAGGGGTATGGGTGGGTTGCGCTTCGGCGGGTCGGTGTGGACTTGTTGGGCCGAAGGGCCTGTTTCCACACTGTAAGTAATCTAAAAAAAGACTTGATGGAGTTTTTTGAGAAGGCAATGAGTATAATTGATATTATCTACATGGACTTCAGTAAAGCCTTTGACAAGGTCCCTCATGGCAAACTAGTACAAAAGTTAAGTTACATGATACCAGGGGTGAGCTGGCAACAGCCTCAAAAGAGTGAGGGTGCAGAGTTGAGTATGGTGGCTCTCACCAAGGAAAAGGTGCCAGAAAGACTGAATGGCCTGAAGGTAGATAAATCACCTGACCAGATGGATTACAGAATGATTAGCCTAATGTCAGTCGTGGATATGATCCTGGAATCCATTGTGAAATAAGGCAAAGTCAGCACGATTTCATCAAGGGGAGGTCAGGCATTACAAATCTGATGGAATGTTTTGGGGAAGTAATCAGTAGGTTAGACCAAGGAGACCCAATGGAAGTTACCTACCTGGGCTTCAAGAAAGCCTTCAACAAGGTGGTTGCACAGGAAGCTACTGAGTAAATGATAAGGGCCTATGGTGTCAGAAGTATGGTGTTAGCACGGATAGAAGCTTGGCTGTCTGGCAGAAATAAGAGAGTTGCCATAAAAGGGTTGTTCACCGGATGGCAGCTGGTGATAAGTGGAGTTCCACATGGCTCAGTATTGGGACCACAACTTTTCACTTTGTACATGAATGCTCAAGATGAAGGAGCTGAGGGTATTCTGGCTAAGTTTGCAGATGATACAAAAATAGTTAGAGGGAGAGGTAGCACTGAGGAGCTGGGGAAACTGCAGAAGGGTTTGGACAGGTTAGGAGAATGGGCAAAGAAGTGGTAGATGGAGTGCAATGTGGGAAAGTGGGCACCCATGCACTTTAGTAGGAAGAATAGAGGTATAGACCCCATTTTCTACATGGGAAGAAAATTCAGAAGTCTGAAGTGAAAAGAGACTTGCCAGTTCTAGTCCAGGGTTCTCTCAAGGTAAACTTGCAGGCTAAGTCTGTAGTTAGGAAGGCAAATACAATGATGGCATTTATTTTTAGAGGACCTGAATATAAAAGCAGGGATGTGATTCTGGGTAGTCCAAGATGGAGAACAGGAAATATTCTGGCACTGAGAGGCAGCAGTGTTAATGACTGAGCCACCATGCTGCCCTCTTCTTGTGGGATGTGAGAGTTTGTGGGTTACTGAGTATTACATCTGAAATTACATCTGTCGTTGGATGCAAATCCTACCAGATCGAATGGATCGGCTGGAGGGACAGTTAGAGGTAATGAGGAATTTACAAGAGCAAGGGGTTGTGATGGATGGCAGTTACAGGAAGGGAGAAAAATTGCAGATACAGTCACATCGATGGGTTAACTCCAGGAAAATTAAGAGAGGTAAGCAGGTAGTGCAGGAGTCTTCTGTAGTTATCCTTACTTCAAACAACTGTGCTGTTTTACAATATGTAGGAGGTGATGGGTTCTCAGGGGAATGTAGTATGAACAGCCAAGTTTCTGGTATTAAGACTGGCTCGAATGCAATGACGGATACATTGGGTTCCAAGAGATCGATTGTGGTAAGGGACTCTAATCCGAGGCACAGACAAATGTTTCTGTGGCCAGCAGTGAAAAATCAGAATAGTGCGTTGCTTCGCTGGTGCCAGGATCAAGGATGTCTCAGAGAGGGTGCAGAATGCTCTCAAGGGGGAGAGGGCCCAGTAGACGGTCATTGCACACATTGGAACCAATGACATAGGAAATGAAAAGGTAAAGATTCTGAAGAGTGAATACAGAGTTAGGCAGGAATTTAAAAAGGAGGAGCTCAAGTATAATGATATATGGATTATTCCCAGTGCTACGAGCTAGTGAGGGTAGGAATAGGAGGATAGAGCAGATGAATGCATGCCTGAGAAGCTGGTGTATAGAAGGGTTCACATTTTTGGATCGTTAGAATCTCTTCTAGGATAGATGTGACCTGTACAAGAAGGACGGATTGCACCTACATTGGAAGGGGACTAATATACAGGCAGGGAAATTTACTCAAGCTACTCAGGAGGATTTAAACTATTAAGGTGGGGGGGGGGGGAATGGTGGGACCCCAGGAGATAGTGAGGAAAGAGGTCAGTCTGAGACTGGTACAGTTGAGAAAAGAAGTGAGCCAAACAGTCAGGGTAGGCAGGGACAAAGCAGAGAGTAAGGCAGGACTGATAAATTAAACTGGGGTTTAGATTAGAGCGGTGCTAGAAAAACACAGCAGGTCAAGCAGCATTCGAGGAGAAGGAAAATCGATGTTTCGGGCAAAAGCCCTTCATCAGGAATTCCTGATGAAGAGCTTTAGCCTGAAACGTTGATTTTCCTGCTCCTCGAATGCTGCTTGACCTGCTGTGCTTTTCCAGCAACACTCTAATCTAAACTCTGGTTTCCAGCATATGCAGTCCTCACTTTTGCCTGATAAACTAAACTTCATTGATTTCGATGAAGAGGCTGAACAAGGAAGGCAAATGAACTCAGGGCATTGTTAGGAACATGAGACTGGGATATCATAACAATTACAGAAACATGGCTCAGGGATGGATAGGATTTGCAGCTTAATGTTCTAGGATACAAATCTATAGGAAGGACAGAAAGGGAAGCAAGCGAGGAGGGGAAGTGGGGTTTTTGATAAGGGATAGCATTACTGCTATACTGAGGGAGGATATTCCTGGAAATACATCCAGGGAAATTATTTGGGTGGAACTGAGAAATAAGAACGGGATGATCACCTTATTGAGATTGTATTGTCAGAGGGAAATTCAGAAACAAATTTGTAAGTAGATCTCAGTTATCTGTAAGAATAATACGGTGGTTATGTTGGTGATTTTAACTTTCCAAACATACACTGGGACTGTCATAGTGTTCAGAGTTTAGATGGCGAGGAGTTTGTTAAGCATGCACAAGAAAGTTTTCTGATTCAGTATGTGGATGCACCTACCAGAGAAACTTGACCTACTCTTGGGAAATAACACAGGGCAGGTGACTGAGGTGTCAGTGAGGGAGCACTTTAGAGGCCAGCAACCATAATTCTACTAATTGTAAAATAGTGATGGAAAAGGATAGAAGTTGAAGTTCTAAATTGGAGAAAGGCCAATTTTGATGGTATTAGGCAAGAACTTGGGGGCAGATATTCGTGGGTAAAGTGATGGCTGGAAAATGGGAAGCCTTCAGAAATGAGATAACGAAAGTGCAGAGACAGTATATTCCTGTTAGGGTAAAAGGAAAGGCTGGTAAGTATAGAGAATGCTAGATGACGAAAAATTGAAGATTTGGTTAAGAAAAACATGGAAGCATATGTTAAGTATAGACATATACTTAGAAGTCAATCCTTAGAAGAGTGAAAAGGCAGCAGGAGTATACTTCAGAGGGAAATCAGGAGGGCAAAAAGGAGACATGAGATAGCTTTAGCAAATAGAGTTAAGGAGAATCCAAAGGGTTTTTACAAATACATTAAGGACAAAAGGGTAACTAGGGACAGAATAGGTAAAGATCAGCAAAGGCAGCCTTTGTGTAGAGCCACAGGAGATGGGGGAGATACTAAACCAGTAATTTGCGTCAGTGTTTACTGTGGAGAAAGACATAGAAGATATAGAATGTAGGAAAATAGATGGTGACATCTTGAAAAGTGTCCATATTACAAAGGAGGAAAAGCTGGATGTCTTGAAACACATAAAAGTGGATAAATCCCCAGGACTTGATCAGGTGTACCCTAGAACTCTGTGCAAAGCTAGGGGAGTGAGTGGTGGGCCACTTACTGAGGTATTTGTATCATTGATAGTCACAGGTGAGGTGCCGGAAGATTGGAGGTTGGCTAACGTGGTGCCACTGTTTAAGAAAGATGGTAAGGACAAGCCAGGGAACTATAGATCAGTGAGCCTGATGTCAGTGCTGAGCAAGTTGTTGGAGGGAATCCTGAGAGGCAGGATGTACATTTATTTGGAAAGGCAAGGACTGATTAGGGAGAGTCAACATGGCTTCGTGCATGGGAATTCATGTCTCACAAACCTGATTGAGTTTTTTTGAAGAAGTAACAAAAAGGATTGATGAGGGCAGAGCGATAGATGTGTTTTATGTCATGGTTCTGTTCGCCTAGCTGGGAATTTGTGTTGCAGACATTTTGTCCCCTGTCTAGGTGACATCCTTAGTGCTTGGGAGCCTCCTATGAAGCGCTTCTGTGATCTTTCCTCCAGCATTTGTAGTGGTTTGAATCTGGCGCTTCCCAAGCACTGAGAATGGCACCTAGACAGGGGACGAAACGTCTGCAACACAAATTCCCAACTCGGCGAATAGAACCACAACAACGAGCACCCGAGCTACAAATCTTCTCACAAACGTTGAAGATGTGTTCTATATGGCCTTCAGTTCAACAAGGTACCCCATGGGAGACTGGCTAGCAAGGTTAGGTCTCATGGAATACAGGGATAACTAGCCATTTGGATACAGAACTGGCTCAAAAGTAGGAGACAGAGGGTGATGGTGGAAGGTTGTTTTTCAGATTGGAGGCCTGTGACCAGGGGAGTGCCACTAGAATTGGTGCTGAGTCCACTACTTTTCACCATTTCTATAAATGATTTTGATGTGAGCTTAAGAGGTATAGTTAGTAAATTTGCAGATGACACCAAAATTGGAGGTGCAGTGGGCAGCGAAGAGAGTTAGAACATAGAACAATACAGCACAGAACAGGCCCTTCGGCCCACGATGTTGTGCCGAACATTTGTCCTAGCTTAAGCACCTATCCACATACCTATCTAATTGCCGCTTAAAGGCCACCAATGATTCTGACTCTGCCACTCCCACAGGCAGCGCATTCCATGCCCTCACCACTCTCTGGGTAAAGAACCTACCTCTGACATCCCCCCATACCTTCCATCCTTCACCTTAAATTTGTGTCCCCTTGTAACACTCTGTTTTACCCGGGGAAAAAGTCTCTGACTGTCTACTCTATCTATTCCCCATATCATCTTATAAACCTCTATCAAGTCAATCCTCATCCTTTGCCATTCCAATGAGAAAAGGCCTAGCACTCTCAACCTATCCTCGTACGACCTATTCTCCATTTCAGGCAACATCCTAGTAAATCTCCTCTGCACCCTCTCCAAAGCTTCCACATCTTTCCTAAAGTGAGGCGACCAGAACTGCACACAGTACTCCAAATGTGGCCTTACCAAGGTCCTGTACAGCTGCAACATCACCTCACGACTCTTGAATTCAATCCCTCTGCTAATGAATTCTAATACACCATAGGCCTTCTTACGAGCTCTATCCACTTGAGTGGAAACTTTCAAAGAACTATGAACATAGACCCCAAGATCCCTCTGCTCCTCCACCTTACTAAGAATCCTACCGATAACCCTGTATTCCACATTCTTATTAGTCTTCCAAAATGGACAATCTTACACTTGACAGGGTTGAACTCCATCTGCCACTCCTCAGCCCAGCTCTGCATCATATCTAAGTCCCTTTGCAGCCGACAACAGCCCTCCTCACTATCCACAACTCCACCAATCTTCGTATCATCTGCAAATTTACTGACCCACCCTTCGACTCCCTCTTCCAAGTCATTAATAAAAATTACAAACAGCAGAGGACCCAGAACTGATCCCTGCGGAACTCCACTTGTAACTGGTTACCTCAGATTATAACAGAATCTTGATCAGATGAGGCATGGGCAGATGGAGTTTATTCAGATAAATGTGAGGTGCTTCGTTTTGTGAAAGCAAATCTAAGCAGGACTTATACACTTAATGGTAAGGTCCTAGGGAGCGTTGCTGAACAAAGAGACCTTAGAGTGCAGGTTTATAGCTTCTTGAAAGTAGAATCGTGGATAGATAGGGTAGTGAAGAAGGTGTTTGGTATGCTTTCCTTTATTCGTCAGTGTATTGAGTACAAGGAATTGGGAGATCATGTTGCAGCTGTACAGGACATTGGTTGGGCCACTTTGGAATACTGCATACAATTCTGGTCTCCTTCCTATTGGAAGGATGTTGTGAAACTTGAAAGGGTTCAGAAAAGAAATACAAGGATGTTGCCAGGGTTGGAGGATTTAAGCTGTAGGGAGAGGTTTAATAGGCTAGGGCTGTTTTCCCTGGAGCGTCGGAAGCTGAGGAGTGACCTTACAGAGGTTTATAAAATCATGAGGGGCATGGATAGGGTAAATAGACAAGGTCTTTTCCCTGGGATGGGTGAGTCCAGAACTATAGGGCATAGGTCAAAGATGAGAAGAGAAAGATATAAAAGGGACCGAAGGGCAATATTTTCACGCAGTGGGTGGTGCATGTGTGGAATGGGCTGCCAGAGGAAGTGGTGGAAGCTAACACGATTGCAACATTTAAAAGGCACCTGGATGGGTAGATGAATAGCAAGGGTTTGGAGGGATATGGTCTGGGTGCTGGCAGATGGCACGAGATTGAGTTGGGATATCTGGTCAGCATGGACGAGTTGGACCGAAGGGTCTGTTTCCATGCTGTACATCTTGATGACTTTATGATTCTATGTACTTCGGAGGCTCTATAAAGCTCTGCTCAGACCACATTTGGAGCACTATGCACAGCTTTGGACCCTATACGTCAATAATGATGTTGTGGCTCTGGAGTGTGTTCATGACAATGATCCCAGGAATGAAAAGCTTAACAATATGAGGAAGATTTGAGGACTCTGGGGCTATACTCAATGGAGTCTAGAAGGATAAAAGAGGATCTAACTGAAACATACAGAATACCGAATGGCCCGGACAGAGCAGATCTATCCATTGTTAGGATAAACTGGGACCCAAAGACATAGCCTTAGAGTAAAGGGAAAAACTTTTCAAAGAGAGATAAGGAGAAACTTCTTCAGCCAGAGAGTGCGAATCTGTGAAATTCATTGCCACAGCAGGCTGTGAAGGCTAGGTCATTGAATATATTTAGGACTGAGATAGATAGGTTCCTGAGTATCAAGAGGACCAAGGGTTTCGGGGAGAAAACAGGAGAATGGATTGAGAAACTTATCAGCCATGATTTATAGGAGAATAGACTTGATGGGCTGAATGGCCTCACTTCTACTCCTATGTCTTATGTTCTTATGGAAACATAACTGGCTTAGTTTCAGAAACAGAGAGTAGCAGTAGGAGGTTGTGACCAGTGGAGTCCCACAGGTATCAATGCTGAGACCTCTGCTGTTTGTGATCTACACAAGTGATTTGGAGGAAAATGTAACAGGTCTAATTAGCAAGATAAATGGAGTTGAAGATAGTAAGGAGGACTATCAGAGATACAGCAGGATATTGCTATAAAATTGCTTATGACTCTGAGAAAAAGATGAAATTATTACTGAAATAGCGCAACATTTAAATGTGCGGGAAAAGCCATTAGAATCTTTGGAAAAAGTTAGAAGATAAAGAAAGGGAAAGAACAGCCATGTTAGAAGGTAAAGACAGGGAGAAAAGATTCTTAGCTGAACAAAAAGTACAAGGAGAGAAAGAAGAAAGAGAAAGGGAGACAGAATTTGTGAATTAGTCAGGAAAGTCAATTTAACAGGACGGAGATGAAGAGAGAAGGTAGGATTAAGCCCAAATATGTTAAATATTGCCACATTTAGATGAGAAACATGTTGAAACTTTTTTTCATATGAATAATTGGCTAGGTAACTGCGGATTATGCTAGTTCAGACCAAGCTGGTAGACAGAGCTGGTGAGGTATATGCGGCACTGTCACAGGAGGGATCCAGAGATTATGCAAATGTCAAACAGGCTATTTTGAGTGCTTATGAATTTGTACCAGAAGCATACAGACAGCAGTTCAGAAACTTAAAGAAGGAACAGGGGCAGACTTACGTTGAATTTGAAATAATTAAACATAGTAATTTTGATAGATGGGTGTAGGACTGAAAAATAGATAAGACCTATGAGGCTTGAAGAGAGATTATTCTGCTGGAGTAGTTTAAAAACCAATTCCAGAGATATTAAGAATTTATGTGGATGAATAGAAAGTTCAAGAAGGTAGAAAAGCCGCAGAGATGGCAGATGAATATGCATTGGTGCACAAGCTGAAATTTCGCCTCTGTCCCGTGACGGATAGAAATTGGGAGAAGGAGAGATCTTTAACTACAAAACAAAGAGTAGATCACCCTGGAAATAGTTTACCACAGGTGAAAAAAAGAAACCCAAAGAGGTGAAAAGGAGTGGAAAGGCTTATAATTTCTGTCTCCTATGATCTTGCCCCACTACATAATGTAGGAGCAACACTTCAAAAGCTTGTACTTCCAAATAAACCTATTGGACTAGAGCCTGGTGCTGTGTGATTTTTAATTTTGCACACCCCAGTCCAACAACAGCACCAACACATCATGGCTCTGTAGGAAAGTCATTGATAGTTTCAAAATATAACACTTTAGTCTGTGCCATCCTGAATCCCAGGAAGCCTTGTAAAGGTGGCATCAGATCATGAAGACCATGTTAAGAGTGTACCATCAGGGTTACCCAAATGATTGAGATAAAGGCATTGCACTCATATTGTTTACCATGCCCCAAACAAATCTACTCAATTCACTCCTTTTCAGTTAATATTTGGACATGAAGTGAAAGGGCTGTTGAAATGAATTAAGGAAAGATTGATCGGACCAAAGTCGGAGATCTCAACCTTTATGTATTGGAGGTGAGGGAGAGATTAAACCAGATAGGTGAATTAGCTAAACAACACCTGAAGAGGGCAGAGCATAGAATGAAGCAGGAAGCAGATAAAAAAAATTCAGGCATTTTCCCATGAAGTGGCATATATGTATTGTTACCAATGGTAGGCGATCCCTTCAAATCCAAATATAGTAGTTCCTATCAAACTGAGAAAAAGTTGAGTCAGATAAACTATCTGGTGGAGATGCTGGATAGAAAAAAACTGAATCAGGAATGTCATGCGAATATGTTCTTACTATAACAGAGACAGGGAACTGGAGAAACAGGTGTTAGTTACTGCCCCGCACTGTTGAGGAATCAAATCCAGATGGTGGGGATTTTTGATGTACCTCAAAATACTTTAAATAACGAGGAAGCCCTGAAGAATGGATAGGATAGTGAGCTGTATGTCTCAGGAGCAAAGAACAGAGTTGAAAAGTTTGTTGCAGTACGAAGTAGAAAATCTGCAGGAATAGAATGGGGAGGACTAATACTATTGCGCATAATGTGGAAGTAGGCAATACTGTTCTGATAGAACAACACCCCTACAGGCTTAATCCTCTCAAAGCCACACAGGTCCAGAAAGAAGTGGATGTGATGCTCAACGAAGTCATCGTTGAGCCGAGTCAGAATGAGTGGAGTTCACCGATTAGTTCCAAAACCTGACAGGACTCAATAATTTTGTGCGGACTATCAGAAGGTCAGACTCCTATAAATCGGACTCCTCTGCAGTATTAAGATTGGAGGACTGTGCAGAGAAAGTTGGACAAGCCAATTAGATCACCAAATTGGATTTACTGCATGGTTATTGGCAGCTACATTTATCAGTGAAAGCAAAATAAGCTTCTGTGATTGTTACCCCAATGAACAGAGTTGTGGCTGGATTAACAAATTGTGGAGTATACCTGGATGATGTAGTGATCTTAAGCCATTCATGGAAACATCATATGGAACAGTTGACAGAGCTCTTTGGACGATTACAAAAAGCAAACCTAATAATAAACTTAAAGAAAACAGAATTTGCAGAGGCAGAGATGATGTTCTCGGGACATGGAAGGACGACCTCCAGGAACGTGAATACAAAGGCCATCAAGGAATTTTCATGACCATTCTCGAAGAAAGAAGTGCTTTAATTTTTGGGACTGACTAGATTATACTGAAAGTTTGTTCCAAACTTCAGCAGCATGGCGGCATTGCTGACAGATTTACTAAAGAACACCACAAACTTTCCATGGATAGCACAATACCAGGAGGCATTTGAGAACTTAAAAGCCGTATTGACCACCACACCAGTTTTGGCAATGCCAAACATTTTGAAACCCTTCAAAGTTGTATTCAACGCTAATGATATAGAGGTTGGATGTTATGAAGTCAAAAGAGTGTGTGTTCCACTTTAAGATAAAACGTGTTTTCTGAACGTCAAAAGTAAATTTAAAGTTCAGCCTCAGCTGCAGAACAGAACAGCTAAGAAACAGGCTATTCCAAGTTAGATATATATAGCAAATGGCTGTTAAATGGATACCGGAGTTTTGGTTTCTGTTATGACAACAATTAAAATTTAACCAATTTTAATTTAAATTATGCCCAGGATACTAAAATCCAAATAAGCTTCAAATTTATTGTACTGACAACATCGGACCAATGGCAGGGTATGATGTTGGGGCATGTAAAATCAGGATATTTTGAAAATTCTAAGAGCCCCAAATTAGTTATGGACCAGGCCAGACCCCTCAAAATATTTCAAGAAAGTAGCCCAGACACTACCTTTGCAAGTTGTTTTCAGCAGGTGTAATGCTGATATTCCAGGAGGGATGCAGTTGGCCAAACCACTTAGTTTTAAACAAAACAAGAATTTATTTACAAGATTACTGAATGAAACACAAACAAACGAGAACAGAATACCGAGTAACTTAATCTACCTGAAGACCCAAAAGATTATCCCAACTTAACAGTGCTATTTGAAATACTTGCAACAGTCCCCATAAACACCCCTTGGCACAAAAGGTAAAATCAAACATAGGGTCTTATGGTTGCTTTCAGTGAATAGTCAGACCAAACCAGAGTAAAGCTGAATTGGAGGAACTGGCCGCTCCCCTTTTATTGCACAAGTGTTTATTTAAAAACTTAAAAGCCTTTTCTATGAGACAGTATCTGTTAACCATAATCAAATTTGCCCTAAGACCCTGCAACCTTAGACTTTTCAGAACCTGTGTTTTTATGACCTCCTGAAAAATAAACCAAGGCCAACATAACCTTGTTAAAGGAGCAATATCATCACACCTCCCCTCTTAAAAAAATGAACCATCAATATCCAAAGATGGTTTCATTTTAAAACCCTTTAAACTTAAATTGTTCATGCTCTACAACATTGACAATACATTACATTGACAATAACCATGCAAACATGCACGTCTACATTTTGTTTCAGTCTTTTTACTCCCATCATTGAACATTTCCATTTCTCATCAAGTCTCGACAATGCATCAGCAATCACGTTTTCTCGTCCTGCCATATGGACAATTTTCAAATTGAATGGCTGTAACAACAAGCTCCATCTAAAGAGTCTGGCATTTTTGTCCTTAAATTTCTCCACAGACTTCAATGGGTTTGATCAATGTACAAGATTGTCTCAGATACATTACTGATAACATAAATATTGAAATGTTGTTACGCCAATACCAAGCTCAAAGCCTCCTTGTCAACTGTTAATTATTTCTGCTGATGATATGTTCAATTTCCTGGAGAAATACCCAATAGGTCTTTCTATCATCTCGTTGTCTTCTTGTAAGAGCACAGCACCACAACACTCGCATTGATGGCTTTGCATAATTAGGTATTGCCAGAAGCAAAGCAGTGGTTAACACAGTTTTCAGACTGTCAAATGCCTTCTGACATTCCACTATCCACTGAGACGTCTTGTCTTTCTTTAGCAATTCAGTGTGTAGAACAGCCACACTGCTAAAGTTTGGTATGGATTTTTGATAAAATCCACTCAATCCCAGGAACCATAGTACTGCTCTTTTTGTCAATGATGTAGGAAACTCCCCAATTACCTTTGTTTTTTGTATTCTGTGAAGCCATTTCTCCATTTCCAATAACATGGCCCAGGAAAGTGACTTGCGCTTTGGCAAATTCACTTTTAGCCAGGTTTATCACCAAGCTTGCCTTTCAAAGTCGCTTGAACAAATCTGATAAATGATGCAAAATGTTCCTTCCATGTGTGACTAAAAATCACCAGGTCATCGATACATACGACCCAAATGGTAATCCGGCAATGACCTTATTGGTTAGTCTCTGAAATGTGGCTGGCACGTTTTTCATAGCAAATGGCATGCCTTTAAATTAATACAGTCCATTTGGCATTACGCAAGCCAAAACTGCCTTCATTCTTTCTGACAAAGATACCTGCTAGTATCGACTGAGCAAGTCCAATTTAGAAATAGAAGTTGCTGGTCCCACCTTCTCAACACAGTCTTCCAAACATGAAATCGGATATGCATAAGTTTTTGTAACTGCATTGACTTTGCGTTAGTCCACACATTACCGTTGAGTACCATCTGGTTTTGGAACCACTACTATGGGTGAGCTCCAGCCACTTTAACTCACTTTGATTATGTCGTCTAGGTGCTTGCATTCAATCTCCTTTTGAATCTGTGCCAACTTTAGAAGATTATACCTAAAAGGATGTTGCTTAATCAGAACGGCATCTCCTATATTTATATGATGGACGGCACGGAGCTCAGTGATTAGCACTGTTACCTCACAGCGCCAAGGATTTGGGTTCAATTCCACCCTCGGGTGACTGGCTGTGTGGAGTTTGCACATTCTCCCCATGTCTGCGTGGGTTTCCTCCGGGTGCTCCGGTTTCTTCCCACAGTCCAAAGCTGTGTGGGTCAGGTGAATTGGCCGTGCTAAATTGCCCATAGTGTTAGACGCATTAGTCAGAGGGAAAATGGGTGTAGGTGGGTTACTCTTCGGAGGGTCGGTGTGGACTTGTTGGGCTGAATGGCCTATTTCCATATTGTAGGGAATCTAATCTTAACTAGGTTAGCACTTCCCAGCTTATTTCCATCTCCCTATGTGATAGTAATAACCTTTTCAGGTCATTTCAATTTTCCTCTGAAAGGTAACTCAGTAATGTATCCCAATTTTTGATAACTTTCCCATTGTCCAATTTAATTTGAGGAATATCAAATGCAGAATCCTCCGAACTTGGTTCTTCACTCTATGTTGTAAACAATAACACAGTCTTCTTTGGCTTTCCTTCCTTGTCAAAATACCTTTTGACCATATTTACATGATACATTCTGTAAGATTTGTTTCTGTCTACAGGCCATATCAAATAGTTCACAAACATAATTTCCTTTCAACTTGATAAGGTCCTCAAAACCTTGCTTTTAAAGGTCCACCTATCACTGGAAGTAACACAAACTTTCTCTCCCTCGTAGCCCTACACACGGATGAAAAAAAACATAATTTCGACTGGGACAACACATCTATCCTGGCACAGGCTAAGCAAAGACATGCCAGAGAATTCCTAGAGGCCTGGCACTCCAATCACAACGCCATAAACAAACACATAGATCTAGATGCCATCTATCAACCCCTCAGAAAACGAACAGGAAATGACATCGCTACAAACCTCAGGAACCCCATCCAGGACAAACATCTAAATAGAAAGCCGGAGACAACAGCTCCGCTTCACTTGGAGGTTGCCACTGATGATGTTACCTAGCCAGGTAATGAAACATCTGGATATCAAACCTACAGCTCAGCGAGCAAACCTACACCCTAAACCCCGAGTCATACAAATACTTTATCTCCAATAGCAAAATTGTGAGTTTCTGATTTCTCGTCTGCTTCTTGTTTCACTGTATGCTGTGATACTTGTAAATGTTATCCAACCAAATCCCCTGCTCCATTTAATCATTCCCGAAAACTTGACACATAATCCAAACATGTGGCATGTGGTTTCTGAATTCTAACTTACCAACTGCTCCTTAACCTATTTTAGCAGTCCTCTCACTTCATGTCCAAAAACTGATTCAAATGGACTGAATTCGGTTGATTCATTCAGCGCATCTCTGATGGCAAGAAGTACAAACAGAATTCCATTATCCCAATCATCTTCATAATCTTGACTATAGGCCCCTAACATGGTTTTTAAAGTCTGATGCTACCTTTCTAATGCTGCCTGCAACTCTGGATTACATGTAGCAGATTTCAATTGTTTTATTCCTCAGTTGTCCATAACTTCCTTGAATAATTTCAATGTGAAAATTTTGAGTAACTCCTCTATGATCCTTTTAGCTGTGATATTGTGCAATAGAATGGCCTATGGAAGTCTAGTGAACGTATCCATTATTGTCAACAAATACTGATTCTCATGTTTTGTTTTAGGTAGGAGTCCTACGTAATCAATTAAGACTCTTGTAAAAGGTTCCTCAAATGCAGGAATAGATATTAAAGGTGTGGGTTTTATTACTGCCTGTGGTTTTCCAAATACCTAACATGTTGGCTTGTCTGGATAAATTCAACAACATCCTTTGGCAATCCAGGCTAATAAAAATGTTTTTGTATTTTAGGGTGGCAACACTTTTCTATAATCCACTAGCAATATGACTTTTCTGCCCATTTCTCACCTGCTTGAATATGTGAGGGTGTTCATTTCTTCATTAAGACATTATTTTTAAGATAATAACATTCAGGGATACATTCAGATTCTTTATCTGTGTATGCTTTTTGATATAATTGCTTTAAATTTCCATCTTTCTGCTGTAACTCAGTTAATTTACCTGAGCTAAAGATGTCTGTTTTGTCATCTATCTGCTCCAACATCGGATCAAATAAGATCTCTGCTGATTCCACTTCAATCTTATCTATACTCTTTAGTCCCTCCTGTTTCAACTGGTGACTTTGTGAACTTGTTACCACACAGTCAGGAAAAATACCAGTATGCGTGTCCTGTGATAGTTGAGTTGCCACTGGCACAGTAGGCAACACTCCTACCTGTGAACCAGTGATATCATTAGCAAGGATAAATTATATTCCTGGAGCTGAAGGTTCAGGAATATAATTTGAACACAACTTCTCCATTCTTCATTGGACACTTTAACCTCATTCTACATAATTGAGCGCTTCTTGTCCCGTTAGTAGCACCTTATCTCGCAAGTCTTTCAGAGGTACATATCTCATCTTTCAACATCACAAATTGAGAGGATCCTGTATCTCTTAATATTAGAACCTCTGTTGCTCCCGACTTACGAGAGTCAACATTACCTTCACAGGTAAAGGTGATCCTTAACCAACCTCCAACCAGGTTGCATATGCTGGTGCAACTTTCTAGCCTCCACTGTGCTTTCCATTACCACTCCAACAAAATTCACTGGTTTATCCAGAACAGATGTAGAACACTCCTACATCTGGCTTCTAAGTGCTTTTCCTAACACACCTACAGCATGATTTCATACGGCCTACTTTATTGCAGTGAAAACAATGGTGCATTTTAACTTGACTTTGCCCTTCAGGGTTTCCTAGTTCTAATAATCGTCATTGAGTTCTCCCTTTCTCTTTTCATGTGAGGATTTCTCTTTTCCCCAGTTTCTACCCCTCATGGATTGAAATTGATTTCAGAAGCCACACATGATTTATAGAGCAACTCATAATCATCAGTAATTTTAGTTGCTAATCTTGCCAATTTAATTCTCTGCTCTTCCGCGAGTTCACACTATTTCAGGGAGCAAATGTTTGCACTCCTCCAAAATGATCGTCTCTCATAGAACATTCTAGCTTTGCTTTATTTTTAATGTCTTTATCCACCTATCAAAACTACTTTGCTTCAGCCTTTCAAACATAAAGTAGGTTTGACCAGTGTCCCTGCTTAGATTCCTGAAACATTTCTGTAGGCTTCTGGTACAAACTTATATGCATTTAAGATGGCTTTCTTCACCTCCTCACAAGAACCAGATACCTTGTCTGATACTGATGCAAATACCTTATTGGCTCTACCTACAAGTTTTATTCAGATCAACAAAACCCACATGGTCTCTGGTCACTGCATTTGTTCAGCCACCTTCTCAAATGAGAGGAAAAAAGCTTCCACATTCTTCTCATCATATTTCAGTCTTTGACTACCATGGGTTTCTTCATCCTCAGTCTCTTCCTCACTAAGCTAACCTTCAGTTTTCACATCCATCCTTTTACGTTAACTTTCCAATCTAATGTGCCAATTTCTGAAGTTCAGACTGCCTCTCTTTCTTCCTTTCCTCTGTCCTTATATCTTGATTTCTGCTAAAGTGATTTATTCTTTTTCTCTTTCCTCTGCTTTTAATTGTAATTTGAACTGATTAATTTCTGTTGCCCTTTTCGTGTCTTTTGCCTCTAACTCAAGCTGTTTCATTTTCTGTTGAATTTTAGCCATCTGTAAAGATTTTGATGGCATTTCCAGTGAATTTAAATGCTGAGCTATTGCTCTAATTACCTCTACTTTCCACGTGGAAGGACGCAGCTCCAACCTAAGTTTATCTGCTAATTCCAGCAGCTTGGCCTTACTCACTTTTGCAAAACCCCCCAAAGTCACTTCTTCCACTCCAAAAAACTCTTGGTGACTGAAAGAGCCATTGCTATTCCAAGCAATGTTTAAACCACTTGCTGCCTTTGTGTCCAACAATCCGAATCCCAATTTGGAACTATAGAACACAGCCCGCAAACAGCCCTCGATCTGTTATGGACAAGGTCAGACACCCTCAAAACCTTTCAAGAAAGTAATCCAGTCTCTAACTTTGCTTGCTGTTTTAAATAGGTGTAATACAGATATTCCAGGAGTGATGCAGTTGGCCAAACTACTTAGTTTTAAACAAAACAGAATATATTTACAAGATCACCAAAGGAAAGACAAACAAAAGAGAACAGAATACCAAATAAGCTACCCTGTCTGAAGACTCAAAACAGTATCCCAATTTAATGATGCTGTTCCAAATACTTGCAACAATCCCAAGAAACACCCCTTGGCACAAAAGGTGAAATCAAACACAGGGTCTTACAGGAGACATGTCAGAGAGAGAGGAGGATCTGTATGGACCTGCTTCTTTAGGTCCAGCAGCTTTTACAATTGTCTGACTGCATTCAGTGAACAGCCAGACCAAACCAGAGAAAAGCTAAGCTGGGAGAATAGTCCACACTCCTTTCATTGTATAAGCGTTTTTTTAACTTAAAAGCTTTTTGACTGAGGCAGTATCTGTTAGCTGTAATTAAGTTGTCCCTAAAACCCTTCAATCCCAGACTTTTCAGAACCTGTACTTTTACAACTTACTGAAAAAGAAACCATACTACCTTATGAAAGGAACAGCATCATCACAATTGCCACCAAACAGCACAGCAACTGCTGTGGAGCAGGAAAGCTAATTGCCCATCTAACATCTTGCTCTCCAAGAAATAAGAAAGCACTCTCTGTCAAAAGGTATCATTTCCTGTAAAAGCAGTAAAAAGAAAGAATACGGCTAAGGGAGATCAGCAGATGGAAGATTGAAGACAACAGGGAAGACAGGGACTGTGTGGGCTTGAGACGAAGTTAATGTAATGTTTAATAATTGTGTTCATGGAGCAGCATTTTTATAGGGTTGAGGTCAGATCGTAATTAGTTAAGAAAAAGGGGACTAGGATTTGTTAATAATTTTTGTTTAGAGTTCTGTTAAGAACATAGAACAGTACTGCACAGTCCAGTCCCCTCAGCGCTCAGTGTTGCGTCGGCCTTTTATCCTACTTTAAGATCAGACTAACCAACATACCTTTCATTGTACTAACTTCCACATGCCTACCCAAGAGTCATTTAAATAGCCCTAATAAATCTGACTCTACTACCACTGCTAACAATGCATTCCACTCACCCACTACTCTCTGAGCAAAGAATCTACCTCTGATACCTTCCCCCAATTACCTTAAAATTATACCCCTCCTGATAGACATATCTGCAATGGGGAAAAGTTTCAGGCTATCCACACTCTCTATGCCTCTCAACACCTTATACACCTCTACCAAGTCACCTCTCATTCTTCTTCGTTCCAATGAGAAGAGTCCTAGCTCTCGCAACCTTTCTTCATAAGACAAGCCCTCCAGTTCAGGCAGCATCTTGGTAAATCTGCTCTGCCTCCTCTCTAAAGCTTCCACACCTTTCCTAGAATGAGACTATCAGAACTGAACACAATATTCCATGTATGGTCTAACCAGGATTCCAGAGAGCTGTAGCATAGTCTTGCTACTCTTAAGGTCAATCCCCCTGCTAATGAAAGCCTACATGCCATATGCCTTCTTAACAACCCTATCACCTTGGGTAGCAACTTTGAAAGATCTATAGACATGGACCCTAAGATCACTCTGTTCCTCCACACTGTAAAGAATCCTGCATTTAACCCTGTCCTGTGCATTCAAATTCAACCTTCCAATGTGAATGGCTTCACACTTTTCCAGGTTGAACTCCATCTACCACTTATCAGTTTGACATCCTGTAAATGTAACAGCCTAGAACAGCCCTCCACATTATCCACAACTCCACTGATACTAGTGTCATCTGCAAACTTACTAACGCACCCTTCCACTTCCTCATCCAAATCATTTATAAAAATCACAAAGAGCAGAGGTCCCAGAACACCACTGGGGAATACTACTGGTCACCGAGCTCCAGGGTGAATACTTTTCATCTACTGCCATCCTCTGCCTTCTATGGGCCAGCCAATTCTGTATAAATTGTTTCCCTGTATCCATGCCTCCTTACTTTCTGAATGAACTTACCATGGGGAATCTTATCAAACGCCTTGCTAAAATCCATGTACACCACATCCACTGCTCTCCTGGTTAGGAACCTAAATAATGTATTTTTTAAAATAGTGAAAGTCAAGAGGTCTCATTCACATCCCTACACCTATAACAAATTTTGAGGTGAAGCGAGGTTTGCTGGGTATTTAGTTTTAATTAATAGATAGGTTTGGCCTCCGCATCATAACAATATAGATCATAGAGTCATAAAGATGTACAGCATAGAAACAGACCCTTCAGTCCAACTCATCCAAGCCGAACAGGTATTCTGACCTAATCTAGTCCCATTTTCCAGCACTTGGCCCATATCCCTCTAAACCCTTCCTATTCCACATATATCCGTCTATATGCCTTTTAAATACTGCAATTGTACAAGCCTCCATCACTTCCTCTGACAGCTGATTCCATACACGCACCATCCTCTGCATCTTAGGTCCCTTAGATCCCTTTTATATCTCTCCCCTCTCACCCTAAACGTATGCCCTCTAGTTCTGGACTCCCCACTCTCTCCCAAGGGAAAAATCTGTTTATCCTATCCATACTCATGATTTTAAAACCTCTATAAGTCACCTCTCAGGCTTCGACACTCCAGGGAAAACAGACCCAGCCTATTCAGCCTCTGCCTATAGCTCAAATCATCCAACCCTGAAACATCCTTGTAAAGCTGGATGGAAGTTTGCTTGCTGAGCTGGAAGATTTGTTTTCAGACGTTTCGTAACCATAATACATAACATCATCTGTGAACCTCCAGTGATGCATTGGTGTTATGGCTCACTTTCTATTTATGTGTTTAGGTTTCCTTGGACTGGTGGTCATTTGCTGTGGTGATGCCATTTCCTGTTCTTTTTCTTGGAGGGTAATAGATGGGATCCAGATTGCTGTGTTTGTTGGTAGAGTTCCGGTTGGAATACCATGCTTCTAGAAATTCTCGTGTCTCTGATTGGCGTGTTCTAGGATGGGAGTGTTGCCCCAGTCAAAGTGGTGTCCTTCCTCATCTGTATGTACGGGTACTAGTGATACTGGGTGATGCCTTTTTGTAGCTAGTTGATGGTCATTACACTAGTGCTTCACCGGAGGCTCACTAATGATTTTACTTAGTATGGTGATGAAACGTTTGAAAACGAACCTTTCAACTCATAGAATCCTGACAGTATGGAAACAGGCCATTTGGCCTAACAGGTCCACACCAACCCTCCGAAGAGTAACCCACACAGGCCTATCCACCTTCCCTATTATTTCACATCTCTCTGACTAATGCACCTAACCCACACATCCCTGAACACTATTGGCAATTTCACATAGCAATCCACCTAAAGTATACATCTGTGGGAGGTAACCAGGGTACCCGGAAGAAACGCCTGCCAAGATGGGGAGAATGTGCAGACTCCACACAGACATTTGCCCAAGACTTGAATCAAACCCAAGTCTCTGGCACTATGAGGCAGCAGTACTAACCACCAAGCCACCATGCTGCCTGTTATGGCTTATCTATGTCCCTCTGTAACCCGCAATATCCTTCCATGCTGTCCATAACTCCACCAATCTTTGTGTCACCCACAGTTTATGAACTCATTTTTGTATGCCATCATCTAGATCATTTATAAAAATGACAAATAGCAGTGGCCACAAAACAAATCTGCTATTAACTCCAACCAATTAGAGAGGATGGGGGCGGGCTGGACCTCCAAGCTTTCAGAGAGACGTGGTTATAGAACATAACAGCGCAGTACAGGTCTTTCGGCCTTTAATGTTGCGCCGACCTGTGAAACTAATCTGAAGCCCATCTAACTTACTGAACCATCTAACCATCTGAACTCCAGGATGAACATCAATCACCACCCTCTGTCTTCTTACAAGCAGCCAATTTCTGATCCAAACAGCTAAATCACCCTCAATCCCATGCCTCCGCATTTTCTGCAAGAGCCTACCATGGGGAATCTTATCAAATGCTTTAATGAAATCCATATACACCACATGAACCGCTTTACACTCATCCACTTGTTTGGTCACCTTCTCAAAGAACTCAGTAAAGGTTTGTGAGCACGACCTACCCTTCACAAAACTGTGTTAACTATCCCTAGTCAAATTATTCCTTTCTAGATTACTATAAATCCTATCTCTTATCCTTTCCAACACTTCTACCACAACCAAATAAGGCTCACTGGTCTTTACTCCCCTCCTTGAACAAAGGGACATTTGCTATCCTCCAGGCACTATTCCTGTAAACAATGACTTCATAAAGATCCAAGCCAAAGGCACTGAAATCTCCTCCCTAGCTTCCCAGAGAATCCTAGGATAAATCCCATCCAGCCCATGGGACTTATTGATTTTCACAATTTTCGGAATCCCTAACAGCACCTCCTTATGAACTTCAATCCTGTCTAGACAAATAGTCTGCATCTCAGTATTCTCCTCGACAACATTTGTCTTTTTCCTGTGTGAATACTGACGAAAAATATTCATTTCGTGCCTCTCATGTCTCCTCGGACTCCACGCACTTCCCATCACTGTCCTTGACTGGCCCTAAACCTACTCTAGTCATGCTTTAATTCCTGACATACCGATAGGAAGCTTTAGGGTTTTCCTTGATACTTCCTGCCAAAGACTTCTCATGTCCCCTCCTGTCTCTTCTTCGCTCTCTCTTTAGATCCTTCCTGGCTAAACTGTAATTCCCAGTTAACTGAATCTTCACATCTCATCTTTACATAAGCCTCCTTCTTCCACTTGACAAGAGATTCAACTTCGTTAGTGAACCACGACTCCTTCATTAGACCACTTCCTCCCTGCCTGACAGGTACATACTTCTCAAAGACATGAAGTAGCTGTTCCTTGAACAAGGTCCACATTTCAATTGTAGAGGTAAAAACAATGACTGTAGAAGCTGGAAACCAGATTCTGGATTAGTGGTGGTGGATGAGCACAGCAGTTCAGGCAGCATCCAAAGTGCAGCGAAATCGACGTTTCGGGCAAAAGCCCTTCATCAGGAATAAAGGCAGTGAGCCTGAAGCGTGGAGAGATAAACTACAGCCCATCCTCTACAGCTTCCTTCCCCATCCTGTGCATCCTAAATCTTGCGTAATTACATCATAATTGCCTTTCCCCTAGCTACATCTGTTGCCCTGTTGCACATACCTATCACTTTCCAATGCTAAAGTAAGCGTAATCAAATTGTGGTAACTATCACCAAAGTGTTCACCTACCTTCAAATCTAACACCTGGCCTGGTTCAATACCTAGGTTAGTGCTCCAACCAATCAGTGAATGAGGAGGTGGGTCTGGAACTGTGCGTGGAGCATGCGCCAAAGCGTCAATGGAGCTATAACACTCTATCCTGGAGGAAGGGAAGGATGCCTTTTTGCTCAGATTTAACAGCACATTGAATGGGAAGCATTTCCAAATCGACATTTCGGGCAAAAGCCCGAAACATCGATTCTCTGCTCCTCGGATGGTGCCTAACCTGCTGTGCTTTTCCAGCACCACACTCTCGACATCTCCAGCACCCTCAGTCCTCACTATTTCCACACTGTAAGTAATCTAATCCAATCATGATATATTTTCCATCCATAGTTACCATTCCCCTATTTAAATGATTTATGTAAATTTGAAAGACTGGGTAGTGTATTAGATCCAACCATTTACAAGATGAGCAAGAGACATGGGGAATAAAATTTAAAGCCGCACATAATGAGGATATAGCCATTATTATGGATGACTTTAATCTGCATATAATTTGGACAAATCAAATCGGTAGCAATACGACAGAGGAGGAATTCATGGAGTGTATATGGAATTGTTTTATGGATCAATACTTTGAAGAAGCAATTGAGTATCGGGTAATGTTATGGATCAGGCTAGACCTCCTCAAAAATATTTTAAGGAGGTAGCCCGGACCCTAACCTTTTCTTATTTTATAGGCAGTTGTGAAGTGGATATTCGAAGTGTGTACAGCTGGTCAAACCACTCGGCTTTAAGCAAAATAGAATTTATTTAAACCCTATAGTTGAAATAAAAACAGAAGGAAACAGAATTTAGAATAATTTAGCTCCTGGAAAACTTAACCGATTTATAGCAACTTAACTAAGAAACCATTCTAATCCAGTAACATCCAATAAACACACCCCTTGGCAAAAAAGGTAAATTGAAACACACATTCGTACAGGAAGGAGGGAACAACTTCCATAGAGATGTCAGAGAGAAAAGTCAGTCACAAATAATCTGCTGAGGCCTGGGACCTTTCCTGGACTCCAGTATCTTCTAGCTAAACTAAACTAGAAAAAGCCTGAACTGGGAAAACTGGCCATTCCTCTGCCATTGTCAAACCAGGCTCTTCCCAGATCCTTCGGCATCTCTCTTTTATAACCCCTCTTTAAAAAAACCCAAGGACAAAATGACCTTGTTAAAGTGACAGCATTAATAACAAAGTAAATAGGAAAGACAGTTATAAGAAAGGAATAAGTGACAATCAGATTGACCATGGGCCCTTAGGGAACACTGACCACAGTAGGTTAGAATTCTTCATTAAAATGGAGAGTGATGTCATTCCTTCTGAGACTAGTGTCCTGAAATTAAATGAATGAAGTTACAGTGGTATGAAGCGTGAGCTAGCTGTGATAAATTGTGCATGAGTATTTAAATGGAAAATGGGAGATGGTTAAGATAAACATTTAAAGAGTGAAGAAATAAGCTACAAAAGTTATTTATCCCAGGCAGGCACAAAAGCAATATAGGAAATAAGGTCAACCATGACAAATAAAGGAAATTTATGCGTCGTATTTAAGGAAGAAGAATACATATTTGCAAACTAAAATAACACCTCGGGATTTGGAACAGTTTAGATTTCAGCCAAAGGATTAATTAGGGGGGAAAATAAAGTATAAAGAGTAAGCTTGCAGGAACAACATAATGGTTTTAATTCATTCACAGGATGTGGGTGTCACTAGCTAAGCCAGAATTTATTGCTTATCCCTGACTGCCCAGGGAGCTGTTACAAGTAAACTACTTTGCTATGAGGCTGCAGTCACATGAAGGCCAGAACAGGTAAGCATGGCAGTTTCCTTCCCTAAAGATGAAGACATGAAGGAGTCAGGAGGGTTTCCTGACAATCAACAGGCCTCTTAATTCCAAAGTGATAGGAAAATCTTCAAAGGTCAAAACAAGAAAAAGATAAGTAAAGATGAATATATGGTCAGAAACAGATGGCAGACCATTAAATACATATTTAAACTTTGTTTTCACAAAGGAGGACACCAATAAGGGAATCATAGGGTCTAATGGGAAGGATGAACTAAAACAAATTAGTAGGATATTTAATTATGGGATATGATGAAATGGCTGAGGCATTGAACAGGTATTTTGTATCGGTCTTCATGGTAGAGAACACTAATAACATGCCAGTGATTGACAAAGAGATGAAGGTAGGTGAGGACCTGGAAACACTTACTAATACGGAAGAGGTAGTGTTGGACAAGCTAATGGAGATAAGGATTGATAAGTCTCCTGAACCTGATGGAATGCATCCCAGGGTACTAAAAGAGATGGCGGGAGAAATAGCAGGTGCACTGATGGTAATTTTCCAAACTTCGCTGGTCTCTGTCCCAGTAGATTGAAAAACAGCAAGTGTGATGCCACTGTTTAAAAAGGGAGAAAGACAAGATATGGGGAATTATGGACCAGTTAGCTTAACTTCTGTAGTGGAAAAGATGCTTATCAAGGAAGTAGCAGCAAGGTATCTTGATAGAAATTGTTCTGTTGGGAGATACAGCATGGGTTCACGAAGGGTAGGTCATGCTTGACAAATCTTTTAGAATTCTATTAAGATATTACGAGGGAGGTGGACAATGCGGACCAAGTGGATGTGGTATATCTAGATTTCCAAAAGGCCCTCGACAAAGTGCAACACAAGAGGCTGCTGGATAAGATAAAGATGCAAGGCATTGGGGTAAAGTATTAGCATTTATAGAGGACTGGTTGGATAACAGGAAGCAAAGAATGGGGATAAATGGGGACTATTTTGGCTGGCAATCAGTGACTCGAGGTGTGCCTCAGTGATTGGTGTTGGGACCGCAATTATGTACAACTTATATAGATGATTTGGAGTTGGAGACCACATGTAGAGTGTTAATGTTTGCAGATAACACTGAGATCAGTGGCAGAACAAGATGTGCAGAAGACTGTGAAACTTTGCAGAGGAGCACAGATACATTGAGTGAGTGGGCAAAGATCTGGCAGATGGAATACAATGTAAATAAATGTGAAATTAGCCATTTGAAAGGATTATTACTTGAATGATAAAATGTTGCAGCATGCTGCTATACAGATTCAATTGGGTGTCCTTGTGCATGAATCATAGAAGGTTGATCTGTAGGTACAACAAGCAATTAGGCAGGCAAATGGAATTTTGTCCTTCATTGCTAAAGGGATTGAGTTTAAAAGCAGAGAGGTAATGTTACAGCTGTACAAGGTGCTGGTGAGGCCACACCTGAACTACTGTGTTCATTTTTCATCTCCTTGCTTGACAATGGATGTACTGGCCCCACCTCAGGGAGGGGGTGATTCCGGAGTTCAGGGGTTTGGCTTATGAGGAAAGACTGACTAGATTGGAATTCAGAAAATTGAGGGGTATTTTATAGAAACATATAAAATTATGAAGGGAATAGATAAGCTAGAAGTAGAGGGGATGTTTCTACTGGTAGGTGAAACTTGGACAAGAGGGCATAGCCTCAAGATCAGAGGGAACAAATTTAGGACTAAATTGAGAAGGAACTTCCTCGCCTAGAGAATTGTAAATCTATGGAGTTCCTTGCCCAGTGAAGTAGTTGACACTACTTCAGTAAACATTTTTACAGCTAAGGTAGATTTTTTTTGAACAATAAAGGAATTAAGGGATACAGTGAGAGTGTGGGTAAGTGGATCTGCACCACAAAAAGATTAGCCATAATCTTATTGAATGGCGGAGCAAGCTTGAAGGGCCAGACAGCCTACTCCTGCTCCTAGTTCTTATGTCTTATTATTGTAAAGACTCTCAACTCTGAGTGAAAACAAATGTTTCCTCATCTCTTTTTGAACATGATCACACTTTTATGTTAAGAACTGGCAGATGGAGTTCAATTTAGATAAATGCAAGATGCTGCAATTTGGAAAAGAAAATCAGAGCAGGACTTAATGTTAAGGAACTGGAGAATGTTGCTGAACAAAGAGACTGTGGATTGTAGGTTCATAGTTCGTTGAAAGTAGTGTCACAGGTAGATAGGATAGTGAAGGCAGCATTTGGTATGCTTTCCTTTATTGGTCAGACCATTGGGTCTCAGAGTTCGGAGATCATGTTGCGGCTATACAGGACATTGGTTTGGCCACTTTTGGAATATTGCATGCAATTCTGGTCTCCTTCTGGATATTGTGAAACTTGAAAGGGTTCAGAAAAGCTTTACAAGGATGTTGCCAGGGTTGGAGGATTTGAGCTATAGGGAGAGGCTGATTAGGCTGGGGCTGTTTTCCCTGGAGCTTCAGAGGCTGAGGGCATAGACTTAAGGTGAGAGAGGAAAGATTTATAAGGGGCAACTTTTTCACAAAGAGAGTGGTGTGTATAAGGTATGAGCTGCCAGAGGAAGTGGTGGAGGCTGGTACAATTACAACATTTAAAAGGCATCTGGATGGGTTTATGAATAGGAAGGGTTTAGAGGGATATGGGCCAGGTGCTGGCAAATGGAACTAGATTAATTTAAGATAGGTTAGCCTGGATAGGTTGGACCGAAGGGTCTGTTTCCAAGCTGTACATCTCTGTGACCTGCACCAGGTTGTGAAGGGATCCACCCTTCTGAAACACCAGTGAGTTGACTGGGGGAGAAACTGTTCCCCTATTCCCACTCTGGGAAGGTGTTTATTTATCCCATCGTCTATTCCACCAGCAATTACACACTGGGGAAAAGCTGTTCACATGCACCATGTGGAGGAGGGGATTTGCCCATTCATGTAACCTGCCCATTTGCCCATTCATGTAACACTAGTGAGTTCAACAGTAAATACAGTGTTTGGATTTTGCAGCTTATCACATCCATGCCTTAACCATGTTCAGGGGACTCTGTTTCTGCTGATGTTCTCAACTCAGTAATGGGTGTTAATACTCTGCATCTCAAATAAACTATCTTTGTATTACATTTAGTGTGATGTCTTTTAAATGTTTCTAACACAAGATCATTCCTTTTCAAGCACTCTCCCTCTCTCCATGTCCTCCATCCTCAACTCCATACACAAGAGCGAGAAACCCATGAAGCTGCTTTGTCAGAAGACTCTATCACTTTCTATGCTACTTAAGTTAAAAATCACACAACACCAGGTTATAGTCCAACAGGTTTAATTGGAAGCACACTAGCCTTCGGAGCGACGCTCCTTCATCAGGTGACTGAGGAGCGTCGCTCTGAAAGCAAGTGTGCTTCCAATTAAACCTGTTGGTCTATAACCTGGTGTTGTGTGATTTTTAACTTTGTACACCCCAGTCCAACACCGGCATCTCCAAATTATGCTACTTAACTATGTGATCTGCCTATATTGTTTGCAAGACAAAACCTTTCACTGTGACTCGGTACATGTGACAATAAATTTAATTCAATTCAATTCAGAATGGATACAATCTGATCAGCTGTTCCTGCCGCTTCCCTCTCTTTCACTCTCCCAATGGGCCAACCTCCCCTGATGGTATCCAGTTTGTCTCTGAACTCCCTTTGGGCAGGTTTCCAGTTTGGACTAATGGTGGTAGAATTAGTTGAAGTCTCTTCCCTGCACACACTCCGCTAATGAAAATGCTGACAAAAGCGCGGATGGGGTGAGGATATTGTCTGAGATCGACAAAGAAAGCTGTGCCTGAGTTACATTGAAACAGACTCACTCAGGGAGTGATCAGCTCGCACGGATTTATGACACAAGTTGTATCTCTCTGAGTTACATTTTAAACAGGCTTGGGGATTCGTGAGGTTGCATTGAACAAGCTGTGTTGGAGAGTAGGAGTAGGCCACTCCGCCCCTCAGGCCTGCTCCTCCAATCTAGATCACAGGTAATCATCTCTCTCTGTACCGCATTCCCATACTATTCCCATATCCCTGATGTCACTAATGAAAGGAAATATATCAATCTCTGTCTTCAACTTCAACCTACTGAACTTCCTCACCCCTCTGGTTCATCAAAAGTTCATCAACCTCGGAGAGGAGTCTCCACCTCAATTGGAAAAGGCTTGCCCTTTATTCTGAGATTCTGTCCCCAGTTGTGGACCCCATAGTCAGGGGTAACATTCTTTCTACATCTATTCTCTATCCCTTTTGAGAAAGTGTACATTTCCATAAGATCATTTCACATTCTAATCAACTGCAGTGATTAGAGACCCAATCTGCTCAATCCCTCCTCATACAACAGTCCCATCATCCCAGGAATCTGTCTGGTGAAACTCCACATGCACTGCCTCTATGGCAAGTACATCCTTTCCAAGGTAAGGGGACCAGAATTCTGCATAATCCTCCTGGTGTGGTCTCCCCAGTGCTATGTACAAGCGAAGCAAGATTGCTTCAGTTCTTGACTCCTTTTGCAATAAAGGAGAACATCTTCACTGGACCAGGCATAATAACTTTCAGTGAGTTAAGAAAAAAGGACGTTTTTGGACATCTTTCCAATCTCTCACCATTTAAGAAATGCCTTACATTTTTTCGAACCAAAGTAGATAACCTTACTTCCCCACATTATATTCCAACTGCCATGCTCTTGCCCACTCTTTATTCTAGTCTAAACTCCTTGAAGCTCTTTACAGATGTCTTGCATTGCACATTCCCATTAACATTGTGTCATCTGCAAATTTGTAAATTTTATAAATCCATTCCCTCCCCCCTCTAAAATCGTCACCACCAGGTCCCACCTCCAGCTGTGAATAGCAGGAGTCCAAGCATTGATCCTTATAATAACCTATTGATCACAGACTAGCAACCTGAGAATGACCTATGCATTCCTACTGTCTGCATTCTGCCTCTCAGTTGATCGTAGCATATTCTTATTAATCCAGTGCACTTTAGTTTTATTCACCACCTCTGTACAATGTTATCAAAACCTTCTTAAAATCTACAAAAACCACATTCATTTATTCCCATTTCTTGATTCTGCTGGTAATATATTTAAAGAACAGACAAGATGTTTCTGAAACATAATTTCCCCTTAATAAATCGATCTGACCTGCCCAATTGGATAATTATTTTCTGAATATTCAGTGAGCACTTCTTTATAATAGACTCTAGCATTATTCACCAATTAACGTCAATCTAACAAGTTTCTAGCTCTCTGGTTTCCCTCTCCTTTCTTTAAAAGTGCCGGGACATTTACAACCTCTCAATCTGCAGGCAATCAATTGCAAAAATAATCAGAGTCACAGAGATGTACAGCACTGAAATGGACTCTTTGGTCTAACTCACCCATACCGACCATATGTCCTAAACTAATCGAATCCCATCTGCCAGCATTTGGCCCATATCCCTCTAAACCCTTCCTATTTGTATACCCATCCAGATGCTTTTTAATATTGTAATTGTACCAGCCTCCAGCACTTCTCTGGCAGTTTATTCCATACACTCACCACCCTTTGACAAATTGTACCTTTGGTCCCTTTTAAATTTTTCCTCTCTCACCTTAAATGTATGCCCTCTAGTTTTGGACTCCACTACCCTGGGGTAAAAACCTTTGCTCTTAACCCTATCCATGCCCCTCATGATTGTATAAACCCCAATAAGGTCACTTCTCAGCCTTGGATGCTCCAGAGAAAACAGCCTCAGCCTATTTAGCTTCTTGACAACATCCCTGTAAATTTTTTCTGAACCTTTTCAAGTTTAACAACATCTTTCCTCTAGCAGGGAGAGGAGAATTACACGCTGTATTCCAAAATGGTCTAACCAATGTTCTGTACAGCTGCACCATGACCTCCTAACTTCTAAACTCAATCATTGATCAATAAAGAAAAGCACTCCACTTTCAAGCAATGCAAGGTCTCTTTGTTTAGCTACACTCCCCAGGACTTTTCCACTAAGTGTATATGTATGGCATTTTAACATAAGTTACTAATTTATCTACTATCTCCACAACCATCACTCAATAATGAAGGTCCTGGAAATGTCTCAAGTTACAGACCTATTGATTCCTCCAATTCTACTTGTTTATTAATCTTAGAATTTTTCATCATAATTATTTCTGGGAGACTTCTTGTATGTGACTGTGAAGATAGACACAAGTACTCAGATTCTTTGCTGTTTCTCTATTTTCCATTAAAAATACTCCATCTCCTCCTGGGATAGACCCACAATTGCTTTTGACAATCTTTTCACTCTTGCATACTTACAGACATCTTGACAATCCAGTTAATTACCTTTTCCAGGTCAGTTGAGGAGGAAAATGCTTTTAACTCAATCATGACAGGAAACTGCAGGGAAGTATCAAATGAAGACCGGGGGAATATCTGTCTCACAAGAGTAAAGCTCAGAGTAACAGTCAACCCAGTGCAGCATCTGGTTATTTCCTTTCCTGTGTATTTCACCATCTGCCAATTTCAGGCAGAAGTGATGGTTGTACCAAGTTCTTTCTCGATCGCATCACACACAGCACATAGATTTCAATCAGTGACCGCAGTTTGGATTTCTTTGCTCTGATTGACCCAGTGTTATTTGCACTGTATCTTCCTGCAGTAGACATGACGGTCTTGGTTCATTCCTAGTGGTGCAACAATTGCCAACAGGAATTAATCAGCACTTCCCCATTGGAGATGTTTATTCATAGAACATATCAGAGATTGAATTGTAGATCTTGCACAAAAGATCAACTAAAGCAGAAGTTCAGAACAGCAGTGTAATCAGGGAAAGATCACAGACAGTGTTTTAATCAGAGATCCTGCAGCACTGAAAGACAACGACACATCCAGAATATCAAACACTAGTCAGTTACAGGAGATGTTTACAAACCACACATTGTCAGCCTATCAATCCTGGGTGTGATTAACAGCAGTAGTAACAGCAGAATCCAAATGCTGCACTAACGTGTGAATTCGCTGATGTGTCAGTAGATGAGATGACCGAGTGTATCCCTTCCCACACACTGAGCAAGGGAACGGCTTCTCTCCAGTATGAGAGAGTTCATGTAAATGCAGGCTGCCAGACTGAGTGAATCCCTTCCCACACTTGGGGCAGGTGAATGGTCTCTCCCCAGTGTGAGTGCGTTGGTGTGCAGTGAGGGTGGATGACTGCCTGAATGTCTTTCCACAGTGAGTGCAGCTGAATGGCTTCTCCTCGCTGTGAATTCGCTGATGTGACCGAAGGCTGGATGAGTTTGTTAGTTCCTTCCCACACACTGTGCAGGTGAAAGGCCTCTCTCCAGTGTGAACTCGCTGGTGTGCACTGAGATTGGATGAAGATCTGAACCTTTTCCCACAGGAAGTGCAGGTGAATGGCCTCTCCTCAGTATGAACTCTCTGATGTGACAGCAGATTCGACGACAAAGCAAATGACTTCCCACACAAAGAGCAGGTGAATGGCCTCTCCCCAGTGTGAGTTCGCTGGTGTGACTGGAGGCCCGACAACTGAGTGAATCCTTTCCCACACTCTGAGCAGCTGAATGGTTTCTCCCCAGTGTGCACTCGCTGGTGCACAATGAGGTTAGACGAACACGAAAACCTCTTTCCACAGTGAGTGCAGCTGAAAGGTCTCTCTTCAGTGTGAACCCGACGATGTAACAGCAGCTGGGAGGACACAGTGAATCCCTTACCACACTCTGAACAGATAAATGGCTTCTCCCCTGAGTGACTGTGGCGATGGTTTTCCAGCTGGTATGGATAATAGAATCCTTTCCCACAATCCTCACATTTCCACGGTTTCTCCATGGTATCATCCCCAATGTGACTGCGTCGATGACGTTCCAGCCGCGATGGATAATTGAATGCTTTCCCACAGTCCTCACATTTCCATGGTTTATCCATGATATCCTTGTGTCCCCAGTTTGGACAATCAATGGTTTCTCCTCACTGGGAATGGGGGATTTTTTTCAGGCTGAATCACTGGTTAAAGTTCTTTACAAAGTCAGGAGACTGGAACACACCATTTGGGCAGGTGTGGGTGATGTTCTCGATCTGTTTCCAGTCACACAGATGTTGAAATCTTCTTCCTCAAACACAACTTCTCCTTTTACATTCAAAGGCCAATGATGTGTAAGTTATGCTGAATCCAGTGAATCTTTCAGATCCTGATGTGAAATTTACTTTCTGTGAATCTTCTCCTTATAACCTGGAAAAGAAGCATAAAACAAATTCAGGACAAACAATTCTAGTTATTACATCAAAGATATCCTCTCCCTTTCTGTCAAAAGCTGTAAATCCTGACCCACACCTTCTCCCTCGGCTGAAATTCAAACTTAGTTCCAGCATTTATTTTCTCCAGCCACAGTTTTCACCCTCCCTGTACTATGGGATTAGAAGGGAGGGAGGGTGTGACACTGAAGGGAACCAGTCCTTGAAAAGGAGCGATCTTGTGTTCGAGAAATTAAAAAGACTCATCACTTAATGTGTTTAAACACAAAATGAATTTATTTCATATTCATCCATAATATCAGCATCTGTGACTGGACTGGACTGGACTCAATTAACCCCAACATAAACATACCATAATGACCATTAGTCAGTGTGATTAACTGAAAAATCCAATCACTATTGTTACTTGTGAATTTCTTGGTGTCTCAGGGAAGTGGATATCTGACTGAATTCCTGTCCACACATGCAGCAGCTGAATAGGGCTCTCATCAGTATGAGTATGCTGGTATCCAGTGAGTTTATCTGATCAACTGTCACACAGTGGAAGCAGCTCTTTGATCTCTGGTAAGTTCATGGGATATCAGGATCCCAGAACTTCTATAGCACTTTGTGAATTGGCCGGTGTCTCAACAGACAATATAACTGAGTGAATTTTCTCCCACACTGGGAACAAGCAAATGGCCTTACTCCTGCGTGAATGTACAGATGAGTTTCCATTTTGAATGGGTAATTGAATTCTTTCCCACAGTCCCCACATTTCTCCTTATTGTGTCTGCACGTGTACATAGACAGGTCAGATGATTGCCTGCATCCTCACTCACACACACAGCATGTGTATAGTTTTTCTCCACTATGAATGTGGCATAGCCTCCCATGTTCACAATTCAAGATAGCGTTCAGATCTGAGAAATTGGATTACTCTTTTAGATTCTGATGGGATGTGTGGTTAAAGTTTCTGCCTGCAAGTTATTCTGATCCAGTATCTTATGCAACTGACCTAAAAAAAAGGGAATGATTGAGAAACTACAAAATCAAAAAGGCAGGTTGTCAAATTGACAAATGAATTTGATCATTTGTCAGGTCAAAACTAGGAAATGGGAACATAAATATTGATAGACTATCACTGTTCTATGATCTCCTTCAGTGAAGAAACCCAGTTTGCAGGTCTGTACTTACATATGACTCTGGCCCCCAAGGGAGGAAAGAAAATATTAGAGAGAGGGAGAGAGTGAGGGAGGAGTTCGAAGTTTGAGGAGATTTGTAGTACAGATTGTGGATTAGGCTGTTGACTTGCTCGCTGCGATAGGAGTGACAGGGAGCAAAGGGTGAACATTTTAGGTGTCATTAACACAACAAGATGCTTGACAGAACTTGCCAAACTTACAATCTTGAATACAGAAGCAGCTGCATGGAAAAATCATTGTTCCTAAATTTCTCTTTGAGTTCACTGTCATGACTTGCCCAACACTCAGTTCAAGATACTTTGAAATTCTGCATATTAAAAAATTAGACTTTCGAAGTCATCGTCTTCAATCCCCATTGCAAACACCACACTCCAGCCAGTGCTTCCTGTCAAAGGTGTGAGGCTAAACCAGGCTTCTTGAAAGTTTGGTAAATGATTTGCCTTCGAGATGAGCTTCCAACTACATATCCACACTATCATTATGACCATGTTGTTGCATCTCAGGAAAAGTACCTAACTCTACCCCACCTCAGCTCATCTGCTTCTGAAAAATTACATGATGCATTTGTCACTACTCAGTTTGATTTTTCTGTCATATGCTTGACAGCCTACAACATTCTATTCCGCATAAATCTCAGATCATCCAGATCAATAAACAAAAAACAAATAACTACAGATACTGGAAATCTGAAACAAAACAATAATTGTTGGAGAATCGCAACAAGTCTGTCAGCATCTATGGAGAGAAAGCAGGGTCAATATTTCAGGTCCAATGACCGTGTCACATTCCAGATCACTGCTTACTATTGATTGTCATGTGTGCTGAAGTAGAGAGAAAAACTTTGTTTACAAGCAGTTCTGCAGATCACAGTAAGCAAGGATGTACAGATCAAAGGTTGTAAAAAAGCTTCGACAGAGGCATATATATTGCATTGCACAAGACATGTCCTGGTGAGATCAGCATATTCTAATAACAGCCAGGAAAAAGCTGCTCCTGAATCTGCTGGAGTGTGTGTGTGTGTGTGTGTGTGCGCGCGCGCGCGTTCTGTATCTTCTGCCTGTGAGGTTGAAGGCTCCCTCACATCAAGTTTGTTTCACCTATGGTTGTTGTGCTTTCTCATAATGCAGCAGCTCAATTTTTAAAACTCAGATTCTCCCTCATAGCCATGTCCCTCAATATCTGTGTCATCTTCTCCAGCTCTGCATCTCGGAATCCAAAGAGCTGAGCCAGTGTCCAACATTCTCATTCGAGATGATACTGAACCCCAGGTATCTGAACTGAAAATGTGTTGCTGGAAAAGTGCAGCAGTCAGGCAGCATCCAAGGAGCAGGAGAATCAACGTTTCGGGCATGAGCCCTTCTTCAGGAATCTTCCTGAAGAAGGGCTCATGCCCGAAACGTTGATTCTCCTGCTCCTTGGATGCTGCCTGACCTGTTGCTCTTTTCCAGCAACACATTTTCAGCTCTGATCTCCAGCATCTGCAGTCCTCACTTTCTCCCAGGTATCTGAAGCCTGGAACTGGGAAATGAAAAAAAAGGACAGTTGAGGAATGCAGTCGAACATTCACAGCAAACTATACTCCATTCATATTGGGAGGGTAAGTTAGAGATTAGAAAGACTCACTCACAAAATTCCAGTAAAATATTCCTGAAGGAAAAGGTTTCCTGTCTGGAAATGCTCACCCTCTCCCACCCTGCAAAAGGAGTTTCCAGGAGCTGTCAGGCAGTGCAGGACAGTAACACACCAACATTCTCTCTTCCTGCTTCCCAACCATCAGCACGCATGCCTCCTGACTGCCTGTTCTCATTGGCCTGCATATGCGCGTGTTCACAGCCGTGATTGGTACTGCACCTGAACAGTGACTCCCCCAGTGAGAATCGGGCAGTCACCCTCGCAGTGCATTCTGGGTAAAATGTACCCATTAATAACTGATATCTCCCCAGATTGCACAATTATAGATAAAATTAAAAACAAACAGGCATAAAAATTGCTGAAGGGAAACTGGACTCAAAAGATTCACTCTATTTTCTCTAACCGGGTGCTGACCCGATGTTGTGTTTCTCCAGCTCTCTTTGTTTTTGTTTCCTCTTTCTTAGCATTTCAGGATTAGATTACTTTACAGTGTGGAAACAGGCCCTTAGCCCAACAAGTCCACACCAACCCGCCGAAGCGCATACCACCCATACCCCTACATTTACCCCTTACCTTACACTACGGACAATTTAGCATGGCCAATTCACCTGACCTGCACATCTTTGGACTGTGGGAGGAAACCGGAGGACCCGGAGGAAACCCACGCAGACACGGGGAGAACGTGCAAACTCCACACAGTCAGTCGCCTGAGGCAGGAATTGAACCCAGGTCTCTGGCGCTGTGAGGCAGCAGTGCTAACCGCTGTGCCACCGTGCCGCCCAGAGGATCTGGGAAAGAAACGTCTGTCCATCGACTAGTCTCCATTTCTTGTGAGGAAATTTGCTGCCGAAGGCAGAATGGCCGAGAAAGTCAAATGGGATTGAATGCTGCCTTATTCTGTCGACAAGGAGGAGACTGGAAGAACACAGCAAGCCAACAGCATCAGCAGATGGAGAAGTCAACTCTTCTTCAGGACTGCATTGGGGGTAAAGGGAGCTGCAGATAAAGGGGATTGTGGGGTAGGACTTTGAGTGGGGAGAGGGTAGAATGGTGAGGTGAACACAGACAGAGGGTTACGGCCTGGGTGATCAATGGGAGGAATAAATCCAATTGTTAGCTGGAAGGAAAAGTTGGTCAGAGGAATGGAAGGGAGGAGTCAGGGGCTAAGAAAGGAGTTTATTTGAAATTGGAGAACTCTGTCACCAGAACATTACTGCGCATTAATGCTAGAAGGTCCCAGCAGACTATCTGCTTGGAGAATACATGATGCACCTCGTGGAAGCTGAATGTGACCTCAGTAATTCAGAGTCTTAACGTCTCGTAGAGCCTGGGACAGAGCTTTCTGCAGTGAAGGTGTAGGACACCATGGAGCAGGCTGAATGTATGTGAACTGGAATATTCACACTCTCTTCATCGATACATCTGAGTTATAAAGTCATAGAGATGTACTGCACGGAAACAGACCCTTCAGCCCAACTTATCCATGCCAACCAGATATCCCAACGCAAACTAATTCCACCAGCCAGCACCCAGCCCATATCCCTCCACACGTTTCCTATTCATATACCCATCCAGATGCCTTTTAAATATTGCAAATGTACTAGCCTCCACCACTTCCTCTGGCAGCTCGTTCCACACACATAACGTTTTCTGCATGAAAACGTTACCCCTTAGGTCTCTTTTATATCTTAACCCTCTCACCCTAAACCTATGCCCTCTAGTTCTGCACACCACACCCCAGGGAAAAGACTTTGTCTATTTATCCTATCCATGCCCATTATAATTTTATAAACCTCGATAAGGTCACCCCTCAGCCTCCAATGCTCCAAGGGAAACAGCCCTGGCCTATTCAACCTCTCCCTATAGCTTAAAAGCTCCAACTCTGGCAACAGCCTTGTAAATCTTGTCTGAACCCTTTCAAGTTTTGCAACATCTTTCCGATAGGAAAGAGACCAGAATTGCATGCAATATTCCAACAGTGGCCTAACCAATGTTCTGTACAGCCACAACATGACCTCCCCACACCTGTACTCAATACTCTGACCAATAAACAAAAGCATACTAAGCTCCTTCTTCACTATCCTATCTACCTGCAACTCTACTTTCAGGAAACTATGAACCCGCATTCCAAGGTCTTTTTGTTCAGCAACACTCCCTCGGACCTTAACATTAGGTGTATAAGATTTGCTTTCCCAAAATGCAGCATCTCACATTTATCAAAATTAAACTCCATTTGCCCCTCCTCAGCCCATTGGCCTATCAGATCAAGATCCTGCTGTAATCTGAGGCAAACTTTTTCACTGTTCACTACACCTCCAATTCTTGTGTCATCTGCAAACTTATTAACTATACCTGTTATATTCACATCCAAATCATTTATATAAATGATGAAAAGTAGTGGACCCAGCACTTGTGACATTCCACTGGCCACAGGCCTCTAATCTGAAAAACAATCCTCCACCACCGCCCTCTGTCTTCTACCTTGAGCCAGTTCTGTATCCAAATGGCTAGTTCTCCCTGTATCCCATTAGCTCTAACCTTGCTAACCAGTCTCCCATGGAGAACCTTGTTGAACGCCTTACTGAAGTCCATATAGATCACATCTATTGCTCTGCCCTCATCAATCCTCTTTGTTACTTCTTCAAAAAACTAAATCATGTTTGTGAGACACGGTTTCACACGCACAAAGCCATGTTGACTCTCCCTGATCAGTCCGTGCCTTTCCAAATACATGTACATCCTCTCCCTCAGGATTCCCTCCAACAATTTGCCCACCACCGACGTCAGGCTCACTGGGCTACAGTTCCATAAGACTAGAAGACCATAAGACATAGGAGTGGAAGTAAAGCTATTCGGCCCATCGGGTCCACTCCGCCATTCAATCATGGCTGATGGGCATTTCAACTCCACTTACCTGCATTCTCCCCGTAGTCCTTAATTCCTCGAGACATCAAAAATCTATCAATCTGGCTTGTCCACTTTTCTTAAACAGTGGGACCAGATCAGTCAACCTCCAGTCTTCCGGCACCTCACCTGTGACTATTGATGATACAAATATCTCAGTAAGAGGCCCAGCAATCACTTCCCTAGCTTCTCACAGAGTTCTAGGGTACATCTGATCAGGTCCTGGGGATTTATCCACTTTTATACATTTCAAGACATCCAGCACTCCTCCTCCGTAATATGGACATTTTTCAAGATGTCACCATCTATTCCCTCTTCCACAGTAAATACTGATACAAAATACTCGTTTAGTATCTCCCACATTTTCTGCGGCTCCACATAAAGGCTGCCTTGCAGATCTTTGAGGGGTCCTATTCTAGTTGGTGAGCGTTTCCAGCATTTTCTCTCATTGCAGACTTCCACCTCATATCGTTTTTGCTTGTGCATGTTTCAGGGATTGTTCTCAGAAATCACTGCAGAAGCACAGGCGGGCAGATATATCTTGGATGAGAAAGACAGTCTCTTGCATGTGAGATTTTATTTAATTCTATCAGTTTGAGGTGGAGATGGAGGAAAAGTTGCTGTTTTTCAAAAATAATCCAACTAAACAACTTCAACTGTGGGACTGTTAGAGGAGACAAGTTTTGAGAGATATCGAGTTATTAAATAGGCATTATCCATGCCATGTGAAAGAAATATTATATTAGATGGAGGGAACACTGGTACCTGATCAAGGTTGTCCACACCCAGATTAGCAACACCTGGAGCTCTGTTTGTACTGAGCCCAGGAAATTCCTTTTCTACTGAGTCAAAGTATTTACACAAAGTGAACTCAAGAGAAACATTTGTCTTTCCTGGACTGAGAATGAAAGGCTTTGGAGTGGCTAGTTATTGAAGATTGAAGGGCAGTGAGCTGGAAATTATACTCTGTTCCCCCTCTGTCTCCAAAGATAATGCCTGACCTGCTGAGGATTTATGGCACTCTTACTTTCTTGCAGACTTTTCTTACTGCAACACAGTCTTGTGTCTGTTGTAGGAATTGCTCCCAGAACCCAGTCTCGAACTATAGGCAGATTGATTAAAGAGCTGTTTTACATCCGGGAGATGGTTGGATGCAGAGGTTGGTCTGAGGCCGCCTGTGAGAGTCACTTTTTGTTATTTCCTTTACATCCAGAGTGGAGTGCGAGGAGAAGCTGCTGGATTTAACCCCCAGCACTGCTGAGACTGATTGGCTCCAATAACTTCCAATGAGAGGCTTTTAAGGGAAGTATTCCCTAGATTAGTTGCTAAACTGAAGTTGTGTGTCCAAAGTTCAGGCATTTGTTTTAGGACAAGGTATTTCTCAAGAATAGTTCTAATCTAATTTTATTACTGAGACACATCCAAGTCTAAAGAGGCCAGCATTCACTGCTGTGCTGCTGTGACAGTTCTTCCACAGTGCTGCTCAATAAGAAGTTACAGGATTGTCAGACAGCAGCCAAAACAGCAACATGGCAGCCAAAACAGCAACAAGAGGACAGTGTGTGTCTGGAGGCGAGTTTACAGCTAATGGTTTCCTACACAGGTTGGTCTTGATGTTCTTCAAGGGAGAATCTGTCAGTGTTATTTCTGTGATGTAGATGAGGAAACCATGAATTGAAATATCCCACTACTCTCACTGTCTCCCCTCCCATTGAGGGCTTGAGTCTGTGAAGGCCCAGAACAGGCAGTAGATTGCCATCCTTGAAGTACATTTATGAACTAGTTGAGTTTTCATGATAATTCAGTAACGTTATTTCTGAGTGTCTATCACACAAATTACCATATTCAAGCAACTCCATTTCAGAATTTCCTTTACTGTCTTAAACAATTGTCTTTCTCATACTCACCTTTTCCTAATTTAAATTTGTTTTACATAGAATCACAGTGCCACATTTATCAGCAAGAATTCCAAACAAACATCCCATCAAGATCTGACATGAGTCAATTCATCAGGACTTGAAAATCATTGCATTGTCAATATCTGTCTGTTCTGTCTTTGGGAAAAGATTTCCAACATCAGTGTGACTGAAAACATTAAGGTACATCCATCCATGTGAATATTCCAGTGAACAGACTGTGGACAGGTCTTGAGCCAAATACCACAGCTTAAAATAACATCACTCTATTCACACTGGGGGGAAAACTGTATCCATGTCTTAAGTATGGGTGAGGAGTCAGCTGATTATCCAGTATGAAGAGACATGAGAGACATGAGGATACCTGCACCACAGAGAAACCATGGAAATGTGGGCACTGTGGGAAGAGTTTCAAATACCCATCCCAGCTGGAAGCTCATCGACGCACTCACCACTGGGGAGAGGTCATATACCTGTTGTGTGTGTGGGAAGGGATTCACTCGGTCGTTTGACCTTCTGAAACTTGAACATACTCACATTGGGGCGAGGCCATTCGCTTGCTCCGAGTTTGGGAAGGGATTCAGTGACTCATCCAACCTCCTGACACACCAATGAATTCACACTGGAGACAGGCCATTCCCCAGCTCCGAGTGTGGCAAGACATTCTCTGTTATCCAACCTCAGTGCACGCCAACTGGTTCACACTGCTGAAAGACCTTTCCAATGTTCGCACTGTGACAACTTTAACTGCAGACATGAAGTGCTGACACATGAACACAGTCACACTAGTGAGAAGCCATCCCCGTGCTCTAAATGTCAGAAACAATTTGTCCATTCAAAAATACCTTCTGAGGCACAAGCTAGTCTACACTGGTGAGAAGTTGTTACCTGCTCCCTCATGGGAAAGGAGTTACTCTGTCATTCCACCTGCTGAGATACCAGCCAGCTCACAACTGACTGCAGAGCAGCTGTCTGTTGCTGCTGTTGTTCTTAGTAAAACTTTGAGTTATCCATCCCCTGGAGGACTGGGTAATCGATATGATGGAGAATTGATCCATCCACTGGAGAGCAGGAAGCAGGTGCAGTGGAACAGAAAAATATCTACTGCTTGTGATGTGTCATGGAGAAGCAAGCAGAGAGACACAGAGTGAGAGGGAGTGACTGTGACTTTGATTCATCACATTTTAATTCATTCATTCAAAGTATGACCCATTGCAGCCAGAGCTGGGCCTCCACACACACACTGACACGGAGAGACACAAAACCATATTCATAGACACACATACACCCAGACAGAGAGAACACATAGGTAGGTCACATCAACAGACAGAAAAACAAACAGAGACAGGCCCGCAGAGAGAGAGACACACAAACACAGACACACACACGTAGACACTCACAAAAACATCCATATAGAGGTACACACAAACACTGTCCCACAGCATATCTCCACGGTTGAACTCAAGTTCATTTGTACAATAAACTTGATAATTTGCACAATAGATTTGTGTAATTACCGTTTGTTTGTGAAATGGTTTGATGCATTTGTAGATTTCTCAGAAACTCAAAGTAAACCTGCTGATTTTGGATTAGATGAGAGATTAGATTCTCTACAGTGTGGAAACAGGCCCTATGACCCAACCAGTCCACACCGACCCTCGGAAGAATAACCCACCCAGATCCATTTCCCTTTGACTAATGCACCTAACACTGTGGGCAATTTACCACGGCCAACTCACCCGACCTGCACATCTTTGGACTGTGGAAGGAAACCGGAGCACCCAGAGGAAACCCATGCAGACATGGGGAGAATGTGAAAACTCCACACAGTCAGTCGCTCGAAGCTGGAACTGAACCTGGGACCCTGGTGCTGTGAGGCACTGAGCGTGACTTGTTCACTTCAGTCCCACTTATACCTTGTGTTGATCTGTGTGAAAAATTCTGTGAAATAAATATGTTCATTGGTTGCAGAAGCCAGTGTTCTGCTGTCTAAATGAATCTGAGTTGTGGCTGCTGCCAGTTTGAAACTACAGTAGTTTTGTCTTGGTGTGGATTTCAAGTCTGAGATGAACTGGGAGAAGGACAGTGACAAACAGAGGCAGTCTGGACTAAAGTATTCAGCTGCTTTTTCCCCTCACACCACTTCCTTACTCCTTCGAATCTCACAAATATGTCTCTTGGTGTGGCCCATACCTGGGGAAGGTTTGCTCCAGTAAACAGAGCTGGGAGCCAACTGGATGAGTTGAGATTTGGGTGGAGACGGGTCATTGAGCGACAGACCTGAAAGTGTTTGAAGTAGCTCCTTGCAGCCATTGTTCCTTTTGCCATGTGGACAGGCGAAGAGGGCAGTATCAGAGATTTCTGTCTGTCTCTACATCTGTGTAAGAATGTGTGTGGGTATTGTTGGAATCTCAATGTTAGTTTTGATTCATTAACCTACCACATCCCACCCTCTCCCTGAAGCAAATCCCAGAAGCAGGGTCTGGCCCTCCTGGAAATGAGAGAGCATGAGAAACTAGTGAGGGAGCTAGGACCCCAACTACAACAGTGAATATTGCTTCTCCAGTCTCTCCATAACTCCTGTATGTTTCTCTGACTTCTTTTCACTTTTCTTGCTCTCTCTCTCTCTACCTCTCTTTTATCTGCGCTCTCTTACTTTGACTTGTTCCTTTGTACTTCTAACTTTTACTGCTTTCTGCCTTTGTCTCTGTTCTTTCTCACACCTTACTTTTGTAATCCCATTTCTTTTTCATGCCATTTTTCTTTGGTTTCATTCTCTACCTCGTCTTGCTGCCTTTATCTCTGTTCCTGCTCAAAGTTTACATCTTCCCTCTTCTTGTTTCCTCTCTTTTTCCTAACTTGTATTACCTTGTCTCTTTTTTCACTGTGTCTTTACAGATCTCTGCCAGGTTCTGCAGCCCCTCTACAAATTATACATCCCCAAAATGATGCAGTCCTCCCACCAAGTTGTGTGTCCCCACCAAATTTTGTAGTCCCACAATAGTGGGCGGCATGGTGGCACAGTGGTTAGCACTGTTGCCTCACAGCGCCAAAGACGACTGACTGTGTGGAGTTTGCACATTCTCCCCATGTGCTCCGGTTTCCTCCCACAGTCCAAAGATGTGCGGGTCAGGTGAATTGGCCACACTAAATTGCCCGTAGTGTTAGGTAAGGAGTAAATGTAGGGGTATGGGTGGGTTGTGCTTCGGCAGGTCGGTGTGGACTTGTTGGGCCGAAGGGCCTGTTTCCACACTGTAAGTAATCTAATCTAATATTGCACCCTATCTATCCATCAGATGTTTGCACACCCTCTAACATTGGTTCTCCTCCTGAACATCAGTTTGTGTGGCGCCATCCAATTTTGCAAACCCACAAATCTTGCTGTCCCTGTGCTGAATTATACATCCTCAATGCTAGATTCCGACTAAAAATGGACATCCCATTTTGTCCCCCCAAAACTTGGACGTGCACCTCTCAAATGTTGCACCGCTCCAAATATTGTGCCCCAAATAGTGTGCACCACCCTGACTTTACACGCCCCAGCTTTGTGCCACCAAACTTGTGCAAACCCCTCCAGTTTTGCACCCCGATATTATTCTCTCTTGCAGCCCCCAGAATGTCCCCACTAAGTTATGCACTGCCTCATTTTGCTGCTCTCCATGTCTTCCTCAGCCCCAATTACACAATAGCCAATATTTTGCTGAGTGCCCCAAAAGTTTTACACATTCTCCCAAATTTTGCACAACTCCAAGATTTGTGCCACTGCCAAATTTTGGATTGCTAAGATTTTTTTTCTATATTCTTTCATGAGATGAGGACATTGCTAGCTGGGCAACATCTATTGCCTACCCCTAATCTCAGACAGCAGTTAAGAGGCAACCATACTGTTTTGGGTCTGGAGTCACATGTAGGCCAAACCACGTAAGGATGGCAGTTTCCTTCCCTAAAGGGCATCAGTTAACCAGATGGGTTTTCCTGACAATATCACGAGATCTTTAATTCCAGTTAATTACTGAATTCAAATTCCACTATCTATCGTGGCAGAATTCAAACCCAGGTCCCCAGAATGTTATCTGGGTCTGTGGATTAACAGTCCAGCGGTAACACCACTAGGCCATCTTTTAACACCCAAACTTGCATCCCCCAACCCAGGTTTTGCAGGCCTTCCCAAATGATGCACCTCCACAAAACTACATCCACCCCAATTATACAGCCACCTCTCCAATTTTGTGCCACCCATAATTTGTAAGCCTCCCATCAAGTATTTGCAAGTCTTCAAGATCCCCCTATTTTTGTGCCTCCAAATTTTACATTTCCCCAAATGTTGTCCCCACCTCAGATTTTGTACTCCCCAATAATTTTTTACCTTTCCTCAAACATTATCCCTCCCCCATATATTTGTGCCATTCCGAATTTACATGCTCCCCATATTTTGGATGCAAAACTGGAGGGAATGGCACCACTCTCCCCTTTTCTCCTCCAAGTTTTACACCTTTCAATTTTGCCCCACCCCCTCCAATTTTTAAATTATCCCAAACACCTCAATAAGATTCCAATCTCTAACTCACTCCCATGCATCTATGACTCTGTACATAAATCACCTCAAACCCCTTAATTAGATTTTAGTCTGTAACTCACTTCCAGGTATCCATTAGTCTATATAAAAACCAGCCTGAATCCCTGGATTAGATTCTAGTCTGTAACTCACTCGTGATTTTGTTATCTTCTATATAAAACGACTCAAAATTCCTCAATCAGATTTGACTATAACACATTCTCCAGTATGTGTTATGCTCTATATAAAACCCTTGTCCCCTTGAATAGATTTCAGTTTGTAATTCATTCCCTGTTGTGTTATGCTTTAAATAAATTCACTGAGACCATCAATGAGATTCTAGCCAGTAGAAACTGAATAACCGAATGTTAAACTGGGAGCAGGAAAAGAGAGAGCTGCAATTTAGTTTTTGCTACATTCTGTTTCTCCAAACAAATAATTTTATGAAGTGCAGAGGTTCAATAAGGCAGCTCACTACCACTTTCTCAAGGGCTGATAGGAATGGGGGATAAATGCTGATCCAGCCAGTGATGCTCTCATCCCCAGGACAAATGAAAAAATACGAAGTCTTTGCCCTCATCATCAACTGCTACTGCCGCAGTCTAACTCAATGTGATGTGCTTCCTATCCCAGGACACTCACTCCCTTCTGTATCTGAATCCTGCAACATCTCCCCATTTAAATTAAAAGATCTCTATACATTCTTCCTGATAAACATCATACTCTCCTCTCTGTACCACATCAGACAATGTTTTACCCACTCACTGACTATCTCTATATTGCTCAGTTTGTATACACTTTACATCCTCTTCACGACTTATCTTCCAAATGATTTTCAGCAAGAAAATGTTCAATTTTTAAATCAAATACTGACCTGAACTGATGCCTGTTGGAAATCCAAATATTCTTCTGTTGTTCTCTGTCCCTTGGTCAGCGTGTTTCTGTCTGTTTCTCTCTCCTCTTCTAAAATAGCTGTAATTGCCACTTTCATCCATCGGCCTTCTTGAGTTGGTTCATTGTGAGCATATCCCCTGTACAATCACAGCAAGACTTCCTCACTTCCCTAGTCCCAAGCCGTGGTAATAACTGGCAACCCATTAGTTGTTCTACTAATAGTTGGTGACACCATGACATTAGGTTTTCGTGAATCGTGTTCATCAATCTGAAAAATAATGTTTAATAGCAAGGGTAAAGAACTACACACACACATACACGCGCACATATATTTATTAGGAGCATGGAATGACAAAATAATATTAGGATTTTCAAACATTAAAGCTCCATGAAATAATCCATAGATGTCAGATTAACACAGGACATTAACACAGCTGTGTCAGGATCAAGGCTTACCTCCCCGTGAAACCTGACAGGCTCCTGTATCACATATTGTGTTGGAATCAAATGTTGTTTGTGGGAGCAGGCCATGGCACATGGGATAGGATGACTTCATGGGTGGATATTAAGGACCAGGAATTTAATAGAGAATCAGAACAGAAGAGAGAGAATCAAATAAAGAACTTGGAGTTGAATTTGTGGAGTGGTCCCATTCTTATTGAGAATGTTTGACCAGTGACATTTTGATGCTATTGTCTCAATGGCAAGAATTCAAGGATAAATCTTTGTATGTTTGTGTGTGTATCCGATGCAATGTTTTACTGTACCACGGAGTGGTTGATGGGGACACTGGAGAGCAACTTTACTTTCTTTCCATACCAATGCTATCCCAGTCCTGGAATTGCTTGATGAGGATACAGTAAAGAGAGCTTTACTGTGTATCTAATACCATGTTTACATTACCTGGGAGTGTTTGATGGGGCCATGTGGGGAATATTTGCTTTAGAACACAGGAACAGGAGTAGGCCATTCAGCCCTCAAGCCTGCTCCATCCTTCAATGGAATTATGACTGACCTGTAGCCTATTGGCCTGACCCCAATACCTTCCTCTGGCTCATATACCTTGCCACCCTTTACGTACCAAAAACTTATCTATCTCAGATTTAAACTTAACAACTTACCCAGCAGCCTGCCACTTGTGGAAGAGAGTTCCAACATCTACCATCCTTTGTGTGTCAAAGTGCCTCCTCAATGCTCAGACTCTGCTCCCTCATTCTCAAGTCTTCAACGAGTGGAAATAGTTTATCTTTATCAACCCTGTCTTGTCCTATTAAGAACTTAAGGTCTTCAATCAGATCAGTTCTTAACCTTCTAAATTCTCAGATAACACTGCTCATTTGTATAATCCCTCCTCAGAACATAACTCGTGATGTCTATTTATAAACCATCCCAAAACCTCAATAAGATTCCAAACTATTACACACTCCCACGTATCTGTTATTCTACATATAAACCATTTTGAACCTCTATTAGATTTCAATCTGTAACTCACCCCTTCAATCCAGTAATTCTAAATCTAAACCACCTCTAATGCTTTGATTAGATTCTAGTATGTGTTATTCTATGTATATGACACAAATGCCTCGATTAAATTCGAACCAGTAACTCAGTCTGTGATTCTATAATTCTCTATATAAACCCCTCAGTTAGATTCTAATCTGCAACTCACTTACATGCATCTGTTATTCTAAGTATGAACCACCACAAACCTCTCGATAAGTTTCCAATCTATAAGTCCATTCCATGTATCTGTGACTCTGTACATAAACCAGTCTGAATCCCTCAATTAGATTTCAGTCTGTAATGCTCTCCTGTGTATGATATTCTACATACAATCAACCCCGAACCCTTCAGATTCCAGTTTCTAACTCATTCCAGGGTATCTACTTTTCTACATAAAAACCATGACCAATTCCCTCAATTAGATTCCAGTCTGTAACAACCACCCCAACCCCTTAATTACATTTAAGATGGTAACCCACTCTTGGGTATCTGTGACTCTGGACACAAACTACCTCAAACCCCTCAACTACATTCAATGCTGTAACTCTCAGTCTTGAGTATTTGTTATTTTGTATAAACACCACACATCCCCTGGATTAGATTCCAGTCTGTAACTCACTCCATCGTACCTGTAACACTGTATATAAATTATCCCAAATCCCTCCATTAGATTTCAGACTGTAAATCAATTCCCCTGTGGGGCTGCTGGTGACGTCAGAATGGGGATATTTCACAGTGAGTTTAACTGTCTCTCTCTTCAGACTATACCTGCCCACCACATGATGGATTGGGACATTATCAAGAGAACTTTGTCCCAGATGTAATGTCTGATAGTCTAGGGAGTGGTTGATGGGGACGGGGCTGGGAATCTTTACTTTGGGGCAGAGGAACAGAAGGCCATTCAGCTCCTTGAGACTAGAATCTGATCGGGGTGGTTTAAGCGTAGGGCAGTTTTCGACGCAATATTGCGGCACGAGGAATTCATAATTACTCAAGATCTGAAGTCCCAAATATAGGTTTTCCGGAGCCGCAGGAAGCCCCCGGCTGGTTCCCTGAAACATTCACCGGCTTTCGGCCGCCATCTTGGTTCACCGGGGGAGGCGGGGGTCAGCGCGGTGACGTCACCGTAAGTGGGCGGTGTCATGTGTCGCCCCACCCCGGCTCTCCACAAACCTGAGCTCTGTGGGTTTGTTTGGTTACTTCTGGTGGGAGGGAGGGCTTACTGGGGGAAAAGAACAAATATGAAGGGAAGCTAAAGCTGGTTGTGATTTTAAAAAAAGCAGCAATCCCAGCAGAATTCAACTTCTGTAACCCCCAGAAATTTACAGGACTCTTAGCAGCTGGATACCTGACTGAATCCTTCCTGCACTTGGAGCAGGGGAATGGTCTGTCCCCTGTGTGACTGCACCATCGGGTGGGCAGCTCAAGTGGGAAACTGTATTCCTGTCATTGTCCTGATATTTCCACAGGATCTACATAGTGTAGGTATGTCTTTGTCTCTCGACTTAATGGTCAGGTTAATTCTAGTCCAATGCACAGAACATTGAATAGTGCACAAAGTCATTTCAAGTTAAAGCTCTTTCCATAGCCAGAACATTCGCACTCAAGCTGTGTAACAGGTTTCTCCACCGTCTACTGCAAGACCATATGTAATACGAATAGGAGTAGGCCACTGGGCCATTCCTGATGAAGGGCTTATGCCCAAATGTCAATTCTCCTGCTCCTTCGATGATGCCTAACTAGCTATGCTTTTCCACAACCACATTCTTCAACTCTGATCTCCAGCATCTGCAGTCCTCACTTCCTCCATTGGGCCATTTAAGCCTGTTCTGCCATTCAATAGATTGTGACCGATCTTATGTTTCTAATGTCCTCTTTCAGCACATTTCCTGTAATCCTTGTAAAATATCTCCACTAAGGCTAGTATCCTGTCACCAAGTCACCCTTTATTGACACAGGGATAGTATTTGACATTGGTCTAGCTCCCTCAGAGTTTACTCTTAGAGTAAACAGAACCTCTGGCAAGCCTGTTTGTATCTGTCAACCCCAAACAGGAACTCATATTCTATGAGGTCCATCTCAAATTGTCCATTTTGGCTTTAAATATGCGCATGGACTTTGCCCTCACAGTTCTGTGGCAAGGAGTTCCACCTATCTGACAGAAGGAATTCTTCCTCATTTCACTTTAAATTGGAGCTCTTTATTCAGATACTATGCCTTCTAGTCCAAGACACTCCCATGAGGATGGAACATCCTCTCAGCATTTACTCTGCAAAGCCCCGAAAGAATCCGATTTGTCTCAATGAGATCATCTCTCATTGTTCGAAATTCAAATCAGTACTGTTACACTCACTCAATCTGTGTCACTGCTTAAAGCTCTTCCACAGTTAGTGCACTGTGTTGGAACCCTTGCTGATTATTTAAAAATAATTTTTGGTTTGAAACTGAGAACTAAATGGGGTTTTCTGGCTGTGAATAAACAAGCTGTTGTTTGTTTTTGAGGCCAGGCCTGAAAGTTAATTGCAGGTTCGTTCTTAATCAAAAATTCTACTAGACTCTTTAACTCTGTCGTGTGGCAGGGAGGCATAGCCAGACAGGAGCCATTTGGCCATTAAGGAGGTCAGTATTTGGGAACTGGTGCCAGCAAATCTGAGAAAAACAAACAGAAGGAGGGGCTAGAGTTTTTTGAACTAGGATTTTCTGAGAAAAGGAGTTTGCCTGTTGATGCCACAGCATGAAGGTTTGATAATCCTATGTTCCTGTGAAACAATGCATCATGGAAACTGCTTAAGTAATCTGGTCTGTGAGAAACAAAGCTCACTCACTTCAATAATTTCAGTCCGAGACAAGATCTGAATCAATAGTGTCATTTATTTTACACTTGCAAGTGGGTGTGATGTCCACAAAGCAGGGACAAAAAAACACACTGAATTCAACAAATACTCGATATTTATATAATTTGGTTCCTACATTTTTTTTCTTATTTCATTGTTTCCCCCCCCCCCCCCCCCCCCCCCCCCCACACCGTTTACATCCTCCACTTCCCTAAGACCGGTACCCATTACTCCTGTTTATCTCTTGTCTTATCTGGCCTTGTCCGTGAGAAAATGCTTATTCCTGTTCTCACATGGCCATTTGACCTCATCCTGCTGTGGGCACATCCTTGCCTTGCCATTATTTACTCCCTCCATCTGTGCCGCCCCTCTCAGCATCTTATCACTAAGCCCTTTTAATTGGGGTTTATTCCTGTGTTTCTGTAAAAGTGGGAAACAGATGTTTATACCTACTGTTTATACGGGCATATTTAGTTTAACTGCTTCTCTTTACAGCATTTTATCTAGTGCCTGTATTATCTACCATTGTTTTGCAGTCCCGTTTCTTTCTTGCATACATTTTTAGCTAATACAAAAAACAATTATGCATTTCCTCCACATAGTTTCCATTCTTGTTGACTCAGCTCTTGGCTGAAACAATTACACACTGATGTGAGTTCATTCACCTTGTATCAGAAATTATAATTGCAGAATTGCAGAAGTAACATTAATTTACCTATATCTCACATGGTCAGTTTTTTAAAATAATTTTAATTGATCCATTAACTGTTTGTCTATCTGTCTTTGGTGTGAATGGGGCTGTAACAAAGATGATTGGGTTAAATCATTGCTGTGTTCACTTAGTATGTGCAGCCTGTTCTTGAAAGGCTGTCGTGAGATTGATTGGAAAATGTCTGCACCTTTGTCACGGAGCTGGCTGCCAATGTCAAAAAGGCTGAGAGAATCAGTCAGAAAGTGAAGGGGAGTAACTGAGTGGGTGGGGGTGATTTGGAAATTGGGGGCATCTTCTCCACCCCCACCCCCCCAACAGGCACACATACTCCCACTCCCACTAAACCCTGGCTCCAGCTTTCCTTCCCTCCCCCATTTCACTGCTTCCCCACCCCCTCCCCTCCTCTCCCCATTCCCTCACCCCCTCCCCTCCTCTCCCCATTCCCTATCTATTCTCTCCCTTACCCCATTCACACCTCTCTCTTCTTCCCTCTCCTCTCCCTCCTCCAATTTATTCCTTTCTCGTGCCTCTTTTCCACCTCCCCTCATCCTCCCCTGTCCATGCCCCAACCCCTTCTTGTTATGGATCATTTATTTATTTGTTTGGTATTTTCTTGTTATTTCAGTCGATTGTGTCTAAATGAGGTTTCCATTGCTGCCCATCTCTGGTCATATGCTGCTGATTTCCCAGCTTTATCTTCCCATGGTCAGGAATTGTTTGTCCTGCAATGGAGCTAATTTCTGCTTCTGCGCTAATGTTTGTTCATTCATTTGTGGAATGAAAGCATTGCTGGCTGGCCAGCATTTATTGCTCGTCCCTAGTTGCCCTTTAGAAGGTAAGGATGAGCTGCCTTCTTGAACCGCTGTAGTCCACCCACTGTGCCATTATGGAGGGAATTCCAGGATTTTGACCCAGCAACAGCGGAGGAACAGCGATATATTTCCAAGTCAGGATGGTGAGTGGTTACGAGGGGAACTTGAAGGTGGTGGTATACTCATATATTTGCTGCCCTTATCCTTCTAGATGAAAGTATTCGTGGATTTGGAAGATGCTGTCTGACGATCATTGTTTAATTTCTGCAATACAGTTACACACTGCTAATACTGAGCATAGGTAGTGGATGCTTGTGGATGTGGTGCCAATCACGTGGACTGCTTCGTCCTGGTGATGGTGACAAGCTTCTGGAGTATTATTGGAGCTGCACTCATCCAGGCAAGTGGGGAGTATTCCATCACACTCCTGACTTGTGCTTTAGATTAGATTACAGTGTGGAAACAGGCACTTCGGCCCAACAAGTCCACACCGACCCGGCGAAGCACAACCCACCCATACCCCTACATCTAACACTACGGGCAATTTTAGCATGGCCAATTCACCTAACCTGCACATCCTTGGACTGTGGCGCTGTGAAGCAGCAGTGCTAACCACTTTGCCACCGTGTCACTTCATAGAATGGACAGGCTTTAGGGAGTCATGAAGTGAGATATTAGCTGCAGTATTCCTAGCGTCCAACCTGCTCTTGTAGCCACTGTATTTGTGTGGGGTGTCCAGTTGAATTTCTGATCAATGATGACTCTTGGGAAGTTGATAGTGAGGGATCCAGTAATCATAACAACACCATGTCAAGGCTAGTGGTGACATTGTCTCTTATTGATGGTTGTTGCAAAGGTGGGGGGGTTGATGTCCCTCTGATAATTAAAACTGAAACACCCAGAAAGGAGAACTTAGCTTCATAATCTGATAAAGAAGTGTGACAAGAGGTATAAACTACCTCTCACCCCCATAATCTGTTATAAAGGGGTAGTGAAATGAAATGCAGTCCTTTCACTCATTCTATAGTTAACAAGTAACAATTTATTTATCTAACTTCAACAGTGAACAAATTAACAAATTCCAAAGAAACTGAACAGTTACTCCCTAACTACGACCTATTCCCTAACTTAACTAAGTGGTATTGGTGTGCTGTTTCAATAACACAGGTCCCATTTATATAAATCCAGGTAAAAAGAAAATAATAAATTAAAACTTAAACTCTCAAATTTCACAAAGAAGGTGTCTCCGCTGATTCTGCTGTTTAGGATGTTTTCTCTGTAATTCTTCTGTTCTGACTGGCTCTCTCCATTGAATTCTGGTGTCAGGAATATTCACTAAATGTGCTGAGTACCTTTGTGAATAGATGATTTTTGTCCTGAGAACATGGAGATTTCTTATCTCTTCAGCAGTTATCTGTAAGAACCCCAATAAGGTGTTCATGACAGGGGCTTTTCACATTCCAAACATAGACTGGGACTGTCATAGTGTTAAGGATTTAGATGGAGAGGAATTTGTTAAGAGTGTATAAGAAAATTTTCTGAATCAGTATGTGGATGTACCCACTAGAGAAGGCGCAAAACTTGACCTACTCTTGAGAAATAAGGCAGGACAGGTGACTCGAGTGTCAATGGGGGAGCACTTTGAGGCCATCAACTATAATTCTATTAGTTTTTAAATAATGATAGAAAAGGATAGACCAGATTGTGGGATATAGGTAAAATAGTGTTACTTCTGCAATCATAATTACTTATGCAAGGTAAATGCACTCACACCAGTGTGTAATTGTTTCAACCAAGAGCTGAGTCAACAAGAATGAAAACTATGTGGAGGAAATATATAATTGGTTTTGTATTAACTAAAATGTGCATACAAGAATGAAACGTGCCTGCAAACAATGGTAAATGTTACAGACAAATAGATAAGGCTGTGAAGGTGTAGGTTAAGCCAGATATGCTTGTACAAGCAGTAGTTATAAGCATCTGTTTCCCACTTCTGCAAAAACAAAAAAAAAACAATGAAAAGGTCATAAGGATCAATATGGTTGGGGAAAGGGACTGTGAGAAACTAAGCTCACACACTTCAATAATTTCAGTCCGAGACAAAATCTGAATCAGTAGTGTCCTTTATTGTACTCTTGCAAGAGGGTGTGATGTCCACTGTCTCTCTACAAGGCAAGGGACTCACATACCAAATTCAACGAATACTCGATATTTATATAATTTGGTTTCTGTATTTTTTTATTTCATTGCTCCTTCCCTGTTTACATCCTCCACTTCCTGAAGACCAGTACCCATTACTCCTGTTTATCTCTTGCCTTATCTGTGACAAAATGCTTATTTCTGGCCTCACAAGCCGTTTGTGGGTCATTGTTAGGCATATCCTTTCCTTACCATTATCTACTCCCTCCATCTGTGCCTTCCCTCTCAGCATCTTATCGTTAAGACTCTTTTAATTGGGGTTTATTCCTGTGTTTCTGTAAAAGTGGGAAACAGATGTTTATACCTATTGTTCGTACAGACATGTCTAGCTTAACTGCCTCCCCTCACAGCATCTTATCTAGTCGCCTGTAATATCTAGCTGGTCAAAGCACAGCAGGTTAGGCAGCATCTCAGGAATAGAGAATTCAACGTTTCGAGCATAAGCCCTTCATCAGGAATAAGAGAGCTAACCTGCTGTGCTTTGACCAGCAACACATTTGCAGCTGTGATCTCCAGCATCTGCAGACCTCATTTTTTACTGCCTGTAATATCTACCATTGTTCTGCAGTCCCATTTCTTTTTTGCATACACTTTTAGCTAATACAAAAAAAATTATGCATTTCTTCCACATAGTTTCCATTCTTGTTGACTCAACTCTTGGCTGAAACAATTACACACTGGTGTGAGTTCATTTACTTTGTATAAGTAATTATAATTGCAGAAGTAACGCTACTTTACCTATATCCCACAATTTCCCCTTTTTCTTTAATTACCATTTGTTATCTTCTGCATTTTTCTTTTAAGCATTGCCCCGAAATTCGCAAGCATCATACCGGAGATTTCATCCATCTTCGTCTCACTCCTCCCCTCATCATTTAGTCGATAAGGTTCCTCTGATTGATTCCCTTTTAGGGGCATCTGTTTCATTCAGGCTGTCTCAATTAATGTTGTAGTTCTGTTCGCCGAGCAGGGAGTTTGTGTTGCAAACATTTCGTCCCCTTTCCAGGTGACATCCTCAGTGCTTGGGAGCCTCCTGTGAAGCACTTCTGTGGTGTTTCCTCCGGCATTTATAGTGGCTTGTCTCTGCCGCTTCTATATCGGGTCCAGGTCGATGTGTTTGTTGATAGAATCTGTGGATGGGTGCCATGCCTCTAGGAATTCCCTGGCTGCTCTCTGCTTGGCTTGCCCTATAATAGTAGTGTTGTCCCAGTCGAATTCATGTTGCTTGTCATCTGCGTGTGTGGCTATTAAGGATAGCTGGTCGTGTCGTTTCGTGGCTAGTTGGTGTTCATGGATGCGGGTCATTAGCTGTCTTCCTGTTTGTCCTATGTAGTGTTTGGTGCAGTCCTTGCATGGGATTTTGCACACTACATTGGTTTTGCTCATGCTGGGTATTGGGTCCTTCGTTCTGGTCAGTTGTTGCCTGAGAGTGGCTGTTGGTTTGTGTGCTGTTATGAGTCCTAGTGGTCGCAGCAGTCTGGCTGTCAGTTCAGAAATGCTTCTGATGTATGGTAGTGTGGCTAGTCCTTTGGGTTGTGGCATGTCCTCGTTCCGTTGTCTCTCTCTTAAGCATCTGTTGATGAAATTGCGCAGGTATCCATTTTTGGTGAATACCTTGTATAGGTGTTCTTCTTCCTCTTTTTGCAGTTCTGGTGTGCTGCAGTGTGTTGTGGCCCTTCTGAATAGTGTCTTGATGCAACTTTGTTTGTGTGTGTTGGGATGGTTGCTTTCATAGTTCAGAACTTGGTCTGTGTGTGTGGCTTTCCTGTAGACCTTTGTGCTGAATTCTCCGTTCGGTGTTCTCTGTACCATCTCGTCTAGGAATGGGAGTTGGTTGTCCTTTTCTTCCTCTCTCGTGAATTGGATTCCTGTGAGTGTGGCGTTGATGATCCGGTGTGTGTTCTCTATTTCTGTGTTTTTGATGATTACAAAGGTGTCGTCCACATATCTGACCCAGAGTTTGGGTTGTATTTGCGATAAGACTGTTTGTTCTAACCTTTGCATTACTGCTTCTGCTATGAGTCCAGAAATGGGTGAGCCCATGGGTGTTCCATTGATTTGTTCATATATCTGGTTGTTGAATGTGAAGTGTGTTGTGAGGCACAGGTCCAGTAGTTTAAGTATGCCATCTTTGTCAATAGGTTCAACGTCTTGTTGTCTGTTCTGTATGTCCAGCAGGTTGATTATTGTTTCTCTGGCTAGGGTTTTGTCAATAGAGGTGAACAGTGCCGTTACATCGAATGAGACCATGGTTTCTTTCTTGTCTATGTGTATATTTCTGATGATGTCCAAGAATTCTTGTGTTGATTGTATAGATTGTCTGGATCTGCTGATTAGGTGTTTCAGTTTCTGATGTAGTGCTTTAGCCAGTTTGTGTGATGGTGTCCCTGGTAGTGACACTATGGGTCTGACTGGGATGTCTGGTTTGTGTACTTTAAGTAGTCCATAGAATCTGGGGGTGTTGTTGCTTTCCGGTTTCATTCTTTGTAGGTCAGACCTGGTTATATGTCCGTTTTTTTGTAGATTCCTCAGTGTGTTGTTTATCCTATTGGTGAGCTGTAGGGTGGGGTCAGACTCCCTCTTTTGGTAGGGAGAAATATACACATAGACAAGGAAGAAACCATGGTCTCATTCGATGTAACGGCACTGTTCACCTCTATCGACAAAACCCTAGTCAGAGAAACAATATCCAACCTGCTGGACATACAGAACAGACAACAAGACGTTGAACCTATTGACAAAGACGGCATACTTAAACTACTGGACCTGTGCCTCACAACACATTTCACATTCAACAACCAGATATACAAACAAATCAACGGAACACCCATGGGCTCACCCATCCCTGGACTCATAGCAGAAGCAGTAATGCAAAGGTTAGAACAAACAGTCTTACCGCAAATACAACCCAAACTCTGGGTCAGATATGTGGACGACACCTTTGTAATCATTAAAAACTCAGAAATAGAGAACACACACCGGATCATCAACGCCGCACTCACAGGAATCCGATTCACGAGAGAGGAAGAAAAGGACAACCAACTCCCATTCCTAGATGTGATGGTACAGAGAACACCAAACGGAGAATTCAGCACAAAGGTCTACAGGAAAGCCACACACACAGACCAAGTCCTGAACTATGAAAGCAACCACCCCAACACATACAAACAAAGTTGCATCAAGACACTATTCAGAAGGGCCACAACACACTGCAGCACACCAGAACTGCAAAAAGAGGAAGAAGAACACCTATACAAGGTATTCACCAAAAATGGATACCTGCGCAATTTCATCAACAGATGCTTAAGAGAGAGACAACGGAACGAGGACATGCCACAACCCAAAGGACTAGCCACACTACCATACATCAGAAGCATTTCTGAACTGACAGCCAGACTGCTGCGACCACTAGGACTCATAACAGCACACAAACCAACAGCCACTCTCAGGCAACAACTGACCAGAACGAAGGACCCAATACCCAGCATGAGCAAAACCCCAAAGTGTACAAAAAGTGTAGTGTACAAAATCCCAAGCAAGGACTGCACCAAACACTACATAGGACAAACAGGAAGACAGCTAACGACCCGCATCCATGAATACCAACTAGCCATGAAACAACACGACCAGCTATCCTTAGTAGCCACACACGCAGATGACAAGCAACATGAATTCGACTGGGACAACACTACTATTATAGGGCAAGCCAAGCAGAGAACAGCCAGGGAATTCCTAGAGGCATGGCACTCATCCACAGATTCTATCAACAAACACATCGATCTGGACCCGATATACCGGCCAGCAACGGACAGCAAGAACTGACAACCGGAAGCGGCAGAGACAAGCCACTACAAATGCCGGAGGAAACACCGCAGAAGCGCTTCACAGGAGGCTCCCAAGCACTGAGGATGTCACCTAGAAAGGGGATGGATGAAACGTTTGCAACACAAACTCCCAGCTCGGCAAACAGAACCACAACAACGAGCACCCAAGCTACAAATCTTATCCCAAACTTAGTCTCAATCAATCTTTGGGTGAGCCTTCGTATACAGGGTATGATACAACAGCCAATGGCCACCAATACCCTGACTACTACTATCAGGTAAGTAAGGATGGAAACCACCACCACCTTCCTTCTGCTAAAATCATAGCAAGGGCCATTCTGTTCTCCCTTGCCATTCTACTTGTCACATCAAGCTGTTCTGATATTCCTTTAATTGCATCTCTTGTATAATTTATAAATCGCTGTTTATAGAAAATGTAATTTATCCAATCTACATTTTTATTAATTGTTACCTACCAAAAGAGAGCTGACTCAAAGCCTGCTGCAATCTGGTTACGAACCTTGAACTCATCAGGTTTTCCCCCCTAGGGACTCCTATAGAATTGAGATAAATCCTGTCTTCAAAAGAAGTGTCTAACTATAATCTTTTCCCCACTATCTGTTCCTTCTCCAATGCCAGGGTAAATGGAACTGCCAATTGTACAATTGCACATATCCCTCTCCAATCTGGAGGTAGGGTGGGTCTCAATATTTTGCCTCCACAGTACCACCACAGATCCACTCGGGGAACCTTTAGTGCTGAGTAGTTCCCTCCCATCTCTGTTTCAATAACATTTTTAATCTCTGTACGTAATTTCAGCTCCCCTGAATCTCTAGACCGACTTGTACCTCGTCTACGCACACACAATGTGTGATTTCCAACTGCGGTGGAAAATGTGGGGGGGATCTTTTACATCTTTCTTCTCCAAGGGAGGGAACATCAGAGATAGGGAGGTACAGTTCCTAAGATTCCATGCAGTCTCATCCTGATACAGGGCTATCATACATTTCATGCCCTTCCTGCCTCACCTCCATCCGAGCGGAAAGGGAACCACCTGGGCCACTGGCATACTGGAGGCACATGCATAGCAATTGCTTTTGTTCAGACTTTTTACAGTATACTTTACCCATTCAACCCAGGCATTTGCATCCCTGTACCAAGTTTCTATTTCGATAGTCCGTTTCAAGTCCTTTACCTCTATAATTTTCACTACTTTAGGATCAGCAGGAGGGGTGAAAGGTTGTATCTCATTATCCAGCAGTTCCGCCCATTTTCCCTGTCCTACGCTAATTCGAAAACAACAGCCCGAGAAATCCTTCCCGTTTGCTTTCATTTCTATCCCAAATGTTTCATTTAATTGTGTCTCATAGGTGCCCCCCCGCCCCCAGAATTGCTTCGTGCCATGTGGTTTTCTTTATCGTTAGGTATATTGGGTTACACTTTTTATCGGGGCAATCACGAGCTGGTCGGAAGGGGGTCCGGCGTGCTGTGACGCGACTATTATACCATGTACCATCCCCAAGGCCATCCCCATAGGACTTAAGATATATCTCAGAGCTGCGGTACTGTCTCTGATTATCTACATCCCCACAATTTACTAAGCTGCATGCATCAGCGTCTATTACTTGTAGATTATCAGACTCAGGAATCGTTAATAATACATATGAAAGTGATATTTGACAAAATCCCAATACTAAGAGGGCTAGCATAATAACTCTAAGCATTCCCACTATTCTAAAAATCATGCTGAAGCACAAAATGACTTAATATACAATCCTACAGAAATAATCCCACGCTCACATCGCCGCTGTATCATCAGCTTACTCAAACTCTGTTTAGTCTGAGTTTCAACGGGTCTTGCGTTGATTCGGCTGTCCAGGCGTCTTCCTCAACTGGAGAGCCCACTGGCCCTTTGATCCGAGTGTAGTGAGTCCAGCCTTTCTCCACCATCCGTATTGCCGTTTCGGTAGTTAAAAGAGCCTGGTACGGCCCTTCCCAGTCCGGCTGCAATTTAGTCTCTGCCCATGATTTTACTAAGACCCAATCTCCCGGCCGGATGGGATGAACAGTGGATTCAAGGGGTGGAGTCTGTGCCAATAAACCCTGTTTCCTGAGGAAAGACAAAGAGGAGGACAAGCCCAGTATATACTTTAAGAACAAATCTTTAGTTTCGTGAATTGGCAATTCTCCATTCGTTCCCAGATAAGGTAATCCAAATAAGATTTCATAGAGGGCTAGTCCCAAATCTTTCCTTGGGGCTGTTTGTACTCGCAAGAGAGCTATAGGTAAACATTTGGTCCACGGGAGTCTGGTTTCTATTATCAATTTAGAGAGCTGTCATTTGAGTGTTTGGTTCATTCTCTCAACCCTTCCTGATGATGGCGGGTGCCATGGAGTATGGAACTCCCAGGAAATTCCCAACCCTTTCATTATCCCCTGTAACACTTGAGAGGTAAAATGAGTTCCTTGGTCGGAATCTATATGGTTTACTAGCCCATATCGGGGAATTATGTGCTCCAATATTGTTTTAGACACCCCACTCGCAGTGGCAGTAACAGCCTGCACACACTCAAGCCATCCCCGGGATACTGGATCCAATAACTTCGAAAGATATGCTACTGGCTGTTTCATTCCTCCCCACCTCTGAGTTAATACTCCCAAAGCCGCTCCCTTATCTACAGTAGCAGAGAGGTGAAAAGGTTTATCTAGGGAAGGTAAGGCTAACACAGGGGCATGGATCAGATCTCTTTTGAGTTCCTCAACTAGTTCTTTTTCCTCATCATCCGAACTTAGACACTTTGGTTCCTCCTCTAATAATTTGAGATATAATTTCTTAGTCTTTTGAGCATAAGAATCAATCCACAATCTGCAATATCCCATTAGACCCAAAAATTTACGTTACTCCCGTTTAGTCCTGGGCAGCGGCATCCCCACTATTCCCACTATCCGTTCCAGGCTTATCTTTCGCTTTCCCTCACTGACTAAATGTCCCAAGTATTTCACTTCCCGCTCCACATATTGTAATTTGTTTTTAGATACTCGCAGGCCCTGCTGGCCCAGGAAATTCAACAATTTGTTAGTGGCTTCTACTACCCTTTCTCTTTTTTCCTGTTACTAAGAGGTCGTCTACATACTGCAACAGGGTAGTCCCCTTGGGGCTGCTAAATTTCTCCAATATTTATTCTAACATCTGTCCAAATAAATTCAGGGATTCCATAAACCCGTGGGGGAGCACAGTCCACCGGTATTGCTGTTACCATCCTGTCTTGGGATCTTCCCATTCAAAGGCAAACAAATTCCTACTTTCCTCCGCCAAGGGACAAGCCCAAAAGGCATCCTTTAAATCTATCACACTAAACCATTTGTGATCATGAGGGATCTTACTCAATAACGTATAGGGGTTTGGCACCACTGGATGTCTGATCTGTACTATTCGATTTAATGTTCTCAAATCCTGCACCAATTGATAAGTTCCATCGGATTTCCGCACGGGTAGAATTGGAGTATTATAAGGAGACATTCTTGGCTCCAACAAGCCATCTCTAATCAGTCCCTCAATTACTGGCTGCAGTCCTCGTTTAACTTTGTATGGAAATGGGATATTGTCGTTCACAGACAACGTCCCCTTTCCTTTTTAGATTTATTTCAAGGGGAGGGATCTGTAGTCCTCCACGATTCCCTTCCCTAGCCCATACAATAGGGTCGATCTCTCTCTCCATCTCCTCTGTCAACATTGCCATTTGTACAACTAATTCTTTTTCCTGAATTCCAATCTCCAGTCCTAAGAGGATAATTAAGTCTCTCCCTAGTAAGTTACTTCCTATATCAAGGATATACAACAGTTCGCCTGTGACCCTATCCTTAGGGCCTGCTATCATCATAGGTTCAAATATTGGAACAGTAAATCCCTCCCCTTTTACCCCGGAAACAGTAATTGACCATGTCGATATTTCTACTTTCTTTGGTTTAAAATTCAGCGATGACCGTGCTGCCCCCGTATCTACTAGGAAGACTACTTCTTCCCTATAGGGTCCCACCTTCAAGTTTATCAAGGGTTCCTGGTGGGCCCCTGAAAGCAGGAACCCCTGACACCCCTATTCTTCATCAAAATTCATAAGCGGAATTGCTCTTTCTTCCCTTTGTAGATCAGGACACTCCCACCTAAAATGCCCTATCTTTCCACAATAATAGCATCCTTCCTGTGGAGACCTCCATCTCTGCCCCTGTCGCTCGAACCCTCTATCAAATGCTCCCCCTTGTCCTCTCCCTCTTCCCTTCCTCTCTGTCCTACATGCTGCCACCCGCCACTCCGGTTGCTCAATATTGGTTCCATTCTTTTCGTAACTACCTCATCAACCGTAGCTACTGTCATTTTCACCTTCTGTTTTGTCTTTCATCCTCTCTCTTTACAAACACTTTCTGTGCCTCTCTTAACAATTCATCTAATGGTTTTTCACTCCACCCTTCTACCTTCTGTATCTTTCTCTGTATGTCTGGCCATGCCTTTGTCACAAAATGTACTTTCAAAAGACCCTGTGCCACTGGGTCCTCAGGGTTCATTCCAGAATATTTCCACATTGAGTCTCTTAATCTTTGCAAGAAAGCTGAAGGAGTGTCATTTTTCTCCTGTCTAACTTCAAAGGCTTTAGTCAAATTCTGCAACTTCGGAACTGCCTCTCTTATTCCTTTTAGAATCAGGTCTTTCAATTCCCTCATTTCTTCTCTATGCTCCGGGTTTTGACTTTCCCACTGAGGGTCTCTGAGGGGAAACTTCATCTCACCCTGTCCAGTATCCCCATCTCCAATCGGGTGTTCCCTGTCCCATATTTTAATGGCTGCTCCTTGCATAAGTCCCCTTTCTTCCCCAGTAAATAATATATATATTCAAAATAGACATTAACTCAGCCCACGTATACAGACTGGGCCCCAAAAATTGATCAATTTGTTCAGACAACCCTACCGGATCCTCAACCAGGATCTGCATTTCCTTTTTAAATGTTCTGACCTCCCCGCTGGTGAGGGGGCCAATTACAAACCCAATCTCTTTGTCCCCTATTGGTACCTCCCGAAGGGGATAAGTCGTTACATTCTTCCCTTTTTTTAATTAAGAAATATTGCAATATTTCTAGTTCCCCATAACTTCAAATACCAATTCATCAATTAATGCTTGACTAACTTTAAAGCCTGTTCCTAACTTGTAAATATATTTATATATTTACATTCATTTATTCAGTATTTAATATCTAAAATGTAAAATGCATACAGTTCCTAACTTTGAAATCCACTATAATTATCCAGTTCTAGTCCCTTAATTTAAATCCAAAATTAGTTTTCTTAAGTAGTCCTGACCAATCATTGCTCAATTACAATTACAGGTCGTGAAATAATCAGAGCTGCCTTAAAAGAATTTGTCTATTCAAGTTAAAAAAAACTTCTCATGCATGAACAATGGCCGAATCCAAGGTCACAGATATTAACCATAGGATTTTGTTTTGACTACAATCTAATGTTGAACTGAAACTTCACCTGTCCTCCATAATTCGCTTTTATGTAAGGATAAAAGAGATTAGTTAGAAAGAGATAATAAGGCAGTCATGACCTGTAAAAAGAACAGGAGTTATCATTTATTTTTCATAATCTCTATAGAATCCTTAACCTTAAAAGAAATCATGTTAAGTTTCCATAATAAAAAGCAGATTCAAAACAGTCCTGGAACTCAAGCTCCAGGAAATAAAGCGCAAACATTCAATCACCAACTAACAAATGTGCATTCGAACCAAATCACAAAGGGTTAAACTTTCTACCAGCTGTACAGCTCTTTTCATTCTCTCTCTCTCTCTCACACATTGACATATAAATTCAGATATTTACAAACTCAGTCTTCGTCTGACCTGTACTTTGGCCAGAAGACGGCGGGACGAAGAATGGATTCCTTAGTCCATACAAAGCAACAATAGTTAATCATCTTTTTCCCTTGTACAAGTATTATTTTTCCAATTCCACAACACCCTGCCCAAAGGACTTTCTGAAGATATGTTGTAAGGGACCCTGCCTCCATTTCCATTAACTTTTTCTTCTTTTGTTTACCTGGAGGCTTTTTTCCTTACCCACGGCACAACCCATATTGAGTTCCTTCGTTAGTCCCTTATTAACTACTAAAATTCAATCCCGGCCACCAAGGCAGTACTTAAAAGTCAATTTTCTTACCCTAGTCTGTGCACAGAGTTGCCTGGCCCCTTTTTGCCATATCTTCTATCAACCTCCTTTCACTGTCTGATTCAGATGTCTCTCTTGTGGGATTCATACCAGTCGCCCAAGGGAGCGGACCAAACCGGGACACGAGACCGCTCCTCAATTGGGAACGGGACGCATCTTCCCAGTGTCCAGGGCCAACCACTCCCCCGGCGATGGAAGAACATCCCGGACGAGCCCCCAATTGTGAAAAACTAAGCTCACACACTTCAATAATTTCAGCCCCAAACGAAATCTGAATCAGTAGTGTCCTTTATTGTACTCTTGCAAGAGGGTGTGATGTCCACTGTCTCTCTACAAGGCAAGGGACTCACACACTGAATTCAACAAATACTCGATATTTATATAATTTGGTTTCTATAGTTTTTTTATTTCATTGCTCCTCCCCTGTTTATATCCTCCATTTCCCTAAGACCAGTACCCATTACTCCTGTTTATCTCTTGTCTTATCCGGCCTTGTCTGTGACAAAATGCTTATTTCTGGTCTCACAAGGCCATTTGACCTCATCCTGCTGTGCGTCATTGTTAGGCATATCCTTTCCTTACCATTATCTACTCCCTCCATCTGTGCCTTCCCTCTCAGCATCTTATCGTTAAGACCCTTTTAATTGGGGTTTATTCCTGTGTTTCTGTAAAAGTGGGAAACAGATGTTTATACCTACTGTTTGTACAGACGTATCCAGCTTAACTGCCTCCCCTTGCAGCATCTTATCTAGTTGCCTGTAATATCTACCATTGTTATGCAGTCCCGTTTCTTTCTTGCATACACTTTTAGCTAATACAAAAAAAAACAATTATGCATTTCCTCCACATAGTTTCCATTCTTGTTGACTCAGCTCTTGGCTGAAACAATTACACACTGGTGTGAGTTCATTTACTTTGTATGGGTAATTATAAATGCAGAAGTAACACTACTTTACCTATATCCCACCGGAGGAAATGTCACAAGTGGGGGAAATAGATAGCAGTGAAGGAGGATATACCTAACAATGGACCACAGCAGGATGGTCAAGTAAAACTTGCAAAGGTCGGATAAGGCAAGAGATAAACAATAGTAATGGGCACCGGGTTTGGAGTAGTGAATCCTATATAAGATATGTACTTGCTAAACCCTGCGTGTCTATTTCAGGCACCACGCTTGCAAGCATATAATAAACATACTGATTGCTTCAGATCTTGTCCTGGACTGAAATTATTGAATTGAGTGAACTTTGTTTCTCACAATTGGGGGCCATCCAGGATATTCTACCATCGCCGGGGGAGTGGATGGCCCTGAACACTGGGAAGACGCGTCCCATTCCCAATTGAGGAGCCATGTCATGTCCCGGTTTGGTCCGCTCCCTTGGGCGACTGGTATGAATCCCACAAGAGAGACATCTGAATCAGACAGTGAAAGGAGGTCGAAAGAAAATATGGCAAATAGGGGCCAGGCAATTCTGTGCACAGACCAAGATAAGAAAACTGACTTTTAAGTAGGGTGTAGGTTTGCTCGCTGAGCTGTAGGTTTGATATCCAGACGTTTCGTTACCTGGCTAGGTAATATCATCAGTGGCTACCTCCAAGTGAAGCGAAGCTGTTGTCTCCTGCTTTCTACTTATATCTTTCTCCTGGATGGGGTTCCTGGGATTCGTGGTGGTGTCATTTCCTGTTCGTTTTCTGAGGGGTTGATAGATGGCATCTAGATCTATGTGTTTGTTTATGGAGTAGTGGTTGGAATGCCAGCCCTCTAGGAATTCTCTGGCATGCCTTTGCTTAGCCTGTCCCAGGATAGATGTGTTGTCCCCGTCAAATTGATGGCTTTTTAAAATCTGTGTGTAGGGCTAAGAGGGAGAGAGGGTCGTGTCTTTTTGTGGCTAGCTGGTGTTCGTGTAACTTTCTGCCTATTTGTCCGATGTAATGTTTGTGGCAGGCCTTGCACGGAATTTTGTAGATGACGTTGGTTTTGTCCATGGGATATACTGGGTCTTTTAAGTTTGTTAGTTTTTGTTGAGAGTGTTGGTGGGTTTGTGTGCTACTAGGATTCTGAGGGGTCTTAGTAGTCTGGCTGTCATTTCTGAAACAAACTCAAGAACAAACTACGACAAGTAGACCAAACACAGCCAGAAATCCTAACCACCTTACCATACATCAAAGAAATTTCAAAGGGTGCCAAATCCCTATACGTTATTAAGTAAGATCCCTCATGACCACAAATGGTTTAGTGTGATAGATATAAAGGATGCCTTTTGGGCTTGTGGCTTGGTGGAGGAAAGTAGGAATTTGTTTGCCTTTGAATGGGAAGATCCCAAGAGAGGACGGAAACAGCAATACCAGTGGACCGTACTCCCCCAAGTGTTTACGGAATCCCCGAATTTATTTGGACAGATGTTAGAACAAATATTGGAGAAATTTAGCAGCCCCAAAGGAACTACCCTGTTGCAGTATGTAGACGGCCTCTTAGTAATAGGAAAAAGAAGAGAAAGAGTGGTCGAAGCCACTAACAAATTATTGAATTTTGTGGGTCAGTAGGGACTGCGAGCATCTAAAATCAAACTACGATATGTGGAGCGAGAAGTGAAATACTTGAGGCATTTAGTTAGTGAGGGAAAGATAAGCCTGGAACGGATAAAGGGAATAGTGGGGATGTTGCTGCCCAGGACTAAACAGGAGTTACATAAATTTTTGGGTTTAATGGGATATTGCAGAATGTGAATTGATTCTTATGCTCAAAAGATTAAGAAATTTTATCTCAAACTGTTAGAGGAGGAACTAAAGTGTCTAGGTTGGGATGATGAGGAAAAAGAACGAGTTGAGGAACTCAAAAGAGATCTGATCCATGCCCTCGTGGTAGCCTTACCTTCTCTAGATAAACCATTCCACCTCTTTACTACCTTTATTAACCCAGAGGTGGGGAGGAAGCATAACTTTCGAAGCTATTGGATCCAGTATCCTGGGGGTGACCTGAGTGTGTGCAGGCCGTGGCTGCCACTGCACTGTTGGTGGAGGAAAGCAGAAAGCTTATATTTGGGGGAGCCCTTAATACTAAGCACCCCACACCAAGTGAGAACGATCCTAAACCAAAAAGCTGGGTGATGGTTGACAGACTCGCAGATTCTGAAATATGAGGCAATATTAATAGAAAAGGATGATCTAGTATTGGTCACGGACAATTGTTTAAATCCAGCTGCCTTTCTTTGGAAAGGGGAAGGAGAATCTCCTCAGAATCCAGAGCATGACTGCCTTGACATTATAGAATACCAAACTAAGGTTCACATGGACCTGAGAGATGTTCCGCTTCATGCAGGAGCCCGACTTTTTATAGACGGATCATCCCGGGTGACTGAAGGGAAAAGACGTAATGGGTATGCAGTCATAGACGGGATGAAAGGTAGTGTGGTCGAGGCAGGAAGGTTGCCAAATCGGTGGTCAGCTCAGACCTGCGAATTCTATGCATTGGAAAGAGCCCTTAGGGCGTTAGAAAATAAAGAGGGAACAGTATACACTGACTCGAAATATGCATTTGGTGTTGTGCATACTTCCGGAAAGATATGGCAGGAAAGAAAACTGATCAATAGCTGGGGGAAGGAATGAGCACATGAGGAGTTGATTAAACGGGTCTTGGAGTCCCTATTACACCCCCGAGAAATAGCGGTAGTGCATGTAATTGGTCATCAGAAAGGAAATGAACCAGAAGTTAGGGGGAATAGATGAGCCGATGAAGTGGCTGAGGAAGCAGCCCTGAACCCACAAGAAGTGGTGATTCATTCCTTAATACCTACTATCCCAGATCCTTGGGAAGCTCCTATATTTACTGAAAGAAAGGAAAAAGAATTGAAAGATTTAGGGGTTGCAAAAACAGCAGATAGGCATTGGATGTAACTTGATGGAAGGGAAATGTTAAACAAAATGATGTTAAACAAAACAGACCCCAGGAGGAAGAGACCCGGGATTGAAACCCTTCCAGAGTATAAAAGTAGATTATACTGAACTACCCAGAGTAGGAAGACTGAAATATATGCTGGCTATAGTAGATCATCTATCTGGTTGGGATGAGGCATACTCCCTAGCTACCGCCAGTGCGAGTGGGGTGTATAAACAATATTAGAGCACATAATTCCCCGATATGGGCTAGTGAACCATATAGATTCCGACCAAGGAATTCATTTTACCTCTGAAGTGTTACAGGGGGTAATGAAAGGGTTGGGAATTTTCTGGGAATTCCATACTCCATGGCACCCGCCATTATCAGGAAGGGTTGAGAGAATGAACCAAAAACTCAAACGACAGCTCTCTAAATTTATAATAGAAACCAGACTCCCTTGGACCAAATGTTTACCTATAGCTTTCTTGCGAGTACGTACAGCCCCAAGGAAAGATTTGGGACTATCCCCCTATCTGGGAACGAATGAAGAATTGCCAATTCCTGAAACTGAGGACTTGTTCTTAAAGAAGTATATACTGGGCTTGTCCTCCTCTTTGTCTTTCCTCAGGAAACAGGGTTTATTGGCACAGACTCCATCCCTTGAATTCACTGTTCATTCGATTCAACACGTAGATTGGGTCTTAGTAAAATCATGGACAGAGACTAAATTGCAACTGAACTGGGAAGGGCCGTATCAGGCTTTTTTGACCAAAATGGCAATAAGAACGGCAGAAAAAGGCTGGACTCACTACACTCGGATCAAAGGGCCAGTGGAATCTCCAGTTGAGGAAGAAGTCTGGACAACCGAATCAATGCAAGAACTGATTATGCAATGGCGACACGAGTGCGGGATTATTTCTGTAGGATTTTATATTAACTCTTTTTGTGCTTCACCACAATTTTTAGAATGCTGGGATGCTTAGAGTTTTGATACTAACTCTCTTAGTATTGGGATGTTATTTACGGTTCCTGAGTCTGATAATCCACTGATGGTATATTGTGGAGACGCAGATAATCAGAGAGAATACCGCAGCTCAGAGATACATCTTAAGTCCTATGGAGATGGCCTCGGAGATGGTACTTGGTATACTGGTCTCGTCACAGTACACCCGGCCCCCTTCCGACCAGCTCTCAATTATCCCAATAAAAAATGTAACCCAATATACCTAACGATGAATGAAACCACGTGGTCACAAACAAAGCAATTCTGGGCTGGGGGGGGGGGAGTGGGAGCATCTATCAGGTACAATTAAATGAAACATTTGGAAGAGAAATGAAAGCAAACATTTCTTGGGCTGTTGTTTTCGAATTAGCATAGGACAGGGAAAACGGGGGCAGAACTACTAGATAATAAGGCACAACGTTTCACCCCTCCCGATGACCTTAAATTAGTAAAGATTATAGAGATAAAGGATTTAAAACAGACCATTGAAATGGAAACTGGGTACGGGGATGCAAATGCCTGGGTTGAATGGGTAAAGTATACTGTAAAAAGTCTGAACAAAAGCAATTGCTGTGCATGTGCCTCCGGTAGGCCAATGGCCCAGGTGGTTCCCTTTCCGCTCGAGTGGAAGCAAGACAGGAAGGGCATGAAATGTATGATAACCCTGTATCAGGATAAGACTGCATGAAATGATAGAAATTGCACCTCCCCTCATCCTTCGCCATTCCAATGAGAAAAGGCCTAGCACTCTCAACCTATCCTGGTACAACCTATTCTCCATTCCAGGCAACCTCCTGGTAAATCTCCTCTGCACCCTCTCCAAAGCTTCCACATCTTTCCTAAAGTGAGGCAACCAGAACTGTGGCCTTATGTGGCCTTACCAAGGTCCAAATGTGGCCTTACCAAGGTCCTGTACAGCTGCAACATCACCTCATGACTCTTGAATTCAATCCCTCTGGTAATAATGAACCATAGGCCTTTTTACAAGCTCTAGCCACCTGAGTGGCAACTTTCAAAGAGCTATGAACATAGACCCCAAGATCCCTCTGCTCCTCCACCTGACTAAGAATCCTACCATTAACCCTGTATTCCGCAATCTTATTTGTCCTTCCAAAATGGACAACCTCACACTTGACAGGATTGAACTCCATCTGCCACTCCTCAGCCCAGCTAAGTCCCTTTGCAGCTGACAACAGTCCTCCTCACTATCCACAACTCCACCAATCTTCGTATCGTCTGCAAATTTACTGACCCACCCTTTGACTCCCTCTTCCAAGTCATTAATAAAAATTACAAACAGCAGAGGACCCAGAACTGATCCCTGCGGAACTCCACTTGTAACTGGGCTCCAGGCTGAATATTTACCATCTACCATCAATCTCTGACTTCGAATGGTTAGTCAGTTCTCTATCCAACTGGCCAAATTTCCCACTATCCCATGCCTCTGACTTTCCGCATAAGCCTATCATGGGGAACCTTATCAAATGCATTACTAAAATCCATGTACACTGCATCCACTGCTCTACCCTCATCCACATGCTTGGTCACCTCCACAAAGAATCCAGAAGACTTGTAAGGCAAGACCTACCCCTCACAAATCCGTGCTGGCTGTCCCTAATCAAGCAGTGTCTTTCCAGATACTCATAAATCCTATCCCTCAGTACTCTTTCCATTACTTTGCCTACCACCGAAGTAAGACTAACTGGCCTGTAATTCCCGGGGTTATCCCTATTCCCTTTTTTGAAAGGGGTACAACATTTGCCACTCTCCAGTCCCCTGGTACCACCCTCATTGACAGTGAAGACGAAAAGATCATTGCCAACGGCTCTGCAATTTCCTCTCTTGCTTCCCACATAATCCTAGGATATATCCCGTCAGGCCCGGGGGACTTGTCTATCCTCAAGTTTTTCAAAATGCCCAACACATCTTCCTTCCTAACAACTATCTCCTCTAGCTTACCAGTCCGTTTCATACTCTCCTCTTCAACAATACGGTCCCTCTCATTTGTAAATACTGAAGAAAAGTACTCATTCAAGACGCATAAAAGGCCTTGGGGCTATCCTTGATCCTACCTGCCAAAGATTTTTCATGCCCTCTCTTAGCTCTCCAAACCCCTTTCTTCAGCTCCCTCCTGGCTACCCTGTTTCCCTTCAATGCTCTGTCTGAACCTTATTTCCTCAACCTTATGTAAGCCTCCTTCTTCTTCTTTACTAGACATTCAACCTCCCTCGTCAACCAAGGTTCCCTCACACGACCATCTCTTTCCTGCCTGACAGGTACATACATATCAAAGACACATCGTATTTGTTCCTTGAAAAAGTTCCACGTTTCAACGACATCCTTCCCTGACAGCCTATGCTCCCAACTTATGCTCCTCAGATCCTGTCTTGCAGCATCGTATTTACCCTTCCCCCAATTGTGAAACCTACCCTGTTGCACACACCTATCTCTCTCCATAACCAAGGTGAAAGTCACAGAATTGTGACACATCTCTCATGGGATGGCTTGAATCATGATTTGGAAAATGGAAGGGGGTGGTGGTTTCCATCCTTACTTACCTGTTAGTAGTACCAGGGTGTTGGTAGCCATTGGCTGTTGTATCATACCCTGTATATGAGGGCTCACCCAAAGGTTGATTGAGACAGCCTTAATGAAACAGATCCCCCTAAAAGGGAATCAGGCAGAGGAACTTTAAATAATGAGGGCATGAGTGAGACCAAGATGGATGAAATCTCCGGAATGATGTTTGCGAATTTTGGGGTCGATGCTTCAAAGAAAAATGCAGAAGATAACAAATGGTAATTAAATAAAAAGGGGGAAATTGTGGGATATAGTGTTACTTCTGCAATCATAATTACTTATGCAAGGTAAATGCACTCACACCAGTGTATAATTGTTTCAACCAAGAGGTAAACAAGAATAAAACTGTTTGGAGGAAATATATAATTGTTTTTGTATTAGCTAAAATGTGCATACAAGAACGAAACCTGCCTGCAAACAATGGTAGATGTTACAGACAAATAGATAAGGTGCTGTGAGGATATAGGTTAACCCAGATATACTTGTACAAGCAGTAGTTATAAGTATCTGTTTCCCGCTTGAGCAAAACCAAAAAAAGACAAAAAACAAAAACAAAAAAAGTCATAAGGCTCTGTTTAAGTAAAGAATAAAAGGAAATATTGCTTTGGTAAGCACAGAAACAGGTGGCACTGAAGAAGGTTATATAACAATAAGATCACAGAGGGAGGTGGTCAAACGGCCTTGTGAGGCCAGAGATAAAAAGTTTGTCATGGACAGGGCCAGATGAGTTCAGAGATAAACAGCTGGGTTTAGATTAGAAATAGATGTAATCAAGGGAGGAGCAATGGGAGGAGGAAAGAGAAACAAATCACATAAATATTGTGTACTCGTTAAATTCAGTGTGTGTGTGTGTGCCCTGTGGACAGTGGACACCACACCCCTCTTGCAAGAGCGTAATAAGTGATACTACTGATTCAGATCTTGTCTTGGACTGAAATTATGGAATTATGAGTGAGCTTCGTTTCTCAAAATCGGGGGCTTCGTCCGGGATATTCTTCCATTGCCGGGGGGGGGGTGCAGTGGCTGGCCCTGGACACTGGGACGACGCTTCCCTTTCCCAATTGAGGAGCAGTCCTGTGTCCCATATTGGTCCACTCCCTTGGGCGACTGGTATGAATCCCACAAGAGAGACATCTGAATCAGACAATTAAAGGATGTTGATAGGAAATACGGCAAAAAGGGGGCAGGCAACTCTGTGCACAGGCCAAGGTAAGAAAATTGACTTTTAAGTACTGCCTTGGTAGCTGGGATTGAGTTTTAGTAGTTAATAAGGGACTAACAAAGGAACTCAATATTGGCTGTGCCGTGGGTAAGGAAAAAGCCTCCGGGTAAAAAAAGAGAAAAGGCAAAGGAAATGGAGGCGGGGTCCCATACAACATACTCCAGAAAGTCCATTGGGCAGGATGTTGTGGAATTGGAAAAATAATACTTGTACAAGGGGAAAAAAATAGGAAAAAGATGATTAAATATTGTTGCTTTGTATGGACTATATTCTTCGTCCCGCCATCTTCTGGCCAAAGTATGAGTCGAATGAAGACTGGGCTTGTAAATATTTGAATTTATATGTCAAAGGAAAACAGCCTTACATTCAGGAGGAATCAGATTATGATTTGTGTCGGAAGGGCTAGTAACTGAAGTGCTACTGAGGGTACACTTCATAACTAAATCATGGCTAGACATCCAGAAAAATATTCAAAAGATAGAGGGGTGAAGCGAGGACCACCTAGAGGTGTTGTTGTGGGAACCTCAGAAAGTGTCTCTGAGATATGGTGTTTGAGAGAGAGAAAAGAGCTGTACAGCTGGTAGAAAGTTTAACCCTTTGTGATTTGATTTGAATGCACATTTGTTTGTTGGTGATTGAATGTTTGTGCTTTGTTCCCTGGAGCTTGAGATCCAGGACAGTTTTGAATCTGATTTATATTATGGAAATTTAACATGATTTATTTTAAGGTTAAGGATTTTACAGAGATTATGAAATAAAATGTTAACTCCTGTTCATTTTACAGGTCATGACTGCCTTACTATCAGTTTCTTACTAATATCTTTTATCCTTACATAAAAGCGATTAATGGAGGACAGTTGAAGTTTCAGTTCAACATTAGATTGTAATAAATCAAAAAAAATCCTATGGTTAATATCTGTGACCTTGGATTCGGCCATTATTCATGCATTAAAATGTTTTTTTAACCTGAAGAGACAAATCCTTTTAAGGCAGCTCTGATTATTTCACAACCTATAGCATTGTAATTGAGCAATGATTGGTCAGGACTACTTAAGAAAACTAATTTTGGATTTAAATTAAGGGACTAAAATTGGGTAATTATAGTGGATTTCAAAGTTGGGAACTGTATGCATTTTACATTTTAAGTATTAAATACTGAATAAATGAATTTATAATATATAAATATATATTTACAAGTAAGGTTCCAAAATGTATAGTTAGGAATAGGCTTTAAAGTTAGACAAGCATAAATTGATGAATTGGTATTTGAAGTTATGGGGAGTAAGAAATATTACAATATTTCTTTAAAAAATTTTCAAGGTCTAAACAAAACATTGTGTGATGAAGAATCATCATTAGGTGGCCCTAAAGCTGTTCAGTTGATTAAATCGGGTCAGCAATTGATCTAGCAACGTAACATGAGAAGTAGAAACAAAAGGCATAAATAATGGTAGCCACGGTTGATGAGATAATAAAGAAAAGGACAAAACTAAAAGGAGAAAGAAACCAGAATGGTCGGGGAGGAGATGTTAAGGGGTCTGGTGGACAGGAACAAGGATTGAAGTGGAAATCCCCACAGACGGGATGTTATTACTGTGGAAAGATAGGTCACTTTAAGAGAGAGTGTCCAGATTTGAAAAAGGAAGTAAAGGCAGTACCGTTTATAAACTTTGATGATAAATAGGGGTGTCAGGGTTTCCTGTCCCTGGGGAGCCTCCAGGAACCTTTGATAAATTTAAGGTGGGACTTTATAAAGAGGACGTAGTTTTCCTAGTCGATACGGGGGCAGTAAGGTCATCCTTAAATGTTAAGCCCAAGGCAGCGGGAGCGAAAGAGTTAATTGGATTATGGCAACGGTTTTGTGATGAAAGGCATGAAGAATCAGTTTTGCGCTCATGACAAGATACTGCCGCCAAATTGGGGATTGAATTACCTGCAAATGGTGCTATGAAATCTGTTGAGGTTCTTAAAAATGAATGTGCTCGAATAAAACAGTTACAGAAACAGAATGAGAAGTCACAAGTGACTGGTAAACAAACAGAACAGCGCAATTACGGTTTTAAAAATGTTTTAGTCACTTGTTGCATTTCCACCTGAATTGCAGACTTTTATATAATATATATAATTAATAATTAATACTTATATGAGTGTGAAAATAGACATGTCCCCTGGGCCAGATGGGATCTATCCTAAGATCCTCTGGGAAGCAAGGGAAGAGATTCCCGAGCCTTTGGCATTGATCTTAAATCATCATTGTCTACAGGAATAGTGCCTGAGGACTGGAGGATAGCAATTGTGGTTCCCTTGTTCAAAAAGGGTAGTAGGGACAATCCTGGTAATTACAGACCAGTGAGTCGCACTTCAGTTATTAGTAAAGTGTTGGAAAAGATTATATGAGATAGGATTTAGAACTATCTAGAAAATAATAATCTGATCAGGGACAGTCAGCACGGTTTTGTGAAGGGTAGGTCGTGCCTAACGAATCTTATTGACTTTTTTGACAAAGTGACCAAACAGGTAGATGAGAGTAAAACGGTTGATGTGGTGTATATGGATTTCAGCAAGGCGTTTAATAAGGTTCCCCACAGTAGGCTATTATACAAAATGCAGAGGAATGGGATTGTGGGAGACATCGCAGTTTGGATCAGTAATTAGCTTGCTGAAAGAAAACAGAGGGTTGTAGTTGATGGAACATGTTCATCTTGGTGTCCAGTTACTAGTGGCGTACCGCAAGGGTCGGTGTTGGGTTCACTGCCGTTCGTCATTTTTATAAATGACCTGGATGAGGGCTTAGAAGGGTGGGATAGTAAATTTGCGGACGACACTAAGGTCAGTGGAGTTGTAGATAGTGATGTATTAGGTTGCAGAGAGACATAGGTAGGATGCAGAGCTGGGCTGAGATGTGACAAATGGTGTTTAATATGGACAAGTGTGAGGTGATACACTTTGGCTGGAGTAATTGGAATGCAAAGTACTGGTCTAATGGTAAGATTCTTGGGAGTGCAGATGAGCAGAGAGATCTCGGTGTCCATGTACACAGATCCCTGAAAGTTGCCACCCAGATTGACAGGGTTGATAAGAAGGCATACAGTGTTTTGGTTTTATTAATAGAGGGATTGAGTTTCGGAACCAGGAGGTTATGCTGCAGCTGTACAAAGCTCTGGTACAGTCACACTTGGAGTACTGTGTACAGTTCTGGTCACCGCATTATAAGAAGGATGTGGAAGCTTTGGAAAGGGTGCAGAGGATGTTGACTAGTATGGAAGGAATGTCTTATGAAGAAAGGCTGAGGGACTTGAGGCTGTTCTCCTTAGAGAGAAGAAGGTTAAGAGGTGACTTAATAGAGACATACAAGATAATCAGAGGGTTAGATAGGGTGGACAGGGAAAGCCTTTTTGCAAGTATGGGAATGGCACACACAAGAGGACACAACTTTAAAGTGAGGTAGTAGTACTGCAACGGTAGTAGATTCGCCAAGTTTAAGTGCATTTAAGTCGTCATTGGACAGGCATATGTGTAGGTGGGATGGGCTTCAGATTAGTATGACAGGGCGGTGCAACATCGAGGGCCGAAGGGCCTGTACTGCACTGTAATGTTCGATGTTCTATGTTTTATCATAAATCGATTGTGTTAGTCTGAATCAGTACTAATTGGAAGGATCGCTTCACACATTCTCAGTGACCAGTCATATTGATTCATGGTTAATTTAAAACATGACTGCATTAATTCATTGTTAATTAAAGAATGGAAAGCTATATTACTGGCTGATAAATAACTAAAGAAGCAGCCCTGAATCCACAGGAAGCGGTGGTTTATTCCTTAATACCGACTGTCCCAGGTCCTCGGGAAGCTCCTGTCTCTGGCCACTGCCAATCCCAGAAATTAAAGACTTGTTCTTAAAGAAGTATGTACTGGGCTTGTTCTCCTCTTTGCCTTTCCTCAGGAAACAGGGTTTATTGGCACAGACTCCGCCCCTTGAATTCACTGTTCATTCGATTCAACAGGTAGATTGGGTCTAGTAAAATCATGGACAGAGACTAAATTGCAACTGGACTGGGAAGGGCCAAATCAGGCTCTTTTGACCAAAACAGCAATAAGAACGGCAGAAAAAGGCTGGATTCACTACACTCGGATCAAAGGGCCAGTGGAATCTCCAGTTGACGAAGAGGTCTGGACAGCCAAAACAACAGAAGAACCACTGAAACTCAGGCTAAAGAGACTTTGAGTAACCGATTATACAGTGGCAACGCGCGCGCGGGATTATTTCTGTAGGATTGTATGTTAAGTTTTTTGGTGCTTCAGCACGATTTTTAGAATGCTGGGGATGCTTAGGGTTATGATACAAGCTCTCTTAGTATTGGGGTTTTGTCAAATATTATTTTCATATGTGTTATTAACGGTCCCTGAGTCTGATAATCTGCAGGTAATGGATCCCGATGCTTGCAGCTTCGTAAATTGTGGGGATGTAGATAATCAGAGACAGTACTGCAGCTCAGAGATACATCTTAAATCCTACGGGAATGGCCTTGGGGATGGTACTTGGTATAATGGTCTCCTCACAGTACACCGGGCCCCCTTCTGACCAGCTTTCGATTGTTCCAATAAAGAGCGTAACGCAAAATACCTAACGATAAATAAAACCACATGGCACAAACCAACTCTGGAGGGGCACCTATGAGATACAATTATATGAAACATTTGGGATAGAAATGAAAGCAAACGGGAAGGATTTCTCGGACTGTTGTTTTCGAATTAGCGTAGGACAGGGAAAACAGACAGAACTACTGGATAATAAGATTCAACCTTTTGCCCTTCCCAACAACCCAAAAGTGGTAAAAATTATAGAGGTAAAGGACTTGAAACAGACCATCGAAATAAAACAGGATATGGGGATGCAAATGCCTGGGTTGAATGGGTTAAGTATACTGTAAAAAGTCTGAATAAGAGCAATTGCTATGCATGTGCCTCCGGTAGACCAGTGGCCCAGGTGGTTCCCTTTCCGCTCGGGTGGAAGTGAGACAGAAAGGGCATGAAATGTATGGTAGCCCTGTATCAGGATGAGACTGTATGAAATGATAGGAATTGTACCTCCCTACCTCTGATGTTCCCTCCCTTGGAGAAGAAAGATTTAAAAGCATTTCCCCGCCCCCCCCCCCCCCCGCCTACATTTTCAGCCGCAGTTGGAAATCACATGTTGTGTGTGTGTCAGCAAGGTACAAATCAGTCTGGAGACTTGGGGGAGCTGAAATTATGTACAGAGATTAAGAATGTCACCAAAACGGACAAGGGAGGGAACTACTCAGCACTAACGGTTTCCCGAGCAGATCTATGATGGTACTGTGGAGGCAAAATATTGAGACCAACCCTACCTCTGGATTGAAGAGGGATATGTGTAATTGTACAATTGGCAATTCCATTTACCCTGGCATTTGAGAAGGAAAAGATAGTAGGGAAAAAGGGAAGAAGTAAAAGATCATTATTAGTCACCTCTTTTGATGACAGGATTTATCTAGACTCTATAGGAGTTCCAAGAGGGGTACGTGATGAGTTCAAGGCTTGCAACCAGATTGCAGCAGGCTTTGAGTTTCTTCTGGTGGGTAACAATTAATAAAAATGTAGATTTGATAAATTACATTTTCTATAATCAGCAGCAATTTATAAATTATGCAAGACATGCAGTTAAAGGAATATCAGAACAGCTTGATGCAACAAGTAGGATGGCATGGGAAAACAGAATGGCCCTTGATATGATTTTAGCGGAAAAAAGGTGTGTGTGTGTGTGTGTGTGTGTGTGTGTGTGTGTGTGTGTGTGTGTGTGTGTGTGTGTGTGTGTGTGTGTGTGTGTGAGTGATGTTAGGAGGAAGCTGTTGTACCTTTATTCCTAATAACACTGCACCTGATGGTTCAATTACTCGGGCCTTAAGGGGATTGACTATCTTAGCAGAGGAACTTGCTGAGAATTCAGGAGTAGACACATCTCTCATGGGATGGCTTGAATTGTGGTTTGGAAAATGGAAGGGGGTGGTAGTCTCCATCCTTACTTCCCTGATAGTAGAAACCAGGGTATTGGTAGCCATTGGTTGTTGCATTATACAGTGTATACGAGTGCTCACCCAAATACTGATTGAGACAGCCTTAATGAAACAAATGCCCCTAAAGAGCAATCAGAGAGAAGTTAAACAATGAAGTAATAAGTGACCTCGGGGAGATTTCCAAAATAAATGAAATTTTGGGAAAGATGCTCGTCAATTTGGAAGCGACATACAAGAAAAATGCAGAAGTTAACAAATGATAATTAAAGATAAAGGGAGAAATTGTGGGATATAGGTAAAGCAGTGTTAAATCTGCTATCATAATTTTTTATGCAAGATAAATGAACTCACACCAGTATATAATTGTTTCAGCCAAGAGTTGAGTTAACAAGAATGAAAACTATGAGAAGGAAACATATAATTGTCTTTGCATTAGCTAACATATGCATACAAGAATGAAATGTGCCTGCAAACACTGGTAGATGTTACAGATAAATAGATAAGGTGCTGTGAGGGGAGGAGGTGTAGGTTAAGCTAGATATTCCTGCACAAACAGTTATAAGCAATTGTTTCCCACCAGCAAAAACAAAAAAAAACACCATTAAAAGGTCATAAAGCTCTGTGTAAATAAAGAATAAAAGGAAATATTGCTTTGATAAGCACAGAAACAGATGGCAGTGAAGAAGGATAAATAACAATAAGACCACAGAGGGAGGTGGTGAAACGGCCTTGTGAGGCCAGAGATAAACATTTTGTCACAGGCAAGGCCAGATGAGTTCAGAGATAAACAGCCGGGTTTAGATTAGAAATAGATGTAAACAGGGGCGGGGCAATGGGAGGAGGGAAGAGAAACGAATTACATAAATATTGTGTACTTGTTAAATTCAGTGTGTGTGTGCCTTGTGGACAGTGGACACCACATCCCTCTTGCAAGAGCGTAATAAATGATACTACTGATTCAGATCTTGTCTCGGACTGAAATTATTGAAGTGAGTGAGCTTCATTTCTCACATGAGATAACTAGAGTCCAGAGACAGTATATTCCTGTTAGGGTGAAAGGCAAGGCTGTTAGGTGTAGGGAATGCTGGATGACTAAAGATATTGAGATTTTGGTTAAGAAAAAGAAAGAAGATTATATCAGGTATAGACAAGAGAGATTGAGAATATCACGAGAAGAGTCTAAAGGCAGGAGGAGTATACTTAAGAGGGAAATCAGGAGGGCAAAAAGAGGACATGAGATAGTTTTGGCAAATAGTATTAAGAAGAATCCAAAGCATTTTTATAAATACATTAAGGACAAAAGGGAGAGAATAGGGCTCTTCAAAGATCAGCAAGGCAGTCTATGTATGGAGCTGCAGGTGATGGGGAAAGATACTAACTAAGTATTTTGGATCAGTGTTTACTCTGGAGAAGAAAAATATAGAGTATGGGGAAATAGATCGTGGCATGTTGAAAAATGCCCATATTGCAGAGGAGGAGGTGTTGGATGTCTTGAAATGCATATAATTGGATAAATCCCCCGGGCCTGATCAGATGCACCCTCGAACTTTGTGGGAAACCAGGGAAGTGATTGATTAGATTTTTAGATTAGATTTACAGTGTGGAAACAGGCCCTTCGGCCCAACAAGTCCACACCGACCCGCCGAAGCGCAACCCACCCATACCCCTACCCCTAACCTAACACTACGGGCAATTTAGCTTGGCCAATTCACCTGACCCGCACATCTTTGTGACTGTGGGAGGAAACCGGAGCACCCGGAGGAAACCCACGCAGACACGGGGAGAACGTGCAAACTCCACACAGTCAGTCGCCTGAGTCGGGAATTGAACCCAGGTCTACAGGCGCTGTGAGGCAGCAGTGCTAACCATTGCTGGGATATTTGTATCATTGGTAGTCACAAGTGAGGTGCCTAACGTGGTATGACTATGAAAGAAAGGTGGTAAGGAAAAATCAGGGAACTATAGACAGGTAAGCTTGACATCGGTCGTGGGCAAGTTGTTGGAGGCAATCCAAATATATGTTATTTGGAAAGGAGAAAGTAAGGACTGCAGATACTGGAGATCAGAGCTGAAAATGTGTTGCTGGAAAAGCGCAGCAGGTCAGGCAGCATCCAAAGAGCAGGAGAATCGACGTTTTGGGCATGAGCCCTTCTTTCCTGAAGAAGAGCTCATGCCCAAAGCGTCGATTCTCCTGCTCCTTGGATGCTGCCTGACCTGCTGCGCTTTTCCAGCAACACATTTTCAGCACATGTATTTGGAAAGACAAGGACTGATTAGGGATAGTCAGCATGGCTTTGTGTGTAGGAAATCATGCCTCACGAACTTCATTGAATTTTTTGAAGAAGTAGCAAAGAGGATTGATGAGGGCTGAGCGGTGGAAGTGATCCATAAGGCGTTTGGCAAGGTTCTGTATGGGAGATTGATTAGCAAGGTTAGATCTCATGAAATACAGGATAACTAGCCATTTGGATACAGAACTGGCTCAAAGGTAGAAGACAGAGGGTGGTGGTGGAGGGTTTTTTTCAGATTGCAGGCCTGTGACCAGTGGAGTGCCACAAGATTTGGTGCTGGATCCACTACTTTTTGTCATTTATATAAATGATTTGGATGTGAACACAGAAAGTAGTTAGTAAGTTTGCAGATGACACCAAAATTGGAGGTGTAGTGGGCAGCGCAGAAGATTGCTTCAGAATACATTGGGATCTTGATCAGATGGGTCAATGGGCTGAAGAGTGGCAGATGGATTTAATTTAGATAAACACAAGGACTTATACACTCAATGATAAGGTCCTAGGGAATGTTGCTGACCAAAGAGACCTTAGAGTGCAGGTTCATAGTTCCTTGAAAATAGTTGGACTAAAGGGTCAATTTCTGTGCTGTACATCTCTATGACTCTATGAGATAGCAGTTGGCTCTCCCCTTTCTATCCAATTGCCCCCATGTGGACATATTAATTTCTTTTCAATTAGATTGTTTCAAGGTTATCAACACCATCAGATTTAAATTCGATTGTCTCTCAATCTCTAAATGCTTGGCTTATATTAATTGACTGATTTTGAAAAGACTTGTCGTCTTGAAATGTGCGAAGGACAAATCACAAAGGAGAGTCTTTGTGGGTGATCAATCTAGAGTGATCAGTATACCAGGGTAAACAGACAAACCGGCCTTCAGCATTACACTGAGCCTGGCTCCACCAGGTCCACACTCACCTCTCACAAACCACATTGCCGTTCCCTTTTCCTGCTGTCCACTCTGTTCTTGTTTTAACCAATTGCAGGTCAGAGAAGAGCAGCTGATACATGCAGGGAAGCATTTCTGACTGGTCCACAGCTAATTCTGCTTCTAAAGATCAGGCAGTATTTTAAATTTATTACTGTAAATGTTAACCATTAACAGGCCATGGCAGAGAAAGTACTGAATCCTAATGACTAGACTACCGGGGAAGATCTCTATTTATATCATTCTGGACACTGTCTGATTCAGCATTGCATTCTCCCCTCTTTCCGGACATGATCCCCTCAGCTCTGTCTCGATTTTGTTGCATTTTGCTTTATAATATACAGGCTATCCAATCATCTATTATATTGCTTCTGGTGCATGAGACCTTATGGGAAAAGATCTGCCACCCTGCCTACCCACAGCATGGCCATACAGAACACAGAAAATCAAGCCTCTCCAGACCGAAGAAGAAACACCCAGAATGCCTCAGCATTGACCAAACAGGCTGACACGGGAAACCAGACATGACTACAGTCACTCGCTAACCAGGGAATACATTTCCCAAGACAACCTGACAATAAGCCTCCTTGGCCAGATAAACAAAGCTGTCCCAAAGCCTTAAGGGCAGTCTCGTACCCTAGTGATATCAAAGCCACACAAAGGTCAGGTCAGATGGAGACGCACCAGAAGACCTTGCTCACACGAGAACAACAATGGAAACACTTTACTGCAACCTACCCTCGAAGAGAACTGGAATCTCCTGATCCCATTAAAAACTGATTGATACTGCCGGGCTCGAAACGTCGAATTCTCTATTCCTGAGATGCTGCCTGGCCTGCTGTGCTTTGACCAGCAACACATTTTCAGCTGTGATCTCCAGCATCTGCAGACCTCATTTTTTACTCGAAGATTTTAACCTACTGCGAATCCTCTTACAAGGATGCCTTCCTTGAAGAAGCTGTCTTCCTCTGAAGGGCTTATGCTCGAAACGTCGAATTCTCTATTCCTGAGATGCTGCCTGGCCTGCTGTGCTTTGACCAGCAACACATTTTCAGCTGTGATCTCCAGCATCTGCAGACCTCATTTTTTACTCGAAGATTTTAACCTACTGCGAATCCTCTTACAAGGATGCCTTACTTGAAGAAGCTCTCTTCCTCTGAAGGGCTTATGCTCGAAACATCGAATTCTCTATTCCTGAGATGCTGCCTGGCCTGCTGTGCTTTGACCAGCAACACATTTTCAGCTGTGATCTCCAGCATCTGCAGACCTCATTTTTTACTCGAAGATTTTAACCTACTGCGAATCCTCTTACAAGGATGCCTTCCTTGAAGAAGCTGTCTTCCTCTGAAGGGCTTATGCTCGAAACGTCGAATTCTCTATTCCTGAGATGCTGCCTGGCCTGCTGTGCTTTGACCAGCAACACATTTTCAGCTGTGATCTCCAGCATCTGCAGACCTCATTTTTTACTCGAAGATGTTAACCTACTGCGAATCCTCTTACAAGGATGCCTTCCTTGAAGAAGCTCTCTTCTTCTGAAGGGCTTATGCTCGAAACGTCGAATTCTCTATTCCTGAGATGCTGCCTGGCCTGCTGTGCTTTGACCAGCAACACATTTTCAGCTGTGATCTCCAGCATCTGCAGACCTCATTTTTTACTCGAAGATTTTAACCTACTGCGAATCCTCTTACAAGGATGCCTTCCTTGAAGAAGCTGTCTTCCTCTGAAGGGCTTATGCTCGAAACGTCGAATTCTCTATTCCTGAGATGCTGCCTGGCCTGCTGTGCTTTGACCAGCAACACATTTTCAGCTGTGATCTCCAGCATCTGCAGACCTCATTTTTTACTCGAAGATGTTAACCTACTGCGAATCCTCTTACAAGGATTCCTTCCTTGAAGAAGCTCTCTTCCTCTGAAGGGCTTATGCTCGAAACGTCGAATTCTCTATTCCTGAGATGCTGCCTGGCCTGCTGTGCTTTGACCAGCAACACATTTTCAGCTGTGATCTCCAGCATCTGCAGACCTCATTTTTTACTCGGATGTCTCATTGTATCTACATTCAGGACATTCTTCTGATAATTGCTTTGTGATTATCACCATCGTAACTTGATTACTTGACTAGCAAAACCATTGTATTTTCACTATTTTTAAATTAGCATCATTGTACTAAATTCCTATATAAAAAAACTGGCTTGATTCTCAGCCCAGGGTTTCGGCTACCTGGACTAACTGTGGCCTTTTCAGCTTGGTCAATTTATTTTCTGTGATATCGCTGTGTTAGTAAATAGTTTATTAATTTCACTTCGATCTGTGTTTTGTGATCTCTGCTTTATTGGGCTAATTTCTCTGACAGACCCCCCTCTCTCACACGCTGTAGTGTCTCTGTACTGGCTGTGTAGCTCAGTGGTTAAAGCAATGGTCCCGGGATCAGGGGTTATCAGGTCAAGCCTCACTAGGGCTTGTCAAAGTATTTGTACACCTGCTGCATCCAACATCCAAGCAAGCACTTTGCTGTAAGCAGACTCTGGTACTAACTCTGAAATGGGTCCAAATAAGCTAAGTGGGTGAATTCCTACCTGGTCTTTTTTGAGGCTTCTGTCACTCTTGGGGGAATGTGTCTGTGTGTTTTCCTCTGTGGGTGAAAATGAGGTTCATTCCCAGAGGGGGCAGGAACACAATTTTCCCATCTCCAATAGAAAACAGAAGCTGCAGGAAAAGCTGTTTCTGAGGAAAGTTTACCCAAAGCATTAACTCTGATTTCTCTTCACAGATGCTACCAGACCTGCTGAGCTTTTCCAGCAATTTCTGTTTTTGTTTCCCATCCCAATTGAGTTGGTTGAGTCCAAAAGGCATAGCTACTGGACTGGGTCTGTGGCAAATGGTAAGAGAATCAACAAGAGGAAAAAACATACTTGACCTCATCCTTACCAATCTGCCAGCTGCAGATGAATCTGTCCATGACAGTATCAGTAAGAGTGCCACTGCACAAACCTTGTGGAGACAAAGTCCTGCCTTCGCATTGAGAATACCCTCCATCATGCTGTGTGGCACTATCACTGTGTTAAATAGAACAGACTTTGATCAGATCCAGCAACTCAAGGTTGGGCATCTTTGAGCTGCTGTGGGCCATCAACAGCAGCAGAATAGGACTCCAGCACAATCTGCATACTCATGGTCCTGCATAGCTCCCACTCAACCATTATCATTAGGCCAGGGGATCAACCCTGGTTCAATGGAGGGTTTAGGAGGGCATGTCAGGAGCAGTACCAGGCACACCTGAAAATGAGGTGTCACCGTGATGAAGCTCCCAAACAGGACTACTTGCATGCCAAATGGCATAAACAGCAAGTGTTAGACAGAGCTGAGCAGTCTACAACCAATGAATCAGATCTAAGCTCTGCAGTCCTTCCACATCGAGTCGTGAGCAGTGTTGGATGATTAAACAACTAACTGGAGGAGGAGGGTCCACAAAGATCCCCATCCTCAATGATGGAGAGCCCAGCATATCAATGCAGAAGATAAGGCTGAAGCTTTCGCAGCAATCTTCAGCCAAATGTGCCAAGTGGATGATCCATCTCAACTTCCTCCAGTGGTCCCCAGCATCACAGATACCTGCCTTCATTGAATTTGATTCATTCCATGTGATATCAAGAAACTGTTGGAGACATTGGATACTGCAAATACTACATGCCCTGACAACATCCTGGCAATAGTACTGAATATTTTGCTCCAGAATTTGCCACTCCCCTAACCAAGCTGTTCCTGGAGTTACAACACTGGCATCTACCTGACAATATGGAAAATTGCCCAAGTATATCCTGTATGTAAAAAGCAGGACAAATCCAACCCACACAATTACCTCCCCATCAGTCCTCTCTCAATCATCAGTGCCATCAACAGCACCTTCTAAGAAAAAAGGAGAGAGAGAAAAAGAAGACAGAAAGAAAAAAGAGGGAGAGAGAGAGAAAAACAGAGAGAGAGAGAGAGAGAGAGAAGGAAGAAGGAGAGGAAACGAAACAACACTTGTCACCAGTTGACACTTCGAAAAAAAATCTGGACTGTACACATCAGTAACCAATCTCTTGACAGTGGAGTGTGTCTAAGAAAAATCAAACAGCGAAATTCACCGCTGGCCTTGGTGTGGGAGAGCTCACAGCATGGGAGAAGCTAGGTGCATAGTTTTTAAGTGTAACATTGCTGTAAATCTGCAAAAGTTAATAGAGTGGATCCTTTTTGGTTTATGTTTTATTGAGATCTGCCTCGATGAAATTTTAAAAATATAAAATAGAGGCACTAAGTGTTTTTTAGAGCAGTAAGACAGTGCTATTTTCAGTAGACTATTAAGGAACAAAGATGGCCTTTAATAGAGTGTTATGCTCTTCCTGTCAGATGTGGGAGTTTCCATGTTGCTAATGATTATGTCTGCAATAAGTGTGTTTGGGTGTGAATTCCTTCAGGTCCAATGAATCGTTTGGAGTGGCAGTTAGTGGCAATGAGCAATTTACAGGAACTAAGGGGTGTGATGGATGGCAGTTATAGGAAAGGAGAAAAACCGCAAGTACAGTCAGGTAGATGGGTTACCTCCAGGAAAGGTAGGAGAGGGAGGCAGGTAGTGCTATCCCCACCTCAAACAAGTATGCTGCTTTGGAAAGTGTAGGGGACATGGACTCTCAGGGGAATGTAACATGAACAGCCAAGTTTCTGATACCAAGACTGGCTCTAATGTAATGGTCACATCAGGGTCTAAGTGGTTGGTTGTGATAGGTGACTCTTTAGTCAGAGGCACAGACAGACATTTCTGTAGCTAACAGCAAGAAATCAAAATGGTGTGTTGCCTCCCTGGTGCCAAGATCAAGAATATCTTTGAGATAATGCAGAATATTCTCAAAGGGGAGAGAGACCAGCAGGATTTCATTGTACAAAATGGAACTCATGACATAGGAAGGGAAAAGGATTAGATTCTGAAGGAAAATTTAAGAAGTTAGGCAGGAATTTAAAAAGGATGCCTTCGCGGTTAGCAATATCTGGATTACTCCCGGTGAGAGGAGCTGGTGAGGGTAGGAACGTGAGGATAGAGCAGATGAATGAGTGGGTGAGGAGCTGATACAGGAGAGAATGGTTCACATTTTTGAATCATTGGAATCTCATCTGGGTAGAAGTGACTTGTACAAGACAGATCGCATTTGACTGGGAAAGGGACTAATACACTGGCGAGGAGATCTGCTAGAGCTGCTCAGGATGATTTAAATTAGTAAGTTGGAGTGGTGGTTGGGGGAGGTGGGGGGGAGGGGGTGGTGGTGGTGGGTGGGGCGAGTAGTGGCACCCAGGGAGAGAGTGAGGAAACTGATCAATCTGAGACTGGTACAGTTGGGAAAATGAAGGTGTCAAACAGGAAGACAGGGACAAAACAGAGAACAAGGTCGGACTGACAATTTAAATAGCATTTATATCAATGCAAAAGGTCTAACAGAGAATGCAAATGAACTCAGGATATGATTAGGAACATGGGACTGGGTTATCATAGCAAGAACAGAGACATAGCTCAGGGACGGACAGGACTGGCATCTTAATGTTCCAGGATACAAGTGCTACAGGAAGGATCAGCACAGCAGGCCAGACAGCACCCGAGGAGCAGGCAAATCAACGGTTTGGGCATAAGCCCTTCATCAGGGTAAAGGGCTTATGTCTAAAACGTCGATTCGCCTGTTCCTCGGATGCTGCCTGACCTGCTGTGCTTTTCCAGGACCACACTCTCAACTGTGATCTCCAAAGTCTGCAATCCTCACTTTCTCCTATATGAAGGATAGAAAGAGGGGCAAGAGAGGAGGGAGATGTTGTTGACCTTGGAGTGCAGGTCCATAGTTCCTTGAAAGTGGAGTCACAGGTAGATAGGATAGTCAAGAAGGCATTTGGTATGCTTTATTGGTCAGAGCATTGAGTACAGGAGTTGAGAGAACATGGGTGGCTGTACATGACATTGGTTAGGCCACTTTTAGAATATATTGTGCAGTTCTCATCTCCTTCCTGTAGGAGGAAGGATGTTGTGAAACTTGAAAGGGTTCAGAAAAGATTCACAAGCATATTGCCAGGGTTGGAGGATTTGAGCTTGAGGGAGAGGCTGAATAGGCTAGGGATGTTTTCCCTCGGGTGGAGGAGTCCAGAACTAGAGGGCATAGGTTGAGGGTGAGAGGAGAAAGATATAAAAGAGACCTAAGGAGCAACTTTTCAGTGGGGCCTCTGATATATTCAAGGATATTAACTGATCCGAAACAATGAACAGATTCCTGTAAGATCTGCTTTGTTTTTGCTGGTGTCACAGTCAGGAAAAAACAACAGTGTTGTTTTTTCCTGACTGTGACACCACCAAAAATGGAGCAGATCTTACAGGAATCTGTTCATTGTTTCGGATCAGTTAATATCCTTGGACATATCAGAGGCCCCTCTGAAAGAAGGGGAAATTGCCTTGACTCTCTCTGCTCAGTCAGCCAGTACACCCTTCACTCTCCTCTGATTCTGCTTACCAAAGAATTTCTAAAGATTCACAAAGGTGAGACTGGGCTTTGTTGTTAGTACCCTTTCTTTGGGTTTGGGAAATGAAAAGATGCCCATGAGCAGCATTGGGACTATTTCAGCTCCCCGCCTCTGACAGCACTGTGAGATTGATTCTGGTGTTATCGGGTACATTTACTCATGGGAGACAGTGAAAGGATTCTCATCCCTGCAGATCAGGAGTTCAAACCACATCTTGGCTTCAGGACAATGAGAAAGATGAGTTTGGAAATACAAAGAAGCTGTGAATGACACTCAAGTTAAGTAGGAGCGGAATCTACAATCTCCTGATGTAGAGTCAGACACATTGCCCATTGCGTTCCTGACCCTGTACAGACCAACACCCCCATGTTGCAGAGTTCTGATGTTTACACAGACATGAGCAGCAATGGGAACAGTCACAAGGTGAACAACTAGTAAAGATCATCACTGTCACTGCTTGACTTCAATAGTCTCCACTTTGTAAAGTGATGCCATTCACTGGAAAAGGAAACATATTTGTCTTCAGGTGCCTGCTTCTGGGTTGCCTCCTTCTCTGCTGGAACTATCCATCATTTTGTTCCCAGTTACTGTGCTAATCATGATCCACTAAAGTAAAATCTACTTTCATTCTTTGAGTCATGGATTCTTTGAGTCAAGATGTTGAATAAATTCAGTGAGAAACCCCAGGTCATATCCAGCCGAGGATCTAGAATTGGGCAAGTTGAATAATGCCTTTATTGGTGCCGCCCCTTCACTGCAGCTTAATGTCTCAAAATGAGCCCCTGTTAGCATCAGCCTGTTGTATACCTTCCTGGAGTACAGGAACAACATCAGATTATCACAACTCCACCTTCTTCACTTAAACCCAGGATGATAATATGAACTGTTTGAAAACATGGAGTGAGAAACATTACTGCTGAAGATGGTTATGACATAAAGAATAGACATGGTGGGTATCACGACTGCAAGGGGATCAGGATTGGGAGCTGAATATTCAAGGATGTACATCCTATCAAAAATATAGCCCAGTGGCCAGTGGGGGTGGGATGCCTTATTAGTAAGAAATTAAATCAAATCAATAATAAGAAATTAAGTAGGGCCAGATGCTGTAGAATCTGTGACGGTAGAACTTAGGAACCACAAAGGTTAAGAAGAACCATAAGCCTCCAAACAGTAGTCAGGATCTGGGGCGCAAGACACACCAGGGGATAGAAAAGATGTTTTAGCAAGGGAAAGTTACAGCGATCATGGGGGATTTCAATGTGCAGGTGGACTGGGAAAATCAAGTCGCAAGCAGATTGCAATAGGGCAGCACGGTGGCTCAGTGGTGAGCACTGCTGCCTCACAACACCAGAGACCCGGGTTCGATTCCAGCCTCAGGCAACTGTCTGTGTGGAGTTTGCACATTCTCTCCGTGTCTGCGTGGGTTTCCTCCGGCTGCTCTGGTTTCCTCCCACAGTCCAAAGATGTACAGGCCATGGTAAATTGCCCATAGTGTTAGGTGCATTAGTCAGAGGGAAATGGGTCTGGGTGGGTGGACCGAAGAGCCTGTTTCCACACTGTAGGGAATCTAATCTAATCTAGAAATAACAGTTCAGGGAATTTGTGAAATATCTACGAGATGGCCTTGTGGGGCAGCTTGTGATGGAGCCCACTAGGGAACAGGCAATACTGGATTTAGTGTTGTGCAATGAGGCAGACTTGATAGACAATAGACAATATGTGCAGGAGTAGGTCATTCTGCCCATTCTGCCCTCAATCAGTATCCTGTTACTGCCTTATCCCCATAACCCTTGATTCCACTATCCTTAAGAGCTTTATCCAACTCTTTCTTGAAAGTATCCAGAGACTTGGCCTCCACAGCCTTCTGGGGCAGAGCATTCCACACACTCACCACTCTCCGGGTGAAGAAGTTTCTCTTCAACTCTGTTCCTAATGGCCTACATTTAAACTGTGTCCTCCGGTTCGGGACTCACCCATCAGCGGAAACATGCTTCCTGCCTCCAGAATGTTAAATCCTTTAATAATCTTATACGTCTCAATCAGATGCCTCTCAGCATTCTAAGTTCAAGGGTATACAAGCCCAATCACTCCAATCTTTCAACGTAAGATAGTCCCACCATTCCAGGAATTGACCTCGTGAACATATGCTGCACTCCCTCAGAATGTCTTTCCTTAATTTGGAGACCAAAACTGCACACAATATTCCAGGTGCAGTCTCACCAGGGCCTGTACAGCTGCACAAGAACCTCTTTGCTTCTATACTCAATTTCTCTTGTTATGAAGGCCAGCATGCTAATAGCCTTCTTCACTGCCTGCTGTACCTGCATGCTTGCTTTCATTGACTGATGTACAAGAATACCTATATCTCGTTGTACTGTCCCTTTACCTAACTTGACTCCATTTAGGTAGTCATCTGCCTTCCTGTTCTTGCCAACAAAGTGGATAACCACACATTTATCCACATTAAACTGCATCTGCCATGCATCTGTCCACTCACCTAGCCTGTCCAGGTCACCCTGTAATCTCCTAACATCCTCATCACATTTCACCCTGCCACCCAGCTTTGTATCATCAGCAAATTTGCTAATATTACTTTTAATACCATCATCTATATAATTTATGTATATGTAAAAAGCTGCGGTCCCAGCACTGATCCCTGCGTACCCCACTGGTCACTGCCTGCCATTCCGAAAGGGAGCCATTAATCAGTACTCTTTGTTTCCTGTCAGCCAGCCAATTTTCAATCCAAGTCAGTATTTTGCCCTCAATACCATGCGCCCTAATTTTGCTCACTAACCTCCTATGTGAGACTTTATAAAAGCTTTCTGAAAGTCCAGGTACACTACATCCACTGGATCTTCCATCTTCAGAGTTACATCCTCAAAAAATTCCAGAAGATTAGTCTGGATAAGGGAGCGTAAGGCAAAGGAACCCTTAGGGGGCTATATGATTGAAATATGATTGAAATTACTCTGCAGTTTGAGAGGGAGAAGATAGAATCAGAGGTAATGGTATTATAGCTGAATAAAGGCAACTACAGAGGCACGAGGGAGGACCTGGGTAGAATTGACTGGGAGAGGCACCTTGGAAGAAAGACAGTGGAACAGCAATGGCAGGAGTTTCTGGTGGTAATTCAAGAGAGACAGCAGAGATTCATCCTGAGGAAAAAGAAGCATGGTACAGGGAGGATGAGGCAACCATGGCTGACTAGGGAAGTCAAGGATAGCATAAAAGCAAAGGAGGAAGCATATAAAATCGCAAAGGGCAGTGGAAAACCAGAGGATTGGGAACCTTAAGAAGACCAACAGAGAACAACAAAAAAAAGAGGGAGAAGATTAAATATGACAGTAAGCTAGCCAGTAATATAAATGAAGACTGCAAGAGTTTCTTTGAATATATAAAGGGCAAAAGAGTAGCAAAAGTGGATATTGTGCCACTGGAAAATGATGCTGGAGAGATAGTAGTGGGAAATAAGGAAATGGTTCGAAGAGTGTGGTGCTGGATCAGGCAGCATTTGAGGAGCAGGAGAATCAATGTTTCAAGCGTAGGACATCCTGATGAAGGGCTTATGCTCGAAATGTTGATTCTCCTGCTTCTCGGATGCTGCCTGACTGGCTGTGCTTTTCCAGCATCACACTCTTTGACTCTGATCTCCAGAAACAAGGAATTGCCAAGACATGAGTATTATCCCAAAAAATCAAGAGAGTGAGGGAGCTGAGTTGAGCATGGCGCCATCACCAAGGAGAAGGTGCTACAAAAGTGGAAAAGCCTGAAGGTGGATAAATCACCTAAACAAGATGGACCACACCCCAGACTTCTAAGGGAGATAGCTGAAGATCTCTGGAGGTATTTAAAAAGGGAGTAAGGCAGAAGATGGAAAATTACAGACCAGTTAGCCGAACTTGGTCATGGGTTAGATCCTGGAATCCATTGTGAAGGGTGAGATTTCTGAATAAACAGAAGAGTAAGGTAAAATGGGGCAAAGTCAGCATGGTTTCATCAAGGGGAGGTCATACCTGACAAATCTGCTAGAATTCTTTGAGGAAGTGTCAAGCAGGTTAGACCAAGGAGAAACAATGGATGTTGTTTACCTGGACTTCAAGAAGACATTTGACAAGGTACCGTACGGGAGGGTACTGAGTAAGATAAGGGCCTATGGTATTAGAGGCAAGGTGCTAGCATGGATAGAAGCTTGGCTATTTGGCAGAAAGCAGACACTGGGAATAAAAGGTTCTTCTCAAGATTGCAAGTGGAGTTCTGCAAGGCTCAGTGTTGGGACCACAACCTCTCACTTTATGCACTAATGATTTAGATTAGATTAGACTTACAGTGTGGAAACAGGCCCTTCAGCACAACAAGTCCACACTGACCCGCCGAAGCGCAACCCACCCATACCCCCACCTAACACTACGGGCAATTTAGCATGGCCAATTCACCTGACCTGCACATCTTTGGAATGTGGGAGGAAACCGGAGCACACAGAGCAAACCCACGCAGACACGGGGAGAATGTGCAAACTCCACACAGGCAGTCGCCTGAGTCGGGAATTGAACCCGGGTCTCAGGCTCTGTGAGGCAGCAGTGCTAACCACTGTGCCACCGTGCCACCCGCATGAAGGAACTGAGGGCATTCTGGCTAAGTTTGATACAAAGATAGCTAGAGAGACAGATGGCATTGAGGAGATAGGTAGGCTGCAGAAGGATTTGAACAGGTTAGGAGAGTGAGCAAAGAAGTGGCAGATTGAGTACAATGTGAGCAAATTTGAGGTCATGCACTTTGGTAGGAAGAGCAGAGGCATGGACGATTTTCTATGATGGTGTGTTTACACAGTTAATGTGCCCCGAGAGGATGAACGCATCCTCTTTATCCTGTCAGTTTAAACAGGTGAAAATATCAGTTTTAAGCCAATGCAAGAGATGATTGTGTGTTTTCAGTGGAGAATGTTCAGCTGTGACCTGTCTGTGTTTGCAAGAGTAATTCTCACTGAGGAACACTGATACAGAAAAAGCAATCTTTGAGTTACTGTGGGCAAGGAAATGCACAAATGGATGGGAAAAGTGTGGCGTCGTGGCTTAGTTGGTTAACGTTCCTGCCTCGTAAACTTGGTGGTGCCTGTGCCTTACTTTCAAGGTTCATTGTTTAAATTTCTTGTAAATGCCATGCTGTTGATCCAGGATGTGGAAGGAGACAACTCTAAATGCTCCCTGTGCTTGAGCTCAGCCTGCTATGATTTGGTTCTCCCCACCCCTGTCGCCTGCATTGGCCCTATCCGTGAGTGCTGTTTCTTGTTCACTATCAATTCAATCTGGAGTATCTTACCTCTGTTCCACAAGCACATCTGCTTCTCCTTTACTTTTACTCTCATTCCTTCATTCCCCGTTTGGTAGGAATAACAAGCTGAGGCAGGAGATGCTGCAGACTTGCCAGGGAATGTTGTGGTAATGGCTCAGACACCACGAGCTGATCCTTCTCATTCTCTGTTGTCACCATTCATTCATTTAACACCAACAGCAAAGAGGGAGAAAATGATGACTGCAGGTGCTGGGGATCAGAGTCAAATAATGTGATGCTGGAAAAGCACAGCCAGTCAGGCAGCATCCGAGGAGCAGGAGAGTCGCTGTTTCAAACATCAGCTCTTTATCAGAGCTTATGAAATGCTACCTGACTGGCTGTGCTTTTCCAGCACCACATGTTTTGGCACCAAGAGTAAAGACATCATTGTAATTGTGGTGGAATTGTGATTATTTTTTCTACTAGATTATGAATTCCATTTAGAATTAGGAACATTCAATATATTTCAATAGTGGGTGGCACGGTGGCACAGTGGTTAGCACTGTAGCCTCATAGCGCCAGAGACCAGGTTCAATTCCTGCCTCAGGTGACTGACTGTGTGGAGTTTGCACGTTCTCCCCGTGTCTGCGTGGGTTTCCTCCGGGTGCTCCGGTTTCCTCCCACAGTCCAAAGATGTGCGGGTTAGGTGAATTGGCCATGCTAAATTGCCCGTAGTGTTAGGCAAGGGATAAATGTAGGGGTATGGGTGGGTTGCGCTTTGGCGGGTCGGTGTGGACTTGTTGGGCTGAAGGGCCTGTTTCCACACTGTAAATAATCTAATCTAATCAAAAGTAATCTAATCTAATCTAATTTCTAAAGGGTCATAATATTTGAAGGGAAGAAATGCCTCTTTCTCTTGGGCCTAAGTGACAGAAACATTATCCGGAGGATGTGAGCCCAGTTCTGGACACTCCAGCCTGGAGGGAGAAAGCCTCTCGGCAGCTTCACTGTCAAACTGTCTTCGAATGTCAGACTTTTCAAAGAGCAGAAATGGGAAATGAGGGATATGGAAAGACAGAAAGTTGGAGAATGTGGAAGAGAGTCAGGTAGATACACACAGACAGAGACAAATAGAGGGGCATATTGAGGTAGACACCAAAAGGACCAATTCTCTACTTGAGCTGGCTGCTCACTGACAGGAGAAGAAAAAAAAACACTGCATTTCACCAGCTCTCCCAGGGCAACAGAAGCAGTATTTGACATTTATAATGTTGATGGTTGTAAGCTAATGAGAGATTTTGATAAATATGCTGATTCAAAAGATAAAACTGATAATTTCCCCAAAATCTTAATGTAGAAATGCATCACTAACCTGATTCTGTCGACCTTAAACATCTGTTTCTCTTCACAGATGCTGTGCTACCAGCCCTGCTGGATTTCTTGATCAATTCCTGGTTTTGTTTCAGATTTCCAGCATCTGCAATACTTTGTTTTACGTTAACCTGAATGACATTTGGGATAAAAATGATTGTCTGCCAGCTCATTTCAAGGTTCAGAAAAGCTCTCCCATGGTTAAATAACAGAGTGGAACTCCCATTCCTCTGCAGATCAGTTTCTCCCCGTCTTCGAGCGTGGAAAAAGACCAATCTACCCATCGTGCGGGTCATCAGACATCCATCTATTCTAGTCCCAGGTTCCAGCATTTGGCAGCTGCAAATGTGTTGCTGGTCAAAGCACAGCAGGCCAGGCAGCATCTCAGGAATAGAGAATTCGACGTTTCGAGCATAAGCCCTTCATCAGGAATAACTTATTCCTGATGAAGGGCTTATGCTCGAAACGTCGAATTCTCTATTCCTGAGATGCTGCCTGGCCTGCTGTGCTTTGACCAGCAACACATTTGCAGCTATAATCTCCAGCATCTGCAGACCTCATTTTTTACTCCAGCATTTGGCACACAGTCTGGTGTGTTCTGATGTTTCAAGTTTAAAATCACACAACACCAGGCTACAGTCCAACTGGTTACACTGGAAGCACTAGCTTTCGGAGCGCAGCTCCTTCATCAAGTGGTTGTGGAGTATAAGATTGTAAGACACAGAATTTATAGCAAAAATGTACAGTGTCTTTCAAAATTCTATAAATTCTATATCTTCCAATCGTATACTGCACAAACACCTGAACAAGGAGCAATGCTCCGAAAGCTAGTGCTTCCACATAAACCTGCTGGACTATAACCTGGTGATGTGTGATTTTTAACCTTGTACAACCCAGTCCAACACCGGCATCTCCAAATCCCAATGTTTCAAGCACTCATGGAAATGACATTATCTCTGTGATCTTAAATGACACAACGATGGGACTGAAGTTTGACATGGTCAGACTGTGTTAAAAACCCTTGAGAAACTGATCCTCATTTTCAGCCATGGGGGTGACACACAGACACATGGGGACAGTAGCCTCAGGATAATACAAACAATCGCCCTGATCTTCTTGTGAGCTTCCCTCTATGTGTATTAACACAGTTAATGGGCCTTGGGAGGATGAACGCATTCTCTTTATCCCGTCAGTTTAAATAGGTGAAAATATCAGTTTTAAACTAATACAAGAGCAGATCGTCTCTTTCTGTGCATTTTCAGTGGAGTGTTCAACTGTGAACTGTCCGTCTTTGCAAAACCCATTCTCACCCAGCGATCAAGCAAAAAACAACATTGAGTTCCTGTGATCGACTGGTCAAAGAAATGAACGTATTGATGGGAAAAGCACACTACTGGATGGCGTCATGGCTTAGATGTTCAAAGGACCTGCCTCAAACCAGGAGACCCTGGAATCAAACCCCAGTAATTCCTACGGCTAACATTGACAGTTCCTTTTTGCAAGGTTGTGAAGGTTTGTAGCTCAGGTTGAGGTTTAGGGTGTAGGTTTGCTCGGTGAGCTGTAGGTTTGATATCCAGACATTTCATTACCTGGCTAGGTAACATCATCAGTGGCGACCTCCAAGTGAAGCGAAGCTGTTGTCTCCTGCTTTCTATTTATGTCTTTCTCCTGGATGGGGGTTCCTGGGGTTTATGGTGATGTCATTTCCTGTTCGTTTTCTGAGGGGTTGATAGATGGCATCTAGATCTATGTGTTTGTTTATGGTGTTGTGGCTGGAGTGCCAGGCCTCTAGGAATTCTCTGGCATGTCTTTGCTTAGCCTGTCCCAGGATAGATGTGTTGTCCCAGTTGAAATGGTGGGTTTTTTTCATCCATGTATAGGGCTTCGAGGGAGAGAGGGTTGTGTCTTTTTGTGGCTGTTCGTGCATCCTAATGGCTAACTTTCTTCCTGTTTGTCCTGCGTAGTGTTTGTGGCAGTTCTTGCATGGAATTCTGTAGATGACATTGGTTTTGTCCATGGGTTGTACTGGGTCTTTTAAGTTTGTTAGTTTTTGTTTGAGAATGTTGGTGGGTTTGTGTGCTACTAGGATGCTGAGGGGTCTTAGTAGTCTGGCTGTCATTTCTGAAACTTCTTTGATGTACGGTAAGTGGTTAGGGTTTTTGGCTGTGTTTGATCTGCTTGTCGTGGTTTGTTCTTGAGGAATCTGCACACTGTATTTTTTGAGTATCCGTTCTTCTTGAATACATTATATAGGTGGTTGTCCTCTGTTTTCCGAATCTTCGACACATGGATGAAAAAAAAACACCATTTTGACTGGGACAACGCATCTATCCTGGGACAGGCTAAGCAAAGACATGCCAGAGAATTCCTAGAGGCCTGGCACTCCAACTACAACGCCATAAATAAACACATATATCCAGATGCCATCTATCAATCCCTCAGAAAACGAACAGGAAATGACATCACCACAAACCCCAGGAACCCCATCCAGGAGAAAGATATAAATAGAAAGCAGGAGATAACAGCTCCCTTCAATTGGACATCTCCACTGTTTCCTAGCCAGGTAATGAAACGTCAGGATATCAAACCTACAGCTTAGCGAGCAAACCTACACCCTATTGAAGGTTCCTTATTTACATTTCTCTCAAATGCCGTATCAGTAATCAAACCTAGTGAGATCGAAGGAGACAGCTACGCATACTTCCTGTGCTTGATCCCAGTGCACCCACACTTGTTGCCTGCGTTTGCACCCATCAAGGAATGCTGTTTTGTGAACTGCAACAATTACCGGTTGTAAACTAATCAGAGAGAGACATTTTGATCAATATGCGGATTCAACAGATAAGATTAGCTTACTTACAGCCTGGAAACAGGCCCTTCGGCTCTACAAGTCCACACCGATATAGCTGAAATTTCCCATAGCGTTATAATTTAGAATGCATAACTCACCTGGTTCTGAGGAAAGGCCCTTGGACCTGAAACGTTAACTCTGTTTCTCTCCACAAATGCTGCTCCAGAGCTATGAATATTTGTCTCAAAAGAGCCTTAACAGACAGTGAAGCGATCAAAGATGTTCGTTTTGTATTTCGAAATAAGCTTCCTCCTTTACTTGCTGAAAATCTATTACATTTCCAATTTTCATCAGTTCCGATAAAAAGATGTTGACCTGAAGATTTAACTCTGCTTCTCTCCACAGGTGCTGTTGTGTTCCGTAATTTCAGCGCCTTCTATTTTTATTTCTGTTTTCCAGCTTCAGGGTTATTTGTTTCTGCGCCGATGTTGAGAGGAAACATAGAAAGTAGGAGCTGGATAGCCAATCGGCTATCATCCTGCTCCACTGTTCAGTATGATCACTCGTGAATATCGAACTCAGTATCCTATTCTCACTTTCTCCTGTACTCTTTCATCGTTTGGCATTATGTAACTCCTTTCTGAAAACATTTAACGTTTTAGCTTCAAATGTTTACTGTGACAGAAAATTACATAGGTTCTACATTCTCTGGCTGAATAAATTTCTCCTAATTCCTGTCCTGAATGGTTTACCTCGGGTCACCAGATTGCGAACACTGGTTCTGGACACCCCAGTCATTAGATCAGTCATCCTGATCAGACCTGTCAGAATTATGTACATCGTGGGCGGCACGGTGTGGTTCACCGTCTAGCACTGCTCCCTCACAACGTCAGGGCCCTCGTTTGATTTCAGCCTGGGGGGACTGTCTGTATGGAGTTTGCACATTCTGTCCGTGTCTGCCGTGTCCTCCTACAATCCAAAGATTAGGTACATTGGCCAACTAAAAATTGCCCATAGCGTTCAGGGATGTATAGGGTACTTGCAGTGTAAATTGATGGGGAATGAGTTTGGGTGGGATATTCTTCAGAGGATCGGTGTAGACTTGTTGGGCCGAAGAGCCTGTTTTCACACGTTTGGGATTCTATAAAACCTATAATTTCTCGAGATGGCCCTTATTCGATGAAACTCCGATGAATATGACTTGACTGATTCTTCGAAGGAGAGCTACTGCAGATTCCAAAGTCCGCCTTCAACTTCGTATTTAATCCATGGAATGGTGCAAGACAAACCCAGAATCCTCCGCGGGGATGAAGTCTGTCTATCGCTGCTTAGGGCGGTACTGCGCAAACGCAATATGGCCCCACCTCCCGGAAGGTGAGATGTCCTTGCGGCACATGCGTAGTGCGGTTTCCGGAAACAATTCGGTCTCAGTCAGACCAGGTCAGAGGTATCTGCACCGGGGGAGTGGTGAGGAGCTGCTTGGAGTGGATAGTTATTGAAGACCAAAGGTTAGTGAACTGGAATCCCAGATCCTAGTCTCGAATCACAGGCGAGTCAGTTAAAGAGGTGCTTTACATTCGACTGACGGTTGGGTGCGGAAGTCGGTCCCTGGCCTTCTGTGTTGGTCACATCCGGAATGTAGAGCGAGGAGAAGCTGCTGGGACTGAAAGGCCCCAATAACTTCCAATGGGAGACTGTCGCGGGGAATATTCCCAGGGTTAGTTGCTAAACTGAAGGAGTCTGTTCAAAGTTCAGGCATTTATTTTCGGAATAGTATTTTTCAAGAATAGTCCTAAATTAATTCATATCTAATTTTATTACTGGGACATAAGGCATTCTCTGCTGTGCTGAGGGTCTGTCAAGGACAGTAGTGGGAAGTTGTATGTTTGAGACCGAAGAAATAGGATAGCTGCTGAATGTATTCACACTGGAAAAAGACAATTTATTGAGGTGAATACCGAGATACAGGCTATTAGACTAGATGGGATTGAGGATCATAAAGTGGAGGTATTAGCAATTCTGGAAAGTGTGAATGTAGATATGACCCTGGGCTGGATGGGATTTTAGGATTATCTGGGAAGCTAGGGAGGAAATTGCAGAGCCTTTGACTTTGATCTTTATGTCGTCATTGTCTACAGGAATAGTGCCAGAAGACTGGAAGGCAGCAAATATTGTCCCCTTGTTAAAGAAGGGGAGTAGAGACAACCTAATTATAGACTCTTATAGACCAGTGAGCCTTACTTCAGTTCTGGATAATGTGTTGGAAAGGTTCTTAGGATTTATAAGCATCTAGAAAATAATAAGTTGATTAGGGATAGTCAACACAGTTTTGTGAAGGGTAGGTTGTGCCTCAAACTTTATTGAGTTCTTTAAGAATGTGACCAAACAGGTTGATGAGGGTAAAGCAGTTGATGTGATATATATGGATTTCAGTAAAATGTTTGGTAAGGTTCCCCATGGCAGACTGTTACAGAAAATACCGCATGGGATTGAGGGTGATTTAGTGTTTCGGATCAGAAATTGGCTAGCAGACAGAAGACGGAGGGTGTTGGTTGTTGGAAAATGATCCTCCTAGAGTTCAGTTACTAGTGGTGTACTGCATGGATCTGTCTTGGGTCCACTGCTGTTTGTTATTTTTATAAATGATCTGGATGAGGGCATAGAAGGATGGGTTAGTAAATTTACGGATTACTCTAAAGTCGGTGGAGTTGTCAACAGTGCGGAAGGATGTTGCAGGTTGCAGGGACACATAGAGAAGCTGCAAAGCTGGGATGAGAGGTCGCAAATGGAGTTCAATGTGGAAAAGTGTGAGGTGATTCACTTTGGAAGGAGTAACAGGAATACAGTGTGTTGGGCTAATAGTATGATTTTTGGCAATGTGGATGAGCAATGAGATCTGTGTCTATGTGCATAGATCCCTGCAAGTTGACATCCAGGTTGATAGATTTGTTAAGAAGGTGTACGGTGTGTTAGCTTTTATTGGCAGAGGGACTGAGTTTCAGAGCCATGAGCTCATGGTGCAGCTGTACAAAACTCTGGTGTGGCCGCACTTGGAGTATTGAGTACTGTTCTGGTTGCCGCATTATAGGAAGGATGTGGAAGCTTTGGAAAGCATGCAGAAGATATTTACCAGGATATTGCCTGGTATGGAGGGAAGGTTTTATGAGGAAAGAGTTGGGGACTTGAGGTGGTTTTCATTTGAGAGAAGCAGGTTAAGAAGTGACTTAATAGAGGCATACAAGATGATCAGAAGATGAGACATGGTGGAGAGTGAGAGCCTTTTTTCTTGGATGGCAATGGCTAGCACAAGGGGACATAGCTTTAAAGTGAGGGGTGAAGGATATACGACAGATGTCAGAGGTAGTTTCTTTACTCAGAATAGTGGTGGTGTGGAACGGCCTGCCTGCAACAGTAGTAGCCAACTTTAAGGCCATTTAAGGGTTCATTGAGTAAGCATATGGATGATAATGAAAAAGTGTAGGTGAGATGGACTTCAGATCGGTTTCACAAGTCGGCACAACGTTGATAGCTGAAGGGCCCTGTACTGTGCTATATTGTTCTATGTTCTATGCTCTTGAGAGTTCTCCCATTGCGCTGTTCAGTGAGCAATTGCTGGTTTCTCAGGGACCAGATATAAACAATGACATGTATCCACAAGAGGATAGTGTGTGCCTGGGAGGGGGATTTATAGATAATGGTGCCCCATGCATGCTGGTCATGCTTGTTGGATGGAGGATCTATCAAAGTTATTCCTGTGATGTATATGGAGGAAAGCATGCCCTTAAGTATCCCCCTGTCTTTATTTGGAGACCCAGGACAAGGAAGAGGAATAAGCATTCTTAGCTGAAAGACATTTGTGAACTAGTTGAGTTTGTATTACAATTCAATAGCTTTTCATGGTCACTATTTCTGAGTGTCTTTCATACAAATTACCAGATCCGATGAACTCCTTTTCACAATTTCCTTTAATGTTTTAAACAATTCTCTTTCTCATATCTTTTCCTGATTTAAATTTGTTTTACAGAGAATCACAGACACACATTTATTAGCAAGACTTCCAAACAAACATCCCATCAATACCTGAGAGATCATCAGGTCTTGAAACCATTGGATTTTCAATGTTCTGTCTAGAAAAATGATTTCCAACATCAGTGTGATTGGAAATGCATGAAGACCCATCCACCAAAGCGAGTTTTCCAGTGGACTAACTATTGAGAGAGCTCTAGCCAGTTACACAGCCTGAATAACATCACCCTATTCACATTGGGGAGAAACTGTATCGTTGTCCTGTGTATGGGCGAGGAGTCAGCTGATCATCCCATATGGCGAGATATGAGGAAACCTGCACCACAGAGAAACCATGGAAATGTGAGGACTGTGGGAAAGGATTTAAATACCCATACCAGCTGGAAACCCATCGACGCAGTCACACTGGGGAGAGGCCGTATTCCTGCTCTGTGTGTGGGAAGGGATGCAATTGGTTATCTGACCTTCTGAAACATGAACGCACGCACACTGGAGAGAGGCCGTTTATCTGTTCTGTGTGTGGAAAGGGATTCAGTGACTCATCCAACCTTCAAAAACATCAGCAAATTCACACTGGGGAGAGGCCATTCATCTGCTCTGAATGTGGGAAGGGATACATTACGTCACCCCACCTGCTGAAACACCTGCGAATTCACACCGGGGAGAGGCCGTTCATCTGCCCCGAGTGTGGGAAAGCGTTCAGTGACTCATCCAACCTGCTGATACACCGGCGGGTTCACACTGGGGAGAGGCCATTCATCTGTCCCGAATGTGGGAAGGGATTCACTACATCAGCACATCTGCTGAAACACCAGCGAATTCACACAGGAGAGAGGCCTTTCACCTGCCCCAAGTGTGGGAAAAGTTTCATTCAGTCATCTCATTTGCTGACGCACCAACGAGTTCACACCGGGGAGAGGCCATTCTCCTGCTCTGAGTGTGGCAAGACATTCTCTCGGCTGTCCCGTCTTAAGGCACACCAACCGGTTCACACTGATGAGAAACCTTTCAGATGCTCCCACTGTGAGAAGAGCTTTAAAAACAAACGTGAAGTACTGACACACCAACGCATTCACATTGGAGAGAGGCCATTCTCCTGCACCATGTGTGGGAAACAATTTGTCCATTCAAAAAACCTTCTGCGACACCAACGAGTCCACACTGGTGAGATGTTGTTACCTGCTCCCACTGTGGAAAAGGATTTACTCTGTCACCCCAGCGAGTGACACCAGCGAGTTCACCAGTGACTGCAGGACAGGCGTCTGTTGTTCTTAATAAAACTTTTCCTCATGTCACCCGTGCATCTCTTTCCCAAAATCTTAACTCCAGCTCCCCTCTTCCTTGGACCGTTGCATGATAGAAATCATGTTTTGTTTCTCTAACTCAAGTAACCTTCATATTTGAGATACTGAAGCATGGTGACCAGAACTGGACTCTACTTCTGTTCTAAAGCCAGGTTTTGAAAGGTCAGCACTTTTTTCCCTGTTTTTCTCCTCAATATCTTGATTTATGAAGTTCAGGGTTCCAAGTGTTTTTTCTCACTGCTGTCTCAATAAGCCCTGTTATCTGCATTGTGCCTGAACTCTTAACAAGAAGCTCTGGTTTCAAGACCCACCTGCTATCAAGTTGTGTCAGAGCAGATTGATTTTTCAAAATTCCTTAACTGATGATTGAGCCACGTCCATTGGGGTTTGTCTCTGTTGAAGGTCTATTCTCCTACAGGACTGTGCGACCGATGTGATAGGGAATTGATTCAGTCCTGTGGAGGAATGGATGATAGATGTGTTGCGAAATTGATCCATCCTGCTGGAGGACCAGGAAGAAGCTGCAGTGGAACAGAGTAGTATTTGGTGCTTGTGATGTCACATGCGGAGGCCAGCAGAGGATGGATTTAAACACCGGCGGGGGGAGGAACAGAGACAGACTGACTGTGACCATGACTGATTCATCACAGCTTATTTCATTCAGAGTGTATCCCATTTCAGACACAGCTGGGCATGCGCACACACACGCACAAAACTAGATTCAAAGACACAGATGGAAATGCACACACAGACAGGCAAACACAGCTGCACTTAAACTTCCCTATCGGTACACTGTGTCCAATTGCAGACCGAGCTGGTCACACTGATGCAAATAGACACAGACAGACATACAGATACAGAGACACATGGTCACAGACTCACGCATATCTAGACATACAGACACTCACTAACATATCCATATAGAAATACACACCAACAAAATGTCCCTTGGTATATATCATCAGGGTTGATTTGTTGAATAAACTCAGGTTTATTTGTACAATAAACTTGTTGATTTGTATTGTTAGTCTGCGTAATCACCTTGTTTGTGAAATGGACTGATTCATTTATAGAAATCTCAGAAAAGCATTTAAAGTAAACTTGCTGGCTTGTTCATTTCAGTCCCACTTACATTTTGCATTGATCTGTGTGAAAATCCTGTGCTCCCAATATTGTGAAATAAAGTTGTGTCCCTTGGTTGAAGGACCCTCTGTTCTGTTGTCTAAAGGAACCTGTGTTGTGGCTGCTCCTGGTTTGAAACTGCAACTTGTCTGTGTGGATTTCAAGTCTGGGGCCGGTGTGAGGTGAAGAGGTGGGGGAGGACATGGACAAACAGAGGCAGTCTAGACTAAACTATTGAGCAACTTCTTTTTCTCACACCTTTCCTCCTTCTAATCTTGCAAAGATCCTTAATAAGGTGGAGGAGCAGAGGGATTTTGGGGTCTATGTTCATAGCTCTTTGAAAGTTGCCACTCAGGTGGATAGAGCTTGTAAGAAGGCCTATGGTGTATTAGCGTTCATTAGCAGAGGGATTGAATTCAAGAGTCGTGAGGTGATGTTGCAGCTTTACAGGACCTTGGTAAGGCCACATTTGGGAGTACTGTGTGCAGTTCTGGTCGCCTCACTTTAGGAAAGATGTGGAAGCTTTGGAGAGGAGATTTACCAGGCTGTTGCCTGGAATGGAGAATAGATATGAGGATAGGTTGAGACTGCTAGGCCTTTTCTCATTAGAACGGCGAAGGATGAGGGGTGACTCGATAGAAGTTTATAAGATGATCAGGGGAAGGATAGAGTAGACAGTCAGAGACTTTTTCCCGGGGTACAACAGAGTGTTACAAGGGGACATAAATTTAAGGTGAAGGGTGGAAGGTATAGGGGGGATGTCAGGGGTAGGCTTTTTACCCAGAGAGTGGTGGGAGCATGGAATGTGCTGCCTGTGGGAGTGGCAGAGTCAGAATCATTGGTGACCTTTAAGCGGCAATTGGATAGGTACATGGATAGGTGCTTAAGCTAGGACAAATGTTCGGCACAACATCATAAGCCGAAGGGCCTGTGCTGTATTGTTCTATGTTCTATGCCTCTTCGTATCTGGGGAAGGTGTGCTCCAGGTAGATATTGGAAGGATATTGTGAAACTTGAAATGATTCAGAAAAGATTTACAAGGATGTTGCCAGGGTTGGAGGATGTGAGCTGCAAGAAGAGGCTGAATAGTCTGGGTTGTTTTATCTGATGCATTAGAGGCTGAGGGTTGACCCTCAGTTTATAAAATCATGAGGGGCATAGATAGGACAAATAGATAAGATCTTGGTTAAAAACTTGTATTTTTCATTTACCTAAGCGACGACTAAAGTTCAATTTATGGTTAAAAATAGCAGGAGATCTCAGATCCGTGTCATACTCCTCTTGCTCAATGTCTCTGGTTCCAACATGTGCAGGAAGTGTGTCCCGTTGCAGCTCTTGTTAGGCTGCATGACAGCTCTGGAGCTGCAGATGGACTCACTTTGGAGCATATATGATGCTGAGGGGTTTGTGGATAGCACTTTTACTTAATTGGTCACACTGCAGATTAGGATTGCTGAGGGAGAAAGGAAATGGAAAAGGCATAGAAAGAACAAGAAGTCCGTGCAGGTCTCCCCTGCAGTCCTCTCCCTCCAAAACAAGTATGCCATTTTGGATACTGGATACTGTTGGGGGAGATGGCTCACCAGGGTAAGGCAGCTGTAGCCAGGTTCATGGCACCATGGCTGGCTCTGCTGTACAGAAGGGCAGGAAAAAGAGTGGAAGGGCTATAATCATCGGGGATTCAATTGTAAGGGGACTAGATAGGCAGATCTGTGGTCGAAAATGTGACTCCTGAATGGTTTGTTGCCTCTCAGGTGCACAGGTCAGAGATGTCTCAGATTGGCTGCAGAACATTCTGAAGGGGGAGGGTGAACAGCCAGTTGTTGTGGTGCCTATATGAACCACATGAGAAAAGCGAAAAATGGGATGAGGTCCTACAAGATTTAGGGAATTAGGATCCAAGTTAAAAGGTAGGACCCCAGAGGTAGTAATCTCAGGATTGCTACCAGTCAGAGTAGGAATGATAGAGCAAGCAGGATGAATGCATGGCTTGAGAAATGGTGCAGGAGGGAGGTGTTCAGATTTTTGGACCGGTTCTGGGGGAGCTGGGACTATTACAAATTGGATGGTCTCCACCTAGACCAGACAGGAACCAATGTCCTTGGGGTGCTTTTGCTAATGGAGGGTTTAAACTACTTTGGCAGAGGGTTGGGAACGAAATGAGTTTAGAGGACAGTAAGGAAGCTGTAACCAAGGCCTGTAAGGAACGAGATAATGAAGTCAGCATGACTAAGGGGAAGAAGAGGCAGGGAGCAGATGATGAATGCAAAGGGACTGGTGCATTTGTTTTAATGTGAGAAGTGTAGTAGGTAAGGTAGCCGAATTTAGGGCTTGGATTAGTACTTGGGAGCATCATGCTATTGTATTACTGAGCCTTGTTTTAGGGAAGGGCATGATTGGCAACTAAACATCCCAGGATGTCGATGCTTCAGGTGGATAGAGTGGGAGGTAAAGGGGTGGAGGAGTTGCATTTCTGGTCACAGAGAGTATTGCAGCTGTGCCGAAGGAGGGCACTATGGAGGACTTCTAGTAGTGAGGCAATATGGGCAGAGCTCAGAAGTAGGAAGGATGCAGTAACAATGTTAGGGATGTACTCCAGACCTCCCAATGGTGAACATGAGGTAGAGATATAACATGTAAACAGATTATGGATAGATGTAGGAGAAACAGGGTGGTGGTGATAATTTACCCAACATTAACTGGAATTCACTTAGAGGTCTCAATGGAACAGAATTTGTAATGAGCATCCAGGAGGGATTTCTAGAGCAGTATGTAAATAGTCCAACTCAGGAAGGGGCCATACTTCCCACACTGGACCTGATGTTGGGAAATGAGCCCGGCCAGGTGGTTGAAGTTTCAGTAGGGGGATTACTTTGGCAATAGTGATCATAATTCCATAAGTTTTAGAATACTAATGGAGAAAGATGAGTGATCCTAAAGGACGAGTGCTAAATTGGAAAAGGCCAACTATACCAAAACTCAGAAGAAGCTGGGGAATGTAGATTGGGAGCAGCTGCTTGAAGGTAAATCCACATTTGATATGTGGGAGGCTTTAAAAGAGAAGTTGATTAGAGTGCAGGAGAAACATGTTCCTGTGAAAATAAGGGATCAAAATGACAAGGTTAGGGAAGCATGGATGACAGATGAAAATTGTGAGTCTAGCTAAGAGGAAAAAGGATGCGTACTAAGGTCTACGCAACTGAAGACAGACAAAGCTTTGGAAGAATATTGGGAATGTAGGACCATTTTTGAAATGAGGAATTAAGAAGGCTAAAAAGGATCATAAGATATCTTTAGCAAACAGGGTTAAGGAAAGTCCCTAAGCCTTTTTCTTTCATATATAAGGAGCAGGAAGGTAACTAGAGAAAGGATTGGCCCACTCCAGGACAAGAGGAAAATTATGAGTGGAGACAGGGAAAATGGGTGAGATTCTTAACAAGTACTTTGCATCAGTATTCACTGAGGAGAGGGACATGACAGATGAGGTTTGGGATAGATCTTTGATTCCTCTAGGTCAAGTCGGCATAAGGAGGAGGAAATTTTGGGTATTCTAAAAGGCATTAAGGTGGACAAGTCCCCAGGTCTGTATGGGACCTACAGGTTACTGAGGGAAGCAAGAGAGGAAATAGCTGGGGCTTTAACAGATATCTTTGCAGTATACTTGAATGTGGGTGAGGTTCTGGAGGACTGGAGAATTGCTAATGTTGTTCCCTTGTTTATAAAGGGTAGCAGGGATACTCCAGGTAATTATAGACCGGTGGGCCTAACTTCAGTGGTAAGGGAGCTGCTGGAGAAGATGCTGAGGGATAGGATCTATTCCCATTTGGAAGAAAATGTGAAGCATTGTTTTGTGCAGGGAAGGTGATGTCTTACAAACCTAACAGAATTCTGAGAAGGTAGCTAAGTTGATTGATGGGAGAAGGGCTGTAGATGTCATATACATGGACTTTAGTAAGGCATTTGATAAGGTTCCTCATGGTAGGCTGATAAAGAAGGTGAAGTTGCATGGGATCCAGGGTGTTCTAACTAGATGGATAGAGAACTGGCTGGGCAATAGGAGACAGAGTAGCAGTGGAAGGGAGAAGTTCAAATGGAGACCTATGACCAGTGGTGTTCCACAGGGATCTGTGTTGGGACCACTGATGTTTATTTATAAGTTTGCAGATAATGCTAAGATTGGTTGAGTAGCAGATAGTGAAAGGGACTGTCAGAGAATACAACTGAATATAGATAGATTGGAAAGTTGGGCAGAGAAATGGCAGATGGAGTTTAATCTGGGCAAATGCGAGGTGATGCATTTTGGACAATTCAATTCAAGAGCAAACTATGCAGTAAATGGAAATGTTCTTCAGAAAATGGATGTACAGAGAGATCTGGGTGCTCAGGTCCATTGTTCCCTGAAGGTGGCAATGCAGGTGAGAAAAGTGGTCAAGAAGGCATATGGCATGCTTTCCTTCATTGGACGGGGTATTGAGTACAAGAGTTGGCAGGTCATGTTACAGTTATATAAGACTTTTAGTTCAGCTGCATTTGGAATACCTTGTACATTTCTGGTCGCTACATTACCAAAAGGATGTGGATGCTTTGGAGTGATTGCAGAGGAGGTTCACCAGGACGTTGCCTGGTATGGAGGATGCTAGCTATAAAGAGAGGTTGAATAGATTCAGATTATTTTCATTAGGAAGACAGAGGTTGAAGGGGGACCTGATTGAGGTCTACAAAATCATGAAAGATATAGACAGTGTGGATAGCAGTTTCCCAGAGTGTGGAACTGATTTACTCAAAGTAACAGGGGAAAAGTTTTGGGAAGATATGTGTGGGAAGTTCTTTAGGCAGAGAGTGGTGGATGCTTGGGACGTATTGCCAGTGGAGCTTCAAGAGGTGGGAACAATTACATCATTTAATATGTATCTAGACAGATACATGAATGGACAGGGAGCAAAGGGATACAGACTTTTAGAAAATAGGCGTCAGGTTTAGATAGAGGATCCGGATTGGCGCAGGCTTGGAGGGCCGAAGGGCCTGTACCTGTGCTGTACTTTCCTTTGTTGTCTTCTCCCTTGAGTGGGGGAATCCAGAGCTAGAAGGAATAGGTTCAGGCTGAGAGGGGAAAGATGTAAAAGGGACCGAAGGAACAACATTTTTACACAGAGGGTCGTGCGCGTATGGAATGAGCTGCCAGAGAAAGTGGTGGAGGCTGATCTGATTACAGTATTTAAAAGGCATCTGGATGGGTATATGAATAGGAAGGGTTTAGAGGAATATGGGCGAAGTGTTGGCAAATGGGGCTAGATTAGGTGAGGATATCTGGTTGGCATGGACGGGTTAGACCGAAGGGTCTGCATCTGTGCTATACATCTATATGACTGGATGAACTGGGTTGGGCAGAGATGGGTCTTTTACAGGCCTGAATGTATTTAAAGTAGGCCCTGGCATCCATTGTTCTTTTTGCCATGTAAAATGAGCAGGAAAGGGACTTCAGCAAGGCATTTGATAAGGTTTCCCATGGTAGGTATGGGATACAGGGAGATTTGGCTGTCTGGATTCAGAATTGGTTGGCTGACAGAAGTGGTTGTAGATGGAAAATATTCTGTCCGGAGGTCAGTCTTGAGTGGTGTCCCACAGGGCTGTGTTCTTGGGCCTCTGCTCTTCGTAGGAGGTTATGGGATGGGTTAGTAAATTTGCAGATGACACAAAGGTTGGAGGTGCAGTTGACAGTATCGAGAGCTATTGTAGCCTGCAGCACGGCATAGGCAGGATGCAGAGCTGGGTCGAGAAATGGCAGATGGATTTTAACCTGGATAAATGCAAAGTGATGCATTTTGGAAGGTCAAACTTGAATGCTGAATATAGGAATAAAGACAGGATTCTTGGCAGTGTTGAGGAACAGAGGGATCTTGGTGTTCAAGTACATAGATCCCTCAAAGTTGCCACTCAAGTGGACAGGGTTGTTAAGAAAGCATCTGGTATTTTGGCTTTTATTAACAGGGGTTAATGAAAGAGCTCTGAGGTTTTGCTACAGCTTTACAAGTCCCTGGTGAGACCATACTTGGAATGTTGTGTCCAGTTCTGCTCACCCTACTATAGGAATGATACAGAGGCTTTGGAGAGGGTGCAAAGAAGGTTTACCAGACTGGATGGTTGTCTTATGAAGAGATATTGACTAAGCTTGGACTTTTCTCTCTGGAGAGATGGAAGAAGAGAAGTGACATGATCGAGGTATACAAGGTAATGAGAAGCATGGATAGAGTCAATAGCCAGAGACTTTTCTCCAGGGCATGACCGACTGGCATGAGAGGTCATAGTTTTAAGATATTAGGAGGAAGATATAGAGGTGACATCAGAGGTAGGTTCTTTACACAGAGTTGTGAACGCATGGAATGCATTGCGAGCAATGGTGGTGGAAGCAGAGTCGTTTGGGACATGTAAGCAACTGCTGGACGTGCACATGGACAGCAATGCATTGAGGGATATGTAGGTTAGGTTATTTTATTTTACATTACGATTAATGCTCGGCACAACATCATGGGCCGAAGGGCCTGTTCTGTGCTGTACTTTTCGATGTTCTATGAAATGAGTACTAGAGGATTTCTGTGTCTATGTTTGAAAGTGTGAGAGTTCTTGGAAACTCAACACCAGTTTTGATTTTTTAACCTCCCCTGAACCATCCAGGCTGAAGCAAACTCCAGGTGCAGGATCAAGGTAGGAGTTTCATGGTGAATGGGAGGGCCATTCAAGAATGTAGTGGAACAGAGAGACCTTGGAGTTCAGGTGCATGGTTCTCTGAAAACAAGAGTCACAGGTAGACAGGGCAGTGAAGAAGTTTATTTGGCACACTGGCCTTCATCAGGAGGCTGTACAGAAGTTAGAAAGTTAATTTGATTAGATTAGATTCCCTACATTGTGGAAACAGGCCCTTTGGCCCAACTCTGAAGAGAGTAGCCCACCACTCTGACTAATGCACCTAACACTACAGGCAGTTTAGCATAGCCAATCCACCTTACCTGCACATCTTTGGACTGTGGGAGGAAACCGGAGCACCCGGAGGGAACCTGCAAAGTCATGGGGAGAATGTGCAAACTCCACGCAGACAGTTGCCGAGGCCGGAATCGAACCTGGGTCCCTGGTGCTGTGAGGCAGCAGTGCTAAACACTGAGCCACCGTGCTGCCCCAGGGTTGCAGTTGTAAAGGATGGTTGATGAAGCCACACTTGAGAGTATAGTGTTCAGTTTTGATCACCTTGCTATGGGAAGGGTTTTATTAAACTGGAACGAGTGCAAAAGAAATTTACAAGAATGTTGCCAGGACTCAAGGAACTGAGGAAAAGGGAGAGATTGGACAAAGTAGGAGTTTTTCCTAAGAGAATAGGAGACTGAGAGGGATCTGATAGAAGTGTATAAAATCATGAGAGGCATGGATAGGGTGAATGCCTTCAGTCTTTTTTCCCAGAGTTGGGGAACCAAAGGCTGGAGGGCATCAGTTTAAGACCGGAGGGAAAGAATAAACAGGATTCCGAGGGGCAATGTTTTGTACACAGAAAGTGGTACGCATATGGAATGCGCTGCCAGCAGAAGTGGTTGACGTGAGTACCTTACCAACATGTAAAAGCCATTTGGACAATTACATGGATAAGGAAGGATTAGAAGGATATGAACCAAGTGCAGAATAGTATGGGTGGACATTTTGTTCAGCATGGACCAGTTTAGGCCGAAGGACTAAATGCTGTCAGACTCGATGAGAGAGCTGGAACCCGCTAGAATGGTGAATATCCCCTTCCAGTCTCTCCATGTCTTTCCTTAACTCCTGCCTTCCTCTCTCTCTCTCTTTTCAGTCTGTCTCCCTCCTCTCTAGCTTTGAGTCTCTGTGTCTCTCTCTCCCTTTACTGTCCTCTCTCTATTTATCTCCCTCTGTGGATAGTGACGAAGGATTAGATTAGATTACTTACAGTGTGGAAACAGGCCCTTCGGCCCAACAAGTCCACACCAACCCCCCGAAGCGCAACCCACCCATACCCCTACATTTACCCCTTGCCTAACACTATGGGCAATTTAGCATGGCCAATTCACCTGACCCCGCACATCTTTGGACTGTGGGAGGAAACCGGAGCACCCGGAGGAAACCCACGCAGACACGGGGAGAACGTGCAAACTCCACACAGTCAGTCGCCTGAGTCGGGAATTGAACCTGGGTCTCAGGCACTGTGAGGCAGCAGTGCTAACTGCTGCGCCACCGTGCTGCCCACAATGTTGTAGGTTACAGAGAGACATAGATAAGCTGCAGAGCTGGGCTGAGAGATGGCAAATGGAGTTTAATGCGGACAAGTGTGAGGTGATTCACTTTGGTCGGAGTAACCGGAATGCAAAGTACTGGGCTAATGGTAAGATTTTTGGTAGTGTAGATGAGCAGAGATCTTGGTGTCCAGGTAACACAGATCCTTGAAAGTTGTCACCCAGGTTGACAGGGTTGTTAAGAAGGCATACAGTGTTTTAGCTTTTATTAATAGAGGGATCGAGTTCTGGAACCATAAGGTTATGCTGTACAAAACTCTGGTGCAGCCACATTTGGAGTATTGTGTACAGTTCTGGTCACCCCATTATAAGAAGGATGTGGAAGCTTTGGGAAGGGTGCAGAGGAGATTTACTAGGATGTTGCCTGGTATGGAGGGAAGGTCTTACGAGGAAAGGCTGAGGGACTTGAGGCTATTTTCATTGGAGAGAAGAAAGTTGAGAAGTGACTTAATAGAGACGTATAAGATAATCAGAGGGTTAGATAGGGTGGACAGGGAGAGCCTTTTTCCAAGTATGGTGACGGTGAGCACGAAGGGGCATAGCTTTAAATTGAGGTCTGATAGATATAGGACAGATGTCAGAGGTAGTTTCTTTACTCAGAGAGTAGTAAGGGTATGGAATGCTTTGCTTGCAACAGTAGTAGATTTGCCAACTTTAAGTGCATTTAAGTCATCATTGGACAAGCATATAGACGTACATGGAATAGTGTAGGTTAGATGGACTGCAGATTGGTATGACAGGTTGGTGCAACATCGAGGGCCGAAGGGCCTGTACTACACTGTAATGTTCTATGTTCTATATGTCTTTATTCTTTCCCAAATTCTATTTTATCTCTTTCCATGCCTCTTCCCATCACCCAGTCTCTTTTTCTCTGTTACTTTCTCTTGTATGTCTCTTACTTCAACTTTTTGCTTTTGTCTCTGTTCTCTCCCACTTTTTTTTTCTTTTTTCCTCTTCTCTTTTCCCTGTTTCTTTTTTTCCCAACTCCTTTTTGCTCCCGTCTGTTTACCTCCCCATAGTTTTTTTTTCCCTGTCTCCACTTCTCCCATATTTATTTCCTTTATTTACTGTCTCACTTTTTACCCGTTTCTCTTTTATCACCTGGCTCTTTTTTCCGCTATCTCTTGATACCATCCCCAAATTTTTTCCACTATCGCTTTCTTTTCCATTGTATCTATTTATTCCTGTCTTGCTTTCCCCCAGCATCTCTCTACAGACCCCTGCCATATTTTGCAGCCCCTTCATAATCGCCGTGAAAATTATACATTAATCTCTCACCCCTAAATTCTGTGTTCTCATCAAAATTTTCAGATTCACCCCCTCACAGACTTTGTACCCCAAAGTTTTTCACACAGCTAAATTTGGTTCCACCTCCCTGGCTTGTGTGACCCCTTCCAATTTTGCAAACTCCCAAATCTTGCTGTCCACCCACCCCCAAATTATACAGGACCCCCCAGTGTTGTCTCCCCTCCCATTTTTCAGCCCCCCCAAAAATTGTTCTCTCCCTCCAAATTTTCATGCTGAGCAATTTTGCATCACCCCAAAATTGTGCCCTTTACCCAGATAGAACATAGAACAGTACAATGAAGATCAGGCCCTTTGTCCCTCGATGTTGTGCCAACCTGTGAACTAATCTAAGCTCATCCCCCTACACTATCCCATCATCTTCCAACTGCTTATCCAAGGATTGTTTAATTCTCCCTAATGTTGCTGAGTTAACTACTTTGGCAAAAAGTGAGGACTGCAGATGCTGGAGATCAGAGCTGAAAAATGTGTTGCTGGAAAAGGGCAGCAGGTCAGGCAGCATCCAAGGAGCAGGAGAATCGACGTTTCGGGCATTCTTCAGGAACGAAGAAGGGCTTATGCCCGAAACGTCGATTCTCCTGCTCCTTGGATGCTGCCTAACCTGCTGTGCCTTTCCAGCAACACATTTTTCAGCTAACTACTTTGGCAGGCAGGGCATTCCACTCTCTAAGTAAAAAACCTGCCTTAACTCTATTACCCCTGAATTTGTAGTTTTGCCCTCTTGTACAAACTGACGTCATCATCCTAGGAAAAAGACTTTCACTATCTACCCTATCTAATCCTCTGATTATCTTGTATGTCTCTATAAAATCCCCTGTTAGCCTTCTTCTTTCCAATGAGAACAGACCCCAGTCTCTCAGCATTTCCTCATAAGACTTTGCCTCCAAAACAGGCAACATCCTGGTAAATCTCCTCTACACCTTTTCCAATGCTTCCACATCCTTCATGTATTGGGGCGGCCAGACCTGTACACTATAGCATTTTGTATAGTTGCAGCATGACATTACGGCTCTGGAACTCAATCCCACTACTAATTAAACCTAACACACCATATGCCTTCTTAACAGCACTATCAACCTGGGTGGCAACATTCAGGGATCTATGTACATGGACTCCAAGATCCCTGTGCACATCCACAGCACCAAGAATCTTTCTATTGATCCAGTATTCTGCCTTCCTGTTATTCTTCCCAAAGTGCATCACCTCACATTTACCTGCATTGAACTCCATTTGTCACTTCTCAGCCCAATTCTGCAGATTATCCAAGTCCCCTTGCAACCTGCAAAATTCTTCCACACTGTGCACTACTCCACCGACTTCTGGATGATGATGGCATAGTGTAGGGGGACAAGCTGAGAATAGTTCACAGGTCAGCACAAAATCGAGGGCTGAAGGGCCTGTTCTGCACCGTATTGTTCTATGACTTTAGTGCCATCTACAAACTTACTAACCAACCCACCTATGCCTGTGACAAACAGCCTTGGTCCCAAAGCAGATCCTTTTTTAGATTACTTACAGTATGGAAGCAGGCCCTTCGGCCCAACAAGTCCACACCGACCCGCCAAAGCGCAACCCACCCATACCCCTACATATACCCCTTACCTAACACTATGGGCAATTTAGCATGGCTAATTCACCTGACCCGCACATCTTTGGACTGTGGGAGGAAACCGGAGCACCCGGAGGAAACCCACGCAGACACGGGGAGAACATGCAAACTCCACACAGTCAGTCGCCTGAGTTGGGAATTGAACCTGGGAGTCTGGGGCTGTGAGGCAGCAGTGCTATCCACTGTGCCACCGTGCCGCCCTTGTGGCACACCACTAGTAACCGGACTCCACGCTGAATATTTTCCATCAACCACCACTTGCTGCCTTCTTTCAGAAAGCCAGTTTCGAATCAAAACTGCTAAACCACCCTCAATCCCATGCCTCTGCATTTTCTCCAACACCCTACCATGTAGAACCATATCAAAGGCTTTACTGACGTCTATGTACCTCCATGTACACTGTCAACTGCCCTACCCCCATCCAGATGCTTGGTCACCTTCTCAAAAAACTCAATGAGGTATGTGAGACATGACCTGCCCTTGACGAAACCATGTTGACTATCTGAAATTAAATTATTGCTTGTTAGATGAGTATGAATCCTACCTCTTATAATCCTTTCCAAAAGTTCACCTACAACAGACGTAAGGCTCACTGGTCTATAATTATCTGGGGTCATCTCTACTGTCGTTCTTGAACAAGGGCACAACAATTGCAATCCTCCAGTCCTCTGGTACTAAACCTGTAGACAATGACGACTCAAAGGTCAAAGCCAAAGGCTTCGCCATCTCCTCTCTAGCTTCCCAGAGAATCCTTGGATAAATCCCATCCAGCCCAGGAGACTTGTCCAGTTACACTCCATCTAGAATTGATAACACCTCTTCCTTACTAACCTTGATCCTTTTTAGTCTAATATCTCATATTTCATTCTTCTCCTCTACAATATTTTTCTTTTCCGGAGTGAAAATCAAGGAGAAATATTTGTTTAGCATCTCTTCAATCTCCACAGGGTCCACACACAACTTCCCACTTCTGTCTTTGACTGGGCCTATTCCTACCTTAGTCGTCCTTTTATTCCTCTCATACCTATAGAAAGCTTTAGGCTTCTTCTTTATTCTAAGCAACCCCACAAAATTTTGATATGCACTCCATAAATTTTGCCCCTCCCAAAATATTGTGCCAAACTCATCAAATTCTCAATTATGCAACCCCTGTCCTGATATTATTGTGTCCCCAGACCAATTTTACACACCCCCACTTTCCTGTGATCTGCCAAATTTTGCAAACTCCCAAGTTTTGTGGACCTACCAAACTTTGTACCTTCAAATACTCCACCCCAATAGCTCGCACCCCCCCCCCCCATCTATAGCACCCCCACCAAACTATACAGCCCTCTGCAATGCCTCCCCCTGCAACGATTGTGTGACCCACCCCAAAGCTTTGCAGCCCATAAATTAAGGGTCTCCATGTTGCAACCACCTCAATTATGCAGTCCTAGCAATTTTGTGCCCTGTATAATTTGCAGTCTCACAAGTATTCTGCAAGCTCCTACGTTCACTGTATTTTCATGTCTGTAAATTTCGCTCTTTCCCAATTATTGTGACCCCCACAGATTTCACAGCCACAAAAACCATGTATGTCACCGCAGAAATTTGGCACTCACCTCCTCCAAATTGTTCATCTTTCCCAAATGATGTCTCTTGTCCATTTTTGAACACTCACTCCATGTTTTGTGCCATCATTCTCCCAATTTGTACACATCCATTTTTGTCCCCTTCAATTAAATGCCCCCAAAATTTAGAATTCTCTATTCTAGAGGGCTGTTAAAGCTTAGACATTGAGTAAGTGGAAAGTAGACATTGGAGTCACAGGTAGATAGAATAGTGAAAAAGGCATTTGGTATGCTTTCATTTATTAGAGTATTGAGTACAGGAGTTGGGAGGTCATTTTGCGGCTGTACAGGATATTGGTCAGGCCACTATTGGAATATTGCATGCTGTTCTGGTCTCCCTCCTATCGGAAAGATGTTGTGAAACTTGAAAGGGTTTAGAAAAGATTTACAAGGATGTTGTCAGGACTGGAGAATTTGAGCTACAGGGAGAGGCTGAACAGGCTGGAGCTGTTTTCCCTGAAGCATCAGATGCTAAGGGGTGACCGTATGGAGGTTTATAAAATCATGAGGGACATGGATAGGATAAATAGACAAAGTCTTTTCCCTGGGGTAGGGGAGTCCAGAACTAGAAGGCATAGGTTTAAGGTGAGAGGGGTAAGATATAAAAGAGACCTAAGTGGCAACTTTTTCACAAAGAAGGTGGGACATGTACAGACCGAGCTGCCAGAGGAAGTGGTGGAAGCTACACTTAAAAGGCATCTGGATGGGTATATGAATAGGAAGGGTTTGAAGAGATATGGGCTGGGTCCAGGCAGGTGGGACTAGATTGGGTTGGGATATCTGCTCAGTGTGGATGAGCTGACCGAAGGGTCTATGATTCTAAGTGGATGATCAGTTATTGTATTGAATGGTACAGCAGGCTCAGTGGCTGGATCGCCACCTCCTGCTCTGCATACAATGTTTAAGATCTGACCAGATTATTAGATGGTGATTTGTTTTACAGATCTCCCAAACTCAAGAAAGGAATCTCCTTAACGACAATTGATTTCTACCTGACACCAGCTAGTTCTTAGCTGTGAGCTTGATTTTCTGATTTTCTGATTACACACTTTGCAAAACTTCTGAATACTATGAGAAAGATCCCTCCTTATTATTCTAACTCCCAGTGAATACAAACCTAACCAACCCAATCTTCTCTCATAGAGCAGTCCCTGCTGTCCCAGGATTCAATCTGGTAAACCTTAGGTGCACACCCTCTACAGCAAGAACATCCTATTCCAAGTAAAGATACCAAAACTGCATACAGTATTCGAAATAAGGCCTCAACACAGCCCTGTATAATTGCAGCAAGACATGTTTGTTGCTTTCCTTGATTCCTCTCACTATGAATGCCAACATACAGCTTGTCTTCTTTACTGCTTACTGCACCTGCACACTTACTTTCAGTGGCTGATGCATCAGGAGACCCAGGTCTCAGTGAACATTCCCTTCTCTCAATTTACACCCATTCAAATAAACTACCTTACTATTTTTGCTACCAAAGTGGATAACCTCATATTTATCCACACTAAACTGCATCTGCCATGCATTTGCTCATTCACTCTGTCTGTCCAAATAACATTACATTCTCCTCACAATTCAGCATTCCACACAGCTTTGTGTCATCGACAAATTTTCAAATATTATATTTAGGCCTCTCATCTAAATCATTGGCATACTTTGTGAATAGTTGAAGTCCTAGTACCAATCCCTGCAGTACCCCAATCATTAATCATCACGAAACATCAATCTGATCCTCACTGATTGACCATTCAGAATAGCAGATGTTAGACTGACGTTCATAACTGACAGTGCAAAGATTCGATGAGCAATTGTGAACCAACAATTTACTCAAGAAGGCCATTCAACCTGTTGTGTCTGTGCAGTTCTCTACCTTGTATTCTGACCTTGTACCATCCTCTGACCTGTTCTTCTAATCTTGTAATCATCCAGTGCACTTTATTGAAACTGTCTAAACCATTATTCCACACAATGCATTCCAGATATAATTGCTAACTGTATGAAGTTTCTTTCTTCTGTCACATTTCCTTCTCTTACAATTTGTTTGAAAATACTCTCAATGCTTTTACCAAAGCGATCAGTTTCTCACTATCTACTCTGTGTCGACCTCTCATGATTCTAAAAACTTCTTTTAAATTGTCTCTCAGCCTTCTCCAATCTAACATTATGGCTGAAATTTCTCACTGTTGGAACTATTCACATGAAGGTGGTTTCTCCAAACCTCCCAATATTCTCTTTCCTTCTAATTCAAACTAATTTAAAAGTGGAGTGGTCTTATGATCCATTCTGGTTCCTGAATCTCTTCATGTTGATGAATTAACTCCAGTTGATCATTAGGAAGAATTAAGCCAATGTTTCCAGTCCCTGCTTCAACCGTCATTCCTGAACTACTGCCTCCACCTCCCTCTCTTGAAACTCTCTGATATTCTGCCTGGCTATTCACAACTTGGTGCTGCATTTGATTCTGAGAGGAGCTTCTGATCTCATATCTGTGTCAGCACTAAGACCTATATTCATTTCTGTCATCTCATTTAAGTCTAAGCCTATCTCAGTGTAGCTGCTGTTGAAACCATAATTCATCCCTTTCTTACCTCCAGGCTTGACCAGTTCAATTCTTTGCTCAATGATCTTCCACATTCTACTTTCTGTAAACTGGAATCATCTGAAAATTTGCTGCGGTACATTGCAACAATTCTCATTCCATGTCACTGTTGTGTGCACTGACCTACATAGGTGCCCATTCAATCAATGTCTGGATTTTAGAGTTCTCATCCTTGTCATCAAATTCCTCCCATGGTTTCTCCCATCATTACCACTGTAATCTCCCTATCTGAGATATCTGATTGTTTTAATTCCAGCTTATTACACATTTTCAATTTTCATTCATTGGCGGCTGCACCTTAAGTTGCCTCAGCCCTAAGGTGTAGATTTCCCTTTCTGTATCTCACTGACATTCTTGAAACTTGTCAAACTGTTTGGTCACCAGCCCTGATGTAACTTCATGTGGGCTCTACACAAAGACTTGTTTTACCTCCTTTGCTTTATGTGCACTGGGATTTGCTTTTCTATGTCACAAACTGTATGTAATTAAAAGTTATTGCTGACTGCCCCCGGCTTTCTGCTTGGTTTACCCACACTCTGTCTATTGTTCATTGCGGCAAAAGTTTGCCTGAAACGTCGATTTCCCCACTCCTCGGATGCTGCCTGATCTGCTGTGCTTTCCAGCACTATTCATTGCTCCAAGTTAAAAATCACACAACACCAGGTTATAGTCCAACTGGTTTATTTGGAAGCATTAGCTTTCAAAGCGCTGCTTCTTCGTCAGATAGTTATGACCTGAAGCAGCAGCGCTTTGAAGGCTATTGCATCTAAATAAATCTGTTGGACTCCAACCTGGTATTGTATGATTTTTAACTTTTTCCACCCAGTCCAACACCAGCTCCTCCACAATACGTTCATTCTTCCAGTGGGTTCTTCAGCTGATTGGCAGCTCCCTGAAGGTGAAAGCCGCGCATGCGCCTTAAACCCCTGGGGCATTCTTATATAAGTTTATTGGTGACCTTTATATGTAAAAGAAAACAGATACTGGCAGTGCTCTGCTAGAGGAATGCAAAAGAAAGCAGAATATAAATCTACAACCAAAAACCAAGCTGTCTGTGGAGGCACATTAGTCAGCCCCAAGAATGCTTCACTTCTCAAAGGTTGTGGAGCAGTGACTTCCTGCTGCCACTGCCTCTCTAATACCTCATCCTAAGAGTTATCAAATATCACTGAACAGTGCAGCTCAGACTTAGGTGGTCTTGCTCGAGGCAATATCGTCAACACTTCTGCTTCCCACATTCCCCAAATGTCTTGCTATGTCCCCTATCCAATAAACATTAACATTTCTAACATCACAAATCTACGACCAAGCCTGATGTGTGTACTTCAATCTTACTTCCAACTGTAGTAAAGCATCCCTACCTAACAATTGGCGTCTCTTTAGACACTAGTATTGACAAAACTATCTCCCTGCCTTCCATTTCTAACCTTCCCACCCAGGTTCATAGGGCAACTCTAGTACATCCCATACAGGTTAACAGGTCCTGCTGGGCCTGTAGGTGTCTGGGAAGTGGTCGCTGGGGATTCCCACTGTAGGGCAGAGAGAGCCCAGACCAATAAGGGCAAGTCCTCCTGAAGTGGCCTGGTTGATAGTATCCCCAGCACATCATTTCTGGTCCCCTAACCTTGGGGACCCCAGTTCTGTTTAGGCTGTTGTTTACACCTGCCCTGCCCTGGATATGTCACCTGTGGGAAAGCTTCTCTAGAAACCTCCATTGCTGGCATGTGACATTCTGGCCCCTGTCCAGCTACCTGATAGGGCCCCCCTTGCCCCGGCACCAGTGTTGATTGCTATGTCGGTTCTCACTGGCAACACCTTTTTTAGCCTTCTCTTTTTCTTTCTTTTTAAGCTCTTCGAGCTGCTTTTGCGCCAGCTTCCTTTGCACCTCCTCCTGCTGTTCAGACAGTTTCTCTTTGTCTTTTCAAAACCTTTCAACTGCATGAACCACATGGTCTCTAAATTCCTGGTGGCTCATTGATGATGTCGGACCCACCACCTCCTCCAGTCTTGACCTGACTTGGGAGGGCATTGCCTCAATGATAGAATTTCGGAACATTGTAGTCAGCAGCTGATTATTCTCTATGCCTTGCTCTATTTCCAACCTCCATTTTTTAAACTGTTTTTCCAAATAGGCAGCCGGGTTTTCATTGTCTCCCAGTGGATTCCCTCTCAGTGCCTGGGGTTCCATTTAGGTGGATAACAGTCTCTTAAGGCCTATCATACTCTCTGTCTCACTTGATCAAATCCAACCCCATCAATCATTGGATTGTCTGCCGTATTTTTCAAATGGGCTCGGACCATTATTTCCTTTAACTTCAGGAGCTTTTCCAACTTCACCAGCAGTGCCTTCAATCTCCTACAGCTCTGTGGTTTCATCTTCAAAACCCCCGATCCACTTTCCTGCTCCATCATGTAAACTTTCTTCAGCCCTTTCAGGTCCGGAATACCCCAAGTATTGTGGTATTTCTGCATTCTTTTCTAAGCAGCAGTAGCATCCTTCCCTGTTGGCCCTGTTACCCTTTACCTGCGATGCAATTTCTAATTTTTCCCATCCTTTAGCTACTGGGGCCTTTTTCTTTCCTTGTCTTTCTTCATCCCTTTCCACTTCCTCTGTGTCACCTCCACTTCTTCTCTCTTCAGCCTCCCTTCTATATTGCCAATTTGTTCCCTTAGCCCATGCAATACGCTAATCTCACATCTCAGCTCTTTTTGCTCTCGTTGTATAGCTTCCATTTGCTCCTGCCTGTACCTTTTCTCTCTTTCTCTTCTTTCCCCCAGTTCATTTTTGTCTTCCACACTCTGTCCCATTCTAACTGTCCCTTTATTTCTACTGTTCCCTTTATTACTGGACACTGCTTCAATGCCTCGTCATTCGAGTAGAGAGGGGGTCTATTCAACTCCTCCACATCTGGGTATGGAAGGGAGGAAAGGAGGGGCTTCCTGCTTTTCTGTTTCCAGTAACTGCTCAGCTTGTTCTTTTGCAGCTTTCCTAGTCACTATGGGTGCCTGATAAATTTCCTTCAGTTCCTCACCCTCTTTCCTAAAAAGTGATATTATTTCCATCTCTTGATCCCTCTTTTGGTTCCTATTTTTAGATTTATCTTTTGGCTTATAGTTCTTAATTAGTCTTTCCATTTCATTGCACATATGTATATCAAAGGTACCTTATTTTGGCCATTTAGTCAATAAATCCTTAGTTTGTCTTTCCCAGTTCTCAGAAAGTTTTACAATATAATTTCTTGCCACTGGAAATTTCATACTCAGTATCTCAACAGTATTTCTTTATCCACCCTTCAATTCCTAAACATCCTCAATTGCAGCCAGTTGATACAAACAACCTATTCTCATTTGTTCAGCCGAAACCAATCTAGGACTGCATTTGCAGAATGCACTAATCACTAACGGTTTCCTGAAAGATCTCCCCCTCAAACAAAACTATCTTAAATTCTTACAATGCAAAATAAAATCAGAATACCCCAAGATCTTGAGCTCCGGGGAAACAAAACACAAACATTTAACCACCAACAAACAATTATGAATACAAACCAGATCACAATGGTTAAACTATAGAGTCTCTCACTCTCTCTCTCTCTCTCTCTCTGAAACTTACAGACAAAACCTTTTTGCAAGCAGTCAGGAGCTCAGCACTGAGCCAACATTTCTCTCTCTCAAAGCCTTGTCTAAACACACCCTGCATTCATTTCTAAAAGTACAGTCTAATTATCATTAGGCCTTGTCTTGAACATTCAACAGTCTTGTAAGACTATCACTATTCTCTACTATTTTACTTTTGATCATCAACTACCAATCTGTTGGCTTTCTAGACAGGTCTATTAGCGCTTTTCGTAAAACAATTCCCCCTTACTTATTTTGCCCTATCTGTTCAGGCTCTTGTTTCCCACGAGGTAGTATCTATAGGGTTTTACATTCACCATGTGGAGTCTTAACTATCACCACATTGACTTTTATTAACGCCATGTGGAATTTTCACTCAGGCAATTGCATCGTTCTATTCTTACGCACCCTTTACTCCAGTGCACAATTTTCTTGACCAATTCTCCACATCTCCTTCAGCTGCAATTTACCCCTCGCCTTTTGGATCTTGGATCGGAGAGAACCTTTGGCAGTTTCCTGCAACACCAAGTTCCCAAGGACCATCCCAAGCCAACAGCATATAGTCCGAATTCACAGCAAAAATGCTCACCTCTTTTTGTTGGGTACCCTTATTCTGTCAGTCTCGGGAGTGCCCCTGGCAGACCGAAAAGCATCCTGCTATTGCCGTCCTCTTTCCAGGTAGGTCTCTGCACTACCCTGTTCGCAGCGCCAAATTTGTCGTGGAGAAAATGTAGAGAATCACCAGGAGACGCGAGAGTTCTTCAAGAAGTAAGTCTTTTGTTTACAACCAAAAAACCGTGACACTCAGAAAGCGAATTCTTGAATGCCCCGAACCTCAGGGTCCATGGCTCTTTATTGCTTTCTGTTATCATGTTTTTGTTAGCTTATCAGCTTGCCCAACTGTGTTAGTCAGAATTAGCTCATTCTAGATTTACAATAAACCATGTTAGTTCCAATTATCGCTCTACTTCTGCCACAATAGTTTTTTTCCTACATTCTACTTAATATTATTCTAATGTCACAATTAGATATTTTACTACTACCACTGCAACAATGGTCTTCCATCCCAGACCCTACTCAATATTATTCTAATGTCACGATTAGATATTTTACTTCCCATCTACAACAATGGACTCCTGTCCCAAGCTGACTCTATTAACTATTAATTAAATATCTAATGGCATGTTCTGTCACAAGGGTCTCAAGCAGGTTGGCTCTGCTATTAATTAGATATTTAATGTCATGTCCTAAATATTTATTGTCATGACCTGTCCCAACCTGCATATGATATTTAGCAGATGAGGCGGACTTTACAAATTGTTGTTACCTTATCCAGCCATAGTGACCTTTCAGCCTCAACCTGACTCTGCTAATTGGTGTAGGAGCATTCCACTATTCTTATCTCATCCTGCCACAGTGACCTTTTGACTAGTTAGCATTCCACAGGTGCCTTGTAACAGATCGCCAGTGGTCTTCATGCTTTAACCCTTCCCATGCTTTCATGCACTTTATTTTCCATAACTGCCCTTGACATCTAGGCAGCATGTGATTGGTTAGACATCAAGGAACTATTGCAAAGACAAAGGAGCCAATGGAAATCAAGGAGAAAACACTCCGCTGGGGCTTGAGCTTTCTGATGTTTAGGATGATGTGTAAACGTGGTCAGGAACTCAATGTGTGGTAAAACACAAAGATCCAGATTGGGAACAGTGTGCTTCGTCCTGAGCTCTCCTGCAGAGTGATGAACACATAGTTGAGAAAGAAAATTAGGCAATCATTTCCAATAGTTTTAACTTGGAGTAAATTTCCGCATATGCAGAAATGTGGAAGACAGAATCAGATAAATTAGCCACAGTGGAGGAATGGAGAGGTGGGGATGGGGTTTATGATGGGGTTCAGTGAATGTGTGAAAACTAACAGAATGGTTTTGGATGATGTCACAAAGATGAGAATACAGAGGGCCAGGGATAGATCCTTTGGGGACACCAAGTTCCTGGTATTTGGAGGGAAAGGGAGTTTGGAAATGAATTCAAGGTTGGTTTTCAAAAGAAGGATTTCAAGTGAGTTACTGTAATAGATGAAAGCGAGAACCATTAACAATATCAGCAAATAGGCATTTATTCCAAGGCGATGAGTATCATCAACCCACTTATGGTCAAGTCTGGTTGCCTGTCCCCTTTCCCCATTGGGATTATACACGAAAACTTATTAAAACCACTTTCAAAAGAAAACAACTCTTCTAAGAGCCACTCACAAAAAGAGGAAGAGGTTAGATGCTCAGTGAATTAGTGGAAAGAGGGTCCAGGACTAGGACCTGAGTCTCATGGACATAAGGGCCTGGAGAAAGATGAGAGTTCAGGGTTCAAACAAAATGGAACTTCAGAGATAGTTTCAGGGAACGGTGGAACATGGAGAAGGCAGCTGATTGGATTGTCTTAATCTGAATGACAAAGATTCATGACCTTCTCACAAGATGGAGGTGATAGAAAGAACTTCAAAAGAACGTGGTGAGGATATATCTGATTACTCCCGGTGCTACGAGCTAGTGAGGGCAGGAATAGGAGGATAGAGCAGATCATGGCTGAGGAGCTGGTGTATGGGAGAAGGATGCACATTTTTGGATCATTGGAAGCTCTTTGGGGTAGAAGTGACCTTTACAAGAAGGACAGATTGCACCTAAATTCAAAGGGGTCTAATATACTGGCAGGGAGATTTGCCAGAGCTACTCAGGAGGATAGATAAAAACAATGACTGCAGATGCTAGAAACCAGATTTTGGATTAGTGGTGCTGGAAAAGCACAGCAGTTAAGGCAGCATCCGAGGAGCAGTAAAATTGACGTTTCAGGCAAAAGCCCTTCATCAGGAATACTCAGGAGAATTTAAACTAGTAAGGTGGGGGGTTATAGTGAGGAAAGAGATCAATCTGAGAACAAATGCGAGTCAAACGGTCAGAGACAAAGCAGAGAACAAGGTAGGACTGATAAATTAAACTGCATTTACTTCAATGCAAGAGGCCTAACAGGGAAGGCAGGTGAACTCAGGGCATGGTTTGGAACATGAGGTGGAATATCGTAACAATTACAGAAATATGGCTCAGGGATAAACAGGACAGGCAGCTTAATGTTCCAGAATACAAATGCTATAGGAAGGACAGAAAGGGAGGCAAGAGAGGAGGGGGAGTGGCACTTTTGATAAGAGATAGCATTACTGTTGTATTGAGGGAGGATATTCCCGGAAATACATTCAGGGGAGTTACTTGGGTGGAACTGAGAAATAAGAAAGGGATGATCACCTTATTGGGATTGTATTATAGACCCCCTAACAATCAGAAGGAAATTCAGAAACAAATTTGTAAGGAGACATCAGTTATCTATAAGAATAATAGTGTGGTTATGGCAGTTGATTTTAACTTTCCAAACATAGACTGGGATTGCCATAGTGTTAAGGATTTAGATGGAGAGGAATTTAAGTGTGTACAAGAAAATTTTCTGATTCAGTCTGTGGATGTACCTACTGGAGAAGGTGCAAAATTTGACCTACTCTTGGGAAATAAGGCAGGGCAGGTGACTGAGGAGTCAGTGGTGGAGCACTTTGAGGCCAGTGACTAAATTCTATTAGTTTTAAAATAGTGATGGAAAATGATAGACCAGATCTAAAAGTTGAAGTTCTAAATTGGAGGAAGGCCAATTTTGACGGTATTAGGCAAGAGCTTTCAAAAGCTGATGGGGGGCAGATGTTCGCAGGTAAAGGGGCGGCTGGAAAATGGGAAGCCTTCAGAAATGAGATAATGAGAGTCCAAAGAAAGTATATTCAAGTTAGGTGAAAAGAAAAGCTGGTAGGTATAGGGAATGCTGGATAACTAAAGAAATTGAGGGTTTGGTTAAGAAAACGAAGGAAGCATGTGTCAGATATAGACTGGATAGATCGAGTGAATCCTTAGAGTGTAAAGGCAGTATACCTAAGGGAGAAATCAGGAGGGCAAAAAGGAGACATGAGATATATTTGGCAAATAGAGTTAAGGAGAATCCAAAAGGTTTTTACAAGTACATTAAAGACCAAAGTGTAACTAAGGAGAGAATAGGGCCCGAAAATGTGTTGCTGGAAAAGCGCAGCAGGTCAGGCAGCATCCAAGGAACAGGAGATTTGACGTTTCTGGCATAAGCCCTTCTTCAGGAAGAAGGGCTTATGCCCGAAACGTCGAATCCCGTTCCTTGGATGCTGCCTGACCTGCTGCGCTTTTCCAGCAACACATTTTCAGCTCTGATCTCCAGCATCTGCAGTCCTCACTTTCTCCTCGAAGAGAATAGGGCCCCTCAAAGATATGCAAGGCGGCCTTTGTGTGGAGCCGCAGGAGATGGGGGAGATACCAAGTGAGTACTTTGTATCAGTATTTACAACGGAAAAGGACATGGAAGATATAGAATGTGGGGAAATAGATCTTGAAAAATGTCCATATTACAGAGGAGGAAGTGCTGGATGTCTTGAAATGCATAAAAGTGGATAAATCCCCAGAACCTGATCAGGTGTACCTGAGAACTCTGTGAGAAGCTATGGAAGTGAGTGCTGGGCCGCTTGTTTGTTTGTTTACATATTTGTTTCATTGATAGTCACAGGTGAGGTACCGAAAGACTGGCTAACGTGATGCCACTATTTAAGAAAGACGTTAAGGACAAGCCGGGGAACTGTAGACCAGTGAGGCTGAACAAGTTGTTGGAGGGAGTCCTGAGGGACAGGATGTACATGTATTTGGAAAGGCAAGAAACGATTAGGGATAGTCAACATGGCTTTATGTGTGAGAAATCATGTCTCACAAACTTGATTGAATTTTTTGAAGAAGTAATAAAGAGCATTAATGAGGGCAGAGCAGTAGATGTGATCTTCGTGTAAGGTGTTTGACAAGGTTCCCCATGGGAGACTGGTTAGCAATATTAGATCTCATGGTATACAGGGAAAACTAGCCATTTGGATACAGAACTGGCGGTGGAGGGTTGTATTTCAAACTGGAGGCCTGTGACCAGTGGATTGCCACAAGGATCAATGCTGGGTCCACTGCTTTTCATCATTTATATAAATGATTTGGATGTGAGCATAAGAGGTAAAATAAGTAATTCTGCAGATGACACCAAAATTGGAGGTGTAGTGGACAGTGAAGAGGGTTACCTGAGATTACAACTGGATCTTGATCTGAGGGGCCAATGGACTGAGAAGTGGCAGATGGAGTTTAATTTAGGAAGATGTGAGGCGCTGCATTTTGGGAAAGCAAATCTTAGCAGGACCCAGGATCTTAATGGTAAGATCCTGGGGAATGTTGCTGAGCAAAGAGACTTTGGAGTGCAGGTTCATAGCTCCTTGAAAGTGGAGTCGCAGGTAGATAGGATAGTGAAGAAGGCATTTGTTATGCTTTCCTTTATTGGTCAGAGTATTTAGTACAGGAGGTGGGAAGTCACGTTGCGGCTGTACAGGACATTGGTTAGACCACTGTTGGAATTTTGCATGCAATTCTGGTCTCCTTCCTATCAGAAAGATGTTGTGAAACTTGAAAGCGTTCAGAAAAGATTTACAAGGATGTTGACTGGGTTGGAAGATTTGAGCTATTGGGAGAGATTGAATAGGCCAATTTTCCCTGGAGCATCGGAGGCTGAGGGGTGACCTTATCAAGGTTTATAAAATCATAGGATAAATAGACAAAGTCTTTTCCCTCGGGTGGAGGAGTCCAGAACTAGAGGGCATAGGTTGAGGGTGAGAGGGGGAAGATATAAAAGAGACCTAAGGAGCAACTGTTTCACACAGAGGGTAGTACGTATATGGAATGAGCTGCCAGAGAAAGTGGTGGAGGCTAGTACAATTACAACATTTAAAAGGCATCTGGATGGATATTTGAATAGGAAGGGTTTGGAGGGATATGGGCCAGGTGCTGGCAGATGGGACTAGATTGGGTTGGGATATCTGGTTGGCATGGATGAGTTGGACTGAAGGGTCTGTTTCCGTGCTGTACTTCTCTATGACTCTATATTAGGAAGCCTCAGCAGTCTGTGTGTTTACCACAGACTTGATATAATTGTACTTTTTATCTCTTTATTAACATCTGGAATTTATACAGATCAACAGAAAAAGATCCCAATGAACATGGTTGTGCCCTGGATGTGATTAACAGCAAAATCCAATTCACTTCAAACAGCCCTAACATGTGTTAGAGATTTAAAAATCTCTCTGAAGCAGGGATATGTTCACAGCAGAAAAACAGACACTGTCATTGCTCATGAACTCGCTGGTGTTTCAGCAAGCTGAATTCATCCCACACTCAGTCCAGGTAAACAGCCTCTTCTCAGTGTCACGGTGAGTTGGGATGACCATCTGAACCATGCCCCACAGTGAGAGCACCCGAATGGTTCCTCACCACTATGAACACATTGATGGAACATCAGGTCCCCAGATCTTTCATAGCACTTCCCTCAAGCTGGGCATTTAAACCCAGTCTCTCCTCTGTATATACTTGCTGGGGTTTCAGCATGCTGGATAACTGAGTGAATTCTTTCTCACACCTGGAACAGCTAAATGGCCTCTCCCCAGTGGGACTGTACTTATGTTCTGACAGGGCAAATGATTTGCCACACGCACAACACGTGTACCATTTCTCCACATTGTGAATGGTGCTTTTTCCTTTCATGTTCAAAATCCAATGATATTCAGGCAACATTACGCTGGACGATTCTGTCAGATTCTGAAGTGATGTTTGGTTCCAAGACTCCTCACTGCAAATCTTGTAATACTCTGAAATTAGTTGAACATCAAAAATGGGGAATGTGGAAAAACATTGAAGAACAAAAAGATAAGACCATAAGACATAGGAGAAGAAGTAGACAATTCAATCCATCAAGTCTGATCTGATAATCCTTAGTTTCACTTTCCTGCCTTAACCCCTAACCCTTAATTCCCATACTGATTAAAAATCTGTTTATCTCAACCTTGGATACACTGAACAGCCACCTCTACAGCTTTCTGCAGTAAAAAAATTCCACAAATGTAGCATCCACTGAGAAAGAATTCCTCCTCGGTCTTACACGTGACTCCTGACTCTGAGATTATGTCCTCTGCTCCTAGACCCTTAAACATGGAAAATCAATCTCTCTGAATCTATGGTTTCCTTTCATCTCCTGAGAAAATGTTCCCATGCCAGGGATCAATCTGCTGAACATTACATGGACTACCTTTCCAAAAAGAAGTACATCTTATGGTTAAGAAGGTACAACATAACCGCTTCCTCCTCAGGCGGCTCAGGAAATTTGGCATTTCCATAAGCACCCTCACCAACTTTTACAGATGCCCAGGACCATAAGAAACTACTGTGCACAGTGCAGACCATCAAAGAAGCTAATTTCCCATCCATGAATGCCATTTACACAGTTCACTGCCGCAGAAAGGATGCCAACATTATCAAAGACCCATTCAACCCTGGTAATGCTCCCCTACAACCTCTTCCATCAGACAGAAGATTCAGAAGTTTGAACACATACCAGTAGGTTTAGGAACAGCTTCTTCCCTGCCATTATTAGACTGATGAATGGACTCTCGAACTTCAAATAATGCTGATCTTGTTAATGTTCATCCTGCCTAGTGTATGTTCTGTGCAGTGTAACCTGTATGCCTTACTCTGACCAATCCTCATCCTATGATCTGTACATCTTTGCTTGCTGTGATCTGCCTGTACTGCTCGCAAAGTTTTTCACTGTACTTAGTTTGTTGTGATAATAAATCATATCTATAAAACTGTTCACAGCATTTCAGGTAAGATCTGACTAGTGTCATATAGTCTTAGCAAGACATCCCTATGTTTAAAGGGCAAAAACCATTCACTTTTCTGATTACCCGCTGAATTCAAGTGCTGGCTTTTTACCTTTCAAACACAAGGACCCACAATTCTCTCTGTGCTGCAGCTTTCTGCAGTGTTTTTCCTCAGTGAAATAATCACCTCTCCTAGTCTTCCTGCTAAAGTGCACAGACCTCAATTTTTCCCTTATAGTATTTCATCTGTTGAGTTTTTGTCCACTCGCTTGAGCTGTCTCTATCCTTTGTAGTAGCATGATTTGGAGATGCCACTGTTGGACTGGGGTGTACAAAGTTAAAAATCACACAACACCAAGTTATAGTCCAACAGGTTTAATTGGAAGCACACTAGCTTTCGGAGCGACGCTCCTTCATCAGGTGGTAGTGGAGGGCTCAATCCTAACACAGAATTCTGTGTGTCAGGATTAAGCCCTCCACTATCACCTGATGAAGGAGCTTCGCTCTGAAATCTAGTGTGCTTCCAATTAAGCCTGTTGGACTATAACTTGGTGTTGTGTGATTTTTAACCTTGTAAGATCATGATGTCATCCTCACTACTTGCCTCCCCAACTATTTTGTCATCTTCAGACTTATCAACTGTATGTTCACTTCTGTCGTTGAAGTCATTTGTACGTATTACAAATACTTGCGGTCCTATGGGATTCCACAACTGATAATTTGCCACCATAAAAATGCCCTCTTTATCTCAACTCATTGCCTTGACTTCATTAGCCAAATCTCAATGAAAGCACATTGTGGGTTCATGGATTCTTATCATATAGCAAGTAGTCTCATACACAATACCATACTGAATGCTTTCTGGAAATTCAAATGTACTTCTGCTGGTTTCCCCCTTATCTATCTTACTAGTTACCTCAAAAATATTCTAATAAACTTTGCAGCTATTATTTCCCCTTCACAAAACCATGATGACTCCGCTTTATTATTTATTTCTAGATGCTTTTATTAGTCAAAATTAAATAATATTTAATAATATTTTCCCAGTGTCAGAATAGCTTGTGAAATTGAGCTGAAACGATCTGATAGTTTGTGGGGCAGACCACTCAGAAAAGGGGATTGTGAAAGCTACCAATTGTCATAAAAACCCAACTGGTTCATTAATGTCCTTCAGGGAAGGAACCTGTCAAACAGTCTGGTCATAGACACTCTAGTCTCCATGTGTGGCAGGGTGATTCAGGGGTTAGCACTGCTGCCTCACAGCCCCAGGGACCCAAGTTCCATTCCAGCCTCTGGCGCTTGACTGTGTGGAGTTTGCACATTCTCTCCACACCTGCATGGGTTTCCTCCGTATGCTCTGCCTTCCTCCCATAATCCAAAGATGTGCAGGTTAGGTAAACCGGCCATGCTAAATTGCCCATAGTGTTCAGGGATGTGTGTAGGTTAGGTGCATTAATCAGGGATAACTGTAGGAAAATAGATTAGATTAGATTACTTACAGTGTGGAAACAGGCCCTTCGGCCCAACAAGTCCACACCGACCCGCCGAAGCACAACCCACCCATACCCCTACATTTACCCCTTACCTAACACTATGGGCAATTTAGCATGGCCAATTCACCTGACCTGCACATCTTTGGATTGTGGGAGGAAACCGGAGCACCCGGAGGAAACCCACGCAGACACGGGGAGAACGTGCAAACTCCACACAGTTTGTCGCCTGAGTCGGGAATTGAACCCGGGTCTCCGGCGCTGTGAGGCAGCAGTGCTAACCACTGGGTTCGGGAAATGTTGGTGAGGCCTCTTCTGGAATACTGTTCAGGTTGCCCTGTTATAGGAAGGATATTATTAAGTTGGAGATAGTTCAGAAGAGATTTACCAAGCTGTTGCTGTGAATGGAGGAATTGAGTTCCAAGGGGAGGCTAGATAAGGCTGAGATTCCTTCCACAGGAGCAAAGGAGGTTGAGTTGACCGTACAAAGGTTTCTAAAATCCTGAGTAATTGATAGGGGGAAATTGCAGGTATCTTTTCCCTAGAGTGGGAATTTCAAGATCAGGGGCATGCTTTTAATCAAATGAATTAATTTATTGTCACATGAACTCACATGAATGGTGAAAAGTTTACAAGTCCTCACTTATAGCACCATCTTAGGTACAAATTGTTCAAATCCTGCCCTTAAGAATATAGATAAGGTGAATGGCAGGTGTCTTTTGCCCTAGGATGGGGGATTTCAAGACTAGGGGCTATATTTATGGTACAAGGAGAGAGATTTAAAAAAGACATGGGGGCAACTGAGTTTTTACACAGAGAGTGATGTGTGGAACAAACTTCCAGTAGAAGTGGGAGATGCAGATACAGTTACAATATTTAAAAGACATTTTGATAAGTATGTAATAAGAAACATTTGGAGAGATGTGGGCCAAGTACAAGTGGGTGGGACTACCTTTGTTTTGGAACATCGTTAGCAAGGACCGGTTGGACCCAGGGGTCTGTTTCTGTGCTGTCTGACTCTATGTGATTGAAACTTACAGAACACAGAGAGACCTGGATAGAGAGGAGGTGGACCTGGATAGGAGAGACTACAACCTGACAGCAAAGCTTCAGAGTGAAGGGATGGCCCTTTAGAACTGAAATAAGGAGGAATTTCTTCTGCCTGCAGTGATTCTGTGGAATTCATTGCTGTAGAGGGCTGTGAAGGCCAAGTCATTAAAGTTGATTCATGATAGAGATAGATAGGTTCTTGACTGGCAAGGGATTGAAAAACATTTTAGTCACAATCAAACGGTGGAGCAGACTTGATGGGCAGAACGCCCTAATTCTGTTTCTATATCTTGTGTACTTATGGTTATTGTGGGTGACTTCAATCTGCACATAGATTGCAAATCAAATCGGTAATAATATCACAAACGAGACATTCCTGGAGTGTGTATGAGATGGTTTTCTGGATCAATACAATAAGGAGCCAAATGGAGGACAGGCCATCTTTGACTGCATATTTCTTAATGGCCAGGGGTGGGTTAGCTCAGTTGGCTGATAGATGACTTGTGATGTTGAGATGCCAAGAACACATGCTCAATCCCTATATCAGCTGAGGACACCATGAAGGTCCAATATTTCTAACCTTGTCCCTTGCTAAAGCATGGTGATTCTCAGATTAAAGCACAATCAATCATCTTTCTCTGTCTAATGACAGAGCAGTCCTATGGTTTCCTGGGACGATGACAACTATAATTTCAAAATGTTAGTTGTGTAATGAGAAGGCAATAACTGGCAGTCTAGCTGTATGAGGCTCTTGTGGGAGAGTGAAGAACTCAGTGATAGAACTCTTCATGAAGATGGAGAATGAGAAAGTTGATTCTGAGATTCAGGGCCAAAATCCAAATAGAGAAAATGATGATGGTATGAGACACAGGCAGGCTAGATTAACTCAGGGAACATAACTTAAAGGGATGACAATCATTTAACTACATACTTTGCAGAACTTGGACTGTTGTTCACTCCTGTCTGGCACAAAATAAAATAGGAAAGATGGCCCTGCCATGGCTAACGAGGGATATGAGGGATTGTACTGAATTCATGGAAGAGCATACAAATTGACTAAAAACAGCAGCAGACCTGAAGACTGGGAGAAGTTCAAATTACAGCACAAAAAGGATTGATTAAGAGGGGAAGAATGAAGTATAAGAGTAAGCTTGTGGAGAACATGCAAATTAATTGTTAAACTCCTAAAGGCATATGAAGACATAAAAGGATAAATTAAAACAAATCCCTTACGATCAAGGGAATAATTGTAATGGAATAAAGTAATGGCAGAACAATTAACTACATACTTTGGTTCTGTCATCACAAAGGATGCCAAATAATGTCCCTGAAAGGCTGGAGAACACGTGACAGGGATAAACTGAAGGAAATCAGTATTAGTGTTACGGAAATTGATGGGATTAACCTCCACTCGAGAGTATTTAAACTGGCCAACACATGGTGGACGCATTCTGAAATTAGGAGCTTGAATCTAAACAGAGAAAATTGATTTAAACTTGCTGCAAAGCCTCTTCCAAGGATGCCAATGTTAAAGCCGAGATTTGAGACAGCCCAGGAATCCCTTGTGAACTCAGACCTGTAAAGCCTCTCTCTTGGTTCGTTCTGGAGTTTGTACTCTTTGGAAGTCTGAAATAAAAGCCTCTTACAGACAGTTTAGTTTAATTTTACTCATTCCCTTTATTCACTAATAGCATCACTGTTACAACACAACACTGATACCGATAAGCTAAACTAACTAGGTTCTAATAACCAAGGAGAGTAGGGTACCAGCTCATCAAGTGACCCAGCAGACTACTCCAATGTACTGATACAAAGTGGCTTCCTTTTGTGTGCGCTTGACTGATCACTCCTAGAGGCCTTGAGCTATCCATCAGGTGGGAAAAACATACCCAGCTGAGTTAAGTGCCTGTTAGCGAGATAAGCTCCGATCATAAAGAGGTACCAGTCTGAGCTAATTGGAGAGTCCATAAAATAACCTTGCGCAGCTCACATGTCTGATACAATTGTTTTATGAAATGGCTTCTTAGCAATGTGGGATATAGGTAAAGTTGTGTTACTTCTGCAATCATAATTACTTATGCAAGGTAAATGCACTCACATCAGTGTATAATTGTTTCAACCAAGAGCTGAGTCAACAAAAATGAAAACTATGTGAAGTGTGAGAAACAAAGCTCACTCACTTCAATAATTTCAGTCCGAGACAAGATCTGAAGCAATCAGTATGTTTATTATATGCTTGCAAGTGTGGTACCTGGAATTAGGCACCCAGGGTTTAGCAAGTACATATCTTATATAGGATTCACTACTCCAAACCTGGTGCCCATTACTATTGTTTATCTCTTGCCTTATCCAGCCTTGTGCATAACAAAGTACAAGTTTTACTTGGCCATTTCACCACATCCTGCTGTGGCCCATTGTTAGGTATGTCCTCCTTCACTATTATCTACTTCCCCCACCTGTGACATTTCAGCCCTTTCCCCAACCATATTGATCCTTATGACCTTTTAATTGGGGTTTGTTTTTGTGTTTTTGCAAAAGTGGGAAACAGATGCTTATAACTACTGCTTGTACAAGCATTTCTGGCTTAACATACATCCTCACAGAACCTTATCTATTTGTCTGTAACATCTACGATTGTTAGCAGGCATGTTTCATTCTTGTATGCACATTTTAGCTAATACAAAAACAATTATATATTTCCTCCACAGTTTTCATTCTTGTTGACTCAGCTCTTGGTTGAAACAACTATACACTGGTGTGAGTGCATTTACCTTGCACAAGTAGTTATGATTGCAGAAGTAATCCAGGGTAAATGGAACTGCCAATTGTACAATTGCACATATCCCTCTTTACCTATATCCCTCAATTTCCCCCTTTTTCTTTAATTAGTATTTGTTATCTTCTGCATTTTTCTTTTAAGCATCGCCCCCAAAGTTCGCAAGCATCATTCCGGAGATTTCATCCATCTTGGTCTCACTCATCCCCTCAATATTTAATCGATAAAGTTCCTCTGCCTGATTCCCTTTGAGGGGCATCTGTTTCATTAAAGCTGTCTCAATCAGTCTTTGGGTGAGCCCTTGTATACAGGGTATGATATATGATACAACAACCAATGGCTACCAATACCCCGATTACTACTATCAGGGAAGTAAGGAGGGAAACCACCACCCACTTCCATCTTCCAAATCATGATTCAAGCCATCCCGTGAGAGATGTGTCTACTCCTGAATTCTCAGCCAGCTCCTCTGCTAAGATAGTCAATCCCCTTAAGGCCCGAGTAATTGAACCATCAGGTGCAGTGTTATTAGGAATAAAGGTACAACAGCTTCCTCCTACATCACACATGCACCATGTTTTTCCGCTAAAATCATATCAAGGGCCATTCTGTTTTCCCATGCCATTTTACTTGTCGCATCAAGCTGTTCTGATATTCCTTTAACTGCATTTCCTGTCTAATTTATAAATCGCTGTTGATTATAGAAAATGTAATTTATCAAATCTACATTTTTATTAATTGTTACCCACCAAAAGAGAGCTGACTCACAGCCTGCTACAATCTGATTACGAGCCTTGAACTCATCAGGTACCCCCCTAGGGACTCCTACAGAATCGAGATAAATCCTGTCATCGAAAGAAGTGTCTAACAGTGATCTCTTACTCCTTCCCTTTTTCCCTACCATTTTTTCCTTCTCAAATGCCAGGGTAAATGGAATTGCCAACTGTACAATTGCACATATCCCTCTCCAATCCGGAGGTAGGATGGGTCTAAATATTTTGCCTCCACAGTACCACCACAGATCTGCTCGGGGAACATTTAGTGCTGAGTAGTTCCCTCCCTTATCTGTTTCGGTGACATTCTTAATCTCTGTACACAATTTCAGCTCCCCAAATCTCCCCAAACCGATTTGTACCTCGCCTAAGCACACACGACGTGTGATTTCCGACTGCGGCTGAAAATGAGGGGTGGGGGTGGGGGGATGCTTTTGAATCTTTCTTCTCCAAGGGAGAGAACATCAGAGATAGGGTGGTAGAGGTCCTATCACTCCATGCAGTCTTATCCTGATACAGGACTATCATACATTTCATGCCCTTCCTGTCTCACTTCCATCCGAGCGGAAAGGGAACCACCTGGGCCACTGGTCTACCAGAGGCACATGCATGGCAATTGCTCTTGTTCAGACTTTTTACAGTATACTTTACCCATTCAACCCATGCATTTGCATCCCCATATCCAGTTTTGATTTCAATGGTCTGTTTTAAGTCCTTTACCTCTATAATTTTTACTACTTTAAGGTCATCAGGAGGGGTGAAAGGTGGTACCTTATTATCCAGTAGTTCTGCTCGTTTTCCCTGTCCTACACTAATTCGAAAACAACAGCCCAAGAAATCATTCCCGTTTGTTTCCATTTCTATCTCAAATGATTCATTTAATTGTACCTGACAGGGTCCCCCCACCCCAGAATTGCTTCGTGCCATGTGGTTTTCTTTATCGTTAAGTATATTGAGTTACACTTTTTATCGGGACAATCAAGAGCTGGTCGGAAGGGGGCGACGAGACCATTATGCCAAGTACCATCCCAAGGCCATCCCCACAGGGCTTAAGGTGTATCTCTGAGCTGCGGTACTGTCTCTGATTATCTACATCCCCACAATTTACTAAGCTGTATGCATCAGCATCTGTTACTTGTGAATTATCAGACTCAGGAACCGTTAATAAATAACACATATGAAAATGATATTTGACAAAATCCCAATACTAAGAGGGCTAGTATCATAACTCTAAGCATCCCCAGCATTCCCAAAAAAACAGCTGAAGCACAAAAAAACTTAATATACAATCCTACAGAAATAATTCCACGCTCACGTCGCCATTGTATAATCAATTACTCAAAGTCTCTTTAGTCTGAGTTTCAGCGGGTCTTGCATTGATTCAACTATCCAGATTTCTTCCTCAACTGGAGATTCTACTGGCCCGTTGATCTGAGCGTATTGAGTCCAGCCTTTCTCCGCCGTCCTTATTGCTGTTTCAGTCAAAAGAGCCTGATATGGCCCTTCCCAATCCGGCTGCAATTTAGTCTCTGTCCATTCTTTTATTAAGACCCAATCTCCCGGCCAGATGGGATGAACAGTGAATTCAGGGGCGGAGTCTGTGCCAATAAACCCTGTTTCCTGAGGAAAGACAAAGAGGAGGACAAGCCCAGTATATACTTCTTTAAGAACAAGTCTTTAGTTTTGGGAATTGGCAATTCTCCATTCATTCCCAGATGAGGTAATCCAAATAAGATTTCATAGGGGGATAGTCTCAAATCTTTCCTTGGGGCTGTTCGTATTCGCAAGAGAGCTATAGGTAAACATTTGGTCCAAGGGAGTCTGGTTTCTATTATCAATTGAGAGAGCTGTCGTTTGAGTGTTTGGTTCATTCACTCAACCCTTCCTGATGATGGCGAGTGCCATGGAGTATAGAATTCCCAGGAAATTCCCAACCCTTTCATTACCCCCGTAACACTTTAGAGGTAAAATGAGTTCCTTGGTCAGAATCTATATGGTTTACTAGCCCATATCGGGGAATTATGTGCTCTAATATTGTTTTAGATACCCCACTCGCAGTGGCAGTAGCTAGGGGGTATGCCTCAACCCAACCAGATAGATGATTTACTATGACCATCATATATTTTGGTCTTCCTACTCTGGGTAGTTCAGTATAATCTACTTGTATACTTTGGAAGGGTCTCAATCCTGGGTCTCTTCCTCATCATCCCAACTTAGACACTTTGGTTCCTCCTTTAACATCTACCTCCTCTAATAATTTGAGATATAATTTCTTAGTCTTTTGAGCATAAGAATCAATTCACATTCTGCAATATTCCGTTAGACCCAAAAATTTACGTAACTCATGTTTAGTCCTGGGCAGCGGCATCCCCACTGTTCCCCCTATCCGTTCCGGGCTTATCTTTTGTTTTCCCTCACTAACTAAATGTCCCAAGTATTTCACTTCTCGTTCCACATATTGTAGTTTGTTTTTAGATACTCGCAGTCCCTGCTGTCCCAGGAAATTCAATAATTTGTTAGTGGATTCTACAACTCTTTCTCTTCTTTTTCCTGTTACTAAGAGGTCGTCTATATACTGCAACAGGGTAGTTCCCTTCGGGTTGCTAAGTTTCTCCAATATTTGTTCTAACATCTGTCCAAATAAATTCAGAGATTCCGTAAAACCCTGGGGGAGCACGGTCCACCATTATTGCTGTTTCCATCCTGTCTTGGGGTTTTCCCATTCAAAGGCGAACAAATTCCTACTTTCCTCCGCCAAGGGACAAACCCAAAAGGCATCCTTTAAATCTATCACACTAAACCATTTGTGATCATGAGGGATCTTACTCAATAACGTATAGGGATTTGGCACCACTGGATGCTTGATCTGTACTACTTGATTCAATGTTCTCAAATCCTGCACCAATCGATAAGTTCCATCGGATTTCCGCACTGGTAGAATTGGGGTATTATAAGGAGACATACATGGCTCCAACAAGCCATCTCTAATCAGTCCCTCAATTACTGGCTGCTGTCCTCATTTACCTTCTATGGAAATGGGATATTGTCGCCCACAGACAACATCCCCTTTCCTTTTTAAACTTATTTCTAGGGGAGGCATCTGTACTTTTCCACAATTCCCTTCTCTAGCCCATACAATAGGGTCTATCTCTCTCTCCACATCCTCTGTCAATATCGCCTAATTATTTTTCCTGAATTCCAATCTCCAGTCCTAAGAGGATAATTAAATCTCTCCCTAGTAAGTTACTTCCTATATCAGGGATATACAACAGTTCCCCTGTGACTGTATTGTTAGGAACTTCTATCATCATAGGTTCAAATACTGGAACAGTAAATCCTTTCCCTTTTACCCCGGAAACAGTTACTGAACGTGTTGACATTCCTACTTTCTTTCCTTTAAAATTCAGTGATGACCATGCTGCCCCGTATCTACTAGGAAGACTACCTCTTCCCTACAGAGTCCCACCTTCACATTTATCAAGGGTTCCTGGTGGATCCCCCGGGGCAGGAACCCCTGACACCCCTATTCTTCATCAAAATTCGTAAATGGAATTGCCCTTTCTTCCCTTTGCAGATCAGGACACTCCCACTTAAAATGCCCTATCTTTCCGCAATAATAGCATCCTGCCTGTGGAGACTTCCATCTCTGCCCCTGTTGCTCGAACCCTCTCTTGTCCTCTCTCTCATCCTCTCTGTCCTATATGCTGCCACCCGCCACTCCGGTTGCTCACTATTGGTTCCATTCTTTTCTTAACTACCTCATCAACCGTAGCTACCATCATTTTTGCCTTCTGTTTTTGCCTCTCAACCTCTCTCTTTAAGGATCCTGTGCCACTGGTCCTTAAGGTTCATTCCAGAGTATTTCCGCATTGAGTCTCTTAATCTTTGCAAGAAAGCTGGGGGAGTCTCATCTTTCTCCTGTATAACTTCAAATTCTGCGACTTCGGAACTGCCTCTCTTATTCCTTTCAGAATCAGGTCTTTCGATTCCCTCATTTCTTCTCGATGCTCTGGGTTTTGATTTTGCCACTGGGGATCTCTGAGGGGAAACTTCGTCTCTCCCTGTCCAGCATCCCCATCTCCAATGGGATGTTCCCTGTCCCATATTCTAATGGTTGCTCCTTGTATAAGTCCCCTTATTCCCCAGTAAATAGTATATTCAAAATAGACAGTAACGCAGTCCACGTATACAGACTGGGCCCCAAATATTGCTCAATTTGTTCAGACAACCCTACCGGATCCTCAACAAGGACCTTCATCTCCTTTTTAAATGTTCTGACTTCCCCACTGGTGAGGGGGGGGCGCCTTACAGACCCAATCTCTTTGTCCCCTGTTGGTCCCTCCTGAAAGGGATAAGTCTTTACATTCTTCCCCTTTTTTTTGTTTTTGTTTCTCCCCCTTAGGCTTTGGTTTAGGTACTCCGGAGACCTCCTCTACATCTACTTTGTCTTCCCTTTCTTTTGTTGAGGATTGAGGGTCGGGAACAAAACATCCCCGTCCACCGCCCCTTCATCCTCCTCTTGAGGGTCATCCATTCCCTGTCCCTGTCTGTCTGTCTCTCCTCCTCCCCCATTTTCACCTAATCTGATTTTATGGTAAAGCAGGGGGCAAGCAGCCAAGAGGATTGCAGGGACTGGGTGGGGCACAGGGGGAATCCTTTGTCTTTACTACCATCATTCCCAAACTGCTCTTCCAACAGGCATAGTCCGCCTCTTCTTGACTAAAAGGTTGTTTTTATTCACATACAAATCTAAATACTGACATAGCCAATCCTTGTCCGAACCATACTTTGGCCAGAAGACAGCCGGACACAGGATTGGTTCTTTGGTCCATACTAAACAAAAATATTTAATCATTTTCTTTTTATCTTTTGCCATTGTACAAGTGTTACTTGTCCATTCCCGCAACATCCTCCCCAACAGACTTTCAGGAGGAATGTTACCAGGGGCTTTTTCTTCCTTTACTCCGTGACAGTTACTCTGCCTACCCCCCAATTCTCAGGGCCCTCGCCAGTCCCTCAGCGATTAAATATCCCTTTTCCCGGCCACTAAGGCAATACTTAACAGTCAGTTTTCTTACCTTGGTCTGTGCACAGAGTTGCCTGGCCCCTTTTCACTGTATTTTATATCGACCTCCTTTCACTGTCTGATTCAGATGTCTCTCTTGTAGGATTCATGCCAGTCGTCCAAGGGAGCAAACCAAACCAGGACACGAGACCGCTCCTCAATTGGGAACTTGAAGCGTCTTTCCAGTGTCCAGAATCAGCCACTCCCCCCGGCGATGGAAGAGCCGCCCGGACAGCCCCCAATTGTGAGAAACAAAGCTCACTCACTTCAATAATTTCAGTCCGAGACAAGATCTGAAGCAATCAGTATGTTTATTATATGCTTGCAAGTGTGGTACCTGGAATAAGGCACCCAGAGTTTAGCAAGTACATATCTCATATAGGATTCACTACTCCAAACCCGGTGCCCATTACTATTGTTTATCGCTTGCCTTATCTGGTCTTGTGCATAACAAAGTACAAGTTTTACTTGGCCATTTCACCACATCCTGCTGTGGCCCATTGTTAGGTATATCCTCCTTCACTATTATCTACTTCCCCCACCTGTGACATTTCCTCCCTTTCCCCAACAATATTGATCCTTATGACCTTTTAATTGGGATTTGTTTTTGTGTTTTGCAAAAGTAGGAAACAGATGTTTATAACAACTGCTTGTACAAGCATATCTGTCTTAACCTACATTCTCACAGCACCTTATCTATTTGTCTGTAACATCTACCATTGTTTACAGGCACGTTTCATTCTTGTTTGCACATTTTAGCTAATACAAAAACAATTATATATTTATAGAACATAGAACATAGAACAATACAGCACAGAACAGGCCCTTCGGCCCACGATGTTGTGCCGAACATCTATCCTAGATTAAGCACCCATCCGTGTACCTATCCAATTGCCGCTTAAAGGTCGCCAATGATTCTGACTCTACCACTCCCACGGGCAGCGCATTCCATGCTCCCACCACTCTCTGGGTAAAGAACCCACCCCTGACATCTCCCCTATACCTTCCACCCTTCACCTTAAATTTATGTCCCCTTGTAACACTCTGTTGTACCCGGGGAAAAAGTTTCTGACTGTCTACTCTATCTATTCCTCTGATCATCTTATAAACCTCTATCAAGTCACCCCTCATCCTTCGCCGTTCCAATGAGAAAAGGCCGAGAACTCTCAACCTGTCCTCGTACGACCTATTCTCCATTCCAGGCAACATCCTGGTAAATCTTCTCTGCACCCTCTCCAAAGCTTCCACATCTTTCCTAAAGTGAGGCGACCAGAACTGCACACAGTACTCCAAATGTGGCCTAACCAAAGTCCTGTACAGGTGCAACATCACTTCACGACTCTTGAATTCAATCCCTCTGTTAATGAACGCTAATACACCATAGGCCTTCTTACAAGCTCTACCCACCTGAGTGGCAACTTTCAAAGATCTATGTACATAGACCCCAAGATTCCTCTGTTCCTCCACCTGACTAAGAACCCTACCGTTAACCCTGTATTCCGCATTCTTATTTGTTCTTCCAAAATGGAAAACCTCACACTTGGTAGGGTTGAACTCCATCTGCCACTCCTCAGCCCAGCTCTGCATCATATCTAAGTCCCTTTGCAGCCGACAACAGCCCTCCTCAATGTCCACAACTCCACCAATCTTCGTATCATCTGCAAATTTACTGACCCACCCTTCGACTCTCTCATCCAAGTCATTAATAAAAATTACAAACAGCAGAGGACCCAGAACTGATCCCTGCAGAACTCCACTTGTAACTGGGCTCCAGGCTGAATATTTACCATCTACCACCACTCTCTGACTTCGACCGGTTAGCCAGTTTTCTATCCAATTGGCCAAATTTCCCTCTATCCCATGCCTCCTGACTTTCCGCATAAGTTTTTCCTCCACATAGTTTTCATTCTTGTTGACTCACCTCTTGGTTGAAACAACTATACACTGGTGTGAGTGCATGTACCTTGCATAAGAAATTATGACTGCAAAAGTAACACTACTTTACCGATATCCCACAGAAGGAATATATAATTGTTTTTGTATTAGCTAAAATGTGCATACAAGAATGAAACATGCCTGCAAACAATGGTAGATGTTACAGACAAATAGATAAGATGCTGTGAGGATGTAGGTTTAGCCAGAAATGCTTGTATAAGCAGTAGTTGTAAGCATTTGTTTCCCACTTTTGCAAAAACACAAAAACAAACCCCAATTAAAAGGTCATAAGGATCAATATGGTTGGGGAAAGGGCTGAAATGTCACAGGTGGGGGAAGTAGATAATAGTGAAGGAGGACATACCTAACAATGGGCCACAGCAGGATGTGGTGAAATGGCCAAGTAAAACTTGGACTTTGTCATGCACAAGGCTGGATAAGGCAAGAGATAAACGATAGTAATGGGCACCAGGTTTGGAGCAGTGAATCCTATAAAAGATATGTACTTGCCAAACTCTGTGTGTCTATTTCAGGCACCATGCTTGCAAGCGTATAATAAACATACTGATTGCTTCAGATCTTGTCTCAGACTTAAATTATTGAAGTGAGTGAGCTTCGTTTCTCACAGCAAGAAGGGCAGATTTTTGACCATAAAATGGCTTCCCAACAAATTGTGTCAGAATCCCTTCAATGTTATGTTTAGGATAATTTTAAACTGGGAGCAGATTCCTGCTTTTTATCTTAACATAGAACATAGAACAATACAGCACAGAACAGGCCCTTCGGCCCACGATGTTGTGCCGAACATCTATCCTAGATTAAGCACCCATCCATGTACCTATCCAATTGCCGCTTAAAGGTCGTCAATGATTCTGACTCTACCACTCCCACGGGCAGCGCATTCCATGCCCCCACCACTCTCTGGGTAAAGAACCCACCCCTGACATCTCCCCTATACCTTCCACCCTTCACCTTAAATTTATGTCCCCTTGTTGTACCCGGGGAAAAAGTCTCTGACTGTCTACTCTATCTATTCCTCTGATCATCTTATAAACCTCTATCAAGTCACCCCTCATCCTTCGCCGTTCCAACGAGAAAAGGCCGAGAACTCTCAACCTGTCCTCGTACGACCTATTCTCCATTCCAGGCAACATCCTGGTAAATCTTCTCTGCACCCTCTCCAAAGCTTCCACATCTTTCCTAAAGTGAGGCGACCAGAACTGCACACAGTACTCCAAATGTGGCCTAACCAAAGTCCTGTACAGGTGCAACATCACTTCACGACTCTTGAATTCAATCCCTCTGTTAATGAACGCTAATACACCATAGGCCTTCTTACAAGCTCTATCCACCTGAGTGGCAACTTGTAAAGATCTATGTACATAGACCCCAAGATCCCTCTGTTCCTCCACCTGACTAAGAACTCTACCGTTAACCCTGTATTCCGCATTCTTATTTGTTCTTCCAAAATGGACAACCTCACACTTAAGTACAGAATCATTCTGTACCTGTGGCTGACATGTTACTGCAAAGGTTGTATTTAAAATTATTAATTAGTCTCGAATTAAACATGCTTTCCTTTCAAGTTTGTGATTCAAATTCAAATAAATTAGTGGGCGGCACAGTGGCACATTGATTAGCAGTGCTGCCTCACAGCGCCTGAGACCTGGGTTCAATTCCCGACTCAGGCGACTGACTGCGTGGAGTTTGCACATTCTCCCCGTGTCTGCGTGGGTTTCCTCCGGGTGCTCCGGTTTCCTCCCACAGTCCAAAGATGTGCGGGTCAGTTGAATTGGCCATGCTAAATTGCCCGTAGTGGTAGGTAAGGAGTAAATGTAGGGGTATGGGTGGGTTGCGCTTCGGCAGGTCGGTGTGGACTTGTTGGGCCGAAGGACCTGTTTCCACACTGTAAGTAATCTAATCTAATCTAAAACATAAGATCTGATTAGTTAGAGTTGACAGTGGGGCAGTCTGTAAGGTCTGTAGAGTGGTCTACAAGAACAGCAACTAAGCTAAGGCTTCACCAATATTACCTTTCACAGAGTTTATATTTAATAACTGGCAATTGCTATTCAATATCATCATAAAGTCCCAAAATGCAATTAAATTCAATCCATAGCAGACATGCACTAAGAGTTAATTTTCTACAGGCACCAGTAGCCTCAGCATTAAAGTGGTCTCCATCTATAGCGTCCTTTTGAACTCTTAAGTCAGCAAAGCTTTTTTCTCTTTCTGTGTCTGCCCCGCTTTCAAGGGGTAATAAGGATCCATTATAACTGGCAGCATCTGAGCGTTAATTACAAAGCTTTTGATAGTACCGAGTTTCGTTTTCAGGGTCAGAATCAAACACTCATTAATTTCACAAGGGAACAGCTGTGAGTGTTATCACTTGGTGTCCTGTTCACACAGATTCACCGATGCTAAGGCAAATGTTCTTAATTGCCTGACAGCATCCTGTTACCACTTGGTGAGCCCAGCTGTCCCTATCTTCTGCATTTGTTGAGATCTCCCCCTTTTGCTGAGCCTTCCTGCCTGTCTATTTTCTAGTGGAGTAGATGTGTTCTATAATTCAGCATTTTAATCTAAATGTTTAAAGACAAGTTTTAAGGCAATAGATCTTCTCACTTACCTTGAAATAGTTCTCCTTCTTTCTCTACAAGGATCTGTGAGTTTCTCTCTTACTGCACCCCCCAGTTCATCTCCTCAGTCCTGAAGCAGACTCACTACCACAGCCACATCTCCTTCTTCAGTGCTTGCCTACGGAACCGACTGATCCCACACAGACTCTCCCATTCAGACCAAGATAACCAGTACCTACAACAAATCCAAAGCCTCAAGAAATGGTTCTTCTTCCGGATCTTCCGCTCCACACTCACAGCAATGCACCACCACCTTCACTCCCTGCAGTCAGCCCTGCCACAGCAGAGGGCCACACTCTCCCAGACCTGCAAAAGATTCCTGCTGTTCTTATTTCACCAGTTTCCCCTCTCCTCACCTTATCCCAGTCCCAACCTTTCAACTCTGCACCACCCTCTTGAACAGTCCTACCAACCATCTTCCTTCCCACCTATCTGCTCCACCCTCCTCTCCAACCTGTCACTTTCATCCCCACCTTCATCTACCGATCACTTTCTCAGCTACCTTACCCCAGCCCCATTCCCCTCCCATTTATCTCTCAGCCCCTTTGGCCCACAAGCCTCATTCCTGATGAAGGGCTGATGCCCGAAATGTCAATTCTCCTGCTGCTTAGCTGTGTTTTTCCCGCACCACACTCTTCGACTCTGATCTCCAGAATCTGCAGTCTTCACTTTCTCCCACAGAAAATTGATGGTCATCTTTCAAAATTCTTTGAATGAGGAACAATTCTTCTGGATTGAAGGGAAGCTCATGTAACCCCACTATTTAAAAAAGTGGAAAGAAAACATGGCATTATAGACTAGTTTCCCTAACACTGGAAAACGGTGACAGGAGTGGACAGAGTCAGTCAGCGTGAATTTATGGAAGAAAAAGAAACAATGAGACATGGTGTCCTCCTATATAAATCACTGAATGTAAGCATGCAGGTGCAGCAGGAGGTGTAGAAGACAATTGGCATGGTGGGCTTCATATGCAGGAACATTTGAGAAGTGCAGGAATGTCTTGCTGAAATTGTACAAGGTCTTGACGAGACCACACCTGGAGTATTGCGTGCAGGTTTGAAATCCGTATCTGATAAAAGATGTCCTGGCTATGGAGGTTGAGCAACAAACGTTTACCAGACTGATTCCTGGGATGACAGGACTGACGTTTGAGGATAGAATAGATTGGTTAGGATCAAGTTCACTGGGGTTTAAAAGAATGAAGACGGATCTCACAGAAACCAATAAAATTCTAACAGGACTAACAAGGAAAATGTAAAAGGTTGCTTTCAATGACCAGTAAATCTCCAATCAAAGGGTCACAATTTAAGATATGAGTAGGCTGTTTAAGACTAAATAAAAACAATGACTGCAGATGCTGGAAACCAAATTCTGGATTAGAGGTGCTGGAAGAGCACAGTTCAGGTAGAATCCGAGGAGCAGTAAAATCGACGTTTCGGGCAAAAGCCCTTCATCAGGGATACAGGCAGAGAGCCTGAAGCGTGGAGAGATAAGTGTGAGGAGGGTGGGGGTGGGGAGAAAGTAGCATAGAGTACAATAGGTGAGTGGAGGAGGGGATGAAAGGTGAGCGATCGGGGGGGGGGAGGATGGAGTGGATAGGTGGAAAAGAAGAAAGGCAGGTAGGACAAGTCATGGGGACAGTGCTGAGCTGGAAGTTTGGAACTGCGGTGAGGTGGGGGAAGGGGAAATGAGGAAACTGTTGAAGTCCACATTGATGCTCCGGGGTTGAAGTGTTCCGAAGCGGAAGATGAGGCGTTCTTCCTCCAGGCGTCTGGTGGTGAGGGAGCGGTGGTGAAGGAGGCCAAGGACCTCCATGTCCTCGGCAGAGTGGGAGGGGGAGTTGAAATGTTGGGCCACGGGGCGGTGTGGTTGATTGGTGCAGGTGTCCCGGAGATGTTCCCTAAAGTGCTCTGCTAGGAGGCGTCCAGTCTCCCCAATGTAGAGGAGACTGCATCAGGAGCAAGGATACAATAAATGATGGTGGATGTGCAGGTAAGACTAAGTTGAGGTAAAATTTCTTTACTTAGAGACTGTTGAATCTGTGGAATCCACTACCACAGAAAACAATTAAGACCAAAACATGGAATATTTCCAAGAAAGGAAACAGATATAACTCTGAGGGCTAAAGGGATCAAAGAGCAGGGTTGAAAGGAGGAAACGTTACTGAGTTGCATGTCAGCCACGATCACACGGAATTGCAGAGCAGGATCGAAAACCACAATGGCCTACTCCTGTTCCTATTTTCCAAGTTTCAATTCTGTTAAAGGTGGGATATAAAAACAAAATGAATGTAACTGACACAGATATCAGCACTACCTAATTACTACTGGATGAAAATCCTGTAACGCCTTACCAAACAGCAATCTGGGAGCAGCTTCACCACATGTACTGCAGCAGTTCAAGAAGGTCAATGAGGTGCAGAATGAGTTTGGAAGCTTCTGGACTGGCTGCTCTCTCGTTTTTTTTATCTGCTTCTCAAATTGTTCAATGTGAGAAAAACAATATGGTATGTATGAAAAAAATCTTTGGAAGTTTGTAGATATTGGGTACAGGGTGGTGGTGGTGGTGGGGGTGAAGGGGGTATAGGTGGGAAATGGGAGCAGTGAGATGAAACATTGGGCCAGGTTTTGTGGCAGGCAAGGAACAGCTCCAATTCCCACCCTGCTCAGTTCGCTCCCTCCACTCCCTGTTCCGTTCTCTCAGCCTGTTTCACATTGGCAGCCAGTTCAATGAAAAAGATGTTCACGTTGACACTTTTCCATCATTTTCAGTCACTAGTCCATTCACAAGTGTCTCTCAACAGCATACTGCACATACTTCTCAGTGGAAACAATGACTTAACTGAATAACCTTTGCTTTCAGCTCCATTCGTGCCAAAGATAGATTTAAAAAAGTCAAAGATAAATTATTACCCCATGGGGCAGCACAGTGCCTCAGTGGTTAGCACTGCTGCCTCACAGCATGAGGGTCCCAGGTTCAATTCCAGCTTCGGGCAACTGTCTGTGTGGAGTTTGCACATTCTCCCTGTATCTGCGTGGGTTTCTTCCATATGCTCCGGTTTCGTCCCACAGTTCAAAGATGTGCAGGTTAGGTGAACTGGTCATGCTAAATTGCTCAAAGATTTAGGTGCATTAGTCTGGGGGAATGGGTCTGAATGGGTTACTCTTCCGAGAGTCATTGTGGACTAGTTGGGCCGAAGGGCCTGTTTCCACACTGTGGGGAATCTAATCTATTAAACAAGAAACTGACCACATTACTTAGCAGTTTCCATGATGCATTGTTTCACACATACATAGGAATGTCAAACTTTTTTGTTGTAACATCAACAGCCTTTCCTCAGAAAATCCCAGTTCGAAACACTCCAGGTCTTTCTTCTGTTTGATCATGTCCTCTCCCAGGCATGTTGGCACCAGTTTCCAGACAATGACCTCATTAATGACCAAAAGAGTCAACAGAGTTTTTGATCATAAATGACCTGCAATTAACTTCCAGGCTTGGCCTCAAAAAAATTGTTTATTCTTTTTAATACAAGCTGCTGCTCAGAACCCAGAGGGCATCCTTCAGCCCACAGATTCAAACAGAAACAATCTTTTAAAAATCAGAGGGGTTCTAATACATTCCAGGAAGCTTTAACTTACACTGAGAATAAAAAGAAATTATACTGGTCACAGTTGAGAGAAACTATATGGATGTCCTATTCATTGAACTACCATTTATCTGATCGCGCAGCCAATACATACCTACAATATGCAGTTCCTGTGGAAATATCAGGACAGTGTCAGGTATAGGAGAAAGTGAGGTCTGCAGATGCTGGAGATCAGAGCTGAAAATGTGTTGCTGGAAAAGCGCAGCAGGTCAGGCAGCATCCAACGAACAGGAGATTCGACGTTTCGGGCATAAGCCCTTCTTCAGGAAATTATGCCCGAAACGTCGAATCTCCTGTTCGTTGGATGCTGCCTGACCTGCTGCGCTTTTCCCGCAACACATTTTCAGCAGTGACAGGTATACACTTGCCCACCTGAGCTGGCCACTCAATGGTGTAGTCGCATTGACAACAGACCATTCCCCAGCTTCATGTGCAGGAAGGATTCAGTCAGACATCAAATTGCTGAGACCTCTGTAAGTTTACAGAGTTACAGGAGTTGGATTCTGGTGGTATAGCTGCTTTTTTTTATCACATCCAGCTTCATCTCCCCTTCATATTGCACTTTTCCTGCAGTGAGCCGTCCCTACCACTGGAGACGTGTCAGATTGGAGATGGAGGGGTTGAAGAGTGGGGCAGGGTCGCACGGTGGCTCAATGGGTAGCACTGCTATCTCACAGAGCCAAGCTCGATTCCAGCCTGAGGCAACTGTGTGTGTGGAGTTTGCACAATCTCCCTGTGTCTGCATGGGTTACCTCCAGGTGCTCTGGTTTCTTCCCACAGTCCAAAGACATGCAGGTAGGTGAATTGTGGTCGGCCCCCGTGGACTTGGCTGCAATGCTCGGTGAACTGTTCCTTCAGTTTACGCTCAGTCTCCCCGATGTGGAGAAGAACACATCAGGAGCACCTGATGCAATAAACCAGGTTGAAAGAGAGTTGGGGGGACCTCTGTCTCACCTAGAAGGACTGTTTGGGGCGCTGAATAGAGGTGAGAGGGGTTGTGGACAAGTTTTGCATCTTTTCTGGTTGCAGAGGAAGGTACCTGGGGGTTCAAGGAGGTTGGTAGGGAGAATGGCGCAAACCAAGGACTGATAAAGGGAACGGTTCTTGAGGAAAGCAGAGGAGGGGTGTGGAGGGGAAAATGTTCTTGGTGGTGGGATCCAGTTGGAGTTGCCATAAGTGTTTAAGGTGATGTTTTGGATGCAAACACTGGTGAGGTGGTAGGTGAGGACAAGGGGGACTCTTCCTTTATTTATTAGGAGGGAGGGGGGTTTAGAGCAGTGGAATGGGAAATGGAGATGGTGCAGCAGAGTGCTGTCAGAATGATAAAGGGAGGAAACGCATGTTGTTCGAAATAGGTGGACATCTGGGATGCTCACGAGTGGAATGTCACCTCATCCGAACAGATGCAGAGGTGGATATCTGGGATGCTCGCTTCCACTCACAAGCATCCCAGATATCCAACTCCGCATCTGTTCGGATGAGGAGACATTCCACTCGCGAGCATTATGAACAACATGCTTTTGCTCCCTGTCATCCAGACAGCCCACTGCCGCACCACCCCCATTTCCCATTCCACAGCCCTGAACCCTCCTCCCTCTCAATGCAGTCCCCTTTGTCCTCACCTGCCACCTCACCAGTCTCCACAAGGATAATACACCATTATCCTTAAACACTTTCGCCAAATGCAACTAGACCACACCACCAGAACATCTCCCCTCCCCATCTCGTTCTGCGTTCTAAAAGGACTGCTCCCTTCAACAATCCTTGGTTTGCTCCATCCCCCAACCCCCAGGTACTTTCCCCTGCAACCGGAAAAGATGCAAAACATGTCGGTATACCACCCTCCTCACCTCCATCCAGGGCTCCAAACAGAACTTCCAGGCAAAACAAAAGGTCACCCGCCTCTGTTCCAACCTAGTTTGCGAGGTCTTCTCTGCATTCAGGAAACCAAAATTAAAGTTAGGGATCTGTTCACCAAACATCACAGCCAGGTCCGCAGGGGCTAACTAGGCCTCACAGTCAAGGCCCATTTCAATTCCCCCAACCATTCCCTTTCTGACATGACCATCCTTGGCCTCCTCCATTGCCAAAAAGAACCATCGCGCAAATTGGAGGAACATTATCTCATCTTCTGCCTGGGCAGCGTACAGCCCAGAGAACTCATCACTGAGTTCTCCAATCTCCCTTTCCATCACCCAACTCCCTTTCTCCCAGCATCTTCCACTTCTCCGTGCCACCAACCGGGTTCATTCGTCCCACTAACCAACCAGGTTGGACCCTCTACCTTCTTCAACTACCTCCACTTAACCATACTACCTCCACCACCCCCGTTATCTGCTGCTCCCATTACACCCACCCACAGTGCTGAAGAAGGGTTACACCTAAAATGTCGACTTCTCCACCTCCTCATGTTGCCTGGCTTGCTGTGTTCTTCCAGCTTCCTGCCTGTATATTTTGGCACTGACCAGGGCTGCCACCATCCTTCATGACAGACTGCCACTGCTGCCATCCTTCGCTGTCACTACCGCCATCCGCTGGACTCCATCCACTGTAATGCTCCATTACCAAGTCAGCTATCTCGCTGCAGAGTACAGCTCTAGACATTGATGAAGCCATGACACTGCCGATCACAACTATCTGCCTTATGGGCAACTGAGACTGTTCCCCAACTGTTGCTGACTCCCTGACCAAGCTCTAAAAACCAACGAATCATGAGAAAGAGAAAAGCAAGAAAGATAAGTGTCGGACAGGATCAGCATTGATGACGAGCTCTACTCTGCTGCCATCTTGGATGGAGGATTGTACCCTGGACTGAGGGGAAGACTGCTATCTATTCATTTTATTTATAGCACTTGCAGTGGAAAGCATTTCCACATTATCAATCCAACAAATATCACAGCAAGATCTGGCAGTCACCAACACCTCACTATCAGCCTTTCACTGTGCAAGGTAAAAGATTTGAAAATGTGTTGCTGGAAAAGCACAGCAGGTCAGGCAGGAGAGTCAACTGCTTCAGGCATAAGCCCTTCATCAGTTGAGGAAGGAGAGCCTTCTTGGGGAACAGCACAGATTTACCTCAGTGATTCCTGCACCGAAGTGTTATCTTATGAGCAGAAGTTGCAGAAATCAGTCTTAGGTGCGTTATGGCACAGAAAGAAGTAATTTATTAATACCAAATTCCTGTACAGAAAGGCATTCTCTCCACTTCCCATGCTCCATCCCCTGCAAGTTTATTTATCTAAAATGCTCATCTAATATCCTCTTTTAAGTCAGTGAACCTGAGTTTCCACTTATAAGCATTGTGTAGTACCACTTATTCTGGGGAAACAAAAAGTGATACATTCCCCTTTATCTGCTGTTGCTGAAATAGCTCAGTCGTGAATACGTTAGCCTGAAGATATTAAGATACTTCATTCAATCCCAGGTTTCACCAGTCAATTTTGGGCAGCACATTGCCCCAGTGATTACCACTGCTGCCTCACAGGGCCATGAACCTGCGTTTCACAGCTTTGAGCAAATGTTTGTGTAGTTTGCACATTCTCCCTGTGACTGTGTGGGTTTCCTCTGGGTTCTCGAGTTTCCTCCGATGTCCCAAGAATGGGTAGGTGAGATGGATTGGCTATGCTAAACATTGCCCGATAGTATCCATGGACGTACAGGTTAGGTGGGTTAGCCATGGTAAAACCCCATGTGAGGTTACAGGGATGGAATCTGGTTGGTAACTGGGTGCCATGCTCTTTGGAGGGTTGGTGCTTCTTTCTGCATTTCAGGAATTCTATGAATCTATCTCTTGCCCCTGTTGGAGATGGTTCGGCCTAATACACTTCCTAACCTTCCAAACTTACATAAAATTAGATGAGGGGATTGAACACTTCAGCGGTCAGGGACATTCGGCCTTGGATCTTCGGGTGGCCATCTTCCAAGGCGAACTTTGGGACAGGCAACAATGCAAAGTGGTCAAGCAGAGGCTGATGGTCATGCTTGGTACCTGTAGATCTATGACTCCTCAAGAGGGGGCCTCCTGGCTCGAGATCGGTCAAAAGAATCAACAAATACGATCTGTTCAAAAAGCAAGGGTCATTAGTTTATTGAACTAAAGTACCTTGATGCAATTCTGTGTTCCGTGGTGAAGTTGCGCAATTACATTTGAAAATTACACATTATTTATATGTTTTTTAAAAGATAGTACAGCCTTAATTACAAGAAAGACCAATCACATGTGATAAGGTGACATGATTTACAGGAAGTTAATCCAAAGATATTTCCTGGGAAAGGATTCTTAATTACAAGAAAAGTCCAATCAACTGTAATATGGTGAGATAGTTGACAACAGGCTAATTCAATCGTATTCCGCAGAAATTTATTTACATAAATTGTCATGCTATGTATCAGTTCAAGGTTAGTTCAAATGGTCAACTAATGTGTCAGTATTCATTTTATGAAAACTCTATTGTCCTCTGATCTTTGAATTTCAGCTTAATTCTACAAATCAGCAGTACAGGTTCACAGGGTTCAATCAGTATTCTCAGCCATTTTATAATATTCTTTTAAATTGAAAAACTATTTTGCGATTAATAAAAATCTACATATACTTGTTGCTTAAATTCAAATTTTAGATCTGCAGCCTCAGCTGGGACCTTGGGTTCATGCCACGCTACACATGACCACACTACACTATACTCTTTCTCATACACAAGCTCACGCAGACCGTGTCTCATACACAAGCTCTCTTTCATATGCACACACACACACACACACACACACACACCCTACAGTCTCTCACACACATGCATGCACCCTCTCACAGGCTTATACCCCATCACACACATACACATACTTTACCAGGCTTACACACAGGCATACACTCACATGCACACTTCTCTCTTTCTCTTGCATGCTCACACAGACACACACACATAAGTCAATGGGATGAATCTTTACTTGCAGAATTATATTTGCAGATACTTTCTATTTTGCTCAAAAAATGCATAACTTACAGGCAGTCAATCCATGTAATATCTTATAAATTCCACTTTAGAAATAGGACCAGTCTAACTCACAATTGGGATATAGACAGACTTTAGCCTCAAACCTGCAACTTCATGTCTTCATTACAGCATGGCTACCCTGCTTCAATTGTGTAGTGTCCATTCACCTGTTGTCATAGCAACTGCTAAGTCTCACCAATGTACCATGCCATGGGTATGTTAAAGGCTCTCACCATATTTGCAGAAGCATTCTATTTTGCTGAAAAAATGCAAAACCTACAGGCAGTCAATCCATGTAATATTTCGTAAATTCCAATTTAGGAATAGAACCAGTTTGACTCAAGAGTGGGATACAGGCTTTAACCTGACCCCTTTAATGCATTTACTGAGTGGAGATGGAACCTTTTGTTAGAAAACCTCCTTATCTTGAGAATGTGACTTAAAAGTAGTTCTGGAATTTACATATTAAAGGACCAAAACTGGTAAGCCCATTCTAAAAGACTTAATCGAGGTTTGTTCAATTCATTTCAGCTGCATGACACTGTAATCTTTTGCTATAAATTCTGTGTCATATGATCGTGCTTCACATCCATCTGATGAAGTAGCAGCGCTTTGAAAGCTAGTGCCTCCTAAGTCCTCAGCAGAGGCCTCACCTTCATCACCCTACGCTCCCGGATTAACGAATTCAACACGCGGCAAGACATCGAGCATGTCTTCCGCCGCCTTCGCGCCCATTTCTTCAACCAGGACTCCCGCCCACTCTCTGACGACCCCTTCTCCCACCTCCAACACACTCCATCCACCTGGACACCCCGTGCTGGCCTCTTACCCGCCCTCGATCTCTTCATAGCCAACTGCCACCGCCTCAACCTGTCTACCCCTCTCACCCACTCCAACCTCTCACCCTCGCAACATGCAGCCCTTCCGCTCCAACCCCAACCTCACTATCAAACCGGCAGACAAGGGAGGCACAGTGGTAGTTTGGCACACCTATCTTTATATTGATGAAGCTAAACGCCAGCTTGCGGACACCTCCTCCTACTGTCCCCTTGACCATGACCCCACCTCCCATCACCAAACCACCATCTCCCAGACCATCCATAACCAATCAACTCAGGGGATCTCCTATCCACTGCCTCCAACCTCATAGTACCATAATCTCGCACCGTCCGTTTCTATCTCCTGCCCAAAATCCACAAACCTGACTGCCCCGGCCGACCCATTGTCTCAGCCTGTTCCTGCCACACCAAACTCATTTCTGCATACCTTGACACGGTCCTGTCCCCCTTAGTCCAAGAACTCCCCACCTACGTTCGGGACACCACCCACGCCCTCCACCTCCTCCATAGAGTTTCGCTTCCCTGGCTCCCAACACCTTATCTGCACCATGGACATCCAGTCCCTATACACTTCCATCCCCCATCACGAAGGCCTCAAAGGCCTCCGCTTCTTCCTTTCCCGCCGAACCAACCAGTACCCTTCCTTTGACACCCTCCTTCGACTGACTGAACTGGTCCTCCCTCTGAACAACTTCTCTTTCCAATCCTCCCAACCAAAGGTGTAGCCATGGGCACCTGCATGGGCCCCAGTTATGCCTGCCTCTTCGTTGGATATGTGGAACAGTCCATCTTCCACAGCTACACTGGCACCACCCCCCAACCTTTTCCTCCGCTACATCGATGACTGTATCGGCGCTACCTCATGCTCCCACGAGGAGGTTGAACAGTTCATCCACTTTACTAACACCTTCCACCCTAACCTCAAATTTACCTGTCTCAGACTCCTCCCTCCCCTTCCTAGTCCTCTCCATTTCTATCTCGGAAGACCGACTCAACACGGACGTTTACTATAAACTGACTGATTCCCACAGCTACCTATTTTACACCTCCTCCCACTCTGCCCCTGTAAAAACGCCATCCCATATTCCCAATTCCTTCGCCCTTCACCGCATCAGCTCCCAGGAGGACCAATTCCAATACTGAAAAACCCAGATGGCCTCCTTCTTCAAAGACCGCAATTTCCCCTCAGATGTGGCTGACGATGTGCTCCACCGCATCTCCTCCACTTTCCGCTCCTCCGCCCTTGAACTTCACCCCTCCAATTGCCACCAGGACAGAACCCCACTGGTCCTCACCTACAACCCCACCAACCTCCAGATACATCGTAACATCCTTCGTCATTTCCATCACCTCCAAACAGACCGCACCACCAAGGATATATTTCCCTCCCCACCCCTATCAGTGTTCCAGAAAGACCACTCCCTCCGCAACTCCGTCAGATCCACACCCCCCATCAACCCAACCTCCACTTTCGGCACCTTCCCCTGCACCGCAAGAAATGCAAAACTTGCGCCCACACCTCTCCCCTCACTTCCCTCCAAGGCCATATCCATCACAAATTCAGCTGCACCTCCACACACATCATTTACTGCATCCATTGCATCTGATGTGGCCTCCTATACATTGGGGAGACAGGCCGCCTACTTGCAGAATGCTTCAGAGAACACCTCTGGGTTACCCACATCAACCAACCCAACCGCCCCGTGGCTGAACACTTTAACTCCCACTCCGCCAAGGACATGCAGGTCCTTGGCCTCCTCCATCACCAGACACGACACCTGGAGGAAGAGCGCCTCATCTTCCCCCAGGAACCCTCCAACCACAGGGGATGAATGCAGATTTCAAATATGTTGCTGGAAAAGTGCAGCAGGTCAGGCAGCATCGAAGGAATGGGAGAATCGATATTTCGGGTATAAGCCCTTCTTCAGGAATCATGAATGCAGATTTCTCCCATTTTCTCATTTCCCCCCCCCTCACCTTTTCTCAGTCCCAACTCTCAGATTCAACACCACCTTCTTGACCTGCAATTTTCTTCCCGACCTCTCCGCCCCCACCCCCTCTCCGGCCTATCACCCTCACCTTAACCTCCTTCCACCTATCGTATTCCCAACGCCCCTCCCCCAAGTCCCTCCTCCCTAGCTTTTATCTTAGCCTGCTTGGCACACCCTCCTCATTCCTGAAGAAGGGCTTATTCCCGAAACGTCGATCCTCCTGTTCCTTTGATGCTGCCTGACTTGCTGCGCTTTTCCAGCAACACATTTTTAAGCTCTGATCTCTAGCATCTGCAGTCCTCACTTTCTCCTCCAAATAATTCTGTTGGACTATAGCTTAGTATTGTGTGATTTTTAACTTTGTCCACCCCAGTCCAACACAAGCTCCTCCACATCTGTTTTAAAAAGTTGCCTCTCATGTCTTTACTAAATTTCTCTCCTCTTGCCTTAAAAGAAATGCCTCCTAGTCTTGAAATCCCTAACCCTAGGGAAAAGACACCTGCCATTCATCTTATCTATAATGTAAACGACTTTCTAAATTTTTGTAAGGTCATCCTTCAGCCTCCCATGCTCCAGGGGAAAAAACTCCCAGCCAATCCAGCCTGTCCTTAGCACTCAAACCCTCCATTCCTGGCAACATCCTGATAAATATTTTCTGAACCCTCTCAAGCTTAACAGTATGACGAAAACTGGACACAATTCTCCAGAAAGGCCCTCACCAACATCCTGGGCAACCTCAACATGCTATCACCACTCTAATACTCTTAATTTCTGAGCAATGAAGGCAACCGTACTAAACACCTTTTTAATCATCCTGTCTACATTACATGCAAATTTCAAAGAATTATGTGCCTGAGCCCCAAAGTCTCTCTGTTCTTCATCATTACGCAAGGCCCTACATTTCATTATGTAAGTCCTGACCTTGCTTGTTTCACCAAAATGCAATACCTTGCATTCATTAAAATTAAATACCATCTGTCAATCTTCAGCCCATAAACCCAATTGATCCAAGATCTCTTTGTAATCTGAGATAATTTTCTTCACTGTCCATTATGCCACCAATGTTGATGTAATCTGCAAACTTACTATCCATTAATAGAAAGTGAGGACTGCGGATGAGAGTCAGAGTCAAATAGTGTGGTTTTGGAAAAGCACAGCCAGTCAGACAGCATCTGAGGAGCAGGAGAACTGATGTTTCGAACATAGGTTCTTCATCAGGAATGAGCTGACAAAGAGCTTATGCTCAAAACAATGACTCTCCTGCATCCTCCAGATGCTATCTCACTGACTGTGCTTTTCCAGCACCACACTTTTTGAAACTTACTATTCATGCCTTCTATATTCTCATCTAAATCAAGTTCAAAATTTGCTTGCTGAACTGTTGGATTTGTTCTTAAAATCCCTATAGAATCCTGATAGTTTGGAAACAGGCCCTTCGGCCCAACAGGTCTACAGACTTTCCGAAGAATATTCCACCTAAACCCCTACCCTATTATTCTACGTTGACCCCTGACTAATGCATCTAACCTACACATCCCTGAACACTATGGGCAATGTAGCATGGCCAATTCATCTAATCTGCACATTTTTGGACTGTGGGAGGAAACAGGAGCACCCGGAGGAAACCCATGCAGACACGCAAAGAATGTGCAAACTCCAAAGCATCAGGTCCGCAACAGTGCTAACCACTGAGCCACGGTACTACCCCCTTTTGTTTTTAAAAAGAGTTTCCCTTAATTCCAATGTTTCTTAGAATCTCTACAGTGTGGAAACTGGCCCTTCATTCTCACACGTTTCATCATCATGCTAGGTAACATCATCAGTGAGCCTCCAACGAAAGGCTGGTGTTTTACCCCACTTGCTATTATCCGTCTCGGTTTGTTGTGCAGGTGATATCATTTCCAGTTCAGTTTCTGGGATGAATGTAGTCCTAAACTATATATTTGTTAATGGAGTTCCAGTCTGAATGCCAGGCCTCTAGGAATTCCCATGTGCGTCTTTGTTCAGCCTATCCCAGGATTGATATATTGTACCAGTCAAACTGGTGTTCCTCTTTGTCTGTGTTTACGGATACCAGTGATAGTTGGTCATGTCTTTTGGTGGCTAGTTGGTGCACATGTATCCTGGCAGCTAATTTCCTGCATGTTTGCACAATGTAATGTTTTGTTGCAATCCTTGCAGGGTATTTTGTATAAGACATTCATTCTGCTGGTTGTTGGTACAGAGTCCTTTAAATATATCAGGAGATGTTTCAGTGTGGTGGCAGGTTTGTGGGCTACCATGGTGCATAAGGGCCAGAGTAGTCTGGTTGTCATCTCAGAGATGTCTTTGATTTACAGCATGGTGGCAAGCGTCTCTGGGCGTGTTGTCTTCTTGTTTAGGTCTGTTGTGTAGGAATCAGCACACTGTGCTTATCAGGTAGTTGCTGTTCCTAAATACATTGCAAACCAAGGTGTTTGTCCTTGGTTTCTCATGGCTCCTGGGTGTTGCGGTATGTTCTGGCTCACTTAAATAATGTCCTGATGCAGCTCCATTTGTGGGTGTTGGGATGATAACTCCTGTAGCGGAGTATCTGGTCAGTGTGTGAGACGTTCCTGTTGACTCTGGTCTGCAGCTCTCCATTAGCTTTTCGTTCTTACTATGATGTCTCAGAAGGAGAATCTTCCTCTTTGGTGAACTTTACACCAGTAAGGATGTTATTTATGTGTTTGTGGATTTCTTGTAATTTGTTGCATTTCATGATGACAAAGGTGTCATCCACATAGTGGACCCAAAGCTTGGGCTCGATCGTGAGAAGAGTTGTTCATTCTAACCTCTGCTTAACTGCTTCTGCTAAGAGTCCTGATATTGTGATCCCTTAAGCAACCCAATTAGTTTGTTTATAGATTTTGTTATTGAATGTGAAGTGGGTTGTTGTTAAAGTACCCATTTGAGACAGCTCAGGGAATCTGTGATGGACTCAAACTGTAGCCTCTCTTGGTCCGTCCCAGAGATCGTACTCTGTGGTAGTCTGGAATATAAAACTCTTACACAGATAGTTTAGTTTAAATTATTACCTTTATTTACCAATGGCACCAATGTTACACTATAATATAGATAGCTACAAACCAGGCTTGAGTTAAGGTTCTAAAAACCTTGAGCAGAGTAGCGGGGCCAGCTCTTACACCTAAGACCTCTCTCAGGCTACTTATTGTTGCAAACAAGCTATCTTTATACAGAAATTGCATTTACAAAAACGCCACATGTCCTTAATCAAATGAGCAGCAATAAAATGGCAAAAGTTTGCAGAGGAAGAGAAACTCATTGGCAGGTCGGAGTATGCTTGACTAATTAAATTACATGCACAAAGTGGGAAACCCTGATCCAGCCAGGCCCAATGGCTGATTGCTTTGGCTAGATAACTTCCCTTTTATCGGTACATCATAACGAGGGACAAACTTAAACTACGTGGAAAGGTCATGAGGTAACCTTGCTCAGCTAACATGTCCAGTTTCACTGCCTTGCAAATTGGCTTTTTCTTTTAAAATCATCTTAGATTACCAGAATGCAAATTAAATTCTTAACTTTCCCGGATCTCGAGCTCCAGGGAACATAGAAACATTCAATCCATGACAAGCCAGTGTTCACTCAAATCAGACCATGAAGGATTAATCTTCCGTTCTCTCTCTCTGTGTCCCTTGAATCCTTCAGTCAGTGAATGTAATTTACAGAGGAATGTTTTCTCTCTCTCACTCATACATGAACATCTTCCAACTTTCAGCCTCCGTGTTTTCCTAGCCTGTAAGGATAATGAGACATTCACTTCCCAGAGCAGTCAAAATGAGGGAACTGAGCTTCATTAATTCAAATCTGGTCAGTGTGGTATCCATGAAAATGCATCAGGATTGTTCTATTACATGCATATTCCACTCAGCTTATTAAATTACAAGTTCTTTTCCTATAGAGTATAAGTTTTGGTAAGAGTCTTTGATATAAACTCGCAATTTAGTTATCTGTGAAATATGCACGCCTCCAGCCTCTGGCGTGAGAAGGAAGTACTGCCACACATTCCACAACTGAACAAACGTTATCACCTTATTTACACCGATCCATTGACACTAAGAATTCTACTGAACAAGCACTTTCCTGCAGCAAATGTATCACATCTAAGGCTACCTGTTTTCTCACTGTGACATGACCAACTACTACTGGTATCCATACACACAGACAAAAAGGGACACCAGTTCAACTGAGACAATCATCCATCCCACGACAGACTAAACAAAGACACGCACGGGAATTCCTATTGACCTGGCATTCAGACTCTATTACTCTATAACTCAGAACTGGAAATGACATCACCTACCACAACAAACCAGTATAGGTAAACAGCAAGTGGGGCAGAACACCAATGCTTCACTGGAGACTCACTGATGATGTTACCTAGCATATGACAAAACATTGAAGGACAGGTCTACCAGCTCAGCCAGCAAATTTACAACCTGATGCACAACCTGAGCAACAACTCTTCTCCAAAATAAGTGAACATAGCATTGATCCCTGTGGAACCCCGCTGGTCATAGGCATCCAGTCCAAAAGACAACCTCCACCTCCAGTCTTTGTCTCCTGCTGTTAAACCAATTTTGTATCCAATTGGGAAGCTCAGTCTGAATCCCATGTGCTTTAATGATTTACTAATTAGACTACCATGTGGAACACTGTCAAAGACTTTACCAAAGTCCAAGTAAACACTGTCTACTGCTCGGACCTCATCAATCTTCTTGGTTACCTCCTCAAAAAACTCAAGTTTGAGAGACATGATTTCCTTTCTATAAAGCCATGCTGTATACCCCAATCATTCCTTTTCTCTCCAGATATATATTAACTCCGGTCTTTCAGAATTATTCTCAACAATGTACCCACCACTGTAGTCAGTCTCACAGATCTATATCTCCCATGCTTCACCTTACATCCCTTTTAAAACAAATGTGACTCGTTAGTCATTCAGCACTTCTTCTGTATTTATAGGTGATACAAATATTTCTGAAAAGAGCCCTCCAAATTTCTCCTAACTTGCCTGGGATGCACTGGAGAATTATCCACTTTTTTATTTTCTAAGACCTCCAGCACTTCCTCTTCTGTAATGTGAACTGTTTTCAAAATGTTATTTCTTAATTCCTGGAGTTCTCTAGCTTCCATTCCATTTTCCACAGTAAAAACTGATGTAAAATATTAATTTAATATCTCTCCCATCTCCTCAGGTTCATCACAAAGATAACTTCTTTCACCTTTAAGGAGTCCTACAGCTGGTCTCCAGCTGCTCTCTTGTTCTTTATGTACTTGTAGAATCTCTATGGATTATTCTTTACCTTATTTGCTAAGGCTATCTCATATCTGCTTTTTGCCTTCATGATCTTCCTCTTAGGAATGCCCCTACACTCTTTATACAGTTCAAGAGATTCATTTGAACCCACATGATTCTGTCTAATGCATGATTCGTTATTGTTCGTATATGACAAACCCATCATTCCCACAATCAACCTTGCAAACCTGCTCTGGACCTCCTCTATCACCAGCACATCTTTCCTCAGATATGTGACCTGAAACTACTCTCAATATTTCAAATGCAGTCTGACCAGAGCCTTTTATTGCCTCAGCAGTATATCTCTGCTCTTTTCTCTGTCTCTTCACGTGAATGCCTACATTGCATTTGCTTTTCGAACCACCAACTGAACCTGCATGTCAAACTTAAGAGAATACTGAATTAGAACTCCCAAGTCCCTTTGCACTTCAGATTTCTGAAGCCTTTCCCAGTTCAGAAAATACTCTTCCAATCAAAATGTATGATCTCACATTTTCCCCACACTGTATTCCACCAACCACTTCCTTGACTACCCACCCAGCCAGCTCAAGTCATTTTACTGTTTCCCTGCTTCTTCAGTAGGACCTGTCCCTCCACCTTTGTCCAGCTCATTAATGCATAACTTGACTATTTGTGGTCCCAACACTGATGTCTGCTGAACTTCATTAATCACCAACTGCCATACTGAAAAAGATCCCTTTATCCCAAATCTCTGCCTTCTCCAGTTAGCCAATCATCAATCCACCTTGTGCTTAACACCAAGGACTCTTACCTTATTTAGCAGCTTCGCATATGGCACCTTGTCAAATGCCTTTTGGAAATCCAAACAGATCACATCCACAGGCTCTCCTTTGTTTAAGTTGCTCATTACCTCCTCAAAGAATTCTAACACAGATTTGACTTCCCCCGATGAAGCAGTACTGACTCTTCCAAATACTCTGTGATGATATCCTTACAATGAGCTATCACACTGTGTTTCACACAAAGCTGGTTTATTTGACTTTTATCCAGAATATTAAAATTTTGCTTTCAGTCCTGAATGTAATGAACAAAGTCCAATCAATGTTGAGACGTGTGAACTCTGTGCTGCCTCAGCAGGGTCGAGTAAGTGACCGAATTTCTTCCCTCACACGAATCAGGTGAATGGTTTGTCCCCCAGTGTGGTCTCAGCAGGGTTGATGAGTGAGCTAATTGTTTTTCTCACATGGAGAAGGTAAATGCTTTGTCCCCATAGTGAAGTCGCCAGTGTACTGAGAGTTAAGATGATCGCCTGAACCCAATCCCATAATGAAAGCACCTGAAAGGTCTCTCATCATGTGAGCATGTTGATGGGACATTAATTCCACAGAACTTCGATAGAACTTTCCACAGACTAGACATTTGAAAGGCCTCTCATCAATATGAACACGTTGATGATAAAACAGTGCCCAGGAACTTGTATAGTGGTTCCCACAGTCTGAGCATTTAAAAAGTCTCTCCTCAGTGTGAGCACGTTGATGGGACTTCAGTTCCACAGAATTCCTAAAGCATTTCCCACAGTCTGAGCATTTAAAAGGTCTCTCCTCAGTGTGAACACGTTGATGACAAGTCAGTCCCCAGGAGCTTGTGTAGCATTTACCACAGTCTGGGCATTTAAAAGATCTCTCCGTAGTGTGAACTTGCTGGTGTCTCAGCAGGTTGGATGACCGAGTGAATCCCCTCCCACATTCAGAACAGCTGAACGGTCTCTTCCCAGTGTGAACCTGCTGGTGCTCCATGAGGTCAGATGATCGCCTGAACCCTATCCCACAGAGAGAGCACCTGAACGGTTTCTCCTCAGAGTGAACACGTTGGTGGGACAGCAGATCCCTGGAGGTTTTATAGCATTTTCCACATGCTGGACATTTAAAAGGTCTCTCATTATTGTGAGCAAGTTGATGGGACATCAGGTCCCTGGGACTTTTATAGCACATCCCACAGTTTGGGCATTTAAAAGGTCTCTCCTCTGTGTGAGCACGTTGATGGGACATCAGGTCTCCAGACGTTTTGTAGTATTTTCCACAGTCTGGGCATTTAAAAGGTCTCTCATTAGTATGAGCATGTTGATGGGATGTCAAGTCTCCAGAAGTTTTATAACATTTTCCACAGTCTGGACATTTAAAAGGTCTCTCATTAATGTGAGCATATTGATGGGATGTCAAATCCCTGGAGGTTTTAAAGCATTTTCCACAGTCTGGGCATTGAAATGGTCTTTCCTCAGTGTGAACAAGCTGGTGTTGCAGCAGGTTAGATGACTGAGTGAATCCTTTCCCACACACTGCACAGGTAAATGGCCTGTTACTGGTGTGACTGCGTCGATGCGTCTCCAGCTCAGATGGAGACATGAATTCCTCCTCACAATCGTCACATTTCCAAAGTTTCTCTCCAGTGTGACTGCATTTGTGGTTTGTGAGCTCTGAAGATTGGCTGAAGCCTTTTCCACACACACAACACTGTTTCTCTCCAATGGGAACGGAACCTTTTGCTTCCATGTTCAAAATCTGATCATGTTCCATTTGTGATCAAATGGATGATTCCATCAGACCATGGTGTGATGGTTGGTGTGTTCTGACATCTGTGAAATTGATATCAAACAAAAGAACAAGAGAGTGAAGGGGAATCTTTCACAAGAGTCTGGCTTCTACAAAACAGCAACTGAAGGAAAGGGATTTTAGGCACCTACAACTTTACCAGAACTTTGTCAGAATCTACAAACACACAGCTTCCATCGCCGAGAAGTAGCAAGGTAGCAGGTGGATGTGAGCACTGTCACGTCCCAGTTCCGTGCAGGTCACACATGGAAAGAAATTTCCTCCAATTAAATCATGGCAAAACTAAGGCCTTTGTCTTCAATCCCCAAAACAAATTTCACTGCCTTGCCACTGACTCCATCCCGCAGCCTGGCAACTGTCTGAGTCTGAATCAAACACATCATAATCACTGTGAAATATTTCACCCCGAGATGAGTTTACAACCACATATCTCAATCAGCACCAAGACTGCCCACTTCCACCTCACCTGACTCCTCCTAGTCTTTGCTGATCTGCAGCCGAAACTCTCACCCGTTCTTATGTTCCTTCTGGACTTAACTGCCTTAATGCACTCCCACCTCCTCTCACATTCTCCTCTCTGCACTTGTCAAACTTCCGCTGCCTCTGTTTATTTGCGCACTTGAACTCCGCTTAATGTTTTATTGTTCCTTCCACTGACTGTACTTGAATAAGGTTTTATCGACTGCCCGTTCTCCCAACAATGTGCTGCTGCATTAGCTGCTTTATGTGCCCACATGAGCTCCCACAAAGCTGGAAGGGTAGGAGTTACAGATTATTCACCCAGTCATGCAATCCAGGTCATCCAAAACTCTGCTCCTGTGTGAGTATTCAAACCAAGTCTTAAATAACACAAAGAAAATTTACAACCCAGGAACAGATCCTTGCTGACCATACCATCAGATGATCTCTTTGAGATCATTTATGTATATCATACACAACAGTGTCCCTAGCACTGATCCCCGTGGAATATCACTGACCAACTTTCTCCACTTGGAGAAAGTCCTTTCAATTACCACTCTCTGTCTCCTGTTGCTCAACCAGTTCCTTATCCACCGAGCTAGAGCACCCTGCACACCATGTGACTTCACTTTCTCCATTAGTCTATCATGGGGAACCTTATCAAACGCCTTACTAAAGTCCATGTATATGACATCAACAGCCCTTCCTTCACCTATCAACTTGGTCACTTCTTCGAAGAACTCTATTAAGTTGGTAATGCACAATCTCCCTCGTACAAAACCATGTTGCCTATCACTGATAAGGCCATTCTTTTCTATCTCTCAGTACCCTCTCCACTAACTTCCCCACCACCGATGTCAGGCTCATTGGTCTGTAGTTACCCAGAATATCCCTTCTTGTACAGGGGGACAACCTGAGCAACTCTCCAGTCCTCTGGCATCTCACCTGTATTGAAGGATGCCACAAAGATATCTGTCAGGGCCCCAGCTATTTCCTCTCTCGCCTCCCTCAGCAACTTGGGATAGATCCCATCCGGTCCTAGGGATTTGTCCACCTTAGCTGAAAATGTGTTGCTGGAAAAGTGCAGCAGGTCAGGCTGCATCCAAGGAACAGGAAATTCGACGTTTCGGGCATAAGCCCTTCTTCAGGAATAAGCCCGTTCCATCAAATTTCCTGTTCCTTGGATGCTGCCTGACCTGCTGCGCTTTTCCAGCAACACATTTTCAGCTCTGATCTACAGCATCTGCAGACCTCACTTTCTCCTCGAAGATTTGTCCACCTTAGTAACTTGTAGCATACCCAACACATCTTCCCTATTTATGCCAATGTGATCCAGACTAATCAAACTTCCATCTTTAATCTCAAGATTCATCATGTTCCTCTCCTCAGCGAACACTGACGCAAAGCAATCATTCAGAATCTCACCCATTCTCTCAGGTTCAACACACAGCCTTCCTTCATTATCTTTTAGTGAACCAATCCTTTCTCTAATATAAAGGACAAAATACTTTGGGATTTTCCTTAATTCTACTTGCTAAAGCTATTTCATGACCCCTTTTAGCCCACTTGATTCCTTGTTCAAGACTTGATCTTCTCTTCCGGTATTCCTACGGGGCCCGTTCTGTTCTTAGCTGCCTAGAACTTATGTACGCTTCCCTTTTCCTCTTGGCTAGTCATACAATTTCTCCTGTCATCCACGGTTCACGAATCTTGCCCTTCCTCTGCTTTGCCTTCAATAGGACATGCCTATCCTGGACTACTATTAATCTACCTTTGAAAGCCTCCCACATCTCAAATGTGGACTTCCCTTCAAATAGCTGTGTCCAATCCACATTTCCCAGCTCCTGCCTAATTTTGATTTAATTGGCCTTGTTCACCTACCACCCCTCGTCCGCACAGCATAATATTAAACTTTTCATCCATCTCTTCCAACCACTTAATAGTCTCCTCTCAATCCATCTCTGTAATATCTTTCAGCCTTCTCAAGGGCATGAGGGCTAGCCAATAAATGCTAACCCAACCAGCGATGTCCACATCCCAAGAACAAATGTTTAGAGATGCCAGTCATATAGCACAGAAACAGAGCTTTTGGTCCAACCAATCCATGCTGAACATAATCCATTAATCCTACCTGCCTGCTCCAGGCCCATATCCCTCCAAACTTTTCATCTATTCATCTGTCTTTTAAACATTGTACTTGTACCCACATTTGCCATTTCTCTGGAAGTTGATTCCACACGCAAACCACCTTCTGTGTTTAAAAAACTTGCCTCTCATGTCTTTTTAAAATCTCTCTCCTCTCATCTTAGAACTAACTACAACATTGTGAGCATTGTTGATTTTAACTGTTCTGCATTTGGCGTGCTCAACCTTCAGCTACCAATGCCATGAACTGGGAAATCTCTTCAGGAAGCCTCTCCCTTTCTCAATCTCAGTTTTGCACTTTAAAAACTCTTTGATAACTACATATTTGATTATAAAATATTTTGTCACCTCCCTCATATATCATCATGTGACTGTAATCGAAAATTGCTTTGTAACACTCCCAAGGAACAGCTTGGAATTTTCCACTGTGTGAAAGGTGTTACAGTGATGTAAATTCATTGTCACTGATTTTGACACATATCACCGCCCCTTAATCATCATACGGTGAATAACTCCTTACCTAATGGCATTGTAAGAACTACTAAGGGAAGGTAATTGCCAGCAGCAAATGGTCAGGGGATGTTCAGCTATAAAAACATTACTTACAGGATCAATGAAAGGAACAATAAAATAACTGAGACAGTTACACCAGTTATTGGAGACAAATGTAGTTAGACAATGACAGATAATTGATCAGGGACAGCAGAGATGAAACAGAACAATGTATGGACATCAATTCAGATCCACAGGAAAGAGGTCACGCCAGCCCCAGAGCCATGTCAAGCTTTCACAGATAACTGAGAACAGCACGAGAAGTTGAAATCTGTAGGTTACTGGTTAACAATAGTGAAATAATTTCATTGTTCTCAACTTTAAAATCAAATGCTTGAAAGTTATCAGAAGCACCCGGGTCAGAGGAAACTCTCACAGTTGAGGCAACACCTGGGAATCGGGGTGATGTTAGTGACCAACTGCATGTGTGAGATAACATCACTCACATGAAAACAGAGTTCTTGGGTCCACGCAAGCATCTCCACAAAGGATGTGAGGGCCCTTGGAGAGATTTGAAAGGAGATTTATGAGAATGCTGGATAGTAGTAACAGGATAGGTCAGAGTCAGCATGGATTTATGAAGGGGAAATCATGCTTGACTAGCCTTCTGGAATGTTTTGAAGATGTGACTCGGAAGATGGACGAGGGAGATCCAGTAGATGTAGTGTACCTGGACTTTCAGAAAGCTTTTGATAAAGTCCCAAATATGAGGTTAGTGAGCAAAGTTAGGGCGCATGGTATTGGGGGCAAAGTACTAACTTGGATTGAAAATTGGTTGGCTGATAAGAAACAAAGAGTAGTGATAAACGGCTCCATTTCGGAATGGCAGGCAGTGACCAGTGGGGTACCTCAGGGATCAGTGCTGGGACTGCAGCTTTTTACAATATATGTTAATGATTTAGAAGATGGTATTAGTCATAACATCAGCAAATTTGCTGACGATACTGTGGGATATAGATAAATTAATGTTACTTCCGCAACTCTGCAATTATAATTACTTATACAAAAAAAATGAACTCACATCAGTGTGTAATTGTTTCAGCCAGGAGCTGAGTAAACAGGAATGGAAACTATGTGGAGGAAATGCATAATTTTTTTTTGTATTCGCTAAAAATGTATGCAAGAAAGAAGCGGGACTGCAAAACAATGGTAGATATTACAGGCGACTAGATTAAATGCTGTGAGGAGAGGCAGTTAAACTAGATATGCCTGTATAAACAGTAGGTATCAAATCTCTCCAAGGGCCCTCACATCCTTTGTGGAGATGCTTGCGTGGACCCAAGAACTCTGTTTTCATGTGAGTGATGTTATCTCACACATGCAGTTGGTCACTAACATCACCCACTTTTACAGAAACACAGGAACAAACCCCAATTAAAAGGGCTTAGTGATGAGATGCTGTGAGGGGCAGCACAGATGGAGGGAATAGGTAATGGTAAGGCAAGAAATGCCTAACAATAACCCACAGCAGGATGAGGTCAAATGGCCTTGTGAGGCCAGAAATAAGCATTTTGTCACAGACAAGGCCGGATAAGACAAGAGATAAACAGGAGTAATGGGTACCAGTCTGAGGGAAGTAGAGGATGTAAACGGGGGGGAAACAATGAAATAAGAAAAAAAATGAAGGAACCAAATCATATAAATATCGAGTATTTGTTGAATTCAGTGTGTTTTGTCCCTGCCTTGTGGACATCACACCCACTTGCAAGTGTGAAATAAAGGGCACTACTGATTCAGATCTTGTCACGGACTGAAATTACTGAAGTGAGTGAGCTTTGTTTCTCACAAGTGGGAGCTCTCCGGGATGTTCTTCCATCGCCGGGGGGAGTGGCTGGCCCTGGACACCGGGAAGACGTGTCCCGTTCCCCATTGAGGAGCAGTCTCGTGTCCCAGTTTCATCTGCTCCCTTGGGCGACTGGTACAAATCCCACTAGAGAGACATCTGAATCAGACAGTGACAGAAGGTCGATAGAAAATACAGCAAAAAGGGGCCAGGCAACTCTGTGCACAGACCAGGTAAGAAAATTGACTTTTAAGTATTGCATTGGTGGCCGGGATTGAGTTTTAGTAATTAATAAGGGACTAACGAGGGAACTCAATATGGGTTGTGCCGTGGGTAAGGAATAAGCTTCCGGGAAAACAAAAGAAGGACAAGGCAATGGAAGAGGAGGCGGGGTCCCTTACAACATACCTCCTGAAAGTCCATTGGGGAGGATGTTGCAGGAATGGACACGCAAACTTGTACAAGGGTAAAGGATAAAAAGAAAATGATTAAGTATTGTTGTTTAATATGGACTAAGGAACCAATCCTTCGTCCGGCTGTCTTCTGGCCAAGTATGGTTTGGACGAGGATTGGCTATATCAGTATTTAGATTTGTATGTGCATGAAAAACAACCTTTTAGTCAAGAGGAGGTGGACTATGCGTCCTGTTGGAAGGGCAGTTTGGGAATGCTGGTAATAAAGACAAAGGATTCCCCCTCTGCCCCACCCAGTCCCTGGGATCCTCTTGGCTGTTTGCCCCCCGTACCATAGAATCAGATTAGGTGAAGATGGGGGAGGAAGGGAGACAGGCAGACAGGGACAGGGAACAGATGACTCTCAAGAGGAGGACGAAGGGGCGGTGAACAGGGATGTTGTTGTTCCTGACCTTCAATCCTCGGCAAAAGAAAGGGAAGCTAAAGTAGATGTAGAGGAGGCCTCCGGAGGATCTAAACCAAAGCCTAAGGGGCAAAACAAAAAAAAAGGTAAGAACGTAACGACTTATCCCCTTCGGGAGGTAACAATAGGGGATAAAGAGATTGGGTTTGTGAGTGCCCCCCTCACCAGTGGGGAGGTCAGAACATTTAAAAAGGAAATGAAGGTCCTGGTTGAGGATCCGGTAGGGTTGTCTGAACAAATCGATCAATTTTTGGGGCCCAGTCTGTATACGTGGGCTGAGTTAATGTCTATTTTGAATATACTATTTACTGGGGAAGAAAGGGGACTTATACGGGGAGCAGCCAATAAGATATGGGACAGGGAACATCCCATTGGAGATGGGGATGCTGGACAGGGAGAGACGAAGTTTCCCCTCAGAGACCCCCAGTGGGAAAATCAAAACCCAGAGCATAGAGAAGAAATGAGGGAATCGAAAGATGTGATTCTAAAAGGAATAAGAGAGGCAGTTCCAAAGTCGCAGGATCTGAGTAAAGCCTTTGAAGTTAGACAGGAGAAAGATGAGATTCCTTCAGCTTTCTTGCAAAGATTAAGAGACTCAATGCGGAAATATTCTGGAATGAACCCTGAGGACCCAGTGGCACAGGGTCTTTTGAAAGTACATTTTGTTACAAAGGCATGGCCAGACATACAGAGAAAGATACAGAAGATAGAAGGGAGGAGTGAAAAACAATTAGATGAATTGTTAAGAAAGGCACAGAAAGTGTTGGTAAAGAGAGAGGATGAGAGACAAAAACATAAGGCGAAAATGATGGTAGCTACGGTTGATGAGGTAGTTAAGAATGGAACCAATATTGAGTAACCGGAGCAGCATGTAGGGCACAGAGGAAAAGGGAGAGGGAGAGGACAAGGGGGAGCATTTGATAGAGCGTTCGAGCGACAGGGGCAGAGATGGAGGTCTCCAAAGGAAGGATGCTATTATTGTGGAAAGATAGGACATTTTAGGCGGGAGTGTCCTGATCTACAGAGGGAAGAAAGAGCAATTCCGCTTATGAATTTTGATAATGAATCAAAATCAATGAATGAGGGGTTCCTGCCCTCGGGGACCCACCAGGAACCCTTGATAAACTTGAAGATGAGACCCTATAGGGAAGAGGTAGTCTTCCTAGTAGATACAGGGGCAGCACGGTCATCGCTGAATTCTAAACAAAAGAAAGTAGAAATGTCGACATGGTCAATTACTGTTTCTGGGTTAAAGGGGAGAGATTTACTGTTCCGGTATTTGAACCTATGACGATAGAAGGTCCTAAGCACAGGGTCACAGGGGAATTGTTGTATATCCCTGATATAGGAGGTGACTTACTAGGTAGAGACTTAATTATCCTCTTAGGAGTGGAGATTGGAATTCAGGAAAAAGAATTAGTTGTACAAATGGCAATGTTGACAGAGGATATGGAGAGAGAGAGAACGACCCTATTGTATGGGCTAGGGAAGGGAATCGTGGAGGACTACAGATCCCTCCCTTGAAGTAAATCTAAAAAGGAAAGGGGACATTGTCTGTGAGCGACAATATCCCATTTCCATAGAAGGTAAACGAGGACTGCAGCCAGTAGTTGAGTGACTGATTAGAGATGGCTTGTTGGAGCCATGTATGTCTCCTTATAATACCCCAATCCTACCTATGTGGAAATCTGATGGAATTTATCGATTGGTGCAGGATTTGAGAACATTAAATCGAATAGTACAGATCAGACATCCAGTGGTGCCAAACCCCTATACGTTATTGAGTAAGATCCCTCATGATCACAAATGGTTTAGTGTGATAGATTTAAAGGATGCCTTTTGGGTTTGTTCCTTGGTGGAGGAAAGTAGGAATTTGTTCGCTTTTGAATGGGAAGACCACAAGATAGGACGGAAACAGCAATACCGGTGGACTGTGCTCCCCAGGGGTTTACGTAATCCCCAAATTTATTTGGACAGATGTTAGAACAAATAATGGAGAAATCTAGTAGTTTCAAGGGGACTGCCCTGTTGCAGTATGTAGACGACCTCTTAGTAACAGGAAAAAGAAGAGAAAGAGTAGTAGAAGCTACGAACAAATTATTGAATTTTCTGGGCCAGCAGAGTCTGCGAGCATCTAAAAACAAATTGCAATATGTGGAGCGAGAAGTGAAATACTTGGTACAATTAGTTAGTGAGGGAAAGCGAAAGATAAGCCCAGAACGGATAGAGGGAATAGTGGGGATGCCGCTGCCCAGGACTAAACGGGAGTTCCGCAGATTTTTGGGTCTAACGGGATATTGGAGATCGTGGATTGATTCCTATGCTCAAAAGACTAAGACATTATATCTCAAACTATTGGAGGAGGAACCAAAATGTCTAAGTTGGGACGATGAGGAAAAAGAACTAGTTGAGGAACTCAAAAGAGATCTGATCCATGTCCCAGTGTTAGCCTTACCTTCCCTAGATAAACCTTTCCACCTCTTTGCTACTGTGGATAAGGGAGTGTGTTTGGGAGTATTAACCCAGAGGTGGGGAGGAATGAAACAGCCAGTAGCATATCTTTCGAAGCTATTGTATCCAGTACCCCGGGGGTGGCCTGAGTGTGTGCAGGCTGCGGCTGCCACTGCACTGTTGGTGGAGGAAAGCAGAAAGCTTACATTTGGGGGACCCCTAATAGTAAGCACCCCACACCAAGTGAGAACGTTCCTAAACCAAAAAGCTGGGCAATGGTTGACAGACTCGCGAATTTTGAAATATGAGGCAATATTAATAGAAAAAGATGATCTAGTGTTGGTCATGGACAATTGTTTAAATCCAGCTGCCTTTCTTTGGAAAGGGGAAGGAGAATCTCCTCAGAATCCAGGGCACGATTGCCTTGACACTATAGAATACCAAGCTAAGGTCCGCCTGGACCTGAGAGATGTTCCACTTCATGCAGGGGCTAGACTTTTTATAGATGGATCATCCCGGGTGACTGAAGGGAAAAGACATAATGGGTATGCAGTCATAGATGGGACAAAAGGTAGTGTGGTGGAGGCAGGAAAGTGGCCAAGTGGGTGGTCAGCTCAGACCTGCGAACTCTATGCATTGGAAAGAGCCCTTAGGGCATTAGACAAAAAAGATGGAACTGTATACACTGACTCCAAACATGCCTTTGGTGTTGTGCACACTTTCGGAAAGATATGGCAGGAAAGAGGACTGATCAACAGCCAGGGGAAGGAATTAGTACATGAAGAATTGATTAAACGGGTCTTGGAGTCCCTATTACTCCCCCAAGAAATAGCACTAGTGCATGTAAATGGTCACCAGAAAGGAAATGAACCAGAAGTTAGGGGAAATAGACTAGCCAATGAAAAGCCGCCCTGAACCCACAAGAAGTGGTGATTCATTCCCTAATACATACTGTCTCCGGTCCTCGGGAAGCTCCTATATTTACTGAAAGAGAAGAAAAAGAATTGAAAGATTTAGGGGCGGCAAAAACAGCAGATGGGCATTGGATGTTACCTGATGGAAGAGAAATGTTGAACAAAATGATGATGCGAGAGATAATGTCTGTCCTACACCAAGGCAGTCATTGGGGAGTACAAGCAATGTGTGATTTAGTTCTTAGGGAATATGGATGTAAAGGAATATATACAATTGCTAAACAAATATGTGAGATATGTATAATATGCAGAAAGGCAAATAAAAATGTCTTGAGAAAACAGACCCCGGGAGAAAGAGACCCAGGATTGAGACCCTTCCAGAGCATACAAGTAGATTATACGGAGATACCCAGAGTAGGGAGACTAAAATATATGTTAGTCATAGTAGATCATTTATCCATTTGGTTTAAGGCATACCCCCTAGCTACTGCCACTGCGAATGGGGTTTCTAAAACAATATTAGAGCACATAATTCCCTGATATGGGCTAGTACACCGTATAGATTCCGACCAAGGACCTCATTTTACCTCTAAAGTGTTACAGGGAGTAATGAAAGGATTGGGAATCTCCTGGAAATTCCATACTCCATGGCACCCGCGATCATCAGGAAGGGTTGAGAGAATGAACCAAAAACTCAAATGACAGCTCTCTAAATTGGTAATAGAAACCAGACTCCCTTGAACCACATGTTTACCTATAGCTCTCTTGCGAATACGAACAGCCCCAAGGAAAGATTTGGGACTATCCCCCTATGACATCTTATTTGGATTACCTTATCTGGGAACGAATGGAGAATTGCCAATTCCCGAAACTAAAGATTTGTTCTTAAAGAAGTATATATTGGGCTTGTCCTTCTCTTTGTCTTTCCTCAGGAAACAGGGTTTATTGGCACAGACTCCACCCCTTGAATTCACCGTTCATCCCATCCAGCCGGGGGATTGGGTCTGAGTAAAATCATGGGCAGAGACTAAATTGTAGCCGGACTGGGAAGGGCCGTACCAGGCTCTTTTGACTACCGAAACGGCAATATGGACGGCATAGAAAGGCTGAACTCACTACACTCGGATCAAAAGGCCAGTGGACTCTCCAGTTGAGGAAGAGGTCTGGACAGCCGAATCAACGCAAGACCCGCTGAAACTCAGACTAAAGAGACTTTGAGTAAATGATTATACAGTGGCGATGCGAGCGTGGGGATTTATTCTGTAGGATTGCATATTAAGTCATTTTGTGCTTCAGCATGATGTTTAAAGTACTGGGAATGCTTAGAGTTATGATGCTAGCCCTCTTAGTATTGGCATTTTGTCAAATATCATTTTCGTATGTATTATTAATAGTTCCTGAGTCTGATAATGTACAAGTAATAGATGCTGATGCATACAGCTTAGTAAATTGTGGGGACGTAGATAATCAGAGACAGTACCGCAGCTCAGAGATACATCTTAAGTCCTATGAGGATGGCCTAGGGGATGGTACTTGGTATAATGGTCTCGTCACAGTACACCGGACCCCCTTCCAACCAGCTCGCGATTGTCCCGATAAAAAGTGCAATCCAATATACCTGACAATAAAGAAAACCACATGGCACAAAGCAAATTTTTGGGGGGGGGGAGGTGCACCTATGAGATACAATTAAATGAAACATTTGGGATAGAAATGAAAGCAAATGGGAACGATTTCACAGGCTGTTGCTTTCGAATAAGCGTAGGACAAGGAAAACGGGCGGAAATACTGGATAATGAGATACAACCTTTCACCCCTCCCACTGATCCTAAATTGTAAAAATTAAAGAGGTAAAGGACTTGAAACAGACTATCGAAATAGAAACTGGGTACGGGGATGCAAATGCCTGGGTTGAATGGGTAAAGTATACTGTAAAAAGTCTGAACCAAAGCAATTGCTATGCATGTGCCTCCGGTAGGTCAGGGGCCCAGGTGGTTCCCTTTCCGCTTGTGTGGAAGCGAGACAGGAAGGGCATGAAATGTATGATGGCCCTGTATCAGGATGAGACTGCATGGAATGATAGGAATTGTACCTCCCTACCTCTGATGTTCCCTCCCTTGTAGAAGAAAGATGTACAAGTTCCCCCCACATTTTCCGCCGCAGTTGGAAATCACACATCGTGTATGCGTAGTCAGTCTAGAGATTTGGGGGAGCTGAATTTTTGTACAGAAATTTAAAATGTTACCGAAACGGAGAAAGGAGGGAACTACTCAGCACTAAAGGTTCCCCGAGCGGATCTGTGGTGGTACTGTGGAGGCAAAATATTGAGACTCACCCTACCTCCAGACTGGAGAGGGATATGTGCAATTGCACAATTGGCAATTCCATTTACCCTGGCATTGGAGAAGGAACAGAGAGTAGGGAAAAAGGGAAGGGGGAAGAGATCACTGTTAGACACTTCTTTCGATGACAGGATTTATCTAGATTCGGTAGGAGTCCCTAGGGGACTCGTAATCAGATTGCAGCAGGCTTTGAGTCAGCTCTCTTTTGGTGGGTAACAATTAATAAAAATGTAGATTGGATAAATTACATTTTCAATAATCAACAGCGATTTATAAATTATACAAGAGATGCGGTTAAAGGAATATCAGACCAGCTTGATGCGACAAGTAGGATGGCATGGGAGAATAGAATGGCCCTTGATATGATTTTAGCAGAAAAAGGGTGTGTGTGTGATGTTAGGAGGCAGCTGTTGTACCTTTATTCCTAATAACACTGCACCTGATGGTTCAATTACTCGGGCCTTAAGGGGATTGACTACCTTAGCAGAGGAACTGGCTGAGAATTCAGGAGTGGACACATCTCTCACGGGATGGCTTGAATCCTGGTTTGAAAAAATGGAAAGGGGTGGTAGTTTCCATCCTTACTTCCCCGATAGTAGTAGTTGGGGTATTGGTAGCCATTGGCTGTTGTATCATACCCTGTATATGAGGGCTCACCCAAATACTGATTGAGACAGCCTTGATGAAACAAATGCCCCTAAAAGGAAATCAGGCAGAAGAACTTTATCAACTAAATAATGAGGGGATGAGTGAGACCATGATGGATGAAATCTCCGGAATGATGCTTGCGAATTTCGAGAGCGATGCTTAAAAGAAAAATGCAGAAGATAACAAATGGTAATTAAAGAAAAAGGGGAAATTTGTGGGATATAGGTAAATTAATGTTACTTCTGCAGTTATAATCGATTATTCAAAAAATAAATGAACTCACATCAGTGTGTAATTGTTTCAGCCAGGAGCTGAGTCAACAGGAATGGAAACTATGTGGAGGAAATGCATAATTTTTTTTGTATTAGCTAAAAATGTATGCAAGAAAGAAGCGGGACTGCAAAACAATGGTAGATATTACAGGCGACTAGATTAAATGCTGTGAAGAGAGGCAGTTAAATTAAATATGCCTGTATAAACAGTAGGTATAAACATCTGTTTCCCACTTTTACAGAAACACAGGAACAAACCCCAATTAAAAGGGCTTAGTGATAAGATGCTGTGAGGGGCAGCACAGATGGAGGGAATAGATAAAGGTAAGGCAAGAAATGCCTAACAATAACCCACAGCAGGATGAGGTCAAATGGCCTTGTGAGGCCAGAAATAAGCATTTTGTCACAGACAAGGCTGGATAAGACAAGAGATAAACAGAGTAATGGGTACCAGTCTTAGGGAAGTAGAGGATGTAAACGGGGGGGAAACAATGAAATAAGAAAAAAAATGAAGGAACCAAATTATATAAATATCGAGTATTTGTTGAATTCAGTGTGTTTTGTCCCTGCCTTGTGGACATCACACCCACTTGCAAGTGTGAAATAAAGGACACTACTGATTCAGATCTTGTCTCGGACTGAAATTATTGAAGTGAGTGAGCTTTGTTTCTCACAATACTAAGCTGGGTGGCAGGGTGAAACGTGAGGAGGATGTTAGGAGATTACAGGGTGACCTGGACAGGTTAGGTGAGTGGTCAGACGCATGGCAGATGCAGTTTAATGTGGATAATTGCATGGATATCCACTTTGGTGGCAAGAACAGGAAGGCAGATTACTACCTAAATGGAATCAATTTAAGTAAAGGGGCTGTACAAAGAGATCTGAGTGTTCTCGTACACCAGTCAATGAGGGTAAGCATGCAGGTACAGCAGGTAGTGAAGAAGGCTAATAACATGCTGGCCTTCATAACAAGAGGGATTGAGTATAGAAGCAAAGATGTTCTTCTGCAGCTGTGCAGGGCCCTGGTGAGACCACACCTGGAGTACTGTGTGCAGTTCTGGTCTCCAAATTTGAGGAAAGACATTCTGACTATTGAGGGAGTGCAGCGTAGGTTCACGAGGTCAATTCCTGGAATGGTGGGACTACCTTAGACTGAAAGACTGGGGCGACTGGGCTTGTATACCCTTGAGTTTAGAAGACTGAGAGGAAATCTGATTTGAGACACATAATATTATTAAAGGATTGGACACTCTGGAGGCAGGAAACATGTTTCCACTGATGGTGGGTGAGTGCCGAACCAGAGGACACAGCTTAAAAATACGGGGTAGACCATTTAGGACAGAGATGAAGAGAAACATCTTCACCCAGAGAGTGGTGGGTGGCTGTGTGGAATGCTCAGCCCCAGAGGGTAGTGGAGGCCAGTCTCTGGATTCATTTAAGAAAGAGTTAGATAGAGCTCTCAATGATAGTGGAATCAAAGGTTATAGAGATAAGGCAGGAACAGGATACTGATTAAGGATGATCAGCCATGATCATATTGAATGGTGGTGCAGGCTCAAAGGGCAGAATGGCCTACTCCTGCACCTATTGCCTATTGATTCAAGGAATGAGGCAAAGTCAGGATGGAGAAACTGATGTTGTTTTGCAGAGCAAAGGAGATTGAGGTGAGATTTGATTAAGGTGTCTATGTTTATGATAACTTTAGAAACATAGATAAAGAGCAGCTGTTCCCATCAGCTGATAGAAAAAAAGTATTAGGGGTACAGATTTAATATTCTGGATTAGTGGTGCTGGAAGAGCACAGCAGTTCAGGCAGCATCCAAGGAGCAGCAAAATCGACATTTCGGGCAAAAGCCCTTATTCCTGATGAAGGGCTTTTGCCCAAAATGTCAATTTCGCTGCTCTTTGGATGCTGCCTGAACTGCTGTGCTCTTCCAGCACTACTAATCCAGAATCTGGTTTCCAGCATCTGCAGTCATTGTTTTTACCATACAGATTTAATATATTGGGCAAGAGTTACTGGGAGATGTAAGGAAGGGATTTTATGTTACTTTCATTTTACTCAATACTTACTCGATAATATCCAGTGTTCAATGAAGAAAGAATAAAGTGGCACACTCAGATCTTGGTATGTTATTTTGTTTGAATTTTCAATCTGCAATTTGTCATCTAACATGCTGTAAAATAAGTTTACAAAAGCCATCTCAGTGATTTGGGACAAACATTCAGAAAAGACTATTATTTGGGGGTTTGCTGTGTGTAAATCCTCCCCTCCTCCCTCCCCGTAAAAGGAGTTTCTAAACTCCATTCCTGTTAGCCCAGGGGAGACATTCACAACATTCCCAATCCCAGCCCAGGATAACCGCACATGCGCCCTTTGCCCTCTAGAAAGATGACGGCTGTGAGCCGGGGCCTGTCGCTGAGAGGAAGCCTACATTCGTCCCGTTTTGTGAAACGGGTACAAAGAACTTCCTTCTACGAGGGTCTGAAGATCCACAAAGTGTTTCCGAAGCCTCTCCGTATAACCGGCCGGTCAATCGCTTCCTCAGCTTTGCCTCAATCTTACCTTTTGTGGAGCCGAAAAAAAACAACCTATCCTCAGGATCACTCCCACTGCGCATGCTCCGGACGGTCCGTCGGCGGGAAGAGTCTGCACATGCGCAGGGACGGTCAGTAGCGCTGGGAATTCTGGGTAGGATCTCTTCAATGTGGGAACGGGCCATTCAGTCCAACAAGTCCACACCGACTTTCTTGAACGGGCCTCGGGGGCCAAAGTAAACCGAGGCAAGAGGGAGGCCATGCTCTTCAGGAACTGGGCTGACCACTCCTCGATTCCCTTCACCGTCAGGACCGACCACCTGAAGGTGCTGGGTATTTGGTTCGGGGGGATGGGGCGTGCGCCAAGTCTTGGGAGGAGTGTATCAGCAAAGTGAGGCAGAAACTGGGCAGATGGAAGCTGTGGTCGCTGTCCATCGCGGGAAAAAACCTGGTCATCAGATGTGAGGCACTGTCATTGCGGTTGTACGTGGCACAGGTCTGGCCTATCCCCAGAACCTGTGCAGTTGCAGTCACCCATCTTCCAATTTATATGGAGGTCAAAAATGGACCGGGTCCGAAGGGACTCACTGTACAAAGATCTGGGCAACGGGGGGAAAAATACACCCAATGCCACCCTCACCCTGATGGCCACCTTTGTGTGTGGCTACATCAAGTTGTGCGTGGATCCCCGGTACGCAAACACCAAGTGTCACTACGTCCTGAGGTTCTACCTTTCCCCGGTGTTGCGAAGGATGGACCTGGCCTCGCTGCCGCAGAACACTCCAAGTAGTTGGACCGTTTCGTATCACCTGTCCTTCGTGGAGAAGTTTATGAAGAAAAACACCTTGATCAATGAATGTGAAGAAGATGCTAAGCAACTCAATAAATTGGTCATGGGTACACATGGGTAATGTTACAACTCCATCTGATTGTACTTTTGAACAAATCAGATCCCAGACTGAAATCTGGCCAGATGAATCACAGTTTTTTTTTATAATTTTAGTTAACATCATGGTCAGATTTTAAAACACAAGGCTGCAGAGTTCATTAAAACACAACAGGACTTTATTACACACAAGATGAAACAAAGATTATCCCACAAGTCCATCAGGAAGTGGGCAGCACGTAGTGTCCTTGAGACTCTTCGGGAAAAGGAGAGGACAGATCCTATCAAGCGGTTCCCTGAGCAGACTGTCAAAGCCATTTGGCAGGATGCCTCATCGCCAGAATTTTCCAACAAGTACCAAGACATAGCTTGGTAGGTGGTGAGAAGGGCTTTGCCTGTGAGATCCTTTATGCACGCCCGTACTCTCAACCACACCTCACGCTGCCCTCAAAGCGGCTGCGGGGGTTGGGAGACGAGACTGTCACACACCTCCTTCTGGAATATGCCTACGCGGAAGAAGTCTGGAGAGGAATGCAGTGGTGTTTGTCAAGGTTCGTTCCGAGCAGCGCCGTGACGTGAGACTCCATGCTCTACAGCCTGTTCCTCAGGACGCACACCGAGACGAACATCAACTGTGCCTGGAGGATCATCAACTCAGTGAAGGACACTCTCTGCGTGGTCCGAAACCTGTTGATCTTCCAACTAAAGGAGTTGACCCCGACTGAGTGTTGCAGACTGGCACATTCTATGTGTTGAGGGACGTGCTGAAGCTTGGGGCAGCTGCCGCCAAGGCACGGTGGGGAAAGACCACCATGTAAAGTCTGCCTGCCTAAAGAAGAACAGGGGGCCCACACAGTCATTTAGGCTCTGCTGACGCCTCAGCTGAAAATGTAATCATGCAGACCTGTAAATAGGAATGATTACTGTATTTCGGTATGCAAAGAAATGGAATGTTTACATATGTATGGCGTGTCCAACTGTACAGACCATCAAATTATTTTATGAGTAAAGTTTATATTTGAAATAAAAAAAAGTCCACACTGACTCTCCCAGTTATTCCAGTAACTTTGCATTTCCCATGGCTAATGCACCACATTCATACACCCCTGCACACTGTCGAGTTAGTATGGCCAATCCACCCCAACTTGCGCGTCTTTGGACTGTGGGACGAAACGCACACAGATACGGGAAACCCAAGGCTGGAGTTGATCCCAGGTCCCTGCTGCTGTGAGGCAACAGTGCAACACTGAGACAAAAACACAAGTTACTGGAAAGGCTCAGCAGGTTTGGCAGCATTTGTGAAGAACAGAGTTAATGTTTCGGTCCAGTGACCCATCCTCAGTTTAGAGGAACCGAAACATTCACTCTGATTTTTCTGCACAGATGCTGCCAGACCTACTGAGCCTTTCCAGCAACTTATGGATTCGTTTCTGATTTACGGCATTCACAATTCTTTCATGTTTTATTTATTGCTAACCACTGGGCCACAGTTTTGTGTTATGTGGCCGCCATTGTAGATATTCAATCTATTTGTTGTTATTTGTGCAAGCAACCTTTCTATTTATCTCCTACAAGTACAACTGATCTATATAATGCATATAATAGAAAATAAAATGTCTTTTGCATGTCCTCAGACATAATGTCACAAAGTCTGACACTGAGCCACACATTAAATGGTAAACATTCGAGAATGTAGTGCTAGAAAAACACAGCGGTTTAGGCAGAATCCGAGGAGCAGAACTGATGTTTCAGGCATAAGCCCTTCACCAGGAATGAGGCTTGTGGGTTGAGGGGGCTGAGGGGAAGGTAACTGAGAATGTAATAGGTAGATGAAGGTGAGGAGAAGGTGAAAGGCCAGAGGGAAGTGTGGAGCGGATAAATGGGAAAGATGATGGAAATGTCAAGGGCACGGTGGTGAGTTAGAGACTTGGGACGAGTGGGGGAAATAGAAATGAAGAAACTGGTGAAGTCCACACTAATACCATGTGGTTGCATTTCTTGAGCATCTGAATTCTGAGGATGTGAAACAGCAGAGGTCCTTTGAGAGAGGGTGACCCTGAACTGGGGAAGGGCTGACTGTAGGGAGTGTATGTGGCGGCACGTGGCTACGGGTGTGGCATGGACGATCCGGAATGAGAACTGTTCCTGAAGGTTTCAGATTTGTAGTACATACTGGTTGTCCTGTTCAGGTTCGAATGTAGTCCAGAGTCCACGTGGGATCACTCAGTTCCATAGACAGGCATTGAGAAAGGAGATGTGGCTGTGGTAGTGAGTCTGCTTCAGGATGTGGCTGAAGAGCTTCAGGGCAGAGGAGATTACCTGAGGGTGCAGTGAGAGAAAGAGTCACTGAGATCCTTGTAGAGAGACGAGAACTTCTTCAAGGTAGGCATCCTTGGAAGAGGCTTTGCATTAAGGTTGAAATTGGCTAGGAGAAAGTGAGGACTGCAGATGCTGAGTTGAAAGTGTGGTACTGGAAAAGCACAGCGGGTCAGGCAGCATCTGAGGAGCAGGAGAATCAATGTTTCAGGTATAAACCCTTCATCCGGAATGAGGCTTGTGGGCCCCAAGGCATTGAGATAAATGAGAGAGGGGTGAGACTTGGGGGAAGGTAGCCCATCTATGCGCTTCACCCTCCTCTCTAACCTACCACTTTCTCCCCCACCTTCATCTATCTATTGCATTCTCAGCTACCTTAACCCAGCCCCCCCCCCCTCCCATTTATCTCTCAGCCCTGCAGCCCTCAAGCCTCATTCATGATGAAGGCATTATACCCAAAACATCGATTCTCCTGCTCCTCAGATGCTGCCTGACCTGCTGTACTTTTCCAGCACCACAGTCTCGACCCTGATCTCTAGCATCTGCAGTCCTTACTTCTCCTATTAAATGGTAAAGTCTCCATACTCATTCTGGACCGTTGTTAGAGAGAGAGAGACAACTGATGGTGGTTTCACCTGATGGATACCACAGCACAGATAAGCAGAAGGGATGGCTCAAAAGGAATACCATCAGTGATAACCTTACAGATTTAAACCCACACTGTTGGCATCATAAGGATCCTGGCAAACAGCTTCAAGAAAGAGTTTGTCTTTTGGAACTGTCTTCAGGGAGGAAAATATAGATTTTCTGTCCTAGAAAAAAGCAATATTTCCTGTCATTGGCTAAGGACCTGTTTTTGTTCTGTTGAAGCCCTCAAGAAATGGGATATCTACTTAGATGAGCACTTAAAATTTCCTACTCAGTGACAAACTTACATCCAGCACTTAAAATATCAGAACGCACAAAGCCAAGAGCTGGAATCTTGGTTCAGAAGCAACATGTTTGATGACAGGTGTTGGTAGAGTGAACAAATGGGCCAGTCCCCTTGCTGTGAGTAACTCAGTGACTCTCTTATCATTTTGCAACTGAACAAAAAGTCAAAAATAGTGTCAAGAAGAAAAGTTGCAAGCATTGCGGGCACCTTCCATAGTGTTCTAGTCTTTGGGACTCAGCACTCTCATTGTTGTTTCCTGGGTTTGTTTCCCAGTTAGGGAATGAGGATTTATTGTTCCTGTAGTAATTTGTGAGGTAAACGTGAATTCCAGGCATTAAAGACAGCAAAGGGAGCATCTCTGTCAAATCAGTGAGAGTTTCACATCAGCAGCAAAACCAAATGGGTGGAAGTACTGAAAGCCATTGCCATGGCCTGCACAGACACAGTACTACAAAAAATTTTACTCATTATCGAAATATCCAGGTTTATGGAGATTTAACGTGTTGGATGCAAAGAGATTTGCTCCCTTCTATGACAATCTGGTACCAGAGTAACTGATATAAGAATGGGGCTCACACATTTAAGACAGTGGTGAGAACGAATTTAGGAGCAAATTACTGCTGATGCTGGAATCTGTACTGAAACCAAATATGCTGGAGATCACGACAGTTCAATCAGCATCCATGGCGAGAAAGTAAGCTAATGTTTTGACTCTTCTTCAGAGCTGATGTGAAGTGTGGAGAAAGATGGAGTGCTGGGGTAGAAAGGATGTTCATAGTTCAGAAGTGATCGGAATGTGAGAGTGGTAGAATAATAGTGTGATTGTGAACTCACTCCCACTTCTTCCTTCTCTTTTAGCTTTACTTATTATATTCTTTGTCACCATGTCCTCTCTTCCCTTCCTCCACTCCAGTGACACTGTTCTTTCCAGGCCTGAAGAAGGGTTACATCTGAAACATCGACTTCTCCACCACTGGTGCTGCCTGGCTTGATATGGTCTTCCAGCCTCCTGCCTGTCTATTTTGGATTCCAGCATCTGCAGTTTTTTTTGTGTCTTTCCAGTCTGGTAGTTGGACGCATCATTATTCTGCCATGTTAAGAAGCATACAATGTGTTAGCTTTTATTGGTAGAGGAGTTGGGTTTTAGAGCCATGTGGTCGTGCTGCAGCTGTACAAAGCTCTGGTGCAGCTGTATTTGGAGTATTATGTACAGTTCTGCACACTGCATTATAGGAAGGATGTGGAAACTTGGAAAGGGTTCAGAGGTGATTCACGAGGATGTTGTCTGGTATGGAGGGAAGGTCTTATGAGGAAAGGCTGAGAGACTTGAGGCTGTTTTCATTAGAGTGAAAAGGTTGAGAGGTGACTTAATTGAGACATCAGAGGATTAGATAGGGTGGACAGTGAGAGTCTTTTTTCTCGGATGGTGACAGCTAGCCTGAGTGGACATTGCTTGAAATTGAGGGTGATAAATATAGCACAGGTGTCAGAGGTAGTTTCTTTACTCAGAGAGTAGTAAAGACGTGGAACACACTGCCTGCAACAGTAGTACACTCACCAGCATTAAGGGCATTTAAATGGTCATTGGATAAACATATGGATGAAGATGGAATAGTTAGATGGGCTTCAGATTGGTCCTACAGGTTAGTGCAACATTGAGGGCCGTAGGGTCTGTACTGCGCTGTAATGTTCTATGTTCTTTCCGGTGGAATTCTTTCCAGCATGGGCTTTCAGGTATGGGTTATTAAGTATATTGAAGGCTGAGATCAACAGATTTTTAATCAGTAAAGGTATGAAGGATTGTGAAGAAAGGCAAGGTAGTGCAGTTCTGGATTATCAGATCAATCATGAACTCATTGAATGGTGGAACAGATTTGATGGGCTGAATGGTCTCTTTCTTCTCCAAAAAGTCATGGTCTTAATATGAAGCTGTAAAACTGACCTGAGTAAAGTTTGCCAAGTTAAAAATGTATGGATCCCACTCCCCAGCACCTCACTGAACCAAGGTGAGATGTGCAATGAACAATACGAAGGAGAGTCATTGTGGGTGATTGATCCAGAGTGATCTGTATTCTAGGGTAAACAGGAAAACCAGCCTTCAGCACCAACATTGTGCCTATCTACCAGGTCCACAGTCACCGCTCACAAACCACAATTGCTCTTCACTTAGAGTTATCGATTCATAGAATAATACAACATGGAAACAGGCCCTTTAGTCCCAGCTAGTGACAATAGTGCCCATTCAGCCATTTTCAATTGCCCACATTTGGTCCACATCCCTCTAAAGCCTTCCCATCCATGTGCCTATCAAAATATTTGAAAAATATCGCTATTGTCTCTGCCTTAAACATATCCTCCAGCAGCCCATTCCATATATGCACCACTCTCTGCATGAAGAAGTTGTCCCTCTAGTCCTTCTTAAATCTTTCCCCTCTCACCTTAAACTTATGCCTTTTAGATTTCAATTCCACATCCCTGCTCCTCATAATTTTCTACACCTCGATATGGTTACACATCCTCCTCCTACATTCCAAGGAATTAAAGTCCCTTCCTGGCCAACCTCTTCCTATGACTCAGGCTTACTAGTCCTGGCATAAACCTTCTTTGCACTCTTTCCAGTTTACCTATGTCTTTCCTATAACAAGATGACCAAATCTGTACACTATACTCCAATTGCAGTCTCACTAATGACTTTTACAACTGTACCATAACATCTCAACTCCTATACTCAATGCCTCAACCAGCATGCGAAATGCCTTCTTCACCATGTTGTCTACCTGTGATGTCACTGTCAACAAACTATGTACTTGTCGTCCTAGGTCCCTCTGTTCCACAACACTCCTCAGGACCTTACCATTTACTGTATAAGTCCTACCTTGGTTTGACTTTCCAAACTGTAACAGATCTGTATTGAATTGAATTTGCCAATCCTCAACTCATTTCCCCATATGATCAAGTTCCCTCTGTAATTTTTGATAGCCTTCCTCTCTTTCAACAATACGTCCTAGATTTGTATCATTCACAAACTTACACATGCCTTGTACATTTCACATTAAGTTCGCTTGTGAAAATAACAAATCACAAACATCCCAGCACTAATTCCTGTGGCACACCACTAGTCATAGACCTTCACTCCAAGAAACAACTTTTAACCACCACCCTCTGCTTCCTGTCATCAAGCCAGTTTTGAATCCAATTAGCTAGCTCTCCCTGGATCCCAAGTGACCTAACCTTCATGACCAGCCTGCCGTGGGGGACCTCAATAAAGGCCTTACTGAAGTCCATATGGAAAACATCCATTTTTTTTCCCGATGTTCCCTCTGTTCTTGTTTTGAACCAATTTCACATCAAATAAATCACAGTTGACATTGCAGATGTGGAACTGTAACATGCAGGGAAGTGATTCTGACTGGTTTATGATATAATTCTGCTTCTAAAGATCAATCAATATTTCAAATGTATTATTGGAAATGTAACCATTAACATGACATGGCTGTGAAAGTACTGAATCCGAATGACTAGACTACCGAGGAAGATCCCTGCTTATATCACCCTGGACACTGTCTGATTCAGTGTTGCATTCAGTATTGCATTTGCCCATCCTTCTCTACATGATCCCCTTGTTTCGGCTTTGTTACATCTTGCTTTACAGTACAAGGCATGATTAGTACATTTCTGGTGCATGTGACCCCCTCTCTCAGCGTGTCTTGTAGTGAGTCTGTAGCTCAGCGGTTAGAGCACTGGCTTTGTAATCTAGGGGTTATGCGTTCCAGTCTCAGTGAGGACTGTATGAATTACAGAGCTGTTGCTCCAACATCAAAGGCAACACTTTGCTGTAAGCAGGCTCTTATGTTGAAGCCTGAAATGAGACAAAATAAGCCAAGTGGGTGAAATCCTACTTTCTAGGAGATGATCTCTGTCACTCTTGGGAGAATGTGTCTGTGGGTAACGGTTATGTTCTCTGAGGAGGTGTGAATGTAGTTTTCCCATCTCAAACAGAAATTGAAGTTGCTGGAAATGCTAGTTCCCAGAAAGGGTCACCAGACCTGAAATATGGCAAAGGGCAGTGGGAAGGCTGCAAAGACCAACACAGCACAACAACTAAAGAAATAAGGTGGAAGGGAGAAGATTAACTGTGAGAATAAGCTAACCAGTAATATGAAGAAAGATTGCTAGAGTTTCTTTGGATATGTAAAGAGCAAAAGAGAGGCAAAAGTGGTCATTGGGCTACTGGAAATATTACAAGCTGAATAGCTTGATCTCACTATTGATCTCATTATTGATAAGATTTTGAAATCCATTGTGAAGGATGAGATCTCTGAAGACAGAGCAACCCCCGTCTCTGCGGAATCATTTTCTGCAGTTTCAGTTACCCATGGATTACTACGGGCTGAACATATTAGAACATAAAACATAGAATATAGAACATAGAAAAATACAGCGCAGTACAGGCCCTTCGGCCCTCAATATTGCTCTGATCCAAGCCCACCTAACCTACACTACCCACTTTCCTCCATATGCCTATCCAATGCCCGTTTAAATGCCCATAAAGAGGGAGAGTCCACCACTGCTACTGGCAGGGCATTCCATGAACTCACGACTCGCTGACTAAAGAATCTACCCCTAACGTCTGTCCTATATCTACCACCCCTTAATTTAAAGCTATGCCCCCTTGTAATATCTGACTCCATACGTGGAAAAAGGTTCTCATGGTCAACCCTATGTAAACCCCTAATCATCTTGTACACCTCTATCAAGTCACCCCTAAACCTTCTTTTCTCCAATGAAAACAGCCCCAAGTGCCTCAGCCTTTCCTCATACGATCTTCCTACCATACCAGGCAACATCCTGGTAAACCTCCTCTGCACCCATTCCAGTGCCTCCACATCCTTCCGATAGTATGGCGACCAAAACTGCACACAATACTCCAGATGCGGCCGCACCAGAGTCTTATACAACTGCAACATGACCTCAGGACTCCGGAACTCAATTCCTCTACCAATAAAAGCCAGTACACCATATGCCTTCTTCACAGCACTATTTACCTGGGTGGCAACTTTCAGAGATCTGTGTACATGGACACCAAGATCCCTCTGCTCATCCACACTACCAAGTATCCGACCATTAGCCCAGTACTCCATCTTCTTGTTACTCTTACAAAAGTGAATCACTTCACACTTAGCAACATTGAACTCCATTTGCCACCTTTCTGCCCAGCTCTGCAGCTTATCTATATCCCGCTGTAACCTGCCACATCCTTCCTCACTGTCAACAACTCCACCGACTTTCGTATCATCCGCAAACTTGCTCACCCAGCCTTCTAGACACTCCTCCAGGTCATTTATAAAAATGACAAACAGCAATGGTCCCAAAACAGATCCTTGCAGAACACCGCTGGTAACTGCACTCCAAGATGAACCTTTACCATCAACTACTACCCTCTGTCTTCTTCCAGCCAGCCAATTCCTAATCCAAACCTCCAACTCACCCTCAATGCCATACCTCCGTATTTTTGCAGTAGCCTACCATGGGGAACCTTATCAAACGCCTTACTAAAATCCATATACACCAATCAACCCCTTTACCCTCGTCCACCTCCTTAGTCACCTTCTCAAAGAATTCAATAAGGTTTGTGAGGCACGACTGGCCATTCACAAAACCATGCTGACTATCCTTGATCACATTATTCCTATCCAGATGTTTATAAATCCTATCCCTTACAATTCCCTCTAAGAGTTTGCCCACAGCAGAGGTAAGACTCACTGGCCTATAGTTACTAGGGTTATCCCTACTCCCCTTCTTGAACAAGGGAACCACATTTGCTATCCTCCAGTCTTCTGGCACTATTCCCGTAGACAACGAGGACATAAAAATCAAGGCCAATGGCTCTGCAATCTCCTCCCTTGCTTCCCAGAGAATCCTAGGATAAATGCCATCAGGCCCAGGGGACTTATCTACATTCATCCTTCCCAGAATTTCCAACACCTCTTCCCTACATATCTCAAAGCCATCCATTCTAATTAATTGTGACTCAATATTCACATCGGCCACAATGTCCTGTTCCTGAGTGAATACTGACGAAAAGTATTCATTCAGTGTCTCCCCAATTTCTTCAGCCTCCACACACAACTTCTCACTACTTTCCTTGACGGGACCTATTCCTACCCTAGTCATCCTTTTATTCTTGACATACCTATAGAAAGTCTTTGGGTTTTCCCTAATCCTACCAATGAAGGACTTTCAATGTCCCCTCCTTGCTGCTCTTTGCTCTCTCTTTAGATCCTTCCTGGCTACCTTATAACTCTCAATCGCCCCAATTGAACCTTCACGCCTCATCTTTACATAGGCCGCCCTCTTCCCTTTAACAAGGGATTCCAATTCCTTATTAAACCACGGCCCCCTCACACGACCTTTTCCTCCCTGCCTGACAGGTACATACTTATCAAGGACACTCAGTAGTTGTTCCTTGAACAAGCTCCACATTTCGATTGCACCCTTCCCTTGAAGCCTACTTTTCCAAGCCACGCATCCTAAGTCAGGCCTCACCACATCATAATTTCCCTGCCCCCAGCTATAACTCTTGCCCTGTAGTGCACACTTATCCCTCTCCATCACTAGAGTAAAAGTCACCGAATTGTGGTCACTGTCCCCAAAGTGCTCACCTACCTCCAATTCTAACACCTGGTCTGGTTCGTTACCCAGAACCAAATCCAGTATGGCCTCACCTCTTGTTGGCCTGTCTACATATTGTGTCAGGAAACCCTCCTGCACACATTGAACAAACACCGACCCACCTAACGTACTCGAGCTATACAGAGAAGACGGGGAGGCTTTGGAAAGATTTATACAGTGTTACAGACGAAGCCAAACCCCATCAAAATATTTCAAGAAAGTAGCCCAGACCCTAACTTTGCTCGTTGTTTTAAGCAAGTGTGATGTGGATATTCCAGGAGGGATGCTACTAGTCAAACCAGTTAGCTTAAAATAAAACAAAATTTATTTGCAGGATTACCGAATGAAACACAAATATTAGAGAACAGGATACAGAATAACACTTAACCTATCAAAAAACCCAACAGATTATCACAACTTAATCATGCTGTTTCAAATACTTGCAACAATGCCCATAAACGTCCCTTGGCACAAAAGGTAAAATCAAACACAGGGTCTTACAGGGGAAAAACATCAGAGAGAGAGGGTCAGCATGGACCTGCTTCTCTTGGATTCAGCAACTTTACAACTCTGCTTGCTAAAACCAAACCAAATCAGGGAAAGACCGAGCTGTGAGAACAGGCCACACGCCTTTCAACATGCAAGTGTTTTTGTAAACTTGAAAGCCTTGTTTTCGAGGGAGTATCTGTTAGCTATAATAAAATTTGCCCTGAACACTTCAAACTTAGACTTTTCAGAGTCTGTGCATTTTATGACCTCTCTGAAAAAAGAAAGCCGAGGACAACATAACCTTGTTAAAGGAGCAGCATCATACAAGAGGATGAGAGAGTGGGCAAAGATTTGGCAGATAAAATACAGCGTGGGAAAGTGGGAGGTCATGCATTTTGGTAGGAAAAAGCACAGACTATTTTCTAAACGGGGTAACTTCAGATATCTGAAGTGTAAAGTGCACGTTTCTCTTAAGATAAACCTGCAGGTTGAGTAAATAGTTGGAAAGGCACATACATTGTTGTCATTCATCACAAGAAGACTAGAATATAAAAGCAGAGATGTACATGGGAGAGAATTTCTAAGGTTCTGGTCAGATCACCTTTAGAGCAGTGTGAGCAATTTCGAGCCCCATAGCTCAGGAAGGATGCATTGACCATATGGCGGGTCCAGAGGATGTTCACGAGAATGATCCCAGGAATGAAAGGCTTAACATATGAGAAATGTTTGAGGACTCTGAGGCTTGACTTGATGAAGGTTAGAAGGAAGTTTCTGGTTGAAACTTTCAGAATACTGAAAGGCCTAGTCAGAATGAATGTTTGAAAGATATTTCCATTGGCAGGAGAGACTAGGACCTGAGGGCCCAGCCTTCGAGTAAATGGAAGACCCTTACTGGTGGAGAGAAGGAGAAACTTGTTTAGCCAGAGAGTAGTGAATCTGTGGAATTCACTGCTACAGAAGGCTGTGGAGGCCAAGTTATTGAATGTATTTAAGACTGAGATAGATAGGTTATTGATTACCAGGGATCAATGTTTGCGAGGAGAAAGCGGGAAAATGGGGGTTGAAAAAATTATCAGCCATGATTGATTGGTGGAGGAGACTCAATGGGCTGAATGGCCTAATTTCTGCTGTATGGTCATATGGACTTATGTGTAACTCTAATTTCACATCACAGAAGCTGCCAGACCTGGTGAGCTTTTCCAGCAGCTTCTAATTTTGTTTCCCACCTCAACCTTCAGTTCCATTCATTGTGTTGTTTGAGATTAAAATGTCATAGAGAAAATGTCATTGCGATGAGTGCTTTAAATGTCAGAGCAAACAAGGCTACAGGCCAAGTGCTGGGAACTAGGATGGTGGGCCCCCCTCATTGCTAGGAAAACTTGATCACGTGATAATTTTGAAGGAGAAACTTATCGGCAAGGATTTTAAAAGCTGTGTCATTAAGAAACGATGCAGGCCTCGTGCCTTCATCTCTGGTTGTCTAACGGTTAGGATTCGGTGCTTTCACTGCGGTGGATCAGGTTCAATTCCCAGTCAGGGAATCAGGGTTACTCTTGACTGTGCTGACAGCAAAACCAGAGCAGATCTTACAGGAATCTGTTCATTGTTTCAGATCAGTTAATATCCCCAAGAACATCAGAGGCCCCTCTGAAAGAAAGGCAAGTTGCCTTGACTCTCTCTGCTCAGTCGGACAGTACACCCTTCACTCTCCTCTGATTCTGCTTCCCAAAGAGTTTCTAAAGATTCACAAAGCTGAGACTGGGCTTTGTTGTTGGTACCCTTTCCATTCCTAGGAGCTGCAGTGATTGGGTTTGGGAAATGGAAAGGTTCCCATGAGCAACATGTGGGACTATTTCAGCTTCCCCTCTGTGAGATTGACCCTGGTGTTCTCAGGTACAGTTACTGATGGGAATTAGTGAAAGGATTCCCATCTCTGCAGATCAGGAGTTCAAACTACGTTTCAGCTTCAGGACAATGAGAAAGATAAGTTTGGAAGAACAAAGAAACTGTGAACGACACTCGAGCAAAGTAGGAGCGGAATCTACAATCTCCTGATGTAGAGTCAGACACATTGCCCATTGCGTTCCTGACCCTGTACAGACCAACACCCCCATGTTGCAGAGTTCTGATGTTTACACAGACATGAGCAGCAATGGGAACAGTCACAAGGTGAACAACTAGTAAAGATCATCACTGTCACTGCTTCACTTCAATAGTCTCCACTTTGTAAAGTGATGCCATTCACTGGAAAAGGAAACATATTTGTCTTCAGGTGCCTGCTTCTGAGTTGCCTCTTTCTCTGCTGGAACTTCCCATCATTTTGTTCCCATTCACTGCGCTACTTCATGATCCACTCCAGTTTCATACTTTGAGTCATAGACTCTTCGAGTCAAAACCCTGAATTAATTGAGCGAGAAACCCTTGGTCATTTCTAGCCCGGGATCTAGAATCAGACGAGTTGAAGGAATCCTTCAGTGGTTCTGCCCCTTCACTGCAAAGCTCAGTGCCTCAAAACAAGCCCCTGTTAGCATCAGCCTGTTCTGTACCGTCCTGCAGCGCATCTGCTGAACAACATCAGATAATCACAGCTCCGCTTTCTTCACAATGAAACCCAGGGTGATAATATGAACTGTTTGGAAACTTGGAGCGAGAAACATTACTGCTGAAGATGGTTGACATAAAGAACAGACATAAAGAACATCCCGTAACCTTAAAGACCAGGGGCACATCAGCTAAGTGTCTCTTCTTTTTTACTTTGTGATAAGGGGACTAGCAGGGATGGTAGTGTAGGGAGAGCAATGTTCCTCCTGCATGATGTTTGAGGTGAGGGACGCCATTAGTATCCCATCCAAGTACATCTGCAGCAAGTGCCCCCAATTCTTGCTCCTCCAAGACCTGTTAAAGAACTGGAGTGGGAGCTGGATGAACTTCGATCATTCCGGTGGCTGAGATTGTGATAGATAAGAGTTACAGGGAAGTAGTTACTCCAAGGGGCAAAGAAAGCTGGGTGACTCTTCGAAAGGGGAAAAAACAGTCAGTGGAGGGATCATGGTCGTTCTCCTGAAAAACATGTATGTCGTTTTGGATACTGTTGAGAGGGGCAACTCCTGTTGCACAGAAGGGAAGGAGGAAAAGGAGGAGAGTGTTAGTCATGGGGACTCAATAATTAGACAGTCAGATAGAAGGTTGATGGGAACGAACAAGAATCATGGTTGGTGTGTTGCCTCCCAGGTGCCAGGGTCCATGATGTCTCAGATCGTATCTTTGGGGCCCTGAAGAGAGAGGGTGGCCAGTCTCAAGTCGTGGTCCATGTAGATACCAATGACATAGGTAGAAAGAGGGTTAGGGATGTAAGGCAGGATTTCAGGGAGCTAGGGTGGAAGCTCCACGTGATAGTGAGGCAAGGAATAAGGAGAGATATCAGCTGAACACGTGGCTGCAAGGATGGTTCAGGAGGGAGGGTTTCAGATATTTGGATAATTGAGGCTCATTCTGGGGAAGGTGGGACCTGTACAAACAGGTCGGTCTTCACTTGAACCAGAGGGGTACTAATGTCAGGGGTGGGAAATTTGCTGGTGCTGTTCGGTGGGTTTCAACTAGCTCAGCAGGGGGATGGGAACCGGAGGTGCAGTTGCAGTGCACAGGAGGACGTGAATAGGGAGGACAGGGACAGGATATCAGGGTCACAGGAATATGCTGGCAGACAGCAAACTGGTTTGAAGTGTGTCGACTTCAACTCTAGAAGTATCCAAAATAAGGTAGGTGAGCTTGCAGCATGGTTAGCTACCTGGGTCTTCGATGTTGTGGCCATTTTGGAGACATGGTTAGAGCAGGGTGAGGAATGGATGTTGCGGATTCCAGGGTTGAGATCTTTTATTAAAAACAGGCAAGGCAGTAAAAGAGGTGGTGTGCGCTTGTTAGTCAAGGATAGTATAACAGTGGCTGAAAGAACTTTTGATGAGGACTCATCTACTGAGGTAGCGTGGGCTGAGATTAGAAACAGGAGAGGAGAGGTCACATTGCTTGGAGTTTTTATAGGCCTCCACAAAGTTCCAGGGAGGTGGAAGAGAGGATTGGCAAAAGTATTCTGGGTAGGAGTAAAAGGAACAGAGTGGTCATTATGGGGGACCAACATCGGAAATGCTATGTACGTTGGATGGATCAGTTTTTGTCCAATGTGTACAGGAGGGTTTCCTGACACAGTATGTTGAAGGGCTGACAAGAGGGGAGGCCACACTGGATCTGGTGCTTGGTAATGAACCAGGCCAGGTGTTTGGTTTAGTTGTATGTGAGCACTTTGGGGAGAGTGACCATAATTCAGTTACATTTAGTTTAGCGATGGGAAGGGATAGGTACATGCCACAGGTCACGATTTATTGATGGGGCAAGGGCAATTATAATGCGATTAGGCAAGAATTAGGATGCATAGAATGGGGTAGCAAAATGCAGGGGATGCAGAAAATGGAAATATGGAGCTGGTTTAAGAAACAGATATTCCGTGTTCTTGATAGGTATGTCCTAGTCAGGCAGGGAGGAAGTAATAAGATAAGGGAACTGTGGTTTAGTATAGAAATTGCATTTCTTGATAAGCAGAAGAAGCAAGCTTATGTGTTGATCAGGCAAGATGGTACAGATGAGGTGATGGAGAGTTACAGATCAGCTAGGAAGGATTTAAAGAGAGAGTTAAGAAGAGCAAAGAGAGGACACGAGCAGTCTTTAGCAAATAGAATAAAGGAGAACCCTAAAGCCTTCTATAGATATGTGAGGAATAAAAGGATGCCTAGGGTAGGAATAGGGCCAGTCAAAGACAGAAGTGGAAAGTTGAGTGTGGACCCTGTGGAGATCGGAGAGGTGCTAAATGAACATTTCTCATTGGTTTTCGCTCAAGGAAAGGAGAATATTGCAGAGGAGAAGAATGAGGTGCAAGGTATTAAACTAGAAAGGATTGAGATTAGTTATGAACAGGTGTTATCAATTCTAGAAGGTGTGAAAGTAGACAAGTCCCCTGGGCTGGATGGGATTTATCCAAGGATTCTCTGGGAAGCTAGGGAGGAGACAGAAGAGTTTTGATATTTAGAGTCATAGAGTCATAGGGATGTACAGCATGGAAACAGACCCTTTGGTCCAACCCGTCCATGCCGACCAGATAGCCCAACCCAATTTAGTCCCACCTGTAAGCACCCAGCCCATATCCCTCCAAACCCTTCCTATTCATATACCCATCCAAATGCCTCTTAAATGTTGCAATTGTACCAGCCTCCACCACATTCTCTGGCAGCTCAATCCATACACATCACACCCTCTGCGTGAAAATGTTGCCCCTTAGGTCTCTTTTATATCTTTCCCCTCTCACCCTAAACCTATGCCCTCTAGCTCTGGACTCCTCGATCCCAGGGAAAAGACTTTGTCTATTTACCCTATCCATGCCCCTCATAATTTTGTAAACCTCTATAAGGTCACCCCTCAGCCTCCGACACTCCAGGGAAACCAGCCCCAGCCTGTTCAGCCTCTCCCTGTAGCTCAGATCCTCCAACCCTGGCAACATCCTTGTAAATCTTTTCTGAACCCTTTCAAGTGTCACAACATCTTTCCGATAGGAAGGAGACTAGAATTGCGCGCAATATTCCAACAGTGGCCTAACCAATGTCCTGTACAGCTGCAATATGACCTCCCAAATCCTGTACTCAATACACTGACCAATAAAGGAAAGCACACCAAACGCCTTCTTCACTATCCCATCTACCTGACACTCCACTTTCAAGGAGCTATGAACCTGCACTCCAAGGTCTCTTTGTTCAGCCTTACCATTAAGCGTATAAGTCCTGCTAAGTTTTGCTTTCCCAAAATGCAGCACCTCACATTTATCTGAATTAAACTCCATCTGCCACTTCTCAGCCCATTGGCCCATCTGGTCCAGATCCTGTTGTAATCTGAGGTAACACTCTTCTCTGTCCATGACACCTCCAATTTTGGTGTCATCTGCAAACTTACTAACTGTACCTCTTATGCTCACATCCAAATCATTTATGTAAATGACAAAAAGTAGAGGGCCCAGCACCGAACCTTGTGGCACTTCACTGGTCACAGGCCTCCAGTCTGAACAACAAACCTCCACCACCACCCTCTGTCTTATACCTTTAAGCCAGTTCTGTATCCAAATGGCTAGTTCTCCCTGTATTCCATGGGATCTAACCTTGCTAATCAGTCTCCCATAGAGAACCTTGTCGAATGCCTTACTGATGTTTATAGATCACATCTATTGCTCTGCCCTCATCAATCTTCTTTGTTACTTCTTAAAAAACTCAATCAAGTTTGTGAGACATGATTTCCCACACACAAAGCCATGTTGACTATCCCGAATCACTCCTTGCCTTTCCAAATACATGTGCATCCTGTCCCTCAGGATTCCCTCCAACAACTTGCCCACCACTGAGGTCAGGCTCACCAGTCTTTGGTTCCCTGGCTTGTCTTTACCGCCCTTCTTAAACAGTGGCACCATGTGAGCCAACCCCCAGTCTTCCGGCACCTCACCTGTGACTATCGATGATACAACTATCTCAGCAAGAGGCCCAGCAATCACTTCTCTAGCTTCCCACAGAGTTCTCGGGTACATCTGATCAGGTTCTGGGGATTTATCCACCTTTAACCATTTCAAGACATCCAGCACCTCCTCCTCTGTAATCTGGACACTTAGCAAGATGTCACCATCTATTTCCCAAGTCTATATCTTCCATATCCTTTTCCACAGTAAATACTGATCCAAAATACTTATTTAGTATCTCCCCCATTTTCTGTGGCTCCACACAAAGGCCGCCTTACTGATCTCTGAGGGGCCCTATTCCCTCCCTAGTTACCCTTTTGTCCTTCATGTATTTGTAAAAACCCTTTGGATTCTCCTTAATTCTATATGCCAAAGCTATCTAATGTCCTCATTTTGCCCTGCTGATTTCCCTCCTATTTTTTTTATACTCTTCTAGGGATTCACTCGATCTATCCTGTTTATACCTGACATATGCTTCCTTCTTTTTCTTAACCAACCCCTCAATTTCTTTCATCATCCAGTATTCCCTATACCTACCAGCCTTTCCTTTCACCCAAGCAGGAATATACTTTCTGTGCACTTTCGTAATCTCATTTCTGAAGGCTTCCCATTTTCCAACCGTCCCTTTACCTGCGAACATCTGCCTCCAATCAGCTTTCGAAAGTTCTTGCCAAATACCGTCAAAACTGGCCTTTCTCCAATTTATAACTTCAACTTTTAGATCTGGTCTATCCTTTTCCATCATTATTGTAAAACAAATAGAATTGCTGGCCCCAAAGAGCTCCCCCACTGACACCTCAGTCACCTGCCCTGCACCTTCTCTAGTAGGTACATCCACATACTGAATCAGAAAATTGTCTTGTACACACGTAAAAAATTCCTCTCCATCTAAACCTTTAACACTATGGCAGTGCCAGTGGATGTTTGGAAAGTTAAAATCCACTATCATAACTACCCTATTATTCTTACAGTTAGTTGAGATCTCTTTACAAATTTGTTTCTCAATTTACCTCCGAATATTGGGGGATCTATAATACAATCCTAATAAGGTGATCATCTCTTTCTTATTTCTCAGTTCCACCCAAATAACTTCCCTCAAAGTATTTCTGGGAATATCCTCCCTCAGCACAGCTGTAATGCTATACCTTATCAAAAATGCCACTTGGAGGTCACCACTGATGATGTTACCTAGCCAGGTAATGAATCGTCTGGATATCAAACCTACAGCTCAGCAAGCAAACCAATACCCTAAAAATGCCACACCCCCTCCTCTCTTGCCTCCCTTTCTATCCTTCCTGTAGCATTTGTATCCTGGAGCATTAAGCTGCCCATTCCTGAGCCATGTAATTGCTATGATATCCCAGTCCCATGTTCCTAACAATGCCCTGAGTTCATCTGCCTCCCCTGTTAGGCACCTTGCATTGAAATAAATGCAGTTTAATTTATTAGTCCTACATTGTCCCTGCCTGCCCTGTCTGTTTGACTCACTCCTGTTCTCAGCTGTACCCATCTCAGATCGATCTCTTTCCTCACGATCTCCCTTGGTCCCACCCCCCACCGACCTTACTAGTTTAAATCCTCCCAAGCAGTTCTAGCAAATTTCCCTGCCTGTATATCAGTCCCCATCAAATCTGGTACAATCCGTCCTTCTTGTACAGGTCACTTCTACCCCAAAAGAGATTCCAATGATCCAAAAATATGAATCCTTCTCCCATACACCAGCTCCTCAGCCATGCATTCATCTGCTCTATCCTCCTATTCCTGCCCTCACTAGCTCGTAGCACTGGGAGTAATTCAGATATTACTACCCTTGAGGACCTCCTTTTTAAATTTCTACCTAACTCTCTGTAATCTCCCTTCAAAGTCTCAACCTTTTCTCTTCCTATGTCGTTGGTTCCAATATGGACAATGTACTCCTGCTGGCACCTCTCCCCCCTCTCTGAGACATCCTTGATCCTGGCACCAGGGAAACAACACACCATTCTGTTTTTTTCTCTGCTGGCCACAGAAACGTCTGTCTGTACCTCTAACTACAGAATCCCCTAACATAATTTATCTCTCGGAAGCCGATGTACCCCTTGTTGCATTTGAGCGAGTCTCAATACCAGAAACTTGGCTGTTCGTGCTACATTCCCCTGAGAATCCATCACTCCCTACATTTTCCAAAACAGCATACCTGTTTGAAATGGGTATATCCACAAAAGACTCCTGCACTAGCTGCCTACCTCTTTTACCCTTCCTGGAGTTAACCCATCTATGTGACTTTATCTGAGACTTTCCCCCATTCCTATAACTGCCATCCATCACATACAATTGCTGTTGCAAATTCCTCATCGCTTCTATCTGTTTCTCCAATTGATCCACTCAATCTGACAAGATTTGCATCCAACAGCATTTATGGCAGATATTATCCACAGTAACCCTTAAACTCTCTTTAAACTCCCACATCTGACAAGAAGTACATATCAGTGCAAAGGCCATTTTTGCTCCTTCACAATCTACAGACCCAGAAAATAACACCATCTTATTCCTCTACAAATACTACCCCAGGTTAAATTAATAGCTATAGCTTATATTTTAAGTTTAATCAAGAGACTTATCTCCAAAAACATGTAATCAAGAAAGAATTCACTATATTCACTACTGCAGCCTTTCTCTTGGACAGACTTAAAAGAACAATAAACTTATCTAATTCTGTGCTGTGAACTTTGCCCAACAGTTCCTCCAAGATTAGTTGTGAATTTCACTGTTTGTTAACTTTCCCAGATTAACTCCGATATCCAGCAATACACAAATTCAAACAGCAAAGGCAGTAACTGTGCAGGTTTTCTCTCTCTCTCTCTCCTGTACTGTTCTCACCATGTGCTTCCTTTGTCTGCTCTTCTCCCTTTTAAACTGCTGATGGTTTGACTTTTTTTTTCCCCAAAGTTCCAAAACAATGCAACAGCATATAAAACAGCAATTGCTGCTTCTGGAATACGAGGAAATCACCTCCAACACCTAAAATACCTCAAAAAAAGGAGCAGCTCTTACAGCCAGAAATTTTTCCCATCCTCCACCTTGGATTACTCAGAATCCAGATCATTATCTACAGGTTTAGTACCAGACGACTGGAGGATTGCAAATGTTCTGCCCTAGTTCAAGACGGGCAGTAGAGATGACCCGGGAATTCTTGACCAGTGAGCCTTACTTCTGTTGTTGGAAGGTTTTTGGAAAGGATTATAATAAATAAGATTTATAATAATCTCGGAAGTAACAATTTAATTGGAGATAGTCAACATGATTGTGTCAAGAGTAGGTCATGTCTCACAAACTTCATTAAGTTTTTTGAGAAAGTGACCAAGCATGTAGATGAGGGTAAGGCAGTTGACATGGTATACGTGGACTACAGTAAAGCCTTTGATAAGGTTCCACATGGTAGGCTGATGGAGAAAATGCAGAGGCATGGAATTGAGGGTGATTTAGCAGTTTGGATTAGAAATTGGCTTTCTGAAAGAAGGCAGTGAGTGGTGGTTGATGGAAAATATTCAGCCTGGAGTCCAGTTACTAGTGATGTGCCACAAGGATCTGTTTTGGGACCACTGCTGTTTGTCATTTTTATAAATGACTTCAATACAGGCATAGATGAATGGATTATTAAAATTGCAGATGACACTAAAGTCAGTGGAATAGTGGCCAGTTTGGAAGAATGTTACAGGTTGTAGGGGGACTTGGATAAACTGCAGAATTGGGCTGAGAGGTGGCAAATGGAGTTCAATGCAGCTAAATGTTAGTTGATGTACTTTGGGAAGAATAACAGGAAAGCAGAGTACAGGGTCAATGGAAAGATTCTTGGTAGTGTGGATATGCAGAGGGATCTTAGAGTCAATGTACATAGGTTGATAGTGCACTTAAGAAGGCATATGGTGTGTTGGGTTTCATTCATTAAGGGATTGAGTTCCGGAGTCACGATATCATGCTGCAACTATGCAAAATGCTAATGCGGCCACACTTGGAATATTGTGTACAATTCTGGTCACCGTATTTCGGGAAGGATGTGGAAACATTGGAAATGGTGTAGAGGAGATTTACCAGGATGTTGCCTGGTCTGGAGGGAAGGTCTTATGAGAAATGGCTGAGAGACTGTGGTCTGTTCTCATTGAAAAGAAGAAGGCTAAGAGATGATTTGATAGAGACATACAAGATGATCAGAGGTTTAGAGAGGGTCGTCGGTGAGTCTTTGTCCTAGGATGATGATGTCAGCTTGTACGAGAGGGCATAACTACAAATTGAAGGGTTATAGATTTAAGGCAGATGTCAGAGGCAGGAGCTTTACTCAGAGAGTGGTAAGGGCGTGGAATGCCCTAGGTAATGTAGGTAGTTCAGACACATGAAGGAAATTTAAACAATCCTTGGATAAGCACATGGATAATGATGTAGGGGGACGAGCTTAGAGTAGTTCACAGGTCGGCACAACATTGAGGGCCGATGGGCCTGTTTTGCGCTGTATTGTTCTATGTTCTATATTCTATGGTGGGTATCACGATTGCAAGGGGATCAGGATTGGGAGCTGAATATTCAAGGATGTACATCCTATCAAAAAAGCCCAGTGGCCAGAGGCGTTGGGGATTGCTTATGAGTAAGAAATGAAATCAGATCAACAATAAGATATTAAGTAGGGTCGGATGCTGTACAATCTGTGTGGATAGAACCTGGGAACCACAGAGGTTAACTGGAATATTCCTGCAGTACATCTGGTCAACAACATCAGATTATCACAGCTCCGCTTTATTCACATTGAAACCCAGGGCGATAATATGAACTGTTTGGAAACATTGCTGCTGAAGGTAGTTATGACGTGAAGAAGAGGCACAAGTCACTGGGGTTCCCTTCTTCAGAGGCCAGACCGGATGCAATTCCCAATCAGCGAATGAAGATTTATTTCTCTTCTTGTGAATTATCCGAATGAAAATAAATTGGTCACACACAGAACACACACCTGAGCCAGCCAGAATCAGTCCAGCGCATACAGCCATCCAGAAGAACAATGGTAGCAGATACACAGGAAATCTATCACGCAAATCCCCATACAAGGATCTCACCATTCTGAGTTAGATATGTCTCACTGTTCCTTCAGTGTCGCTGGGTCTAACTCATGCAACTCCCTCCCCAGCGGCATCATGGGTTTTCAAAGGTTCAGCAAAGTAACTCATCCCCCCCATCACTGGGGTAATTAGGGATGGGCAGCGAATACTATCCACGTGAGGGACAGCCATTTCCCAGGAATCCGTTTCTAAAAGTTCCCGTTTCAAACCGGACACCGACGATCAGCCCGGGACAAGTTGAGAAGTGGAGCTGGAGAGCGAAATCAAAGTGAAAGGCAATGATGACTGGGAGGGATGAGGCAGGAAGTGAGCGTGGAGCTGGTGGTACAAGGCTCATTGTCGGTGCGAATTGGCCAGCATTTACTGCCCACTGCTCACATTGACTCACAGACCACTCCTGATCAACTCACCACAATGAGTCTGTTCCTCTTGGTGCGAGGTTCCATCTGTGTGTATTAACATGGTTAATGGGTCCCGAGAGGATGAACGTATCCTCTATATCCTGTCAGTTTAAGCAGGTGCAAATATCAGTTTTAAACCAAGGCAAGAGCAGATTCTCTCTTTCTGTGTATTTTCAGCGGAGTATGTTCAGCTGTGATGTCTGTGTTTGCAAAAGCAATTCTCGCCAAGCATTGTTACAGAAAAAATCAATCTCCGAGTGACTGTGAGCAAGTGGTTAAGGAAATGCACAAATGAATGGGAAAAGCAGAGTTCAGTGTAACGTCGTGGCTTAGTTGGTTAACGTTCCTGCCTCGTAAACTTGGCGGTGCCTGTGCCTTACTTTCAAGGTTTGTTGTTTAACTTCTTGCAAATGCCATGTTGTTGATCCAGGATGTGGAAGGAGACAACTCTAAATGCTCCCTGTGCTTGAGCTCAGCCTGCTATGATTTGGTTCTCCCCACCCCTGTCGCCTGCATTGGCCCTATCCGTGAGTGCTGTTTCTTGTTCACTATCAATTCAATCTGGAGTATCTTACCTCTGTTCCACAAGCACATCTGCTTCTCATCTCCTTTTACTCTCATTCCTTCATTCCCCGTTTGGTAGGAATAACAAGCTGAGGCAGGAGACGCTGCAGACTTGCCAGGGAATGTTGTGGTAATGGCTCAGACACCACGAGCTGATCCACGAGAGATTTTTCTGGCGGATTATGAATTCCATCTAGAATTCTAAAGGGTCATAATAGTTGTAAGAAAGAAATGCCTCCTACCCTCAGGCCTATTTGACAGAAACATTATCCGGAGGATGTGAGCCCAGTTCTGGACACTCCAGCCTGGAGGGAGAAAGCCTCTCAGCAGCTTCACTGTCAAACTGTCTCCGAATGTCAGACTTTTCAAAGAGCAGAAATGGGAAATGAGGGATATGGATAGACAGATGGTCGGAGAATGTAAAAGGTCAGGTGGATACACACAGACAGACACAATCAGAGGCACATATTGAGGTAGACACTGAAAAGACCAAATCTCCACTAGACATGGCTGCTACCTGTCGGAAAGGAAAATAAAAAGATAACCGTTTAAACGCGGCCTTTCACCAGCTCAGGGCAACGGAAGCAGCATTATAGCCAGTAAAGTCCTCTTACATTTGTAAATTTGATGTTTGTAAGGTAATGAGAGATTTTGATAAATATGTTGATTCGACAGATAAAACTGATCATTTCCCCGGCATTCTAACATAGAAATGCTTCACTAACTTGATTCTGTCGATCTGTAATATTAACTCTGTTTCTCCTCACAGACTCTGCCAGTCCTGTTGGGTTTCTCTATCAATTCCCGTTTTTGATTTAGATTTACAGCATACGCAGTTCTTTGTTTTGTGTTTAACTAAACAGTATTTGGGACCAAATCAATTATCTGCCAGCGAAAATCTGTCAGAAAACCTCACTGCACGGTAATTGAGCAGAGTGGGACTCCCATTCCCTGACGGGGAATCGAAACAGGCCCACGGTGGTGAGAGCTCTGAATCTGTACCACTGGGATAACAGGGAAGACGGCAGAAGCTGTCGTCTAGTCCCAGGTTCCAGCAGTTGGCACCTAGCCTGGTGTGTTCCGATGTTTCAAGCGCTCATAGAAATGGGATTATCCCTGTAACCTCAAATGAAAGAATGAACAGGTTTGAAGTTTGAGATGGTGGAACTATGTTAAACCTCTCTCATCCCCATTTTCACCCATAGAGAGGGACACTCATACATATTGCCCAAAAGTTCCAGAGACTTCAGGATTATATCCGCTCCATGTGCTTCATATCTGCTCCCCGTGTTCAGACAAAAAGCAGCTTTCGGCGGGGATACCGTGATTTATCCGTACAAAGAGCACCTTTCTTGTGAGCTGGGATTGAACAGTGAGCAGAAATAATCCCACACACTACTCATGTGCAAATTCCAATTTAAAAGAAAAAACATTCCCTGCGAGTCCTGAGAATCTGACTGGGCAGCACCCAGCAGAAATTCCTCACGAAAAGCAACGGACGCACGGCAAACTACACACTTTCATGTCGCGTGGGTTTCTGCTTCTATCCCTGTCTCACCTCCAGCTTCGCTAACCATCCAGCTCGTAACTAAATGAGCTGTTTGATTAAAATACAGGCAGATGGTGAAGCCAGCCTTGACCTGGAAAGCAGGGCCAGAGTACAAGACACGCGACAAGCGAGGGGCTTGCACACAGTTGGGTAAAGGGACCCCGGGATCTCATCTTCCGGACTTTCTCAGATACTGGTCACAAGAATGTTCACACTGCCACTTATCCCCAGTCACAATGTCCCAGTAGATAACGTGTCTGACACCAGATCAGAGCAATGTCGTTTGGACTCTTTCCTGGCTCGGGTGAATTTTTGCAAACATTGTCCTGTCATTTCACAAACTGAGCTGATTGCAGCCGATAGGGAGGAATGCAGCCCAGGCAAAGGCTCTTCGGCCCATCAAGTCCAAGCCACTCAAACACAAGCCACTGAATGCTCTAAGCTCATTCTGCATTACCTGCACCATACCCTTAAATACATTGGCATGGCAAGGACATAGCAGAATGCTTCATCACTGTTATGAAGGAGGGTTTTTGCCTAATCCACCCTGCCAACCAGTGGACTGCAGATTCCCACCATTAGCATTCTGTGTGTGTGGGATATAGATAAAATAGTGTTATTTCTGCAATCATAATTACTTATGCAAGGTAAATGCACTCACACCAATGTATAATTGTTTCAGCCAGAGCTGAGCTGAAAATGTGTTGCTGGAAAATCGCAGCAGGTCAGGCAGCATCCAAGGAACAGGAGATTCGACGTTTCGGGCATAAGCATCTCCTGTTCCTTGGATGCTGCCTGACCTGCTGCGCTTTTCCAGCAACACATTTTCAGCTCTGGTCTCCAGCATCTGTAGACCTCACTTTCTCCTCAACCAGAGCTGAGTCAACAAAAATGAAAACTATGTGGAGGAAATATATAATTGTTTTTGTATTAGCTAAAATGTGCAGACATGAATGAAACATGCCTGTAAACAATGGTAGATGTTACAGACAGGTAGATAAGGTGCTGTGAGGATGTAGGTTAAGCCAGAAATGCTTGTACAAGCAGTAGTTATAAGCATCTGTTTCCCACTTTTGCAAAAACAGAAAATCAAACCCCAATTAAAAGGTCAAAAGGATCAATATTGTTGGGGAAAGGGAGGAAATGTCACAGGTGGGGGAAGTAGATAATCGTTAAGAAGGATATACCAAACAATGGGCCACAGCAGGATGTGGTGAAATGACCAAGTAAAACTTGGACTTTGTTATGCACAAGGCTGGATAAGGCAAGAGATAAACAATAGTAATGGGCACCGGGTTTGGAGTAGTGAATCCTACATAAGATATGTACTTGCTAAACTCTGTGTGCCTTACTTCAGGCACCACGCTTGCAAGTGTATAATAAACATACTGATTGCTTCAGATCTTGTCTCAGACTGAAATTATTGATTTGAATGAGCTTTGTTTCTCACAAGTGGGGGCTTGTCCAGGATGTTCTTCCATCGCCGGAGGAAGTGGCTGGCTCTGGACGCTGGGAAGATGTATCCTGTTCCTAATTGAGGAGCGGTCTTGTGTCCCGGTTTGGTCCGCTATCTTGGGCAGCTGAGACGAATCCCACAAGAGAGACATCTGAATCAGACAATGAAAGGAGGTCAATAGAAAATACAGCAAAAAGGGGCCAGGCAACTCTGTGCACAGACCAAGGTAAGAAAACTGACTTTTAAGTAATGCCTTGGTGGCCGGGAAAAGGGGTATTTAATCGCTGAGGGACTGGCGAGGGCCCTGAGAAATGGGGGGGTAGGCAGAGTAACTGTCACGGAGTAAAGGAAGAAAAAGTCCCTGGTAACATTCCTCCTGAAAGTCTGTTGGGGAGGATGTTGCGGGAATGGACAAGTAACACTTGTACAATGGCAAAAGATAAAATGAAAATGATTAAATATCGTTGGACTAATGATTAAATATTAGTATGGACCAAAGAACCAATCCTTTGTCCGGCTGTCTTCTGGCCAAAGTATGGTTCGGACAAGGATTGGGTATGTCAAAGTTTAGAGTTGTATGTGAATAAAAACAACCTTTTAGTCAAGAAGAGGCGGACTATGCGTCCTGTTGGAAGGGCAGTTTGGGAATGATGGTAGTAAAGACAAAGGATTCCCCCTGTGCCCCACCAAGTCCCTGGGATCCTCTTGGCTGTTTGCCCCCTGCTTTACCATAAAATCAGATTAGGTGAAAATGGGGGAGGAGGTGAGACAGACAGACAGGGACAGGGAACGGATGACCCACAAGAGGAGGACGAAGGGGCAGTGGACAGGGATGTTGTTGTTCCCGACCCTCAATCCTCAACAAAAGAAAGGGAAGACAAAGTAGATGTAGAGGAGGCCTCAGGTGTACTAAACCAAAGCCTAAGGGGAAGAAACAAAAACAAAAAAAGGGGAAGAATGTAAAAACTTATCCCCTTCGGGAGGTACCAATAGAGGACAAAGAGATTGGGTTTGTAAGGCCCCCCCCCACGCCCTCCCCCACCTCACCAGTGGGGAAGTCAGAACATTTAAAAAGGAGATGAAGGTCCTGGTTGAGGATCCGGTAGGGTTGTCTGAACAAATTGATCAATTTTTGGGGCCCAGTCTGTATACGTGGGCTGAGTTAATGTCTATTTTGAATATACTATTTACTGGGGAAGAAAGGGGACTTATACGGGGAGCAGCCAATAAAATATGGGACAGGGAACATCCCATTGGAGATGGGGATGATGGATAGGGAGAGACAAAGTTTCCCCTCAGAGACCTCCAGTGGGAAAATCAAAACCCAGAGCATAGTGAAGAAATGAGGGAATTGAAAGACCTGATTCTAAAAGGAATAAGAGAGGTAGTTCCAAAGTCGCAGAATTTGACGAGAGCCTTTGAAATCAGACAGGAGAAGTATGAGACTCCCCCAGCTTTCTTGCAAAGATTAAGAGACTCAATGCGGAAATACTCTGGAATGAACCCTGAGGACCCAATGGCACAGGGTCTTTTGAAAGTACATTTTGTGACAAAGGCATGGCCAGACATAGAGAAAAAGATACAGAAGATAGAAGGGAGGAGCAAAAAACCATTAGATGAATTGTTAAGAGAGGCACAGAAAATGTTTGTAGAGAGAGAGGATGAGAGACAAAAACAAAAGGCAAAAATGATGGTAGCTACGGTTGATGAGGTAGTTAAGAAAAGAATGGAACTAATAGTGAGCAACCAGACCGGCGGGTGGCAGCATATAGGACAGAGAGGATGAGGGAGAGAACAAGGAGGACCATTTGAGAGAGGGTTCGGGCGACAGGGGTAGAGATGGAAGTCTCCACAAGCAGGATACTATTATTGCAGAAAAATTGGTCATTTTAAGCGGGAGTGTCCTGATCTACAAAGGGAAGAAAGGGCAATTCCGCTTATGAATTTTGATGAAGAATAGGGGTATCAGGGGTTCCTGCCCCCGGAGACCCACCAGGAACCCTTGATAAACTTGAAGGTGGGACCCTGTAGGGAAGAGATAGTCTTCCTAGGAGATACAGGAGCAGCACGGTCATCACTAAAGTTTAAACCAAAGAAAGTAGGAATGTCAACACAGTCAGTAACTGTTTCCGGGGTAAAAGGGAAAGGATTTACTGTTCCAGTATTTGAACCTATGATGATAGAAGGTCCTAAGGATAGGGTCACAGGGGAACTGTTGTATATCCCTGATATAGGAAGTAACTTACTAGGGAGAGATTTAATTATCCTCTTAGGACTGGAGATTGGAATTCAGGAAAAATAATTAGTTGTACAAATGGCGATGTTGACAGAGGATGTGGAGAGAGAGATATACTCTATTGTATGGGCTAGAGAAAGGAATTGTGGAAAAAAACAGATTCCTCCCCTAGAAATAAGTTTAGAAAGGAAAGGGGACGTTGTCTGTGAGCGACAATATCCCATTTCCATAGAAGGTAAACGAGGACTGCAGCCAGTAATTGAGGGACTGATTAGAGATGGATTGTTGGAGCCATGTATGTCTCCTTATAATACCCCAATTCTACCAGTGCGGAAATCTGATGGAACTTATCGATTGGTGCAGGGTTTGAGAACATTGAATCAAATAGTACAGATCAAGCATCCAGTGGTGCCAAATCCCTGTACGTTATTAAGTAAGATCCCTCATGACCACAAATGGTTTAGTGTGATAGATTTAAAGGATGCCTTTTGGGCTTGTCCCTTGGTGGAGGAAAGTAGGATTTTGTTTGCCTTTGAATGGGAAGCTCCCAAGACAGGACAGAAACAGCAATACCGGTGGACCGTGCTCCCCCAGGGGTTTACGGAATCCCCGAATTTATTTGGACAGATGCTAGAATAAATATTGGAGAAATTTAGCAGCCCCAAGGGGACTGCCCTGTTGCAGTATGTAGACGACCTCTTAGTAACAGGAAAAAGAAGAGAAAGAGTAGTCGAAGTCACTAACAAATTATTGAATTTTCTGGGCCAGCAGGGACTGCGAGTATCTAAAAGCAAACTACAATATGTGGAGCAAGAAGTGAAATACTTGGGACATTTAGTTAGTGAGGGAAAGCGAAAGATAAGCCGGGAACGGATAGAGGGAATAGTGGGGATGCTGCTGCCCAGGACTAAACGGGAGTTACATAAATCTTTGGGTCTAATGGGATATTGCAGATTGTGGATTGATTCTTATGCTCAAAAGACGAAGAAATTATTTCTCAAACTATTAGAGGAGGAGCCAAAGTGTCTAAGTTGGGATGATGAGGAAAAAGAACTCATTGAGGAACTCAAAAGAGATCTGATCCATGCCCCCATGTTAGCCTTACCTTCTCTAGATAAACCTTTCCACCTCTTTGCTACCGTGGATAAGGGAGCCGCTTTGGGAGTATTAACCCAGAGGTGGGGAGGAATGAAACAGCCAGTAGCAAATTTTTCAAAGCTAATGGATCCAGTATCCCGGGGGTGGCCTGAGTGTGTGCAGGCCGTGGCTGCCACTGCACTATTGGTGGAGGGAAGCAGAAAGCTTACATTTGGGGGACCCCTAATAGTAAGCATTCCACACCAAGTGAGAACGATCCTAAACCAAAAAGCTGGACGATGGTTGACAGACTCGCTGATTCTGAAATATGAGGCAATATTAATAGAAAAGGATGATCTAGTATTGGTCACGGACAATTGTTTAAATCCAGCTGCCTTTCTTTGGAAAGGGGAAGGAGAATCTCCTCAGAATCCAGGGCACGACTGCCTTGACACTATAGAATACCAAACTGAGGTTCACATGGACCTGAGAGATGTTCCACTTCATGCAGGAGCCCGACTTTTTATAGACCGATCATCCCTGGTGACTGAAGGGAAAAGACATAATGAATATGCAGTCATAGATGGGACGAAAGGTAGTGTGGTCGAGGCAGGAAGGTTGTCAAATGGGTGGTCAGCTCAGACCTGCGAACTCTATGCATTGGAAAGAGCCCTTAGGGCATTAGACAAAAAAGATGGAACTGTATACACTGACTCCAAACATGCCTTTGGTGTTGTGCACACTTTCGGAAAGATATGGCAGGAAAGAGGACTGATCAATAGCCGGGGGAAGGAATTAGCACATGGGGAGTTGATTAAACGGGTCTTGGAGTCCCTATTACACAACCGAGAAATAGCGGTAGTGCATGTAAATAGTCATCAGAAAGGAAATGAACCAGAGTTAGGGGGAATAGATTAGCCAATGAAGTGGCTAAGGAAGCAGCCCTGAGCCCACAAGAAGTGATTCATTCCCTAATACCTACTGTCCCAGATTCTCAGGAATCTCCTACATTTACTGAAAGAGAGGAAAAAGAATTGCAAGATTTAGGGGCTGCAAAAATAGCAGACGGGCATTGGATGTTACCTGATGGAAGGGAAATGTTAAACAAAATGATGATGCGAGAAATTATGTCTGTCTGACATCAAGGCAGCCACTGGGGAGTACAAGCAATGTGTGATTTGGTTCTTAGGGAAGATGGATGTAAACAAATATATACAATTGCTAAACAAATATATGAGGGATGTAATTATGCAGAAAGTCATGAGAAAACAGACCTTGGGAGGAAGAGACCCGAGATTGAGACCCTTCCAGAGTATACAACTAGATTAAACTGAACTACCCAGAGTAGGGAGACTAAAATACCTCTGGGACACCCGCACAAATTAACCCAACCGCCCTGTGGCTGAACACTTTAACTCCCCCTCCCACTCCGCCAAGGACATGCAGATCGTTGGCCTCCTCCATCGCCAGACCATGGCAACACAACGCCTGGAGGAAGAGCGCCTCATCTTCCGCCGAGGAACCCTCCAACCACATGAGATGAATGGAGATTTCTGCAGCTTTCTCATTTCCCCTACCTCACCTTATCTCAGTCCCACCCCTCGGACTCAGCACCGCCTTCTTGACCTGCAATCTTCTTCCCGACCTCTCCGCCCCCACCCCTTCTCCGGCCTATCACCCTCACCTTAACCTCCTTCCACCTATTGCATTCCCAACGCCCCTCCCCCAAATCCCTCCTCCCTACCTTTTATCTTAGCCTGCTTGGCACACCCTCCTCATTCCTGAAGAAGGGCTTATGCCGGGAATGTTGATTCTCCTGCTCCTTTGATACTACCTGACCTGTTGCGCTTTTCCAGCAACACATTTTTCAGCTTCTTCCCTTCGACCAAATGTTTACCTATAGCTCTCTTGAGAGTACAAACAGCCCCAAGGAAAGAGTTGGGACTATCCCCCTATGAAATCTTATTTGGATTACCTTATCTGGGAATGAATGGAGAATTACCAATTCCTGAAACTAAAGACTTGTTCTTAAAGAGGTATATACTGGGCTTGTCCTCCACTTTGTCTTTCCTCAGGAAACAGGGTTTATTGGTACAGACTCCACTCCTTGAATTCACAGTTCATCCCATCCGGCCAGGAGATTGGGTTTTAGTAAAATCATGACAGAGACTAAATTGTAACTGGACTGGGAAGGGCCGTATCAGGATCTTTTGACCGAAACGGCAATAAGGACAGTGGAGAAAGGCTCACTACACTCGGATCAAAGGCCCAGTGGAATCTCCAGTTGAGGAAGAAATCTGGACAGCCGAATCAATGCAAGAACCGCTGAAACTCAACCTAAAGAGACTTTGAGTAACTGCTAATACAGTGGCGACGCGAGCGCGCGATTATTTCCATAGGATTGCATATTAGGTCTTTTTGTGCTTCAGCATTTTTTTAGAATGCTGGGCATGCTTAGAGTTATGATGCTAGCCCTCTTAGTATCGGGATTTTGTCAAATATCATTTTCATACGTGTTATTAACGGTTCCTGAGTCTGATAATTCATAAGTAATAGACGCTGATGCATGCAGCTTAGTAAATTGTGAGGATGTTGATAATCAGAGACAGTACCGCAGCTCAGAGATACATCTTAAGTCCTATGGGGATGGCCTTGGGGTTGGTACTTGGTATAATGGTCTCTTCACAGTACACTGGACCCCCTTCCAACCAGCTCTCGATTGTCCCGATAAAAAGTGTAACTCAATATACTTAACGATAAAGAAAACCACATGGCACAAAGCAGTTCTGGGGGGCGGGGGGGCACCTATGAGATACAATTAAATGAAACATTTGGGATAGAAATGAAAGCAAACGGGAATGATTTCTCAGGCTGTTGTTTTCGAATTAGTGTAGGACAGGGAAAACGGGCAGAACTACTGGATAATAAGGTACAACTTTTCACCCCTCCCGATGACCTTAAAGTAGTAAAAATTATAGAGGTAAAGGACTCAAAACAATCCATTGAAATAGAAACTGGAAATGGGGATGCAAATGCCTGAGTTGAATGGGTAAAGTATACTGTAAAAAGTCTGAATAAGAGCAATTGCTCTGCATGTGCCTCCGGTAGGCCAGTGGCCCAGGTGGTTCCCTTTCCGCTTGAGTGGAAGCGAGACAGGAAGGGCATGAAATGTATGATAGTCCTGTATCAGGATGAGACTGCATGGAATGATAGGAACTCTACCTCCCTATCTCTGATGTTCCCTCCCTTGGAGAAGAAAGATTCAAAAGCACCCCCCCTACATTTTCAGCCGCAGTCGGAAATCACACGTTGTGTGTGCGTAGATGAGGTACAAATCGGTCTAAAGATTTGGGGAGCTGAAATTATGTACACAGATTAAGAATGTCACTGAAACGGACAAGGGAGGGAACTACTCAGCACTAAAGGTTCCCTGAGCGGATCTGTGGTGGTACTGTGGAGGCAAAATACTGAGACCCACCTTCCCTCCAGATTGGAGAGGGATAGATGCAATTGTACAATTGGCAATTCCATTTACCCTGGCATTTGAGAAAGAAAAGATAGTAGGGAAACAGGAAAGGAGTAAGCGATCACTGTTAGACACTTCTTTCGATGACAGGATTTATCTTGATTCTGTAGGAGTCCCGAGGGGGGTACCTACTGAGTTCAAGGCTCGTAATCAGATTACAGCAGGCTTTGAGTCAGCTCTCTTTTGGTGGGTAACAATTAATAAAAATGTAGATTTGATAAATTACATTTTCTATAATCAACAGCGATTTATATATTATACAAGAGATACGATTAAAGGAATATCAGAACAGCTTGATGTGACAAGTAGGATGGCATGGGAAAACAGAATGGCCCTTGATATGATTTTAGCAGAAAAAGGGTGTGTGTGTGTGTGTGATGTTAGGAGGCAGCTGTTGTACCTTTATTCCTAATAACACTGGGCCTGATGGTTCAATTACTCGGGCCTTAGGGGGATTGACAACCTTAGCAGAGGAACTGGCAGGTGAATTGGTCATGCCACACGGGGAACATTTCCCGGGCCAGTTAAACACCCAAACTCTGCAGCAGGAAACTGGAGCAGTAACAATGGCTCTCTTGGATAGTAGCAAACTACCAATCCTGTGGCTAATAGCCAAACGCACTGACCTGGCAGTTTGCACCATTCCCTCGAGCAGATTATCAGTGCATTTAGGTTTCAGCCTGGCCCTGTTCTCCTGGAATGACAATTGCCCTCTATTAGTTTTACGTTTCCAACATAAAGCCTGGGACATTCATTGTGAAGACATGGAAACAGTCTGATCCAACCCTCTGCAGAGTCATCCATGTCACCAGGAACCAGCTCTCCTCCAATCTAACCGTCCCCTTCCAATATATTGTCTGTTTCCGAGTTTTCCCATTGTCTCGGAACAGGGATGGGGTCTGAATATCTGGAGCAGGATCGAGAATTTTTTCAATGTCCCAGATTACTTCATGTCCCGACAACATGAGAATAAATGTCCCAGTGTCTGAAAGAATGAGAAGCTACCTTGACTGTATTTGCTCAGTTGGACAGCTCCTCTGAATCCACATCTCCAAGAGTTTCTAAAAGTCACAAAGCTGAAGACTGATGTTCTGTTTTGTTCCACTGACAACTGACAACTGACAATATTTCCACCTACCACCTGACAAAGTTTCCCAAGATCTCTTCACAATCCTCCACGGTGCACCACAGAAAGGGAGGTCATGGAGGAGGATTGAAAAATGTGTTGCTGGAAAAGCGCAGCAGGTCAGGCAGCATCCAAGGAGCAGGAGAATCGACGTTTCGGGCAAAACCCTTCTTCTTCCTGAAGAAGGGCTTATGCCCGAAACATCGATTCTCCTGCTCCTTGGATGCTGCCTGACCTGCTGCACTTTTCCAGTAACACATTTTTCAGCTCTGATCTCCAGCATCTACAGTCCTCACTTTCTCCATGGAGGAGGGTTGTCTGTAGGGTCAGTATGACGGGAAGTCAGGAACAGGTGTTATGAAGTTATTGGTGTGCTGTACTTTTCAGAGAGTGGAAAGGCAGGCAAGGACTTAGCAGAATACTGGAAAAATTAAAATGTAACATTTTGTCCAACAGCTATCAGTAACTGGGTTGCTATGAGATTAAAAAAATCAAATTCGGCCAATCAGTTTAAATGATGCGGTAAGGTACCAAAAACCAACCCAGTTTGAATTTAGTATTTTGATAATATTAAAACCAGTGAAGTGATCTGATGTTTTGGGGTATAAGTATCAGACATTTTGAGCAAACAGCAGCCAGCACCAACAAGATTGTTTGCAGAAAGATGTGCTCTCTGAAAGCTGCCTTTATCTATTAAAGACCTTGAAGCAGAATCCCCAAGTAAAGTAAAAGCAAAGAAGACAGGAATACAGAGAAGAACCGAAAGCTGCCAGATTTTTAAATAAGAAGTTTTTTTTAAAAATAGCTTGATCAGACATTTTTTGGAGTGGTATTGTAGAGGGGGAGGTAAAAGATAGGTTTAAGAGAAAGAAGTTGTAAATAGTTTTAGTTAATATATTGTGTGTCAGACTTAAAGGACAAAGTTGTTATTTTTTATTTTAAATAGTGACTACTGCAATACTTCTTTGCCTCTTGAATTTTAATGGATTACATCACTGGGTGAATCTTTGCTGTGTTGCTGGTATAAATTAGCAGAGCGGCTTACTCCACGTGGTAACAGTTTGTGGGCCTGTCGTCAGAAGTTGAACAGTTTGCTCAATGAAACCAAGAGTAGAGAACACTGGTAAGAGTTTACCACAGGTTAAAAAAAGAAGCCCAAGAAGGTGGAAAGTAGGTGAAAGGCCTTGGGAGTCTCCACTGCAGTAAAGTGGGGCATGTAAAGTCACAGTGCTGGTTGTTAAAGAAAGGTACTGCTGGGGAAAATCTGGTAAAAGAAGCTATGCCAGTGGCATTAGTGAAAGTGGTAAAAGAAACCCAAAGAAGAGCCGAGGAGCTGCATGAGAGTGCACAGCTGAGGCATGGACTGGGTATGCAGTTAGGATGTGACCTTTACAAAGACTTTGCCTTGGAGGGATGAAATTTACTCAGAAAGGACAGGGGAGAAGAACAAGAAATTATAATTTGGGAGATATAGTATCTGGTAATAAAATTAAACAAAATTGAATTTGTGAAAGCAAAGGTGACGTTCTTGGGACATAACACCAGTCATGGAAGGTTGACCCCACAGAATGCAAAGATGAAAGCCATCAAGGAATTTCCATGATCAACCTCGAAGAAAGAGGTGCCTTGATTCTGAGGACTAAGTGGATTCTATCAGAAGTTTGTTCCAAACTTCAGCAGTGTAGTGGTACTATGAACTGACTTACTGAAGAAGAACACAAAGATTCTGTGGACAGAACAATGCCAGGAGGCATTCGACCATTTGAAAGCAATATTAACCACTGCACCAGTTTTAACTATACCAAACTTTTCAAAACCTTTTCAAGTTGCCATTAATGGAGATGGAGTTATTCTGCTACAGGAAGATGATGATGGAATTGAACTGCCAGTTGGTTACTTTTTGAAGAAACTCAGCATCCACCAGAGAAGGTAATCCATGATCAAAAATGCACTATTGAGCTTTACAGCATTTTAATGTGTAAGTGACGAACAATGTGTCAGAGTCGGATGTGTACAGGGATCACAATCCTGTTACATTCTTAGAACGGTTTAAAGACAAGAATATGAGCATGTTTCATTGAAGTCTTATATTACAGACATTTAATTTTCATATCACACATTGTGGGTCATAAGAATGTAACTGCAGATGCATTATCGCGGATTTAACTGATAAAGACAATGTTACATATAGGACGTAGTTCATATGAGCTTAGATTAAAGTTATCTGGATGTTTTGGTAATGTGTTTAATAAAGAATAGAAAACACATGAAGCCATCTTTACATTATGATGGTTCATTTTTTCTTAAGTGGGGAAGTGTTATGAAGTTGTAGGTGTGCTGTACCTTTAAGAAAGTTGAAAGGCTGGCAAGGACTTAGCAAACACACAGAGTACTGGAAAATTAAAATGTAACATTTGGCCAAACAGCTAGCTGGGTTGCTACAAAGCAAAAACCAAATTCAAATTTGGTCAATCAGTTTAAATTATGCCCCAAAATAGCAAACTCTAACCAAGTTTCAATTTGGTATTTTGATAATATGTTTTGGGGTATAAATATCAGACATTTTGAACAGTTAGCCCAAGTGACAACCAGCAGCTGCCACCAACAAGACTGTTTTGCAGAAAGATCTGCTCTCTGAAAGGTACCTTTATCTGTCAAAGACCTGTGAAGCAGAATCCCCAAGAAGAAGAAGAAGAAAAGAAGACAGGAATACAGAGAAGAACCAAATGCTGCTTGGTTTTGAAATCAGAAGCTTTTTAAAAAAAATATAATCAGGATTTTTTTATTGGAATACTATTATTGAGGGGGAGGCAAAAGATAGGAGAAAGGAGTTATAACTATTTTTAGTTAATATTGTCTGTTATACTTAAAGAATGAAGTTGTTAATTTTTCTTTAAATGTTGACTTTTGTGATAGTTCTTTGCCTCTGAAATCTTAACAGATTACAGCACGGGGTAAATAGTTTTTGTGTTGGTGGTTTAAGTTGGCAGAGAGGTTTGCCTCCTGTTGTAACACAGGAAAGGAGCAGTCACTTCATTGGGAGTTTTCAACAGACTCCTCCCCCCCCAACCCCTCTCCCGACCCCAACTCAGAGTAGTAACAGAGACACGAAGGAGCAAATTGGGAAGCAGATTTTCGAAAGGTGCAGAAGTAAAAGAGTTTTTGTCATGGGTGACTTTATCTTCCTTAATATTGCTTGGAACCTCCTTAATTCAAATAGTTTGGATGGAGCAAGTATGTCCAGGAAGGGTTCCTGACTCAATATGTAGATAGGGCGACTAGAAGGGAGGCCATATTGGATTTGGTGCTTACCAACAAAGCATGCCATGTGTCTGATCTCTCGGTGAGAGAGCATTTTGGTGATAGTGATCACCTTCATTATAGACATGGAGAGGGTTAGGGAGCAGACCGCATGGGAAAGTATTTAATTGTGGGAGGGGGAATTCGAATGCTATTAGGCAGGGGCTTGGTTACCAAACTTGGGAACATATGTTATAAGGGAAATGGTCAACAAAAATATGGAAATTGTTTTGGCAGCACTTGTGGATAGTGCTGGACAGATTTATACTACTGAGGCCAGGAAGGGATGGTAGCTTGAAAGAACATTGGGTGACAAGGGATGTGGACTATCTAGTCAGGAGGAAGAAGGATGCTAACTGAAGGTTAAAGAGGCAAGGATCAGACAGTGCTCTAGACAGTTACAAAGCAGCGAGGAAGGAACTGAAGAATGGAGTTCAGAGAGCTGGAAAGGGTGATGAAGCTTTAGCAGGTGGGATTTAAGAAAACCCCAAAACATTCTACACTTACGTGAGGAACAAGTGGATGGCCAGAGTGAGGGTTGGGCTGATTAGGGACAGTGGAGGGAACTTATGCCTGAAGTCAGAAGATGTAGGGGAGATCCTCAATGAATACCTTCAGTATTCACTACTGAGAGGCAACTTGACTCTTCTGAGGTTTAGCTAGAACAGGTTGACATTAAAAAGGAAGATGTGCTGGAAATTTTGAAAATCATAAGGATAGATAAATCCCTGGGGCCAGATGGGATAGACCCAAGGTTACTACAGGAACCAAAGGAAGAGATTACTGTGCCTTGGGTGATGATCTTTGCTTACTCATTGTCCACTGGAGTAGTGGCAGATGATTGGAGGGTGGCAAGAATAAGTCCTTTGTTAAAGAAAGAGAATAGGAATGATGTCAGGAATTACAGACAAGTCAGTCTCACACCTGTGGTGGGTAAAATAATGGAGATAATTCTGAGAGTTAAGATATATGATTACTTGGAAAACCATAGTTTGATTAGAAATAGTCATTATGGCTTTGTGAGGGACAGGACATGCCACACAAACTTTACTGAATTCTTTGAGGATGTGACAAAGGACATTCATGAAGGTAGAGAAATAGATGTGGTGTACATGGATTTTGGCAAGGCGTTTGATAAGGTTCCACGTTGTAGACTTTTTCAGAAAGTAAGGAGGCATGGATACAGGGAAATCTGGCTGTCTGGATACTGAATTGTCTGGTCCATAGAAGACAGAGGGTGGTAGTAGATGGAAAGTATTCAGCCTGGTGTTGGTGACAAGTAGTGTTCCACAGTACTGGGGCGTCAGCTCTTTGTGATTCTTATTAGTGACTTGGATTAGGAAGTGGAAGGGCGGGTTATCTAATAGCACAAAGGTTGGCGGATTGGTAAATAAAGTGGAAGGCTGTTGTAGGTTGCAATGGGACATTGGTAGAATGCAGAACTGAGCTGATAAGTGGCTGATGAAGTTCAACTGGAAACGTGTGAAGTGATTCACTTTGGAAGGTCAAATTTGCATGCAGAATAGAGGGTAATGGGCAGGACTCTTGGCAGTGTGGAGGTACAGAGGGATCTTGGTGTCGATGTCAATAGATCCCCTGACGTTGCCACCGAAGTTGATAGAATTGTTAAGAAGGTGTATGGTGTGTTGGCCTTCCTTAGCAGGGCATTAAGTTGAAGAGACATGACGTAATGCTGCAGTTCTATAGAGCCCTGGTTAGATGACACTTGGAACATTGTATTCATTCTGGTTGCCTCATACAAGGAAGGATATGGAAGATTTAGAGGGTGCAAAGGAGATTTACTGGGATGCTGCCTGAACTGGAGGGTATGTCTTATGAAAAAAGGTTGAGGGATCTATGGCTTTTCTCGTTGGAGTGAAGAAGGGTGAGAAGTGACTTGATAGAGGTGTAACAGGTACTGAGATGCATAGATCGAGTCGATAGCCAGAGACCTTTTCCCATTACGGATATAGCTATCATGAGAGGATATAATTTTAAGGTAATTGATGGAAGGTTTAGGGTAGACGTCAGAGGTGGGTTCATGGGGCAGCACGGTGGCACAGTGGTTAACACTGCTGCCTCACAGCGCTAGAGTCCGGGGTTCAATTCCCGCCTCAGGGAGTTTGCACATTCTCCCTGTGTCTTCTGGGTGCTCCGGTTTCCTCCCACAATCCAAAAATGTGCAGGTTAGGTGAATTGGCCATGCTAAATTGCCCGTAGCATTAGGTGAAGGGGTAAATGTAGGGGAATGGGTCTGGGTGGGTTGCACTTTGGCGGTGTGGACTTGTTGAGCCGAAGGGCCTGTTTCCACCCTGTATGTAATCTAATCTAATTACATCAGACAGTGATGGGTGCGTGGAGTGCACTGCCAGCAGTGGTAGTAGAATCAGATACATTAGGGTCATTGAAGCAACTCTTGGTTAGGCAAATCGAAGGTAGTACACTGAACAGTATGTCGGTTAATCTGATCTTAGAGTAGGATAAAAGGCTCGGCCAACATCGAGGGCCGAAGGGCCTGTGCTGTGCTGTACTGCTCTATGTTCTAAGTCCAGAGGTGAGACTGTTTTGTGGAGAGTTTGACAAGTTTAGGAATGTTCTCTTTGCAGCAACGGAACTTAAATGAAGCCTGTTTATCATGATTGGGCTGGGCATAGTTGATGGAGCAGATTGGCAGAATCTATTTTCACTGATCTGGGTCAGTTTCCAGAGGACTGGGCTTTCTGGTATTTATTGAAATACAGACAATACTTCATACTGTCTCGCTTTCCTCGTCTCTGTCATAGATTTTCTCTTCCCTCTGATAACGATATGCCTGTCTTCCAGTATCTTAAAAGGTTTGAACACCCTCTTTATGTAGGCACTATCACTGAAACAGTTTTTAACTCATTTTCGGTTCCTCATACCAAGGTCATAACAACTAATTTACACCATCTCCCAGTTTTGCCAGGGTTATTTTCCAGACAAATATATGGGAAACAGAGAGCAGCTGAGCTCACAAGTCATCACTTAGTTTGGGGGACAGTGTGAGTATGTTCCTTGTGAACTGGGTTTACTGATGCTCACCATTAATTGGAATACTCTCGCCATGGATCACGAAAGTATAGTTTCCACATTTGGGTATGGACAGGAACTTGGGAAGGCTACCATGAGCAGTCCAGGAAACACATTTTCTGAGACGGTCCATTATTTTCCGTATAGATACTTTTGTTGGACAGTACTGGGCTGGAATAAGGAAAGGCCGACCACAGAGAGGAAAGTTAAAAAAAAGGCCAAAGTGGTGACAAATTACTAGGTAAATGAAAGTAGCAGTTCCGCTCGGTCAGGGAAATTCAGCAACATTTATAAACGGTGCGGGAATATCAGAAGATCAGGTTTTACAGAATCAACCTTCATCAATGCATTTCAGCAGCATGCGGAAACTGGCGTTGTCCGAGCATCCATGCTTGCACGAAAAGCTGCGAACAAGAATATCTGAAGAACAGTCCTTCCGGACCTGAAATGTTAATTGTTTCTACCTCGACAGAAAATTCCAGATCTGCTCAAGTGCCACTGCAGGGTGACTGGTTTAAATTCAACATTTCTCTGATGACTCCGATAACACTTGCAGAGTACCTGTATAGAGACATTTGCCATAACCATCCTAGTTTATAGAAGTGAACATTTACAATAGTTGGATTCTGGGTAATCCAAGATGGAGGACCGGAAAAATTTCTGGCTGTAAGAGCTGCTCCTTTTTTTGAGGTATTTTAAGTGTTGGAGGTGATTTCCTCGAATTCCAGGAGCAGCAATTACTGTTTTATATGCTGTTGCATTGTTTTGGAACTTTGGAAATAAAAAGGCAAAACAACAGCAGTTTAAAAGGGAGAAGAGCAGACAAATGAAGCACATGGTGAGGACAGTGCAGGAGAGAGAGAGATAGAGAGAGAGAGAGAGAGAGAACGAACGAACGAACGAATGAATGAACGAACGAACCGGCACAGTTACTGTCTTTGCTGTTTGAATTCATGTATCGTTGGACATCGGAGTGCGTCTGGTAAAATGATCAAACAGTGAAATTCACAACTAATCTTGGAGGAACTGTTTGGCGAAGTTCACAGCACAGAATTAGGTAAGTTAATTGTTCTTCTAAGTCTGTCCAAGAGAAAGGCTGCAGTCGTGAGTATAATGGATTCTTTCTTGATTACATATTTTTGGAGATAAGTCTCTTGATTAAACTTAAAATATAAGCCATAGCTATTAATTTAACCTGGGGCAGTGTTTGTAGAGGAATAAGACGGTGTTATTTTCTGGGTCCGTAGATTGTGAAGGAGCAAAAATGGCCTTTGCACTGATATGTACTTCTTGTCAGATGTGGGAGTTTAAAGAGAGTTTAAGGGTTACTACGGATTATATCTGCCATAAATGCCATTGGATGCAAATCGTATCAGATTGAGTGGATCAGTTGGAGAAACGCGATGAGGAATTTGCAACAGCAACTGTATGTGATGGATGGCAGTTATAGAAAGGGGGGAAGTCTCAGATACAGTCACATAGATGGGTTAACTCCAGGAAGGGTAAAAGAGGTAGGCAGCTAGTGCAGGAGTCTTTTGTGGATATACCCATTTCAAACAGGTATGCTGTTTTGGAAAATGTAGGAGGTGATGGATTCTCAGGGGAATGTAGCACGAACAGCCAAGTTTCTGGTATTGAGACTAGCTCTAATGCAACGAGGGATACATTGGCTTCCAAGAGATCAATTGTGTTAGGGGATTCTGTAGTCAGAGGTACAGACAGATGTTTCTGTGGCCAGCAGAGAAAAAGCAGAATGGTGTGTTGTTTCCCTGGTGCCAGGGTCAAGGATGTCTCAGAGAGGGTGCAGAATGTTCTCAAGGGGAAGAGGGGCCAGCAGGAGTTCATTGTCCATATTGGAACCAACGACATAGGAAGAGAAAAGGCTGAGATTCTGAAGGGAGATTACAGAGAGTTAGGCAGAAATTTAAAAAGGAGGTCCTCAAGGGTAGTAATATCTGGATTACTCCCAGTGCTCCAAGCTAGTGAGGGCAGGAATAGAAGGATAGAGCATGGCTGAGGAGTTGGTGTATAGGTGAAGGATTCACATTTTTGGATCATTGGAATCTCTTTTGGGGTAGAAGTGACCTGTACAAGAAGGATGGATTGCACCTAACTTGGAAGGGGACTAATATATTGGCAGGGAAATTAGCTAGAACTGCTTGGGAGGATTTAAACTACTAAGGTGGGTGGGGGGTGGGACCCAGGGAGATAATGAGGAAAGAGATCAATCTGAGACTGGTACAGCTGAGAACAGAAGTGAGTCAAACAGTGAGGGCAGGCAGGGAGAAGGTAGGACTAATAAATTAAACTGCATTTATTTCAATTCAAGGGGCCTAACAGGGAAGGCAGATGAACTCAGGGCATGGTTAAGAACATGTGACTGGGATATCATAGCAATTACGGAAATATTGGTTCAGGGATGGGCAGGACTGGCAGTTTATTGTTCCATGATAGAAATGCTACAGGAAGGATAGAAAGGGAGGCAAGAGAGGACGGGGAGTGGCATTTTTGATAAGGGATAGCATTACAGCTGTGCTGAGGGAGGACACTCCCGGAAATACATGCAGGAAAGTTATTTGGGTGGAACTGAGAAATAAGAAAGGGGTGATCACCTTATTGGGATTGTATTATAGACCCCCCAGTAGTCAGAGGGAAATTGAGAAACAAATTTGTAAGGAGATCTCAGCTATCTGTAAGAATAATAGGGTAGTTATGGTAGGGGATTTTAACTTGCCAAATATCGACCGGGACTGCCTTGGTGTTTAACGTTTAGATGGAGAGGAATTTCTTAAGTGTGTACAAAACAATTTTCTGATTCAGTATGTGGATATACCTACTAGAGAAGGTGCAAAACTTGACCTACTCTTGGGAAATAAGGCAGGGCAGGTGACTGAGGTGTCAGTGGGGGAGCACTTTGGGGCCAGCGACCATAATTCTATTCATCTTAAAATAGTGATGGAAAAGGATAGGCCAGATCTAAAAGTTGAAGTTCAGAATGTAAGATTGCTCGCTGAGCTGGACGGGTTGGACTGAAGGATCTGTACATCTCTATCACTCTAATTTGCTGTAAAACCTAACTCAAAGCCTGATCCAGGAACGAAAGAAAGGATTGCACCAGCTAAGCAAAGACCTAGTTAGATCACAACAGGAGAACAGGGTATAGATTGTTCTTCATGCCCTTCTGATGTTGAGCTCCTGTTAATGGAAACTATCCACAGCTCATCATACGATGTTTGAATAATGCCCAGTCGCTCTATTCGCAGGTGCAGTGAGCAAATGGAGGAAAGTGATGACTACATCCCTTGCATCCGGTGTGGTCTCCTCTATATCGGGGAGATAGGGCGCCTTCTCCCAGAACATCTCTGGGACACCCGCACCCATAATCCCAACTCCCCTCCTGCTCTGACAAGGACATGCAGGTCCTGGGCCTCCTCCACCCCAAACTGTGACAACCTGGAGGAAGAACGCCTGCGTAATATTCCACCTTGCGACCCTGCCACCACACGAGATAAATGTAGACTTCAACAGCTTCCTCATTCTCCCTCCCCCATATTATGCCAGTCTAAACCTCCAACTTGGTACTGCCCTCCAGACCTTTCTATCACACCTCCCTCTGATCTATCACCGTCTCCCCCACCTTCATCGCTTTCCCAGCTACCTTCCCCCAACCTCCTTTATCGCTCAGCCCCAACCCACAGGCCTCATTCCTGATTAAACGCTTATTCCTGAAACATCGATTCTTCTGCTCCTCAGATGCTGCCTGACCTGCTGTGCTTTTCCAGTGCCAGACTCTTGAAATGGAGGGAGGTGTCAGTATGGCACTGTCAATTCTCTCTCACTTGAAATCCAAAATATGAGGATTAGGAGTGGTTAAATGCTTTCCTGTGAGGCACAAAGAAGGGCATAACACAGCAGGTAGAACTTTAGCAACATTTTAGAAAAAAACTTATTTGGCTCTGTGCTCAAAACGTGATTCCAATTATAAGGAGTCAAGATTTTCTGTAATTGTTTATTCAGTAACAACATTGTAATAAGATAATGGTCCCTGGATCACTCTGGTGAAATGGTATGTCAGCATCAGTTCCTTAGTTCACTCCCATAGGGCAATCTGGCTGGAGTCACTAATAACAGTGCCTCAATTATGTCTCAATCAACTAACGGAATCCTGGAGGAGCTATTCATTTTGAGAACAAACCAAATCCAACAGAAAAATACGAGCTTTGGGATTACAATACAACCTGTAACTTTCCCTCTATCAGTCACAATCCTGATTTTGAACAGTATATTTTTCTTCGCGCTATTGGGTCAAAGTTCTGGACTTCCTGTGAGTGACCTTCCTTTAATAGACAGTTCACATCTTCTGACGAGGCAATTTCTCATCTCACCTCCCACGATTTGAAGGGGAAACAGCAGCTGGCCGGTGGGTTTAAAACATTTATCTCTATCGAGTTATCTCAATGGCCTCAGTCCTGTCTGAGTTTCCAGCCTAATTCTTCCACTGTTACCTACTCGGGGACATTCACTTATTTCTCCCAGCTCTGCTCAGTTTTGGGCAAGTATGGATCAGGAGCATGATTTGAATCATGATTTTGAATCATGATTTGAATATTGCTGCTTTTGTGTTCATTGAACTGACGTTTTGACAAGAGTTGAAGCACAAAAACACTCTCTTTGTGAAACTACTGGTTAGAAGAACAGCAGCTGTGAGGAAGAGACACAAAATGACATACCTGTCCAGAAATGACAGTGAATGTGAGTAGAACTGGTGAATTTGAAAATAGTTTTATTGAGAGTTGGGAAGAGGTTGAGAATTTTCCTGATCTTTGTTCATTGGTTTATTGCTGGCAAATACATCAAAAACAGCCAATATGCGTCGAGCTCTTTTGTTCTTCAATTCAAACAATACGATTCAAGCTCCTTTGAGCACTGTTTCTCATTATGGCCTCAGGGAACAGGACAAAACGAATTTGTTCACTTGACAACAGGGTATTGGACAGACATTAAACAAAATTTTGATTTGTTTTTCAAATATGTAGCAAAAATAGCAAAACATTTCAGTTCCCTGGTTAACGGAGTCATGTTCTAACTATCAAAGCTCCTTGCAGCTGATACAAAGATTTGGATAGACTAATGGGGCAAAGAGACAACCACATTTTCAATTATTTAGACTGTAAAGCGGGATGTTGTTTTTGCTGCATTTACCAATATAATTCATAGCATTAGGGCTTATTAAATGTGCTTTGAACCATGTTGATGTAACTTCAGTATTTGTACAAGAGGCACTGTAATGTCTCAAGAAGAGGACTCATGCCCATAGCTGGTCTTGTTCTCCAGATACTGGATCTCATTGCTCATGTTTCAAATTATTTTCCAAAGACCTGAAGAGATGTCCTTTAACCCTGCCATCTGACAGGAATCACAGCTTTCAGTATTTGTGATGTTCGAGAAGGTTTGTAGCTCAAGTTGAAGTTCAGATTGTGAGATTGCTCACTGAGCTGGAAAGTTTATTTTCAGACATTTCATCACACTGGTGTTATGTCCTACTGCAGAGAACAATACTGTATCACCCCAACGGCTCTTGTCAAAATGTCCATGTACTCGATCAGTTCAATGTCCTGTTGCAACTACATTCCTATTTTCACATCAACACTGTTTGTACAGAAATGATACACACTTTTCACTGTATTCCATATTGAATATAAGTGACAACAAAGGAAATTCTTCATTTTCAGCTTACATAAAATGCCAGTTGAAGCAAATGTCTATGAGGGACTGGCTATAAGCAGGAGAAAAATTAAATTGCTCTCACTGTTAAGATAATTATTTATTTCCATGTCTATTACTTCTAAACTGGTCCAAAACTTAACGCAGTGTCCCCTACTCTTTGTTGACATGGAACCCAACAAAGACTGTCCAGCACACAATGACAATTTTGAATGATGTTGTACAGAATTTGTAATGTTAATCACTTTTAATGATAATCTCCTGACATTCTTGTTCCTTTTCTCTTGTGTTGTGGATTTATGACAATGGAAGCGTTTTTCAGTAGGACAACTTCTCCCCTTCAGGTTTAATTTTTCCAAACCGGGATATTTTTATTTAAAATGAATCATATCTGTACTGCCACTTTTGGAGAGAATTGAGGCAGAATGGAAAAGGTGACTTTGAGATGTACCTTTAATTTCTCATGGAGAATTAACTGGAACTGGCACAATTTGAAAGAAACTAATGATTATTCTGATAAAATCAACAAACGGTTCTGAAAATAAAACAACACTTAAAATCTCCATCTTCTTTTCACAAACTCGGTGATTGACAATGTTTAAGACTTAAACTAAATATGAGCAGCAGCCGATGCACGTTATATTTTATTCTGACGCCTGAAATATTTGTATAGTTGCAGCATGATATTGCGACTCCAGAACTCAGTCCCTCTATGAATGAAACTCAACACACCATATGCCTTCTTAACTGCACTATCAACCTGGGAGACAACTTTCAGGGATCTATGTACATGGGCTCTAAGATCCTTCTGCACATCCACACTACCAAGAATCTTTCCATTGACCCAGTATTCTGCCTTCCAGTTATTCTTCCCAAAGTGCATCACCTCACACTTAGCTGCATTGAACTCCATTTGCCACCTCTCAGCCCAATTCTGCAGTTTATCCAAGTCCCCCTGTAACCTGTAACATTCTTCCAAACTGTTCACTACTCCACTGACTTTAGTGTCATCTGCAAATTTACTAATCCATCCACCTATGCCTGCGTCAAAGTCATCTATAAAAATGACAAACAGCAGTGGTCCCAAAACAGATCCTTGTGGCACACCACTGGTAATCGGATTCTAGGCTGAATATTTTCCATCAACCACCATTCACTGCCTTCTTTCAGAAAGCCAGTTTCTAATCCAAACTGCTAAATCACCCTCAATTCCACGCCTCTGCATTTTCTTCATCAGCCTACCATGTGGAACTTTATCAAAGGCTTTACTGAAGTCCAAGTATACCATGTCATCTGCCCTACCCTCATCTGCATGCTTGTTCACCTTCTCAAAAAACTCAATAAGGTTTGTGAGACACGGCCTGCCCTTGACGAAACCATGTTGACTATCTGAAATCAAATTGCCGTTTGCTAGATGATTATAAATCTTATCTCTCAAAATCCTTTCCAAAACCTTTCCTACAACAGAAGTAAGGCTCACTGGTCTATAATTACCTGGGTCATCTCTGCTTCCCTTCTTGAACAAGGGCACAACATTTGCAATCCTCCAGTCCCCTGGAGGATTGCAAATATCAAAGCCAAAGGCTCTGCTATCTCCTCCCTAGCTTCCTGGAGAATCCTAGGATAAATCCCATCAGGCCCAGGGGACTTGTCTACTTTCACTCCTTCTAGAATTAACAACACCTGTGCGTAACTAACCTTGATCCTTTCTAGTCTAATACCTTGTACCTCATTCTTCTCCTCTGCAGTATTCTCCTTTTCCTGAGTGAACTCTGATGAGAAATGTTCATTTAGCACCTCTCTGATCTCCACACTCAACTTCCCATTTCTGTCTTTGACTGGCCCTATTCATACCCTAATCATCCTTTTATTCCTCACATATGTATAGAAAGCTTTAAGGTTCTCCTTTATTCTATTTGCTAAGGACTGCTCGTGTCCTCTCTAAGCTCTTCCTAACGTGCTCGTTAAATCCTTCCTAGCTGATCTGTAACTCTCCATTACCTCATCTGAACCATCTTGCCTCATCAACCCATAAGTCTCCTTCTTCTTCTTAAGAAGAGATGCAATTTCTGTAGTAAACTACAGTTCCCTTATCTTATCTCTTCCTTCCTGCCTGACACGGACAAGCTATGAAGGACACGCAATATCTGTTCCTTAAACCAGCTCCACATTTCGATTGTCTGCATCCCCTGCATTTTGCTCCCCCATTCTATGCATCCTAATTCTTGCCTAATTGCATTATAATTGCCCTTGCCCCATCGATAACTCTTGACCTGTGGCATGTGCCTATCCCTTCCCATCGCGAAACTAAACGTAACTGAATTATGGTCACTCTCCCCAAAGTGCTCACCTACAACTAAATTGAACATCTGGCCTGGTTCATTACCAAGCACCAGATCCAGTGTGGCCTCCCCTCTTATCGGCCCTTCGACATACTGTGTCAGGAAACCCTCCTGTACACATTGGACAAAAACTAATTGATCTGATGTACTAGACTATAACATTTCCAATCAATGTTGGGAAGTTAAAGTCCCCCATAGTGACCACCCTGTTCCTTTTATTCCTACCCAGAATAATTTTGCTAATCCTCTCTTCCACCTCCCTGGAACTCTGCAGAGGCCTATAAAAAACTCCAAGCAGTGTGACCTCTCCTCTCCTGTTTCTAACCTCAGCCCACACTACCTCAGTAGATGAGTCCTCATCAAAAGTTCTCTCAGCCACCATTATACTATCTTTGACTAACAAGGCCACGCTTCCCCCTCTTTTACCACCTTGCCTATTTTTAATGAAAGATCTAAACCCTAGAACCTGCAACATCCATTCCTCACCCTGCTTGGTCCATGTCTCCGAAATGGTAAAAACATCGAAGTTCAAGGTACCTCTACATGCTGCAAGCTCACCTAACTTATTTTGGATACTTCTGGTGTTGAAATAGACACACTTCAAACCAGTTTGCTGTCTGCCAGCATATTCCTGTGACCCTGAAATCCTGTCTCTATCCTTCCTACTCTCATCCTCCTGTGCATTGCAACTACACCTCTGGTTCCCATCCCCCCCGGCTGAGCTAATTTAAACCCACCCGAATAGCATCAGCAAATTTCCTACCCAGGATATTAGTATCCCTTTGGTTCACGTGAAGACTGTCCTGTTTGTACAAGTCCCACCTTCCCCAGAATGAGCCCAATTATCCAATAACCTGAAACCCTCCCTCCTGCACTATCCTTGCAGTCCCGTGTTTAGCTGATACCTCTCTCTATTCCTTGCCTCTCTATCACATGACATGGGTAACAAACCAGATTAACAACTCTGTTTGTTCTAGCTCTCAGCTTCCAAGGTAGTTCCCTGAAATCCTGCCTTACATCCCTGTCCCTCTTTCTACTTAGTCATTGGTACCTACATGGACAACAACTTGTGGCTGGTCACCCTCTCCCTTCAGGACCCCAAAGATACGACCCATCTATTCACTGCAGATATGAACTCTGGAACCATTATACAGATGGGAAGGCAGCGGAGCTGTGAGCTGATGTTGGAATTGAAACACAAAGAGGTTTTACGCTGTTTGGATGTCACTGTCAACAATTAGCCAATCATCAGAGACACGAAAATTCACACTCTCCTCATCTTGCAAAAATGTCTGCTTCAATTCATTTTGGTCACTCCACCTCCAACTATCTTTTAATATCTCGCCTGGTGATTTGAATCGGCTTTTAATGGCTGCAGACTTTCTAACTGACAGGTGTTAAGCCGTGGAGCTATCTCCTTCACATTTTTATCAAGCACTGCCTTTAAATCAGGCTATTCACATAACAATTGGGAAATGAAAGATGGATCCGAAATGAAGGATGTCATCAGAATCGCCATTGCCTTGTCAGGAGAGTAGACTAAATTAAGCCTCGCTGCACTTCGACTCAGTTTGTTTTAATCCTGGTTGCACGCAATAGTAGTTGAAAATGTGTTGCTGGAAAAGCACAGCAGGTCAGGCAGCATCCAAGGAGCAGGAGAATTGACGTTTCGGGCATGAGCCCTTCTTCAGGAATGAGGAAAGTGTGCCAAGCAGGCTAAGGTAAAAGGTAGGGAGGAGGGACTTGGGGGAGGGGCATTGGAAATGCGATAGGTGGAAGGAGGTTAAGGTGATGGTGATAGGCCGGAGTGGGGGTGGGGGCGGAGAGGTCAGAAAGAAGATTGCAGGTTAGGAAGGTGGTGCTGAGTTCGAGGGTTGGGACTGAGACAAGGTGGGGGGAGGGGAAATGAGAAAACTGGAGAAATCTGAGTTCATCCCTTGTGGTTGGAGAGTTCCTAGGCAGAAGATGAGGCGCTCTTCCTCCAGCCATTGTGTTGCTATGGTCTGGCGATGGAGGAATCCAAGGACCTGCATGTCCTTGGTGGAGTGGGAGGGGGAGTTGAAGTGTTGAGCCACGGGGTGGTTGGGTTGGTTGGTCCGGGTGTCCCAGAGGTGTTCTCTGAAACGTTCCGCAAGTAGGCGATAGGACTCCTTGGCAGAGGCCTCACTTTCATTCCCCTATGCTCTTGGATTAGCGAGTTCAACACGCAGTGAGACATCGAACAATTCTTCCGCCGTCTTCACCTCCACGCCTACTTCTTCAACCAAGATTCTCGCCCACCCACTGACGACCCCTTCTCCCATCTCCAACACACCCCATCCACCTGGACACCCTGTGCTGGCCTCTTACCTGCCCTCGATCTCTTCATAGTCAACTGCCGCTGCGACATTAACCACCTCAACCTCTCCACCCCCTCACCCACTCCAACCTCTCACCCTCGGAACGTGCAGCCCTCCGCTCTCTCCGTTCCAACCCCAACCTCACTATCAAACCGGCAGACAAGGGAGCCGCGGTAGTAGTTTGGCGCACCGACCTTTACACCGTTGAGACTAAACGCCAGCTCACGGACACCTCCTCCTACTGCCCCCCTGACCATGACCCCACCTCCCACCACCAAACCATCAACTCCCAGACCATCCGTAACCTCATCACCTCAGGGGATCTCCCATCCACTGCCTCCAACCTCATAGTCCCACAACCCCGCACCGCCTGTTTCTACCTCCTGCCCAAAATCCACAAACCTAACTGCCCCGGCCGACCCATTGCCGAACTCATCACTGCATACCTCAACACAGTCCTGTCCCCCTTAGTCCAAGAACTCCCCACCTACATTCGGGACACCACCCACGCCCTCCACCTCCTCCATGATTTTCGCTTCCCCAGTGCCTTACCCTCACCATGGACATCCAGTCCCTGTACACCTCCATCCCCCATCACGAAGGACTCAAAGCTCTCTGCCGCCGTACCAACCAGTACCCTTCCACTGACACCCTTCTTCGACTGACTGAACTGGTCCTCACTCTGAACAACTTCTCTTTCCAATCCTCCCATTTCCTCCAAACCAAAGGAGTAGCCATGGGCTCCAGCTATGCCTGCCTCTTCGTAGGATATGTGGAACAGTCCATCTTCCGCAGCTACACTGTCACCACCCCCCACCTTTTCCTCCGCTACATTGATGACTGTATCGGCGCTGCCTCGTGCTCCCACGAGGAAGTTGAACAGTTCATCCACTTTACCAACACCTTCCACCCCGACCTCAAATTTAGCTGGACTGTCTCAGACTCCTCCCTCCCCTTCCTAGACTTCTCCATTTCTATCTCAGGTGACCGAATCAACATGGACATTTACTATAAACCGACTGACTCCCACAGCCACCTAGACTACACTCTTCCCACCCTGCACCCTGTAAAAACGTCATCCCATATTCCCAATTCCTTTGTCTCCACCACATCTGCTCCCAGGAGGACCAGTTTCAATACCAAACAACCCAGATGGCCACCTTCTTCAAAGACCACATTTCCCCCCGGACGTGATCGACGATGCTCTTCACTGCAACTCATCCATTTCCCGCTCCTCTGCCCATGACCCCTTTCCCTCTAATCGCCACCAGGACAGAACCCCACTGGTCCTCACCTACCACTCCAGCAACCTCCATATACATCGTATAATTCGTCGTCATTTCCGCCAACTCCAAACGGACCCCACCACCAGGGATATATTTCCCTCCCCTCCCCATCAGCGTTCCAAAAAGACCACTCCCTCTGTGACTCCCGTCAGGTCCACACCCCCCACCAACCCAACCTCCATTCCCGGCACCTTCCCCTGCAACCGCAAGAAATGCAAAACTTGCACCCACACCTCCCCCCTTACTTCCCTCAAAGGCCCCAAGGGATCCTTCCATATCCACCACAAATTCATCTGCACCTCCACACACATCATTTACTGCACCCGATGTGGCCTCCTCTATATTGGGGAGATAGGCAGCCTACTTGCAGAACATTTCAGAGAACACCTCTGGGACACCCGGACCAACCAACCCAACCACCCTGTGGCTCAACACTTCAACTCCCCCTCCCACTCCACCAAGGACATGCAGGCCCTTGGACTCCTCCATTGCCGGACCATAGCAAGACGACGACTGGAGGAATAGCGCCTCATTTTCTGCCTAGGAACTCTCCAACCACAAGGGATGAACTCAGATTTCTCCAGTTTCCTCATTTCCCCTCCCCCCACCTTGTCTCAGTCCCAACCCTCGAACTCAGCACCACCCTCCTAACCTGCAATCTTCTTCCTGACCTCTCCGCCCCCACCCCCACTCCGGCCTATCACCCTCACCTTGACCTCCTTCCACCTATCGCATTTCCAACGCCCCTCCCCCAAGTCCCTCCTCCCTACCTTTTATCTTAGCCTGCTTGGCACACTTTCCTCATTCCTGAAGAAGGGCTCATGCCCGAAACGTCGATTCTCCTGCTCCTTGGATGCTGCCTGACCTGCTGCGCTTTTCCAGCAACACATTTTCAGCTCTGATCTCCAGCATCTGCAGTCCTTACTTTCTCCTGCATGTAATAGTAATAATCATGGTAACTTTGAGCTGGCTGGTATCTCATTACTGGTTGACTGAATACACTTGCCCACAGGGGAGTAATTGAACTATTCCTCTCCAGTCTAAATGTGTAAGCGTGTCATAATTTCATGCCTGTCTTTAAAACTGTGCTGCATTTGAACATTTGAAAAGTTCTTTAATAGTTGGTGTGCACTCAGGCATTTAACCGATAATACTCTTTCTCTCACTCGGAACAGGTGACTCAACAATATGGATTCGCTGGTGTGGAGTGACCGAGTGAATGTTTTTCCACACTCAGAGCCCGCCAGAGCCTCTCCCATTTGTAATTTATTCTTCTGTTTGAATGAATGACTGACCCCTTCCCACAATCAGATCAAGTGGGTGGGCTCTCTCCTGTGCGTATACGTTGATGGATCAGTAGGTTGGATGATCAAGTTAATCCCTTTGCTCAAATGGAGGAGATAAATAGTCTCTCCCTAGTGTGACAGTGTCAATGGGTATTTGAATCCTTTTCCATACTTCTACAATTTTCACAAGGCGAGTGTGTGTGTGTGTGTGTGCGTACGAGAGAGAGAGTGAGTGAGAGAAGAGACAAAGAAAGATTGCATCTCTCAAATTGGATTACCTGTGAATACATTCACTCCCTTTTGGGAATGGTGTTTAATTTTATTAGATTTAAATTGCTTCTGCTGTCAGAGCCCTGCAACATCCTGTGTGTGTTTATTTTGTTTTTTTTCTCCAGTCACATGGATGAGCGGAACATAGGTAGTTGAACTTTGTAGAGAAGCTTTGGATAGTTTATTAAAGTTACTAAGAAGCAACAGTTTAGATACAATGCATAAGTTAATTCATAAAAGAACAATAAATAACTCACGACAATTGACGAGTTTTCACTAATGCCACAGGACGAATAGGAGTGCATTTCATTAAAGTTGCTAAGGCAAACTCCCGCTGTCCGGCCGATGTCTGAGGGACTGCTAACCTTTAGCCTTCCTCAATCTTTTCTCATTCATCTTCTATCTGAATATAACAGCACCCTTACATGGATGCTATCTGCAATAACCGCCTGCCTGCCAATCCCTTATGATATGTCATATTCATCATGTTTGTCAATTACTCATTTAAATCCTTATTGCCAAAGGTAAAACAAAATCAAGATAATAGTGCATACTTCCCAAATTCATTTGAAGTTTATGTTTCATTCCTTTTGTGAGGAAAACATATATATCCTAAACACATCATTGTTAATGTAAGACACATCACGCCATATAGTTTCTTGGACTTCAACTCAATTGAATGCTGTGATCTTGGCAATCTTGGTACAGATTGCCAACAGTGGGCGGCACTGTGGCACAGTGGTTAGCACTGCTGTCTCACAGCGCCTGAGACCCGGGTTCAATTCCCACCTCAGGCGACTGACTGTGTGGAGTTTGCACATTCTCCCCGTGTCTGCGTGGGTTTCCTCCGGGTGCTCCGGTTTCCTCCCACAGTCCAAAGATGTGCGGGTCAGGTGAATTGGCTATGCTAAATTGCCCGTAGTGATAGGTAAGGGGTAAATGTAGGGGTATGGGTGAATTGCGCTTCAGCGGGTCGGTGTGGACTTGTTGGGCCGAAGGGCCTGTTTCCACACTGTAAGTAATCTAATCTAAAAAAGATCTTTTTACGTTTCTTTGAACTTCTTCTGTCTGTATTTATTTTGTGCATGTGGAAAGAGCGGGGAAATCTTACCTAGGCATTTATCAGGAAATTTGCTTCCCAGGAAATATTAGAGGAAAAGTTACCTTGGGTATTTATGGGACTCCAAATACACTTGCAACACCGAAGATCAACAGCGTTCAGCCTCAAAGACCAAATTCACTTTGTCATATGAAAACAACAGTAAGCAACATAGTGCAGATATCCTTCTCCCCAAGAAACCAGGGACATTTTGCACTGAAATCCCGGCCTGGTGTTGTTGCATATCTGGGTCATCACACAAATGCTTTCTGATTCTATAGGGGATACAATGTCTCTGGGTTGGGGGCGGACAAGAGTATATATCAGATGAGAACAAGTGGAGAGATGAAAATGCTTATTGCTCTTTCACTGGTTTAAAGCGAACAGCGAGGGTGGTGAAAGGATACATAAGTGTATTCTTCAGCTCATGTCGAAACTTGGACTGTGTTACTGCATAAATGAAGATGTTAGTGCAGGAGCTGAGCAGTTGAAGCATATTGGTCATCTCTTGAAAGATGTACTGTGGATCATTGAAATCCAGACCAGTGAAGTAGGCCTCACCTGCAATCTGCACGTAAAGAAAATGTGCAACATAGGTCACCCACAGTAAAAGGAAGCTGAGAGAAATGGTAAACAGCAGGACAATGGACTTCTTGCGATTAGCCATTCCTGGATCTTGTCGATTCTCAGCAGCCCTGAGTCTTTTGCGGGCTCTGCTAGCCAACAGAATATATCTTACGGTCAGGGCATTGAGTAACAGGATAAGGAGGAATGGAACAAAGGGGGTTAAGATGCGATCCAGCCAGTCATAGGTCTGCCAGATTGGCCAATTGTAGTAGCTGATCTTAATGTCACAGAACCAGGGCACCCCATCCAAGAAGTACAGTGGTTGGTAGATGAAGTAGAAAGGGATATTCTTCATGCAGCTCAGGGCACAGACAATTCCTATGACTAGCGACGCAGTTTTCTCTGTGCAGTACGTGGTCTTCAGCCGCTGACAGCAGATGGCCACAAAACGGTCAGCGGTGAAAGCCACTGTCAGCCAGACCGAGCCATCGCGAGTGGCGTACACCAGCACAGTGCTGAGTGCACAAGAAGGCGTTACGGACCAGATACTGTTTCGAAAATAGATACCAGCGATCCGGTTGAGGATGACAGCCATAACGATGACAAAGAAATCAGCAACTGCTATTGCCACCAGGTAGTAAGTGATGCACCGGGACAGTCCGCACCGTTCACGGGATAGGATATTGATCGCCATCAAGTTGGCTGTGAGATGAAAACAAAACGTATCAAATTAATTTTAAAAACAGACATTTCCCAATCAAATATTCTACTGAAATATCCTGTGCATTCATTTTCCAACTCTGTTCCAAAGACATGGCTGCTCATTTAGAATTCATTCCGAGATAAGCAACTTTTTGTTGCAGTTAAGCGTTTGTGCATCAGGAAACTTTCCCTTCTGTTCCTTTCAAAATTGTAATCTCTGGAAACTGGTTTTGTTAAATAAACCAGAGACCGTTTACAATCTTGGCCGTTGTTTGAGCTTGGGATACGTTACCAAACGCCTTCCTCCTTATTAAAATATAGTACTGACATTGCCTATTCCATAGAGTAAGACAGTCATACGGCAAAGAAACATGCACTTCAGCCCACAATGTCAATGCAGAAAAACTCTAAACTACACTAATCTCATTTGCATGCTCTTATACTACGGGCAGAATTCCCGGCCCTTTTCAGCGATTATCCAGATGTTTTTAAATGTGAGCGCACCTGCCTACATTACTCTCTTGGGCAGCTTGTTCCATATTTTTACTGCTCTGTTGAAAAAATTCTTAGATCTCACTCTAATTCTTATGCCTTCTGGTTTTTGTCATGCCTGCCATGGGAATCTGATTCTCGTGATCATCTCTACCTGTGCCCCTCACAATTTAGTAAACCTCAATCAGATTCCACCTCAGCCTGCTCTGCTCGAAGAGGAATAAACGCAGCACGGTAGCTCAGTACTGCTGCCTCACAGCGCCAGGGAGCCAAATTCCATTTTAGCCTACGGCGACTGTAGGTGTGGACTTTGCACCTTCTCCTCTTGCTGTGTGGGTTTCTTCCGGTTTCCTCCCACAATCCAATGATGTGCAGTTTAGATGGTTTGCCCATTCTAAACCACCCATAGTGTTCAGGGATGTGGAGGTTAGATACATTAGTCAGGGGCAAATATAGGGAATGGGTCTGTGAGGGTTACTTTTTGGAGGGCTGGAGTGGACTCGTTGGAGCGAAGGGCCTGTTTCCACATTGTAGGGATTCTAATGCTATCCAGCCACCCTTCAAAACTGAGCATTATCACCCAAAGCAACATCCTGATGAATGTCCTGCGCTCTCTCTAGTGCATTGATGACCTTCTAATAGTATGCCGTCTAGAACTGCACACAGTACATAATCTGTGACCGAACCAATGTTTTAGGAAGTTGCAACATGGACTTCCTTGCACTGATATTTTATGCCCCTATGTATGAAGTCAAGCCTGTATGCCTTCTTCATCAATCTGGTGACCTCTGCTAACATCATCAGTGATGTGTTGATCTTGCAGCTGTACACCTAAGTCCCTTTTTTGCTCATTACAACCTAGGGATCTGCCACTCATTTTGTTGGTCCTTATCCTATTAGATCTCCCAATGCATAACCTCGCAAGAACAGGATTAAATTTCATCTGCCATTGCTCTTCCGAATTTACCAATATCAAATTGCAGCCTGAGACTATCTTGCTCTTTCTCAACCACACCAAGTTTATTGACATCTGCAAACTTATTAATTGTAGCTTTTACATTCACATTCAATTTGCTAATGTGCATAGCACACATCAAGCACTTTAGCAATAAAAAGATTTTGTACGGATTATACCATAGAAAATTAAATGACGTGTCGTACTATCATAGAGCAAACTGGAGCTATAAGTCAGTGCAATATCATATATTATATGTCTTTATAGGTTTGGAGTTGAGGTTGCTTACATTAGAAGAGTACTCAATACTAAAAATAATCATAAAAATCCAAATGGGAAGCGACAGCGGTTTTGGCGATTTGAAAGAAAACGTTAAAGCTTACCTGGAACACCAATAATAGCGAGGAAGGGATAATAAATGGCGTAGAATTGTCCATTCGCTGGCCCGTGCATTGTCTTTTAGCAAGTAAGAAAATTTTTCAAGGTGTACACTTAAGTTCGTGACAGATTGAATGAGTCGTACATTTATTGCTTATGAAACTCTCCAGAGACTGATTTAAAGTTGCAACATGCATCTTAGTTGCAGTTTGTTGAGCAGACGGATTAACTCAATGTTTGGTGTCTTCTTTGTAACATTGGCGAAGTACTGATCACTGCACATTCTATGGTCCCCAACCCCAAAACGTGCATTTCCATCAAATGAATGTCGTGATGATAGATACTAAACTGATACTTGGTCCGAGCTGCAAATGTGTTGCTGGTCAAAGCACAGCAGGCCAGGCAGCATCTCAGGAATAGAGAATTCGACGTTTCGAGCATAAGCCCTTCATCAGGCTTATGCTCGACACGTCGAATTCTCTATTCCTGAGATGCTGCCTGGCCTGCTGTGCTTTGACCAGCAACACATTTGCAGCTGTGATCTCCAGCATCTGCAGACCTCATTTTTTACTCTGATACTTGGTCCTAGCCTACACTAATTCCCTCAACATTGTTGTGTTCTCAATTATTTATTGTCAGTTTCGATCATGTATTTGGTTACAATTACGTGGTTTTGCGTTTATTCTAAAGGCTTATCACGAAACAAAATTGATTTATAGCTGAATATTAAAGATAAAATTATGAGCTAATATGGCTGGACATCTGAGATGAAGGCCAATGCTCATTGCATTAAAGCTCTGCACCACATTTGAACTGGCAAAGACTTTGTGTACTCTGGGAAACAATTCAAGTAGGAACTAACTCCAAGAGCTCCAGTTCAATCTGACAGCTCCAAATCATATAACAATTAACTCAAGTCCTTTTGTATTGTAAAGAAAGACACAAAAAAAATCACTGAACCATTGTCCAGAAATAAATAGGCTAATTGTAGTGTTATGCCAGTCTTCTCAAAACATTGGCACCAATGACATAGGTAGGAAGAGGGCTGAGGATGTTAGGCAGGCTTTCAGGCAGCTAGGTTGGAAGCTCAGAGTTAGAACAAACAGAGTTGTTGTCTCTGGTTTGTTACCCGTGCCACGTGATAGAGATTCGAGGAATAGGGAGAGAGAGCAGTTAAATGTGTGGCTACAGGGATGGTGCAGGAGGGAGGGATTCCAGTTTCTGGATAACTGGTTTTTTTTTCTGGGGAAGGTGGACCTCTATAAACAGGATGGTCTACACCTGAACCTGAGGGGCACCAGTATCCTTGGGGGGAGGTTTGCTAGTGCTCTTTCAGGGGGTTTAAACTAACTCTGCAGGGGCATGGGAACCTAGACTGTAGCTTTAGGGTGCAGGACCTGGAGTGTAGGGAGGTTAGGAACCAGGCATCAATCTCGAAGGAGGATGCCTGTAAACAGGAAGGTGGCTTGAAGTGTGTATACTTCAATGCGAGAAGTATATGAAATAAGGTAGGTGAACTTGCAGCGTGGGTTGGTACTTGGGAGTTTGATGTTGTGGCTATTACGGAGACATGGGTAGAACAGGGACAAGATTGGTTCTTGCAGGTTCCAAGGTTTAAATGTTTTAGTAGGGTCAGAGGTGGGGGTAAAAGAGGGGGAGGTGTGGCATTGCTTGTCAAAGATAGTATTACAGCAGTGGAAAGGACGATGGATGAAGACTCGCCATCTGAGGTAGTTTGGGCTGAGCTTAGAAATAGGAAAGGTGAGGTCACCCTGTTAGGAGTTTTCTACAGGTCTCCTAATCGTCCTAGAGACGTAGAAGAAAGGATTGCGAGGATGATTCAGGAGAAGAGTGAAAGTAATAGGGTGGTTGTTATGGGGGACTTTAACTTTCCAGATATTGACTGGGAAAGCTATAGCTCGAGTAGTTAGATGGGTCGGTGTTTGTCCAATGTGTGCAGGAGGGTTTCCTGACACAGTATGTAGACAGGCCAACAAGAGGTGAGGCCATACTGGATTTGGTTCTGGGTAACGAACCAGGCCAGGTGTTAGAATTGGAGGTAGGTGAGAACTTTGGGGACAGTGACCACAATTCGGTGACTTTTACTCTAGTGATGGAAAGGGATAAGTGTGCACTACAGGGCAAGAGTTATAGCTGGGGGCAGGGAAATTATGATGTGATGAGGCATGACTTAGGATGCGTGGCTTGGAAAAGTAGGCTTCAAGGGAAGGGTGCAATCGATATGTGGAGTTTGTTCAAGGAGCAACTACTGAGTGTCCTTGATTGTACCTGAGTGTACCTGTCAGGCAGGGAGGAAAGGGTCGTGTGAGGGAGCCGTGGTTTAATAAGGAATTGGAATCCCTTGTTAAAGGGAAGAGGGCGGCCTATGTAAAGATGAGGTGTGAAGGTTCAATTGGGGCGATTGAGAGTTATAAGGTAGCCAGGAAGGATCTAAAGAGAGAGCTAAGAGCAGAAGGGAGGGGACATGAAAAGTCCTTCGTTGGTAGGATTAGGGAAAACCCAAAGGCTTTCTATAGGTATATCAGGAATAAAAGAATGACTAGGGTAGGAATAGGTCCAGTCAAGGATAGTAGTGGGAAGTTGCGTGTGGAGGCTGAAGAAATTGGGGAGACACTGAATGAATACTTTTCGTCAGTATTCACTCAGGAAGAGGACATTGTTGCCGATGTGAATATTGAGTCACAATTAATGAGAATGGATGGCTTTGAGATATGTAGGGAAGAGTGTTGAAAATTCTGGAAAGGGTGAATGTAGATAAGTCCCCTGGGCCTGATAGCATTTATCCTAGGATTCTCTGGGAAGCAAGGGAGGAGATTGCAGAGCCATTGGCCTTGATTTTTATGTCCTTGTTGTCTACAGGAATAGTGCCAGAAGACTGGAGGATAGCAAATGTGGTTCCCTTGTTCAAGAAGGGAAGTAGGGATAACCCGAGTAACTATAGGCCGGTGAGGCTTACCTCTGGTGTGGGCAAAGTCTTAGAGAGAATTGTAAGGGATAGGATTTATGAACATCTGGATAGGAATAATGTGATCAAGGATAGTCAGCATGGTTTTGTGAAGGGCCAGTCGTGCCTCACAAACCTTATTGAAAATTTGAGAAGGTGACTAAGGAGGTGGACGAGGGTAAAGCGGTTGATGTGGTGTATATGGATTTTAGTAAGGCGTTTGATAAGGTTCCCCATGGTAGGCTACTGCATAAAATATGGAGGTATGGCATTGAGGGTGAGTTGGAGGTTTGGATTAGGAATTGGCTGGCTGGAAGAAGACAGAGGGTAGTAGTTGATGGTAAAGGTACATCTTGGAGTGCAGTTACTAGCGGTGTTCCACAAGGATCTGTTTTGGGACCAATGCTGTTTGTCATTTTTATAGATGACCTGGAGGAAGGGCTAGAAGGTTGGGTGAGCAAGTTTGCAGATGAGATGAAAGTCGGTGGAGTTGTTGATAGTGAGGAAGGATCTGGCAGGTTACAGCGGGATATAGATAAGCTGCAGAGCTGGGCAGAAAGGTGGCAAATGGAGTTCAATGTAGGTAAGTGTGAGGTGATTCACTTTGGTAAGAGTAACAAGAAGATGGAGTACTGGGCTAATGGTCGGATACTTGGTAGTGTGGATGAGCAGAGGGATCTTGGTGTCCATGTACACAGATCTCTGAAAGTTGCCACCCAGGTAAATTGTGCTGTGAAGAAGGCATATGGTGTACTGGCTTTTATTGGTAGAGAAATTGAGTTCCGGAGTCCTGAGGTCATGTTGTATAAGACTCTGGTGCGGCCGCATCTGGAGTATTGTGTGCAGTTTTGGTCGCCATACTATAGGAAGGATGTGGAGGCACTGGAACGGGTGCAGAGGAGGTTTACCAGGATGTTGCCTGGTATGGTAGGAAGATCGTATGAGGAAAGGCTGAGGCACTTGGGGCTGTTTTCATTGGAGAAAAGAAGGTTTAGGGGTGACTTGATAGAGGTGTACAAGATGATTAGGGGTTTAGATAGGGTTGACCATGAGAACCTTTTTCCACGTATGGAGTCAGATATTATGAGGGGGCATAGCTTTAAATTAAGGGGTGGTAGGTATAGGACTGATGTTAGGGGTAGATTCTTTACTCAGCGAGTTGTGAGTTCATGGAATACCCTGCCAGTAACAGTGGTGGACTCTCCCTCTTTATGGGCATTTAAACGGGCATTGGATAGGCATATGGAGGAAAGTGGGCTAGTGTAGGTTAGTTGGGCTTGGATCGGCGCAACATCGAGGGCCGAAGGGCCTGTACTGCACTGTATTTTTCTATGTTCTATGTTCTATTTCAAGTAGGTAGCCCAGACCGTAACTTTGCATTTCTTTTAAGCAAGTGTACAGCGAAAAGTCCACGAGAGAATCAGCTGATCAAACTACCTAGTTGTAAACAAAATAGAATTTATTTGCAAGATGACTGAATGAAACACAAAAAACAGAAAACAGAATACCAACTAACTTATCCTATCCGAAAATCCAACAAACTATCCCCACTTAATGATGCTGTACCAAAATACTGCAACAATCCCCATAAACAACCCTTGGCACAAATGGAACACAAGTTCTCATAGGAATGAAGTCAGAGAGAGAATGCAGCCTTTCTTCACACACCCACTACTGCATTCCCAACCAAACCAAAGAATACCTGAGCCTGAAGAACTGGTCACTCCCATTTCATTATGCAACTTTTTTTTTCAAAACTTGAAAGTCTTCTGCCTGAGGCTTGGTGAGATTGGTGAACTACTGCAAATGTGTTGCTGGTCAAAGCACAGCAGGTTAGGCAGCATCTCAGGAATAGAGAATTCGACGTTTCGAGCATAAGCCCTTCATCAGGAATAAGAGAGAGAGAGCCAAGCAGGCTGAGATAAAAGGTAGGGAGGAGGGACTAGGGGGAGGGGCGATGGAGGTGGGATAGGTGGAAGGAGGTCAAGGTGAGGGTGATAGGCCGGAGTGGGGTGGGGGCGGAGAGGTCAGGAAGAGGATTGCAGGTTAGGAGGGCGGTGCTGAGTTGAGGGAACCGACTGAGACAAGGTGGGGGGAGGGGAAATGAGGAAGCTGGAGAAATCTGAATTCATACCTTGTGGTTGGAGGGTTCCCAGGCGGAAGATGAGGCGCTCCTCCTCCAGCCGTCGTGTAGTTGTGTTCTGCCGGTGGAGGAGTCCAAGGACTTGCATGTCCTCGGTGGAGTGGGAGGGGGAGTTAAAGTGTTGAGCCACGGGGTGATTGGGTTGGTTGGTTCGGGCGGCCCAGAGGTGTTCTCTGAAGCGTTCCGCAAGTAAGCGGCCTGTCTCACCAATATAGAGGAGGCCACATCGGGTGCAGCGGATGCAATAGATGATGTGTGTGGAGGTACAGGTGAACTTGTGGCGGATATGGAAGGATCCCTTGGGGCCTTGGAGGGAAGTGAGTGTGGAGGTGTGGGTGCAAGTTTTACATTTCCTGCGGTTGCAGGGGAAGGTGCCGGGGGTGGAGGTTGGGTTGGTGGGGGGTGTGGATCTGACAAGGGAGTCACGAAGGGAGTGGTCCTTGCGGAACGCTGATAGGGGAGGGGAGGGAAATATATCCTTGGTGGTGGGGTCCGTTTGGAGGTGGCGGAAATGGCGGTGGATGATACGTTGTATGTGCAGGTTGGTGGGGTGGTAGGTGAGAACCAGTGGGGTTCTGTCTTGGTGGCGGTTGGAGGAGCGGGGCTCAAGGGCGGAGGAGCGGGAAGTGGAGGAGATGCGGTGGAGGGCATCGTCGATCACGTCTGGGGGGAATCTGCGGTCCTTGAAGAAGGAGGCCATCTGGGCTGTGCGGTGTTGGAATTGGTCCTCCTGGGAGCAGATGCGGCGGAGACGAAGGAATTGGGAATATGGGATGGCGTTTTTACAGGGGGCAGGGTGGGAGGAGGTGTAGTCCAGGTAGCTGTGGGAGTCAGTCGGTTTATAATAGATGTCTGTGTTGAGTCGGTCGCCCGAGATAGAAATGGAAAGGTCTAGGAAGGGGAGGGAGGAGTCTGAGACAGTCCAGGTGAATAGCATAAGCAGAGAATAAGGATCAAAGGGACTTTCTCGGCTGTTCACCTTGTCTTCAGTGAATTGCCACTGAGCATGTTATCCGATCTTCCATTATTTTTAGGCTATATTAATGACGTGGATGAACACGTTGAATGCATTCAGACTAAATTTATCAAAAACAAGATGCAAACTCGGAAAGGAAGTACTCAGGTCGAGGTCGAGATGGGGAATCAACAACCTTGTACATGCAGGATGCGTGAATTGGCAAAAAAAAGTTTCATTGTGAAATATTATGAAAATAAGTGTGACTGCCCATTTTGGCGAGGTGGGGGGGGAGGGGGGACGCGAGTGTGGTTGGAGGGGGCAGTGTTCAAAATATTTAAATATAGCAACATTGTTGGCGAACAACCTGGGGGTCCTTGTACTTGAATCTCTTTAAAGTGGTATGCAGTTAATGGAAGTGATTAAGCAAGTTGTCATTTCTTGTAAAGAGAATTTAAAATAAAACCAAAAAGCTTCATAGCTTCTTTGTGGACATTGAGGAGACCAAATCTGGAATAGTGGAATGTTCGTCACCTTATTTAAAAAAGGAATGAAATACTTGCATCGAAAACATTTCAAAACAGATTTGTTCGATTCATTTCTATAATAAAGGTTCGTTTAAGCACAAACCTTGAAACGGCGAAAATGGGATGCAACCTTATTAAGATAGGCAAGATCTTAACAGAATTGGATTCTGTGGCTTCTTGGATAATATTCCTTTAGTGAGGGAATAGTTTAATCATAAGCATCTCCATTTAACGACGGCGACAAAGCTAAGTTTTTCTTTTCGAGGGTCTTTACAGTGACGAATTCGCTCCTTGGCAGTTGGCGAAGGCTGGGGCTTGAAATCTATCAAAGGCTATGTTATCGGCAGACAGGAATGCACATTATCGGTGTGCTAACAATCAAATCTTACTGCATGTTGTATCAGGCACAAAGCGGTGGATATTTGCTCTTGCTCCTAAGTATTATGATTCTATGTTTCCCAAACCTGGGAAAGGTCGCTATTTGTGGAATAGCTCCATCCAGTCAGAATGAACAGACATTCGCAGATCAATTAAACTTCACCTTTACGATCAGGCCCTGTTGCATTGCATATTACGATCAACAAACATTCTAAAACTTGTATTTCACTAAGATTATTGGAGGTGATGTTTTCCTACATTTTCAATTACATTGGTTTACATCGGTTGCTGATACAATGACCTTTTTAGTTAAAAGACTTATTCATCAGATGTACGGTTGCTGGCAAGGTCAGCATTCGTTGCCCAGCCAGAATTACCGTAGATCTGGAGTCACATGTATGTCACATCAGGGTAAGGACATCGGTTTCCTTTCTTGAAGGACATGAGTGGACCAGATTGTATATTTTTTCCCGAACAATGGTGTCATGATGAGACTGAATGCCAGATGTTTTTTGAATATTTAATTAAAATGACATTATCTAGCATGGTGAGATTCAATTACGGGTTCACGGAGAATTACCTGGTTCTTTGTAGCTTTGAATCAGCTGCAAACGAGCATGTGCATTTCCTTAAACCTGAAGTGTCTGGACATAGAGCTAGGGATCATATCGATTATAGGCTGAAAGCATGGACGAAGATGTTCTGTGCAAGTAAGATAGAATTAGGCATTTGATCGCATAGATTTTGAGCTTTGCTGAAATTTGCATAAGTTTTGAAGCTTTTCACCTTGCACTTATCAGGACAAATATTAAGGTGGCAACATTGTATGTTGTACGAGAAGAGACGACTGTCAGTCAAGTAGATTTTGATTGATGGGTTTATTTCCAAGAAAACATGCCCGTTACATCATGACTGACAACGAATTGCTAAGATTTGATAACATTTCAGATCGGCAACAAAATAGCTATTCCTTACTTTGTTCTGATGAAACAGACACATTTGTGCTCATAGCCTCCCATCTTTTTTGGCAGAAAGACCATGTATTAACATGCATTGCAAACTGTGGCATTCGGTTGCCAGCTTAGTTTCTCCAACTCTCAGAATTATGCAGCAAATGTCGTTCAATCACAGAGTAAATTTCGTATTGTACATTGATATGAAAATTAGGTGCAATTAAGTGACATGATACTTAGTCACTTATACCAATTATTTAAAGAAGATCATGTCTGTATTGTTAAGTAAACTGATGTAGCATAGTTTTCTGCTTCACTTGATGTGGTAACACAGAGTGAAGATGGATTCAGATAGTTGGTGGACTAAACATGAACTCACAAAAGGCATTTTATATTGTGATTTACCTCTGACTTCTGAACTACTTTAGACCCCATTGAATAAAATTGAGAGCTAGGATCTGACATTCGCTGAGAAACAGGCAGCCGAAAGGAATGCTTTTCAGATGCAGGTTAGATGCAATGTTCTGCAGGATCAGGTTGGCTTTATGCTTTTTCTTGATATAGCAATGAAGTAGATTTTGTAAAACAAAATTTAGAAGTATTGTGAATTGCGAGGCACAAAACCAAAAAGTGAAAGGACTGGTGACAGATGAAATCTAACATAGCAAAGTACTGTTTGCAGTTAGCAAGTCTGTTTTTGTTTTGGACCTTCAACTTCGTGTTTCTTTCTTTTATTGCTGACTGGAGCTATTCTTTTGTTCTCCTGGTTTGTTTTATCAGATTTAAATGTCATCTTTGTTCGCTCACTGCATTTCATTGAATCAGGAACACACAAAACTTACACCAATTTGATACTTCAACACTTGAATTTGGAAACAAAAAACTCAGCTGTCCAAAACTTTGGCATTTAATTTTGATGTTTAAAATGATGACAGTGATTGATTACATAAAAGTAAATGAAATAAGAGAGACAGAGAGAGATAAAGAAACCCACATTGCTAAAAGACACAGCAGTGAACCTGCACAATTTGCTGTTTGAATTCATGTATTGCTGGACATTGGAATGTGTTTGGGAAAGTGAACAAACAGTGAAATTCACAACTAATCTTGGAGGAACCTGTTTGGGACAGGTCACAACACAGAAATAGATAAGCGGATATATTAAGTGTGGCCTTAAAGTAAGTCTACAGTAGTGAGTAGAGTGGGTTTTTCATGATCATATGTTTTATTGAGGTATGTCTCTTGATTAAACTTAAAATATAAGCCAAAAGTATTAATTTAACCTGGAGCAATGTTTTGTAGAGGAATAAGACAGTGCTCTTTTCTGGGTCTTTAGATTGAAAGAAGCAATAATGGCCTTTAGTGAAGTGATATGCTCTTCTTGTTGGATGTGGGAGTTTAGGGAGAGTTTAAGGGTTACTGCAGATTATATCTGCAATAAACGCCATTGATTGTGAATCCTATCAGATCAAATGGATCGGTTGGAGAGACAGAGACAATGATGTGATGGATGGCAGTTATAGGAAGGGGAAGAAGTTGCAGATACAGTCACATAGATGGGTTAATTCCAGGAAATGTAAGAGAGGTAGGCAGTTACTGCAGAAGCCTTCTGTGGCTATCTCCATTTCAAACAAGTATGCTGTTTTGGAAAATGTAGGGGGTGATGCATTCTCAGGGGAATGAACCATGAACAACCGAGTTTCTGGTATTGAGACAGGTTGAAATGTAATGAGAGGTATGTTGGGTTCCAACAGATTGATTGTGTTAGGGGCTGCACTAAACCAAGGTACAGACAGTCGCTTCTGTGGCCAGCAGCAAAAAATCAGAATGGTGTGTTGCTTCCCTGGTGTCAGGATCAAGGATGTCTTGGAGAGGATGCAGAATATTCTCAGGGGGAGAGGAGCCATTGCACACATTGGAACCAATGACATAGGAGGGGAAACAGTTGAGATTCTGATGGGAGATTACAGAGAGTTAGGCACAAATTTAAAAAGGAGGTCCTCAAGAGTAGTAATATCTGGATTACTCCCAGTGCTACGAGCTCGTGAGGTCAGGAATAGGAGGATAGAGCAGATGAATGCATGGCAGAGGAGCTGGTGTATGGGAGAAGGAGTCACATTTTTGGATCATTGGAAGCTCTTTTGTGATGGAAGTGACCTGTACAAGAAGGACGGATTGCACCAAATTCGAAGGGGACTGATAAACTGGCAGGGAAATTTGCTAGAACTGCTCAGGAGGATTTAAACTAGTAAGGTGAGGGATGTGAGGTGAAGGGGGAAGGTGAGAACGAGGGAAATAGTGAGGAAAGAGATCAATCTGAGACTAGTACAATTGAGAACAAACGTGAGACAGTCAGGGCAGGCAGGGACAAAGCAGAGAATAAGGTAGGACTGATAAATTAAATGGCATTTACTTCAATTTACTTCAAGAGGCCTAATAGGGAAAGCCGATGAACTCAAGGCAAGGTTAGGAACATGGGACTGGGATATCATAGCAATTACAGAAACATGGCTCAGGGATGGGCAGGACTGGCAGCTTAATGTTCCAGAGTATAAATGCTACAGGAAGGACAGAAAAGGAGGCAAGAGAGGAAGGGGAGTGGCATTTTTGATAAGGGATACATGACAGCTGTACTGAGGGAGGATATTCCTGAAATACTTCCGAGAAGTTATTTGCGTGGAACTGAGAAATAAGAAAGGCATGATCACCTTATTGGGATTGTAATATGGACCCCATAACAGTCAGAGGGAAATTGAGAAACAAATTTGTAAGGATATCTCAGTTATCTGTAAGAATAATAGGGTGGTTACGGTAGGGGATTTTAACTTTCCAAACATAGACTGGGGCCGTCATAGTGTTAAAGGTTTAGATGGAGTGTGTACAAGAAAATTTTCTGATTCAGTGTGTGGATATACTTATTAAAGAAGGTGCAAAACTTGACCTACTCTTGGGAAATAAGGCAGGACAGGTGACAGAGGTGTCAGTGGGGAAGCACTTTGGGGCCAGCAACCATAATTCTATTAGATTTAAAATAGTGATGGAAAAGCATAAAAGTTGAAGTTCTAAATTGGAGAAAGGCCACTGGTAGTATTAGGCAAGAAGCTTCAAAAGCTGACTGGGGGCAGATGTTCGCAGGTAAAAGGACGGCTGGAAAATGGGCAGCCATCAGAAATAAGATAACGAGAGTCCAGAGAAAGTATGTTCCTGTTAGGGTGAAAGGGAAGGCTGGTAGATATAGGGAATGCTAGAAAACTAGCATTGGCACGGTGGCGCAGTGGTTAGCACTGCTGCCTCACAGCGCCAGAGACCTGGGTTCAATTTCCGACTCAGGCGACTGACTGTGTGGAGTTTGCACGTTCTCCCCGTGTCTGTGTGGATTTCCTCTGGGTGCTCCGGTTTCCTCCCACAATCCAAAGATGTGCGGGCCAGGTGAATTGGCTATGCTAAATTGCCCGTAGTGTTAGGTAAGGGGTAAATGTAGGGGTATGGGTGGGTTGCGCTTCGGCGGGCCGGTGTGGACTTGTTGGGCCGAAGGGCCTGTTCCTACACTGTAAGTAATCTAATCTAAAGAAATTGAGGGTTTGGTTAAGAAAAAGAAGGAAGCATATATCAGGTATAGACAGGATAGATCGCTGCTGGGTCTACTACATTTCATCATTTATATAAATGATTTGGGTGTGCAGTTGACAGCAAAAAAGGTTACCTCAGATTACAACAGGATCTTGATCTGATGGGCCAATGGGCTGAGAAATATCGGATGGACTTTAATTTAGGTAAATGTGAAGTGCTGGGAGTGCAGGTTCATAGCTCCTTGAAAGTGGAGTCGCAGGTAGATAAGATAGTGAAGGAAGCGTTTAGTATGCTTTCATTTATTGGTCAGAGTATAGAGTACAGGAGTTGGTAGGTCATGTTGCAGCTTGTTGGGAAGCATTATTAAGGTTAAGTAGTGTTAAGAAACTTTATTGTTAGGTAGTGCTCACGTAAGGTAGTATTAGCAAGTCTGGAACTTGTTAGCTTCACTAGGCAGCATTAAGCCATTATGTTATACTAAGAGCAGACTGAAAAGCTGATGGCATAGCCTGAAGAGGCCCCAGGGAGGGTGAGAGATAACAGGACATTGGAGCCGTGTCAAAATGCACGTAGCTCAAACTGAGGTAATAGAACATTATCAGGTAAGCACATTCCGAGAACCAATGACATACCAGGATACTGCCTCTTACCAAATAAGGATGTAACTCTGGAATATGAGAGAGCAAAAAGTTAGACAAATTAGAATATAGTCAGAACGCGCCTTCTCCAGTGAGCTAGACACCTCACTGTACTGTGTATGATTCTCTCTCATTAAAACTGCTTATACTTTTAATCAGACCTGGTGTCTCTCTCTCCTCCAAATGAACACGGGGACAGTAGCCCAGTCCCTAACAAGCTGCACAAGACATTTGTTAAGCCACTGTTGGAATATTGCATGCATTTCCAGTCTCCTTTATATTGGAAAGAAGTTGTAAAACGTGAAAGGGCTCAAAAAGGATTTGCAAGAATGCTGCCAGGGATGGAGGATTTGAGCTATAGGGAGAGGTTAAACAGGCTAGGGCTGTTTTCCCTGGAGCATCGGAGGCTGAGGGGTGACCTTAAAGAGATGTATAAAATCGTGTGGGACATGGATAAGATAAATAAACAAAGTTTTTTCCCTGGGGTGGGGGAGTCTAGAAATAGAGGGCATAGGTTTAGGGTGAGAGGGAAAAGATATAAAAGAAACCTAAGGGGCAACGTTTTCACACAGAGGATGGTACGTGTATGGAATGAGCTGCCAGAGGAAGTGGTGGAGGCCAGTACAATTGCATAATTTAAAAGACATCTGGATGGATATATGAATAGGAAGGGTTTGGAGGGATATGGGCTGGGTGCTGGCAGGTGGAACTAGATTGGATTGGATTATCTGGTCAGCATGGACAAGTTGGGCCGAGTGGTCTGTTTCTGTGATGTACATCTTTGTGACTCTATGACTCTATAAGTGACAGTACAGTACAGTATAAATAAAGTCAGTCACTGATTACCAAGGATTCAAATTTTGGGGATCGACAGAATATCAAACCCCTGAATCCATTAAGTCTTGCTCCAGTATTGTTATGGGCATGTCTTGGAAGAGCTGTTGCAGATATCTGAAATCATGACAATTATATGTGATTTATTTATCCAATCCCCCATTTACACTGTACAGTCCAAAGTGCAAAATGTTACCCAGTGCAGAGCCCTGTGACAATCACAGTATCATGGGGAGGGAAGTCTGAGCAATTGAATTTATTAAATGTATATGGTATATCTGGTGTGGTTATCAAATCACCAATGGCCCCACAGTTTGCCCAAAATTCAGTCTGCCCCATCCCCTCACCTCTCACTACCTCCACACATTCCTGCTGATTTCCTCTTTGTGTGAAGAAATATCTATGTTTAAGTTCCTTAATGTTTCATTCAACAGGTAAATTGGACCTTGGTTAACCTTTTGGTTTCAAGGACAATACTTCAGAGCTTGTACCTTCCCTAAGTCTGACTATCACAACTGAAACATGACAGGATTAGAATCCAGGTAGATAAAAATAACAAAAAAACAAGGAAGAAGCCCCACCTGTCATTTGACGAAGTGTAATTTTCAAAGAACATAGAACATCACAGCGCAGTACAGGCCCTTCAGCCCTTGATGTTGCACTGACCTGTCATACCAGTCTGAAGCCCATCTAACCTACACTATTCCATGTACATCCATATGCTTGTCCAATGATGACTTAAATGTACTTAAAGTTGGCAAATCTACGACCATTGCAGGCAAAGCATTCCATATTCTTACTACTCTCTGAGTAAAGAAACTACCTCTGACATCTGTCCTATATCTATCAGACCTCAATTTAAAGCTATGCCCCCTCGTGCTCGCCGTCACACTTGGAAAAAGGCTTTCCCTGTCCACCCTATCTAACCCTCTGATTATCTTATATGTCTCTATTAAGTCACCTCTCAACCTTCTTCTCTCCAACGAAAACAGCCTCAAGGCCCTCAGCCTTTCCTCGTAAGACCTTTCCTCCATACCAGGCAGCATCCGAGTAAATCTCCTCTGCACCCTTTCCAAAGCTTCCACATCCTTCTTATAATGGGGTGACCAGAACTGTACACAATATTCCAAGAGTGGCCGCACCAGAGTTTTGTACAGCTGCAGCATAACCGCATGGTTCCGGAACTCGATGCCTCTATTAATAAAAGCTGTAATCCTCCTTAACAACCCTGTCAACCTGGGTGGCAACTTTCAAGGATCTGTGTACATGGAAACCAAGATCTCTCTGCTCATCTACACTACCAAGAATCTTACCATTAGCCCAGTACTTTGCATTCCGGTTACTCAAACCAAAGTGAATCACCTCACATTTGTCCGCATTAAACTCCATTTGCCACCTCTCAGCCCAGCTCTGCAGCTTATCTATGTCTCGCTGTAACCTAAAACATCCTTCATCACTATCCAGAACTCCACCGATCTTAGTGTTGTCTGCAAATTTACTAACCCACCCTTCTACGCCCTCATCCAGGTTGTTTATAAAAATGACACACAGCAGTGGATCTAACACCGACCCTTGCGGTACATCACTAGTACTGGATTCCAGGATGATCATTTCTCATCAACCACCACCGTCTGTCTTCTTTCAGCAAGCCAATTACTGATCCAAACTGCTACATCTCCCACAATCCCATTCCTCTGCATTTTTTACAATAATCTACTGTGGGGAACCTTATCAAACGCCTTGCTGAAATCCATATACACCACATCAACCAGTTTACTCTCATCTACCTGTTTGGTCACCTTCTCAAAGAACTCAATAAGGTTTGCTTCAGCTCTTTCTCAGCTGCCATTGACCATAAGACCAGAAGACATAGGAGTGGAAGTAAGGCCATTCGGCCCATCGAGTCCACTCCGCCTTTCAATCATGGTTGATGGGCATTTCAACTCCACGTACCCGCATTCTCCCCGTAGCCCTTAATTCCTCGATATATCAAAAATCTGTCAATCTCTGCCTTGAAGACATTTAGCGTCCCGGCCTCCACTGCACTCTGCGGCAATGAATTCCACAGGCTCACCACTCTCTGGCTGAAGAAATGTCTCCGCATTTCTGTTCTGAATTGACCCCTTAATTTTAAGGCTGTGTCCACGGGTCCTAGTCTCCTCGCCTAATGGAAACAATTTCCTTGCGTCCACCCTTTCCAAGCCATGTATTATCTTGTACATCTCTATTAAGTCTCCCCTTAATCTTCTAAACTCCAATGAATACAATCCCAGGATCCTCAGCCGTTCCTCATATGTTAGACCAACCATTCCAGGGATCATCCGTGTGAATCTCCGCTGGACACGTTCCAGTGCCAGTATGTCCTTCCTGAGCTGTGGGGACCAAAACTGGACCCAGTACTTCAAATGGGGCCTAACCAGAGCTTTATAAAGTCTCAGTAGCACAACGGTGCTTTTATATTCCAACCCTCTTGAGATAAGTGACAACATTGCATTCGCTTTCTTCATCATGGACTCAACCTGCATGTTTACCTTTAGAGAATCCTTGACTAGCACTCCCAGATCCCTTTGTACTTTGGCTTTACGAATTTTCTCACCATTTAGAAAGTAGTCTATGCTTTTATTCTTTTTGCCAAAGTGCAAGACCTCGCATTTGCTCAGGTTGAATTCCATCAGCCATTTCCTGGACCTCTCTCCCAAACTGTCTAGATCCTTCTGTAGCCTCCCCACTTCCTCAGTACTACCTGCCTGTCCACCTAACTTCGTATCATCTGCAAACTTCACTAGAATGCCCCCAGTCCCTTCATCCAGATCATTAATATACAATGCGAACAGCTGTGGCCCCAACACTGAACCCTGCGGGACACCGCTTGTCACCGGCTGCCATTCCGAAAAAGAACCTTTTATCCCAACTTTCTGCCTTCTGTCAGACAGCCAATCCTCAATCCATCCCAGTAGCTCACCTCGAACACCATGGGCCCTCACCTTGCTCAGCAGCCTCCCGTGTGGCACCTTATCAAAGGCCTTTTGGAAGTCTAGATAGGTTTCCCTTTCTAACCTACTTGTCACCTCTTCAAAGAATTTCAACAGGTTTGTCAGGCATGACCTCCCCTTACTAAATCCATGTTGACTTGTTCTAATCAGACTCTGTTCTTCTAAGAATTTAGAAACCTCATCCTTAATGATGGATTCTAGAATTTTACCAACAACTGTGGTTAGGCTAATTGGCCTATAATTTTCCATCTTTTGTCTTGATCCTTTCTTGAACAAGGGGGTTACAACAGTGATCTTCCAATCATTCCGGACTTTCCCTGACTCCAGTGACTCTTGAAAGGACTCAACCAATGCCTCTGCTATTTCCTCAGCCATCTCTCTCAGAACTCTAGGATGTATCCCATCGGGGCCAGGAGATTTGTCAATTTTAAGACTTTTTAGCTTTTCTAGCACTATCTTTTTTGTAATGGCAACCATACTCAACTCAGCCCCCTGACTCCCTTTAATTGTTGGGATATTACTCATGTCTTCCACAGTGAAAACTGACGCAAAGTACTTGTTAAGTTCTACTGCTATTTCCTTATCTCCCATCACTAGGCTTCCTTCATCAGTTTGAAGTGGCCCAATGTCTACTTTTGCCTGTCGTTTGTTTCTTATGTATTGAAAGAAACTTTTACTATCATTTCTAATATTACTGGCTAGCCTACCTTCATTTTTGATCCTCTCCTTTCTTATTACTCTCTTTGTTATCCTCTGTTTGTTTTTGTAGCCTTCCCAATCTTCTGATTTCCCACTGCTCTTGGCCACTTTATAGGATCTCTCTTTTTCTTTAATACATTTCCTGACTTCCTTTGTCAGCCATGGCTGTCTAATCCCTCCCCGGATAATCTTTCTTTTCTTGGAGATGAACCTCTGTACTGTGTCCTCAATTATACCCACAAACTCCTGCCATTTTTGCTCTAATGTCTTCCCCGCTAGCCTCCGCTTCCAGTCTATTTTTGTCAGTTCCTCTCTCATGCCCTCATAATTACCTTTATTTAACTGTAACACCATTACATCCGATTTTGCCTTCTCTCTTTCAAACTCCAGACTGAACTCTACTATATTATGATCGCTGCTTCCTAAGGGTTCCCTTACTTTAGGATCTTTTATAAAGTCTGGTTCATTGCAAAGCACTAGGTCCAGAATACCTGCTCCCTTGTGGGCTCCATGACAAGCTGCTCCAAAAAGCCATCCTGTAAGCATTCCATGAATTCCCTTTCTTTGGATTCACCCAGTCCACCTGCATACTGAAGTCTCCCATGATCACTGTGACCTTGCCTTTCTGACATGCCTTCTCTATTTCCCGGTACATGTTGCGTCCCTGGTCCTGACCACTGTTAGGAGGTCTGTACACAACTCCAATTTTGGGTTTTTTGCCTTTGTGGTTCCTCAATTCCACCCACACAGACTCCACATCATCTGACGCTATGTCATTCAGTGCCATAGATTTAATTTTGTTCTTAACTAACAAGGCAACCCCACCCCCTCTGCCGACCACCCTGTCTTTTCGATAAGTTGAAAATTCTTGGAGGTTTAACTGCCAGTCCTGACCCCCCTGTAACCAAGTCTCTGTGATGCCTACCACATCATAATCATTCACTATGATCTGTGCCATTAGTTCATCTGCTTTGTAATGAATGCTATGAGCATTCAGGTAAAGTGCCTTAATGCTAACTTTCTTATCATTAGAGATATTGGAAGTCATATGATGTCCTAAGTTATCCTTGCTTTTTTCTGCATTCCCAGTCTGCCTCAATTTTAAATCCGCCTGGACACATGCTATCCTGCTGCTTATCTTTCCATTTAACGCCATACTCCCTGTCGCTTTCACTTTCCTTTCCCCCAACTCAGACAAAACTATGTCTCTTTTTGTTATACTTTAAGAAATAAATTTGTTACTTAACGAGTTCTTGGCCTCTTGGATTTTTGTGGATTACGGCACAGGATAAATCTTTTCTGTGTTGCTGGTTTAAATAAAGCAGGAGGGCTTTCCCCGTGTCGTAACAATTTTGGGTCTCATCGTCAGGATTTGAACTGGTTTAGACAGATGTTAATAGACTTGGAGGTATGAAAAATACCAGTGGATATAAACATAGAATATAGAAAAGTACAGCACAGAACAGGCCTTTTGGCCCATGATGTTGTACCGAGGATTAATCCTAGTGTAAAATAACATAACTTAATCTACGCACCCCACAATTCACTGCTGTCCATGTGCATATCCAGCAGTCGCTTAAATGTCCCTAATGACCCTGCTGCCACCACAACCGCTGGCAACGCATTCCATGCATTCACAACCCTCTGTGCAAAGGACCTACCTCTGACGTCCCCTCTATACCTTCCTCCTAATATCTTAAAACTGTGACCCCTTGTGCCAGTCAGTCCTGCCCTGGGAAATGTCTCTGGCTATTGACTCTATCCATGCTTCTCGTTACCTTGTATACGTTGATCAGGTCACCTCTCTTCCTCCTTCTCTCCAGAGAGAGAAGTCCAAGCTTAGTCAATCTCTCTTCATAAGACAAGCCCTCCAGTCCAGGCAACGTCCTGGTAAACCAGAAGTGGACGCAACATTCCAAGTGTGGTGTCACCAGGTACTTGTAGAGCTGTAGCAAAATCTCGTAGCTCTTAAACTCGATGCCTCTGTTAATGAAAGCCAAAACACCAAATGCTTTTTTAACAACCCTCTCCACTTGGGTGGCAACTTTGAGGGATCTATGTGCTTGAACACCAAGACTCCTCTGTTCCTCTACACTGTCAAGATCTTTAATCCTATATTCAGCATTCATGTTCGATCTTCCAAAATGTATCACTTCGCATTTATCCAGGTTGAACTCCATCTGACATTTCTCAGCCCAGCTCTGCAGTTGTCTATGTAGTGCTGCAGCCTGCAATAACCCTCAATACCATCAATGGCACCTCCAACCTTTGTCTCCTTGCTCAACCAGTTCTTTATCCACCTAGCTAGAACATCCTGCACACCATGTGGACTTCACTTTCTTAGTCTACCATGGGGAACCTTATCAAATGCCTTACTAAAGTAAAGTATGCCACGTATATGACATCAACAGCCCTTCCTTCATGTATCAACTTGGTCACTTCCTCGAAGAACTCTATTAAGTTGGTAAGGTACGATCTCCCATGCGCAAAACCATGTTGCCTGTCACTGATAAGGCCATTCTTTTCTAAATATAAGTAGATCCTATCCCTCAGTGCCTTCTCCAGCAATTTCCCCACCACTGACGCCACGCTCACTGGTCTGTAGTTACCCGGAATATCCTTACTACCCTTCTTGTACAGGGGGACAACATGAGCAAACCTCCAGTCCTTTGGCACCTTACCAGTATTTAAGAATGCCACAAAGATATCTGTCAGGGCCCCAGCTATTTCCTCTTTCACCTCCCTCAGCAATTTGGGATAGATCCCATCTGGTGCTGGGGATTTGTCCACCTGAATAACCTCTAGCCTACCTAACACATCTTCTCTACTTATGCCAATGTGATCCAGACTAATCAAACTTCTATCTCTCATCTCAACGTTCATGGCACCTCCCCCAAGGAATCCATGTCCTTAGGGGAGTTTTTGTTACTGCTGTTGGGGAGGTTTTAAATTAATGTGGCTGGGGGCTGGGACCCAGAAGAGAAAACAAGTAGGCAGCTAGGTGGAGACTGGAGACTGTAAGTATTATGAAGATAGCATTAATAAAGGGAAGAGTAGGCAGAGAGCAGATGAGTGCAAAAATACTGGTGGCCTGAAATGTAAGGAGTATAGTGTGTAAGGCAGATGAACAGGGCTTGCATTGGTGCCTGAGAATATGACGTTATTGCAATCACAGAGACTTGGTTGAAGGGAATGCATGATGATTGGCAACTAAATGTACAGATGCTTCAGGCAGGACAGGGAGGGAAGTAAATGGGGTCGGGAGTAGGGGTGGGGGTGGAGTTGCATTGCTGGTCAGGGACGACATCATGGCTGTGCTAAAGGAGCACACTATGGAGATCTTTGGTAGTGAGGCATTATGGATGGAGCTGAGAAATAAGAAAAGTGCAGTTACATTGTTGGGGCTGTTTTACAGGCCTCCCAACAGTGAGTGTGAGGTAGAAGAACAAATAGGTGAACAGATTATGTAAAGATGCAGAGGCAACAGGGTAGTGGTGATGGGAGATTTTAATTTTCCCAACATTGACTGGGATACACTTAATGTCAGAGGTCTGGTTGGGGTAGAATTTGTAAGAAGTGTCCAAAAGAGTTTTCTAGAGCAGTATGTCAATAGTCCGATGAGGGAAGGGGCCATATTGGACCTGGTACTGGGGAGCAGGCCAGGACAAGTGGCAGAAGTTACAGTGGGGGATTTTTTTTGGGAACAGTGACCACAATTCTGCATGTTTTAGAATGCTCGTAGTCAAAGATGAGAGTGGTCCTAAGGGAAGAGTACTTAACTGGGCCAAGGCCAATTATATCAAAATTAGGCAGGAGCTTGGAAATATGGATTGGACACAGCTATTTGAAGGGAAGTCCACATTTGAGATGTGGGAAGCTTTCAAAGAAAGGTTAAAGATAGTGCAGGATAGGCATGTCCCATTAAAAGCAAAGGATAGGAAGGGCGAGATTCATGAACTGTGGATGGTGGGAGAAATTGTACGATGAGCCAAGAGGAAAAAGGAAGTGTACATAAGGTCTAGGCAGCTAAGAACAGAATGGGCCTTGGAGGAATATCGGAAGTCTTAAACGAGGAATCAAGCAGGCTAAAAGGGGTCATGAAATAGCTTGAGTGAGCAGAATTAAGGAGAATCCAAAAACATTTTATTCTTATATAAGAAGCAAGCGGATAACTAGGGAGATTGGTCCATTAAAGGATAACGAAGGAAGGCTGTGTGTTGAACCTGAGAGAACGGGTGAAATTCTGAATGATTACTTTGCATCAGTGTTCATGATGAATGTTCAGAGGAACATGGTGAATGTTGAGATTAGAGATAGAAATTTGATTATTCTGGATTATTCTGGATCACATTGACAAAAGTAGGGAAGATGTGTTAGATAGGCTAGATGTTATTAAGGTGGACAAATTAAGGTTGCTGAGGGAGGCAAGAGAGGAAATAGCTGGGAGTCCTGACAGATTTCTTTGTGGCAACCTTAAATACAGGTGAAGTGCTGGAGGACTGGAAGGTTGCTCATGTTGTCCCCCTATACAAGAAGGGTAGTAGTAAGCATACAGGCACAGCAGGTAGTGAAGAAGGCTAATAGCATGCTGGCCTTCATAACAAGAGGGATTGAGTATAGAAGCAAAGAGGTTCTTCTGCAGCTGAACAGGGCCCTGATGAGACCACACCTGGAGTACTGTGTGCAGTTCTGGTCTCCAAGTTTGAGGAAAGACATTCTGGCTATTGAGGGAGTGCAGCATAGGTTCACGAGGTCAATTCCTGGAATGGCGGGACTACCTTACGCTGAAAGACTGGAGCGACTGGGCTTGTATACCCTTGAGTTTAGAAGACTGAGAGGGGATCTGATTGAGACATAGAATATTATTAAAGGATTGGACACTCTGGAGGCAGGAAACATGTTTCTGCTGATGGGTGAGTGCCGAACCAGAGGACACAGCTTAAAAATATGGGGTAGACCATTTAGGACAGAGATGAGGAGAAACTTCTTCACCCAGAGAGTGGTGGCTGTGTGGAATGGTCTGCCCCAGAGGGCAGTGGAGGCCCAGTCTCTGGATTCATTTAAGAAAGAGTTGGATAGAGCTCTCAAGGATAGTGGAATCAAAGGTTATAGAGATAAGGCAGGAACAGGATACTGATTAAGGATGATCAGCCATGATCATATTGAATGGTGGTGCAGGCTCAAAGGGCAGAATGGCCTACTCCTGCACCTATTGTCCATTGTCTATTCCGGGTAATTCCAGACCAGTGAGCCTGACGTTAGTGGTGGGAAAAGTTGCTGGAGAAGGTACTGAGGGATAGGATCTATTTATATTTAGAAAATAATGGTCTTATCAGTGATAGGCAACATGGTTTTGTGTGGGGGAGATTGCACCTTACCAACTTAATAGAGGTCTTCAAGGAAGTGACCAAGTTGATAGATGAAGGAAGGGCTGTTGATGTCATATACATGGACTTTAGGAAGGCGTTTGATAAGGTTCCCCATGGTAGACCAATGGAGAAAGTGAAATCACATGGTGTGCAGGGTGTTCTAGCTAGGTGGATAAAGAACTGGTTGAGTAACAGGAGACAGAGAGTAGTAGTTGAAGGGAATTTCTTGAAATGGAGAAAGGTGACCAGTGGTGTGCCACAGGGGTCAGTATTGGGGCCACTGTTGTTTGTAATATACATAAATGATCTAGATGAGGGCACTGTTGGTATGATCAGCAAGTTTGGAGATGACACGAGGATTGGTGGAGTAGCAGAAAGCATAAGGGACTGTCAGAGAATACAGGAGGATATAGATAGACTGGAGAATTGGACGGAAAAGTGGCAGATGATTTTCAATCCAGACAAATGTGAGGTGATACATTGAGACAAGACTAATTCTAAAGTGAATTATATAATGAATGGAAGAGCCTTGGAAAAGCTGATTGGCAGAGAGAACTGGGAGTGCAGGTCCATTGTACCCTGAAATTTGCTGCACAGGTGGATAGAATGGTCAATAAGGCATATAGTATGCTTGTCTTCATAGGACGGGGTATTGAGTATAAGAGTTGGCTAGTCATGTCAAAATTGTACAAGACATTGGTTCAGCCACATTTAAAATACTGTGTACAGTTCTGGTTTCCACATTACCAAAAGGATGTGGACGCTTTGGAGAGGGTGCAGAGAAAGTTTTGGAGGATATTGCCTGGTATGGAAGGTGCCAGCTATGAAGAGAGGTTGAGTAGGTTATGTTTATTTTCATTAGAAAAAAGGAGATTGAGGGGGGACCTGATTGAGGGTTACAAAATCATGAAGGGTATAGACAGGGGGATAGAGACAAGCTATCCCAGGGTGAAGGATTCAATAACGAGAGGTCATGGTTTCAAGGTGAGAGGTGTAAAGTTTAAAGGGGATACATGCGGCAAGTACTTCACACAGAGGGTGGTGGAACACATTGCTAGCAGAGGTGGTAGAGGCAGGCACGGTGGATTCATTTAAGATGTATCTGGACAGATGCAGGAGTAGGTGGGGAACAGAGGGATACAGATGCTTAGGAATTGAGTGGCAGGTTTAGACAGTAGATTTGGATAGGCTCCTGCTTGGAGGGCCTGTTCCTGGGCTGTAAATTTTCTTTTTCTTTTTTCTTTTTGTCATCAGCAAATTTACTAACCCATTCTTCAACGCCCTCATCTAAGCCATTTATAAAAACTATAAAGAGCAGAGGCCCAAGAATACAGCCCTATAGGACTCCACTCAACACTGGCCTCCAGGCAGAATACTTTCCATCAACAACCACTCTCTGCTTTCTGTCAGCCGACCAATTCTGAATCCAGGGCCAAATCTCCCTTGCGTCCCATACCTCCTGACTTTATGAATGAGACTACCATGGGGGACCTTATCAAATGCCTTGCTGAATTCTATATAAACCACATCCATTGCTCAACCTTTGTCAACCTGTCCTGTCACTTCCTCAAAGAACACAATAAAATTTGTGAGGCATGACCTGCCCCTCACAAAGCAATGCTAACTGCCTTTAATCATGCTATGCTTGCCCAAATAGTCATAAATCCTACCCCTCAGAAGTCTTTCCAAAAACTTGCTGACCACAGACATAAGACTGACTGATTTTTTTTTAAGATTAGATTACTTACAGTGTGGAAACAGGCCCTTTGGCCCAACAAGTCCACACCGACCCGCCGAAGCGCAACCCACCCATACCCCTACATTTACCCCTTACCTAACACTATGGGTAATTTAGCATGGCCAATTCACCTGACCCACACATATTTTCAATGTGGGAGGAAACCGGAGGAAACCCACGCAAGACACGGGGAGAACGTGCAAACTCCACACAGTCTGTCGCCTGAGGCGGGAATTGAACCCGGGTCTCAGGCGCTGTGAGACAGCAGTGCTAACCACTGTGCCACCATGCCGCCCAATCTGTAATTGCTATTGATTTCCCTGTTACCTTTCTTGAAAAGAGGAACAACATTCACCTCCTTCCAATCCCATGGAGAGTGAGGAGGCAAAGATCCTTGCAAGCGGCTTACCAACCTCTTTTCTCGCTTCCCGGAGCAACTTACAATAAATCTGGTCTAGCCCTGGGGACTTATCAATCTTAATGTTTGGCAAAATTTCCAGCACATCAACTTCATCAATCTTGATCTATTCAAGCCTATATCCCAGCTCCTCAAAGTTCTCATTTACAATTAGGTCCCTTTCCTTAGTGAAAACGGAAGCACAAAACTCATTTAGGGCTTCCCCTATCTGCTCAGACTCCACGCACAAGTTCCCTCCACTATCCCTGATCGGCCCTACTTTCTCCCTGATCATTTTCTTACTCCTCATGGATGTGTAAAATGTCTTTGGGTTCTCCCTAATCCTTCTTGCCAAGCCTTTCTCGTGCCCCCTCCTGACTCTCCTCAGTCCATTTCTGAATTCCTTTCTAGCAAGCCTGTATTCCTCTAAAGCTGTGCACAATCCTTGTTTCCTCCACCTTACGTAACCTGTCTTCTTCCTTTTGACGAGAAGCTCCTCTGTTCTCCTCATAGAGTCATAGAGATGTACAGCATGGAAACAGACCGTTCAGTCCAACCCGTCCATGCCGGCCAGATATCCCAACCCAATCTGGTCCCACCTGCCAGCACCCGGCCCTTTTCCCTCCAAATCTTTCCTATTCATATACCCATCCAAATGCTTCTTAGATGTTGGAATTGTACCAGCCTCCACTACATCCTCTGGCAGCTCATTCTATACACGTACCACCCTCTATGTGAAAAAGTTGCCCCTTAGGTCTCTTTTATATCTTTCCCCTCTCACCCTAAACCTATGCCCTCTAGTTCTGGACTCCCCAACCCCAGGAAAAATACTTTATCTATTTATCCTATCCATGCCCCTCATAATTTTGTAAGCCTCTATAAGGTCACCCCTCAGCCTCCGACGCTCCAGGGATAATAGCCCCAGCCTGTTCAGCATCTCCCTGTAGCTCAGATCCTCCAAACCTGGCAACATCCTTGGAGATCTTTTCTGAACCCTTTCAAGTTTCACAACATCTTTCTGATAGGAAGGTGACCAGAATTGCGCGCAATATTCCAACAGTGGCCTAACCAATGTCCTGTACAGCCGCAACATGACCTCCCAACTCTTGTACTCAATACTCTGACCAATAAAGGAAAGCATATCAAACGCCGCCTTCACTATCCTATCTATCTGCGACTCCACTTTCAAGGAGCTATGAACCTGCACTCCAAGGTCTCTTTGTTCAGCAACACTCCCTAGGACCTTACTATTAAGTGTATAAGTCCTGCTAAGATTTGCTTTCCCAAAATGCAACACCTCACATTTATCTGAATTAAACTCCATCTGCCACTTCTCAGCCCATTGGCCCATCTAGTCCAGATCCTGTTGTAATCCGAGGTAACCCTCTTCACTGCCCACTACACCTCCAATTTTGGTGTCATCTGCAAACTTATTAACTGTACCTCTTATGCTCGCATCCAAATCATGTGTGTAAATGACAAAAAGTAGAGGACCCAGCACCAATCCTTGTGACACTCCACTGGTCACAGACCTCCAATCTGAAAAACAAACCTTCACCACCGTACTGAGTAGGTCAAGTTTTGCACCTTCTCTAGTAGGTCCACCCACATACTGAATCAGAAAATTGTCTTGTATGCACTGAAGAAATTCCTCTCCATCTAAATTTTTAACACTATGGCAGTCCCGGTCGATATTCGGAAAGTTAAAATCCCCTACCATAACTACTCTATTATTCATGATTTGGAGATGCTGGTGTTGGACTGGGGTGTACACAGTTAAAAATCACACAACACCAGGTTATAGTCCAGCAGGTTTAATTGGAAGCACACTAGCTTTCGGAGCGACGCTCCTTCATCAGGTGATTAATCACCTGATGAAGGAGCATTGCTCCGAAAGCTAGTGTGCTTCTAATTAAACCTGTTGGACTATAACCTGGTGTTGTGTGATTTTTAACTGTGCACTCTATTATTCTTACAGATAGCTGAGATCTCCTTACAAGTTCGTTTCTCAATTTCCCTCTGACTATCAGTGCGTCCATAATACAATCCCAATAAAGTGATCATCCCTTTCTTATTTTTCATTTCCACCCAAATAACTTCCCTGGATGTATTTCCTGGAATACCCTCCCTCAGCACATCTGTAATGTTATTCCTTATCAAAAATGCCACTCCCCCTCCTCTCTTGCCTCCCTTTCTATCCTTCCTGTAGCATTTGTATCCTGGAACATTAAGCTGCCAGTCCTGCCCATCCCTAAGCCATGTTTCTGTAATTGCTATGATATCCCAGTCTCATGTTCCTAACCATGCCCTGGGTTAATCTGCCTTCCCTGTTAGGCCCCTTGCATTGAAATAAATGGAGTTTAATTTATTTGTCCAACCTTGTCCATGCCTGCCCTGACTGTTTGACTCATTTCTGTTCTCAACTGTACCAGTCTCAGATCGATCTCTTTCCTCATTATTTCCCTGGGTCCCACCCCCCACCCACCATATTAGTTTAAATCCTCCCAAGCAGTTCTAGCAAATTTCCCTGCCAGTATATTCGTCCCTTCCAATTTAGGTGCAATCTGTCCTTCTTGTACAGGTCACTTCTACCCCAAAAGAGATTTCAATAATCCAAAAATGTGAACCTTTCTCCCATACACCAGCACCTCAGCCATGCATTCATTTGCTCTATCCTCCTATTCCTGCCCTCACTAGCTCGTAGCACTGGGAATAATCCAGATATTACTACCCTTGAGGACCCCCTTTTTTAAATTTCTGCCTAACTCTCCCTTCAGAATCTCAATCTTTTCCCTTCCTATATTGTTAATTCCAACGTGGACAATGACCTCTTCCTGGATTCTCTCCCCCGTGAGAATATTCTGCACTCTCTTTGAGACATCCTTGATCCTAGCACCAGGGAAACACACACCATTCTGCTTTTTCTCTGCTGGCCACAGAAACGTCTGTCTGTACCTCAGACTAAAGAATCCCCTAACACAATTGATCTCTTGGAAGCCAATGTACCTTTCGTTGCATTAGAGGCAATCTCAATACCAGAAACTTGGCTGTTCGTGCTACGTTCCCCTGAGAATCCATCACCCCTACATTTTCCAAAGCAGCATACCTGCTTGAAATGGGTATATCCACAAAAGGCTCCTGCCCCAGGTGCTGACCTCTCACCCTTCCTGGAGTTAACTCATCTATGTGACTGTATCTGAGACTTTCCCCCCTTCCTATAACTGCCATCCATCACATACTGTTGCTGTTCTCATCACATCCATCTGTCTCTCCAACCGATCCACTCGATCTGATAAGATTCGCATCCAACAGCATTTATGGCAGATATAATCCACAGTAACCCTTAAATTCTCTTTAAACTCCCACATCTGATAAGAAGTACATATCACTGCAAAGGCCATTTTTGCTCTTTCACAATCTACAGACCCAGAAAATAACATCATTTTATTCCTCTACAAAACACTGCACCAGGTTAAATGAATAGTTATGGCTTATATTTTAAGTTTAATAAGAGACTTATCTCCAAAAACATATAATCAAGAAAGAACCCACTATACTCACTAATACAGCCTTTCGCTTGGACAACAACAATTAACTTATTTGATTCTGTGTTGTGAACTTAGCCCAAACCGGTTCCTCCAAGATTAGTTGTGAAATTCACTGTTTGTTAATTCTCCCAGACACACTCCGATGTCCAGCGGCACATGAATTCAAAAACAGCAAAGGCGGTAACTGTGCAGGTTTTCTCTCTCTCTCTCTCTCTGTCTCTCTCTCTCTCTCTCTCTCCTGCACTGTCCTCACCATGTGCTTCCTTTGTCTGTACTTCTCCCTTTTAAAACTGCTGTTGTTTTGACTTTTTTTCCCCCAGAGTTCCAAAACAATGCAACAGCATATAAAACAGTAATTGCTGCTCCTGGAAATCGAGGAAATCACCTCTAGCAACTAAAATACCTCAAAAAAAGGAGCAGCTCTTACAGCCAGAAATTTTTCCCATCCTCCATCTTGGATTACCCAGAATCCTTCTCCAAGGCTTCTTACTCTTACCCTTTCTTACCTGTCTCAGAGGAACAAATTCATGCATCACTTGCAACAATTGCTCCTTAAACAGTCTCCACATGTCTGCTATGCCCTTTCCTTGGAACAGTTGCTCCTTGTCTGTACTTCCCAATTCCTGTCTGATAGCGTCATAATTTCCTTTTCCCCAATTAAATATCTTCCCTCGGTAACTGCTCCTTTCCCTCTCCAAGGCTATGGTAAATGTGAGTCAGGTGTGACCACTGTCACCAAAGTGTTCTCCCACCACAAGATCTGACGCCTGTCCAGGCTCATTGCTGAGCACCAAATCGAAAATGACCTCTTGCCTCGTTGGCCTGTCTATGTACTGAGTAAAGAAACCCTCCTGAATATACCTGATAAAAATGGCTCCATCCAAACAATCTGCATTAAGGAGGTTGCAGTCGATATTGGGAAAGTCGAAGTCACGCGTAACAACATCCCTGCTACATCTACATTTTTCTAAAATCTGCCAGCCTATCAGTTCTTCAATCTCTCTACTGCTACTATGGGTCTGTAGAAAACCCGCAATGAGGTGGCTGCTCCCTTGCTATTCCTAATATCCACCCATACTGACTCAGTAGACAAACCTTCCTCAACAACCTTCATTTCTGTCGTTGTGATGCACTCTTTGATTAGCAATGCCCTCTTCCCACCCTCCCTCTTCTTTTTAAATGATCTAAACCCTGGAACATCTAGTAAACATACCTGCCCCTGTGAAACCCACGTCTCCATTATGGCCACAACATCATAGCCCCAAGTACTGATCCATGCTCTAATTTCATCACTTTTATTTCTGACACTCCTTGTGATAAAGGAGACACACTTCAACTGATCCTTTTATTTCATCATGTGAGAAACCATCCAGATAGATTTGTTACACCTGTCACTGCCCCATCTATAACTATCTCCCTCTCAGATGTGTCGCTCTGATTTCCGCCCCCTTGCCAAACTAGTTTAAACCCTCCTGAACCACATGAGCAAATCTCCCACCCAGGACATTTATGCCCCTCCAGTTCAGGTGGAACCCATCCTTCATGTACAGGTCCCACCTTCTCCAGAAGATATCTCAGTGTTCTAGGTATCTGAAGCCCTTCCTCCTGCACCAGCCTTGCAGCCACATGTTAAGCTGCATTCACTGACCGTTCCTCACCTCACTATCTCGTGGCCTCGGTATTAAGCCTGAGATCACTATTCTTGAAGATCTATGACTCCTCAAGAGGGGGCTCTTGGTTCGAGATCGGTCAAAAGAATCGACAAATGAGGACTATTCAAAAAGCAAAGTCATTAGTTTAGTGAATTAAGGTACCTTGATGCAATTCTATCCAGCAACACAGAGGTTAAAGTTTCTGTGTTCCGTGGTGAAGTTGCGCAATTATATTTGAAAATTATACATTATTTATACGTTTTTTTAAGAAATAGTACAGCCTTAATTACAAGGAAGATCAATCACATGTAATAAGGTGACATGATTTACAGCAATTTAATCCAATGATATTTCCTGGGAAAGAGTTCTTAATTACAAGAAAAGTCCAATTAACTGTAATATGGTGACATAGTTGACAACAGGCAAATCCAATGGTATTCTTTGGAAAAGAAATCTTATTTACGTAAATTGTCATGCCATGTATCAGTTCAAGATTAGTTCGAATGGTCAATTAATGTGTCCACTTATCTTTAAATTTCAGCTTAATTCTGCAAATCAGCATTACAGGTTCACAGGCCATTTTATAATATTCTTTTAAATTGAGAAACCATTTTGTGGTAAATAAAAATCTGCATATACTTGTTGCCTAAATTCAAATTTTAGATTATTTCCCACCCACCCACGCATCCCCCCCACCCTTTGGTCATTCTATGACCACACCATAAAGGCATGGATCAAATTAATCCAATTCAATGGTAGCAAAAGACTGTCATACTTCTTTTTCCTCCGAAGGGGAATGATGCTTCCCATTATGATTTAAGTGAAGAAGCATTTTCTGGGTGGAAGCAATATTGTCAATAGAAGTTAATATTTGAGCAATAATACACTTAACTACAGCAATTCCAACAAAAAGACCATATGAAATACATTGTTGTCATCTATGCATCAACATACCTCTTTGAAAAATTCAATAAAGTTTGTCAGACAAACTTCCTTGACAAAACCATGCTGAATGTTCTTGACTAATCTCTGCCTCTCCAATTGCAGATGCATTCTGTCCCTCAGAATTGTTTCCAATTGTTTCCCCACCACTGATGTAAGTATGACAGGCCTTTAGTTTATCCCTTGCTCCCTTACTGAATTACAGTACCACATTGACTGTGCTTCAATCCTTTGTCACCTTTCCTGGGGTAAGAAAGGAACTGAAAATTACATCCAGCACATAGCACAAAGGTAGGCGACAGAGGGTGGTGATGGAGGGTTGCTTTTCAGACTGCATGCTACAAAAATTGATGCTGGGTTCACTGCTTTTTGTCATTTCTATAAATGACTTGGATGTGAATATAGGTTTGCAGAAGACATCAAAATTTATGACATAAACAGACAGCGAAGGAAGTTACCTCAGAGTACAACAGGACGGTGAATAGATGGGCAGAGGAGTGGCAGATGCAGGTTCATCTCGATAAACCTGGTGCTCCATTTTGATAGGGTAAATCAAGGCAGGACTTATACACTTAACAGTAAGGTCCAGGGAAGTGTTGCCGAACAAAGAGACCTTGGAGTTCATGTTCATAGTTCCTTGAAAGAGGAGTCGCAGGTAGACAGGGTAATGAAAAACGTGCTTGGTGTCCTTGCCTCTGTTGGTCAGTGCACTGAGTATAGGATGTTGGGAGGTCATGTTTCAGCTGTACAGGACATTAGTTAGACCACTTTTGGAGTACTGAATTCAATTCTTGTCTCTCTGCTTTAGGAACAACATTGTGAAACTTGAAAGGGTTCAGAAAAAGATTTATAATAATGTTGCTAGTGTTGGAGGGTTTGAGCTAAAGGAGAGGCTGAATAGACTAGGGCTATTTTCATTGGAACATTGGAGGCTGAGGGGTGACCTTATACAAGTTTATAAAATCATGAGGGGCATGGATAGGGTGAATTGTCAAAATCTTTTTCCCAGGCTAGGAAAGTCCAAAACTAGAGGGCATTAGTTTAAGGCGAGAGGGAAATATTTAAAAGGGACCTTAATGGCAAATTTTTCACGTAGAGGTTGGTGCCTGTATTGAATGATCTGCCAGAGGAAGTGGAGGATGCTGGTGCAATTACAACATTTAAAAGGTATCTGGATGGGAATATGAATAGGAAAGGTTTAGAGGGATATGGGCCAAATGCTGTCAAATGGAACGAGATTCATCTAGGACATCTGGCCAGCAGGATCTGCTTCAATGCTGTACATCTCAATGACTCTGTGACCACTTAGTTGATCCATATCATCATTAATTAACGGCTGATCTGAAACCTATTGTCGGAGAATTGTCCAACTTCAAATAAAGCGTTACCTTGTGAAATTGACACACTTGTTTATTTCACAATATAGTAGGAAGAAGTCAATGGCCACTCAGGTGGATGCTCCACACTAATGTAATATCTCCACTCAGTTACAAGCATATGCACTTTATAAAGGGTTACAACTACCAACAAAGGTTGGTGGGCGGCACGGTGGCACAGTGGTTAGCACTGCTGCCTCACAGCACCTGAGACCCGGGTTCATTTCCCGACTCAGGTGACTGACTGTGTGGAGTTTGCACGTTCTCCCCGTGTCTGCGTGGGTTTCCTCCGGGTGCTCCGGTTTCCTCCCACAGTCCAAAGATGTGCGGGCCAGGTGAATTGGCCATGCTAAATTGCCCGTAGTGTTAGGTAAGGGGTAAATGTAGGGGTATGGGTGGGTTTCGCTTCGGCGGGTCGGTGTGGACTTGTTGGGCCGAAGGGCCTGTTTCCACACTGTAAGTCTAATCTAAAAAAAAACTAGTTGGTAGATGATTACAAAATAATACAGATCTAACTATGATAAATAGTTTTAACAATATTTGAAAGGGCTAACAATACAACTGGTATGACTGCCTTGATTAGTTGAACAATCAGTCGCATGCTATGCATCGTAGCTCATTGTCTGTGGTCATCAACATTAAGTAGTTTGGAATCATCTTGTCTGTCGGGGCGTTGTTGGAGTTAGGGTATCCCATCAAGAGAAAAAGCCCTCGGGGCTTCTGCCAGTGGGTGCGGAGGTGCAGTGTCATGGTCAGTGAGAGAATCCTATTGGCAGGTCATTTCGTTAATGCGTTTCCTCTGATAAGGAATTGGCTTGCTCATAGTCAATTCCTGTGTATAACTTGAGTCATCACTGGTATTGTAAGTGTGTCACCTCTTAGCCAGGGAAGTAGCTTCTGAAATTAAAATGGTTTCCCCTTCTCCCTTTTTCATCCAAGTAACCGGTTGGAAACTTCAGCAAAAGGGAGATTGTAGCCAGAACCAGGTGATTGTCTGGTGGGGGAGGCTCAGAATCAGACGGTAGTCCATAGCCTCAGAGTGGTCAGACTCAATGTGGTGGGAGCCTGGATACTCTGCATCATGGCTACAGTTGTCATTAAAGTGAATTTTGGCCAACTGGTTGGTCAGTGGGGCTGGGGACAGGAGCGGGAGCACATACACACACAGCACTGCTTAACGTGCATAATGGGGCAGCACAGTGGCTTAGTGGTTAGCGCTACTGCCTCACAACACCAGAGACCCAGATTCGATTCTAGCCTCAGGCGACTGTCTGTGTGGAGTTTGCACATTCTCCGTGTCTGCAAGGTTTCCTCAGGGTGCTCCGGTTTCCTCCCACAGTCCAAAAATGTGCAGGTTAGGTGAATTGGCCATGCTAAATTGCCCGTAGTGCTTGGTGCATTAGTTAGAGGGAAATGAGTCTGGGTGGGTTACTCTTCGGAGGGTTGGTGTGGACTTGTAGGGCCGAAGGGCCTGTTTCCACACCGTAGGGAATCTAATACTCTAATACATAACAGGAATTGCAAGAAAGATAAGGCACTGCCCCAGGACCCGAGCCAGGATGTCATCCAGGTCCCACTGGGGGCACTGTTTATTAAACTCGGAGGCTGCTCGTTGGATATGTTGGGCGCGGTTGGTAAGGTTTTCACTGGGATCGGGAATGTAAGTGCAGCAGTTGGAGCTGATGAGGCGTATGTGCCCTCCTTTTTTGCTAACAGATAATCTAAGGCCATCCTGTTCTGAAAAGCAATAGTCTGAATAGCAACCACTTCCACATCAAGCTGGCTCAGTCTTCGCTGTGCCGTTTGCCACTTCTTCCAGGGTGGTGGCCAACTACCGGTCTCTGTCTCCAGCTGGACGGCTACATGAGGTGGCAAAAAGGAGGAGAGAATCTGGTCAATTGTGGTATTTGTTCACCTTCTGCATGTCCGTGGCTTCTCAAAGGGGGGGGTGACTGTGAATGGTAAATTAAGGGAACCATATAAACAACATAGCAACTTCCAGTCCAGGACAGTGGCCTCAAATGAAATAGGTCCCATTATAGGTCCTCAATCTGCAGTCCTCACTTTCTCCTCAGACTATCAATCAAAAAGGTAGTAAAATTGGCATTTCGGGTGGTTTTGTTAGAACCTGAAGGTTCAGCATATCGCTTTGGATTGACTCACTGACGAAGTGAGGAGCAGGGAATTAGCACACCTGCTGATGCAAGCATTCCATCCTGATATTTCTCAGGCAGTATCCGATGTACAGTGTACTGTCCCCCACAGTGTCCACAAGGAGCAAGGCCGGGGGTTCATGGGAAACATTGTACCACGGGTAGAACCAATCTTTAAATTTGTCTATTTTCTATCCCACTGACTTCCACCATGCCTGGCTGTTGCTCCCGTGGGTCCCCATCACAGCCACAAGTGTAAGAATCATGACCTGGGGAACCTTTCTTTATTCATATGTGGAACTTGGGCATCGCTGGCTGGCCAGCATTGATGGCCCATCCCTATTTGCCCTTGAGAAGCTGGTGGTGTGCTGCCTTCTTGAATTGTTGCAGTCCACTTGCTGTGGGCTGATCCACAATGTCGGTAGGGAGGGAATTTCAGGATTTTGACCCAACGACTATGAAGGAAAAGTGGTTTATTTCCAAGTCTATTTCCAATTGATGAGTGGCTTGGAGTGGAACTTGCAGGTGCTGATGTTCCAAAGTACCTGCTGTCCTTGTCCTTCTAGATAGAAGTGGTTGTGGGTTTGGAAGGTGCTACCTAAGGATCTTTGTTGAATTTCTGCAGTACATCATGTAGATAGTATACACTGCTGCTACTGAGCACCACTGGTGGAGAAATTGAATGTTTGTAGCTGTGGTGCCAATCAAATGGGTTGCTTTGGCCTGGGTGGTGTCGAGCTTCTGAGTGTTGTTGGAGCTGCACCCATCCAGGCAAGTGGGGAGTATTCCATCACACTCCTGCCTTGTACCTTGTAGATGGTGGATAGACCTGGAGGTATCAACAGGTAAGTTACTCGCCACAGTATCCCATGTCTCTGTCCTGCTCTTGTAGCCACTGTGTTTATATGGTGAGCCCAGTTGAGTTTCTGGTCAATGGTAACCCCAAGGATGTTGACAGTGGGGGATTCAGTGATGGTAATACCATTGAATGTCAAGGGATGGTGGTTGGAATGTCTCTTGTTGGGTGATGTCTGGCATTTGTGCGGTGCGAAAGTTACTGATCACTTGTTGGCCCAAGACTGGATGTTGTCCAGATCTTGTTGCATTTGAGCACAAACTGTTTCCATATCTGAGTCGTCGCGAATGGTGCTGAACACTGGACAATCATGGGTGAACATCCCCACTTCTGACCTTAAGATAAAGGGAAGGTCATTGATGAAGCAGCTGAAGATTGTTGGGCCTAGGACACTACCCGAAGGACTCTAGCAGAGATGTCCTGGAGCTAAGATGACTGACCCTCCCAATGACAATCATCATCCTTTGAGCTGGGTCTGACTCTAACCAGCAGAGTGTTTGCCCCTGATAGCCATTGGTTCTAGTTTTGCCAGAGATCCTTGATTCCATTCTTGTCAAATGCAGCCTTGATGTCAAGGGCTGTCACTCTCACCTCACTTCAACGCTGTGATAAGATCAGGAGCGGAGTGACCTTGGCGAAACCCAAACTGGGCATCACTGAGCAAGTTGTTGCTAAGCAGGTGCTGCTTGATAGCATTGTTGATGACCTCTTCCATCACTTTAGAGAGGAGACCAATTGGGTGGTAATATTGTCAATATACTCAATTCAAACTTGATTGAAATTTGGTATTTTTCAATGTATAATTTAACTGATTGACCAAGCAACTCAGCCAGTGCTATCTGTTCTGAACCAAATGTTACATTGTACTCAGTGTGCTCGCCAAGTCCTTCACTCTCTTAAAGGTATAGTACACTTCTACTCCTTCATAACAGGTCAGTATGGACAAGTTGGCCTGAAGGGACTATTTCTGTGCTGTACATCTCTAAGACTCTATTTCTCCCACCTAAAAGGACAATGGCAGCAAACACATAGGAGTTTCATCCTATGTGAACTCTCCTTTAAATCACACACTAGCCTTATTTGTAATTGCATTAACATTCCTTTAGTGTTGCTAGTCAATGTCCTGCAGCATCTTCCCAATAGACTATGCATATTCCTACTACGTGCAACATTTCAAGAAGGTACTTCACCATCACCTTCAGCAGAGCAACTTGGGATGAGCAATAAATACTGCTTCAACCACTGGCAGATTACGAGTGATGGAATTGAAAATCTGCATTCAATCCAATACCTTAACTATATCCTAAAGTGGGTCCCAGGATTAAAAAGAATATTGCAGCTCAGGTTGTGTGTTTTACAATTTCAACACAAGTCAAAAATTGGGCAAGAGACCCAAAGCTTGAAATAAAACACACACACGTAGAAATACAAGGTCATTTCAAAAAAGGAGAAATTAATGGTCACCATTTTGGGTGGAGGTATGAGGCAAGAAAATGCAGCTTGGGAGAATAAAAGAGCAAAGAATATTCCACAGTACTGAGAATCACCTGCTCTAAATTTCTATTCTTTAATTTCAGTTAAGTGTTGGAAGGAGCTCCGAGTTCAATCTCCACCCTGCTCCAGAGGTGTGTAACAGCATATGTGAACAGATTGCTAAGAAAAAAGGTAGTGAAAAGTTAGCTTTTGTGGTTTAGTGGCAGTGCCCTTAGCTCTTATTCAATGATTCAATGCGAACACTTTTTTCTATCTTATTTCAACATATGATAAATGTTATACACATCAATGAAAACTCTCTTTGATGTTCATTATGGAATTCATACTGATAAATCTCCTCTGTCCTTTCACAAGAATCTTCACATTCTTCTTGGTTATTGTGGCCAGAAGTGAACACAATCAAGTTTGGCCTAAGCAGACGTTTCTAAATGCTCAGTTAAGTCTCTCTGCTCTTATTTTCAAAACCACTGTTTACGAAGCTTATGATCTAGCTTGCTTTACAAGCAACTCCCTTAATCATCCTATCACGCATGTGAAGCATTGAGGAAATGTTTACTGAGAGGTGCAAGGGAGGAGCGAAGGACTTCTGGGAAGGTGAGTCTAGCGGTTTAAAAACCCTTAGTTCAGGCATCGGGGCCTCCATTTGCCGAAAGGTGCGAGGGAGGAGCGAAGGACTCCTGGGGAGTTTTTAAGTGGGTGAGGTTTTTTTTTTCCTTCTCTTCCTTTGTTTATTTCTGTGTGGGCTTTCAGAGTAGTGGGATATGGATGTCAGGGCAGTTGCATGTTACGTCTGTGGGAAGTGCACCAACTCCAGCTCCTCAAAAACCGAGTTAGGGAAGTGGAGCTGGAGCTGGATGAACTACAGATCATCCGGGAGGCTGAGGGGGCAATTGAGAGGAAGTACAGGGAGGTGATCACTCCCCAGACACAGGATAAGGATAGCTGGGTCAGAGGGACGAAAGGGAACCGACAGACAGAGCAGGACTCCCCTGTGTTCGTTCCCCTCAGTAGTAAGTATACCATTTTGGATATTGCTGCAGGGATAGCCTATCAGGGAAAGCCATTGTTGTCACATCTCTGGCACTGTGGCTCAGAAGGGGGGGGGGGGGGAATAGAAAAGCGCTAATGGTAGGGGACTCAATAGTTAGATGGATTGACAGGAGATTTGTGGTCAGGAATGGGACTCCCGGAAGGTATGTTGCCTCCCTGGTGCCAGGGTCTGGGATGTCGCTGATCGGGTTTACAAGATTCTGAAAGGGGAGGGTGAGGAGCCAGAAATCATGGTACATATTGGCACCAGTGATCTAGCCAGGAAAGGGATTGAGGATCTGAAAAGTGACTACAGAGAGTTAGGTTGGAAGCTGAAGAGCAGGGCAAGTAGAGTAGTGATCTCAGGTTTGCTACCAGTGCCACGGGATAGTGAGGTAAGAACAATCAGCGAATGCAGCTTAACATGTGACTGCGAGGCTGGTGCAGGAGGGAGGGCTTCAGATATCTAGACTGTTGGGCTACCTTCTGGGGAAGGTGGGATCTGTATATAAAGGACAGGTTCCCCCTGAACTGGAGGGGTACAAATGTCCTGTGTGGGAGATTTGCTTGTGTGATTCAGGAGGGCTTAAACTGGTTAGGCAGGGGGGTGGGAATTGGAGCCACATGTCTGAGAGGGGCTCAGTTGCAGACAGGTCAGTGACAGGATGTAGTGAATCTATCAGGAAGGTTTCTCACATGGTGAAGCGATGGGATCAGATAAAGGTGTCTGCTTTAATGCAAGGAGTGTTTGGAATAAGAGTGACGAACTTAGAGCATGGATCAGTACTTAGGGCTATGATGCTCTGGCCATAACGGAGACGTGGGTTTCACACGGGCAGGAATGGTTGCTTGATATCCCAGGGTTTAGAACATTTAAAAAGAACAGGGAGGGTGGAAAAAGAGGAGGGGGTGTAGCATTGCTAATCAGAGAGTGCACCACAGCTACAGAAACTAAGGCTGTTGAGGAAGGTTAGTCTACTGAGTCAGTATGGGTAGGAGTTAGGAACAGCAAGGTAACAGCCACCGCATTTGGGGGTTTTCTACAGACCACCTAATAGCAGGACAGAGATTGAAGATCTCATAGGAAAAATGCAAAGTAGCAGGGTTGTTGTTATGGATGATTTCAACTTTCCCAATATCAACTGAAACCTCCTAAGTGCAGATGGTTTGGAAGGAGCCGTTTTTGTCAGGGATGTTCAGGAGGGGATACTCAGTATATAGACAGAGCTGATGAGGGAGAGGACATTTTGGATTTGGTGCTCAGCAACGAGCCAGGACAGGTGTTAGATCTCACAGTGGGAGAACACTTCAGTGAAAGTGATCACAACTGCCTCACATTTAGCATAGCTTTGGACAGTAAAAGGTGCAGTTATCGAGAGAAGATATTTAATTGGGGAAAAGGAAATTATGACGCAATCAGACAGGACTTGGGAAGTACAGACTGGGAGCAATTGTTCCACAGAAAGGGCACAGCAGACATGTGGAGACTATTTAATAAGCAGTTGTTGCGAGTGATGCACAAATTTGTTCCTCTGAGACAGATAAGAAGAGGTAAGATTAAGGAACCTTGGATGACGAGAACAGAGGAGCTTCTCATCAAAAGAAAGAAGTCAGCTTACGTAAGGTTGAGGGAGCAAGGATCTAGCACAGCTTTAGAGGATTACAGCTGAAAAATGTGTTGCTGGAAAAGCGCAGCAGGTCAGGCAGCATACAAGGATGCTGCCTGACCTGCTGCGCTTTTCCAGCAACACATTTTTCAGCTCTGATCTCCAGCATCTGCAGTCCTCACTTTCTCCTTTGGAGGATTACAGGCTTGCTGGAAAGAAACTCAGAGATGGACTGAGGAGAGCCAAGAGGGAGCATGAAAAAGGCTTGGCAAGAAGGATTAGGGAGAACCCTAAGGCATTTTACTCATATGTGAGGAGTAAGAGAGTGGTCAGGGAGAAGGTAGGGCCGATCAGGGATAGCGGAGGGAACTTGTGCATGGAGTCTGATCAGATAGGGGAAGCCCTAAATGAGTTTTTTGCTTCGGTTTGGGGGTGCAAAGAAGATTTACCAGGATACTGCCTGGACTGGAGGGCTTGTCTTATGAAGAAAGGTTGAATAGGCTCGGATTTTTCTCTCTGGAGAGAAGGAGAAAGGGAGGAGACCTGATCGAGGTGTCTAAAATAATGCGAGGAATAGATGGAGTCAATAGCCAGAGACTTTTCCCCAGGGCAGGATTGACTGGTACAAGAAGTCATAGTTTGAAGATATTAGGAGGAAGGTATAAAGGAGACTTCAGAGGTAGCTTCTTTATGCAGAGAGTTGTGAATGCATGGAATGCATTGCCAGCTGAGGTGGTGGAAGCAAAGTCATTAGGGACATTTAAGTGACTGCTGGACATGCACATGGATAGCAGTGAGTTGAGGGGTGTATAGGTTAAGTTACTATATTTTACATTAGGATTAAGTCTTGGCACAACATCGTGGGTCTAAGGGCCTGTTCTGTGCTGTACTTTTCTATGTCTATGTCCATGCCGATGTTTTTAGCATTAAAGATTGTACATACTTGTTTATCATTGTTATTGATCTTGGCTGTGGGATGAAACCTTTGCAACCCCAACTGAAGACTAATATAAAGATAAAATGCTGGTGAAACTCAGGAGATCATACATAGAGTTATATCAGATACAGAATGATTACTTTGCTTCTGCCTCCATGAATACTTCCAGACCTGTTGAGTTTCTCCAGCATTTCCATCATCAAGAATATTTTATCTTCTATCAATTTGAAATCAATATGTGTAGCACTATCAGGGAGAAAATTTCCACCTGCTGATTATGGAAGGGCATTCTTACACATCCTGTCAACTGAAGAAGCAGCAGTGATTATTCTGGTACTTTATATTAGTGAAAGCATTATATTTCCCAGCTCGAAATCCATCAACTTGGAAAGTTAAAATCATTGAATGCACAATGTGTGTGTTCCCAACGGAGAGTTTTTCTTTGAAGAGTTCTGTGTTTGCAGCAATTCCCTCATTCCAGTGGCAAACCCTGGGATGCTGTAATTTCATCAAGGATTCCAGATTTTGGATTCTGTTCTGTTGGAAATGTTTGATTCGACATTAAGTTCTGCTTCTTCTGGATTGCCCATACAGTTGGTTAGCAGTATAATTTATTTGCATGTCTCGCAAATCTTTACTCAAAACTAGCACCAAACAGATGCATGGCAGACTGAATACCCAGCATTCGCCATTGTTGTGTGCATCCCCTATCCACAGAATAGAACAGTAGAGTCATAGAGATGTACAGCATGGAAACAGACCCTTCGATCCAACTCGTCCATGCCGACCAGATATCCCAACCCAATCTAGTTCCACCTACCAGCACCCAGCCCATATCCCTCCAAACCCTTCCTATTCATATACCCATCCAAATGCCTCTTAAATGTTGTAATTGTACCAGCCTCCACCACATCCTCTGGCAGCTCATTCCATACACGTACCACCCTCTGTGTGAAAACGTTGCCCATTAGGTCTCTTTTATATCTTTCCCCACTCACCCTAAACCTCTGCCCTCTAGTTCTATACTCCCCGACCCCAGGGAAAAGACTTTGTCTATTTATCCTATCAATGCCCCTCATAATTTTGTAAATCACTATAAAGGTCACCCCTCAGCCTCCGACGCTCCCAGGAAAACAGCCCCAGCCTGTTCAGCCTCTCCCTGTAGCTCAGATCCTCCAACCCTAGCAAGATCCTTGAAAATCTTTTCTGAACCCTTTCAAGTTTTACAACATCTTTCCGATAGGAAGGAGACCAGAATTGCACGCAATATTCCAACAGTGGCCTAACCAATGTCCTGTACAGCCACAACATGACCTCCCAACTCCAACTCAATACTCTGACCAATAAAGGAATGCATACCAAACACTTTCTTCACTATCCTATCTACCTGCAACTCCACTGTAGTATGTAAGTGCAATGTTGATCATTGTATGAGGCAGGCAGCGAAAGGATGGTGATGGGATATTTTCTTGGATCCACAAACAGTGAGAATGAGAAGGCTTTGTGGTCATCTTGTGTAAACCAAAAGCCTCAAATAAGAACCTCCCTATCCCCTTTGCACCAAACACTAAAAAGGCTCTATGCTTCATCTCAGTGGTAGGCCCCAGAAAACATTTGCCATTTCTATTAGGAGTATGGAGCAGCAGGAGGCATTCACAACTTCCATCTTTGCAAGGTGCAATAATTGGGATGACAGAAGGAGCTTGTGGTCCATTGTTCAGAATGGAGACAACTTTTCCATGAATCTGTACATCTTTTTGATGAGGCAGAACAGATATCTGACACTTCCGAGGTTCCATACTCTGACTGACAATAAAAACTCTTGTAAATTAAAGCAAAGAACTCTGGTTTCTGGAGACCTCTGAAACAAAAGTATAAAATGCTGGAGAAAATCAGTAAATCTGGCTGGATTCATAGAGAGAAAAAGAATTAGTGTATCAATTCTAGTGAACATTTGTCATAATGCTTTTATAAATTTCTCTTCATCCAGCCACTGTTTGATTCTTATTATCCTCCAGGTTTATATGTTTGTGTTTATGTCCTGAAACAGGGAGTTTGAGTCACAGACTTTATTGATGTGCGCTCTCATTGTGGCTACTAGAAGTTCCACTAAATGTCCTTTTCTACAATTCAATCATAACCTGACACTCTTCTGTACCCTTATCTATGTAAACTTACAGAATACTGAATGGCCTGGATAGAGTGAATGTTGAGAAGTTATTTCCATTGGCAGGAGAGACGAGGCTCCGAGGGCACAGACTTAGAGTAAAGGGAATGGAGATAAAGAGAAACCTCTTTGGCCTGAGAGTGGTGAATCTGTGGAATTCATTGCCATAGAAGGTTATGGAGGCAAGGTCATTGAGTATATTTAAAACAGAGTTCTTGACTGCCAAGGGGATCAAATGTTACAGGGAGAAAGCAAGAAAATGGGATTGAAAAACCATCAGCCATAGCTTTGGAGAGTGAAAGGTGCAGTTACCGAGAGAAGATATTTAATTGGAGAAAAGGAAATTATGACACTATCAGACAGGACTTGGGAAGTACAGACTGGGAGCAAATGTTCCACAGAGAGGGCACAGCATACATGTGGAACAAACTCGATGGGCCAAATGGCCTAATTTCTGCTCCTATGTGTTATGATCTTGTGCCTAGATGACTTTGGAAAGGGAGCAAGCAGTGTGCACCTTTATGAATAGTCTCTTCCACACCAATGAGTAATTAAAATGACAAAGTTTCATCTCAACATGGTCAAAAATCAAATAACACCAGATTATAGTCCAACAGGTTTATTTGAATTTGCAGGATTTCAGAGCTCCACTCCTTCTGCAATTTCAAATAAACCTGTTGGACAATAACCTGATGTCATTTGATTTTTGACCTTGTGTACCACAGTCCAACTCCAGCATCCCCACATCATATAAACATGAGGAATAATTTTCTGCTTCAGCTAGAAATATTCCCTTTGCTTTTCTTATCGATTCTCATTCCTTTTAGTTGGAATTCGCCATGCATTTGGGGAAAAGCAGCAATATTTCTTCCAACAAAATAAAAATTCTGAATATCTGTCATGTACTGTCAATGATAACTTTCTGAACTTCATTTTTCAGGGAGTTATTTTGCAGATGGGAAACTTAAATCAAATATTACATCAAGATCTGACAGAGGTACTCAGTTTATCAAGAACAGAATATCATCAGCCTTTGATGGTGGAAGGAGAAATTATTATCTATTCTGTCACAAAGGAAGAAAAAAATCAAATATCATTATGACAGGAAAGACATCAAGACACAGTCACACTTGAGTGAGAGTGTTCCAGTGAACTGACTGTGGGAACAACTTAAAGCCAATAGTAAATAGTCCTATTAACAGCAGGGGATACCCTCACTATGGAGAAGCCTTGGAAATGTGGGGAGTGTGGGAAGGGATTCAGTTTACCATCCCTGCTGGAAATTCATTGGCTTGGGCATACAGGAGAAAGGCCATTCATCTGCTCCATGTCTGGGAAAGGATTCACACTGGGTGACTAACCCAATGTGCTGACACACCAGCAAGTTTACATTGTTTGGAGGCTGTTTCATCAGTTGGACAATGAAGACAGTTTTAAAACACTGTGGATCTGATTGAGCCCTAGACTGATAGACACTTAGGTGTTGTTACTGTGGGAGACTGTTGAAACAGTATACGCTTTCATTGAATATGAACACATTCACACTGGAGAGAGGCTGTTCATCCACATGATCTGTGGAAGGATTCACACAGTCATCACATCTTACTGCATATCTTACATGTTCACTCTGATAAAAAGACCTTTCGGATCTTCTAGATGTGAGAAGAATATAAAATCAGGAATGAACTCCTGAGACACCAGCTCGTTCACACAGGAAAAAAGCGGTTCACCTGATCATTGTGTGGAGAAAAGCTTCTCTTGCTCACTCAACCTCTTCAACACCAACTTGTTCACTGTAATGAAAGACTTTTCAAATGTTCTGAATGTGAGAAACGTTATAATATCATAAGTGATGTGCTGAAGAGGTTGAGTGATCGAGAGAAGCTTTTCTCCACACATCAGGAGAGATCATTCAAATGCTCCCATGTGCCAGAAGGAATTCATTCTATCATCTACCCTAGTGACACACCAGCAAGTTCACACTCAGGACAGGCCATTTACCTGCTGTGTGTGTGGAAAGTGCTTCATTCAGTCCTCCAAAGCTTTTGACACGTTAACGGGTTCACACTAGGGAAAGACCATTCACTTGTTCTCAATGTCAAAAGGCATTCAATCACACATTTTGAGACACAAGCGAGTTCACAAGTGACGATTGATGTTAGATTCTGCTGCTTTTGTTGCTGTCAGTCCCACACAAAACTGAGCCTTGCTCATGCTGACAACTTCAGCTTGTTCGTTGTGATGTTAATAATCCAATAAGTGAGCTGATGTTTAATATGAGGCTATGTGTCAAAGGAATTGAGTTTGTTTCAGACACTTGATTAGGACCTTAATATCCTCAAGATAAGAAAACACAAATTGTCATCCCATTAACCTTTGCTCCACTTTTGAATCTTTCCAAATTTCTAATGATAGATTATTTCATTTCTCTTAGCTTTTTTTGGCATTATTCGGGTTTTTAGTTAATGTATTTCTTCCCAGTAGAAAATGGCTTGCTCGTCACCAATACCTGTTTATCACTGGCATGTCCCCTCTTAGCGAAAATGACTTCTGAAATCAAAATGGTTTCCCCTTCGCCCATACCCATCCTGGATAAAAGGTCAAGGAACATGTATTATCATTGAATCATAAAAGTTCTGAATCCATTGTATTGTCTCTGTACTCAGATTGGGTATCTCTGCGTTGTCTTTATTACAGAGTTGTTCATAAAGTCAGCAAATGGCAACTGTTTTTTGAGTTTGGTTGTCTAGTGTCTCAAACCAAAGATTCAAAATTTAAAGCCAACAAGGAAACATATCAAGGTCCAATCATCCAGCTTGATATTTGCCAGTCTGTTACCTAAAACATTTGGTGGACTGAGTAGAAGAGGGTTCCTTTTTTTTCAAATCATTTGTAAGTCTCTTTCAAATACTAACAGGATAGAACTGTCAGTGTTCACTACACTTAAGCAAATGGGAGGTGAGACAGCAGTTGTTCTTGGTCTCTAAAGAAGAAAACACTGGTTAGACCACAGTGAGACACCTGAGTACAGTTCAGTTACTGCATGACCGGAAGGATCTGATTGCACTAGAGAGGGCACAGTGGAAATTGTGAGGAATTTACCAGCAGTGAAAAGGTTTAACAATCCAGAAAATCTGGATAGCCTTTGGCTGGAATAGAGGAGGAGATGATAAAATTATAAAGGACACAGAACGAGAGGAAAACAACAGTCTATTTCATTGACAGAGAGGCCAGTCACCAGGATACAGAGATTTGAAGTAATTGGAAGGATTAGAGAGAAACTGAGGAATCACTTCAGCCAGAGGGTGTTTGGTTCTGGAACTCACTACCAGAAATGGAGGTTGAGGCAGAAGCACATGTCACGTTTAAAAATTATTCCAATCTACAGTGGAGCTGCTTTAACTCTCAGCGGTACAAAGCAAATAGTTGGAAACTGGCATTATACTGTAGAGCTCACTTTCAGCCAGTACAGATATTATGGTATGAATCACCTCCTCTGTTATGATTCAATGATAATACATGTTCCTCAACCTTTTATCCAGGATAGGTATGGGAGAAGGGGAAACCATTTTGATTTCAGAAGTCATTTTCACTAGCTAAGAGGGGACATGCCCTCAATACCAGTGATACGCAGGTATTGGCGATGAGCAAGCCATTTTCTAATCGGAAGGAACACATTAACTAAACAACCCACTAATGGGATTCTCTCACTGACAATGACACTGCACCTCCGTATCCATTTAACCGGAGCCCCAAGGATTTTCCCCTCTATGCTAGCTATAACAATACCCCGACAGACAAGATGTCTCCAAACTACTTAATACTGATTACCACAGACGAAGAGTCACGATGCACAGGTTGCAACTGACTTTTCAACTAATCAAGATTGTCAAACTAGTTCTATTGTTAGCCCTTTTTATTATTGTTAAAAATTAGTTAGACCTGTATTGTTCTGTCATCAACAATCAACCAGTTGCAACCCTTTATATATTTTTTTCAGGTTCAAGAGTAATTTATTAATTCCTGAAATCAAGTGTTCAAGAACTTGAAATATCACTGGCAGAACAAACATAATCAGACAACAAAAACCATAGACCAGCACTTATGCATCAAGTGCTTGTGATCCCTCACACATTGAGTAAGTTCCCAGCAGCAAGTACCCTCTTTTTGTCTCCAGGGAAAAAAAAATTCATATACATCCTTCTTATCTGCGATATAAGTTACAATCTCATCAGGCGTCATCAACTTTTCTGCATCTACATCTGGAATCTCAAATCCAAATTCATCTTCCATGGCCATAATGATTTCTACTTAATCCAAACTATCCAAACCCAAATCCTTCATAAAATGAGAGGTTGATAGAAGCTCGTCAGGATTAATTTTATCATACAATTTTAACACGTACAGCACACGTTCCTGGATGCTGCCAAGAGTCAGAGGGGGCAGATCCCCATAATGACACAACGACTGTAGAAACAGATTACAACTCTGAGCCCGGGGCGCCTCGCCAACAGCCAGCCTGCTGCAAACGTGTTGAGAGTAGTTGCTGCCGGCTCCAGCAAGAGGCTGGGCCTCGACGCTCGGGCCTGCCCATGACCTGCTCCAAGGTTGCGGCCACCGGCGGACGCATCGAGAGAGAATGCAACTCTTTATGAACTGCATACGCCTGAAACTGAGCGGAGAGGCTATGATTCATCAATGCAGAGCGGCCAATGACCTCTTCCCACGATATTGTGAAATAAACAAGCGTATCAATTTCATAAAGTCTGCGTACGAGCTTTATTTTAATTTGGAAATTGTCCGACAGTTTGGCATTAGTCGGCAGGTCCTCTTGCTTATAAAGGGGAATCCAGGCTGGATGTAAATTTTAAAAATGCGGTAGATTGCGTGAACCTGACCGGAGTCAGTGGGCTGGTCCCGAAAGAGGACAGGCGCTGGGCAAGATGGAAGACTGGAAAGACCACCACTTTAAATCTCTGAAGTTCACACTAGGGAAACCTTGGGAAATTGACTCGGCCACCTGTGCTTATCTTGTTCGTTTGGCCAGTATTCTGTACTGGATAAAAACAATGACCAGATTCTGGATTAGTGGTGCTGGAAGAGCACAGCAGTTCAGGCAGCATCCGAGGAGCAGCAAAATCGACGTTTCGGGCAAAAGCCTTTCATCAAGAATAAAGGCAGAGAGCCTGAAGTCCGGAGAGATAAGCTAGAGGAGGGTGGGGTGGGGAGAAAGTAGCATAGAGTATAATAAGTGAGTGGGGGAGGGGATGAAGTTGATAGGTCAGGGAGGAGTGGATGGGTGGAAGACGAGAGAGAGGAAGGACAAGTCCAGACAAGTCATGGGTACAGTGCTGAGCTGGAAGTTTGGAACTAGGGTGAGGTGAGGGAAGGGGAAATGAGGAAACTGTTGAAGTCCACATTGATGCCCTGGGGTTGAAGTGTTCCGAGGCAGAAGATGAGGCGTTCTTCCTCCAGGCGTCTGGTGGTGAGGGAGCGGCAGTGAAGGAGGCCCAGGACCTCCATGTCCTCGGCAGAGTGGGAGGGGGAGTTGAAATGTTGGGTCACAGGGCGGTGTGGTTGATTGGTGCAGGTGTCCCGGAGATGTTCCCTAAAGCACTCTACTAGGAGGTGTACAATCTCCCCAATGTAGAGGAGATCGCATCGGGAGCAACAGATACAACAAATGATATTAGTGGATGTGCAGGTAAAACTTTGATGGATGTAGAAGGCTCTTTTAGGGCCTTGGATAGGGGTGAGTGAGGAGGTGTGGGCACAGGTTTTACAGTTCCTGCAGTGGCAGGGGAAAGTGCCAGGATGGGAGGGTGGGTTGTTTCTCTGCCTTTTGGTCACCCATTCCCATTCTCCCTCAGCAATTCTAATCTGCAGTGTGACCAATTCATTAAACGTGCTAACCACAATTCCCTCAGCATCAGGGAGTTCCAAGGTGAGTCCATCCACAGCTCCAGAGCCGTGATGCAGTCTAGCAAGAGCTGCACGTGAAGGAGTCAGGGACATCAGGAGCAAGAGGAGCATAACATGGGTCGAAGATCTCCTGCCATTTTCAGCCTTAAGCTTAACTCAGTCTTAACTTAGATAAACGGAAAAGGAAATCCGTTTATTGTATGTAAGCATGTATGGAGTAATAAATGAGGTCTGCAGATGCTGGAGATTTCACAGTTGAAAATGTGTTGCTGGTTAAAGCACAGCAGGTCAGGCAGCATCCAAGGAATAGGAAATTCGACGTTTCGGGCATAAGCCCTTCATCAGGAATGAGGAGAGAGTGCCAGGCAGGCTAAGATAAAAGGTAGGGAGGAGGGACTTGGGGGAGGGGCGATGGAGATGTGATAGGTGGAAGGAGGTCAAGGTGAGGGTGATAGGCCGGAGTGGGGTGGGGGCGGAGAGGTCAGGAAGAGGATTGCAGGTTAGGAGGGCGGTGCTGAGTTGAGGGAACCGACTGAGACAAGGTGGGGGGAGGGGAAATGAGGAAGCTGGAGAAATCCGAGTTCATCCCTTGTGGTTGGAGGGTTCCCAGGCGGAAGATGAGGCGTTCTTCCTCCAACCGTCGTGTTGTTATGTTTTGCCGGTGGAGGAGTCCAAGGACCTGCATGTCCTCGGTGGAGTGGGAGGGAGAGTTAAAGTGTTGAGCCACGGGGTGGTTGGGTTGGTTGGTCTGGGCGTCCCTGAGGTGTTCTCTGAAGCGTTCCGCAAATAAGTGGCCCGTCTCCCCAATGTAGAGGAGGCCACATCGGGTGCAGCGGATGCAATAGATGATGTGTGTGGAGGTACAGGTGAACTTGTGGCGGATATGGAAGGATCCCTTGGGGCCTTGGAGGGAAGTGAGGGAGGAGGTGTGGGCGCAAGTTTTACATTTCCTGCGGTTGCAGGGGAAGGTGCCGGGAGTGGAGGTTGGGTTGGTGGGGGGTGTGGACCTGACGAGGGAGTCACGAAGGGAGTGGTCTTTGCGGAACGCTGATAGTGGAGGGGAGGGAAATATATCCCTGGTGGTGGGGTCCGTTTGGAGGTGGCGGAAATGATGGCGGATGATACGCTGTATACGGAGGTTGGTGGGGTGGTAGGTGAGAACCAGTGGGGTTCTGTCTTGGTGGCGGTTGGAGGGGCGGGGCTCAAGGGCGGAGGAGCGGGAAGTGGAGGAGATGCGGTGGAGGGCATCGTCGATCACGTTTGGGGGGAATCTGCGGTCCTTGAAGAAGGAGGCCATCTGGGCTGTGCGGTGTTGGAACTGGTCCTCCTGGGAGCAGATGCGGCGGAGACGAAGGAATTGGGAATATGGGATGGAGTTTTTACAGGGGGCAGGGTGGGAGGAGGTGTAGTCCAGATAGCTGTAGGGGTCAGTCGGTTTATAGTAGATGTCTGTGTTGAGTCGGTCGCCTGAGATAGAAATGGAAAGGTCTAGGAAGGGGAGGGAGGAGTCTGAGACAGTCCAGGTGAATTTGAGGTCGGGATGGAAGGTGTTGGTAAAGTTGATGAACTGTTCAACTTCCTCGTTGGAGCACGAGGCAGCGCCGATACAGTCATCGATGTAGCGGAGGAAAAGGTGGGGGGTGGTGCCAGTGTAGTTGCAGAAGATGGACTGTTCCACATATCCTACGAAGAGACAGGCGTAGCTGGGGCCCATGTGGGTGCCCATGGCAACTCCTTTAGTTTGGAGGAAGTGGGAGGATTGAAAAGAAAAGTTATTCAGGGTGAGGACCAGTTCAGTCAGTCGAAGGAGGGTGTCAGTGGAAGGGTACTGGTTGGTGCGGCTGGAAAGGAAGAAGCGGAGGGCTTTGAGTCCTTCGTGATGGGGGATGGAGGTGTACAGGGACTGGATGTCCATCGTGAAAATAAGGCGTTGGGGACCGGGGAAGCGAAAATCCTGGAGGAGGTGGAGGGCGTGGGTGGTGTCCCAAACGTAGGTGGGGAGTTCTTGGACTAAAAGGGACAGAACCATGTCAAGGTATGCGGAGATGAGTTTGGTGGGGCAGGAGCAGGCTGAGACAATGGGTCGGCCGGGGCATTCAGGTTTGTGGATTTTGGGCAGGAGGTAGAAACGGGCGGTGCGGGGTTGTGGGACTATGAGGTTGGAGGCGGTGGATGGGAGATCCCCTGAGGTGATGAGGTTATGGATGGTCTGGGAGATGATGGTTTGGTGGTGGGAGGTGGGGTCCTGGTCGAGGGGGCGATAAGAGGAGGCGTCCGCGAGCTGGCGTTTGGCCTCAGCGGTATAAAGGTCGGTGCGCCAAACTACTACCGTGCCTCCCTTGTCTGCCGGTTTGATGGTGAGGTTGGGATTGGAGCAGAGGGAGTGGAGGGCTGCACGTTCTGAGGGTGAGAGGTTGGAGTGGGTAAGAGGGGTGGACAGGTTGAGTCGGTTAATGTCGCGGCGGCAGTTGGCTATAAATAGATCGAGGGCGGGTAAGAGGCCGGCACAGGGTGTCCAGGTGGATGGGGTGTGTTGGAGGCGGGGGAAGGGGTCGTCAGAGGGTGGGCGGGAGTCTTGGTTGTGAAAGTAGGCACGGAGGCGAAGGCAGCAGAAGAATTGTTCAATATCTCGCCACGTGTTGAACTCATTGATTCGAGGGCGTAGGGGAATGAAGGTGAGGCCCCTGCTGAGGACTGATTTTTCATCCTCAGAGAGGGGGAGGTCTGGAGGGATGGTGAAAACACGGCAGGGCTGGGAGCTAGGACCTGGTGTGGGACTGGAGCTGGGAGTGGGGGCGGGGTTAGGGGCGGGGACAGAGATCGATGTAGGGGCGGAGTTAGACGTGATGACGTTGCTCAGTGTGGGGGCGGGGTCAAGCGTCGTGACGGAAATAAGCGTGGGGGCTGGGTTATGTGTAGTGGCGAAAGTCGGCGTGGGGGCGGGGTTATGCGTGGTGACGATGGTTTGTGTGAGGGCGGGGTTACGTGTAGTGACGTAAGACGACGTGGGGGCGGAGAAACCTGAGGCGTTGTGGTCCTGCAGGTTAGTGATGTCAGTGGGGGCGGAAGTGGCTGCGGCGACGGCAACCGAAGGGGCGGAAATGGCTGTGGCGACGGAAGAACCGCAGTCATTCCCGGCAGCCGCGGGGGTATTCATCCTCAGAGAGGGGGAGGTCTGGAGGGATGGTGAAAACACGGCAGGGCTGGGAGTAATACCATCTTCACGATAGTTTAACAATCCAGTCATGTCATCACTGTTCATGCTTTCCCCTAGAAAAAGCTGTCTACAAAATCGTTTAGAATCTCTGAAATAACTTTCTGGGCATTTTCTGTAAAAGTCTTCACTTCATCTGGATTTCCCTCCTGTTCCGTTTCTCAGTTGTTTAGCTCGGATTTATTATAGTGCATTGATCCCTTAAGTGACTATGATTTCTAAATTATACAGTTTAAAGACCAGCTGAGTTCAAAACAGAGTCATGCTGATAGCTTTGAGGGTTGCTCACTTCGGTAAAGGTGTGTTTTCCGGATCAAATAAACCTGATGGGCTGGGGTCATGTGACTTTTGACAGAAAGGCCGAGGGGCGGGTCTGTCCTGCAACTAACTAATGGGAGTGAATGAGGGGCGGGGTCACTGTAACACGTGACCATCCCCTGGAGCGGACGGACTGGGTCAGTGCGGACGATGCAGGGTCGAACAGTTGAGAGATTGATTGATTTAGTATTGACTGACAGGTTTTATAAATATCCTGTTTCAGTCAGATCTCAAAATGTGAATATTCCAGTTCTTCAAAAACGCATCTCATTGGGGATCACTGGATTTGAATATCATTGACCTTTTCTGTGCGCAAGATTCTGGTTTGTTTCTCCGTTTCTCTGCAAGAAACGAATTTATTTACACGTAGTTATCGAGAATGCAAAATCGTGACGGGATTAGAAAACAAGACTGAATTTACAAATTGAGGAATAACTGAACTAGGAACCTTTGTAGAGCATTATTCGAATGATCCCATGCATGTAGTATATATGGAAGCACCTTTTGTGTTGAAGTGATAGTGTCCATACCTCGAGAGGCCTGGGTACAAGTCCCATCTGTTCCAGAAATGTGTGTTAACAGCTCTGAACAGGTTAATTAAAATTACTTTTTTGTTATAATCTGAAGACTGGATAGGAAGCGTCAGTATTGTCCCACTTACAGCAATAGAGGGAAGAATGAGACTTTTGGAAATGATGTGGAGGTGCTGGTCTTGGACTGGGGTGGACAAAGATTAAAAAAATCACACTACACCAGGTTGTAGTCCAACAGGTTTATTTGGATGTACTAGCTTTTGGAGTGTTGCTCCTTTGTTAGGTATATTTTCTGAAAAAGCTGAATCAAGCCAGAGTTCATTTTGTATTATCACTGGGCTAGTAATCCAGTGAGACAGGTAATGTGGCTCTGACATCCATTATTATGATGTGCTGGACTTCAGTAAGGCACTCGACAAGGTTCTTCATGGGAGACTGGTTAGTAAGGTTAGATCTCATGGAATACATGGAGAAATAGATGTTTGGATACAGAACTGGCTTGAAGGTAGAAGAGAGAGGGTGGGGGTGGACGGTTGATTTTCAGACCAGAGGTCTGTGACCAGTGGTGTGCCATAAGGATTGGTGCTGGGTCCACTACTTTTTGTCATTTATGTAAATGATTTGGATGTGAAGGTAGGAGGTATAATTAGTAAGTTTGCAGATGACACCAAAATTGGAGGTGTAGTGGACAGCGTGTAAGGTTACATCAGAGTATAATGGGATCTGGACTAGATGGGCCAATAGAATGAGGAGTGGCAAATGGAGTTTAACTTAGATAAATGGGAGGTGCTGCATTTAGCAAAAGCAAATCAGGACAGGAGTTATACACTTCATGGATAGATCCTGGGGAGTGTTGCTTAACAAGGAGACCTTTGGAGTGCGGATTCATAGTTGTGAAACGGTTTCGAAAAGATTTACAAGGATGTTGCCAGGGCTGGAGGATTTGAGCTACAGGGAGAGGCTGAAGAAGTTGGGGTGGTTTTCCCTCTAGCGTTGGAGGCAGAGGGGTGATCTTATTAGATTCCCGACAGATTAGATTCCCCACAGCGTGGAAACAGGTCATTTGGCCCGACCAGTCCACACTAACCCTCTGAAGAGTAACCCACCCAAACCTATTCTCCTACATTTACTCCTAACTAATGGATCTAACACTATGGACAATTTAACATGGCCAATTCACCTGACATGGGGAGAATGTGCAAACTCTACACAGACAGTGGCCCGAGGTGGGACTTGAACCTGGGTCCCGCTGTGCAGTTTATGAAAACATAAGGGGCATGGATAGGATAAATAGACAAAGTCTTTTCCCTAGGGTGTGGGAGTCCATGTCTAGAGGGCATAGGTTTAGGGTGAGAGGGGAAGATATAAGAGTGACCTAAGGGGCAATGTTCTCATGCAGATGGTGGTGGTGTGTATGGATTGATGAAATGGAGTCTGGTACAATCAGAGCATTTAAAAGGCTCGAATGGATATTTGAATAGGAAGGGTTCAGAGGGATATGGGCCAAGTGCTGGGACTAGATTAGGTTAGGATATTTGGTCAGCATGGATAAGTTGTACCTATGGGTCTGTATCCATGCTGTACATCTCTATGGCTCTGTGGACAGACAGCTCAAGCCTCCGAGATTGCATTGATCTGCTACAATTCGCCTACCGTCACAGTTGGTCCATTGCAGATGCCATCTCACTGGCCCCACGCTCATCCCTGGAACATGTAGTTCTCCTTGTTACCCACATCAGACTCCTACTTATTGATTTTAGCTCCACCTTCAACAACTTAATACCAACAAAGCCCGTTTCCAAACTCCGAGACCTAAGAGTCTACTCCCCCATCTCAACAGGATCCTCGATTTCCTGACCCACAGACCGCAATCAGTGAGGATAAGTGACAGCACCTCCATACTAATCCTCAACACCAGTGCTTTGCAGGGCTGCCTACTGACCCCTTTACTCGACTTCTTATACATACACAGCTGTGTGGCCAAAATTAGCTCTAATTCCACTTACAAATTTGTTGGTGACACCACCTTGGTGGGATGGATCTCAAATAATGAGACAGAGTACAGGAAGGAGTTAGATAGCTGTAAGAACAACAATCTTTCCTTCAGTCAGCAAATTGAAAGAGCTAGTCATTAATTCAGGAAGTGGAATGGAGGACACATTCCTGTCTGTAATCAATGGTGCTGATGTGAAAGTACAGGTAGAAAAGTTTAAAAACATGTACCAATGATTTAAGAACAGCTTCTTCCCCACTGATATCAGACTATCATTGGAGAACTCATATGTTTGAGTTGATCTTTCTCTGCATCTTTTCTATAGCTGTAACACTTCTGCATTCTGTTCTGTCATGTACATGTACTTACGTAAGATATGATTTGACTGTTTCACACACAATACTTTTCATTATATTTCAATACATGTGACAATAATAAATCAAATCAAGGACTTGCCATAAGTGCAGGAGGGTATTCCAGGAGCAATATTGAGCATACTTAAAAATGAGGTGTCAATCTATTTAAGTGACAAAGCCAAGTATTAACATGCCAAACAGGATTAGCAGCAACACATTGATACAGTAAACTGTCACACACCAACAAAAGAGATCTGATCTCTTCAGACCAGTCACATCTAGTTGTGAATGGGAGTGGACAATTTAAACAGCTCAGTTCAGGCTCCACAAATATCCCCATCCTAAATGTTGAAGCTACCCAGCAAAACAGTGCAAGAGATAAGGCTGAAGCACTGATGGAGCATGGATTTGTTTGACTTCAAGATTATACAGCAGTTAAATGTGGGAGGCGAGCCAGGAGTGCGTTATGATTATTAAGGAAATCAAAGGAATGGATGAGAGTTTCAGCAGCAGATAAGCTGAGACTAAAGTGGAGTTGGGTGAAGTTACTGAAGTGCAAATAGTCTTCATGGTGATGGAGTTATGTGGTTGAATGCTTGTCTTTGAACTGTTTGCCAGTATGATACATTTACCAGAGAGAGAGGGAGGCAGTGGCAGTTTCCCAGATCAGGGCACTGTCTATGTTGAATGGCAGTGCCCCAGTTGGACATTGAGATGATCCAGCGGCTTCCGTGGTTACTTTTTCTAAATGTCAGTCTCACACTTTTCAAGATTCACTCAGCTAAATTTCACAACTTGCCTTTGTGTTTTTGTAGGTTCTGTCTCATTCCCTTTTTTCTGTTTGATATCAACTGCACAGGAATTTAGAATGGGTGAATAGTAGGTGATGAGTAAATGATCCTCCATGGATGAAGGTGAATATGGGTAGGCAGAATGGTTGGGAGAGCGATGGAGCATGATTTCTAGTTTATTGCTCCACTTAATGTTTGGTCACGGCGCTGAAATCCAAAGCAGGCTGTCTGCCCCAGGCCACCTCGGGAACTGGTGATTTCTTCCAGTGTTCTTGGGCCATTTGTCCAATTTCCAGTTGATCTCACGGCCTTTGGACTGACAGTGGAGAGTATGAATGGATAAAATTGAAGGGCAGATTCAGAGTGCCACGAGTTCTCCCTGTATAGTTGGCTTGGCACTAAGAATCTGGGCCTTGGACGTTACTTTTTTACTGATGTAATGATGCCTGTTGCTGCATTGGAGTTTAATTTTCTGGATATGCAGATGATTAAAATCTCCAGTTGTGAAATGTTGATGAGACTGCTTTTAATTCTCCCATCATTCAGTATGCATTGACTTAATCAGGACTGCAACAACATAGTTCATTCAACACATTCTTAGATGCTTCAGGAACTGTTTGCAATGAAGGCACACTCATAAAAATGCAAGAAATACAAATCTATAAGAAGAAAACATTATTCAATTTTCAAGACCATCAGTTACAAAATGTCTATGCTTTTAATGTTGTGTACAAAAGTGCAAAACTGGGGTTCAGTCTGGAATTTTGTGGGTGTGGTTAAGTAGACAGTTTCTTCCCATTACAATTCCCTTCAATGCCATCTGAGAAATATTGCTGAAATATACATTCTACTTCACTTGTTTGGTGAAAGGATGTTGATTGTTTGTATGAAGCTGTTGTACAGATTTCCTGCTACAGACAAGAGGCTTCATCATCATTGCTTGGAGTTCGAGATTTAGATTTCAACTGTCAATGTTGTTTGACGTATTGCTGTTCACTTAACCACTAGCTATTTCAAAATTGTTGAAGGGAATTGAGGTCAACACTTGGAGTCATGTGGAAGGAGTCTGCTTTTTGGTTGGGGTCATGGTGGGAATGAAGTCATTAAGATTTTCTTACAGTAGCAAGCAAACTTGCTATTTTCCATGGTGACAATCTATCTGTGGCAGTTCATAAAAATGCTTTTGAAGGGCGGTCAGTCGTTGATGTGCATCCAGGGCGAATTTTCGCCTTCAGACCTTGCAGCGATACCTTTATATTGAGCCTCCTCCTAGGTGGTGCGCCCTGGTGATTGTGTTTTCTTTGCCAGGTGCTTAACCTCAACTATGACACGCAGCTCCTGTTTATTGGGTGTGTCAGTTTGGAGGTCACCCTCAGGATGCTGCCTGTTTTTTTTTGAGAGCCTGATCATTGTCTGGAACATGGTTGAATTGTGTCGCACCTACCCTCTGGCAGGAGTAGCAGCTGTCGTTGGAGCTGTTGCTCAGAAATCCGCACGTCCGTACTTGTGGGTTCGAGTAGTTGTTGGAGGAGAGAGCTGTGACAGCGTGGTTGACCAGGATTAGGGATGTGCTGGATGGCGGGGGGCTGGGTTGGATGTTGCCACAGGATATAGTGAGCAAGGAGCGGTAGACGTTTGGTTCTTGGCCACTGCCATTTGACACCTTAATATGGCAGTGCTTGGATCTGACATAGTGCACCAGTTGGAGGATGCTCAGATGTGCGGTGGAATCCCACCTATGCATACCCCTGCCTGCTCGGAATTTCACACTGGCCCCAAGGTCCCATACTTCCCTTGGGAGCCTGTGCTCCATAACCTGAGCCACCTCCGGAATTTTAGTTTTGTCCTCTTCAGGACAGGCCTTCTATCGATTGTTGCTGTACACAGTCCACCTCTTCTCCCTTATTCACCACCCTTATTCACACTTTGGCATGCCCATTTGCCACCGGGTGGTGGGGATCCCCAGTGGAGGGCTATCTGGGAGTCCTCCTCCTATTTCTCCAATCTGGAGTGGAGGGTGTTGCACACGGCAGTCCCCTGCAACTTCAGATTGTAGTGGTTCACGGACTCTCAGCCCAACTGCTTGTTCTGTGGTGCTGTGGAGTCTGTGGACCTTTTTTAATATTGGGTGTGGCTGTTTGCACTCCCTTTTTAGTTTTCTGAAAATCCTTTTCTTCTGCTTTTGGTAGCACTTCAGCCCCATGTTCCTGATGTTTGGGCATCTGGTACAGAGTAGGGGAGGGCAGGTCAGAGGACCTCCTCCTAGGCCTGACCAACTGGCCATAAACAGGTCCAAGCAACGGTTTAAAGTCTGGTTGAAGATTTGTAGCTCGGGTGTCCGTTGTTGTGGTTCTGTTCGCCGAGCTGGAAGTTTTTGCTGCAAACGTTTCGTTCCCTGGCTAGGGAACATCATCAGTGCTATTGGAGCCTCCTGTGAAGCGCTGCTTTGATGTTTCAGGTTATGGCTCATTGCCTGCCCCTCTTTGGTGATTATGTCCATGTCTGGGGGGCCTTGGAGCAGGAGCACGCGGTGTCTACCAACACCCTTGAGGTTTTCAGGGAGAGGGGAGAACTGCGGGGTGCAGAGTGTTTAATTTGCTCCCTAACTCAATTTTGATTTCGTCCCTGCCCTCCGCTTTCACTTTTTGATCATGCAGCATTGTCCTTTGATGAGAAGGGCACTGCTTGTCACTGCCCACTTGAGTGTTTCCTTCATTTCTGGTGGTGGAAAATTAATTAAGATTTATACACTTAATCTTTTTATGTGTGTCCCATGCCTGCGCACACATGACATGGGTACTGGGGTAAAGAAATAAGCACTACCACTGTCACTGCTGCATGGGGTTCAAGGACTCCTCTTACCTCATTATCCACCCGAGAGATCACACTGGTGGAAGCAGCCATTCAAACTGCTCAGTGTGAGGGGATTTTAAAAAATTTTTACCCCTACACTACCACTGTTAGTGTGGGGGTAAAATTTTAAAAAAATTCCCACACACTGAGTAGTTGAATGGCTGCTTCACCCAGTGTGAACTCTCGGGTGGATAATGAGGTGAGATGAGTCCTTGAACCCAGTGCCGCAGTGACGGTATTTGAATTGTCTCCTCACTGTGAATATGCTGGTGTACTATCAGGCTGGATGACTGAGTGAATCTCTTTCCACACACAGCAGATGAATGGCCTTTCCACAGTGTGAATATATATAATGAGTTTCCAGCTTCAGTGGGAAACAAATTCCTTCCCACAGTCCCCACATTTCTATAGATTCTCTGGTTGGTGACTGCTTGTGTATTTTGACAGGTCAGATGGTCGGCTGAATTCTTGTTCACTCACACATGTACGGTTTCTCCCTACTAGAAAGTGTTTTCCTTTCACTCAAAATCAGATGATAGTCTAGTTACGTGAAAATGGGCAGCTCTGACAGATATTGAGGTGATTTTTGTTTTATTCATTTGTGAGACCTGGGTGTCGCTGGCTGGCCAGCATTGATAGCCCATCCTTATTTGCCCTTGAGGAGATGGTGGTGAGCTATCTTCTTGAATAGCTGCAGTCCACTTGCAGTTGATTGACCCACAATGCCGGAAGGGAGGGAATTCCAGGATTTTGACCCAACAACTGTGAAGGAACAACAGTATATTTCCAAGTCAGGGTGGTGAGTGGCTTGGAGGGGAATTTGCAGGTGCTGGTGTTCCCAAGTACCTGTTGCTCTTGTTTTCTAGATAGAAGTGGCCATGGGTTAGGAAGGTGCTGTCTAAGAATCTTTGGTGAATTTTTGTAGTGTGTCTTTAGATTGTACACACTGCTGCTATTGAGCGCCAGTGGTGGAGGGATTGAATGTTTGTGGATGTGGCGCCAATCAAGCAGGTTGCTTTGACCTGGGTGGTGTCGGGCTTCTTGGGTGTTGTTGGAGCTGCACCCATCCAGACAAATGGGGAGTATTCCATCCCACTCCTGACTTGTGCCTTGTAGGTGGTGTCAGGAGGTGAGTTACTCACCGCAGTGTCCCTTGTTTCCGACTTGCTTTTGTAGCCACTGTGTTTATATGGTGAGCCTAATTGAGTTTCTGGTCAATGGTAACCTCAAGGATGTTGATAGTGGAGGATTCAGTGATGATAATACCGATGAATGTCAAGGGACAGTGGTTAGAGTGTCTCTTATTGGTGAGGGTCATTGTGTAGCGCAAATGTTACTTGCCACTTGTTGGCCCAAGACTGGATGTTGTCCAGATCTTGTTGCATTAGAGCACGAACTGCTTCAGTATCTGAGAAGCTGCGAATAGTGCTGAACACCAGGCAATCATCAGTGAACATTCCCACTTCTGATCTTATGACAGAGGGAAGGTTGTTGATGATGCAGCTGAAGATTGTTGGGCCTAGGACACCATCCTGAGGGACTCCTGCAGAAATGACCTAGAACTGAGATGACTGACCATCCAATCATCTTTCTTTGAGCTGAGTCTGACTCTAACCAGCAGAGTGTTTGCCCCCTGATACCTATTGATTTCAATTTTGCCAAGGCTCCTTGATACCATTCTCTGTCAAATTCAGACTTGATGTCAAGGGCTGTCACTCCCGCCTCACCTCTGGAATTCAGATCTTTTGTCCACGTTTAAACTAAGGCTGTAATGAGATCAGGAGCTGAGTGACTCCTGGCGAACTCAAACTGTGCATTGCTGAACAGGTGCTGCTTGATAGCACTGTTGATGACCTCTTCCATCACTTTACTGATGATTGAGAGTAGACTAATTGGGTGGTAATTGGCCGGGTTGGATTTGTCTTGCTTTTTATGTACAGGACATAGCTGGGCAATTTTCCACATTGTCAGGTGGATGCCAGTGTTGTAATTGTACTGGAAGAGCTTGACTAAGGGAGCAGCAAGTTCTGGAGCACGCATCTTCAGTACTACTGCCGGAATGCTATCGGGGCCCATTGCCTTTGCATATATAGTGCGTCCAACCGTGTCTTAATATCATGTGGAGTGAATCAAATTGGCTGGAGACTGGTATTTGTGATGCTGGGGACCACTGGAGGAGCACGAGATAGATCATCCACTCTGCACTTCTGACTGAAGATTGTTGCGAATGCATCAGCCTTATCTTTTGCTGGCTCTTCCATCATTGAGGATGGGGGTATTTGTGTTGTTGTTTAATTATCCACTACCATTCATGACTGGATGTGGAAGGACTGCAGAACTTAGATCTGATCCATTGGTTGTGGGATTGCTTACCTCTGTCTATCACTTGCTGTTTATGCCATTTAGCAAGTAAGTGTTTCAGTGAAGCTCAGGGCAAGCTGGAAGAACAACACCTTATATTCCACTTGGGGACCCTGTAGCTCTCGAGACTCTATATCAAGTTTAATAATTTGAGGACCTGAACTCTCCCATGTCTAGCCTCCTTTAACTCACTCACCAGGCATTATTATCAGATAGTTTTCCATTACACACTACCCAATCTTAGTCACTAACAGTCTCAATTTATCAGCTATCCACCCTCTCAGCCAGATCATTACCAAGTCGCTTGTCTATCCAGCTGTTTTTAGCTCTGTTTGGGCTCTATCATTTACTCTTTACCACCGCCCCACCACCACTACCACCACCAAACCTCCCTATGCTCTGCATATAAACCAGCGTTTTCCTAGTTACAATCAGTTCTGAGCAAGGGGACTGAACTTGACACGTTATCTCTGATTTTTCTTCACAGATGCTGCCAGACCTGCTGAGGTTTTCCAGCAACTTCTGTTTTTGATCCTTCAGTTTTTTTGTATCAGATTTCTAGCATTTATGTCTCCTTCATACTTCCTTGTTCTACTGTCGGTTTGAAGGAGAAGTTTAAAATGATGTTTTGTGTCCGTGAACTTACTTTCACCATACAGTTAAAAAAAATCACAAAACACCAGGTTATAGTCCAACAGTTGCTCCTTTGTCAGGCAGCTAGTGGGGCAGGATCATAGGTCACAGAATTTACAGTAAAAGATCGAAGTGTCATACAACTGATGTGATGTGTTGAACAAACCTAGATTGCTGTTAAGTCTTTAATCGCTTAGAATGGGTTACAGGTTTCGATTCATTAATATGTAATCCCAGAACTTCTTTCAAGTCACATTCCTGAGATAATTTAAGGCTTCAATTTAAAAAAAAGTGTGACATCTCAGCTCAGACAATGCATTAAAGGTGTGAGGTTAGAGTTTGTATTCCAACCTTGAGTCAGACTGATTCTATTTCCAAAGTAGGAATTTATAAAATGTCACATGGACTGACTGCCTGTAGATTGTGTGCTATTTGAACAAAATAGAATGTACCTGCAAGTGCAAATGTAAGTTCACCCCATTGACGTGTGTGTGTGTATGCATACACGTGCATGAGGGGAGAGTGTATGTGAGATTGAGTGAGTGTGAAGGAGTATATGCCTGTGAGAGGGTGTGGGTGTGTGTCCGAGAGAGCACGTATGAAAGAAGCTTGGCGTGAGTGTGTTTGTATTCATGTGTATAGTGTAGTGGGGTCACCTGTAGTGTGACATGAACCGAGATCCCAGTTGAGGCCATCTGATCCTGGCTGCTCGACAACTCTGCGTTGTTGCATATCCCAAAGTTCACCTTGGAGGACAGTCACCTAAATCGCTGAAGTGTTCCCCGACAGGGAGGGAACATCCTTGTCTGGCAATTGACGCACAGTGTCCATTCATCTGTTGTCGGAGCATCTGCTTAGTAATGCCAATGTACTATGCCTCAGGCGTCCTTGTCTGCTGCATATGATATAAACAGTGTTGTTTATCTCATACGCTACAGGTGAGAATGCCCCGAGGCATGGTACATTGGCATTACCAAGTAGACACCATGCAACAATTGCCAAACAGGGATGTTGGAATTGATTAAATTATATTACCTACAGTGTGGAAACAGGCCCTTCAGCCCAAACACTATGGGAAATTTAGTTGGGCCAATTCACCTAACCTGCACATCTTTGTGACTGTGGGAGGAAACCAGAGCACACAGAGGAAATCCACACAGACACGGGGAGAATGTGCAAACTCCACCCAGACAGTTGCCTGAGGCTGGAATTGAATCTGGGACCCTGCTGCTGTGAGGCAGCAGTGCTAACCACTGAGCCACTGTGCTGCCCCGTTCCTTCCCAGTTGGGGAACACTTCAGCAGTCAAGGACCTTCAGCCTCATCTTTGGGTGACTGTCTTCCAAGTTGGACTTAGGATATGCAAGAACGCAGAGTTGCTGAGCAGAGGCTGATAGCCAAGCTCAGTACCCACGAAGATGGCATCAACTGGAATCTTGTCATGTGATATGGACCCAAATGACCCCACTACACACACACACACTCACACACTCTCTACCTTGCATACAAATATATAAGTTTATGGGGCGAATTTGTATTTGCAGATGCATTCAATTTGTTCAAAAAGCACACCATCTGTCAGCAGTCAGTCCATGTGACATGTAATAAATTCCTACTTTGGAGAGAGAACCAGTCTGACTCAAGGTTGGGATACAGACAGCCTCTAACCTCACACCTTGTAATGCTTGTCGGAGCTTAGATGCCACCTTTTTAATGAAACCTTAAGTTATCTCGGAGATGTGACTTGAAAGAATTTTGAGGATTTACATATTGATCTATTGAAACTTGCAACATCCTAAGTGATTAAAGACTTGGCAGGAATCTAGGTTTGTTCAATACAACATATCAGTTGTATGACACTTACATTTTGTAGTAAAAGATCAGTGTCCTCTGATCAGGCACTAGCTTCCTGCTGAAGGAGTAGTGCTCCGAAAGTTTGCAATTCCAAATAAACCTGTTGGACTATAACCTGATGTTGTGTGATTTTTAACTTGGTCCACCTCAGTCCAACACTGGCAGCTCCACATGTTTTCCAATAAATTTCAGTTTAAAAGAAGCCATACCAGACTTGAAACTTGTATCTGTTGTTATCTCCACAGTTACTGCCTGATCCAACATTCCTAAGTTTGTTTCAGATTTCGAGTATTTCAATCATTTTGCCTCTTTCTGAGTGACCAGTGTTTGATTCTGATAGGAGTTACTCACCTCAATGATGATAAGATTAAACCCGTCATCTTTTCCTGTGGACACTGATCCTGAAAGACAAGAATTGTCTATATCTTGTATTGTGACCTTGCCCAATGATCTCAGCTCCTTCTTCCATTGTTAATGTATAACATTAATTGTTTAGTCCCAACACTGACCCCATATCTGATCTCTGGGGAGGCAATAGTCGAGTGGTATTATTGCTAGACTGTTAATCTAGAGACCCAGATAATGTTCTGGGGACCTGGGTTCAAATCATACCATGGTAGCTGGTGAAATTTGAATTCAATAAAAATCTGGAATTAAGTGTTCTAATATTCACAAAACCATTGTGGATTGTCAGAAAAAAAATGTCTGATTCACCTATATCCTTTAGGGAAGGAAACTGTCATCTTTACCTGGTCTGGCTTATATATGACTCCAGACCCATAGCAATGTGGTTGACTCTTAACTGCTCTCTGGGCTGTTAGGGATGGGTAATAAATGCTGGCCAAGACATCGGCACCCTCATCTGTCAAATGAATAAAAGAAATCCTGGTTTGACCTACCCGTCTACATCATCTTCATCCTACTTTGTGCTAATGAAAAGATTACCTTGTTCCCTTGTCTTACTGCAGTTGAATTAAAGTTGGAATTGAGTTAGAAACTCATAACAACAGCTTTCCAATAGCTGCAGTCTTATACCATTTGCTTTTTTTCCAATATCTATGGCACTTGTATGTGTACTTCAGTGTTACCCTGACGAGCTGGGTCCTTCTTTGTTCTTTTAAATGTGGCACATCCCGATTTCAAACACATCCCAATCTATTCATGCTGAGAATCCCAGTGCCGACAATTGGAACATCCTTACAAACATATCCCACCCTCTATTCACGTCGAGAATCCCTGTGCCAAGGACTGGGGACATCCTGTCTCCAAATATGTCCCACTGAATCTAGGTTGACACAACAGAGCAGTACACTGGCTGTGCGATGCTTTGTCATTGACTAGTATTTCACTAACTACACTTGTTGAACGGATAGTGAAAAGACAGAATTGAAATGAAACAGGCAAAATTGATCAGGTGACACATTAGAGACTTGTGCACAAACATTAGTGCCTATGGAGTTGAAGGGACACCAGTAACATGGATTTGAAATAGCCTGAGTAAATGGAAACAGGATACTCATTAATGATTGCTTTTGGGCTAGAGGAAGGTTTTCGCTGGAATTAATCGAGGATTACTGTTAGAATGAATCATTTTCCTGATATGTGTTACTGATCTAGGCCTTGATTTCCAAGGCCCACATTCAACTTTTGTGGTTAATGACAGATGGATTGATGTACAGTACGCTGGCATGGAATTAGAAGGTGAAATTGTCTCTCTTGGCGTTATAATGAATTTGATTCATTTATGAACCATTCTTCATAATCTTACACCCCAGATTTGAGGAATAATTCAGATAAATCTACTCTACATTCCCCCTAAAACCAAGGCAGTCTATCCTTCCTCACCTGCCCATACTGAATACATACTCCAGGAGGACTGAAACCTTGATATTGAACATCTCAGTGCTTTTACACTCAGACCCATACCTCAACTATTTTCCTAAAGAGAGATCTTCCACAGTCAAAGGCCAATTACATTGAGATATACAGGTCTCCTAACAGTAGTATGGTTGTGAGGGAAAAATAATCAGGAAATACAAAAGGCATGCAAGAAACATACTATTACAATAATCATGTGGGACTTTATATGCAGGTAAACTGGGAAAATCATGTTGGTAGCAAATATCAAGAGAAGAAATTTGAAAATGTCTACAAGATTTTCTTTGGAGTAGCTTGTTGTAGAGCCCAAGAGGGAACAGGTAGTTCTGGATTTGATGTGTAATGAAGCAGATTTGTTTTGGAAGTTTGACGTAAAGCAGTCTCTTGGGGTCAGTGATCTTAATATAATTCATCCTGCAGTTTGAGAAGGTAAAGCTTGAATCAGATGTAATAGAATTACAATTGAAAGAAGATAACTGCTAAGACATGAAGGAGGAGCTGGCCAGAGTTAATTGAAAGGAGAGTCTAGCAGGGAAGACAGAGTGAAGCAGCAATGGCAGGGATTTCTGGGTGTAGTTCAGGAAAGACAAAAGAAATCCCTCCCAAGGAAGAAGAACCATACTGACAGAAGGACAAGACAACCGTGACTGGCAAGGGAAGTCAGGGACAGCATAAAAACATACAATGTGGTGACAATTGGTGGGAAACCAGAGGATTGGGAGGCCTTTTAAAAACCAGCAGAGGACAAATAAAAAAGTAATGGGGGATGGGAGAGAGAGATGATGAAGTATGAGAGCAAGCTGAGAGGCAGTGAGGTATGCAGATGCTGGAGATCAGAGCTGAGTGTGTTGCTGGAAGAACATAACAGGTCAGGCAGCATCCGAGGTGCAGGACTATCGATGTTTCGGGCTGGAGCCCTTCAGGGAGCAAGCAGGCTAGTGACATAAAAAACAATATTGCAAGAGATTTTTAAAAAGTGTGAGAAACAAAGCTCACACACTGCAATAATTTCAGTCCGAGACAAGATCTGAATCAGCAGAGCTCTTTATTTCACAGTTGCAAGTGGGTGTGATGTCCACAAGGCAGGGACAAAACACACACCGAATTCAACAAATACTCTATATTTATACAATTTGGTTACCACATATTTTTTCCTTATTTCATTGTTTCCCCCCCTGTTTACATCCTCCACTTCCCTGAGACCGTCCTGCTTATCTCGTGTCTTATCCGGTCTTGTCTGTGAAAAACATGCTCATTCCTATTCTCAGGGCTGTTTGCCCTTTGCCTGCTTCCCTAACCATGATTTACTCCTTCCATTGGTGCTGCTCCTCTCAGCATCTTATTATTAAGACTTGTTTAATTGTGGTTTTGTTCCTCTTTCTGTAAAAGTGGGAAACAGATGTTTATACAGGCATATTGAGTTTAACTGTCTGTTTTCAAAGCATCTTATCACGAAGCCCTTCTAAATGGCTTTACCATTTGTTACATCCTTAGCAAACCAATTAGCATTTCCTGCACAGAGTTCACATTCTTGTTGACTCAGCTCCTGGCTGAAACAATTGCACACTGATGGAGTTCAGTTATTTTTTATATAATGAATTTTAGAATTGCAGAAGAAACATAAATTTCCTATATCACACAAAAGTAAGAGAGAGGCAAGAATTGACATTGGACCACTGGAAAATGAAGCTGAAGAAGTAGCCATGAGGAGAAAAAAATAAATGGCGGAGAAACAGAATTGGGACTTCACGGTGGAAGACACAAGGAGCATACCAGAACATGAATAGAGTTTGTAGCAGAGGTGGGTGTATTGGGCATCCCCCCACCTGACCCTTTATCTGCAGCTCCTCCCACACCCAGTCCTGAAGAAGGGTTACCCCCAAAACGTCGACTTCTCCACCACCGGATGTTGCCTGGCTTACTGTGTTCTTCCAGCTTCCCGCCTGTCTATTTTGGATTCCAGCCTCTGCAGTTTTATTTTTGTGTCTCAGCCCCAATAGAAGGACAGGGGGCGGTGCTGGAGGACCGGGCTGGTCCTCCAAGCAATCGGAGTGAATGAGGGGCAGGGCTGGAGCAAACCACGTGATCGTCGTCGTTAACGGCGCAGTTATCCCCGTGAGAAAGGTTGGGGGAGTGTGCGATATGTCCTGGACACGGTAAACAACAGAAATAGGACGAATTGGGAGGGGAATTGGGTTGTATAAGCTGAGGGTTTTTACAAAAAAAATGTTGCACGTCGGAAAGCACAGATTTGAAACTCCGAGCCCCGTGTTCGGAGTAAACGGGAAAATGTCTCCGATGGCGACAGGCCCGTCACCATCGTTATTGGGACAATAATTCGCGGCACGCATGCGCAGCGTTCAACGTCAGTAGGTCGTACAGGACTTACACAGCAAATTCAAAATGTTTGTTTCTTCTGGTTGATCTCTGCTCTCAATCGCCTCTGTCAATATCTGACTTTCTCCGTCTCTAATAATTTAGTTCTGTATTTTAGTTCTGTTTATCATTTTACTGTGACAGACCTTTTATAACTGAGTTTTCAGTCCTGCTCATCCCTGACCATGTGCTGCTGCTGTCTCACCAGATTCATTTTCCCACAAGATCTTTTGCAGTCAGAAATTCTTTTTCCCAGTATGAGAATCCATTTCTCTTCTATCTCTTACCATCAAATTCTGCACGGTTTGCATTTCCTGTAATTTATTTTGCATTCCCTGAAATAGTTATGCTGTTTCTCCCTCAGCAGATACCAGCGATTGTTACCAAGCTCTGTTGTCTGTGGAGAATGTGAAGTTTGAGCTTCTCGCACATCTGCATTTTGTATGGTGAATGTGCTCCCACAATGCGATTAGGTATGAATTTACAATCACTTGGCAGTGATTGCGAAGAGTTAATAATATGCGTCTAAATCTATAACAATTTGTATTTTTGTCGTGTTTATAATTTCACAAAAATATTGAAGAACTTTTGACATGAAGCAATGGAAAGAATCATATAATCCCTGCAGTGTGGAAGCAGGCAATTTGGCCCAACAGGTCCCAACTGACCCACAGAAGAGCAACCCACCCATACCTTAATACTCTTACCCTGACTAATGCCCCTAATCTACACATCCCTGAACACTATGGACAATTTAGCATAGCCAATTACACTAAATTTCCCCTGATTAATGCCTTTGTTGGTAGGTGTCAGTATCTGCAAGTAGTGTGTTTGTTTTTTCAATGTATTGGGTTCTGTTCGGGTTGATGGTCATGTTCCCTATCTGCTGGTAGGATAACAACGTTTCTGTCTTTTCAGAGTCTTTCCAGGGCTTTCCTTTCCAGTGTGTTGAGGGTGTTCCCTTCGTTCTTTCTGCTTAATGTTGGTGCTACTGTCTGTCTGTCTGACCTGCTGGATTTCTTCTGTAAGTCCATTGTCAAAGAATTCCCTACAGTGCGGAAACAGGCCCTTCGGTCCAACAAGTCCACACTGACCCACCAAAGAGTAACCCATCCAAACCCATTCCTCTACCCTATTATCCTATATTTTAGCTGAAAATGTGTTGCTGGTTAAAGCGCAGCAGGTTAGGCAGCATCCAAGGAACAGGAAATTCGACGTTTCGGGCCCTTCATCAGGAAGGGCTTATGCCCGAAACGTCGAATTTCCTGTTCCTTGGATGCTGCCTAACCTGCTGCGCTTTAACTAGCAACACATTTTCAGCTCTGATCTCCAGCATCTGCAGACCTCACTTTCTCCTCGAAGATTTTATCCTATATTTTATCCCTGACTAATGCATCTAACATATATGTCCCTGAACACTACGGGCAGGCAATTTTAGCATAGCCAATTCACCTAACTTGCACATCTTTGGTTTGTGGGAGGAAACCGGAACACCCAGAGGAAATCCATGCAGATACGGAGAATGTGTAAACTTCACACAGTCAGTTGAGGCTGGGATAGATCCCAGGTCCCTGGCACTGTGAGGTAGCAGTGCTAACCACTGAGCTACCGTGCCATAACTGATGAAGAGTCAGCGCTCCAGAGTTAGTACTTCCAAATGACTATAACCTGGTGTTGAAAAGTCTGGTGCTGGAAAAGCACAGCCAGCTAGGCAGGACAACCAACACCCTGAGCACAAGCCCCTCCTGATGAAGAGCCCATACTCGAAATGTTGCTCCCCTACCCCCCAGACACCACCCGACTGGCCGTGCCTCTCCTTCGGCAGATCTGCAGTCCTCACTTCCTCCTATAACCTAATATTCTGATTTTTAAAATATATAAATACCACAAATAAAACAATGGACTATTGTTCACATAAGCTTAATGATATCTGAAGCAATCCACTTGCTACCTAAACCCTGAGCAACCAGGTAGTTGGGATTTCATTCATAATCATGTGACTGGTTCAGTGGACACCTGAAAATATGCCATTCCCCTGATTCTCTGGGTTTTCGTGTCAAGGGTGAAATCTCTCCACATCATTTAGAAGATCAAGAGATGCAATAAGGTGGTTCCCCCATGCTGAAACTTGCCATTTCCTCATTCAGTTGGAAACTGCTAGTGAACTAGATGCTAGTGCTCTGATTGAGATGGTACTCAATGGCATCTAGCGAGCTGGCATTTGGGAATGGGATGGTTTTCTATCATGTCAAGAGCAGTGACTGCAGGATTTTTGTTTTAAAATTTTAATTTGATCCTTTTCCTTAGAATGCTGATATATTACTTAATGGGAGTTTTGTTGAAGAAGGTGTCCACAAGGTGTTTGGGCAACCCAGTGTCATACAGCACAGAAACAGACCCTTCGGTTCAACCAGATATCCTAAATTGATATCGTCCCATTTGCCAGCATTTGGCCCATATACCAGATGCCTTTTAAACATTGTAAATATATTCACCTTTACCACCACCTCTGGTAGCTCATTCCATACAAGCACTACCCTCTGCATTAAAAAGTTTTACCTCAAATCCTTTTGAAATCTTTCCCCACTCATCTTGAACAGTTGCCCTCTAGTACAGGACTCCCCTACCCTGGGGAAAAGGCCTTGGTTATTAACCCTAACCATATTTCTCATGATTTTTCAACCCATATAAGGCCACTCCCCCCCCCCACCAAAACACCCAAGCCTATTCACCCTCTCCTTGTAGCTCAAACCCTCCAATTCCAGTAACATCCTTGCAAGTCTTTTCTAAAACCTCTCAAGTTTAACAACATCCCTCCTACATAAGGGAAACCAGAACTGAATGCAGCATTTCAAAAGTGGCCCCACCAATGCCCTGCACAGTTGCAACATGATGTCCCAACTCCCATACTTAATGCACTGACCAATGAAGGTAGTGCTGGTCTCCTTTAACAATAGGATAGGGGGGGGTAAGAAAAAAAAAAGAGAAAAAAAATAATAAGCAGGGGTGTCAGAGGTTCTGTTCACTCTGGGAGTTGGCTCTAAAAAAAGAAAAAAAAACAAGCCTACATTGCCCTTTGATGTGAAGGGCACTGCTTGTCACTGGCCACTCGAGTGTTTTCCTGTCTTCCTGGTGGTGGAAATTGAAAAGAAAAACCAATAGGATAGGTGATGTCATGTGTATGCCTAATGCCACATGTGGCTGTCTCCTCCATGACATTAAAAAACAAACTTCTAGTTTAAAATCACCGTTCATATTTTAGGACATTATCGTCTGAAATGTAGTGACTGTTGTAACGTAGAAAATACAAACGCCACTTTTTTGCAAAGCAATAACAAGATAATCTTGTTTTTCTTTACTAGTGTTCACCAAAGGATAAATGTTGTTAGATTGTATTACATATTGATTAACCAGTACTGGGGAATGAGGTACAGACTGGAATCTAATTGAGCACTTTGGGGTGTTTATAAGTAAAATTACAGATACTCCCGAGGTCACAGCCTGAGAGTAAAAGGAAGACATTTTAAAATGGAGAAAATGAGGAACTTCTTCAGCTAGAGAATAGTGAAACTGTGGAATTTATTGCCACCGAAGTTTGTGGAGGCCAGGTCATTGAATATTAAGGGGACCAAGAATTCTGGAGAGAAAATGGGAGAATGGGGTTGAGAAACTTACCAGCGCCACACACTCGATTGAGAAACTTATCAACCATGTTTGAATGGCAGAGCACGTTCTTTGGGCTGAATGGCCTAATCTCTGCCCCTATGTCTTATGGTCCAAATCAAAAATGAACCTAACCACATAGGATTTGATTACTGTGCATGGAGGCTTACTGTCGTTATGAAAGAGAAACATAGTGACCAACATTCAGGAAAGGACAGAAGGATATGTGGAGTTCCAAAAGGCACCAGATCAAGACAGTCTTAGTTTTAAACAGTTGATGCAGCAGAGATAACTTGGAAAATAAAATGGAAAGTGGGTAAATCATAGAATGTTAACTTGCTCGTTCAGGTAACATTTTGGAAGATAGATGCTGTATTCCCAGATTTAACCAGGTATTGATGTGGGACAGTGAGGAAAAGCCATCAGATTATTGAAAATCTGCACTGAAAAGTTACAACTGACCTGTGAATAATTTCCTTTTGCTCAAAGTAATGCCAGACTTGTATAACCTTTGTGACTTCATCACAAAAGTGCACTACTTGAGCGACTCCTTACTTGCCTACTTTGAACACAGTTTTCTGTTTTCTCCTTTCACTGAAGGTTTTATTTTGAATAATTTGCACCCAGAGTAGATCAATGTAGAATTTGATAAACGCTTGACTTTGGCATGAGACTGAGCCCCACACCTTCACACTGTGCAACAGATTCTGATTCTGAACAAAGCTTTTAAATCTTTCAAATGTTTCAAGCTTGCAAAAATAAGGCCGATATTGCTGAAATGCGACATTGCCTCAGGCATGTACTATAGACAAGTTCTGGAGTTTGCATTTTAGTTACCTTCAAACAGACGTGTCCATTTCCTACCTCAGGAACAATGAATAGCCCCTGACACAGAGGACTTGCATTCAAGTTGTTAATGTAAAATGCAAACAGCTGGACTCCAAGGTCATCCTTGGCCTTTGTATCAAACCCAGTCCCCTGAAGCAAACCACCACCCCCCAGCCCAGAAGAGTCCAGTGTCCAGCACAGGAGCCCCAATGCTGCCCCACCACAACCCCAAGTATGGGAACACCAGGTTCAACCCAGAGCGAATTCACCGCCTGCTCCCACCAGCAACTCCGCCAGAGCACCCCTGCAGTTGGGTCAAGGGTGATCCCACCACCAAAAAGAAACCGAGGGAGTCCGCTGCTGAGTGAAGGCTGCAAGCCATCCATTCAAGCTTGCCACGAATGTTTGGACTACTCTTGGCATCACACCTGCTACAATGGACGTGAACACATACACACTCTAGTGAACCAAAACCCCAGAACTGTCAGTAGCCATCAGTTGCACCTTCACTATATCACCCGATCCAGCATGGTTTCAATCAGCAACCCAGCAACAGGGAACATTACTCCAGGTGCCCCACCACCCCCAAAAGCCTGGATATTGCCGCTCCAAAGTGTAATGGAAATAGTGGCAAACAGTGATTTTAAAAGAAATCTCTGTGGAACCTGAAGGCAAAGATGCTGACAGAGACTGGAATTCAGACTGACTGGATCAACCAACAAAACAAAACTGGCATATACTCAACGGGGAAAAAATTTACCTCCTTTTGTGATGTCGTGACTTGAACTTGAGCCTTCATTGAAATATTATAAAATGACTTGCAAATCACAGGGTGAACACAATGAGTCAAACAGGAAACAGCAGTGACTGTCAGTTGACTTGGGAGATCTGATGAAGCTTTAGAAGGATTGGGTTAAGCCCCATTCATTTTTATTTGCATCACCTAATTAAAATACCACTTTCTTATTTTAAAACCAAAGTTGGGATTTAAAATGTGATCCAAAAGTTCCCGGCTAAAAACATGGTATAAAAATTGATATCTTGGTGTGCTTTAAAAGTACCTAAACTGGTATGTGAGGTGGAAGAGAATGGATAATGAAAAAATAGGAGGAACCATTTATGTCCTGAGCATGTAATGATTTCATATTGTTGTGCATTTCATATAGAAAACTGAATTAGATTTCACTGTACGGGTATGTTGTGGCAGTCAAATGATTCACAATCGATACAGTAACAGGGCATGCTGTGGGAGCAAAACACACTGGGTAACTTGGAATGCTAAGACACACAGGAACCTCTGATTACAGAGATGAGAGACTGGGGAAATGATTGATATGGAGAAACCACAGTGGAGAATAGCAGAATATAGGGGAGGTGTTATTCTTATAAACTGGAATACTTTTCTGAGAACCCTCAATAATTCTTAAACGGAATAAAAAAAAACTAGAGAGTAAAACTTAAATATAGGTTCCCAGTCCAGCGGCTTCAGAGGGGCTGAATGGCCTACTCCTGTTTCTATATTCCAAAATAAATATCCTACTATTCTGTCCCCATCAAACACACTCAGGACAGGTGCAATAAGGAGTTACATGCATATTAAATTTATTTTTACTTATCCCCATCATTCACTCCCTGGGCAGGAACAGCACAGGGTTAGGTACAGAGTAAATCTCCCTCTACACTGTCCCTATCTGCCACTCCCTGGACAGGTAAAGCATTGGGTTTGATACAGAGTAAAGTTCCCTTGATGGTATCACAGTCAAAAATTTTAAAAGCAGGTACAATCTGATGAGATGCGATGATTTAAACTCTCCCCATCTTACACACATCCAGACATACACATACCAAATGGAATTTCTCCACAAATTCAACACCAAGTTCTTTGTTTGATTCTTTGTGTTTTGTTCTGATTCCCGTTTAGAATGCTGGTTCTGAACATTCCTGTGAACACTCGTCCTACTCCCATGTGCCATGCCCTGCTCCCAAACACGACATGATTCCAATCTGGAGTGTGATACAGGAGCCTCTGCGTGTCGCAGAGAGGTGAGTCTTGAGTCTGACCCAGCTGTGTGAATGTCCTATGCTCATCTGACTAAAAGTTAGTAACCATTATATTCCACATCCTTGCACGCAAATCATCGAAAGCTAATGTGATGGTATCACCAAATATTAGAATGGTTTGCCATTTATTACCAGGGCATGGGACTAGGGCAGGGAAGAAATCTGCAGACTTCGTATGCAGGGGCGGTGAATGCATTTACCCACATGATGTAGTCAGGTGCTGAGAAGTGACAGTGAATGCTACAAACTCCTTTCCAGCACATGGCTAATGAGAAAGCTCGCCCACTCCTACCATTTGTCACTGGCATGCTAGGAAGACTTTCCATGTTTGATGATCAACCTGTTTGCACGTTCTATGAATGCACTTTCCTTGGTCATCAAGTCCTGAGGTGGAATTTAAATCCAGAGCTTTCAGATGCTGAGGCAGCCATGCTATCCAATGCACCACAAGACCTCAATTTAACCAACATTGTACAAGTGAAAATAAATTAAAATTAATGAAGAAACTTCAGTTAGTTACTTTGCAAACCAACAGATGTGTTCTTCCTATATCTTCCACACTTTGTGCAGTTTTGATAAACTTGATCAGATCTAATCTTGGTTTTCTCTGATCTGATAAAAAACAGGATAATGCCAGAACTTGTATGAAACTCAGGATTGATTCCAGTGCTGCTGGGAACTTTTTGTCTGCGCCCCTGTGGTTAAAGTTTATCCCTCGTACTAGGATGGATTTTTCAGTGTCTGTGAGTGGTCGGTCCAGCAGGTTCTTTATCCAAGTCTCTGAATTGTACGTGTTATTGCTGTGCATGAGCTTGGCCAGTTTTTCTTGTCAAACATCTGACAGCACCATCTCCATCAGCAAGGACAGCATCCTCAAACTAGTCGACCTGTGCCTCAAAACTCACTTTATCTTCAACGATAACATCTACAAACAAATCAACAGGATGCCTATGGGATCACCAATGTAAGGACTCTTAGTAGAAACAGTTATGCAGAGGTTAGAATGAACAGCCCTTCCCATGATCCAGCCCAAGCTTTGGGTCTGCCATGTGGATGATACTTTTGTCATCACGAAACACAGCAAATTAGGAGAAATCCACAAGCACATTAAAAATGTCCTTACTGGTATAAAGCTCACCGAAGAGGAAGAGAACAACAGACATCACATTAGAATGAAAAGCCAATGGAGAACTGCAGACCAGCATCTGACAGGAAAGCCTGACCAGATACTCAACTACAGGAGTGATCATCCCAACAGCCACAAATGGAGCTACATCAGGAAATTATTTAAATGAGCCACAACATACTACAGCACCCAGGCACTACAAGAAGTTGAGGAAAAACACTTATACAACGTATTCAGGAACAATGGGTATCCGATAAGCGCAGTCCTCCAACTCCTACACTACAGACCTAAACAAGAAGACACAACACTCCCAGTGACTCCAGCCATTCTGCCATACATTAAAGTCATCTCGGATGATGACCAGACTACTACGGCCCCTAGGCATCATGGTAGCCCACAAACCTACCACCACCCTGAAAGAGCTCCTTATAAATTTAGAGGTCCCCCTACGAACAACCAGCAGAACGAACATCATATACAAAATACCCTGCAAGAACTGCAGCAAACATTGCATTTGTCAGATGGGCAGGACTTTAGGGTGGTGGTGGGGGAGGTAGTGAGGAAAGCGATCAATCTGAGACTGGTACAGTTGAGAACAGAAACGAGTCAAACAGTCAAGGCAGGCAGGGACAAGTTAGGACTAATAAACTAAACTCCATTTATTTCAATGCAAGGGGCCTAACAGGGAAGGCAGATGAACTCGGGGCATGGTTAGGAACATGGGACTGTGATATCATAGCGATTGCAGAAACATGGCTCAGGGATGGGCAGGACTGGCAGCTTAATGTTCCAGGATACAAATGCTACAGAAAGGGAGGTAAGAGAGGAGGGGGAGTAGTGTTTTTGGTAAGAGATAGCTTTACAGCTATACTGAGGGAGGATATTCCTGGAAATAAATCCAGGGAAGTTATTTGGGTGGAACTGAGAAATAAGAAAGGGATGATCACCTTACAGGGATTGTGTTGTAGACCCCCTAATAGTCAGCGAGAAATTGAGAAATAAACTTGGAAGGAGATCTCAGCTATCTGTAAGAATAATAGGGTGGTTATGGTTGGGGATTTTAACTTTCCAAATGTAGATTGGGACTGCCATAGTGTTAAGGGTTTAGATGGAGAGGAATTTGTTTAATGTGTGCAAGAAAATTTTCTGATTCAGAATGTCCAAAACTTGACCTACTCTTGGGAAATAAGGCAGGGCAGGTGACTGAGGTGTCAGTGGGGGAGCAATTTGGGACCAGCAACCATAATTCTATTAGATTTAAAATAGTGATTGAAAAGGATAAACCAGATCTAAAAATTGAAGTTCTAAATTGGAGAAAGGACAATTTTGACACTATTCGGCAACAACCTTCAAGAGGTGATGTTGGCAGGTGAAGGGACAGCTAGAAAATGGGAAGCATCAGAAATGAGATAACAAAAGTGCAGAGAAAGTATATTCCTGCTTGGGTGAAAGGAAAGGCTGGTAGGTATAGGGAATGCTGGATGACGAAAGAAATTGAGGGGTTGTTTAAGAAATAGAAGGAAGCATATGTAACGTATAGGCAGGATAGATAGTGAATTCTTAGAAGATTATAAAGGCAGTAGAAGTATATTTAAGAGGGAAATCTGGAGGGCAAAACGGGGACATGAGATAGCTTTGGCAAATAGAGGTAAGGAGAATCCAAAGGGTTTTGACAAATACATTAAGGACAAAAGGGTAACTAGGGAGAGAATAGGGCCCCTCAAAAATAAAGGCGGTCTTGTGTGGAGCTGCAGAAAATAGGGGAGATACTAAACCAGTATTTTGCAACAATATTTACTGTGGGAAAGGACATGAAAGATACAGAATGGAGGAAAATAGATGGTGACACCTTGCAAAATGTCCATATTACAGAGGAGGATGTGCTGGATGTCTTGAAATGCATAGAGGTGGATAAATCCCCAGTACCTAATCAGGTGTACCCTAGAACTCTATGGGAAGTGATTGCTGAGCCTCTTGCTGAGATATTTATATCATTGATAGTCATAGGTGACGTGCCGGATGACTGGAGGTTGGTTAACGTGGTGCCACTGTTTAAGAAGGGTGGTAAGGACAAGCCAGGGAACTATAGACTGGTGGGCAAGTTGTTGGAGGTATCCTGAGGGACAGGATGTACGTGGAAAGGCAAGGACTGATTAGGGATAGTCAACATGGCTTTGTGCGTGGGAAGTCATGTCTTGCAAACTTGATTGAGTTTTTTGAAGAAGTAACAAAGAGGATTGATGAAGGCAGAGTGGTTGATGTGATCTATATGGACTTCAGTAAAGCATTCGACAAGGTCCCCCATGGGAGACTGATTAGCAAGGTTAGATTTCATGGAATACAGGGAGAAACAGTTATTTGGATACAGAACTGGCTCAAAGGTAGAAGACAGAGGGTGGTGATGGAGGGCTGTTTTTCAGACTGGAGGCCTGCGATCAATGGAGTGCCGCAACGATTAGTGCTGGGTCCCCTACTTTTTGTCATTTATATAAATGATTTGGATGTGAGCATAAGAGGTACAGTTAGTAAGTTTGCAGATGACACCAAAATTGGAGGTGTAGTGAACAGCAAAGAAGGTTACCTCCGATTACGACAGGATCTTGACCAGAAGGACGTTTTTCAGCGGCAGCAGCAACACAAAGGTTAGGAGCTTGTACCAGGGGCCTGTCAGGAGCGATGAGTCACTGATGTATGCATTTAAATTTGAAGTCAGAGAGTAGAGGTCTCTGGGAAAGGAGAGAGTTCTTATTTTTATTTCCATCCAGCTATATAAGTCAGTGTTTTGTCAACCTGAGACCCTACCTGTGTAGGGCCTCCCACCCAACCACCTCCCCTAACCTTAAAGACCAGGTACATATCAGGTAAGCATCGCTTCTTTTTTACTTTGTGATAAGGGGACTAGGAGGGATGGCAGGGCAGGGAGAGCAGTGTTCCTCCTGCATCATATCCCAACCAAGTACATCTGCAGGAAGCGCACCCAATTCTTGCTCCTCCAAGACCATGTTAGGGAACTGGAGTGGAAGCTGGATGAACTTTGGATCATTCAGGAGGCAGAGGTTGTGATAGGAGTTACAGGGAAGTAGTTACTCCTCGGCACAAAGAAAGCTGGGTAGCTGTTTGAAGGGGGAGAAAACAGTGGAGGGATCCCCTGTGGTCGTTCCCCTGAAAAACATGTATACCATTTTGGATACTGTTGAGGGGGACAACTTACCAGGGATATGCAGTGGGGCCCAGGTCTCTGGCACAGAGCCTGTCCCTGTTGCACAGAACGGAAGGAGGGAAGGGAGGAGAGTGTTAGTCATTGGGGACTCAATAGTTAGACGGTCAGTTAGAAGGTTTGTTGGGGCGAACAAGACTCATGGTCAGTGTGTTGCCTCCCAGGTGCCAGGGTCCATGATGTCTTGGATCGTATCTTTGAGGTCCTGAAGGGAGAGAGTGACCAACCTCAAGTCATTGTCCATGTAGGTACCAATGACATAGGTAGAAATTGGGACAGGGATGTAAGGCAGGATTTCAGGGAGCTAGGGTGGAAACTGAGAGTTAGAACAGAGTTGTTACCTCTGGATTGTTGCCTGTGCCACGTGATAGCGAGAGCTGATGGGGAGAGATAAGAGCTGAACACATGGCTGCAAGGATGGTGCAGGAGGGAGGGTTTCAAGTTTTTGGATAATTGGGGTTCATTCTGGAGAAGGTGGGACTTGTACAAACAGGACGGTCTTCACTTGAACCAGAGGGATACTAATATCCTGGGTGGGAAATTTGCTGGTGCTATTCAGGTGGATTTAAACTAGTTCAGGAGGGGAATGGGAACTGGCGGTGTAGTTGCAGTGCACAGGAGGATGAGAGTAGGTAGGAGAGAGACAGGATTTCAGGGTCACAGCAATGCGCTGGAAAACAGCAAACTGGTTTGAAGTGTGTCTACTTCAACGCCAGAAGTATCTGAAATAAGGTAGGTGAGCTTGCAGCATGGTCAGTTACCTGAGACTTCGATGTTGTGGCTATTTCGGAGACATGGATAAAGCAGGGTGAGGAATGAATGTTGCAGGTTCCAGGGTTTAAATCTTTCATTAAGAACAAGCAAGGTGGTAAAAAAGGGGGAGGTGTGGCCTTAATCAAGGATAGTATAACGGTGGTTGAGAGAACTTTTGATGAGGACTTGTCTACTGAGGTAGCGTGGACTGAGATTAGAAACGGGAGAGGAGAGATCACACTGCTTGGAGTTATTTATAGGCCTCTGCAGAGTTCCATGGAGGTGGAAGAGAGGATTAGCAAAATTATTCTGGATAGGAGTGAATGAAACAGGATGGTCATTATGGGGGACTTTAATTTCCCCAACATTGACTGGAAATGCTATAATTCCAGTACTTCGGATGGAGCAGTTTTTGTCCAATGTGTACAGGAGGGTTTCCTGATACAGTATGTCGAAGGGCCGACAAGAGGAGAGGCCACACTGGATATGGTGCTTGGTAATGAATCAGGCCAAGTATTTGATTTATAGGTGAGCACTTTGGAGAGAGTAACCTTAATTCAGTTATGTTTAGTTTAGCGATGGCAAGGGATGTATACATGCAACAAGTCAAGAGTTATCGATGGGGCAAGGGCAATTATAATGCGATTAGGCAACAATTAGGATGCATAGAATGGGGTAGCAAAATGCAGGAGATGCAGACAATGGAAATGTGGAGCTGGTGTAAGGAATAGATATTGTGTCCTTGATAGGTATGCCCCTGTCAGGCAGGGAGGAAGTGATAAGGTCAGAACAGAAATTGCATCTCTTGTTACAAAGAAGAAAGAAGCTTATTTCTTAAAGTGGCAAGGTCGTTCAGATGAGGCGATGGAGAGTTACAGATCAGCTCGGAAGGATTTAAAGAGCGCGTTAGGAAGAGCATAGAGAGGATACGAGCAGTCTTTAGCAAATAGAATAAAGGAGAACCCTAAAGCTTTCCATAGGTATGTGAGAAATGAAAGGATGACTAGGATAGGAAAAGGGAAAATGAAAGACAGAAGTGGGAAGTTGAGTGTGGACCCTGTGGAGATAGCAGAGGTGCTAAACGAACATTTCTCATCAGTTTTCACTCAGGAAAAGGCGAATATTGTTGAGGAGAAGAATGAGGTACGGGATATTAGTCTAGAAAGGATCGAGGTTAGTTACGAATGTGTGTTATCAATTCTAGAACAAGTGAAAGAAGACAAGTCCCCTGGGCCTGATGGTATTTATCCGAGGATTCTCTGGGAAGCTAGGGGGGAGATAGCAGAGCCTTTGGCTTTGATATTTGAGTCGTTGTTGTCTACAGGTTTGGTACCAGAGGACTGGAGGATTGCAAATGTTGTGCCCTTGTTCAAGTAGGGCAGTAGAGATGACCCAGGTCATTATAGACCAGTGAGCCTTACTTCTGTTGTAGGAAAGGTTTTGGAAAGGATTGTAAGAGGTAAGATTTATAATCATCGAGCAAGCAACAATTTGATTTCAGATAGTCAACATGATTTCCTCAAGGGCAGGTCGTGTCTCACAAACCTCATTGCATTTTTTGAGCAGGTGACCAAACATGTAGATGAGGGTAGGGCAGTTATTGTGGTATACATGGACTTCAACAAAACTTTTGATAAAGTTCCACATGGTAGGCTGTTGGAGAAAATGCAGAGACATGGAATTGAGGGTGATTTAGCAGTTTGGATTAGTAAATTTGCAGACGACACTAAAGTCGATGGAAAAGTGGGCAGTGTGGAAGAATGTTACAGGTTGCAGGGGGACTTGGATAAACTGCAGAATTAGGCTGAGAAGTGGTAAATGGAGTTCAGTGCAGCTAAATGTGAGGTGATGCACTTTGGGAAGAATAACAGGAAGGCAGAGTACTGGGTAGATGGAAAGATTCTTGGTAGTGTGGATGTGCAGAGGGATCTTGGAGTCCATGTCCACAGATTCCTGAAAGTTGCCAGTCAGGTGGATAGTGCTGTGAAGAAGGCAGATGGTGTGTTAGGTTTCATTCATAGAGGGATTGAGTTCTGGAGCTATAATATTCATGCTGCAACTATACAAAATGCTGGTATGGCCACACTTCGAATATTGTGTACATTTCTGGTCCCCATATTTTGGGAAGGATGTGGAAGCATTAGAAACGCAAAGGAGATTTACCAAGATGTTGCCTGGTCTGGAGGGAAGGTCTTATGAGGAAAGGCTGAGAGACTTGAATCTGTTCTCATTGGCAAGAAGAAGGCGAAGAGGGGATATTATAAGAGACATACAAAATGATCAGCGGATGAGATAAGGTAGACAGTGAAAGTCTTTTTCCTAGGTTGATGATGTCAGCATGTACAAAGGGGCATAACTACAAATTGAGGGATGATAGATTTAAGACAGATGTCAGAGGCAGGTTCTTTACACAGAGTGTGGTAAGGGCTTGCTTGACTACTTGCTAATGTAGTCACCTCAGCCACATTAGGGCGATTTAGCAATCCTTAGATAAGCATATGGATGATTTTGGGATAGTGTAGGGGGACGAGCTGAGAATAGTTCTCAGGTTGGTGCAACATCGAGGGCCGAAGGGCCTGTTCTGCGCTGTATTGTTCTAAGTGGCTGATGGAATTTAATTCAGATAAATGCGAGGTGCTGCATTTTGGGAAAGCAAATCACTTAATGGTAAGGTCCTGTGGAGTGTTGCTGAAAAAAGAGACCTTGGAATCGCATGTAGCTAGGATAGTGAAGGCGGCATTTGGTATGCGTTCCTTTATTGGTCAGAATATTGAGTGCAGGAGTTGGGAGGACAAATTGCGACTATTTAGGACATTGGTTAGGCCACTGTTGGAATATTGCGTGCAATTCTGGTTTCCTTCCTATCGGAAAGGTGTTGTGAAACCTGAAAGAGTTCAGGAAAGGTTTACAAGGATGTTGCCAGGGTTGGAGGATTTGAGCTATAAGGAGAGGTTGAACGGGCTGGGGCTGTTTTTCCTGGATCGTCGGAGGCTGAGGGGTGACTTTATAGAGATTTCCAAAATTGAGGGGCATGGATAGGATATATAGACAAAGTCTTTTCCCTGGGGGCGGGGAGTCCTGAACTAGAAGGCATAGGTTTAGAGTGAGAGGAGAAAGATATAACAGAGACCTAAGGAGCAACGTTTTCACGCAGAGGGTGGTACGAGTATGGAATGAGCTGCCAGAGGATGTGGTGGAGGCTGGTACAATTATAATATTTAAAAGGCATCTGGATAGGTATATGAATAGGAAGCATTTGGAGGGATATGGGATGGGCGCTGGCATGTGGGACTGGATTGGATTGGGATATCTGGTCAGCATGGATGGGTTGGACGGAAGGGTCTGTTTCCATGCTGTACATCTCAATGACTCTAAATTGCCTAAGGGCAAAGAGTCAGAGGGAAATGGAACTGGGTGGGTTACTCCTTGGAGGGTTGATGTGGACTTGTTGGGGCCGAAGGGCCTGTTTCCACACTGTATAGGTATGTCAGGAATAAAAGGATGACTAGGGTAGGTATCGGTCCAGTCAAGGATAGTAGTGGGAAGTTGTGTGTGGAGGCGGAGGAGATTGGAGAGACACTAAATCAATACTTTTCATCAGTATTCACTCAGGAACAGGACACTGTTGCTGATGTGAATATGGAGTCACAAATGATTAGAATGGATGGCCTGGAAATATGCAGGGAAGATGTTCTGGGAATATTGGAGAGGATGAAAATAGATAAGTCTCCTGGGCCTGATGGCATTTACCCTAGGATCTTATGGGAAGCTAGGGAGGAGATAGCAGAGCCATTGGCCTGGATTTTTATGTCGTCATTGTCAACGGGAATAGTACCAGAGGACTGGAGGATAGCGAATGTGGTCCCCTTGTTCAAGAAAGGGAGTAGGGATAGCCCTAGTAACTATAGGCCAGTGAGTCTGACTTCAGTGATGGGCAAAGTCTTAGAGAGAATGGTAAGGGATAAGATTTATGAACATCTGGATAGGAATAACGTGATCAAGGATAGCCAGCATGGTTTTGTGAAGGGCAGGTCGTGCCTCACAAACCTTATTGAGTTCTTTGAGAAGGTGACTAAGGAAGTGGACGAGGGTAAAGCAGTAGATGTTGTGTATATGGATTTTAGTAAGGCGTTCGATAAGGTTCCCCATGGTAGGCTAATGCTAAAACTACGGAGGTATGGCATTGAGGATACATTAGAGGTTTGGATTAGGAATTGGCTGGCTGGAAGGAGACAGAGGGTAGTAGTTGATGGACTATGTTCATCTTGGAGTGCAGTTACTAGCGGTGTACCACAAGGATCTGTTTTGGGACCATTGCTTTTTGTTATCTTTATAAATGATCTAGAGGAAGGGCTTGAAAGCTGGGTAAGCAAGTTTGCGGATGACACAAAAGTCGGTGGAGTTGTGGATAGTGAGGAAGGAAGTGGTAGGTTACAGCGGGATATAGATAAGTTGCAGAGCTGGGCAGAAATGTGGCAAATGGAATTCAATGTAGCTAAGTGTGAAGTCATTCACTTTGGTAGGAGTAACAAGAAGATGGATTACTGGGCTAATGGTAGGCTACTTGGTAGTGTGGATGAGCAGAGGGATCTTGGTGTCCATGTACACAGATCTCTGAAAGTTGCCACCCAGGTAAATAGTGCTGTGAGGAAGGCATATGGTGTACTGGGCTTTATTGGTAGAGGAATTGAGTTCCGGAGTCCTGAGGTCATGTTGCAACTGTATAAGACTCTGGTGCGGCCTCATCTGGAGTATTGTGTGCAGTTTTGGTCGCCATACTATAGGAAGGATGTGGAGGCATTGGAACGAGTGCAGAGGAGGTTTACCAGGATGTTGCCTGGAATGGTAGGAAAATCTTATGAGGAAAGGCTGAGGCACTTGGGGCTGTTCTCATTGGAGAAGAGAAGGTTTAAGGGAGATTTGATAGAGGTGTACAAGATGATTAGGGGTTTAGATAGGGTCGACACTGAGAACCTTTTACCGCTAGTGGAGTCAGGTGTTACTAGGGGACACAGCTTTAAATTAAGGGGTGGTAGGTATAGGACAGATGTTAGGGGTAGATTCTTTACACAGTGGGTTGTGAGTTCATGGAATGCCCTGCCAGTAGCAGTGGTGAACTCTCCTTCTTTATGGTCATTTAAGCGGGCATTGGATAGGCATTTGGAAGTTCTTGGGCTAGTGTAGGTTAGGTAGGATTCGGTCGGCGCAACATCGAGGGCTGAAGGGCCTGTACTGCGCTGTATCTTTCTATGTTCTATGTAGGAAATCTAATAATAAAATTTTAAAAATCCAATTAGTAGATTGCCAACCTGTTTAGCCTTTGCTTAAAAGATAACCGCTCCAAACCAGCGACCATGCCAGTGAACCTTTTCTGAAATACCTCCAATGAAGTGTTATATTTCCTTAAAGAAGTGGACGAAACCTGCTCACATTTCTCCAGATGTGGTCTCACCAGCGGTTTGCACCATTGCTGTGAGACTCTCCTACTCTGATACTCCCAAACTCTTGAAACAATGGTTAACATTCCTTTTGCCCTTTTCTGATTATCTGTTGCAACTGTCTGCTAGCTTTGTGTTTCTTGCACAATTACCCCCAAGTCCATTTGTGTTGCACCTTCTACAGTTTTCATCATTTAAATAATACTGTTCTATTGTTGTCTCTTCCAAACTAAACAACTTCACAGTTTCCCAAGTTATGTTCCATTTGCCAACTTGTTGCCCACTAATCTAATCGATAGCTCTTGCTAAACCGTAACCCTCTCCCGACTTGACTGTTATGCCTTTTCTACGATATATTCCCTCATTCTTTGAAACTCTTTATTGGGAGCGTTGTGCACGCACCCTACTGCCCAGTCGTGATCTTTGCAGGGGGCAATTTTTGGAGTGACTGGGAGGAGCTTGCTGCCATTGTTCTGAATGGAGACAACGCGTCCATCAAGCTGCATTAGCGTTTCACACACATTTGATGAGACAGGGGAGCAGCAGAGAAGGAAACAATAGGAAGCAAATCCTGCTCTCTGCTTCTCCAACTCTTGGAACGTTATGTCCCCTGTGTCAAAGATCTACTGCTTGCTTCAGTCACATGAGGACCCAAGGTGCAAACTCCTGGAAACCCAAATAGATTTCCCCCTGAATCAACTGTTGACCTCCACAAAGGGTAATGTGCAGTAGGTCTAGATTAGAGTCGTGCTGGAAAAGCATAGCAGGTCAGGCAGCATCCGAGGAGCAGGAACATCGATGTTTCGGGCAAAAGCTCTTCATCAGGAATACAGCAGTAGGGCCTGGTGAAGGGGATGTTATAAATTTCTACCCTCGACTGACAGTGATGCATTTTATGAACTTATGTGACAGGATATTACAAGTGGACTTGCAGGTGGGGATCTCATTAATGTAACTCCAAACTCTGAGAGAACTATTCAATTCATAAGAACCTGGATATGTACATTGTGTATGAGTACTGCGTTCTAGTTTATTCCAACCTGCTGCATAAAATTTCTTGCTAAGTCACTCCATTCTGTTTATAGATATTTCCCAAAATCTTCAATGTGTCCTGTAATCCTTTTATGATCAGCTGATAAGTGTAAGTATTATCATCCTAATATTTATCTTTTCTAAGCACCTCTATCACAGCTCCAGTTAATTTCCGTTGCTATAAGGAGACCAATCTCAGTTTCTCCAAACATCTGATTCCCCAATGTCTGTTTGCAATCTGTAAGGTTCACATAAGAACTGTGTTGGAACATTCTCACTTGTCTGCATCAATGCAGCCCTCAACAATAATATTAAAGAAATTGAACATCCTCCAGGATAAAGCTCTGTGCCTGAGTGGTGTTGCATCCACCATCTTCAACATTCCCTTTCTACGCTACCAAGGCAAGCATTGTCCAACCATAGGGCTACTCTCTCATCAGAGAGAGAGGCCGGTGGTGGTTTAACCTGAAGGTTACCACAGTCCAGGCGAGGGGAAGGAATTAGAGGGAGAGTCTATCTATTGTAGATGGATATTTTTGATGTATCAGAAACATGCATGTCATATGAATGAATAATGTCAACAAAACCTGAACCATGTAACTAAAATCCCTCATTAGAAGGATACAGCGCAGTACAGGCCCTTCGGCCCTCGATGTTGCGCCGACCGAGTCCTACCTAACCTATACTAGCCCAATAACTTCCAAATGCCTATCCAATGCCCGCTTAAATGAACATAAAGAAGGAGAGTTCACCACTGATACGGGCAGGGCATTCCATGAACTCACAACCCGCTGTGTGAAGAATCTACCCCTAACATCTGTCCTATACCTACCACCCCTTAATTTAAAGCTATGTCCCCTAGTAACACCTGACTCCATTAGCGGTAAAAGGTTCTTAGTATCTACCCTATCTAAACCCCTAATCATCTTTTACACTTCTATCAGATCTCCCCTAAACCTTCTCTTCTCCAATGAGAACAGCCCCAAGTGCCTCAGCCTTTCCTCATAAGATTTTCCTACCATTCCAGGCAACATCCTGGTAAACCTCCTCTGCACTCGTTCTAAAGCTTCCACATCCTTCCTATAGTATGGCGACCAAAACTGCACACAATACTCCAGATGAGGCCTCACCAGAGTCTTATACAACTGCAACATGACCTCAGGACTCCGGAACTCAATTCCTCTGCCAATAAAGCCCAGTACACCATATGCCTTCCTCACAGCACTATTTACCTGGGTGGCAACTTTCAGAGATCTGTGTACATAGACACCAAGATCCCTCTGCTCATCCACACTACCAAGTAGCCTACCATTAGCCCAGTAATCCATCATCTTGTTATTCCTACCAAAGTGAACGACTTCGCACTTAGCTACATTGAATTCCATTTGCCACATTTCCGCCCAGCTCTGCAACTTATCTATATCCCGCTGTAACCTACCACTTCCTTCCTCACTATCCACAACTCCACCGACTTTTGTGTCATCCGCAAACTTGCTTACCCAGCTTTCAAGTCCTTCCTCTAGATCATTTATAAAGATAACAAAAAGCAATGGTCCCAAAACAGATCCTTGTGGTACACCGCTAGTAACTGCGCTCCAAGATGAACATAATCCATCAACTACTACCCTCTGTCTCCTTCCAGCCAGCCAATTCCTAATCCAAACCTCTAATGTATCCTCAATGCCATACCTCCGAAGTTTTAGCATTAGCCTACCATGGGGAACCTTATCGAACGCCTTACTAAAATCCATATACACAACATCTACTGCTTTACCCTCATCCACTTCCATAGTCACCTTCTCAAAGAACTCAATAAGGTTTGTGAGGCACGACCTGCCCTTCACAAAACCATGCTGGCTATCCCTGATCACGTTATTCCTACCCAGATGTTCATAAATCTTATCCCTTACCATTCTCTCTAAGACTTTGCCCACCACTGAAGTCAGACTCACTGGCCTATAGTTACTAGGGCTATCCCTACTCCCTTTCTTGAACAATGGGACCACATTCGCTATCCTCCAGTCCTCTGGTACTATTCCCGTTGACAATGACGACATAAAAATCCAGGCCAATGGCTCTGCTATCTCCTCCCTAGCTTCCCATAGGATCCTGGGGTAAATGCCATCAGGCCCAGGAGACTTATCTATATTCATCCTTTCCAATATTCCCAAAACATCTTCCCTGCATATTTCCAGGGCATCCATTCTAATTATTTGTGATTCCATATTCACATCAGCAACAGTGTCCTGTTCCTGAGTGAATACTGATGAAAAGTACTGATTTAATGTCTCTCCAATCTCCTCCGCCTCCACACACAACTTCCCACTACTATCCTTGACTGGACCGATACCTACCCTAGTCATCCTTTTATTCTTGACATACCTATAGAAAGCCTTTGGGTTTTCCCTAATCCTACCAGCTAAAGACTTTTCATGTCCCCTTCTCGCTTCTCTTAGCTCCCTCTTTAGCTCCTTCCTGGCTACCTTATAACTCTCAATCGCCCCTACTGAACCTTCACGCCTCATCTTTACATATGCCGCCTTCTTCCCTTTCACAAGGGACTCCAATTCCTTACTAAACCACGGCTGCCTCACAAGGCCCTTTACACCATGCCTGACTGGTACATACCTATCGAGGACACGCAGTAGCTGCTCCTTGAACAATCCCCACATCTCATTAGTGTTCTTCTCTTGAAGCCTGTTTTTCCAATCCACACAACCTAAGTCATGCCTCACTGCATCATAATTTCCCTGCCCCCAGCTATAGCTCTTGCCCTGCGGCGCACGATTATCCCTCTCCATCACTAAAGTAAAAGTCACCGAGTTGTGGTCACTGTCCCCGAAGTGCTCACCTACCTCCAAGTCTAACACCTGGCCTGGTTCATTACCTAGAACCAAATCCAATATAGCCTCCCCTCTTGTTGGCCTGTCGACATATTGTGTCAGGAAACCCTCCTGCACACATTGTACAAACACCGACCCATCTAATGAACTCGAGCTATAGCTCTCCCAGTCAATATCTGGGAAGTTAAAGTCCCCCATAACAACCACCCTGCTACCTTCACTCTTTTCCTGAATCATCCTCGCAATATTATCCTCTACTTCTCTAGGACTATTAGGAGGCCTGTAGAAAACACCTAACAGGGTGACCTCACCTTTCTATTTCTAACCTCAGCCCAAACTACCTCAGATGGCAAGTCCTCTTCCATCGTCCATTCCACTGCTGTGATACTGTCTTTGACAAGTAATGCCACGCCTCCCCCTTTTTTACCCCCATGTCTGATCCTACTAAAACATTTGAACCCTGGAACGTGCAACAGCCATTCTTGTCCCTGTTCTACCCACGTCTCTGTAATGGCCACAACATCGAAGTCCCAGGTACCAACCCACGCTGCAAGTTCACCTACCTTATTCCTTATACTTCTGGCATTGAAGTATACACACTTCAATCCACCTTTCTGGTTACAGGCACCCTCCTTAGAGATCGCTGCATTATTCCTAACCTCATTCTTAGAACCATCCAGGTAAATCTCCTCAACACCCTATTAGGGACCCCTGTCATTGTTCACAATGTGTGGATGATCTCTGGTTTGCATAGACCCAGATGTTCTGTGTTCCTGTGGATGATGTCATTGTCATCATGCAGCAATAATTGCACTGAACCTCACTGTCTGTAAGAGTGCTGGACGCAGAAATCCTGATAACATTTAAGCTGTATTTAGATGCACACTTTCAATGCCAGGGCAATCAAGTCTATGTGCCAAGTGCTGGAAAATGGGATTAGAATAGTTAGGTAGTAGTATTCTTTCATGGTGCAGACCTGATGGACAACAGAGTCATTTTCTGTACTGAACTCCTCCGAGTCACTTAATATAGGAATATGACAAGCCACATTTGAAACCAGGTCAGAGGAGTTGATATTGGAATGAAAAAATCAAGGTTGACCAATGTGTAAATAGAAAATCCCCTAATGTCTTTTTTTTAAACTATTTCTCCTCTCAGCTTAAAAACTATGCATCCAAGTCTTAAAATCCCTCATCCAAGGTAAAGAATACCTGCCATTCACCTTAGCCATACCCCTTATGATTTTTTTAAAGCTCTATAAGGTCACCTCTCAACTTCCTATTTGCCAGTGGAAAATGTCCCAGCCATTCAGCCTCTCCTTTATAACTCATCCTCCATTCCCAGTAACATCCTGGTAAATCTCTTCTGAACCTGCTCCAGCCTAATAATATGCTTCCTATAACTGGGTGACTGGATGGACACAGTAGTCCAGAAGAAATCTCACTAGTGTCCTGTACAACCTTAACATAACGTCTCATCCCAACTCCTATACTCAAAGGTCTGAGCAATGAAGGCAAATGTGCTAAACATTTTAACTACCATATCTATATGTGATACAAATTTCTAAGAACTGAATTGCAAGGTTTGTCAGTTCTACAGCACTACCCAAGGCCCAACTTTTAATTGCATCAATCCTGCCTTTGTTTGTTTTACTGTTATGAAGGAGAGGTTGATCTCTCTCTGATAATTAATACAGAAACACCCAGAGAGAAGCACCTCGCCCCATAATCTGAGAAAAAAAGTGTGCCAAGGGATGTAACTGACCTATTACCCCCATGATATGTTATAAAGGAGTGGTTTTTAAAAAAAAATGAAATCCTTTCACTTTACAATTAAGAATTTATTAATCTAACTCCAACAGTGAACAAATTAACAGAATTCCTAAAAAACTGAGCAATTACTCCATAACTACTACTGGTTCCCTAACGGAACTAAATTCTAGAGGGAATGCTGTTTTAATAATACAAATCCACGCATAAATCCAGCTAATAAGAAAACAATAAATTAAAATTTATCTCTCAAAGTTCACAGAGAATGTGTCTTCTGGAATGCTCCTTGTCCTCTCTGCTGTCAGGGATGTTTTCTCTGTAATTCTTCTGTTCTGAACATCGAATTCTGGTGGCAGGGATATTTGCTAAACATGCTGTGTACCTTTATGAATGGTTGGTATTTTTTTGAGAGCACGAAGATTTCTTGTCTCTTCAGATGGCAGTTGGCTCTCCCCTCTCTGTCCAGTTACCCCCATTTTTATATCCATGTGGACATATTAATTGGTTCAAGATTATTAACACTGTCAGATTTAAATTTACATAGTGCTGAGTCTCCAAGCCCCTTTTTAAATTAATTGGCTGAATTTTAAACTGTTGTCTGGGTAAAAATGCTGCTTGGGCCTGCTAACTGAGCGACTTCTTAATACCATGTTTCCATTCAAGTGCCTGCAGCTGCTTACCAACATTCATCTTTAAATCTGTAAGCACCAAAAGAACATTGTCTTTTAAATGGATGATGCAAGGCTTTCCCTCATTTTACAATTTTACCATTTTTACACATCGACTTGGTGACATTTGCCAAATATAACATGTCTCATTTATCCAACTTGACCTCCATCTGCCCTCTTTAGCCCATTGACCCAACTGATGAAGATCGCTTTGTAATCTTAGTGGACATTTTCACTGTCCACTATACTATCAGTTTTGGTGGCACCCAGAAACTTAGTAATCATGCCTTCTATGTTCTCATCCAAGTCATTTATATAAATGACATACAAAAGTGGACTCAGCACCGATCCCTATGGAACACAGCTGTCACATGCCTTCAGTCTGAAAAACAACCCTCCACTATCACTCTCTGTTAAGCTAACTTTGTATCCAATTGGCCATGAATCCCATATGATCTAACTTTACAAGTTAATCGACCATGCTGAACCTCGACCAAGGCTTTACTAAAGTCCAAGTAAACAATGTCTACAACTCTGCCTCATCAATCTTCTTAGTTGCTACTTCAAAAAAGTCAATCAAGTTTGCCTCTCCAAATGCATATAACTCCAATCTTTCAGTATCACCTCCAACATCGAAGTCAAACTCACAGTTCTATAGTTCCCAGGGTCCATCTATGTCCCTTCTTAAGCAAAAGTGCAACATTAACCTCTCTCCAGTCATCAAGCACCTCATCCATAATGACAGATTATACAAATATGTCTGCAAGGGACCCTACAATTCCACCACCACTTCCTTTACGCACTAGGATTCACTAGATCAAGTCCTGGAGATTCATCCACCTCTATTTTTTTTGTAAGATTCTCAGCAGTTACTGTTCTGTAACGTGACCTATTTTCAAAATATCAGTATTTATTTCCCTGAGTTTTAGAGTTAGAATTAGAATTCCTACAGCGTGGAAACAGGCCCTTTGGCCCTACAAGTCCACACTGATCCTCTGAAGAGTATCCCACCAAACCCATTCCTTTACATTTACCCCTGACTAATCCACCTAACCTACACATCCCTGAACACTATGAGCAATTTAGCATGGCCAATTCATCTAACCTGCACATTTGGATTGTGGGAGGAAACTGGAGCATGTGGAGGAAACCCACACAGACACTGTGAGAATGTGTTACTTCAACACAGACAGTCGCCTGAGGCTAGAATCTAACTCAGGTCCCTAGTGCTATGAGGCAGCAGTGCTAACCACTGAGCCACTATTTCTCCACAGTAACAACTGTGCAGAATATTTACTTAATATCTCTTGAGATTCAATATAAAGCTGACCTCTTTGATCTTTAAGGGGCCTTTCTCTCGTTCTCGCTTGCTCTCTTGCTCTGGCTGTTCTCTTGCTCTTAATGTACTTGTAGAATCTGTTTGGAATATTCTTAACCTTATTTGCCAAGGCTATTTCATATCCTGTCTTTGCCTTCCTGATTTCCCTATTAAGAATGCCTCTACATACTTTGTACTGTTCAAGAGATTTATTTGAACTCAGTCGTTTATATGTAATATATGATTCTTTTATTCTTGACGAGAACCTCAGTATCTTTTGTTCTTACCAGCCTTACCTTTCATTCTAACAAGAACATAAAGCCTCCCACCTGTCAGGCGCCCCTTTACCTGAAAACATCTCTTTACTTCCTCCAATCAACGTTTGAAAGTTAAACATCACGCAATACCAGATTATAGTCCAACAGGTTTATTTCACAGCACTAGCTTTCGAAGCCCTGCGTCGTCTTCAAGTTGTGAAGCAGAATCCTAAGTCACAGAATTTATAGCAAAAGAGTATAGCTAAAGATGAAGAAATAGCGCTTTAAAAGCCAGTGCCTCCAAATAAACCTGTTGGACTATAACCTGTCATGCGATTTTTAACTTTGTCCACCCCAGTCCTACACTGGCTCCGCCATATCACAACTTTGAAAGTTCTTGTCTAATACCATTAAAATTTGCCTCATCCAGTTAAGAACTTGAACTTTTATGGAAGGCTTATTCTTTTCCATAACTAATCCAAAACAAATAAACTTTGATCACTACACCCAAAGTGTTCTCCTGTTATCACTTCAGTCACTTACCCTGTCTTATTATCCAAGAGAAGGTCAAGTTTTGCTCCTCCTCTAATCGGAGCATTTGCATCTTGGGAAAGAAAATCTTCTTGAACTTATTTAACAAATTCTTCACCATCCAATTGTTTAAAACTGTAGCAGTCCCAGCCAGTGTTTGGAAGATTAAAAGCACCTACTATTGCAACCTTATTATTCTGATGGATATCTGAGGTCTCTCTACATATTCCTCGGAGAAAGTGAGGACTGCTGATGCTGGAGATCAGAGTCAAAAAGTGTGGTGTTGGAAAAGTACAATGGGCCAGGCTGCTCCTTGGATGCTGCCTGACCATCTGTGCTTTTCCAGCACCACACTTTTTGACTCTGATATTTGTTCCTCAGTTTCTATCTGACTGTTACAGGTTCTGTAGTACAATCCCATCAAGGTGATCATTCCTTTCTTATTTGAAATATTCCGCAAGCACAACTTTGTTTAAAAATAACTCTCCTCTGTGGTTTAAAATGTTTTAAATTCATTCAGAGGATGTGGGCGTCACTGGCCAATCCAACATTCATTGCCCATCCCTAATTACCCTGAGGGCAGTTGACAGTCAACCACACGGCTATGGATCTAGGTTACATGTAGGCCAGACCAGGTAAGAACAGTGGTTTCCTTCTCTAAAGGACATTAATGAATCAGAAGGATTATCCCTGACAAACTATAATGATTCTGTGGTCATCATTTAATTCCATATTGTATAGAATTCAAATTTCACCATCAGCTGTAGTAGGATTCAAACCCAGGTCCTCAGAACCATTACCCGGCTCTCCAGATTACTAGTCCAGTGAGGATACCATTAGGTCGGCACCTCCCTTTTTAGTGACTTTTTTAAAAAAAAAACCTCTCCTTCTGTGTAACTGTAAAAACCCGTATAAGGAAAAAGTAACTGAGCAGTCCATGTGTAGGCCTCTCAAAAAGGTCCATTAATGGAACTGTGTTTGAAAAAAATGTTCATTTTTGAGGTTTTTTTCCTGCATTTTTTGATTTTAAAAAATGAATTAAAATAACAATATTATCTCCTGAAATATAATTTTTGTGGCTCAAGATTACAGAGAAAGGGAAGGTTGTGAGGTTTGAGAGGGATTATAGAGATAGGGAGGATTGTGAGGCTGGAGAAGATTAATGCCCAAGCAGCACTGTGGTGTACGTACAGCAATGGATTGCAAAATTCCACTTTCTCCAAGTCAAATGAAGGTGGCCAATAAATACTGGTCAGGACAACAAAGACCAAAACCAGTGAAAAAAAACTGAGCAGCGAGCTCTCCCAGGTGATTGGCTGTGAAGTTATAAGCATCTCTGGAAATTGAATTGGAACAAAAGAAAAATAAACAGTGATAATACACAGTTGATCTTGGAGAGACCTCATTATCGGAATGCTCACAGCCAGGGGTCTGCTCAGTGGCTTTAGATCTTTTAAAACATAAATCTTAGTCTGGACTTTTGTAAATTTAAAATAGTGAGTAGCCTGAGAGTTTTTTAATACATATCTTACTTAGATCTATCTCGATTAATTTTATAAAATGTAACACACAAGAACTAAGTTATTTTCGAGCAGTGTGCCTTTTTCTGTGTCTCTGGATTGTTAAGGGGTAGAGACTGCCTTTTATAGAGTGATGTGCTCTTCCTGTCAGACGTGGGTGATTAGATCCAGTGATCCTGATGATTATGTCTGCAGGAAGTGTGCTGCAAATTCTACTAGATTGCATGGATTGGTTGAAGAGACAGTTAGATGCAATGAGGAATTTACAGGAGCCAGGGGGTGTGATAAATGGCAGTTTCAGAATGGTAGGATACTGCAGATACTGTCAGGTAGATGGGTTACCTCCAGGAAAGGTAGGAGAGGTAGGCAGGTAGTGCAGGATTCTCCTGTGGCAATACCTGCATCAAGCAAGTATGCTGATTTGGAAGGTGTTAGGGGGTCACAGACTCTGAGAATGTAGCACTGACAGCCAGGTTACTGGTACCATGACTGGCTGTACTGTAATGAGGAGTGTATTAGGTTCCAACCGCTCAATTGTGATAGCGAATTGTGTTGTCGGGGCACAGATTGATGATCCTGCAGCTCGCTTCTAATAGATAATAGAGAAATATGGCTCAGGGATGGACAAGACTGGCAGCTTAATGTTCCAGGGTGCTATAGGAAGGATAGAAAGGGTGGCAAGAGAGGAAAAGGAGAGACGTTTTGTTGGTTAGGGATAACATTACAGCTGTACTTAGGGAGGATATTCTTTGGAGTAGGTCCACTGAATTTATTTGAATGGAACAGAGAAATAAGAAAGGCATGATCACCTTATTGGAATTGCACTGTCGACCCCTCCACCCAAAAAAAGACTCAGTGGGAAGTTGAGAAGCAAATTAATGGGGAATCTTAGTTATCTGCAAGAATGGTAGGTTTGTTCTGGTAGGGGATTTTAATTTTCCAAACGTATACTGGGACTGTCATAGTGTAAAGAGTTTGGGTGGTAAGGAATGGAAACGCGGTGACTTAGTGGTTGGAGTGGCACGGTGGCTCAGTGGTCAGCACTGCTGCTTCAGAGTGCCAAGGACCCGGGTTCAATTCTAGCCTCTGGCGACTGTGTGGAGTTTGCTCATTCTTGCCGTGTCTGTGTGGGTTTCTGGGTGCTCTGGTTTCCTCCCACAATCCAAAGATATGCAGGTTAGGTGAATTTGCCATACACAATTACCCATAGTGTTCAGTGCTATGTAGGTTAAGTGATTAGACTGGGGTAACTGTGAAGTAATTCGGTAGGGAAATGGGATTGGGTGGAATATTCTTTGGAGGGTCATTGTGGACTTATTGGGTTGAAGGGCCTGTTTTCACACTAAGGATTCTATGACTTTGTTAAAAGTGGACAAAAAAAACTTGTTCAGTATGTAGGTTGTATCTACTAAAGCAAAACTTGACCTTCTCTTGGGAAATGAGGATCTTAGTTACATGCCCTGCCTTATGGGGGAGCATGTTAGAGCCAGAGATCATGATTCTGTTAGTTTTTAAGTAGTGATTGAAAAGGATGCACCTGATCTGAAAATTAACGTTCTAAATTGGTGGAAGGCCAATTTTGACAGTATAAGGCAAGAACTTCCAAATTTTGATTTGAGGAGGCTTTTCGCTGGTAAAGAGATGGCTGAAAAATGATAGCATAAGAACATAAGAAATAGAAGGCCATCTGGCCTCTCGAGCCTGCTCTGCTATTCAATAAGGTCATGGCTGATCTTTTCATGGACTCAGCTCCACTTTCCCACACTCTCACCATAACCCTTGATTCCTCACTGTTCAAAAACTATTTTTGCCTTAAAAACATTCAAGAGGGTAGCATGAACTGCTTCACTGGGTAGGGAATTCCATAGATTCACACAATTTTGGGTGAAGAAGTTCTTCCTCAACTTAGCCCTAAATCTGCTCCCCCTTATTTTGAGGCTATCTCTCCTCGTTCTAGCTTTACCTGCTTCCCTTACATATTTCCTTCATAATTCTGTATTTCATCATAAGATCCCCAGGTCATTCTTATAAATTACCATGAGTACAGGTCCAATCTACTCAATCCCTTCTCGTAAGCCGCTCCCCTCAACTTTGTAATAAATCTAGTGAACGTCTACGCCCACTTCATGCGAATCCATCCTTTCTCATGTAAGGAGACAAAAACTATACACAGTACTCCAGGTGTGGCCTCACTAATACCCTATACAACTGCAATGTAACCTCCTGTTTTAAATTTCATTCCTTTTGGAATGAAGGAAAATTTATGTATTAGTTACTTGCTGCACCTGCAAACAAATCTTTTGTGATTAATGTACAAGGGCACCCAGGTCTCTCTGCACAGCAGCAAGTTGTAATTTTTCACCATTTAAATAATAGTCCTGTTTTCTGTTATTTATAACAAAACGGATAGCCTCACATTTACTTAACATTTTACTCCATCTGCCAAATACTTGCCCACTCAACTTATTCATATATCTCCACAAATTTGCAGTGTGCTCTGCGCACGTTGCCCTACCACTCATCTTAGTGTCATCTACAAACTCTTAACACAACTACACTTGGTCCCCAACTTCAAATCATCTCTGTAAATTGTACACAATTGCAGTTCTGATACTGATCCCTGAGGCACGCCATTAGCTACTGCCAACCAGAAAAACACCCATTTAGCCCACTGTTTCTTGTTTTTTTTTTGACCAATCCAATATTCATGCTAATATGTTACCAATAACATCATGCACCCTTCCTTACCTTATGCAGCAGCCTTTTGTGCATTATCTTGTTGAGTGCCTTCTGGAAATCTAAATACACCAAAATCACCGGTTCCCTATTGCCCACTGCACTTGTAATGTCCTTAAAGAATTACAATGAAATACTTAAAATGCCTTTCATGAATGCATGCTGCTGCAGCCCAGTGGGACATTCCCAATCAGATATGTTGCTATTGCTTTCTTAATAATAGAATCAATCGTTTGCCCCTGTACAGAAGTTAAGCCAGTGGGCCTATAAGTGTCTGCCTTTTGTGTACCTTCTATTTTAAACAGTGGCATCACGTTTTTGTTTTCCAATCTGCCGGAACCACCCCAGAGTGCAGAGAAGTTTGGTAAATTACCGTGAGCACATGTGCTATTTCCCCTGTCGTGTCTTTTAGTCTCCTGGGACACATTCCATCAGGACCAGGAGTCTTTTAGCCCTGTTAAGTTGCCCAATGCTATCTCTTTGGTGACAGTGATTGATTCTACCTGCCATTGGAGGTGGCACGATGGCTCAGTGGTTAGCAAAGCTGCTTCATAGTGCCAGGAACCCAGGTTTGATTCCAGCCTTGGGCAACTTTCTGTGTGGAGTTTGCACATTCTCCCTGTGTCTGTGTGGGTTTCCTCCCACAGTCCACAGATGCGTAGCTTAGGTGAATTGGCCGTGTTAAACTCCCCATAGTATTATCAGGGGTAAATGGAAGGGAATGGGTCTGGGTGAGTTACTCTTTGGAGTGTTAGTGTGGACTTGTTGAGCTGAATGGCCTGTTTCCGTACTGTAGGGAATTAATCTAAATCACATTGTCTCCATAAGCTTCAAAAATGAGGCAGTGAGAGTATGGAGACAGTATGTTCCTGTTAATGTGAAGGACAAGGCTGTTAGGTGTACTGACTGCTGGATGATGGGTAGTTGAGGCTCTGGTCAAGATAAAGAAGGAAACATGTGTCAAGAGTAGACAACTGGGACCAAAGAAGACCATAAGGGTAGTAGGAGTGCACTCGTGTAATCAGGAGGGCAAAATCGGCATATCAGATAGCTTTAGCAAATAGGGCTAAGGAATACCTATACAGATTCTACGAATACATGGAGGACAAAAAGAGTAACTAGGTAATAGGGTCTCCTAAAGATCAAGAAAGTCCTCTATGTGTGGATTCATTGTGGTGCAGATTTGTTTCCAAGTTATTTAATTTGCAGAGGGAGAGGAAAAATTATTAACAGTCACAATTTTTAGTAACCATTTTAGTAATTGGCAAATAGTGCAGGGTGAAATGTGGGTGTCACTTTACACAGTAAGTTCTGAGCAGCCTGAATAATCTGAACTGCAGCTGGATGCAGATTCAGCAGTTATCAAAAGATATTTGGAATTTAACTTCTAAGGAAAAATTTGGAGGGCTGTGGGCAAATAGCAGTTGCAAGCGATTTGCAGCCCCTCTGGAGGAAGAGTGTACAGCCCCAATAAACTGAATAGCCATTGTGCTCTGTGCGACTGCACACCTTGCTACCCATTGTGAATGATGAAGCCCATCCCAGGGCAAAGAGATGGTTGCTCCCACCACTCCCTTTTTGTGGAGGTGCTGTTGGACTGGGTGGACAACGTCAGAAGTCACACACCACCAGCTTATAGCCCAAAAGGTTTATTTGAAAGTCCACATGCTTTTGGAACACAGCTCCTTCAGGTGCAGAGAGAGAGAGAGAGAAGCACACAAAACACAGAACTGATAGGCAGAGAGGTTAAGGTCAGAAAGGTCAATAGGTTATATAACTGGTGTGAGTGGAGTATTAGTTAATGCTTCTCTGCCAGTGATCAAGAGTGTTACGTGGTGTATAAAGTCACTGTCAAGTGCTATGCTGTCATGACAATCGGGCAGAGTTGTAGGAATACACAAAAGGTGACATCTCAGGTCAGACACTGAATTATAGGTGGCAGGCTTTGTTCAGAATCTGTCTGAGTTTTAACCTGGAATCAGGCAGGTTTTATTCTGAAAACTGGAATTTATAAGATGCCATATTGACTGTGTCTACAAAATAGAATGTATATGCAAATAAAGAAACATCTTTGACCACCAGTCCTAAAGAAAGTTTTTACCTGAAATGTTGACTTTGCCACCACCTGATGCTGTCCTTAAAGCAGTAACGGACCCGTGCTACAGCCACCAATTTTATTAGGGGCAAGGTGCAGCAGTGTGCATGTTTTTCCTATTGAGGCAGAGTGATAAATCCTCCTTTTTATAAAAAGAGGAGGATTTACACACAGCAAACTGAAATCAAGATAAATGCTTGTCTTTTCTAGATTTCCATCCTGAGCTGATAGCGATTATTTTTTTGGAAGTTTGTTTAACAGAATATTAATTGAGAAAACTTTGCAGACTGGGACCTCAGTCTAATAGAGTCAGCAGAAACATCAGGATCTAAATATCATTGGCATTTAACTGTGGAAAGAAAAAGGTTTGTCTGTACTGTCTGTGGGAAGATACCTCCTGATGTACTTGTAAATTGAAAAGCAGCAAGATGTTCAAATTTGTAGTTAGATCACCCTTTGAGTTTGTGCTCACATCTAGGCTCTGCAGCTGAGGAAGATGATGTTTCGCTAAGAGGTGCGCATAGATTTATCCAAATAACACTGAGTCTCTTTGAAAGAACTGTCATATTTAGTCCCAATTACACACAATGATTTTTAACTTAGAAATTTTTCATTTTAAAATATCAATGAAATTCGTTTTAAAGTTTCTTTCACGTGGAACATTTCTGACAACTCTGAACATGAAACTGTTGAGTCTGGAGGGTTAGAAAGGGCTGAATTGAAAGAGGAGATGCTGTTCCCTGAGTTCCCACTGAGTCCTGGAGCAGTACAGGAGGCTGAGGTCAGTGTGGGTGGGAGCAGACAATGAAAATTACAAGGTTGCACTGTGAGTGCTGTTTGGCTCACTGAGAATGCTTTGGAATTGGGTAAAAACAGTGAGGTGAGACAAAGAGAAGCTGAAGCTGAAAGACTGAGTGCTCAGTCTCAGCTCAGGCGGTTCAGAAAATGACAGTCCCAATGGAAACAACCAATTGTGATAGCTGCAGAGTATTTTCTTACAATTTTTAAAGTACAATAAATCAGCTTCTGTAAAGGGGTTTTCAATTATAATAGAAATGTTTGAAACAGCTCAATTAAATTCTCTTAAATGGAGTAACTAGATTAATCTAGACAGAGGTTATGACAGAAGACTGCAGAGCTCTAGTATACTCTTGCACAATGTGGGAAACAAGTGATACTTTCAATGTTCCTGCCAGCACATACGTCAGCAAGTGTGTCCATCTGCAGTTAATGGCTTAACTACTTTTCAGAGCTGGAGCTGTGGGTGGACTCATACTGAAGCATCTGCACTGCTGAGAACATCGTGGACGGCATGTTTAAATGGGTTGGTCACACAGGTGAGAATTCGCAGGCAGAAAGGGAATGGGTGACCATCAGATAAAATAATAGGTTTAGGAAGAAAGTGCAGAAATCCCCAGTGGTCATTCCCCTCTCATAAGGCTATACTGCTTTGGATCCTGTTGGGGGATTGTCCTCTCAGGCAAGCACCAACAGACACATTATCACAATGTGGGTAGCTCTGCTCTACAGAATGGGAGGAAAAGGAGCAGCAGGGCTACAGTGTCAGAGGATTCAATAGTAATGAGTATGGACAGGTGCTTCTGTAGTCCAGGATAACGTTGCTTCTCTGGTGTCAGGATCATGCAGGACATTCTGGAGCGAGAGTGTGAACAGCCAGTAGTCGTGGAATGCATGGGTGCCAATGACACAGCTAAACAAAGGGATAAGGACCTGAAAGCTGAATATTAGAAGGTAGAAGATACACTAAAATGCAGGACATCAAATTTTGCATTATCAGGCCTATTTCCAAATCCATGCACTAGCAAAAGCAGGAATAAGAGCATAGATCAGATGAATGTACAGCTGGAGAAATGATGAGAAAGGATTTAGATTCTTCAAGCATTGAGGCAGTTTCCTGATTAGGTAGGACCCATGCAGGCCTGACCCAGGACCCTGGGCAGACCCAGGGCAAATCTCTTTGTGGGGACTCTTAACAGTTTCATTGAGGTTTTAAACTAGTATGGCAGGGGGATGGAAACCAGCTTAGATGGCAAAAGTGAGGACTGTAGCTGCTGGAGATTCGAGTCGAGAGTGTGGTGCTGGAAAAACACAGGTCAGGCAGGACCTGAGGAGCAGGAGAGTTGATGTTTTGAGCAAAAGCCCTTCAACAGGAATAATGGCTTAGATGGGTCAGTTTTGGATTAATAAACAGAAGGTAGGACATTAGTGATGTAGTCAGTGACTCAAAAAGACAAAAAAAATGATTAAATGAGGATTGAGTCCCTCTTCATACATCAGTCCTGACATCCCAGGAATTAGTCTAGTGAACCTTCTTTATTCTTTGTCAATAATCAGGGCATCTTTCTTTGGGACAGGAGAAAAAGCATACACATAGCCCTCCCAGTGTGGTGTCACCAAAGCCCTTGCAGAGCGATATCCCTATTCCTGTACTCCAATCCTTTTGCGATGAAGGCCAATCTATCATTTGTAATCTTAACTACTTGCCATTCCTGCCTGCTTCCTAAAAGACAGTCACAGAGAACACGGACCAAAATTAAGTCAGAGAATCTCATAAAATTGTCGAAAACAATGGCCCCATTGTATCTGTGCTCGTCATCAAGAACCTGTTTAGTCAACTATTTTCTGGCAATCAGTGTGTTATAGTGCTTTGTATGATCATCTAAACACTTCAGGGTTACAATGGTTCCTGCATTTACCACCATTTCCAATGCTGTCAGACCTCCAGCATTTTCAGTTTTTGCTTCAGATTTCTACCATTTTGCTTCTGTATTTGTTGTTCATCCTGCAGAAGGATTGAAGTGTTTGGGGGCAGAAGCATGAACAAGATTGACTTGTAGAATGATAAAATGCGATTCCCCACCCTCCGCTCTCCCAACTGTATCTCTTTCTGTACTTTTGTGCAAGCTCATTCATAAATGTCCTTCAGGGAAGGGAAAGAGTTCAGCTTTAATGATGATCCAGCAGTTTCCCCAAATGTCAGCTCAATATTAATTTCTCTCAATTTCACTTTCTGTGTGTTATTTTGGTTTCTTGCTCACTGCCTTTGTTTTCTGTTTGGAAGGTTGATTTGCAGTTGTCATATTGAAACAAAATCGCATCCAGATCTGGCAGTCGCTGTGTTTACCATAACTTTATTATCTCAGGATTTTGGACATCAAAGGAAAAAGCACTGCTCACACTGGGGAGAATCACAGGTTGTGTGTGTGGAAGAGTCAGTGACGGTTCATTTCAAATGTCCAAGCGTCAGTACAGTCGCACTGGGGAGAGACTGTGGAAATGTGGGAATTGTGGGAAGGGATTTCTTTACCCATCCCAGCTGGAAATGCACCAACGCAGTCACACTGGGGAGAAGCCATTCACCTGCTCTTGTTGTGGGAAGGGATTCACTCGATTATCCAACCTGCTGGAACACCAACGTAGTCACACTGGAGAGAAACCGTTCACCTGCTCCAATTGTGGGAAAGGATTCACTCAATCATCCGGCCTGCTTAAACACCAGCGAATTCACACTGGGGAGAGACCATTCACCTGTTCTGTTTGTGGGAAAGGATTCGCTCAGTCATTCAGCTTGCATGTGCACCAGCGGGTTCATACTGGGGAGAGACCATTCACCTGTTCTGAATGTGGGAAAAGATTCACTCAGTCATCCAGCCTGTTGATCCACCAGCGAGTTCACACTGGGGAGAGACCATTCACCTGCTCTGATTGTGGGAAAGGATTCAGTTACTCATCCAACCTGCTTAAGCACCAGCGAGTTCACACTGGAGAGAGACCATTGACCTGTCCTGTGTGTGAGAAAGGCTTTGCTGATTCAAACTCCCTGCAGATCCACCAGCGAGTTCACTCTGGGGAGAGACCATTCACCTGCTCTGAGTGTGGAAAAGGATTCACTTGCTCATCTAACCTGCTGAGACATCAGAGTGTTCACACTGGGGCGAGGCCATTTGCCTGTTCTGAGTGTGGGAAGGGATTTACTCAATCATCCAAACTATTAACACACCAGCAAATTCACAAAGAACAGCAGCAGAAAGGTTTTGCTCCGCGTCTCACCAAGGAATGAATTCTGGTCTTTACGCTGTTGGTACTGATGTTATTAATCCCTGCTCAAATAAAGGTACTGATATTGTCGATAAAATGTTAATAACAGTTATATATCTGTAGGATAGGTTTTGTAAATAATCACATTATCACTGCATTAACACATTCGCACTAGATAAAGGTTGTCCATCTGCCTAGTGCGTGAAAAGGGATTTTCTGGTTCACAGTAACTATAGAACATAGAAAAACACAGCGCAGTACAGGTCCTTTGGCCCTCGATGTTGCGTCGATCCAAGCCCACCTAACCTACACTAGCCCACTATCCTCCATATGCCTATCCAATGCCCGTTTAAATGCCCATAAAGAGGGAGAGTCCACCACGGCTACTGGCAGGGCATTCCATGAACTCATGACTCGCTGAGTAAAGAATCTATCCCTAACATCTGTCCTATACCTACCTCCCCTTAATTTAAAGCTGTACCCCCTCGTAATAGCTGACTCCAAACGTGGAAAAAAGTTCTCATTGTCAACCCTATCTAAACCCCTAATCATCTTGTACACCTCTATCAAGTCACTCCTAAACCTTCTTTTCTCCAATGAAAACAGCCCCAAGTGCCTCAGCCTTTCCTCATACGATCTTCCTACCATACCAGGCAACATCCTGGTAAACCTCCTCTGCATCCGTTCCAGTGCCTCCACATCCTTCCTATAGTATGGCGACCAAAACTGCACACAATACTCCAGATGCGGCCGCACCAGAGTCTTATACAACTGCAACATGACCTCAGGACTCCGGAACTCAATTTCTCTACCAATAAAAGCCAGTACGCCATATGCCTTCTTCACAGCACTATTTACCTGGGTGGCAACTTTCAGAGATCTGTGTACATGGACACCAAGATCCCTCTGCTCATCCACACTACCAAGTATCCGACCATTAACCCAGTACTCCATCTTCTTGTTACTCTTACCAAAGTGAATCACCTCACACTTAGCAACATTGAACTCCATTTGCCACCTTTCTGCCCAGCTCTGCAGCTTATCTATATCCCGCTGTAACCTGCCACATCCTTCCTCACTGTCAACAACTCCACCGACTTTCGTATCATCCGCAAACTTGCTCACCCCACCTTCTAGCCCCTCCTTCAGGTCATTTATAAAAATGACAAACAGCAATGGTCCAAAAACAGATCCTTGCGGAGCACCGCTAGTAACTGCACTCCAAGATGAACCTTTACCATCAACTACTACCCTCTGTCGTCTTCCAGCCAGCCAATTCCTAATCCAAACCTCTTACGCACCCTCAATGCCATACCTCTGTATTTTTGCAGTAGCCTACAATGGGGATCCTTATCAAACGGTAAAAAATGAGATCTGCAGATGCTGGAGATCACAGCTGAAAATGTGTTGCTGGTTAAAGCACAGCAGGTTAGGCAGCATCTCAGGAATAGGGAATTCGACGTTTCGAGCATAAGCCCTTCATCAGGAATGAGAGAGAGTAGCCAAGCAGGCTAAGATGAAAGGTAGGGAGGAGGGACTTGGGGGAGGGGCGATGGAGGTGGGATAGGTGGAAGGAGGTCAAGGTGAGGGTGATAGGCCGGAGTGGGGTGGGGGCGGAGAACAGTAAGGAGATTGCAGGTTAGGAGGGCGGTGCTGAGTTGAGGGAACCGACTGAGACAAGGTGGGGGGAGGGGAAGTGAGGAAACTGGAGAAATCTGAATTCATACCTTGTGGTTGGAGGGTTCCCAGGCAGAAGATGAGGCGCTCCTCCTCCAGCCGTCGTGTTGTTATGTTCTGCCGGTGGAGGAGTCCAAGGACCTGCATGTCCTCGGTGGAGTGGGAGGGAGAGTTAAAGTGTTGAGCCACGGGGTGGTTGGGTTGGTTGGTCCGGGCGTCCCAGAGGTGTTCTCTGAAGCGTTCCGCAAGTAAGCGGCCTGTCTCCCCAATATAGAGGAGGCCACATCGGGTGCAGCGGATGCAATAGATGATGTGTGTGGAGGTACAGGTGAACTTGTGGCGGATATGCAAGGATCCTTTGGGGCCTTGGAGGGAAGTGAGTGTGGAGGTGTGGGCGCAAGTTTTACATTTCTTGCGGTTGCAGGGGAAGGTGCCGGGGGCAGACGCCTTACTAAAATCCATATACACCACATCTACCGCTTTACCCTTGTCCACCTCCTTAGTCACCTTCTCAAAAAATTCAATAAGGTTTGTGAGGCACGACCTGCCCTTCACAAAACCATGCTGACTATCCTTGATCACATTATTTCTATCCAGATGTTCATAAATCCTATCCTTACAATTCTCTCTAAGACTTTGCCCATAACAGAAGTGAGACTCACCGGCCTATAGTTAATCGGATTATCCCTACTCCCCTTCTTGAACAAGGAAACCACATTTGCTATTCTCCAGTCTTCTGGCACTATAGCATTTGGTTTTTGGTATACTGTTATCTATATCCAAGTCTTGTTTCTGTGCTTCTTTCTGATAATCATTAGATAGTCTTCGAGTACATGCAGTGTGGAAACAAGCCATTCTACCCCTCAAGTCCAGACCGACTGTCCATAGAGCATCCCAATCAGATCCACACCCCTATCCTATCACCTTGCATTTCCCATTTCTGTCTAAGCTGTGCATCTTTGGACTGTGGGAGGAAACTCAAGCAGGCATACAAATGTGCAAACCTCACACAGTTACCCAAGGTGGGATTGAACCCGGGTTTCTGGTGCTGAGAGGAACTGCTGCTAACCACTGTGCCACTGTGAAATTTATACACACCGTGTGTCTGTCTACCTATTTGGGAGAAAATGATATAAATCAGCTTATTGTTAAAACTATTGTGCATCAAGTCTGTCTTATCTCTAAAGGAGACTCATTTATTTTGATGAGCTCTCCATCTCCCCTACTACCTCCACCCTCTCTCCTACAAGCACAAGGAACTTGTGGAGTTTATCTGTCACTCAAAATGAGGCAATCAGTATGCTTCATGTAAGCTGTTTGGCAGAAGGCTCTTTCAAATTGAGGAGCAGCCTGTAATGCTGGAAATAACATGCCCAATTGGAATTCTGTGCACAGGGGAAGAAGTTTATTTATTTATTCAAGGCGAATGGGATTTCACCTGAACTGGAATGGGACCAGTGTTCTTACTGAAAGGCTCATTTGTGCTGTCAGGAAGCATGTAAATTAACTTGGCAAAGGGCTGAGATCCAGACGAAACTTTCAAAAGTGCCAGATGAACAATAACAATATGACAAAACCAGTAAATCAGGAAGGCACCAACGTTCCGGGCCAGTTAAGGTAGAGGGTAATTTGTGAAGAGTGAATAGCATTTATTTTAATGCTACGTGCCTGATGAACAAGTTCAAATATGGGGTTATGAAGACACTGCTGTCACTTAAATGTGGTTAGCAGCTCAATATTTCAAGATGCATGGTCTTCATATAAGACGGTGAATGTGATAAAAGAGATGTCGCAGTTTTTTTTTCATGGACTCTGTCAGAGCAATAAAGAAGAATGATATCTTAGAAAACTCCTTAAATAAACCTAATGGTAAAATGGGAAGAGCAGGTAAGGAGGCAAATTTCAGGAAACGTAAGAGTAATAGGATTGTGATAACAGGGGTTTTAAATTTCCACTTTGTGTTTGGGAAATCATGTCTCACAAACTTGATTGAGTATTTTGAAGAAGTAACAAAGAGGATTGATGACGGCAGAGCAGTAGGTGTCATCTATATGGACTTCAGTAAGGCATTCAACAAGATTCCCCATGGGAGACTGATTAGCAAGGTTAGATCTCATGGAATACAGGGAGAACTAGCCATTTGGATACAGAACTGGCTAAAAGATAGAAGACAGAGGGTGGTGGTGGAGGGTTGTTTTTCAGACTAGAGGCCTCTGACCAGTGGAGTGCCACAAGGATTGGGACTGGGTCCACTACTTTTTGTCATTTACATAAATGATTTGGATGTGAGCATAAGAGGTACAGTTAGTAAGTTTGCAGATGACACCAAAACTGAAGGTGTAGTGGACAGTGAAGAGGGTTACCTCAGATTACAACAGGATCTTGACCAGATGGGTCAATGGACTGAGAAGTGGCCGATGGAGTTTAATTCAGATAAATGTGAGGTGCTGCATTTTGGGAAAGCAAATCTTAGCAGGACTTATGCAGTTAATGTTAAGGTCCTAGGGAGTGTTGCTGAACAGAGAGACCTTGGAGTGCAGGTTCATAGCTCCTTGAAAGTGGAGTCGCAGGTTGATAGGATAGTGAAGAAGGCGTTTGGTATGCTTTCTTTTATTGGTACAGGAGGTCATGTTGCAGCTGTACAGGACATTGGTTAGGCCACTGTTGGAATATTGCGTGCAATTCTGGATTCCTTCCTATCGGAAAGATGTTGTGAAACCTGAAAGGGTTCAGAAAAGATTTACAAGGATGTTCGAGTAAAAAGTGAGGTCTGCAGATGCTGGAGATCAGAGCTGAAAATGTGTTGCTGGTTAAAGCACAGCAGGTTAGACCCCTTCATCAGGAACCCCGAAACGTCGAATTTCCTGTTCCTTGGATGCTGCCTAACCTGCTGTGCTTGAACCAGCAGCACATTTTACAAGGATGTTGCCAGGGCTGGAGGATTTGAGCTATAGGGAGAGGCTGAACAGGCTGGGGCTGTTTTTCCTGAGGGGTGACTTTATAGAGGTTTACAAAATCATGGTATTCTAACAGATGGAAGGCTTAACAAACAATCAATTTTTCAATGTATAATTTCAGTTCCATCACACTGTAAATTTTTGCTATAATTTCTGTCTTAGGATTGAGCCCTCCACTACCACCTGATGAAGGAACGATGTTCCGAAAGCTAGTGTGCTTCCAATTAAACCTGTTGGACTATAACCTGGTGTTGTGTGATTTTTAACTTTGTACACCCCAGTCCAACACTGGCATCTCCAAATTACAAAATTATGAGGGGCATGGATAGGGTAAATAGGCAAAGTCTTTTCCCTGGGGTTGGGAATCCAGAACTAGAAGGCATAGGTTTAGGGTGAGAGGGGAAAGATATAAAAGAGACCTGAGGGGAAAGATATAAAAGAGACCTGAGGGGCAACTTTTTCACACACAGTATGTGTATGGAATGAGCTGCCAGAGGAAGTGGTGGAGGCTGGTACAATTGTGACATTTAAGAGGCATTTGGATGGGTATATGGATAGGAAGGATTTGGAGGGATATTGGCCGGGTGCTGGCAGGTAGGACTAGATTGGGTCGGCATGCTGTATATTTCAGTGACTGTATGACTCTACGACTCTGTGGTCATCAGCATGTGAAAGGTTTCAAGAAATTTGTAAAATACATCCAGGGCAGTTTGTTTTTAAGCCAGAATGTAGAAATCCTCACAAGGGCGGTGTTGGTCATGGACTTAACTTGAGGTAGCAAAGCTAGACAAGTGGTTGAAATGTCAGTGAGGGAGCATATTATAGTCAGTTATTTTAACTCTTAGATTCATGTTTGTGAGGAAATGGACAAGATGGGCCTGAAGTCAAAGTTCTGACTGAGTGAATTTTAATAAGATCCCGAATGATTTAGCCAGAGTATCGCTGGGCATAGATACTTTCAGGTAAATGTGCAAGAGAGTACTTAAAAAGGGGAGATGTGGAGAGGTAAAAGGTAGACAAGTTAAAGGATCAAGAGGGAAAGAGTAAGGTTCGTTAAGAGTCCACAATCATAATTTCTCTATGAAGCTGGAGGTTGCAGGTGGGATTCAAAATGAATACTTTGTGTCAGTGTTCACTAGTGAGACAATATCTGTATAGAAATCAGGGAAGAGGTTTGTGATAGAATTGAATGAATTCGTAAAGAGAGGCAGTTCTAAGTAGTCTGACAGGAGAAAGTGTCAGATGAGCAGCACAAAGGAGGGAGTTCAGCAGAGGGGGATAACAATGCTGCAGGGGGTCAGGGAGAACAGCACAAAATATCAAGATTGGAGGTGGGGATGGGAAATTTCATTCACAGAAAACATGGATCAAAATGTTTGTTTGACAAAGAGATACTGGAATTGAATTTTTAACTTGTTTGTCTTTGTATAAATGCTGCTAACCGTTCTGACTTTCTCTGGTTACTTTATTTTATCCTTTGCTCACTGTGTTGATGCTTTCCCTCTTTCTGCTGCTGCTGTCCCTCTTTCCCAACTTGCTCTTTGTTGCCCTGAGATACAATGAGTAACTGAACCTGTCCTTATAAACGCAGTAATTCTGTTGCTGAATGAATGTCTGCAGAGCTGACAGTGAAAGCATTAAATGCTTCTCCTGTTTGCTCTGTCAGAAAATTTCAGCCCTTATTTCACAGAATTGTTTTTTGAAACAGGAGGGTAAATAAACTCACATGACCAAAAGTGAGTCTATTGATCTAATATTAAACACCAGTTTCTCCTCATACTGAGATCAACTTTGCTTCACATACCATTTTTAAACCTGAACACTCAGGTTGGAACTCTAAGTGAACAGTAAGTGAATTGGACAGATACTGAGCTAAAATGAGGGAAGGAGTGTACCAGTGGTACCTCCTTGAATTGTACCTGTGGTAGTCGGAACTCAATCAATGTCACTGTCCTGTCTTTTTCACTCACATTGTAGTGCATATTTTTCTTGTCTTGTTCTTGCTCTCAGGATGGAAGAGCAGACAGTTCTCTGTATTCAATTACACACTGACAGAAAGCAGGTGCAGTTTAATATGGATGCATGCAGGGTAACATGTTTTGGTGGGTTGAATGTAGACCATAAGACATAGGAGTGAAAGTAAAGCCATTCAGCCCATCGACTCCACTCCGCCATTTAATCACGGCTGCTGGGCATTTCAACTCCATTTATCTGCACTCTCCCCGTACCCCTTAATTCCTTGTGTGATCAAGAATTTATCAATCTCTGCCTTGAAGACATTTAGCATCCCGGCCCCCACTGCGCTCCATGGCAATAAACTCTACCCATTCTCTGACTGAAGAAATGTCTCCTCATTTCTGTTCTAAATTCTAAGGCTCAATTCTAAGACTGTGCCTACGGGTCCTTGTATCTCGCCTAATGGAAACAGCTTCCCAGAGTCCACACTTTCTAAGCCATGTATTATCTTGTAAGTTTCTTTTAGATCTCCCCTCAACTTTCTAAACTGTAATCCCAGGATTCTCAGCTGTTCATCGTATTTTAGGCCTACCATTCCGGGAATCTCAGCTGGACACGCTCCTTTCTGAGGTGTGGGGCCCAAAATTGGGCATAGTATTCTAAATGGGGCCTAATATGATCAATGTAAAATAAAAGGATGTGGGACCAAAGCAACCTGGATATAAATGTGCATCACTCAATGTGACAAGGTTGTCCAGAGGAAATTTCGTAAAGCATACAATATCCTTGCCTCTCTTAATAGGCACTTACACTGTAAGGTCAAGGGCATACTAGTTTATACTCAGAAAATTATGTACAGTTTTGAACATTGCATTTGTGGTGGATTTGAAGGCATTGGAAAGTGTAGAAGTGATTGATGGTTATCTTGCAAAGAATAAAAATTCATTTGAGAGAAATGTTTTGAAAAGTTGGGGATGTTATCTATGGAGACTAAACCAATCGTGAGAGAATGGAAAAATAAAATGAGGACATTTTTGCATTCTTGAACAATCCAAGCATATGAGGGCAGATATAGAACAAGCATAGGTGATATGAAAAATATAAACATTTTCAGGTTGCAATTGGTTAGGATCTGAAATACTTTATGTGGTGGTGAAGCCAAATTGGAAATTAAGAATGCGCAGAATTATGGGGAGAAGGCAGGAGAATAGCAAATGAAATCTCATTTGGAGATCTGACAAACTTCAAAGATTGAAGGGTCTCCTTCAGCACTGTAACAGTTCTATGATTCTCAACCCGAGAAGATATTGCAGCATTCTCTGGTCCAGCTAGTATGAGTATAAATTTGTTTTTGGATGTCATTATTTGCCAGCTCCCACCCAATTTGTTCCCTAACAGTCATTTGCTGTTGAAATGGCCAGCATCCTACCCAGCAAGCCTGCACAGTGTGGGACGAACACTATGCAAAACAGAAGAGCAATCTCTGGCTCAGATGCAAGCAGTGTTCCTGGTATTATCATTTCACATTAACCTCTTAGCCCATGCTCTGATTGTTCCATTTTCTACTTTGTAACACAAAACAAATCCAGATAGTTGACCTGCAATCTCAATGGTGGAAGCTGAGGCCTCAAAAATATATTGCATAAATCTCAAAATCCTAAAAAAGAACTTCTGATTCCACCAATTGTACTGAATGGAACTGTCTGTCATCTTTATTGGGGACACTGGGCAACAGAATATATTGCCATCTTTGTAGAGAGACAATGTTTGGAATGACTGGGGGGAGTTTACTGCTCATTGTTCAGAATGGAGAAAACTTACCCATTAGCCTTTCACACCCCATGTCTTATTAATGAAGCAAAAGTGATAGAAGGAAGGCGAAGGAAGCAATTTCCTTTGTTCAGATCCCACTATCCCATAAGATGTCCTGCCCAATGTCCTGTGGCTCTGTTCAGTCACATGAAGACACAGGTCAGAAACTCAATGTTATACTGGAATTAAGGCACTGCTTGCACCGCCAGTGGCAAAGTGCAACAGAGATCATGTATGGTTATCCTGGACTTGTTTTTGTGAGCTTTCTATTCTGGACTGATATGATGGATTTTGTAAATTCTTTCATGATGGGTTAGGAAGGGGAAGATTTGTGCATAGCAGCTCAAACCCAGTGAAATAACTGTCTTTCATAAGGTTTATGCTGGATGGACTTTTGTAAAATCATTTGACAGAATTTTCCAAAGGATCTGCTGTCGGCAAATTCCAACCTACCAACCATTCAATTCTGACAGAATCATTCAATTCATCAGGACTTGGAGATATCAGACTTTGATTGTAAGCAGTCAGATCCAGTTCGAAATCACTTGCTGCATGAAACCTCTTCCTTTCATCCACCTTGTAATCCTTCCCAAAATTTGAAATCTCTGTTCTGTAAACTTCTTACGATAATATAAAATTTGCAATTTATGTCCCTACCTTCTCTGAACCAATTGGTCATTTGCATAAAAGTCCACAAACCCATTTGTTGATATCAACCAATGCAACCAGAATGCCGCATTCTCTCAAACTATTGTGCTAAATCTCCTATATCCCTCTCAGGGTCTCCAAACCATCACAATGTGTGGTGATACGGTTTGCACAGATTCTCTGTTCCTCATCATGTGCTATCCAACTGCAGTTCCTCCGACTCCCCTTTTCCGTGTAGCCCAGTGTTTCTCTTCAACTAGTTATCAAGATCCTCTTGAAAGTGTAGTGAAGTGAGGGCTGTCGGGAAGGATAAGTTTTCCCACTTAAAAAGGCACTTACGTCAGGAGTCAGGCCTCCATTTTGACAGAGTGGCAAGGAGAGAAGGTGGAGTGAATAATTTATTGTGATTCTATTTGCTGAGCTGGGAATTTGTGTTGCAGACATTTACAAACCACTATAAATGCCGGAGGAAACATCACAGACGCGTTTCACAGGAGGCTCCCAAGCACTGAGGATGTCACCTAGACAGGGGACGAAACGTTTGCAGCACAAATTCCCAGCTCAGCGAACAGAACCACAACGAGCACCCGGCTACAAATCTTCTCATAAACTTTGAATAATTTATATTTGGGCAGTGGCTGAACCCGAGATACTACACGTGTAGTATCTCCCTCCCAACCCCCCCCATCCCCACCTCCAACCAGAAGAAAAAGACACTATAAGGCTTTTATTTTTTCTTTATCTTTTTTTTCATATATTTAAGTGCATTGTTTGGTTTTAGTTAGTTCATATAAAGCTAAGCTTACAATGGCAGGGGTCCTCTGACCCTTGGCATGTGTTTCTTGCTTGATAGAACATAGAACAATACAGCACAGAATAGGCCCTTCGGCCCACGATGTTGTGCCGAACATTTGTCCTAGCTTCAGCACCTATCCATGTACCTATCCAATTGCCGCTTAAAGGTCACAAATGATTCTGACTCTGCCACTCCCACAGGCAACGCACTCCATGCCCCCACCACTCTCTGGGTAAAGAACCTACCTCTGACATCCTCCCCCATACCTTCCACCCTTCACCTTAAATTTATGTCCCCTTGTAACACTCTGTTGTACCCAGGGAAAAAGTCTCTGTCTACTCTATCTATTCCCCTGATCATCTTATAAACCTCTATCAAGTCACCCCTCATCCTTCTCCGTTCTAATGAGAAAAGCACTCTCGACCTATTCTCCATTCCAGGCAACATCCTGGTAAATCTCTGCACCCTCTCCAAAGCTTCCACATCTTTGCTAAAATGAGGTGACCAGAACTGCACACAGTACTCCAAATGTGGCCTCACCAAGGTCCTGTACAGCTGTAACATCACCTCATGACTCTTGAATTCAATCCCTCTGCTAATGAACGCTAATACACCACAGGCCTTCTTACAAGCTCTATCCACCTGAGTGGCAACTTTCCAAGATCTATGAACATAGACCCCAAGATCCCTCTGCTCCTACACCTTACTTAGAACCCTACCGTTAACCCTGTATTCCGCATTCTTATTTGTCCTTCCAAAATGGACAACCTCACACTTGACAGGGTTGAACTCCATCTGCCACTCCTCAGCCCAGCTCTGCATCATATCTAAGTCCCTTTGCAGCTGACAACAGCCCTCCTCACTACCCACAACTCCACCAATCTTCGTATCGTCTGCAAATTTGCTGACCCACCCTTCGACTCCCTCTTCCAAGTCATTAATAAAAATTCCAAACAGCAGAGGACCCAGAACTGATCCCTGCGGAGCTCCACTCGTAACTGGGCTCCAGGCTGAATATTTACCATCTACCACCACTCTCTGACTTCGAACGGTTAGCCAGTTCTCTATCCAACTGGCCAAACTTCCCACTATCCCATGCCTCCTGACTTTCCACATTAGCCTACCATGGGGAACCTTATCAAATGCGTTACTAAAATCCATGTACACTAATCCACTGCTCTACCCTCATCCACATGCTTGGTCATCTCAAAGAATTCAATAAGACTTGTACGGCAAGACCTACCCCTCACAAATCCGTGCTGGCTGTCCCTAATCAAGCAGTGTCTTTTCAGATACTCATAAATCCTATCTGAGCTGAAAATGTGTTGCTGGAAAAGCGCAGCAGGTCAGGCAGCATCCAAGGAACAGGAAATTCGACGTTTCGGGCATAAGCCCTTCAGGAATTCCTGATGAAGGGCTTATGCCCGAAACGTCGAATTTCCTGTTCCTTGGATGCTGCCTGACCTGCTGCGCTTTTCCAGCAACACATTTTCAGCTCTGATCTCCAGCATCTGCAGACCTCACTTTCTCCACTCATAAATCCTATCCCTCAGTACCCTTTCCATTACTTTACCTACCACCGAAGTAAGACTAACTGGCCTGTAATTCCCAGGGTTATCCCTATTCCCTTTTTTGAACAGGGGCACAACATTCGCCACTCTCCAGTCTCCTGGCACCACTCCCATTGACAGTGAAGATGAAAAGATCATTGCCAATGGTTCTGCAATTTCCTCTCTTGCTTCCCACATAATCCTAGGATATATCCCGTCAGGCTCGGGGACCTGTCTATCCTCAAGTTTTTCAAAATGCCCAACACATCTTCCTTCCTAACAGGTATCTCCTCTAGCTTACCAGTCCGTTTCATACTCTCCTCTTCAGCAATGCGGTCCCTCTCATTTGTAAATACTGAAGAAAAGTACTCATTCAAGACCTCTCGTATCTCTTCCGACTCAGTACACAGCCTCCCACTTCTGTCCTTGATCAGACCTACCCTCGTTCTTGTCATTCTCATGTTTCTCACATACGCATAAAAAGCCTTGGGATTATCCTTGATCTTACCCGGCAAAGATTTTTCATGCCCTCTCTTAGCTCTCTTAATCCCTTCCTTCAGCTCCCTCCTGGCTATCCTGGATCCCTCCAACGTTCTGTCTGAAGCTTGTTTCCTCAACCTTATGTAAGCCACCTTTTTCCTCCTTACAAGACATTCAACCTCCCTCATCAACCTAGGTTCCCTCACACGACCATCTCTTTCCTGCCTGACAGGTACATACATATCAAGGACACTTCGTATCTGTTCCTTGAAAAAGATCCACATTTCAATGACATCCTTCCCTGATAGTCTATGCTCCCAATTTATGCTCCTCAGATCCTAACTTGCAGCATCGTATTTACCCTTCCCCCAATTGTAAAACCTACCCTGTTGCACGCACCTACCTCTCTCCATCACCAAGGTGAAAGTCACAGAATTGTGGTCACCATCCCCAAAATGCTCACCCACTAACAAGCCCATCACTTGTCCTGTTTCGTTACCAAGTACCAAATCCAATATGGCCTGCCCTCTGGTCGGACAATCTACATACTGAGTTAGAAAAGCTTCCTGGACACACTGCACAAACACCGCCCCATCCAATCTACTTGATCTGAAGAGCTTCCAATCAATATTTGGGAAGTTGAAATCGCCCATGACTACTTACCTGTGGCTTCTGCACCTTTCCAAAATCTGTTTCCCAATCTGTTTCTCCACATCTCTGCTGCTATTGGGGGGCCTACAGTAAACACCCAACAAGGTGGCACAGTGGTTAGCACTACTGCCTCACAGCGCCAGGGACCTGGGTTCAATTCCCACCTCAGGCGACTGACTGTGTGGAGTTTGCACGTTCTCCCCGTGTCTGCGTGGGTTTCCTCCGGGTACTCCGGTTTCCTCCCACAGTCCAAAGATGTGCGGGTCAGGTGAATTGGCCATGCTAAATTGCCCATTGTGTTAGGTTAGGGGTTTGGGTGGGTTGTGGGTCGGTGTGGAATTGTTGGGCCGAAGGGCCTGTTTCCACACTAAGTAATCTAATCTTAAAAAAGGTGACTCTCCTTTCGTATTTCTGACTTCAGCCCATACTACCTCCAAAGGCAGATCCTCCTCGAACTGCCTTTCTGCAGCCGTTATACCATTTCTAATTAGCAACGCCACCCTCCTCCTTTTTTACCACCCCCCCCCCCAATCTTACTGAAACATCTATAACCAGGAACCTTCAACAACCATTCCTGTCCCTCTTCTATCCACGTTTCCGTGATGGCCACAACATCGTAGTCCCAAGTACCGATGCACACCTTAAGTTCACCCACCTTATTCCTGATATTCCTTGCGTTGAAGTATACATACTTGAGCCCATCTCTGTGTTCGCAAGTATTCCCTGTCAGTGCTACCTTCTCCACAGCCTCCCTACATTCTTGGACATCCTGAAAAACAGCTAACCTACTTGCTGGACTACAAGTCCGGATCCCATCCCCCTGCCAAATTAGTTTAACCCTCCCCTCCCCAAAGAGTGCTAGCAAACCTACCACCCAGGATATTGGTGCCCCTCTGGTTCAGGTGGAACCCGTCCTGCTTGTACAGGTCCCACCTTCCCCAGAATGCAGTCCAATTGTCCAAATACCTGAAGCCCTCCCTCCTACGCCATCCTTGCAGCCACGTGTTCAACTACACTCTCTCCCTATTCCTTGCTTCACTGTCACGTGGCACCGGCAACAACCCAGAGATGACCACTCTGTACGTCCTAACTTTTAGCTTCCAGCCTAACTTCCTCAACTCCTGAATGACCTCCCCACCCCTCTTCCTACCTATGTCATTGGTGCCAATGTGCAGCACGACTTCTCGGACCCTGGCACCCGGGAGGCAACAAACCATCCGAGTGTCTCGCCCATGTCCACAGAACCGCCTGTCTGTCCCTCTAACTATAGAGTCTCCTATAACTAGCGCTCTCCTCCCTTCTGGGCCTGAAGTGGGAGCTTAGGAATGTGTCTGACATTCCTGACTCTTACATTTGCAAGAAGTGTGTCCAGCTGCAGCTATTGTTTGACCGAGTGATGGCTCAGGAGCTGCGGATGGACTCGCTGTGGAGCATCTGTGATGCTGAGGAGGTCGTGAGCTGGTCACACCGCAGCTGAGGGAGACAGTGAATGGGTGACCAAAAAAGAGTAGGAAGTTAGTGCAGATGTCCCCTGCGGTCATCTCCCCCAAAACAAGTATATCGTTCTGGATCCTGTTGGGGGAGATGGCTTACCAGGGGAGGGCAGTGGATGTCAGGACCATGGCACCATGGCGGGCACTGCTGTTCAGAAGGGCAGGGAAAAGACCCGCAGGGCCATAGTCATTGGGGATTCTATTGTGAGCGGAGTAGATAGGCAGTTCTGCGGCCAAAAACGGGACTCCCAAATGGTATGTTGCCTCCAAGGTGCTCAGGTCAGGGATGTCACCGATCGGCTGCAGAGCATTTTAAAAGGGGAGGGTGAACAGCAAGTTGTTTTAGTGCATATAGGCACCAACAATATAAATAGAAAACGAGATGAGGTCCTGAAAGAAGAATTCAGGGAGCTAGGAGAGAAGTTAAAGAGGGGGACCTCAAAGGTAGTGATCTCGGGATTACTACCAGTGCCATGTGCTAGCCAGCGTAGAAATGAAAAAATAGGCAAGATGAACATGTGGCTTGAGAGGTGATGTAGGAGGGAGGGGTTCAGATTTGTTGGACATTGGGACCAGTTCTGGGGAAGGGGAGACTATTACAAGATGGACAGTCTAGATCTGAACTTGACCAGAACCAATGTCCTTGGGGGAGTCTTGGTTAGATTAGATTCCCTACAGTGTGGAAACAGGTCCTTCGGCCCAACCAGTCCACACAGACCCACCGAAGAGCAACCTACCCAGACCCATTCCCCTCTGACTAATGCACCTAACACTATGGGCAATTTAGCATAGCCAATTTACCTGTCCTGCACATCTTTGGACTGTAGGATGAAACCGGAGTACCCGGAGGAAACCCACGCATACACTGGGAGAATGTGCAAACTCCACACAGACAGTCACTGAGACTGGAATCGAACCTGGCACCCTGGTGCTGTGAGGCAGCAGTGCTAATCACTGAGCCACCGTGCCGTCCCAACTACTGTTGGCGACGTTTTCAACTAATGTGACGGGGGCTGGGAACCAGAAGAGAAAACAAGTAGGCAGAGAGGTGGAGACTGTAAGAATTATGAAGATAGCATTAACAAAGGGAAGAATAGGCTGAGAGCAGATGAACGCAAAAAAACTGGTGGCCTGAAATGCATCTACTTTAATGCAAGGAGTATAGTGTGTAAGGCAGATGACCTTCGGGCTTGGATTGGTGCCTGGGGGTATGACGTTATTGCAATCACAGAGACTTGGTTGAAGGAAGGGCATCTTGATTGGCAATTAAATGTTCGAGGATATAGACGCTTCAGACAGGACAGGGAGGGAAGTAAAAGGGGGTGGTGGAGTTGCATTGCTGGTCAAGGACGATTTCATGGCTGTGCTAAAGGAGCATACTGGAGGTCTTGGGTAGTGAGGCATAATGGGTGGAGCTAAGAAATAAGAAAGGTGCAGTTACACTGTTGGGGCTGTATTACAGTGAGCGTGAGGTAGAAGAACAAATAAGTAAAACAGATTATGTAAAGATGCAGAGGCAATAGAGTAGTGGTGATGGGAGATTTTAATTTTCCCAACATTGACTGGGATACACTTAACGTCAGAGGTCTGGATGGGGTAGAATTTGTAAGAAGCAATCAGGAGAATTTTCTAGAGCAGTATGTCAATAGTCCGACGAGCGAAGGGGCCATATTGGACCTGGTACTGGGGAACGAGCCAGGCCAGGTGGGAGAAGTTGCAGTGGGGATTTCTTTTGGAACAGTGTTCACAATTCTGTAAGTTTTAGAATACTCGTAGATAAAGAAGAGAGTGGTCCTCAGGGAAGTGTACTAAACTAGGTTAAAGCCAGTTATATCAAAATTCGGCAGAAGCTGGGAAATGTGGATTGGACACAGCTCTATGAAGGCAAGTCCACATTTGAGATGTGAGAGGCTTTCAAAGATAGGTTAAAGATATTGCAGGATAAGCATGTCCCATTGAAGGCAAAGAATAGGAAGGGCAAGATTCATGAACTGTAGATGACAGGAGAAATTGTACAACTAACCAAGAGGAAAAGTCCATGCAGCTAAGAACAGAACGGGCCCTGGAGAAATATTGGAAGAGTAGGACAAGTCTTAAAGGAGGAATCAAGAAGGCTAAAAGGGGTCATGAAATAGCTTTAGCAAGCAGAATTGAGGAGAACCTCAAGGCATTTTATTGTTATATAAGAAGGAAGTAGGTAACTAGAGAAAGGAATGGTCCACTAAAAGATAATGAAGGAAGGCTGTGTGTTGAACCTGAGAGAATGGGTGAGATTCTGAATGACTACTTTCCATCAGTGTTCACTGAGGAGAAGAACATGATGAATGTTGAGATTAGAGATAGAAGTTTGATTAGTCTGGATCACATAAGTTGACAGAAGCAGGGAAGATGTGTTGGGTGGATTAGACATTATTAAGATTAGATTAGATTAGACTTAGATTAGATTAGATTTACAGTGTGGAAACAGGCCCTTCGGCCCAACAAGTCCACACCGACCCGCCGAAGCGCAACCCACCTGTACCCCTACATTTACCCCTACCTAACACTACGGGCAATTTAGCATGGCCAATTCACCTGATCCGCACATCTTTGGACTGTGGGAGGAAACCGGAGCACCCGGAGGAAACCCACGCAGACACGGGGAGAACGTGCAAACTCCACACAGTCAGTCGCCTGAGTCGGGAATTGAACCTGGGTCTCAGGCGCTGTGAGGCAGCAGTGCTAACCACTGTGCCACCGTGCCGCCCACTAAGGTCCATTAAGGTGGACAAATCCCCAGGACTGGACGGGATCAATCCCAGGTTGCTCAGCGAGGTGAGAGAGGAAATAGCTGGGGCCCTGACAGATATCTTTGTGGCATCCTTAAATACGGGTGAGGTGCTGGAGGACTGGAAGGGTGCTCATGTTGTCCCCCTGTACAAGAAGGGTTATAGGGATATTCCGGGTAACTACACACCAGTGAGCCTGATGTCAGTGGTGGGAAAGTTGCTGGAGAAGGTACTGAGGGATAGGAGCTATTTATATTTAGAAAAGAATGGGCTTATCAGTGAAAAGCAACATGGTTTTGTACGTGGGAGATCATGCCTTACCAACTTAATAGAGTTCTTTGAGGAAGTGACCAAGTTGATAGATGAAGGAAGGGCTGTTGGTGTAATATACATGGACTTTAGTAAGGCATTTGATAAGATTCCCCATGATAGACTAATGGAGAAAGTGAAGATAGTGTGCAGGGTGTTCTAGTTTGGTGGATAAGGAACTGGTTGAGCAACAGGAGACAGAGAGTAGTAGTTGAAGGGTGTTTCTCGAAATGGAGAAAGGTGAGCAGTGATGTTCCACTGCAGTCAGTTTTGGCCGTTGTTGTTTGTAATATACAGAAATGATCTGGAAGAGGGCACTGTTGATATGATCAGCAAGTTTGCAGATGACACAAAGATTCATGGAGTATCGGAAAGCATAAGGGACTGTCAGAGAATACAGGAGGATATAGATAGACTGCAGAGTTGGGCGGAAAAGTGGCAGATGGTTTTCAATACAGAAAAATGTGAGGTGATGCATTTTGGCAAGACTAATTCTAAAGCGAATTATACAATGAATGGGAAAAGTTGATGGGCAGAGAGATCTGGGAGTGCAGGTCCATTGTACTCTGAAGTTTGCTGCACAGGTGGATAGAGTGGTCAAGAAGGCATACAGAATGCTTGCCTTCATTGGACGAGGTATTGAGTATAAGAGCTGGCAAGTCATGTTAAAATTGTACAAGACATTGGTTTGGTCGCATTTAGAATATTGTGTACAGTTCTGGTTGCCACATTACCAAAAGGATTTGGATGCTTTGGAGAGGGTGCAGAGAAGGTTTATGAGGATGTTGCCTGGTATGGAAGGTGCGAGCTATGAAGAAAGATTGAGTAGGTTAGGTCTATTTTCATTAGAAAAATGGAAATTGAGGGGGCACCTGATTGAGGTTTACAAAATCATGAAGGGTATAGACAGGGTGGATAGAAACAAGCTTTTTTCTAGGGTGAAGGATTCAATAACGAGAGGTCATGCTTTCAAGGTGAGAGGTGGAAAGTTTAAGGGGGATACAGGTGGTAAGTACTTCACACAGAGGGTGGTGGGCGTTTGGAATGCGTTGCCAGCAGAGGTAGTAGAGGCAGGCACAATAGATTCATTTAAGATGCATCTGGATAGATGCATGAGTATGTGGGGAGCAGAGGGATACCGATGGTTAGGAATTGACCGACAGGTTTAGACAGTGCATTTGGATTGACTCAGGCTTGGAGGGCTGAAGGGCCTTTTCCTGGGCTGTAAATTTTCTTTGTTCTTTGTTCTCTTTGAGAGCCTTTGTTGTGTTAGTTTGAGCTGGAGTGGAGTTAGTGGACAAGCTGCTTGGTATTTTCCTGAGGACTTTGGAACCCAAATGGGCCCAGCAATTTCTCATTGTCAAAGGGATATGAGTCTGACTCTTATTGATGAAGGAATGGTAATCCGTGTCAAAGTCATGGGAAAAGATGAAATCTCTCCCCAGTTTGAACTCCCTGCTGTGGGTCTTGGAGATGTTGCTTTACCCATGTCATAGTATCTGGATTGTGGGGAGTGTGCTGTAAAAACTCTAAGGATCTGATGTCTCGTGAACATATTCACACTGAGGATACCAGATACTCTCACTGTAAAATTGGGTTCAGGCAATCATCTGTCTTCACTGTATACCAGCAAGTTCATACTGAGGAGAGGCCATTCACCTGTTTTGTGTGTGGGAAAGAATTCACTCAGTCATCCTACCTGCTCAGACACAGCAAATGTTCGATTCAGCTGTTTTGTTGCTGCTAATCATATTCAGGATTGAAAGATTTTCGTTCAAAGTCAGTGGGAGTGTGATCCTGATCTCAGATTTTCCTGTTCAATAATGGTGTCACCAGAATGTCAGTCAATATGTTTGAATAGACCATAATGTCTGAAATACATCAAATTTAAATTGAAAACTATTCAGGATCAATATTGAAATGAAGATAGGCAATGAACAGATCACAGCGTAGTCCTGCAGCTCTAAATTGACAAGAGAAAGTCAGATTTGTGCCTGAAGGTAAGGCTGTACAAGCTCTAAATGTTAGGATTCTCAGGCTGTTTATACCTGTCGGATACCTCACCAATTGATCACCTCCAACTCTGCTCCCTATTGTGATGAATGCTTAGCACCCATTGCTGCTGATTTAGTGAATCACCCACTGACCAGGAGTCATAGAACTGGAATCTTTGATCCAAACATTCCATGCTGACCATATTCCCAAACTAAACTAGTTGCCACTTGCCTGTCCTTCGGCCATATTCCTGCTACCGTTTCTTATTTATGTACTTATCCAAATGTCTTTTAAGCATTGCAACCCATTCTTACATCTGCCACTTTTGCTGGAAATTCATTCCACACATGAATCATTCTCTGTGTAAAAATATTGCCTCTCTTTTTAAAATCTTTTAAAAATATGTGCCACCTAGTTTTGAAATCTCCCACCCTAGATTTTACCTTATCTATACCCTCATGATTTTCCAAACTTCTATGTATGAAGTAACCCCTCAAGCTTCTATGTTTCAGTGAAAAATGTCCCATCCTATCCAGCTTCCAAATCAAACCTTCCATTCCCTGCAACAACCTAGTGAGTTTCTTCTGAACCTTTTCCGTCTTAATAATATCCTACCTGTAACAGGGCAATCAGAACTAGACACAGTACTCTAAAAGAGACCTCACGAACATCCTATACAACCTCAACATAACGTCCCGACTCCTATACTCAAAATCTAAGCAATGAAGGCAAGCATGCTAATCAGCTTCTTAATCACCCCCATTTGCACCATGGTGTCCTCCACATGAGATAGGTGGTATTTACATAATTTCATCTCAAAAATCCCAAGTTGGGAACCTTTGTGACACATGCTCAATCCAAGTTTAGGTAAGTCATTGGAAACTGTTCACTGTTCCAATGGGAAGACTGAAACTGCTCATTGTACTCAGGGGGACGCCTCACCACTAAAATTGCTCACTGTACTGCACCGGAGACCTTACTACTGAAACTGTTCACTGTACTCCAGGAGGAGATCTCTCCACTGAAACTGCTCGCTGTATTGCAGTGGACAACTCACCATGGTAACTGTTCACTGTACTGTGCCAGGCACATCAACAGTGAAACTGCTCACTGTATTCCAGAGAGACCAAACCACTGACAATGCTCACTGTACCTGGGGACTCCTCAGGGCTGAAACTGCTCACTGCTCCATGTAGACCTCATTACTGAAACTGTTCGTTGTGTTGTGGTAGACATCTCATTACTGAAACTGTTCACTGTACTCAGTGGAGTCCTCACCACTGACACTGCTCACGGTATTGCCACAGAAATCCCAGCACTGAAACTGCACACTGTACACCGGGGGAAACCTCACTACTGACACTGCTCACTGTACACCGGGGGAGACCTCACCATTGAAACTGCTCACTGTATTCTGGGGAGGAAAATAGACTGCTCACTGCAATTTGCCAGGCACGTCCCCATTGAAACTGCTCACGGTATTCCGGGAGTCTAAATCTCACTGTACACCACGGGGAGTCCTCACCACTGAAACTGCTCACAGTACGGCGCCAGAGACCTCACCATTGAAACTGCTGACTGTGCTCCAGGGAGACCTCATCACTGAAACTGCTCACTGTACTACACCAGAGACCTCACCATTGAAACTGCTCACTGTGCTCCGAGACCCCACCACTGAAACTGCTCTCTGTACTCCCGGGGAGAATCTCACAACAGAAAGTGGTCACTGTACTGTACTGCAGGGGGAGACCTTACCACTGAAACTGCTCACTGTACTACACCAGAGACCTTACTACTGAAACTGCTCACGGTGCTCCAGGGGAAACCTCACCATTGAAACTGCTCACAGTACCCTATGGAGACCAAACCACTGAAACTGCTCTCAGTAGTGCACCAGAGACCTCACCACTAAAACTGCTCACTGTACTCCAGGGGAAGACCTCACCACTGAAACTGCTCATTGTACTGCACCAGAGACCTTACCACTGAAACTGTTCACGGCACTCAGGGAGATCTCTCCACTGAAACTGCTCGCTGTATTGTGGCAGAGACCCATCACTGAAGTTGCTCAGTACACTCAAGGGGAGATCTCACCACTGAAACTACTCATTGTATTGCAACAGAGCGTTCACCACAGAAACTGGTCACTGTCCTCCAGGGGGAGACCTCACCACTGAAACTGATCACTGTATTGCGCTAGAGACCTCACCACTGAAACTGCCTGCTGTGCTCTGAAGGAGACCTCACCACTGAAACTGCTCACTGTATTCCAGGGGGAGACCTCACCATTGAAACTCTTCACAGTATGCAGTGGAAGACCTCACCACTGAAAGTGCTTACAGTGTTGCATCAGAGACTGCACCACTGAAAATGCTCAATGTTCTCCGGGGAGATCTCAGCACTAAAACTGTTCACTGTACTCCAGGAGGAGACCTCACCACTGAAACTGATCACTGTGCTGCGCTAGAGACCTTAGCACTGAGACTGTTCAGTGTACTCTGGAGAGAGCTCACCACGAAAACTGCTCACTGTATTGTAGTGGAGAACCCACCATGGAAACTGTTCACTGTACTCTAGGGAGATCTCACTACTAGAACTGTTCACTGTACTCCAGGAGGAGATCTCACCACTGAAACTGCTCACTGTATTGCAGTGGAGAACTCACCATGGTAACTGTTCACTGTACTGTGCCAGGCACATCAACAGTGAAACTGCTCACTGTATTCCAGAGAGACCAAACCACTGACAATGCTCACTGTACCTGGGGACTCCTCAGGGCTGAAACTGCTCACTGCTCCATGTAGACCTCATTACTGAAACTGTTCATTGTGTTGCGGTAGACATCTCATCACTGAAACTATTCACTGTACTCAGTGGAGTCCTCACCACTGACACTGCTCACGGTATTGCCACAGAAATCCCAGCACTGAAACTGCTCACTGTACACCGGGGGAACCCAAACCACTGAAACTGCTCACTGCACTCGAGGAGACCTCACCATTGAAACTGCTCACTGTATTCTGGGGAGGAAAATAGATTGCTCACTGCACTGTGCCAGGCACGTCCCCACTGAAACTGCTCACGGTATTCCGGGAGTCTAAATCTCACTGTACACCACGGGGAGTCCTCACCACTGAAACTGTTCACAGTACGGCGCCAGAGACCTCACCATTGAAACTGCTGACTGTGATCCGGAGAGACCTCACCACTGAAACTGCTCACTGTGCCCCGAGACCTCACCCCTGAAACTGCTCTCTGTACTCCCGGGGAGGATCTCACCACAGAAAGTCGTCACTGTACTGTACTGCAGGGGGAGACCTTACTACTGAAACTGCTCACGGTGCTCCAGGGGAAACCTCACCATTGAAACTGTTCACAATACCCTGTGGAGATCAAACCACTGAAACTGCTCTCAGTACTGCACCAGAGACCTCACCACTAAAACTGTTTACTGTACTCTGTGGAGACCAAACCACTGAAACTGCTCCTTAGTATTGTGCCAGTGACCTCACCACTGAAACTGCTCACTGTACTGCACCAGAGACCTCACCACTGACACTGCTTGCTATATTGCGGCTAAGTCCCACCATTGAAGCTGTTCACTGTACTCTGGGGGAGACCTCACCACTGAAACTGATCACTGTTTTGCAACAGAGCTTTGCAACTGGTCACTGTACTCAACAGGAGACCTCATCACTGAAACTGCTCTCTATACTCAGGGAGAACTCACCATTGAAACTGTTTACTGTACTTGGGGAGAACTCACCATTGAAACTGCTCACTCTATTGCAAGAGAGTGCTCACTATGGAAACTGGTCACTGTAATCAGGGGGAGACCTCATCACTGAAACTGCTCACTGTGCTCCGGGGAGACCTCACCACTGAAACTGCTGACTGTACTGCGCCAGAGACCTCACTGCAGTAACTGCTCACTGTACCCCAGGAGACCTCACGAATGAAATTGCTCACTGTGGTCTGGGGAGACCAAACCTGTGAAACTGCTCACTGTACACCAGCAGGAGACCTTACAACTGAAGCTGTTCAGAGTACTGAGTGGAAGACCTCACCACTGAAACTGCTCACTGTGCTCCGGTGAGACCTCACCACTGAAGCTGCCCACAGTACATCGCCAGAGACCTCGCAATTGAAACTGCTCACTGCTTCGGGGAGATCTCACCTCTGAAACTGCTCACTGTGCTCCAGGGGAGAGCTCACCACTGAAATTGCTGACTGTCCTGCGCCAGAGACCTCACTGCAGTAACTGTTCACTGTACTCCCAGGAGACCTCACCACTGAAACTTCTGATTATTGTGCCAGAAATCTGTACTGTACACCTTAGCACTGAGACTGTTCAGTGTACTCTGGAGAGAGCTCACCACGAACACTGCTCACTGTATTGTAGTGGAGAACCCACCATGGAAACTGTTCACTGTACTCTAGGGAGATCTCACTACTAGAACTGTTCACTGTACTCCAGGAGGAGACCTCACCACTGAAACTGCTCACTGTATTGCAGTGAAGAACTCACCATGGTAACTGTTCACTGTACTGTGCCAGGCACATCAACAATGAAACTGCTCACTGTATTCCAGAGAGACCAAACCACTGACAATGCTCACTGTACCTGGGGACTCCTCAGGGCTGAAACTGCTCACTGCTCCATGTAGACCTCATTACTGAAACTGTTCATTGTGTTGTGGTAGACATCTCATTACTGAAACTGTCACTGTACTCTGTGGAGTCCTCACCACTGACACTGCTCATGGTATTGCCACAGAAATCCCAGCACTGAAACTGCACACTGTACACCGGGGGAACCCTCACCACTGAAACTGTTCACTGTACACCGGGGGAAACCTCACCACTGAAACTGCTCACTGTACACCGGGGGAAACCTCACCACTGAAACTGCTCACTGTATTCCATGGAGACCTCACCATTGAAACTGCTCACTGTGCTCCGAGACCTCACCACTGAAACTGCTCACTGTACTCTCGGGGAGGATCTCACCACAGAAAGTGGTCACTGTACTGTACTGCAGGGGGAGACCTTACCACTGAAACTGCTCACGGTGCTCCAGGGGAAACCTCACCATTGAAACTGCTCACAGTACCCTGTGGAGACCAAACCACTGAAACTGCTCTCAGTACTGCACCAGAGACCTCACCACTAAAACTGTTTACTGTACTCTGTGGAGACCAAACCACTGAAACTGCTCCTCAGTATTGTGCCAGTGACCTCACCACTGAAACTGCTCACTGTACTGCACCAGAGACCTCACCACTGACACTGCTCGCTATATTGCGGCTAAGTCCCACCATTGAAGCTGTTCACTGTACTCCGGGGGAGACCTCACCACTGAAACTGATCACTGTACTCCCAGGAGACCTCACCACCGAAGCTTCTCACTGTACTCCGAGGACACCTAACCAGTAAAAATGCTCACTGTACTGCGCCAGAAATCTCACCACTGAAACTGCTCACTCTACTACGGGGAAGACCTCACCACTGAAACTGCTCACTCAACGCCGGGGAGACCTCACCACTGAAGCTGCTCATCATACTCCCAGGAGACCTCACCACTGAAGCACCTCACTGTACTCCCAGGAGACCTCACCACTGAAGCTCCTCACTGTACTCCCAGGAGACCTCACCACTGAAACTACTTACTGTACTCCGGGGAGACCTCACCACTGAAGCTGCTCACAGGAGACATAACCAGTAAAATGCTCACAGTACTGTGCCAGAGACCTCACAACTGAAACTACTCAATGTGATCCGGGGAGACCTCACCACTGAAACTGTTCACTGTGTTCCTTGGAGACCTCACCTCTGAAATTACTCACTGTACTCCAGGGGGAGACCTCACCACTGAAACTGCTCATTGTGGTCTGGGAAGACCAAACCTGTGAAACTGCTCACTGTACACCAGCAGGAGACCTTACAACTGAAGCTGTTCAGAGTGGAAGACCTGGGTTAGAGTGGTGCTGGAAAAGCACAGCAGGTCAGGCAGCATCTGAGGAGCAGGAAAATTGACGTTTCGGGCAACACCGTTTTGGTCGGTGTTGGGTCCACTACAGTTCATAATTTTTATAAATGATCTGGATGAGGGCTTAGAAGGGTTGGTTAGTAAATTTGCAGACAACACTAAGGTGGGTGGAGTTGTGGATAATGACGAAGGATGTAGTAGGTTGCAGAGAGACATAGATAGGATGCAGAGCTGGGCTGAGAGGTGGCAAATGGAGTTTAATGTGGACAAGTGTGAGGTGATACACTTTGGCCGGAGTAATCAGAATGCAAAGTACTGGGCTAATGGTAGGATTCTTGGGAGTTCAGATGAACAGAGAGATCTCGGTGTCCATGTACACAGATCCCTGAAAGTTGCCACCCAGATTGACAGGGTTGTTAAGAAGGCATACAATGTTTTGGTCTTTATTAATATAGAGATTGAGTTCCGGAACCAGGAGGCTATGCTGCAGCTGTACAAAGCTCTGGTACAGCCACACTTGGAGTACTGTGTACAGTTCTGGTCACCGCATTATAAGAAGGATGTGGAAGCTTTGGAAAGGGTGCAGAGGAAATTTACTAGGATGTTGCCTGGTATGGAGGGAAAGTCTTATGAGGAAAGGCTGAGGGCCTTGAGGCTGTTCTCGTTAGAGAGAAGAAGGTTGAGAGGTGACTTAATAGAGACATACAAGATAATCAGAGGGTTAGATAGGGTGGACAGGGAGAGCCTTTTTCCAAGTATGGGGACGGCAAAAATGAGGGGACACAACTTTAAAGTGAGGGGAGATAGGTATAAGACAGATGTCAGAGGTAGTTTCTTTACTCAGAGAGTAGTAAGGGTATGGAATGCTTTGCCTGCATCGGTAATAGATTCGCCAAGTTTAAGTGCATTTAAGTCGTCATTGGACAGGCAAATGGACGTATATGGAATAGTGTAGGTGGGATGGGCTTCAGATTTGTATGACAGAGCGGCGCAATATCGAGGGCTGAAGGGCCTGTACTGTGCTGTAATGTTCTATGTTCTATGTAAAAGCCCTTCATCAGGAATAGAGGCAGGATCCCTGCAGAGTGGAGAGATAAATGAGAGGGGGGTAGGGATGGGGAGAAAGTAGCAAAGAGTACAATGGGTGAATGGGGTTGGGGATGGAGGAGATAGGTCAGAGAGAAGGGTGGAGTGGATAAGTGGGAAGGAAGATAGGCAGGTAGGACAGGTCATGAGGGTGGTGCTGAACTGGAAGGTTGGAACTGGGGTGTGGTGGGCAAAGGGGAAATGAGGAAACTGGTGAAATCAACATTGATGCCATGGGGTTGAAGTGTTCCGAGGCGGAAGATGAGGCGTTCTTCCTCCAGGCATCGGGTGGTGAGGGAGTGGCGGTGGAGGAGGCCCAGGACATGCATGTCCTTGGCTGAGTGGGAGGGGGAGTTGAAATGTTAGACCACGGGATGGTGGGGTTGATTGGTGCAGGTGTCCTGGAAATGTTCCCTAAAGCACTCTGCTAGGAGGCGTCCAGTCTCCCCATGCAGAGGAGACCTCATCTGGAGCAATGGATACAATAAATGACATTGGTGGATGTGCAGGTAAAACTTTGATGGATGTGGAAGGCTCCTTTGGGGCCTTGGATGGAGGTGAGGGAGGAGGTGTGGGCGCAGGTTTTGCAATTCCTGCGGTGGCAGGGGAAGGTGCCAGGAGGGGAGGGTGGGTCGTGGGGGGGGGGGCGTGGACCTGACGTGGTAGTCACAGAGGGAACGGTCTTTGCGGAAAGCGGAAATGGATGGGGAGGGAAATATATCCCTGGTGGTGGGGTCCGTTTGGAGGTGGCAGAAATGTCTTTGGATGATGTGGTTTATGAGAAGGTTGGTAGGGTGGAAGGTGAGGACCGGGTGTTCTGTCCTTGTTACGCTTGGAGGGGTGGGGTTTGATGGCAGAGGGGCAGGATGTGGACGAGATGCATTGGAAGACCTCACCATTGAAATTGCTCACTGTACTCCGGTAGGACCTCACCACTAAAACTGCCCATAGTACATCGCCAGAGACCTCGCAACTGAAACTGCTCACTGTGCTCTGGGGAGATTTCACCTCTAAAACTGCTCACTGTACTGCAGGGAAGATCACACCACTAATTGCTGACTGTACTGCACCAGAGACCTCATTGCAGTAACTGCTCACTGTACTCCCAGGAGACCTCACCACTGAAACTGCTGACTGTATTGTGCCAGCGACCTCACCATTGAAACTGCTAACTATACTCTCAGAAGACCTCACCACTGAAGCTCCTCACTGTACTCCGAGGACACCTAACCAGTAAAAATTCTCACTGTACTGTGTCAGAGACCTCACAACTGAAACTACTCAATGTACTCCATGGAGATCTCACCACTGAAACTGCTCACTGTGCTATGAGGAGACCTCACCACTGAAACTGCTCACTGCGGTCTGGGGAGACCAAACCAATGAAACTGCTCACTGAACTCCAGGGAGAGACCTTACGACTGAAGCTGTTCAGAGTACTGTGTGGAAGACCTGGGTTAGAGTGGTGCTGAAAAAGCACAGCAGGTCAGGCAGCATCTGAGGAGCAGGAAAATCGATGTTTCGGGCAAAAGCCCTTCATCAGGAATAGAGGTAGGGTGCCTGCAGAGTAGAGAGATAAATGAGATGGGGGTAGGGGTGGGGAGAAAGTAGCAAAGAGTACAGTGGGTGAACAGGGGTGGGGATGGAGGTGATAGGTCAGAGAGGCGGTGGAGTGGATAAGTCGGAAGGAAGATAGGCAGGCAGGACAGGTCATGAGGGCAGTGCTGAGCTGGAAGGTTAGAGCTGGGGTGAGGTGGGGGAAGGGGAAATGAGGAAACTGGTGAAATCCACATTGATGCCGTGGGGTTGAAGTGTTCTGAGGCGGAAGATGAGATGTTCTTCCTCCAGGCGTCGGGTGGTGAGGAAGTGGCGGTGGAGGAGACCCAGGACTTGCATATCCTTGGCTGAGTGGGAGGGGGAGTTGAAATGTTGGGCGCGGCACGGTGGGGTTGATTGGTGCGGGTGCCCCGGAGATGTTCCCTCAAGCACTCTGCTGGGAGGTGTCCAGTCTTCCCAATGTAGAGGAGACCGCATCAGGAGCAACAGATACAATAAATGATATTGGTGGATGTGCAGGTAAAACTTTGATGGATGTGGAAGGCTCCTTTGGGGCCTTGAATGGAGGTGAGGGAGGAGGTGTAGGCACAGGTTTTGCAATTCCTGTGGTGGCAGGGGAAGGTGCCAGGAGGGAAGGATGGATTGTTGGGGGGGGCGTGGACCTAACGTGGTAGTCATGGAGGGAAAGGTCTTTGCGGAAAGCGGAAATGGATGAGGAGGGAAATATATCCCTGGTGGTGGGGTCCGTTTGGAGGTGGCGGAAATGTCTTTGGATGATGTGGTTTATGTGAAGGTTGGTAGGGTGGAAGGTGAGGACCGGGGGTTCTGTCCTTGTTACGGTTGGAGGGGTGGGGTTTGAGGGCGGAGGGGCGGGATGTGGACGAGATGTGTTGGAAGACCTCAACACTGAAATTGTTCGCTGTACTCCGATGAAATCTCACCACTGAAACTGCCCACAGTACATCGCCAGAGACCTTGCAACTGAAACTACTTGTTGTACTCCAAGGGGAGACTTCACCAATGAAACTGCTCACTGAACAGCGCCAGAGACTTTACCACTGAAACTGCTCACAGTTCCTTGGGGAGACTCCATCACTCAACTTGTTCATTGCACTCGGGGAGACCTCACCATTGAAACTGCTCACCGTATTGCAACAGAGCGTTCACCGTGGAAACTTGTTACTGTTCTCATGGGGAGACCTCACCACTGAAACTGTTCAATATACTGCGTCAGAGACCTTAGGACTGAAAGTGCTCACTGTACTCCAGGGGTAGACCTCACCACTGAAACTGCTCACTGTGGTCTGGGGAGACCAAACCTGTGAAACTGCTCACTGTACACCAGCAGGAGACCTTACCATTGAAGCTGTTCAGAGTACTGAGTGGAAGACTTCACCACTGAAACTGCTCAATGTACTGCACCAGGTACCTTAGGAGTGAAACTGCTCACTGTACTCAGTGGAGACCTCCTCATTGAAACTGCTCACTGTACTCCAGGGGAGACCTCACCACTGAAACTGCTCACTGTACTTCGCCAGAGTCCTCACTGCAGTAACTGATCACTGTACTCCCAGAAGGCCTCACTGTGCTCCATAGAGATATCACAATTGAAACTGCTGACTGTACTGTGCCAACAACCTCACCACTGAAACTGTTCATTGTACTCCGAGGAGACCTAATCAATAAAAATGCCCACCGTACTGCGCCAGAGACCACATCACTGAAACTGCTCACTGGACTCCGAGGAGATCTCACCTCTGAAACTGCTCATTGTACTCCAAGGGGTGACCTCACCAATGAAACTGCTCACTGTACAGCGCCAGAGACCTTGCCACCGAAACTGCTCACAGTTCTCTGGGGAGACTCCATCACTCAAACTGTTCACTGCACTCGGGGAGACCTCACCATTGAAATGGATTTCACACAGCGTTCTTTGGACTTGCACCCCAAGATCTCTGTGTCTATCAGTGCTCCTTAAGTGCCTCCCATTCACTGTATACTTTGACCTTCAAAATGCATTACCTCACACTTGTCTAAACTCCAAATGTCATTTTTCCAGCCAACATTCTAATTGATCTATATTCAGGTATATTCTTTATCAACCTTCCTCATTTTTCACAATTCCACCCAATTTCTTGTAATCTGCAACTTACCATCTACACTTACATCCAAATTATTTGTCCATATATTTAAAAAATAGAGATACCAGCACTGATACTTGTGGGACACCACTGGGTCACAGAACTGGAGTCAGAAAAATACCCGTCCACAACTACTTTGTGTCCAGTATGAGCAAACCAATTTTGAATCCAACTTACCAACTCACCATAGATCCAATGTGAATTAATCTTCTGGACCAGCCTGCTATGAAGGACCTTGTCAAATGCTGTAGTAAAGTCCATGCAAACAGCACCCACTAGCATCTTGCCATCTTTGTCACTTCCTCAAAAAATGCAATCAGCTTGTGAGATGTGAACCATCACATCCCTCCCCTGCACACAGCCATGCTGCCTGTCCCTATTATATTTTTTTAGATTACTTACAGTGTGGAAACAGGCTCTTCAATTCAACAAGTCCACAACTCACCCAGACCTATTCCTCTACACCTAACACTATGGGCAATTTGGCACAGCCAATTCACCTAACCTGCACATTTTTGGACTGTGGGAGGAAACCAGAGTACCCAGAGAAAACCCACACAGACACAGGGAGAATGAGGCGGGAATTGAACCCGAGTCTCTGGCGCTGTGAGGCAGCAGTGCTAATCACTATGCCACCGCGCCGCCCACAATGTCAGTTTATTCTACAGAAGTCCCTGATCAATTATGTGCGACTCGAAGGACTTCACATGGATCACACATAGGTTCTGTAAGTGCTCTGGCAGAAAAGCAAACTAAATGCTCCCAATCAGATTGTCGTCCCTGCTTTTTACCATTTCCAGGTTGCATTTATGGTTCATATGAGAATTTAAGGCAACAAATGTCAGGTATAGCAGAGGGAGACGTGGGTCTCTGGTAGTCCAGGGACCCCTCTGAATCTCCATATTCCATTTTTCCTTGCACTCTGTGTCTAGTTCATGAGTTTCTGCACTTTCCCACATAGCTCTTTCATTTCCAAACTTTACCTCACAACATTATCCATCATACTGAACCCCAGCCCTACAGCTTTGCCATGCTTACCATAATAGTATCCCCACATCAAAACTGGGCTGGCAGTGAATATGATAAAGCACACTCCCGTAGGTGTATCCACCTCCTCTGATATACTAATATGTTGACTTTTCCATCACTTCCACATTTCTTGCCCACTTCTCATGTCTAGGAGTGGGAGTTGGTTGTCCTTTTCTTCCTCTCTCGTGAATCTGATTCCTGTGAGTGTGGTGTTGATGATCCGGTGTGTGTTTTCTATTTCTGTGTTTTTAATGATTACAAAAGTGTCATCCATATATCTGACCCAGAGTTTGGGTTGAAATCCCATGCAGGACTGCACAAAACACTACATAGGACAAACAGGAAGACAACTAATGATACGTATCCATGAACACCAACTAGCCACGAAATGACACGACCAGCTATCCTTAGTAGCCACACATGCAGATGACAAGCAACATGAGTTCGACTGGGCCAACACTACTATTATAGGGCAAGCCAAACAGAGAACAGCCAGGGAATTCCTAGAGGCATGGCACTCATCCACAGATTCTATCAACAAACACATCGACCCGGACCCAATGTGCTGGCCACTGCAGCGGACAGCTGGAGCTGACAACCGGAAGCGGCAGAGACAAACACAGAGGAGACAACACAGAAGCGCTTCACAGGAGGCTCCCAAGCACTGAGGATGTCACCTAGACGGAACGAAATGTCTGCAACACAAATTCCCAGCTCGGCGAACAGAACCACAACAACAAGCACCCGAGCTACAAATCTTCTCACAAACTTTGATCTCCTTGATAATTTTGTCAAACTGATTTTCCAGGACCAGTCAGGGTCAGCATGGATATATGAAAGGGAATTCAGGCTTGAGAAATGTACTGCAGCATTTTGAAGATATAGCTAGTAATTTGTGTGGCTTTCTCTATGAACTGTAGTGATGTGGATTCCCTGATCTTGATTGCCCCAAGTGGCTGACTGACAATGTCAAAGCCACTGCACTGATATTGAATTATGTCCTCCATGAACTGTGCCAGGACCTTCTAACTGCCTCTGTCTCCCTTGTCCTGACTGGGAGCTAGTTCCCTGAACTGAGACATGACTATTTGGTTGAAGTACGTTCAGTGTGTTTGTTGCTTTAGATGCTGTTCCAAGTGTCTGACAGTCCAGCCCATTGAATAACCACTGCTGACAACAGTGATAAGCTGACTGCCTTATGTCTGCAAAAAAAAACCTGGCAAGACAAAAGCGTTACGAAACATTAAGTACTCACTGAGGCATCAAGTTCAATAAGGACCAGAATAGGCGGCAATGTTGTACCAGTCCCTGAACAAAGTACAATCCAAGTACTGGAAAGTCCACAGTGTCTATAGAACAATAAAGAGTCCACAATTATTATTGCGAGGTGATATTCCATAATTAAACATTAGTTTGTTCCACATTTTCACGTGCTGTTATCCAATTAGTACTGTCGTTACTTTGTTTTCCCATCAAATTATCAATTCACTGATGTGAGACACAATTGCGTGTGGTATGAGGAATGACTAAATCAGAGGTATATTATTCAGACAGCTAATTCTCACATTAGCAAATCCAATAGACATTTCTCATTGCTTTTCCAGTTTGCGCACTTTCTGGACAGGCAGTTCTGCATTTTGATGTAACACTTTTATTTAACACTGGCTCATTTTGCTAGCTCTGCAAATATCTCTTGGATTTACTAATGTGAGAATTGGCTCTCTGAATAATATACCTCTGATTTAGTCATTCCTCATACCACACGCAATTGTGTCCCACATCAGTGAATTGGTAATTTGTTGAATCTCACAGTCCTTCGCTTTATTTTCTCAAGTCAGTCACATATACACTGATTGATTCCATTTGCTCTTGCACGCTGGTGAAAAAACATGTGCCTTAAATCTTTTCCTGGATCACAGTGTTCTCAAAATCTCTCATTGATCCAAGTCATCCTCATCACCATCAAAACTAAAATCAAAATGATTGAATACTTTCATAGTCTCATCTTCGCGAACTCTTCTGAAATGCTGTTTGCAATTAGGTAAAGCTAGTGGGCGACTTTTTAAAATTCGGACACCACGTGGGGATAATTGGGGACGGTGTTGGTAGGAAGGTGTAGCATGCACCAGGAGTGAGGTGATAACATTGAAATTAAGCTCTGAATGTGCAGTAAGAGAGAGCTGAACAGTGACCTCAGAACGAGTAGATTTTGGATGTAGGTTAGCTTGCTGAGCTGAAGTTTCATTTCCAGATGTTTCATCACACTACTAGGTAACATCTTCAGTGGGCCTCCAGACAAAACACTGCTGCTGATTCCTGCTTTCTATTTATATGGATGGGTGACGTATAAATAGAAAGTAGGAATCAGCAGCAGTGCTTCACCTGGAGGTCCACTGAAGATGTCACCTAGTAGGGTGATGAATTGTCTGGAAATGAACCTTCTAGCTCAGTGAGCAAACTTAAATTCCAAACCTCAACCTGTGCTACAAATCTTCTCAAAATTCCCTATGAGTAGATTTTCACCACCTGTCTTTCTTGGCGAAATTTATAAGCAGATACTCATGACAGTGCACAATGACAGCAGATCCGAGCAGAAAATGTTGATGTCATCTAAGTGTAGGGAGGTTTCAACCTGCAGGCTCCTGCTGCTGAGGATTGTCACCCCTCTCATGTTCACATCTTTCCTGATGGACTCGGCAAAAGGTTCGACACATCACCCACACAAAGCAGGAGAGTCAGTGAGCAGTCCTGCCTGACTCTGAATCTGATCGGGAAGCTTTCTGATTCCCACCCATTGGTTGAGACTAAATGAATAATGTTGGTATAGAACATCAGATCCAATTGCAGGTTTCCTCCCCAAAGCTCATCTTGGAGACTACATCCAACCTGGAGGTGTGCAATATCCTGTCGAAGGCGTTCTCCTGGTCCAGGCTGATTAGGCAGTTGTCCACGTACCTGTCTTTCATTTCGGCCTGAAGCTTTTAGATTAGATTAGATTACTTACAGTGTGGAAACAGGCCCTTCGGCCCAACAAGTCCACACCGACCCGCCGAAGCGTAACCCACCCATACCCCTACATTTACCCCCTACCTAATACTAGGGACAATTTAGCATGGCCAATTCACCTGACCCGCACATCTTTGGAATGTGGGAGGAAACCGGAGCACCCGGAGGAAACCCACGCAGACACGGGGAGAACGTGCAAACTCCACACAGTCAGTCGCCTGAGGTGGGAACTGAACCCGGGTCTCTGGCGCTGTGAGGCAGCAGTGCTAACCACTGTGCCACCGTGCCGCCCAAGCTCTCGGAGATCTTGTGCCCACTGCAGCAAAGGTTTGGTTGGGGCGGATCACCGATCCTAGAACAGATGTGACCCAAATGGCGATGACCTTAGACAAGATTTTGTAACCCACATTCAACAGTGAAATTGGTCATCAATTTCAAATTCCCTCCCTCTCCCCCTTCTGCTTGCAGATGAGGGTGATGATGCGTTTCCTCATACATCCGCACGCTACCTGGCAGAAACATATATCTCCAGCAAGTCCTGGCCCATCAAGTCTCACAGAGCCGAATACAACTCTGCCAGTAAACCATCATTTCTGGGAGCTTTATTCTTTTCAAAGGACTCGAGTGCCTTGGTCAGCTAATCTAGAGATAGTGGCTGGTCCAGCATCTCTTGTGTGCTGCCGTCTAAAACCTCCGTGAAAGAGGACATGAATGACCGGGAGACTGTGCTGTCAATGGGCTTCGTGTCATACAGTATGGCATAAAAATGATTTGCTGATCTTGACGACGTCACTGAACCATCTTCCTCCTTCAGGCTGCTGAGCACAGAGCAGCCTTGTGTACCTTCCAGAAGAAGAAACATGAACACGTCTCCTGCTGCTCCATGGAGCAAACTCTAGAAGATTATCTTGGAGACCTCCAAGGCAAAGAGCGAGGCTTGCTGGTTCTTCACCTCCGAGAGATCGTCTGTGACATCAACCCACATTGTTTGCAGCAAGAATAGGTTCTGCGTGACTTTCCGTACTTTGGACATAGTTTCTTACCTCTCCCTCACCCTCTGAACACCTTTGTGGATGAAGAACCCCTTGATGTTCCCTTTGTCTGTTTCCCACCAGTCCACTGAGACTCAAATCAAGGAATTATGGTTCTACAATCATAATAATCCTCAATTTTTCTAACATCATGAGTTTCACATTAAGCTTCCAAATTCCCTTGCAAGACTGCTGGTCATCCTGCTTGTGACATTCAGCCAGCAGGAGGCAGTAGGCAGACAGGAATACCGACTTGACACTGGTGGATCTGACAGTGAATGCTCGGGACACAAACAGGAAATCTAGCCTTGAGTGCATAGATCCATCAAGTTGCAACCAAATGTATCTATGCTGAGCTCCGTCTGCAGGGGTGTTGAAGACGTCGTGCAGTCTGGTATCTTCAATCATTTCCGTCAGGAATTTGGACATGGCATCCAATTTGTCGTCACCTACACCCCCACCCCACAACCATCTACCCCCTCAAATTGGAGTTGTCCAGAGCTGTGACATGGAGGAACATCTTTAGTTGGCGACAGTGGAGGGCTGATGTTCACTGGGTCTTTCACTGGGTCTTTCACGATGTCAGCTATTTTTGGGCTGGGGGATGCTCCTCACCTTCTCTGCCATGGTTTTGATCCTCTTTGTTTACTGGTGACCTCAAATCCGCTCCCAACTGGACAAAAGTGACCATGGTCACCCTGAAATAAAAGGGCAGCAATTAGAAGATTATGCAGAATGCAAGCTCGCAGTATACAAACAAAATGGAGGGATCAGAAATCCCCAACGGGACAATGGGAACTCTCCAACAATTTAAAGACATTTTCAGTCCGCATTTGAAAACTGATTGAACTAGGGTTGCCAGTTGAGAATGATTTTAAGGAAATACTTAATTGGACTAAACAAGTCGAAAATATCCAAAGGAATGTTAAAAAAAGCAAATAGTATTTGTTACTGAGAACACATGTGAACAGCGAGTCAGTGGGTCACAAAAAAGAGGAGTGTACTTCACGTTGTTATGACGCAGAAGTTGAACCCCTCTGCTAATTAAACCTAAACCACCCAGAGGAACTCACCCTCGCCTCGTAATCTGTTAAAATATCAGGTTGTGAAAGAAAGCCCCTGACTTACACTATTTAAGGACAAAAATAACAATTGATTTTCCTAACACTAACAGTAAACACTAAACAAAAACTATTAACAAACTCTTGCCCCCACTTTTCTTAACTAATGACTACCCAACCCCATATTTATTAAAATGCTCCAATAAAACAATTTCTAAACATTGAATAAACTTAATCTCTCAAAGTCCTTATGGTCTCGTATGCTGTTTTCCTTCCTACCTTCCAAAACTGCTGCTTCCTTCTGATTCTACTTTCTTCTGCCTGGGCCAACTTAATTACCATAGGATCCTTACAGTGTAGAAACAAGTCCACATTGACCCTCTGAAGAGTAACCCACCCAGCCTGTTTCCCCTACCATATTATTCTAAGTTTAGCTGTGACTAATACACCTAAACTCCACATGCCTGGTCACTAGGGGCAATTTAGCATTGCTAACTCACCTAACCTGCACATCTTTGGATTGTGGGAGGAAACTGGATCACCCGGGGGAAACCCGCACAGACATGGGGAGAATGTGCAAACTCCATACATTAGACAGTCGCCTGAGGCTGGAAGCGAGCCCAGGTCCCTGGTGCTATGAGGCAGCAGTGTTAACCATTGAGCCACCATGCTGCCCCTTCTATGATTTTTTTAAAAATTCCTTGGTACGTTTAATAAAGGGTGCTCTCTAAGAAATCTTTCAGAGCTATTCAGGGCTGTTGGCTGTCTTTCAATGGCAGTTGCTCTTTGCCCGATTTTCAAAAACACTCGTTTTTGTACCCCTGATTACACCTGAAATTCTTATACTTGGATTGGTTTCAGGCTGTCAACACGATCAGATTTGAAATTTGATTGGCTTTGAAGCGCTAAGTGTTTGGTTAAAATTAGTTGGTCAGATTTGAATTGTTAATGTTAATTGCAGTAAACAGGGCTGTTAAAGGAGACCATTATTTCATCCTCTTCTATCTTAGTGTCTTTGATAGTCTTCAGAAATTCTTGGGTGGTGTGGATGGAGTGGCTTGAGCCTTCTACTAAGTGTTTTAGTCTTTTGTGTAGCTCCTTGGCCAATCTGTAAGTTGGTATTCCATGTAGCGAAACTATTGGTCTGAGGGGGGGCTCCTGCTTTGTGAATTTTGGATAATCTGTAAAGGTGTGTGTGTTGCATCTGTCTGGATTCATTTTTTGGAAGTCGGTCTTATTTATTTGTCCTGATTTCTGAAGTGTTTTGATTAGGGCTGTGATTCGGTTCTCTCGTTGTGGGGTCGGGTCTACTGCCACTTCTTGGTAAGATATCTGTAAATATTGTGTTTGCGTTTCCAATGTAGTCTCTTCGATTTAGAATGACTGTCAAGTGTCCTTTGTCTGCAGGTAGGGTGACAATGTTTTTTATCTTTTTTCAGTCTTTCCAGTGCTTTCCTTTCTTGTGTATTGAGTATGTTTCATTTTTTCTGCTTAATGTTGGTGTGACTACTTGTCTGATGGATTTTTGGGTTTCTTCTGTGAGTTGGTTGTCTTTTAGTATTGTTTCTAATGCTGCTAAGAAATCTTTCATGTCCACATCCTGGTAGTTGTAATTTAATCCTTTTACTATATCGGCTTTTACAGTGTCTGTTAAGGGTCGGTCAGATAAGTTTTTTATCCATGCTTCTGTGTTGTCATTGTTGTTATTACTTTGTGTAAGTTTGTCCAGTTTTTTTCTGCAGGTCTAGTTTTTCATTATCTATGTTTGTTGTTGTCTAATATCTATGGCTTGTTGTACTGTCTCTGTCCATTCATGGTATGCTGCATGACTGAGTAGAGATTTTTGCTGCAAAATTTCCCAATTGTATTTATGGAATCTGTTGTGGGCATCATTAATCTCACAGGAGAGATGTGACTGCACTGGAAATGGGCAGAGGAGATTCACCAGGAAGTTGCCTGGGTATGGAAGATTTTAGTTATGAAGAGTGGTTTGATATGGTGAGTTGATTTCGTTGAAGCAGGGACAGCAGACCTGATGTGTGTAAGATTATCAAAGGCATAGTCAGAGCACATAAGAAGCAATTATTGTACTTGTTTGAAGAGTCAAGAATAGTGATGCACTTTTAAAATGAAAGGCAGATGTTTCGAGGATATTTTGGAAAATACCTCTTACTCAGAGGGTGCTATGATTTGAAGCACCCTTCCTGGTGAGCTGGATGTCCAGGGTGGGAGGGAGTGGTTCAGGTTAGGGCTAGGGCAGCGGGGTTGGGTGGGATAGTAGATGCAACAACATTTTTAAAAATCTTTAAAATAACTTGAATGAACACTTGAAGTGACATAATATTCCAATATATGCCTAGTGCATGAAAGTGAGACTAATGTAGATGGTCAGGAATATTTGGTGCAACAGACTGGATGGGTCAAAAGGCCTCTTCTGAACTATATGACTCTAGGATTTTATGATGTGATTGAGCCATCACACGTTAAAATGAAGGAAAAGAGAATTCTAACAGAGCACATATTAGAACACTACATTGCTTGGTAATGCAATCTGTGAAGGATCTCCTAGCAAAAGACAATATACTATTGAGTGGAACCTTGATGTAACATGACAAAAAGAGATCCATGCATGGAAGGTTTGTGTAATTTATGTCAGATTTGACTACTTTGCTCATTTAAATAACTTAACAATCAACTACAGTGGGTATTTTACTTTATTCTTTAACTTCCGTCTGAACTTCTTTTGATTCCCGACATAAATAAATGGGTTGATACAAGAACTTAACAGCTGAAGCGTAAATGAGCTTTCCTCAAGAATAAAGTTGGATCCAACATAATTCGAACCTGTAAAATAGCTAACACTGGCAATTCGAACATAAAGAAAAGTTACAAGATTGAGCAAATAGAACACTAAAAAGGCTCCATCTCCGTGTCGCTCTGATTCCTCCCACTGCAGCAGTTTTGAAGTCTCCTACGAGCTCTACTGGCCACTACAATATGTTTGATAGTTACAGCATTGAGCAATGAAATCAGACTGAATGGAAGACAAGGATTTAAAATATGATGTATCCAATCATATGCAATCCAAGCTGGTGATGTATAAAATATTGATTTTATGCCACAGAAGTATAGTAATTTGTTAATTGTATACAAAGGTTCATAAACAAAGTACAGGAAAAGATTCTTTGAGCAGCCAAACATGCACATGATTCCTATTACGTGTGCCGCTGTCTTCTCTCTGCAATAATTTGTTTTCAATTTCTGGCAACAAATAGCCACAAATCGTTCAAAAGTAAAAGCCACCGTTAACCAAGCAGAACTGTCTACAGCTGCGTAGTTCAGGACAGTACGCAGAGTGCAAATTGGTGTGATGGACAGAAAACTGAATGGAAAATACACTCCAGTGATCTTATTCAATATCACAGCAGTGATAATGACCAGGAGATCTGTCACTGCCATGGCCACCATATAATGTGTGATGCATCTGGCTAGCCCACATGTTCCTCTAGACAAGATCACTATCACTGCCAAGTTAGCTGAAACAAAAAGTGAAAGATTTGAAACAATTAAGGACTCCTGTTGAAGTCCCATATGTGGCATGTTGTGTTTATGTATGTATCTATACGTGAAGGTATATCTGTACATATAAGGGTATTTATGTGTTTGTATTGTTGGAATGTGGATGTGTGCATGTTGTGTATGTTTGTTTCTGCATATGTGGGAGAGAGGCTATATCCCAGAAAGAAAATCATTTTATAAAACACTGTCAAAGAACATATTCAATCATGGCATTTTTTGAAATTAATCGTTTAAGCTTGTGCAGCTTGAATATTTTTATTTTTCTTAAACTGAAAGTGAAGCCAAATAGGGTTTGCAGAGAGCTGGTACAATGGATCCAGAACTGGTTTGGTCACAGAAAACAGACTATAGTTTTGGAATGATATTTTTCTGACTGGAGATCTGCAACCAATGGTGTTCTGCTGGGATCAGTGTTGGATCCCTAAATTAAGAAAAGGAACTGTAGATGGTGAAAGTCAGAAACAAAATCAGCAGTTTCTGGGAAAGCTCTGCAGTCTGGCAGCATCTGTGAAGAAACATCAGAGGAGGAAACGTCTGAAGGATGTAAACTCTGATGTTTCTTCACAGATATTGCCAGACCTGCTGAGCTTTACCAGAAACTGCAGATTTTGTTTCTGACTTACAGTATCTGCATTGACAACAAAAAAACCCAGAAGTTACTGGAAAAGCTCAGTGGCTCTGACAGCATCTGTGAAGGGAAATCAGAGAAAGAAAGGTCTGAGGGATGTAAACTCTGATTTCTCTGCACAGATGCTGTCAGAGTTGCTGAGCTTTCCAGTAACTTCTGTCTTTTGTTGCGAGAATCCCTTTGTTTGTAACATATATGCATAAATGATTTGGAGGAGAATGTAGGTGATTGATTAAGTTACATCTGCTGTTTCTCTACCCAACTCTCCAGCCAATCCATATCCTGCTGTGCACATTGGCAATCTTCCTCACATCCGTAGTTTTCCTAATCTTCCTGTTGTCTGCAAACCTATTAATCAGATCACCTACAGTCTCCTCCAAATCATTTATGCACATATGTTTCAAACAAAGGGATTCTAGCAACAAAAAAACAGAAGGTACTGGAATGCTCAGTGGCTCTGACAGCATCTGTGAAGAGAAATCAGAGGAGGAAAGGTCTGAGGGATGTAAGCTCTGATTTCTCTTCACAGATGCTGTCAGAGACCCAGACATGCAGGCATTAAGGGCATTTAAATGGCATTGAACGTATATATGGATAATGGGCATCAGATTAATTTCACAGGTCGACGCAACATCAAGGGCCGAATGTTACTGCACTGGAACATTCTATGTTCTATGTTCTGTCAACAGACTGATACACTAGCGAAGAAAACATCCAACCAAATTGGAGTACTATTTGCAAAAAATACGATTTAATAAAGGGAGACGTTCCTGCTAAAGAGAAGAAAGTACTCTTAAAAAAATGGTTTTCAACTCAGTCAATCATTTTTCTCTTCTGAGGTTTTAAAAAAATTAAAATATTTTACCTGGAACACCAATAGCTGCGATGACGGGATAGTAAATGGCAAACACTAGGTGATGCATGCATCTCTGCCAGCGACTGGATCAACCACCAAAGATTCTCAATTTTATCCATGATGTCAGGCTCAGGGGAGATAATTTCTTGTGTGTGTTTTTGACAGAAATTAATCCAATGGGAAACGATGGAGCAGTAAAGGCACTGCTGGGCCCATGGTTACATTTTCAAGTACTGGCTTCATTTTCAGCGGATCTGACATGGTCCAAATGAGAAATACTAAAACCTGCAGCATAATGAAAAGAAAACCAAAATGTTAAAACCGGTGGTTTGAGTACTGATATTGCGTCTTGTGCATGAGAGCATGCAGAAATGTGCATACATCACAATGGCCTGATAAAATGTATGTCAGGCTGCAATGGGATTGACAGTCAATGAGCGGCCGTGCAAGGACTGTGAGCAGTTTTGATCACTTTTTACTAAAACGTGCTATCTTTGGGGTTAGTTCAGAGAATATTCAGTGCAATGATTCCCAGAATGGAGGAATTGTCCTATTAGCAAAGGATAAACAGATTGGGATTCAACTCACAGGAGTTTTGAAGAATGACAAGTGATCTCACTGACTCAAGTGAGATTCATAAGGAGCTTGACGTGGTAAATGCTAAGAGGTGGTCCCCCTCATGTCTAGTACCAAAGAAAATAGTCTCAGAATAAAGGATTTGAATTTAAGACTGATACATTTTTTCTCTCAGAAGGGTGTGAGTCTTTAGTTTGCTGCAGAGAGCAATGGGAGCAGTGTCCTTATGCCCATTTAAGGCTGACATAGATAAATTCTCGATCAGAAAGGAAACAAGGTTTTGGGAAAACACTGCAAACAATACATGAAGAATTTTGGAGCAGCCATGGCCATGTTGAATGGCAGAGCAGGATCATTGGACGGATTGGCCTAGTATTGCTCTTATTTCTTATGGTATTACAGTTTTTTTTTGTAGATATTTTTATTGAAATTTAACATTTTTGCAAATTTACAAAAATAAACAAAACTCTCAAATACAAACATTGATGTACAATTAAATCATATATACAATAGTCATAATTTAACAAAGAAAAGAGAAAGAAAGGAAACAAAAAGAAAAAAAAAACGAAAAAAGAAAGAAAAAAAAACTCAACTTTCTACTAATCTAACCTATAACTAACCAGAGTGTATACCTAAGTCTCTTACATGCTCGGAATGTATAAACATCAAATATAATAAAACCCGTATTCGCGCAGGATTCCTCTCCCAAGGGGCCCCGGAGCAGCCCGGTCTGAAATCTTCACTAAATAAAAGCCCTTGTTAGGATAGCCGAAATATCTGCATTTATATAATTCAAAAAGGGCTGCCATATTTTATAAAATAATTCAGTCTTTCGGTGCACCATATTTGTGAGGAAGTCAAGGGGGATATATTCCATAATTAATCTGTGCCAATTTGAAAGTCCAGGGGGGCCCTCAGCCACCCAGTTCACCAAAATATTTTTCCTTGCACAGAAAGAGAGAATAGAAAATAGTCTCTTCCCATGCATATCCAGAGATGAGAGGTTCGAAAAGCCCAAAAGGAGAGATACAGGGTCCACCCTAATTTCCGTTCCTAAAATTTCTGTCAGGGTATTTGCCACTTTAGTCCAGTATCTGCGGATTTTCTGACAAGTCCACAGACACTGTGCAAGAGTACCCACCTCTATTTTGCATTTGGGACACATTGGAGATGTTCCTGCCTTAAATTTTGCCAGTCGAGCCGGAGCTATATGGGCCCTATGAAGTATCTTTAGTTGGATAGCCTGAGTTCTGTTACAGATAGCAATTCTTCTAGCATTTTCCCAAATGTCATTCCACATATCCTCAGAGATTTCTAGCCCCAAGTCCTGCTCCCATGTTTTAAGCAGGTCATCCATGTCTCCTGAGACTCCATCATGTAGCAAATGGTATATAGTACTAACGGAGGATGCCCCCGCTGGTCGTAAGACATTACGTTCTCTGTCTGATTTATAAAGACTATCTATTAATGTAGTCTTCCTCTGTATATAATCTCGAACTTGGAAGTATTGAAAGAGATCCCCATTAGGTATTCCGAATTTCAGACGCAGCTGCTCAAAGGACATCAGGATCCCATCTTTAAATAGGTCCCCTAAGCATGAGATGCCCCTGGATCTCCAGAGTTTAAAGGTGGCATCTGTAATCCCCGGTTGGAATCCCCATGCGCCTACTATTGGTGCATGGAGGGATGTTTTATGTGAGTTACCCTCATTTTGCCGCATTATATTCCAGGCCTTAATTGTGTTTAATATTATGGGATTTTTACAGTGGTCTGTAATGATTTTCCTCTTATCTGAAAATAAAAGGTTAATAAGTGGGTATTTTACTTGGGAGGCTTCGATATCCAGCCAAATTGATTGTGGATCAGATGAAACCCAATCAGCTATGTAACTTAGTAGGGAGCTTAACTGATATTTCCTAAAGTCTGGGAAGTCCAGTCCTCCCCTTGCCTGTGGAAGCTGTAGCTTCTTCAGCTTAATAAGGGGCCGTCTATGGTTCCAAATAAAGGAGCCCAACCAGCCATATAATTTACGTAGGGCTAGCCTTGGCAGCATCAGCGGGAGCATTCTCATAGGATATAAGAGACGGGGCAGAACATTCATTTTAATTAATGCTATTCTCCCTAGCCAGGAAGTTGGAAGGTCTCTCCATCGCTGGAGGTCCTGCCTTATCCTTTCCATTAATTGTACAAAATTAGCCCTATACAGCTGATCAAATACTGGCGTGATAAAAATACCTAAATATAAGAAGCCCTCCAGGGACCAACGGAAGGGAAAAGGGGATCCGTCCATTAAGTGGGGTATCATAGCCAGACCACCCATTGGCATGGCTTCCGATTTTGAAAAATTAATTTTATAGCCTGAGAATGCACTAAATGTATTAATAACTTGAATTAGACGAGGCACTGACATTAAAGGATTACTGAGGAATAAGAGAACATCATCTGCATAGAGGGTAATTTTGTGTTTACCTGTACCAATCCTCGGGGCCGTTATATTAGGATCAGTCCGGATGGCTTCTGCTAATGGTTCGATTATCAGTGTAAACAACAATGGTGAGAGAGGACATCCTTGACGGCAGCCCCTACCCACACTGAAGCCATCCGATCTTAACCCATTAGTAATAACAGCTGCTTTGGGGTCATTATACAATGTTGAGACCCATTTGGTAAACACCTGTCCAACGCCAAACCTTTCCAATGTGTAAAATAAATATGACCATTCAACCCTATCGAATGCCTTTTCCGCATCCAATGAAATTACTACTCCTGGTATCTTTCCCTGATGACAGGCTTGGATCATATTTAAGACCCTTCTGATATTATTGGATGATCTGCGGCCCTTAATAAATCCCGTCTGGTCCTCCTTTATAATATATGGCAGTACCCTTTCTAGTCTTAGTGCTAACATTTTTGAGAGAATTTTAAAGTCTACATTTAGTAAGGATATTGGTCTGTAAGATGCACAGTCTTCTGGGTCTTTTCCTTTTTTGAGGATAAGAGAAATATTTGCTTCTTTCAGCGTGGGCGGGAGACAGACCTGACTATGCGCAAAATTATACATATCCATAAGTGGGTCAACCAATATTCCTGTAAATTCTTTATAGAATTCAGCTTGAAAACCATCCGGGCCCAGTGCTTTTCCGCTCTGAAGTTGCCTAATTGCCTCAAGTATTTCTTGGACTGTTAAAGGGGTATTTAAGGTCGACACCTGTTCCGGAGTCAGGCCCGGGAAGGTCAAATTTTTTTAAAATGACTGCATCCTCCTAATCCTATCTTCACAATCCTGCGATCTACATAGTTCAGAATAAAATTCTTTAAAGGTCGCATTGATCTTTTTATGATCATGAGTCAGGGTACCTGTACTTTCCTTGATGGTCGGAATAGTTTGAGGGGCTTTCTTTTTCTTTGCAAGAAATGCTAAGTATCTACCCGGTTTGTCGCCATATTCATATAATCTTTGTTTCGCAAATAATATTTCCCTTTTAGCCGTTTGAGTAAGCGCGGTGTTTAAAGCTGTCCTAAGAACTGTAATCCTCTGCAATTTTGTGATAGAAGGTCTATCAGCGTATGCTGTTTTGGCTGCTTTTAGGCGAGCTTCGAGCAGACGCTGTTGCTCTCCCTTCATTTTCCTCTGGGTCGCTGAATAGGAGATGATCAAACCTCGTGCATAAGCTTTGATGGTCTCCCACATCATTGACGGATTGCTAGCCGTACCAGTATTAATTTCTAAAAAAGTTTTAAGTTCTTGGGAGAAGTACTTTAAAAATTTGCTATCTTTTATCAGGAAGGGGTCCATACGCCAATGCCGAGCGGATGTCCCATTGTTCTTTACCTTAGTTTCCATGTATACAGCGGCATGGTCAGAGATTGCTATAGTACCTATTTTACAGGTTGCTATAGAATTTAGAAAAATCGATGGGGCAAAAAACATATCAATTCTTGTGTGACATTTATGTGGATTAGAGTAGAAAGAAAAATCTCTACCCTGTGGATGGAGACATCTCCATACATCTACCAATCCTAATTCTTTATTCAGGTCCGCCAGTTGTCTAGATCTGGGAGATACTCCAGCGGCACTCTTGGGAATCCTGTCTATTTCCGGATCCATAATACAATTAAAGTCTCCCCCTATAATTGTATGACGGGCACCAAAGGCCATCAGTTTTGAAAAAGCTTCCGTTATGAATTTAAAGGGGTGTGCCGGGGGGCAGTACACATTTAAGATCCCATATTCCTCTCCATTTATGAGGGCTTTAATCAAAATATATCGTCCAGATTCGTCTTTTATCTGATTTAGAATTTTCAAAGGGAAGTTCTTCCGGACAAGGATAACGACTCCCCTGCTTTTTGAATTAAAAGAGGAAAAAAAGGCCTGATCAAATCCGCCCTGTCGTAATTTTAAGTGTTCTTTATCCGACAGGTGTGTCTCCTGTAGGAGAGCTATATCTACTCTCTCCTTAAGATTTGATAATATTTTCTTCCTTTTAACTGGTGAATTACTCCCCCTGACATTCCAGGTGCACCACTTAACCGACTGTTCAGCCATAATCATCTGGACAGATCCGAGACCCCTCGGGAGGGGAAACCCTATCTAGAACATCCCGAGCATGGAGCATACAAGATTTACAAAAGTAAAGACTCTCTGATACACTCAAAACAATATAACAAAAAACTCTTTCTAAGTATAAAAGATATAAAACATTCCGAATTGGAGATTTTCTCCCTTGCTCCCAGGGAGCGTCACTTCCTCTGCCACAGTCCATCTTACCCTCTTCCAACCAGTGCCCCACCCTTGACCCAGGTGTTCCTCAATAAAATGAGGAGAATTCAAATATAATATAAAGCTAGAGTTAACAGTGAACACCCCACCCCCACCCACACCCACATCTAAATATATTTGGGAATATTAATACCATATATAACTATAAGATTACAATCTCAACATGTAATACTTAAATATAATACCACAAAATAACAGGGGAAAGAAAAACAACCCCGCTCCTAAAAACAGAAGTAAAATAGAATAAGGTAACCACCTCTCCCCATCAACATTAACCAAACGCCCCAACATATATATATACGTACACACATAGGGGGAAAGATAAGAAAAGATGAAGGGATGTAAACCAAAATAATGGGAAAGGCAGACCAGCGTCCACAATCTCTTACAGTTTATTTAAGAGAGTCCAAGAATTCCTTAGCCTTCTCCGGTGATCCGAAGTTATATATGGATCCTTCGTGGCTAAGGCGTAGCGTCGCTGGATATCGTAAGGAGTACTGAATATTTAAGTCCCTTAAACGCTTCTTCGCCTCATCGAATGCCTTCCTCTTTCGGACCAAAGCTGGGGAGAAGTCCTGGAACAGCATGATCCTGGATCCTTTGTGGGTCATAGCTTGGGGATCTTTTCCCAGATTTCTTGAGGCTTCCAGGAGCATCTGCCTCTCCCTATAGCTCTGCAGCTGGAACAGGACCGGGCGTGGGCGCTGGGTTGAGCCGGGCCCACATACTGTGACCCGGTAGGCCCATTCTACCCTTCCCTGGCCTGATCCAGCCTGCAGATTTAAAAGTTGTGGCAACCAATGCTCTAAGAATGCTGTCAGCTGACCTCCCTCTTCCTGCTCGGGCAGGCCCAACAACCGAATATTTTTTCTACGACATCGATTTTCAAGGTCATCAATATGGTTTTCTAGGTTCTGGACTCGATTCTCGAGAAAACGGATGTGGTCGGCTGCCGATTTTATCGCAGTCTCTGAGGTTGCGGCCTTCGACTCCACCTCTCTGACTCGGCACTCCAATTCCTGAATGTCTCTACCCTGCTTCTGCAGCTCGGTTGATAGTGCTTCTCTGCTCTGCCGAGACTCATCGATAAAAGCATCAATCTTCGCCTCCCACCTGGCAAACATCTCCTCAAAGCTCATCTTCATTGGTAAATCTCCTGAAGCAGCTGAAGACACCTTTGTTGCACCTGAAGAGGGAGAGGATGGGGGAGGGGTCCCTGCTTTCTTAGAGCCGCCTGTTCCCTTCCCTTTACTCATTTTCCAGCTAGTATTAGACTATTTAAATGTACTAATAGGTAACTATTTAAGGTTAACAACTATTATAAATGGTTTAGTGAGTGTGGTGGGGGTGGATAGACCACTTTGCCCAAGTTTTGGGTAGAGCACTGTGGACTCAGTCTTGCTGGGTCGCCGCCATCTTGGATCCCCCCGGTATTACAGTTTTAAATTCATCCTGTCACTGTTCGGCTCATCTGAAAAATTATTTCATTTCGTCCTGTAACACGAGATTTTTCTCTTCACTGTCATTCAGCCATACAATCTTTGTGTCATCCACAAACTTTGTGATCATCTCTGGCTTTCTCATCTACATAATTTTTGAATATCTCAAAATGAGAAAACTGACACTCAATCCTGTGGTATGCCAATGCACACCTAACTCCAGACTGTTTCCTGTTCTTTGGACACTTCTAGCAGTTTATGTGATGAAAGCACATTACCCAAGCGGACTTGTCAGTGAGGTGAACAAAGGAAAACAGAATTTAGTTTATGATTCAACTCAAATTAATTGACAAACTATTCTATATTAGAAGCACTCCCTGAAGAGTTCCCAAATTCCTCCAATATTTGCTGTCTATCTAACTCTCACCAGCTGATAAAGGACATTGCCCACAATGATCAACGTGTGTGAGCTGGGCAGTTGGAACTTCCTACCTCCATGATGTGGAGCTGGCTATCTTCCATGAAAGTACAGGAAGTTGCAGGTCAGGGCAGATTTTATCCTTAGCCTTCTTGGGTTGCCACATGGTCTTCTTCTAGGTGAATCTTCACCCTGAGGATAGCTTCCAAGTGGTGCTTTTTATTCTCCTTCACCCTAGACATTCCAGAATGTAACGTTACTTTTCACCAATGTTGTCACGACCTGTCTTCAAGAACAGAAGTTGCTGGAAATGCTCAGCAGATCTAGGAGCATCTGTGAAGAATAATCAGAATTAATGTTTTGGGTCTGGTGACCCTTCCTTAGAATTGATGGTTAATTTGCAGATGATAGAGTTGGGGGAGGAGTTCGGCAGTAAATAATAGCTGGGGAAAGAACTCAAAAAGAGAGAAAAACAGTTGAACAGGCAAAAGAGTTGATAATGATCTGTCTAGGACAGTGAATAGCTGTTAATGAAACTATTAGTGGCAAAAAAAAGGTGGTGTGCAATGGCAGGCTACTTGATAACAAGGTCTGACATGTAGGGTATGGGGCTAGGACATGGGAAAATTCAGGCCATAAAGTTATTGACCTCGATATTGAGTCTGGAAGGCTGCAGGGTCCCCAAGTGGAAAATTAAGTGTTGTTCTTCCAGCTTGCACTTACCTTCGCTGGCACACTGCAGCAAGCCTGAGACAATAGACAATAGGTGCAGGAGTAGGCCATTCTGCCCTTTGAGCCTGCACCACCATTCAATATGATCATGGCTGATCATCCTTAATCAGTATCCTGTTCCTGCCTTATCTCCATAACCCTTGATTCCACTATCCTTAAGAGTTCTATCCAACTCTTTCTTAAATGAATCCAGAGACTGGGCCTCCACTGCCCTCTGGGGCAGAGCATTCCACACAGCCACCACTCTCTGGGTGAAGAAGTTTCTCCTCATCTCTGTCCTAAATGGTCTACCCCGTATTTTTAAGCTGTATCCTCTGGTTCGGCACTCACCCACCATCAGCGGAAACATGTTTTCTGCCTCCAGAGTGTCCAATCCTTTAATAATCTTATATGTCTCAATCAGATCCCCTCTCAGTCTTCTAAACTCAAGGGTATACAAGCCCAGTCGCTCCAGTCTTTCAGTGTAAGGTAGTCCCATCATTCCAGGAATTGACCTCGTGAACCTACACTGCACTCCCTCAATAGCCAGAATGTCTTTCCTCAAATTTGGAGACCAGAACTGCACACAGTACTCCAGGTGTGGTCTCACCAGGGCCCTGTACAGCTGCAGAAGAATCTCTTTGCTTCTATACTCAATCCCTCTTGTTATGAAGGCCAGCATGCTATTAGCCTTCTTCACTATCTGACATACCTGCATGCTTACCCTCATTGACTGGTGTACAAGAACACTCAGATCTCTCTGTACTGCCCCTTTACCTAAATTGATTCCATTCAGGTAGTAATCTGCCTTCCTGTTCTTGCCACCAAAGTTATCCACATTCATTTATCCACATTAAACTGCATCTGCCATGCATCTGACGACACACACAACTTGTCCAGGTGACCCTGGAATCTCCTAACATCCTCATCACATTTCACCCTGCCACCCAGCTTATTATCATCAGCAAATTTGCTAATGTTATTGCTGATACCATCTTCTATATCATTAACATATATTGTAAAAAGCTGCAGTCCCAGTACTGATCCCTACGGTACACCACTGGTCACTGCCTGCCATTCCGAAATGGAGCCGTTTATCACTACTCTTTGTTTCCTATCAGCCAACCAATTTTCAATCCAAGTTATTACTTTGCCCCCAATACCATGCGCCCTAATTTTGCTCACTAACTTCCTATGTGGGACTTTATCAAAAGCTTTCTGAAAGTCCAGGTACACTACATCTACTGGATCTCCCTCATCCATCTTCAGAGTTACATCCTCAAAAAATTCCAGAAGATTAGTCAAGCATGATTTCCCCTTCATAAATCCATGCTGACTCTGACCTATCCTGTTACTACTATACAGATGTGTCGTAATTTCATCCTTTATAATAGACTCCAGCACTGAAGTCAGACTAACTGTCTATAATTTCCTGTTTTCTCTCTCCCACCTTTCTTAAAAAGTGGTACAACATTAGCCACCCTCCAATCCGCAGGATCTGATCCTGAATCTATCAAACTCTGGAAAATAATCACCAACGCATCCACAATTTCTCGAGCCACCTCCTTCAGTACCCTGGGATGTAGACCATCAGACCCGAGGGACTTATCAACCTTCAGACCTAACAGTCTCTCCAACACCAATTCCTGGCAAATATAAATTCCCTTAAATTCAGCTCCTTCAGCCACTGTTACCTCAAGGATCTCCTTGTGTCTTCCCGAGTGAACACAGATCTGAAGTACCAATTCAATTCTTCTGCCATTTCTTTGTTCCCCGTAATATATTCCCCTGTTTCTTTCTTCAAGGGCCCAATTTTAGTCTTAACCATTTTTTTGCCTTTCACATACCTAAAAAAGCTTTTATATCCTCCTTTATATTTTTGGCCAGTTTACCTTCATACCTCATTTTTTCTCTGCGTATTTCCTTCTTCGTAATCCTCTGTTGTTCTTTAAAAGCTTCCCAGTCCTCCATTTTCCCACTTATCTTTGCTATGTTATACTTTTTGTCTTTTAACTTTATATGTTTCTTAACTTCCCTCATCAGCCATGGTCACCCATGCCTCCTCCTAGGATCTTTCTTCCTTTTTGGAATGAACTTCTGCATTATGCACAGAAATATCCATCATTGTTCCTCCACTGTCATCCCTGCTAAGGTATTGCACCATTGAACTTTGGCCAGCTCCTTCCTCATAGCTCCAGAGATGTTGGCCAGGGAACAGGATGGTGTGTTATAGTTGCAGCAACTGGAAGGTTAGGGCCTTTCTTGCAGGCAGAGCATACATGTTCTGCAAAGTGGTCACCTAGGATACGCTTCATTTCACCAATTTGGAGGAGATTACATTGTGAGCAGCGAAAGCAGTAGAATAGGTTGTGAGAAGTGCAGATAAAGTGCTGTTGCACCTGGAAAGTATGTTTGGGCCCTTGGATATTGGGAAGAGTGGAGGTAAATAGGCAAGTGCTACACCTTCAGCAGTTGCAGGGAAGGTGCCATGGGACATGGGCTATGTTGGGAACGAAGGAAGAGTAGACAAGGGTTTCAGGACAGAACGGTCCCTATGGAAGGTGGATAGGGAGGGGAGCGTATTATGAATCTGTGGTGGCATCTCGCTGGTGGTGGCATAAATAGTGGCTGATGATCTTCTGGTTGTAGACTTTGGTTGGATGGTAAGGTCAAGGGGAACCCCATTGCTTTTGCGAGAGAGAAAATAGGAGTTGAGGGTGGACATGCGGGAGATGGGTCGGATATGGCCCAGGGGACCTGTTGACTATAGTACTGTGAAATCCTCATTTGAGGAAGAAGGTGCATATTGCAGAGGCTCCCTTGTTGAAGTTGCCCTCTTTGGAATATACATGAAGGAGACAGAGGGACTGAGAGAATGGAATAGAGTCTTTACAGGAAGCAGAGTGTGAGGATTTGTAATCCAGGTAGCTGTGACAGTCTTTGGATTTGTAATTATCAAAAAACCTACCATGACACACTGTCTATTGTTAATCACTAATAGTCTCCATTAACAGCTACCCACCACCTAGCCAGATTGCATTCATGTCCTTTGTCTGTCGAACTATTCTTTTCTCTCTTTGGCTCTTTCCCCACCCATCATTTACACCTTACCCCTGTCCCACGCTTTCTTCTGCATATAAACCAACATTTCCCTAGTTACCATCAGTTCTGAGGATGGCTCACTGGACCCAAAATATTAACTCTGATTTTTCTTCACAGATGCTAACAGTCTTGCTATTTTTGTTTTTGTACATAACATACTATGCCAGAGTCTCATTTGCAGATGCAGAAACACCTGACTGTCCCTGTTAAATATGAAGCCCCTGCCAAAATCGGCCTGCTGCAAGTTTTTCTCCTTTCTGCATTGCAGGCCCACCCGTGATGCCATGAATTTTGGTCTTGTTGCTTTTTATCCTGCAATAATTTAGCTTCTAGAGCTTCTTGCTTCCTTCTACTGTGTCTGGCTGCTAGCCATGTTCTTCCTACCTGTGATGTGATCATCTTACTCACCATTTAGCAACAACTTGTTCAGCAACGTGGATGCTCCACAGTCAATTGACCCTCAGTTCCATTCCAAACTGCAGGTCGCCAGTGGCTGCAGTTGGACAAATTTCATGCAAAGATATGAGAGAAGGACAACTGAAGCTTCTTTAATCTTCTATGTAGCTCAAGAGGAGCACATCAAAATAAAGCCAATTATAATCAATGATTGACAGTTAATTATTGTAAGTAACGGATATTTTTTCTGAGGCAATCTTCTTGGTGCGAACAGTCCACTTGCCACTAAATGCTCACTCTCTCTGAATACAGTACAAATGTTGCTTATCCATTGTTTTGCTATTTCTTGTGAAATGACCAGGTAGTGTCATATGACTAAATTCTACAATGTAAAAAGTGAGGTCTGCAGATGCTGGAGATCAGAGCTGAAAATGTGTTGCTGGTTAAAGCACAGCAGGTCAGGCAGCATCCAAGGAACAGGAAATTCGACGTTTCGGGCCAGAGCCCTTCATCAGGAATGAGGAGAGTGTGCCAGGCAGGCTAAGGTAAAAGGTAGGAAGGAGGGACTTGGGGGAGGGGCGATGGAGATGTGATAGGTGGAAGGAGGTCAAGATAAGGGTGATAGGCCGGAGTGGGGTGTGGGCGGAGAGGTCAGGAAGAAGATTGCAGGTTAGGAGGGCGGTGCTGAGTTCGAGGGAATCGACTGAGACAAGGTGGGGGGAGGGGAAATGAGGAAACTGGAGAAATCTGAGTTCATCCCTTGTGGTTGGAGGGTTCCCAGGCGGAAGATGAGGCGCTCTTCCTCCAACTGTCGTGTTGTTATGTTCTGGCGATGGAGGAGTCCAAGGACCTGCATGTCCTTGGTGGAGTGGGAGGGGGAGTTAAAGTGTTGAGCCACGGGGTGGTTGGGTTGGTTGGTCCGGGCGTCCCAGAGATGTTCCCTGAAGCGTTTCACCACCAAGACAGAACCCCACTAGTTCTCACCTACCATGCCACCAAGACAGAACCCCACTGGTTCTCACCTACCACGCGACCAAGACAGAACCCCACTGGTTCTCACCTACCCAACCGCCACCAAGACAGAACCCCACTGGTTCTCACCTACCACCCCACCAACCTCCGTATACAGCGTATAATCCGCCGTCATTTCCGCCACCTCCAAACGGACCCCACCACCAGGGATATATTTCCCTCCCCTCCCCTATCAGCGTTCCGCAAAGACCACTCCCTTCGTGACTCCCTCGTCAGGTCCACACCCCCCACCAACCCAACCTCCACTCCCGGCACCTTCCCCTGCAACCGCAGGAAATGCAAAACTTGCGCCCACACCTCCTCCCTTACTTCTCTCCAAGGCCCCAAGGGATCCTTCCATATCCGCCACAAATTCACCTGCACCTCCGCACACATCATCTATTGCATCCGCTGCACCCGATGTGGCCTCCTCTATATTGGGGAGACGGGCCGCCTACTTGCGGAACGCTTCAGGGAACATCTCTGGGACGCCCGGACCAGCCAACCCAACCACCCCGTGGCTCAACACTTTAACTCCCCCTCCCACTCCACCGAGGACATGCAGGTCCTTGGACTCCTCCATCGCCAGAACATAACAACACGACGGTTGGAGGAAGAGCGCCTTATCTTCCGCCTGGGAATCCTCCAACTACAAGGGATGAACTCAGATTTCTCCAGTTTCCTCATTTCCCCTCCCCCCACCTGGTCTCAGTCGATTCCCTCGAACTCAGCACCGCCCTCCTAACCTGCAATCTTCTTCCTGACCTCTCCGCCCCCACCCCACTCCGGCCTATCACCCTTATCTTGACCTCCTTCCACCTATCACATCTCCATCGCCCCTCCCCCAAGTCCCTCCTCCCTACCTTTTATCTTAGCCTGCCTGGCACACTCTCCTCATTCCTGATGAAGGGCTCTGGCCCGAAACATTGAATTTCCTGTTCCTTGGATGCTGCCTGACCTGCTGTGCTTTAACCAGCAACACATTTTCAGCTAAATTCTACAATGCTCAAGTTGATTATTCAACTGCTACAATTTTTTCTGCTTCTTGATTAGCATTCTAACTTGAAATTTTCATAGAAAGTGCAAAATGAAGTATAAGATAATTAGAACAATTCCCATCTTACCTTTTCCATTTTAAGGCATATAATCAATGACAAATGCAATTCATTGAGGTGATGCAGACAGGCAAAGAGGTTATGGGACTTCATTGAATCATGGGGAGTTTTCACTCAATAGTTAATTTATAATAGAACATAGAACTGTGCAGCCAATGAACTAAGCCTTTGACCCATGATGGTGTGCCGAACATGATGCCAAATTCAATTAATGCCTTCTGCCTGCCCTTGGTCCATTTCCTTCCATTTCCCGTATATTCATGAGATTATCTAAAAGTCTGTAAAGCACCTCTATCTTACCTGCCTTCACAACTATCCTGGCAGTGCATTCCAGACTCCTACCACTCTCTTTGCAAAAAAAACTTGCCCCTCACATCTCCAAGCTGAAAATGTATTGCTGAAAAAGCGCAGCAGGTCAGGCAGCATCCAGGGAACAGGAGATTCGACGTTTCGGGCATACGCCCTTCTTCAGGAAGAAGAAGGGCTTATGCCCAAAACATTGAATCTCCTGTTCCCTAGATGCTGCCTGACCTGCTGCGCTTTTTCAGCAACACATTTTCAGCTCTGATCTCCAGCATCTGCAGACCTCACTTTCTCCCCTCACATCTCCAAGTATGACATAACCAAAATCTAATAAAGCTGCAACATGACATCCTGACACTTGTACTCAGTGCCCTGACAAATAAAGGGAAGCACGCCATACGCCTTCTTTAGCACCCGATCTACTTGTGTGGCTACTTTCGGAGAGCTGTTGACTTGAATCACAAAACCCCCTGTCCTTCAATGAAGTCAAGGCTGGCCAATAACTGCATACTTTTCATTAGCTTGTGATATCCCAAAGTGCAACACCTTACACTTACTTGTATTTAACTCCATCTGCCTTTTCTCTGTCCATATCTGCAACTGATCTATAACCTGCTGTATTCTTTGAATCTGCTACACTACCTACAATTCCACTGATCTTTGTATCATCTGCAAACTTACTAACTCACTCACCTACATTTTTGTCCATTTCATATTACAAGCAGCGGAAGTCCTACTTCTATCCTCATATAACACCACGAGTTACGGACATCCAAGCTAAATAACAAACTTCCAGCTCTATCCTCAGACAATTTTGAATCCATGCTGCCAAATCACTGTGGTCCCCATTCATCTTAATCTTCTAAATGTGCTTACCATGAGGTACCTTGTCAAAAGATTTACGAAAATCCATGGAGACAACATCCACTGCTCTACCCTCATCAACCACCTTCGTCACTTCCTCCAAAAAAGTGAATGAAGTTAGTAATCTTTCCTACACAAAGCCATGCTGACTGACCCTAGTTATGCCATTGTTTTTGGAAATGCATATAAATGCTATCTTTAAAAATAGTCTCCAATGGCTTCTCAACCACCAATCTGAGACTCACTGGTCTATAGTTTCCTGGATTGTCCCTACTTTCATTCTTGAACAGAGGAACAACATTAGTTCCTTGCCAGTCCTCCAGGCCTGTTCAGTGGCTATTGAAGGTAAAAAGATCTTGTTCAAGGCCCAAGTAATCTCCTCTCTCAACAATCTGAGTTAGATACCACCGGATGCTGGGGACGTAGCCAACTTGAGCTCTTCAAGAGACCAACACTGCTCCTTTCGTGATCTCAGGATGTTCTTGCATATGAACATGCTCCATAGAAATCTCAGTTTTCATTACATCCATCTCCTGGGTGCATGCTGGCACAAACTACCCATTAAAGATTTCACCCATACCCTTGGTCTTCTACTACAAGTTCCATTGTAGTCCTACTTTCTCTGTAATTATCCTTCTGTTTTAAATGTGTGCATAAAATGCCTTGGGATTCTTTTTAATCCTAATGCCAAGGTCATTTCATGGCCCTTTCTTGCCCTCCTAATTCACTGCTTTCCTTCTTTCCTGCTTTCTTTATGAGCGTTGTCCAATTTTAATTTCTTTTTTATCCCTTTTGACTAAAGTCACAACAGCCCATTCATGTCCTTCCTTCTTAATGGAGCTAGCCATACTTGAACTCTCATCAGCAGGTCTTTAAGCAGTCCCCGAATGTCAAATGTGTAATTGCTTGGTGACATCTCCTCCCAATTAATACTCCCTAGCTTCTGTATAATGCTGACATAATTTGACCTCCCACAACATCCTCATTTATACCTATCTTAAGACTGAAGGAGTTGTGATCACTGTTTCCAAAATGCTCTCCTTCTGAAAGGTTAGTGACCAGGCCAGGTGGCCAGGAATAAATCAATTTTTACATGAAAATATTATGCACTATCCCTTGAGCCTTTGATGGTTTTAAATACCTATCAATCTCAGTGTTCAACATACTCAATGGTGGAATTTTCACAGCCTCTGGGATCGTCGAAACTAAAGGTTGGTCCCCATATATCAGTGCAGTGTTTGGCATGTATTCCTGATGTGTAATTGGCTCTATTCCTAAAATAGCTTCTCCCACCGTACTTACTAGGCTTTGTGAGGTTGTTTGTTGGGAGACACAGTGATCTTTTTGTGGTTGAAGGTATCTTGAATTGAAGCACAGGAACAGTAGTGAGTGTTTTCATGTTTTAATCTTTGTGGCATGAGCTAAAACTAAGTTGGAAAGGAACTGAAATTCTGGGAGGCAGTGGCTTTGTACAAAACACCACTCTTTCAGATGAGCACATTTGAAGCTTCAGAATTCAAACCCATCTCTTCCCATAGATTTTTCTCCCCCCCACTCCCAACCACAAACCTTCCTTTAAATTACTCCTTCCACTTCACTGATGCACTGCACAATTTGGCACTTACTTTCACATTGACTCTACTCTGTCTAAGTTGCTGCGGTTACTGTTGCCCCAGTCTCACCATCGGGACCTTCAAACCAGTTGATTGATTTAAATTAAAAAAAGAAAAGAATTGCAGATGTTGTAAATCAGAAACAAAAACAGAAGTTGCTATCCAATATATGCAGATGGTTTCTTGACACTATCTGTAGATAGGCCAACAAGGGGCAATGCTATGTTGGATTTGGTACTGGCTAATGAACCAGACCAGGTGTTGGATTTGGAGGAAGGTGAGCAGTTTGGTGATAGTGACCACAGTTCGGTTATGTTTCCTTTCGCAATGGGAAGGTATATACCACAGGGCAAAAGTTGTAGCGGGGGCAAAGGCAATTATGATGCAATTAAGCAAGATTTAGGCTGTCTAGGATGGGGAAGGAAATTGCAGGGAGTGGGCACAAGTGACAATGTGCAGCTTGTTCAAAGAACAGCGACAGGGGGTCCTTGATAAGTATATGCCTGTCAGGCAGGAAGGAAATGATTGAGTGAGAGAACTGTGGTCTACTAAGGAAATTGAGTCTCTTGTCAAGAGGAAGAAGGAGGTTATGTAAAGGTGAGACGTGAAGGCTTAGATGGGTGCTTGAGAGTTACATATTCACCAAGAAAGACCTAAAGAGGGGGCTAAGAAGAGCCAGGAGGGGAGATGAGAAGTCGTTGGCAGATAGGATCAAGGGAAATGCTCAAACTTTCTGTAGTTATGTTAGGAATAAAAGAATGACTAGGGTAAGGTTAGGGCCAGTCAAGGGCAGTAGTGCCCTTGGAGTTGTGCATGGAGTTCGAAGAGGTATGATAGGTGCTATTTGAATATTTTTTGTCAGTATTTCTATGGGAAGAAGACAATGTTGTCAAGGAGAATACTGAGATACAGGCTATAATGCTTGATGGGATGAAGGTTCACAAAGAGGAGGTGTTAGCAATTCTGGAGAAAGTGAAAATAGATAAGTCCCTGGGCCGAATGGAATTTATCCTAGGATTGTATGGGAATGTAGGGAGGCAATTGCAGAATCTTTGGCTTTGATCTTTATGTCATCTCTGTCTACAGGAATAGTGCCAGAAGACTGGAGAATAGCAAATGTTGGCTCCTTCTTCAAGAATAGCAGTAGAGACAGTGCTGGTAATTAAAGACCAGTGAGTCTTACTTCTGTTGTGGGCAAATCTTTGGAAAGGATTATAAGAGATATGATTCATAACCATTCAGAAAGGTTTAATTTGATTAGAGATAGTTAAACCGGTTTTGTGAAGGGTAGGTCAAGCCTCACAAACCTAATTGAGTTCTTTCAGAAGGTGACCAAACAGGTGGATGAGGGTAAAGCGGTTGATGTGATATATATGGATTCAATAAAGCGCGTGATAAGGTTCCCCACAGTAAGCTGTTGCAAAAAATATGGAAGCATGGGATTGAGGGAGACTTAGTGGTTTGAATCAGAAATTGGCCACTTGAAAGAAGCTGTAAGGTGGTGGTTGATGGGAAATGTTCATCCTGGACTTCAGTTACTAGCGGTATACTGCAAGGATCTGTTTTGGGGCCACTGCTGTTGTCAGTTTTATAAATTACTTGGATGAGGGCGTAGAAAGATGGTTTAGTAAATTTGCAGATGGCATTCAAGTTGGTGGATTTGCGGACAGTGCAGAAGGATGTTGCAGGTTACAGAGGGACATAGATAGGCTTCAGAGCTGGGCTGAGAGGTGGCAAATGGAGCTGGGTGACCTGGGTTCGATTCCAGCCTTGGACGACTTGTCTGTGTGGAGTTTGAGCATTCTCTCCGTGTCTGCTTGGATTTCCTCCAGGTGCTCCTGTTTCTTCCCAAAGTCTTAAGATGTGTAGTTCAGGTGAATTGGCTACGAACATTGCCTGTAGTGTTCAGGGATATGCAGGTTACTTGCATTAGTCAGGGGTAAATGTACTGGAATGGGTCTGGATGGGTTACTCTTCTGAGGGTGGGTGTGATCTGTCGGGATTCTAAATGTGAGGTAATTCACCTTGGAAGGAGTAGCAGGAGTACAGAGTACTGGGCTAATGGTAAGGTGTGGATGACAGAGAGATTTCAGTGTTCATGTGCATAGATCCCTAAATGTTGCACTGAGGCTGTTGCACATAGGTTGTTAAGAAGGCGTACGGTGTGTTAGCTTTTATTGGTAGAGGGATTGACTTTTGGAGCCATGAGATGACGTTGCAGCTATACAAAACTCTGTTGCAGCCACACTTGGAATATTGAGTACAGTTCTGATTGCTGCGTTGTAGGAAGGATGTGGAAGCATTGGAAAGGGTGCAGAGGAGATTCACCAGGATTTGCCCGGTATGGAGGGAAGGTCTTATGAGGAAAGGCTGAAGGACTTGAAGCTCTTTTAGTTAGAGAGAAGAAAGTTAAGAGGTGACCTATGTTTCAACATGAGATAAACTCATCTGCATGGTTAATTTAAAACCAGCAGCACACAAAAGATTTATTCCATGCAGTGATCTGTGAAAATTCAAAAGGCCAAGAACTAGTTAAAATAAAAATTAACAACTTCTAACCTACCTTTTACCTTCCCTTCTCTTCTATAACACTAGTCCAATAAAACTCCCAAGTAAGATTTACAAAACAGCACTTCTTATCTCAAAACCAGGCTGCTTTCAGTTTTCTCTAAATTCCTGTCATCTTCTACTTGGGAAGTCTGCTTCACAGGTTACTGATCGATACAAGTACCTGTTAAGAGAGCTATTTCCTGGGCAGTGTGTAGATGCCGTTTGCTTGGCAGTTCTTCGCCCAACTGTTCAATTTCCCTTGGTCTCATACCCCAATGCATGAGATTATGTCAATATACTCAATTTAAGATTGTCAATATACTCAATTTAAACTTGATTGGCATTTGGTATTTTTCAGGGTATAATTTAAACTGATTGGCCTAATTTGAATCTGTTTTGTTATTTCTAGGAAACCAGCTACTCTAGAGCACATGTTACAATGTATCTTATTGAGAACACTTGTTGCTGTGACTGCTTCCTTTTACTCTCTTAAAGGTACAGTACACCCACATCTTCAGAATACGTCCCCTCTTAAGAAGAAAAAAAGAACCATCATAATGAAAAGATGGCTTAATTTTTTTCTCTACTTTTTAAACACCTTACCCTCACATGCAGATAGCTTTAATATAAGTTCACCTTAACTTCTTCCCATATGCCTGTATATATAGCATTAAATAAAGACAAATCTAATCTAAATGCTGTCAGTTTAATTCATGATAATGCATCTGTGATTCCATTTTTCCAATCCGCAACATGTACGATTTTTAAATTAAAAGTATGTAACATAAGACTCCAATGAAATAGACTCATATGCTTATCTTTAAAGGGTTCTAAGAATATAAGTGGACTGTGGTCAATGTACACAACCGTCTTCGGCACGTTGTTTGTGACGTACACCTTAAAATGTTGTAAGGCCAGTACCAAACTCAATTGTTATTTTTCGATTGTGGAGTATTTCATTTGGTGGATGTTGATCTTCTTTCAAAAGTAACCAACTGGCTGTTTGATCCCACCCTCATCTTCCTTTAAAAGGTTTTGAAATATTTGCTCTAGCTAAAGCTAGCTTAGTTAATATGACTTTCAAATGGTCAAATGCCTGCTGACATTGTTCTGTTCACCCAAACGTCAGCAAATTAGTTAATGGTGCCACTACACTGCTGAAGTTTGGAACAAAATTCCAATAGAATCCACTGAGTCCTAAGAATCGAAGCACCTCTTTCTTCAAGGTCGATCATGGACATTTCTCGATGCCTTTTGTCTTTGCTTTCCATGGGGTCAACCTTCCATGACCAATGTTATGGTCCAAGAACGTCACCTCTGCTTTCACAAATTTCATTTTATTTAAGTTTATCACCAGTTTTGCTTCTCTGGTCATTCAAAGAGCTCTGCCAACTGTACCATGTGATCAGGACTTACTAAAGATCACTACGTCGCCCAAACAAACTGCACAGTTTGTAAACCCAGCCACAATTCTGTTCATGAGTGTTTGAAATGTGGCAGGTGCATTCATCATTCCAAAGGGCATCACATTATTTCAAGCTCATTTGGGGTTACAAACATGGAAATCTCTTTCGCCAACTCTGATAAAAGTACCTGCCACTAACCACACATTAAGTCCAACTTAGTGATATAACTGACTTGTCCGAATTTCTCGATACTGTCCTCCAATCAAGGAATTATATATGAGTCTGATTTTGTAACGGCTTTGACCTTCCAAAAACCCACATAGAATTGTGGGATCCTTTGGGATCTAAGATGATCAGCAAACCCCACTCGCTCTTCTTGGTTCAATGATGTCCTCATTAAGCATGGTCACCACCTCCATCTGGACCTGTCTGGTTTTGAAAGGATTAAGCCGAGAGGCATGCTGTTTTATCAGAACAATATTTCCTATGGCTACTTCATGTACAATAGCATCAGTCCTCCCCTTCTGATTCTTACATCTGTCATTGTACTGCAGTAACAAATTTTTCAACTGCATTCCATGCTTCTGAGACAGATAGCTTGCTTATTTATCCCACTCCTCAAGCACTTTTTTAAAAAATTTGTTTTGAGGCAAATCAAAATTCATATCATCTGGATTTGAATCCTCACTCTGTGAGGCAGTAACGAACACCTGTTTCTCCAGTTCTTTCTCTCTAGTATAATACGGTTTAACATGTTCACATGACATACTAAATACTTTTTTTTCTAACTGGCATCTTTACAAAATAGTTCACCTGACTCAACTTTTTCTCAATTTGATAATGACCTCTAAACCTGGCTTTAAATTGATCTCCTATCACTGGTAACAGTACTAATATGTTATCTCCTTGGGAAAATGTTCGAGTCTCAGAGCTTTTATCTGCCACTTGTTTCATTCTATACTGTGTCCTCTTTAGGTGCTGCTTAGCTAACCCACCTACTCAATGTAATCTCTCCCTCACCTCCGATTCATAGTCAAAATGTGAGATCTCCAATTTTGGTCCTGTCAATTTTCTTTTAATAAATTCGAAGGGCCTCTCACTTCATGACAGAATATTAACTCAAAGGGAGTGAACTGAGTAGATTTATTTAGGGCAACTCTAATGGCAAACAATAGAAATGGGATACCTTTATCTCAATCATTTGTGTAGTCCTGACTGTATGCTCTCCACATGGTCTTCAAGATCTGATGCCATCTTTCTAAAGCTCCCTGATATTTAGGATGATATGCATGGATTTAAAGTGCTGCATACTTAAGCTATTCATAACCTCCTTGAATAGCCTAGCAGTAAAATTTGACCCTTGATCCAACTGAATCTCTCTGGGTAGCCCATACCATGTGAAGAAAACTACTAACTCCTCAACTACCTTTTTTGCCTTGATACTCTGTAATGGAATTGCCTCCATAAACCTGGTAGACACATCCATTATGGTTAAAAAGTACTGGTTCTCACTTCTGGTTCTCGGGAGGTTACCTACACAATCAATGATAACCCGCAAGAGAGGTTCTTCACTTGTGGGAATTCGCAACAAAGCTGCTGGTTTTATTACTGTCTACAGCTTACCTACCATTTTGCATGTATGATTCGTACAACAAAAGTTAATTACACCCTTGTGAATTCCAGACCAATAAAAATGTTTTTGTACCTTAGCCTGAGTCTTTCGTTCCCTTAAGTGACCTCCTGCAGGCAGTTTATGTGCTGCCCATAACACCTTCTGCCTATATGCTACCGAAAACACAATCTGGTGCACTTCAGCCCATTTCCCCTTTTTGCACTAACCTGCTATGGTCTCCATTTCCACTTCAAGATTCTGTCTTTCAGATAATTACCCTCCTGAGTATTTTGTGTCTTCTTTTCAGAATATGCATTCACATATATCTTTTATTGTCTTGCCTTGCTGTTGCAAGTCTCTTAGACATTCAGGACTAAACACATCTGCCTGACCCTGTTCCTGTTCAGGTTTTTCCTGCACCATTACGTCAAACAGGGTATCTGCTAACTGAATCTCAACTCCTCCAAATTTCTTTTTACTTTTTGCTTCATGTTGTGACTTATAGTAGTGGGATCTGGTTACCATACAGTTTGGGAAAATACCAGGATAATTCTGTCTTTAGTCCTCAGGTTCTTGATCTTCCTTGGGATCTCCATAAAAGGGATGTCACTCTCACCTTGGATCCTGCCAAATCATTCCCAAGGACAAACTTAATTCCTGGAACTGACACACTGTCAATCACTCCCACTGTAACTTCCCTGGACTTGAGTTGGCACTCCAACCTGACCTTACATAGGGGAATGTGACATTTCTGTCCATGTATCCCACAACTTACCACACTCTCGTTTAACAGATCAGGAAGAGTGCATATTTTTGAGGCAGTTATAGTAGCAACCTTTATGCATATACATATGCAAATAATAGCGATACAGCTGTACTTATAGAACATAGAACTTAGAAAAATAGAACGCAGTACAGGCCCTTCGGCCCTCGATGTTGCGCCGACTGATGCCTACCTAACCTACACTAGCCCAATAACCTCCATATGCTTATCCAGTGCCCGCTTAAATGACCATAAAGTGGGAGAGTCCACCACTGCTACTGGCAGGGCATTCCATGAACTCACAACCCGCTGAGTAAAGAATCTACCTCTAACATCTGTCCTATACCCACCACCCCTTAATTTAAAGCTGTGTCCCCTAGTAACAGCTGACTCCATTAGCAGAAAAAGGTTCTCACTGTCAACCCTATCTAAACCCCTAATCATCTTGTACACCTCTATCAAATCTCCCCTAAACCTTCTTTTCTCCAATGAGCCTTTCCTCACAGGATCTTCCTACCATGCCAGGCAACATCCTGGTAAACCTCCTCTGCACTCGTTCCAATGCCTCCACATCCTTCCTATAGTATGGCGACCAAAACTGCACACAATACTCCAGATGAGGCTGCACCAGAGTCTTATACAACTGCAACATGACCTCAGGACTCCGGAACTCAATTCCTCTATCAATAAAGCCCAGTACACCATATGCCTTCTTCACAGCACTATTTACCTGGGTGGCAACTTTCAGAGATCTGTGTACATGGACACCAAGATCCCTCTGCTCATCCACACTACCAAGTAGCCTACCATTAGCCCAATAATCCATCTTTTTGTTACTCCTACCAAAGTGAATGACTTCACACTTAGCTACATTGAACTCCATTTGCCACCTTTCTGCCCAGCTCTGCAACTTATCTATATCCCACTGTAACCAGCCACAGCCTTCTTCGCTGTCCACAACTCCACCGACTTTCATGTCATCCGCAAACTTGCTCACCCAGCTTTCAAGCCCCTCCTCTAGGTCATTTATAAAAATGACAAACAACAATGGTCCCAAAACAGATCCTTGTGGAACACCGCTAGTAACTGCACTCCAAGATGAACCTATACCATCAACTACTACCGTCTGTCTCCTTCCAGCCAGCCAATTCCTAATCCAAACCTCTAATGCACCCTCAATGCCATACCTCTGTATTTTTTGCATTAGCCTGCCATGGGGTACCTTATTGAACGCCTTGCTAAAATCCATATACACCACATCTACTGCTTTACCCTCGTCCACTTCCTTGGTCACCTTCTCAAAGAACTCAATAAGGTTTGTGAGGCACGATCTGCCCTTCACAAAACCATGCTGACTATCCTTGATCACATTATTCCTATCCAGATGTTCATAAATGCTATCCCTTACAATTCTCTCTAAGACTTTGCCCACAACAGAAGTGAGACTCACTGGCCTATAGTTACTCGGGCTATCCCTACTCCCCTTCTTGAACAAGGGGACCACATTCGCTATCCTCCAGTCTTCTGGCACTATTCTCGTAGACAACGACGACATAAAAATCCAGGCCAATGGCTTTGCTATCTCCTCCCTAGCTTCCCCGAGGATCCTAGGATAAATGCCATCAGGCCCAGGGGACTTATCTATTTTCACCCTTTCCAGTATTCCCCAGACCTCTCCCCTACATACCTCAAGGCCATCCATTCTAATCACTTGTGACTCAATATTCACATCAGCAACAGTGTCCTGTTCCTGAGTGAATACTGATGAAAAGTATTGATTTAGTGTCTCTCCAATCTCCTCCGCCTCCACGCACAACTTCCCACTGCTATCCTTGACTGGACTGATACCTACCCTAGTCATCCTTTTATTCCTGACATACAGTTATGGGCAACTGTAATCTGCATATAAATTAGGTAAATCAAATTGGTAGCAATATGACAGAGGAGGAGTTCGTGGAGTGCATACAGAATTGTTTTATGAATCAATACACTGAGGAAGCAACAGGGTATTAGGTATTGAGAAAGGAATAATTGTCGATCATGTTTAGCATGGCTCTTAAAGAAGGGTGACCACAATAGGTTAGAATTCTGCATTTAAACAGTGAGTGATGTCGTTTTCTTGGAGACGAAGACCAGAAAAGGAAGTAAATTGTAATGGCATGAAATATGAACTAGTTACGATAAATGTGGATCAGTATTTAAATGGATGTTGGGAGATAACATTAAATGACAAACATTTAAAGAGTGCATAGACTACCTCCAAAAGTAATTCATCCCAGTCTGGCTTTAAAAAAAGGAAACATAGTCAAACCAGACAAAAAGAGGAAAATGACAGTTAGTGTTAAATCCACGGAAAAAGCATACAAATTGGCATTATAAAGAAACAGACCTGAGGATTTGGAACAGTTTAGATTTCAGCAAAGGGATTGATGAAGAGGGAGGAAATAGAGTACAGGAATAAGCTTGCAATAACAATACAATCAATTTTTAAAAAAATGTTCGCTCACAGAATGTCGGTGTCACAGGCTAGGCCAGAAATTATTGCACATTCCTAATTGTCCAGAGGGCTTGTAAGAGTCAATTTCATTGCTGTGGGCTGGAGTCACCTGTAGGCCAGACTGAGGAAACACAATGGTTTCCTTCCCTAAAGGATATTAGTGAACTAGTTAGGTTTTCCTTGACGATCGATAGCGGTTTAATGATCATCATTGGACTCTTGAATCTAGATCGATAGCAAAAATATCCATAAGTCTGTGAGGAAAAAAGATTAGTAAAGATGAATATATGGTCGGAAACAGATGGCAGACCAAATAAATATGTACTTTAGGTTTGTCTTCACAAAGAATGACACAAATAGCATCACAAACGTTAGGGAATCATGGAGTCTAATGGAAAGGATGAATTGAAAGAAATCATTCGAGAAGCGAACTTGAAAATAAAAGGGATTTAAGTTAGATAAATCCACAGAGACTGGTAATATTCATCTGAGGAACTTAGAAATTGGCCTTAGAGATAACAATAGTGGTTAGTTTCCAAAATTCTGTAGACTCTCTGAAAAGTTCCTCTGGATTGGACAATAGCTAACATTTAAGGAGGGAGGCAGAAAGAAAACAAGGAATGAGCATGATATTATTGGTTGGAAGAGTCCATAATAAAAGACGTAATATCATACTATTTGGAAGATAGTTAGGAGAAAGTGAGGACTGCAGATGCTGGAGATCAGAGCTGAAAAATGTGTTGCTGGAAAAGCACAGCAGGTCAGGCAGCATCCAAGCAGCAGAACGTCAATTCTCTCGCTCTCGAGTGGAGTTGATAAGACTGAGACAGGAGATGTGGTTTACTTGGACATTCAGAAAGCTCTAGATGAGGTCGCATGTAAGAGCTCAGCATGCACTATGGGAGACTGGAGATCATGATCAAGAACTGACATGGATCGAGAACTGGTCGGCAACCAGCATGTAGTCTCAGAAGAATGGTATTACAAACCGATAAAGGTCTAAGCCCTCTGATAATTAAACCGAAACACCACCCCAATTTGCAATGGTGCGAGTAGAGTTCCCTTGCAGTAATGAAACCTGAAGCACCCAGAGAAAAGCACCCTGTTAAAAAAATGGTTAAATGAAAGGAATCCTTGATGTTCACTTTCGGAGTAACAAGTAACAATTTATTTATTTAACCCTAACAGTAAACAAATTAACTGAACAATTGCTCCCTAACTACATCCCATTCCATAACTAAACTAAATTCTATTGGAATGCTGTTTCAATAACACAGGTCCCACTTATATAAGGAGAAAGTGAGGTCTGCAGATGCTGGAGATCAGAGCTGAAAATGTGTTGCTGGAAAAGCGCAGCAGGTCAGGCAGCATCTAAGGAACAGGAAATTCGACGTTTCGGGCATAAGCCCTTCATCAGGAATGAAGAAAGTGTGTCCAGCAGGCTAAGATAAAAGGTAGGGAGGAGGGACTTGGGGGAGGGGCGATGGAGATGTGATAGGTGGAAGGAGGTCAAGGTGAGGGTGATAGGCCAGGGTGGGGTGGGGGCGGAGAGGTCAGGAAGAAGATTGCAGGTTAGGAGGGCGGTGCTGAGTTCGAGGGAACCGACTGAGACAAGGTGGGGGGAGGGGAAATGAGGAAACTGGAGAAATCAGCACAAGCAATAAGAAAACAATAAATTAAAACTCAGTCTCTCAAAGTTCCAAAATGGTCCTCTTGTTCTATGCTGATCCTCTTTCTGAAATGCATCTCTTCATCAGATTCTTGTGACAGGACTATTCTGTCCGTGATTTCTGCTGTCTTAAATGTTAGCAAATGTGATGTGCTACATTTTATCAATAGATGGTGCTTTTTTTAGAGAGTGTGGAGAGTTCCTGTGAGAGCCCAGTATTTACTTCTCCAATGGTGGGCTTGCTGTCTCTTCAGATAGCAGTTGGCTCTCTCTAACTTGCAAGTGCCCTCTTCTTTATACCCGTGATGACATATTAATTTGTGGTCAATTGGTAGTCAAAACCAACAGATTTAAAATTAATTGGATGTTGTTATCTTGGGCCTAGTTGACCTTAATTGACTAATTCAAGCTGGTTGTCTTAACATCAAAATAAGCTTAGGATGCCAATCACAAAGTCAATTGATACATATGTTCAACTTTAGAACTGAGTGTCTTCTGCAACTCCTTGCAGACACTTTTTTAAAAATCTCCAAGCTTTGAAAAGCATATAATCTTGTAAAGAAACCATGGTCTCTTCCCTTGTATCACATTTACAAACAAATTCTAGCTTCCTGACTTCGAGTTCAGGAGTAGTATACATAACTTTGTGACAAATGAGTCTCTTTCTAAGTGGCAGGCAGTGAATAATGGGCTTCTGCAGGAATCAGGGATAGCTGTTCATGAGAAAACTGATTTAGATCAAGAAATGCATGTCACATCTCCAAGTTTTTCACATTATTGGGGGAATTTGAGCAGGTGAGAGGGTGCAAAGCAGATTGACCTGGATGTTGCACAAATTCGAGACTGTCTGTTATGAAGAGACATCAGACAGACTGGGGGTGTTTCTTCAGAGCAGAGAAGATTGAAATGGGGCATAATGTATATAATAATGAGGAAAATGGATAAGGGTAGAAAGGAAGAAACCTATCTGCTTGATGGATGGATTAATGACCAGGAGCCTAGATTGGTGACTGAATGTATGAGGTATGAGGATAAACTTTGTTCACCCAGTGGGTGTTGAGAATCTGGAACTCACTACTTGCAAGGTTGGGAGAGGAAGAAACTCTCAGAAAATTTCAGAAGTATTTAGATGTGCACTTTTGATTCAATGGCATAGAAAATTATGTGGCAGATGCTGGAAAATCAGATTAGAATGGTTAGCTGACTGGGCCGGTGTGATGGATTGCAGGGCTTTTTTTCTGTGCTGTAGACCTCTAAGACCTTTGTTTGGGAATGAATTCCCTTCAAGTCACTCACCATCCTGACTTGGAAATACATCACTGTTCTTTCAATGCTTATATCAAAATCCTGAATCCCACCCCAACACAATTGTGGGTCTACCTATAGCTTATGGATTGCAGGGTTTCAAAAGAACAGCTCGACACCACATTCTCAAAGGCAGCTCAGGACAGGAAATATGTGTTGGTCCAGCCAGTGATGCCCATGTCCCATGAGTGAATTAAACATATTCAAGGGCAAGTAGAAATATGGAGTTGAAGACTAAACTTGATCTTTTTAAGACTCAAGATGCCAAATGTGACTACTACCATTCCTATTTCATATGTTCACTATACCTTCTACAAAAACACACCTCACTAGGAATGTTATATTCCCTCGAATTTAGAAGATTAAGGACTTTTTTTTTCAGCAGCAGCAGCAACTAAAAGAATGGGAACTTGGACCAGAGGCCTGCCAGGATCGATGAGTCACTGATTTGAGCTTTTATATTTGAAATCAGAGAGCAGAGGTTTCTGGGAAAGGAGGGACTTCTTCCTTTCGTTTCCATTCAGCTATATTAGTCAGTGCTTTCTAATCCCGAGACCCTACCTTTGTAGGGCCTCCTACCCAACCAGTTCCTCTAACCTTAAAGACTAGGGACACATTAAGTAAGTGTCTCTTCTTTTTTACTTTGTGATAAGGGGACGAGTGGGGATGGCAGTGCAGGGGGAGCAATGTTCTTTGAGGTGAAGGATGCCATTGGTGACCCATCCATGTGCATCTGCAGGAAGTGCACCTAACCCTCGCTCCTCCAAGACCCTGTTAGGGAACTGGAGTGAGAGCTGGATGAATGTAGCATCATTCAGGAGGCTAAAGTTGTGATAGATAAGAGTTTCAGAGAAGTAGTTACTCCAAGGCATGAAGAAAGCTGGGTGACTTCAAGCGGGGAGAAAATATTCAGTGGAGGGATCCCCTGTGGTCGTTCCTCTGAAAAAATATGTATACCGTTTTGGACACTGTTGAGGGGGACGACTTACCAGTGGGGCCCAGGACTCTGGCACAGAGCCTGTCCATGTTGCACAGAATGGAAGGAGGAAAAGGAGGACAGTATTAGTCATTGGGGACTCAGTAGTTAGAGGATCAGATAGAAGGTTTATTGGGAACGAATGAGACTCACAGTTGGTGTGTTGCCTCCCAGGTGCCAGTGTCCGTGACGTCTTGTATCGTACCTTTCGGGTCCTGAAGGGAGAGGGTGACCAACCTCAAGTCGCAGTCCATGTAGGTACCAATGACATAGGTAGAATTAGGGACAGGGATGTAAGGCAGGATTTCAGGGAGCTAGGGTGGAAACTGAGAGCTAGAAAAAACAGAATTGTCTCTGGATTGTTACCCGTGCCACGTGATAGCGAGGCAAGGAATAGGGAGAGATATCAGCTGAACACATGGCTGTAAGGATGGTGCAGGAGGGAGGGTTTCAGGTACATGGATAATTGGGGCTCATTCTGGAGAAGGTGAGACTTGTACAAACAGGGCGGTCTTCACTTGAACCAGAGGGATACTAATATCCTGGGTGGGAAATTTTCTGGTGTCATTCAGATGAGTTTAAACTAGCTCTGTAAGGGGATGTGAACCGGAGTAATAGTTGCAGTGCAGAGGGAATTGAGAGTAGGGAGGACAGGGATAGCATTTCAAGTTCACAGGAATGTGCTAGCAGACAGTAAGCTGGTTTGAATTATGTCTTTTTCAATGCCAGAAGTATCTGAAATAAGGTAAGTGAGCTTGCAGCATGGATATGTACCTGGGACTTCGATGTTATGGCCATTTCAGAGACATGGATAGAGCAAGGTGAGGAATGGGTGTTGCAGGTTCCAGGGTTTAGATCTTTAATATCCTATGCATGTGCAGTAATCAGGCAAGATTCGAGTTTCTTTGTTCATTGGTTTATTCGATCATTTGACTGAGGAACAGGAGTAGGTTACTCAGCCCTTCAAGCATGCTCTTCCACTTAATAAGATCGTGGATTAGAATCAGATTTCAAGCTCAACTCTGTGCCTGCATATCCATGATAATCATCCATCGCCTCGATAATCAAGAATCTATCTGCCTCTGCCTTAAAAATAATTAAAGATTCTGCATCCACTGACCTTTGAGGAAGGAAAATCTAAGGCTCTCAACTCTCTGAGATTAAAAAATAGTTTAGATATATCTGCTTTAATTTAAAAGTCACAAAATACCAGTTATATTCCAACAGGTTTATTTGGAAGTCCAAGCTTGCGGAGCACTGCTCCTTCATCAGGTAGCTGCCTGGCAAAAGAACAGCGCTCCAAAAATGTGTACTTCCAAATAAACCTATTGGACCAAAACTTGATGTCATTCATAATTACCCAATTACAGGTTATGGTTATTTTATCACAATCCAACAAACTTTCATTCAATTTTGTCCTATTTTAAATTTATTTTACAGACAAATGAAATGCTGTGATTTACAGAGAAGAAGTTCAAATCAAGCATCACATCAAGAACTGTCAACAATGCTCGATTCTGAGGGGCTGAGTTTCATCAACTTTTGAACATGGATGGAAAAAGCATTGTTCACCATGAAGAGAATCCACACATGTGTTCTATATTTGGATGAGATTTCAGTCAATCATCAGGCCTGCTGAGACACAAATGCAGTCACAATAGGGAGAAACCATGGAAATGTCTGGATTGTGGGAAGAGATTCCATTACCCATCTGAGCTTACCAATAATTGTGCTGGGATACTGGAGAGAGACCATTGATGTGCCCTCAATGTGGGCAGGGATTCACTCATCCATCCACTTCAAACATCAGCGGGTTCGCACTGGTGAGAGTCGATTCATCTTTACTAAATGTATGCAGGGATTCACTCAGTCATCCCAACACACCAGCGAGTTCAGTGGGGAGAGGTTGTTTAACTACTCTGAGAGTGGGAAGGGATTTCATTTGCTCATCCAACCTGCTGACACACCTCAAGTTCACCAGTAAATGCAATGATTGAATTTTGCTGTTCATCATATCCAGGCCTCAATCATGTTCAAGGGACTCTGTTGCTGCTAATGTTAATAAACTCAAGAATGGCTGTGTATATTCTGCATGTCAGATAGAATACCTTTGTTTTACATAAACAGTGTGTTGAGTCTCTTAAATGTCTCTAATATGAGATTGTTCTTTTTCAAGAATGTGGAGAGACAAGTGAGTGGAAAAGCACAGACATACACAATGAGAGTGATTGTGAACTATCTATGAAAAGTATTTTGTCTAAGTCATAGCCTGAGTTGGCGAACTCAGACATGTGTTCTGTATGTCGACAAGGATTCAACTGATTGTCCAACCTAGGGAAAGACAAGACCAGGGAATTCATGGAGAAACAGTGGAATTGTGAGAACTATGGGAAGGGGTTCAATGACCAATCCCAGCTGGAGATTCACCAACGCAGTCACACCAGAGAGAAGCTGTTCATCTGTCCCATATGGGGGAAAGAATTTATATTGTCATCAATGTTTCATAACCACCATAGGATTCACACCGTTAACCTGCTCTGTGTGTGGGGTTTAATTTCTGTCCCAGCTGCTGAGGCACCATTTGGGCCACATTGATGAAAGGCTGGTTAACTGATCTGATTGTGAAAAGAGATAAAAAAAAATCTACAGATGCTGGAATCCAAGGTAGACAAGCCGGAGGCTGGAAGAACACAGCAAGCCAGGCAGTATCAGGAGGTGAAGTAGTCGAGGTTTCGGGTGTAACCCTTCTTCAAGACTAGGGGTGGGTGTAGGGGAACTGCAGATAAAGGGGTGGCGAGGGTAGAGTGGTGAAGTGGGGATAGTGAAGATAGGTAGATGGTATGACCTGGCTGGTTAATGGGATGGATGTATCCGATTGGTGGCAGGGAGCAGTGGAAGGGAGGTGGAGGCTTGGGAAGGGAGTCGGGGGATGAGGAGGGAGTTTATTTGAAATTGAAGAACTCAATATTGAGTCCTCTGGGTTGTAGAGTGTCCATTTGGAAGATAAGGTGTTGTTCCTCCAATAGGGGCTGAAGTTTGTTTTGGCAATGGAGGAGGCCAAGGATGGTCATGTCAGAAAGGGAATGGTTGGGATAATTGAAATAGCAGTGGCTGGGTGGTCCAGTCGGCACTGGTGGAACTGGCTGCAATGGTCAGTCAACCATTCCCAAAGTTTACCATTGGTCTCCCCAATGTAGAAAATACCACATCAAGAGCACCTGGTGCAGAGAGGCAGGTGAACCTCTGTCTCACCTGGAAGAACTGTTTCGGACCCCAGATAAGGGTGAGAGGGGTTGTTTACCACCAGCTTTTGCATTTTTTATGGTTGCAGGGGAAGATATGTGGGGGATTCGTTGGCGATACTGTCAGAGCTGGTTGGGGAGGGGAAACTGTTCTTGGTGGTGGGGTCTATTTGGAGTTGGTGGACATATTTAAAAATGATGCATTGGATGTGGAGACTGGTCGAGTGGTAGGTGAGGACGGGGGACTCCATCTTTATTGTTATGGGGGCGTGGTTTAGAATTGTGGTGCAGGAATGGAGGTGATGCAGTGGAGGACTGTCTGGATGAAGAAGTGAGGAAGTTGACTCATAGTTTCTTTGCTAGACATAAGAGTTAAAATACATTGTGTGGCATGCAAAACAAATTGGCACCCCTGACAGGGTATCACACTGAGACTGAAGCCTATGGAACCTAATATTTCATCAGGTCTTACCTGAGCTGGTTGCTAAGAGGACATCTGTCCCATGCAAAGGCCAGGAATTCAAGAAAATCAAAGGCAATAGAAAGGTCTAAAGTGACCTGTTATTTAAAAGATAAAGCCAACAGGTGTTCATTCCTGAACAAGCAAACAACTGTTTCCTTTATGTGTGTCATGTGTGTGTATTCTTAGTTGGATAGTAAGCTAAAATATATTAGTGAGGCAATATATTAGTCAAAAATATGTGTAAAAATTTGTAGTAATGATGAAACCTCACCAGGATCCCGAGGACAGAAATATTGGGATGATTTTAGGAAAACTCATGGCAAGCCGGCTTTCAAACTTGAGAAGGTCACAGTGATACTATACTGCCCAGGACAATTATTAGAGACATAGCAGGATTTAACAAAAAACACTCATAAGGAACAGGAGGATGCAAAAAGCGGAAATTATGTAGTTAATGGTAAAAGAAATCCAGCTCAGAACAAGAGAAGTCCGGCAAACCTGCTCCACATAAAGCAATTCCAAACCCAGTGTGAAAGATTATCACAAGGCACTCAGTGGACAGTGTCAGCTAAAGAGGTTGCTGAGAAGGAAGCGAGTCAATTGAGATTTACAATCAGCAGTCAAAGTAATGCACTATGCAAACAGGGAGAAGGACCAGATAGCTGCAGATCATTCTACTTGCCTGCAAAAGATCGAGAAATTGAAAGGCCAACTCTCAATCCCCAATGGACTAATATATAAGTATGGATAAGTCAGAAAGGAAGGAGATGGAGAAGATTTAGACTGGGATGAGCTCAGAAAAAATGTGCAGCAGTACGCCATGTGCACAGAGGATTGGAGTCTGCCACCACCCTTCCCCAAGGAATTTACTCCTTCAGTGGTCCTGAGGATATCCCCTGCCACAATGAACCAGATGACCAGTGAGAGATTGGTCTGGGACTCTGAAGCCCCCACAATTGCATACAACACCACATTTATAGCAGGAGAGTTAGCAGAAATTGTGAAAATGTTTCCTGATTTTGAGACATTGGTTGATCCACTTAAATGCTTTGAAAGGATCAGAAATAAATTATTTTTCATGGGTTAGGTGACAGAGAAGAAGTAAAACTCATCGTAATGTGTCTAAGTCAGTTTGCAATCCCAGCCACAGTACATGTAGGAGATAGAACCCTCACTAATCTGAAAAGGTCATTTCTAACAGCGGTTGTGTACAAAGATGGAGACCCTAGAAATAGGTTAAGCAAGAGCAGACAAAGGATAGGGGAACTCGTAATTTCCTTTGCCAGTCTTTTATGGGTGCACTTTACAGGAGTCTATGGATATTTAAAGAGGGGTCAGTTATCCGAGGCCAACTCAGCTAAGTGGGCTCAGACTTTAGTTTCCTATGCCACTGAAGTGAGCAGGAAGACGTGTGAATTTTGATACTGCTAAGCCAACCCACAATGAGGCATGGATTCTGTGGAGAATGTCGTGGATATGGGAGTAAGAATCCCATGAACTTAACAAGAACAAAACAAATAAAGGAGGAAAAATGTTTTATTTCCAAACCTCCAACCAGGATCTGTTGCGGAGGAATGAAGGAATGCAGGGGCGGAGGGATCTCTTATCAAAGCAACTCAGCTCCAACTTACACAGCTATAGGGAAAGATTGAGGGGCACAGCAGGGGAGCACGTGGCAGCCAGTGTGGTGCTACCACTGTGGGCGAACAAGGCACTATGCATGAGAATGTAGAGCCCATGCACAACCTCACTTATAGCTGCAGGTGTGGTTTGGTGGGAGCATTTCATATTGCATGATGGGAAAAAATGGTCAACTCTTGAATTATAAATCAGCAAGTTAAACAGGACTGTAGAAAAAGGTCAGAAACAGCTTTCAGGGCCAAGCTGAATGTAAACACATCCTACAAGATTGGTGAAACTTTAATAATCTTCTTAATTGCTCCTTGTATATTTAAACTGCACATTTTTGCATAAACAAAACACCCATACAACAGAAACAGATTTTGGAATCACGCAAATGATTAATGTTTTGAAAAACCAATAACGCAAAGGTTCAGTGCTGCAGATGGTGTATATTTCATGATAATCTGTAATTTCTCACCACATTTTAAAGTATATTTCTCACCACATTTTAGGGGGCGGCACGGTGGCACAGTGGTTAGCACTGCTGCCTCACAGCGCCAGAGACCTGGGTTCAATTCCCGCCTCAGGCGACTGTCTGTGTGGAGTTTGCACGTTCTCCCCGTGTCTGCGTGGGTTTCCTCCGGGTGCTCCGGTTTCCTCCCACAGTCCAAAGATGTGCGGGTCAGGTGAATTGGCCATGCTAAATTGCCCGTAGTGTTAGGTAACGGGTAAATGTAGGGGTATGGGTGGGTTGCGCTTCGGTGGGTCGGTGTGGACTTGTTGGGCCGAAGGGCCTGTTTCCACACTGTAAATCTAATCTAATCTATATAATGTTACTGTTTTCTTTGTAAAGGCACACAAAAAAACTTTGAGAGTGCTGGGATCCTTTGATGTCTCTCTCTCTCTTATGTTATTCAGGCAGAAACCCTGCATGTAGTATTTCTTTTAATAAAGACTCAACATCTTTCAGTGTAAGGTTGTTTTTGAATCTTTCTCTAAGTGTTGAGTTTGCTCCCCCAGTTCCCTGCTGTGATGGCACAGTGGCTCAGTGGTTAGCACTGCTGCCTCACAGCACCAGGGCCCCCAATTTGATTCCAGCCTCGGGTAATTGCCTGTGTGCAGTTTGCACGTTCTCCTTATGTCTGTGCGGGTTCCCTCTGGGTGCTCTGGTTTCCTCCCACAATCCAAAGATGTGCAGGTCAGGTGAGTTGGTCCACGCTGAATTTTCCATAGTGTTAGGTGCATTAGTCAGAGGAGGGTGGGTTATTGTTCGGAGGGTCGGTGTGGACTTGTTGGGCTGAAAGGCCTGTTTCCACACTGTCGGGAATCTAATCTAATCGAAATCTAATTCAACACAAGAACCACTGACTGCAGCGGGACCAAAGGGTGATGCAGAGAGTTATCAACTACCGCTAGAAGGCCCAATTCATCAGATTGTGGTCCATACCATGGACACTAGCCAACACAGATAAGACCATAAGACATAGGAGCAGAAGTTTGACCATTCACCCCATCAATTTGTTTCACCATTCAATCACGGCTGATATTTTTTTCATCCCCTTTCTCAAACTTTCTCCCCATAGCCCTTGATCAGCATGACAAAATACAGCATACCTATCTTAATCTTCAATATACTCAATGACATGACCTCCACAACCTTCGATGGCCGTGAATTCCATAGATTCACCACTCTCTGATTGAAGAAGGTTCTCCTTTTCTCTGTTCTAAAAGGTCTTCCGTTTACTCTGTGCCCTCAAGTCCTATTCTCTCCTACCAATGGAAACATTTTCTCAACATTCACACTGTTCATACCATTCAATATTCTCTATGCTTCAGTTAGTTACCCCCTCATTTTCCTAAACGCCAATGAGTATAGACCCTGATCCCTCAAATATTCCTCATTTGTTAAGCTGTTCATTCCTTGGACCATTCTCGTGAACCTCCTCTGAACATGCTCCAGAGTCAATACATCCTTCTTGAGATATGGGGACCAAAACTGTGCACTATACTACAAATGTGGCCTGACCAGAGTCTTCTAGTGCCTCTGATATACATTCTTGTTTTTATGTCCTCTCAAAATAATTCCATTTGCCTTCCTAACTACTGACTCAACCTTTGCCTTGAGAGAATATTGGACTAAAACTCCCAAGTCTCTTTGCACTTCAGAATTCTGAATTTTCTCTCCATTATGAACATAGTCCATGCCTAATAAAGTACATCACATGACATTTTCCCATGTTGTACTCCATCTGCCACTTCTTTCTCCACTCTCTTGCCTCTCTTAAATTCTTCTTTAGTGTCGCACCCTCCTCATTGCTATCTTCCCTCCACCTATCTTTGTATCATTTAAAACTTAGCCAGGATGCCCTCAGTTCCTTCATCTAGATCGTTAATGCATAAAGTGAAAAGTTGTGGTCCCAACACTGAGCCTTGCAGAGCGCCACTTGTAACCGGCTGCCATTCTGAGAAGAACCTCATTCTCTTCTTGCATGCCAGACAGCCATGTTTCTATCCAGGCCAGCACATTGCCTGTAATATTATGGGCCCTTAGCTTACCCAATAGCCTCCTGTGTGGCACCTTGTCAAAGATCTTCTTGAAGTCCGGGTTGATATCGTTCATTGGCTTTCCTTGATCTAGCAGATTTTTCAGGTTTGACCTCCCCTTGATTAAACCATGCTGACTTTGCCCTATGTTACCTTATGCTTCTAAATATTCAGAAATCTCGTACTTCGCTATAAATTCTAGAATCTTATCCACAATCAAGATTAGGCTCATTTGTAATTTTCCATCTTTTACCTTCCTTTTTGAGCAGAGGTGTTGCGTTAGTGATTTTGCAGTCCTTTGGGACCCTCTCTGATTCTGGTTACTGTTGAAAGATGCCCATTCATGCCTCCATCATCTCTTTACCTACCTCCCTTAGAGCTCTGGGGAGTAGTCCATTTGGCCTGGGATATTAATCCGATTTCAGGCTATTCAGCTTTTCTTGCACCTTCACTTGGTATGGCCAAAATGCTCAGCTCTGCCCCCTCACTCCTGTGAATTTTTCAGAAATATGTCTTCCAAAGTAAAGACTTATGCAAAGTAATTATTCTGTTCATCAGCCATATCCGTGTTCACCACTACTAGCTTCCTGGTGTCATTTTCCATTGGCTCAACGTCCACTTCTCCCCCGCTTTTGCCGTCTTTTGCCCTTTATATATCTAAAGAAACTCTTGCAGTCTTCCTTTATATTACTGGCTAGTTTATCCTCATATTTAATCTTCTACCTCTTTATTTCCTTTTTTGTTGCCTTCTGCTGCTCTTTGTAAGCTTCCCAATCCTCTGGTTTCCAACTGCCTTCACCATATTATAGCTTTCTGCTTTGCTTTTATGCTATTCCTGACTTTCCATGTACCATGCTTCCATTTCCTCAGGATAACTCTTTGATGTGTCTCCTGAATTATTCCCAGAAATTCTTACCATTTCTGTTCCACTGTCTCTCTTGCTGTGTTCCTCTCCCAGTCAATTAGAGTCATAGAGTCAATTCTACCCAGCTCCTCCCTCATGCCTCTGTTGTTGCCTTTATTCAGCTGTAATACCGTTACTTCTGATTCTATCTTCTCCCTGTCAAATTGCAGAGTGAATTCAGTCATGTTAGGATCACTGCCTCCTAAGTGTTCCTTCACCTTAAGCTCCCTTATCAAATCTGTCTCATTGTACAGCATTAAATCCAGCATTGCCTATTAGCTAATGGGCTCCATCACAAGCTGCTTCAAAAACCCATCTCATAGACATTCTACAAATTTCTTTAACAAAATAGAACAATATAGCGCAGTACAGGCCCTTCGGTCCTTGATGTTGCACCAACCTGTGGAACCAATCTGAAGCCCATTCAACCCACACTATTCTATTATCATCCATATGTTTATTCCAATGACCATTTAAATGACCTTAAATTTGGCGAGTCTACTACTACTACAGGCAGGGTGTTCCAAGCTCCGACTACTCTTTGAGTAAAGAAACTACCTCTGACATCTGTCCTACATCTATAACCTCTCAATTTAAAGCTATGTCCCCTCATGCTGTCTATCACCATCCGAGGAAAAGGGCTCTTACTCTCACCCGATCCACTTCTCTGATAATCTTGTATGTCTCTACTAAGTCACCTCTTAACTTTCTTCTCTGTAATGAGAACAGCCACATATCCCCCCTCTACCTTCCCTCTCTACCAGGCAACATCCTGGTATATTCCCTCTGCATCCTTTCCAGTGATTCCACATCCTTCCTATAATGTGGCGACCAGAACTATACACAATACTCTAAGTATGGCCACATACTTTTTTGCATTTTGTCTCGATTTTTCTTGGAATATACTTCCAACCTAAGTTCCCCAGTCCACCAGCATATTGAAATACTCCATGATCAATGTAACTTTGATTTTCCTATGCATCTTTGCCATTGCTTGATGAACATTGCGTTCAAGCTCTGACTACTGTTTAGAGGCCAAAATGTTATTTTTACCTTCGCAGTTCCTAATTTCTGCTGACATAGATTCTGCACCATCTGATGCTACTTTGTTTCTTATAATTGATTTCATTTCATTTTTTACTGATAAGACATCCCACCCCGTTTGCCTACCTGCCTATCTTTTCGATAGGATGCATATTCTTGAATATTCAGCTTCCAATTCTGATCCCCTTGCAGCCACATATCTGTAATGCCCACATCAGACCTGCCAATCTCGATCTGCCCCACGAGCTCAATTGCCTTATACCTTCTACTGTGTGCATTCAGATATTTCTTTAATAAAAGTCTCACTTCACATTGTCGTTCCTTTATCCAGTGTGCTTGATACTTGAATGCTAACCCTTTCCAAACACTGTTCTATTTGTGTCTGTGCTGGAGATTTTAATAAACTCTGATTTCTGCACTGTTACCTTCTCTTATAATTTGTGTTTTCTAATTTCCTCTATAACTGATCCATCAGCCCCCATTTGGTTTAAAACACTGCCTACAAGTTATACGATTCACTAGGACTCTGATCTGAATGTGATTCAGATGAAGTCCATTGCATTGGAACAGACCCCTTCTTCTAATGTCACATGAATTCATTTCTCCCACCTGCTTAATCTTATTGACCTGGCGGTAATTAGCTTGTGGCCCAGGTAGTAATCCAGAAATTAATACCTTTTTAGTTCTTTTTTTAAAATTTAGTTCTTAGCTGTTCATACTCCTTTAGCAGAACTTCTGCCCTAGTTTTATTCATGATGTTGTTATCTATGGACCACAACCACTGGATATTTACCCTCACACTCCAAGTTCCTCTGAAGCCCAGCTGAGATATCCCGAAACCAATCACCAGGCAGGCAGCTCAACCTTTGCCATTCTTGATTCAGGTCGCAGAGAAAAGTATTTATGCTTCACAACATATGATCCCAAATACAACAACATTTCTCTTCTCATCACCCATTTCAATGGTTGCCTGCATGAGATGATGTGGTCAGTTGGGTTATCCTCCCTGCTGTCCCCATTCCCCCACTTCTAACCTATGAGGTATCTGCATTATTGCATAACTCAGAGAGTCTCTCTCTCACAGCAACCCCAGGTCATCTCCTCTGCCCTAAAGCTCTTACTCTATGCTACTTTCTCCCCACCCCCACCCCCTCTCAATTATCTCTCCACTCTGCAGGCACCCTATTCCTGATGAAGGGCTTTTGTCCAAAACGTCGATTTTCCTGCTTCTCGGATGCTGCCTGACCTGCTGTGCTTTTCCAGCACCACTATAATCTAGAATCTGCATAACTGCATCAGGCCTCTGCAACATGAAATAGAATAAAGCAGGTAAATTTAGAATACAGATGGAGAATATGAACATAAAAGCTAACATGAGTGTTCCGTGCTGGAACATTGTAGTCTACAATAGAATGAGGAATTGAAAACTAAGTAGACTGGAAACAAATATTTTATGGTGGGACAGTTGAGGAATCATGGAGGACTTTCAAAGCAATGTTTCAAAGTGCTCAGCAAAAGTGTATTCCAGTAAAAAGGAAGGACTGTTAAAAAAAAAGGGTAACCTGCCATGGGTGTCTAAGGAAATAAGAGAGGCTATCAAACGAAGTGGCAAAAACAAACAGCATGAAACCAGAAGCCTGGGAAAACTTTAAAGGTTAACAGAAAGCCACAAAAAGAGCTGTAAAGAAAACTAAGATGGAACATGAGAAAAAAAACAGCACAGAATATAAAGACAGATAGCAAACATTTCCATAAATATGTTAAATGAAAAAAAAGTGCCTAAAGCAAGCATTGGTCCTTTAGAGGATGAGAAGGGGAATTTAGTTACGGTATATGGTGAAATAGCTGAGACATTAGCAGGTATTTTGTATCGGTCTTCACAGCGGAGGACACTAATAACATGCCAGTGATTGACAAAGAGATGAAGGTAGGTGAGGACCTGGAAACACTTACTAATACGGAAGAGGTAGAGTTGGACAAGCTAATGGAGATAAGGATTGATAAGTCTCCTGAACCTGATGGAATGCATCTGAGGGTACTAAAAGAGATGGAGGGAGAAATAGCAGGGGCACTGGCGGTATTCTTCCGAAATTTGCTGGACTCTCAGGCAGTTCCAGCAGATTGGAAAATAGCAAATGAGACACCACTGTTTTAAAAAGGAGGCAGACAAAAGCTGGGAAATTTATAGACCGATTAGCTTGACCTCTTGTAGTTGGGAAGGTGCTTGATTCCATTACCAAGGAAGAAGTAGCAAGGCATCTCATTAGAAATGATTTCATTGGGCAGGCGCAGCATGGTTTCATGAAGGGCAGGTTGTCCTTGACAAATCTTTTCAAATTCTGTGAAGACATTACGAGCAGGTTGGACAATAGGAACCCAGTGTATGTGGTGTACCTAGATTTCTAAAAGACCTTCCACAAGGTGATGCACAAGAGACTACTGCATGAGATAAGGATGCATGGTTTTATGGGTAAAGCATTAGCATGGATAGAGGATTGGTTGACTAACAAGAAGCAAAGAATGGGGATAAATGAGGGCTATTCTGTCCGTCAGTCAGAGTGGCGTGCTTCAGGGATCGGTATTGGGACCAGAATTATTTATAATTTATATAGATATTTTGGAGTTGGCGATGACGTGTCAGGAGTCAAAGTTTGCAGATGACATGAAGATCAGTGGCAAAGCAAGGTGTGCAGAAGACTGCAAAACTTTGCAGAGGAACATAGATGCATTGAATGAGTCGGCAAAGATCTGGCAGATCGAATACAATGTGAATAAATGCAAAGTCATCCATTTTGGTAGAAGTAATAGTAAAAAAGGTTATTACTTGAAAGGTTAAAATTTGCAGTATGTTGCTATGCAAAGGGACTTGAGTGTCGTTGTGCATGAATCACAGAAAGTACTGCGAGTACAATAATTAATTCAGAAGGCAATGGAATTCTGAAAAATGAAATGGAATTTCTAAAGAGATTGAGTTTAAAAGCAGGGACCTTATGTCGCAGCTGTAAAAGGCACTGGTGAAGCCACACCTGGTTTACTGTGCATAGTTTTAGTCTCCTTAATTGAGAAAGGATTTACTTACACTGGAGGAGTTGCAGAGGATGATTCCGCAGTTGAGGGGATTGACTTATGAGAGCAGTCTGACTAGATTGGATTATATTCATTGGGATTCAGAAATATGAGGGCGGGATCTTAATGAAACGTATATATTATGAAGGGAACAGATAAGTTAGAAATAGAGAAGATGTTTCTACTGACAGGTGAAGGAAGAACAAGAGGGCATGGCCTCAAGATTAGAGGGAACAGACTTAGGACTGAATTGAGAAGGAACTTCCTCACCTAGAGGATTGTAAATCTAAGGAATTTCTTGCCCAGTGAAGTTTTTGACACTACTTCAGTAAACAGAGCTAAGGTAGATATTTTTAGAATAACAAAGGGATTAAGGGATGCAGTGCATCCACAAAAAGATCAACCATGATCTTATTGAATGATGCCGCAAGCTTGAATGGCCTATTCCTGCTCCTAGTTCTTATGTTCTTATGTTTTAAACCACTCGACAATGACGAGGTAGGAGGCCGTCCTGTAGAAATCATTTAGAATACTGGAGGTCCCCCCAAAAAAACCTGAACAACTCGAAATTTAACGATTCACTGGAGCGTCACAGTGAATACTGTTTAAAATAAGTACACTGGCCATTACAGGTGGGGCACGTTACTGAACCTATAGAATTTAAACTAGATGACATTACATGCCGGCAACCTGCTATCTTATTCCACTTTCACCTGGGGGAGAACACATCATTGGGGATTGAATACGTCTCGGTACAACCTTATCTTTGATCGAGTAAATGCCTGCAAATGGTTACTAGGCAAAAGTGAGGTCTGCAGATGTTAGAAACCAGAGTTTAGATCAGAGTGGTGCTGGAAAAGCACAGCAGGTCAGGCAGCATCCGAGGAGCAGGAAAATCAACATTTAGGGCAAAAGTCCTAAATCAGGGATAGAGAATTCCTGAGGTGTTAATTGAGGGGCCCAACCAAAAACCACAAAGACAATACAGTTTTCCCAGACAAGTAGAGGGTGAGGTGACCAAGGTGATTGACATTCTGTTACAGCGAGGAGTGCTGCGGTTTGTAGCCTCCACTAACGCTGCTCCAGTTTGGCCAATCAGGAAACCAGGTGGTTCATGGTGTTTAACATTGATCATTGGGAACTTAGAACATAGAACGTTCCAGTGTAGTACAGGCCCTTCGGCCCTCGATGTTACACCGACTGTAAAGCCTATCTGAAGCCACCAAGCCTACAGTATTCCATGGTTATTCATATGTTTATTCAATGACTATTTAAATGCCCTTAAATTTGATGAGTCTACTCCTATTGCAGGCGGCTCTCTTGCTGCAACAGCAGTAGCCCCCAGCCCAGTGACAATAATGAAGCAAGCACCACAAGTAAAGTATTTCACAGTACATGAAACCAGTAGTGGGTTTTGGTTCATACTCTTTAATTGGTCCGATCAGTACAAATTTGCGTTTCCCTTCCAGGAACAACAGGACACGTGGACTAAGGGTATAATACTTCATCCACAATTTTTCACAGATAGTTTGCCAAGTAAATAGAAAGGTTTTCCCAGACTGACTCTCACACAATAAGTAGATGATCTATTCCTACAAACTGAAACAAAGGAGGAGGAGCACGTCCAGCTCCTGGAACATTCTACAAGTGTTTGAATGTAATATAAACTTTAAAAAGGCGCAAATTCTGCAGTCTAGGGTTACATACTTGGGAACAATAATCACCCACGCGAAAAGGGAAATAGACCATAAGTGAGTAGATTCCAGAGCATGACTCCTACTTCCCTGAGACTTTAGTGCACTCCAGTCTTTTATCGATCTAGTGGGTTACAGCAAGAACTACTTTGATTGGTTCACAACCAAAGCTGCCCCACTTTCAGAGCTCCTGAGAAAGAACGCAGCCTGGCATTGGACATCTGAACATACAAAGGCAGTAACTGATTTAAAATATGCCCTCGCAACAGCACTCCTTACTAGTACCAGACCCTGACTTAGCATATACCCCGGAAGTTGCAGCCACAACCCAGATGATAGCTATTGTTATACAACAAGCGCAGCATGGTAAGCCAGGCCCAGTGGCCTATGTCTCCAGGGTCCTAAAGACTGTAGATCAAGGATTTTCCATGTATGAATGACATCTCCTCGCAGTCTCTTGGTCAGTGCAGTACTTTGATGACATCATTGGTTTAAACGCACTGACCATACTGACTGACTATACCCCAATCCAGCTCCTGCTGAATGGCTGAATCAAAGATGGCCCAGTGAGTTAAATTTGAGCCACACAATAGACTCTGCTGCTTCATGATCGGGACATAATGGTAAGATGTACCAAAGTGCCCACATTCCTTGCTGATAATCTAAATTATGGAGGAGAACCACATGACTGCGAAAATCAGAGTCACTAAAATCCCACATTCACTTTTATACCGAAGCAACAGGGAAAAAGAAAGGTCAGGGATGGGACAAGAGGATAACTAGGCAGACACAGCCATCAGAATTCATATAGATGGATCCTCCACTGCTGAGGATGGCATTCGGATCACCGGGTATGGGATATTAAAACCCACTGGAGTTCACCCACTGGATGAACTAGCTTTAAAATAACCCAGACATCTTAGTGTTCAAGCTGCATAACTAATAGCTGTAGCCTGTGTAGTCAGAGTAAAAAGTGAGGTCTGCAGATGCTGGAGATCAGAGCTGAAAATGTGTTGCTGGTTAAAGCACAGCAGGTTAGGCAGCATCCAAGGAACAGGAAATTCGACGTTTCGGGCCAGAGTCCTTCATCAGGAATTCTGATGAAGGGCTCTGGCCCGAAACGTCAAATTTCCTGTTCCTAGGATGCTGCCTAACCTGCTGTGCTTTAACCAGCAACACATTTTCAGCCCTGTGTAGTCAGACACCACAATCTGTTCCCTTTACCCGCAGATACATACTCTGATAGAATAGATGTGCAAGAGCCTCACTGAAGTTTTACCACTGTGGGAATCCAAAGATTTTATTTCTGCCGATGGGAGACCCTTATCATCAGCCGCCTTATTAAAGTACATATTCCAGTCTGCCTATGGAAGTAAATACAGCATAATTAAAGTTAGGAGCCATCACAAAACATCCCTGGAAAGTAACCACAGAACAAATGAACGAGCCAAAACAGGGGGTCATGTGAGAGAATTCTGGCAGCACCCATAGGTAAGCAATCATTGTCAGTTAGACAAACACTGAGGAGGTTAGGCAGGCACAACAGCGTGATGATTCATTGAAACATGTTATGGAAGGTGTCTATCCAGATGCCTGTGCTAAATGGAAACATTCCCGACAAGGATGGGACAAGTTAACCCTCAAAGCAGGTGCCTATGTAGTCCTGACTCAAGATAGGAACCAGATTATACTGCAATATTATGATAGGCATGGAAACTAGTGAATAGAGGCCAATACAGATAGGTTGAAAGGACTGCATTGGAGGTCCGGAGTTACACAAAGATACAGTATCTAGTGTGCACCCAAAATAATCCAGGCAGGTATGTTCAAAAGGGAGAACAGAGGCACAACCATCTGGTGGAAGGGCCATGGACATACCTGTGAATTGATTATATAGGTCTCCTACCATCATCTAAAAATATGCCATCATCTATGCCATCGTAGACACTTTTACAAAATGGGTCAAAGCTTTTCCCATTAAAACAAGTACAGCCAAAACAACTTCATGGATCCTAATATAACAGATAGAGTCTATCCTACAGTATTTAATCAGATCAGGGAACCCATTAACCCATGCAGAATGTGATGAATATGCCTACTATCAAGCAGAAGTTCCACATTGCATACCACTCTCAATCCAGTCGGATCGTGGAAAGGATGAACCAAACCCCAAAAGGGATCAATAGGAAAATGTCCTTCATACGATAATGAACCCTGGGACACAGTATATCCATTTGTTCTCATGATTGCATGAAACAACATTTCCCAATCCACAGGGAATACTACCCATACCCTAATGACAGGCCGATTCATGAAAGGAGTTGGATACCTGCTCAGCCTTGATCTGACAGAACTTGTCCTTACTGCCTTCACCGACAGAAAAGCGGTGCAGCATCTCACCGAGTATCAAGGCCATTCAGTTAGCAGCAGCTGTCTGTTTAGGGACCAAAAGGAAATTAAGTAAGGCTTACTTTGACAGTGAAGTTAACTGTCAACCACCCTTTTGCACAGCAGGCAATGCTACACATCTATAACCCTAGCTGTTTTCTTTCCCCTACCTACTCAAGTCCCCACACTATGGTAGATAAGAGGAGCCTCTTCGTATACAAGGAAAAACAGGCTGGTACCATGTAGAAAGTAGAGAGTAGAGAATAGAAGGCAGCTCAGTGGTTAGCACCGCAGCCACACAGCACTAGGGACCCGGGTTTGATTCCAGCCTTGGGCGAATGTGGAGTTTGCACTTACACGAGTATCTGTGTGGGTTTATCCTGGGTGGTCCAGTTTCCTCCCACAGTCTAAAGATGTGCACGTTAGGTGAATTGGCCATGCCAAGTTGCCCATTTTGTTCAGGAATGCATAGGTTAGGTATATTATTCAGGGGTAAATGTAGATTAATAGGGTAGGGGAAGAGGTTGGGGAGGGATACTCTTCAGAGGGTCAGTGTGGACGAGTTGGGCCAAAGGGCCTGTTTCCACACAAAGGGAATTCTATGATTCTTGTAGAGAGTAGAGTAGATTTATTTGTCGTTTTTACATATACAGCTGGTACAATGAAAAGGAGATAGTGTTCCTCCAGGAGCAAGGTGCTATGTGAACACACAAACTACATTAGTGTACAGTCACACACAGGACATCATAAATTGCATAGGAAAGTACAAAAAAGCACAGTAATGCCTGACAAGACAAAATATAGTGGTGGACAAATTACAATGTAATGATGAATGATCATTAATAAAACATTGTTTTAGCAGCAATTCCAAAAGTCATTTGAAAATTGCAAATGGAATAGAATTTGATCATAGAGTATTAAGGAGCCTAACAGCCTGAGGGAAGAAACTGTTGCACAGGCTGGCTATGAGAGATTGAATGCTCCTTAATGCTCCTTAATGCCACATGACAGGAGTGAGAAGAATTTAAATGAAGTATGTGTGGGATCTTCCACAATGCTGTTAGCCTCACGGATGCAGTGTGTGGTTTAAACATCTCTAATGAAGGGAAGAGAGACCCTGATAATCTTCTTAGCTGCCCTCACTATCCGTTGTTGGATCTTACAATCTGAGACTGTGTAATTCCTGAATCAGGCAGTGATGCAGCTCCTCAGTGTACACTTAATGTACCTTCTCTCGAATGTGAAGAGGAGATGGATTGAGAAATGGGCTTTCCTCAATCTACGCAGAAAGTAGTGACGCTGCTGGGCTTTCCTGGCTATGGAGGTAACATTGAGGGTCAGGATTAGAATGGTGCTGGAAAAGCACAGCAGGTCAGGCTGCATCTGAGGAGCAGGAAAGTCAACGTTTCTGGAAAAAGCCCTTCATCAGGAACAGTGCTAAGGGACCAGGCAAGATTCTCCACCAGGTGGACATCAAGAAATTTGTTGCTCTTCACGATCTCCACAGGGAGACCATCGATGCCCAGCATAGAGTGATCGCTCCGTGCTCTCCTGAAGTCAACAACCATCGCTTTCAGTCTGTCCACGTTTGGAGACCGACTATTGGCTCTGCACCAGCCTGTTAGCCGCTGCACCTCCTGTCTTTATGCCGACTCATCTTTCTACTTATGAGACACTACCATCGTGTCATCGGCGAACGTAATGATACGATTCAAGCTGTGCATTGCTGCATGGTGAGCTGCAGTGGACTGAGCACAGAGCCCTGGTGAGCCCCCCATGCTAGAGATTCTGTTCTTAGTCCAGACTGACTGAGGACTCCCAATAAAGAAGTCCAGTATCTAATTACGGAGGGAGGTATTCAAGCCCAGCAGATCAACTTTCCAATCAGGTGTTGTGTTAAATGCTGAACTGAAGCCTAAGGACAGTAATTTGACATGAGTGTCCTTCTTGTCCAGGTGAGTGAGGGCATCATCTGTTGAGCGCTTAGGATGATACATGAACTGTAAGGTGTCCAGTGAGGAGGACAGCAGGGTCTTAATATGCCTCATCACAAAACTCTTGAAACTCTTCATTATGATGGGTGTTAGAGCAATGGGGCAGTAGTGATTCAAACAGGACTCTGAAGACTTCTTCGGCATGGGGACAATTGTAGCACCCTTGAAGCATGTTGGAACTATGATGCAGCTTAGAGAGATGTTGAAAATGTCCGTGAGAACATCCGCCAGCACGTCAGAACATCCTCTGAGCAGTCTGCCAAGCAAGTTATCTGGTACAGCAGTCTTGCCTGGGTTGACTCTGCACAGAGTCTTCCTCAGGTCAGCAGTAGTAAGACACAGCACTTGCTCATTGGGAGGGGGGTGGATTTCCTCGCTGTCACGTCATTTTGTGCCTCAAGCCATACATAGAAGTTGTTCAACTCATCCAGGAGGGAGGCTTCACCAGCATAATCAGGAGATGCTGTTCTGTAGTTGGTAATGGCCTGAATGCCCTTCCACATGCTCCACATATTGCCGCTGTCATGAAAATGGCTGTGTATTCTCTGTGCATGTGCACATTTTGCCTCTTTGATGGCCCAGGACAGACAAGCCCTTGTTATTAGAATCACCTTATCATCTGCTCTGAGGGCAAAATCACTGGTCCTTTGCAGTCCTCCACTGCTTCTGACTGGGGCAAGAAGTGATGGTCTTGGACACAATGACGTTGTCAATGCACTTGCTAATGTAACAAATCACAGGATGTAATATACTCCTCTAAGTTGATGGAGTTGCTATCAGTGCCCATCTCCTTAAACATGCGCTAGTCAGTATGCTCAAAGCAGTCTTGAAGAGCAGAAATGGTCCCTGCTAGCCAGGTTTAATCCTGCTTCAGAACCAGTCTGACACATCTGAGGAGCGGTCTGTCTGCTGGGATCAGCATAACAGAGATGTGGTTTGAGAGGCTGAGGTGGGGCTGGGGCTCTGCCTTGTATGCATTAGAGATGCTTGTATAAAAATCCAGCACGTTCTCTCATCACAAAGTCCACACTGCTGATGGAATTTAGGGAACACAGACTTGAGATTGGCATGGTTGAAATCTCCAGCAACAAGAAACAGTCCATCATGGTATGTATTCTGCAGTCCGCTGATAGTCCTATACAGTTCACAGCATGCCTCCTTAGCATTAGCAACTGGGAGGAGTATATGTCCTGATTATAAGACAGCAGTAAATTCTCATGGCAAATAAAGTGGTCTGCATCTAACAATCACAAACTCTGCCAGTGATGAACAGTGACTGGAGATTAACACGGAGTCTTTGCACCATTTCGTGTTGATGCAGACACAAAGACCTCCCCTGCCCACCCAATTCCCTGAGCCTTACCACAAAGAGCTGCATTTCTGGCGTTGCAAAGCACGGTGAGCCCGTCTAGCTGGATGGCGGTGTCTGCAACTCTGCTGCTCAGCCATGTTTCCATGAAAACAAGGACACAGCAGTCTCTAAACTCATGCTGAGAAGCCTGCCATAGTCAGATGCAGTCGAACTTATTACCCAGGGAGCAAACATCGGAGAGCAGATTGGATGGGAGAGCTGGCCGGTTTAGCCGAGCAAGAACTCCTGCCCGCTGAGTGCGCTTCTGCCTCCTTGCACAATACTTCTGATGTCTCAACACCCGGTCACCAGCATCAGGTGAGGCTGAGGACTGGAGGCTGAGTCTCTGAGGCAAGCTGAGAACTCCTGTCTGCTTATTGCGCTTCCTCTACTTCACACATTGTGCATGAAATATGCAGTGAGGAGATGCTCAGCCATGAACTAGAGTCAGGGAGGCTCAATGAGTGAAATGGCCTCCTCCTTTCCTGATGTCTCTGTGGGAAAGCTCTGCAAATGTTGTCACAAGCTTTCAGATGTTAGGAAGGCGTTCTCTGCAGGGTCGACAGGATTGTGTTTCCTATTCCCTATTCCGATACTGAGGCTGGTGTCAGGTGTTCTGTCAGGTTTTATCCTTTAACAATTCGAAGTAGTTTGATACAATTGAGTGCCATTTCAGAGACCACTGAAGAGTTTATCACACTTTTAGGCCAGACCAGGAAAGAACTGTAGATTTACTTCCTGACAGTACATTGGTGAAACAAATTGGTGTTTGTAATCACATTGGCTTCAAGGTCAGTTATTGACACCCGATTTGAGATCTCGATATTTTGTTTTTTTTAAACTTTCCCCACTTGCCAGAACATTAGCCTGTTCTGGATTTGTAATCCAGAGACATATCCACAACAGCATCATCTCCACATGGGGACCTAAATGAAACCATAAGACCATAAGACATAGGAGTGGAAGTAAGACCATTCGGCCCATCGAGTCCACTCCGCCATTCAATCAGGGCTGATGGGCATTTCAACTCCACTTACTCACATTCTCCCCGTGGCCTTTAATTCCTTGTGACATCAAGAATTTATCAAACCACACTGAACATGATATTTCTGTGCTGCTTGACAGCTCTGTCAAAAATAACTTTCTCCACCAATTTGACTATCGCGATGAGACTGAGAGACTGGCACTTGGCCAGGTTGTAATTATTCTCTACGTGGGGTTTGGACATGTTTGAGTAATTTTCCATATTGTCAGGGAGACATCTCAGTTGGAGCTGGAAAGAAACAGCTTCCCCATGAACTTAGGTTGTTGTGCAGCACAAGTCTTCAGTCCTATTGCAGGAATGGTGTCAGGGTCCATTGCCTTTGTTGTATCCACTGTGTTAGCTATTTCTTGATGTCACATGCAGTGAATCGAATTGGATGAAGACTGGCATCTGTGATTCTGTCGACATCAAACACTCAACATTTTTGGTTGTGGATGGTCCATTGGTCTCCACAAAAGTTCCATTAATTAGCATGGAAAGAAATAGCTAAGTGGTATAATTGCTGGGGTGTTAATCTAAAGACTCTGTGAACCTAACTTCAAATCCTGCCACAGTGGAATTAAGGAGTCGATTGTCAGAAAAGCACATTTGATTCACTAATGCCCTTTACCTATAAAAAACTGCCATTGTCACTTAACCTGGTCTGCATGCGATTCCAGACTGTCAGCAATGTTGTTCACTCTTACATAACCTCTGAGAAATTGGGGATGACCAGTAAATGCCGGCCTAGCCAGTGGCACCCTCATCTCCTGAATGAATGAAAAACACATATTTGTTGCGCCCTGTCAGCCAGTGCATTGTTTAATAGTCCATCACCATTTATGACTGAGTGTGGCAGGACTGACCTTAGATCTGAAATGTTTCAAATCATTTCACCCTCTATCAGATGCAAGTTCTGCTATTTGGAATGCAAGCTTTCCAGTGTGGTAGCTTTAATGGTTTGTCATCAGTTTTAGGTACATGTGGTTCTGACACTGGCAAGTTCACCCACTCAGCTTGATGGCAATGGTAGATTGATGGATTATCCTTTGCAAAACATTACAGGTTGTGGATGAATAAAATTTTGCTTCTGCTGCTGCTGTGGTCTACAGCACCTCATGAATGCTCCATTTGAGCTGCATTATCTGCAATTCAATTAAACTGCTGGTTCCCAAATCACACCGAGACCCATTCACTCATCACTCTTTTCCTCAGTGACCTACTCTGGTTTCTAATGTAGTAACATTAACATTTTAATATTCTCATTCTGTTGAGGGTCATTCCATGGTGTCACATCTATAAGTTGTCACATTATTTAAAATCTTTAACATATTCACTTGAATCTTTTCCCTTTCAGTAATGCAATCACCTGTGTTTAAAATGAATGTGTTTTCCTCTGTTTCTATCCCTGACCATGATTAAGAGTTCTGTGGTGCCAGCCTCATGACACTTCAGAACCAATGAATTTGTGAACCGTGTGTTATCATTCACTTCCCAGTGTATGGTACTCCATGTTGGACAGGACATTGGGCAGTTTGGGTACATATCTTTAAAACTTGTTCAAAAATGGAAACTGCTGGAGAAATCATTGCTGGAGAATGGTCTGTGGAGTCAAAGCAGAGTTAATCTTTTGGGTTCACTGACCATTCTTCAATGTTCCCAGGTTCTCCACGACTTTTTGTTTATTTTACAGATTTTCAGTCTCCACAGTTCTTTGTTTTATTGAAAATTTGTTCTATGCCTATTCATTTCTGTAGAAACTCAGTAGGTTTGGCAGCCTCTGCAGAGACAGAGAAACAGAGTTAGTGTTTCAACTCGACACTTCTTCAGAACTGAAATGGATTCCAAAATTGGCTCTTTAAAGGTGAAGGAAGTGGTGACAAGAAACAGGGAATGTGGAAGCACAGTATAGAAGGCAAACAGGCTTTTAATTCTGGGAAAAGAGAAACAGATGCAAATGAATCGAACCTGCGAAAATGGGTGAGGTTCTCACTGATTACTTTGCATCAGTGTTCACTGAGGAGTTCACCACTGTGTGTTCACTGGTGAAATTAGAGATAGAAGTTTGTTTACTCTGGATCACATTGACATAAGGAGGGAAGATGTGTTGGGTAGCTTAAAGGATATTAAGGTGGCCAAATGCCCAGGACCGGATGGGATCTATCCCAGATTGTTGAGGGAGGCGAGACAGGTAAGTAGCTGAGGCCCTAACAGATATCTTTGTAGCATCCTGAAATACAGGTGAAATGCTGGAGGACTGGAGGGTTGCTAATGTTGTACCCTTGTACAAGAAGGGTAGTGGGGATATTCCAGGTAACCACAGATCAGTGAGCCTGATGTCAGTGGTGGGAAAGCTGCTGGAGAAGGTACTGAGGGATAACATCTATTTATATTTGGAAAAGAATGGGCTTATCAGTGAGAGGCAACATGGTTTTGTGCAGGAGAGATCGTGCCTTAAAACAGAATTCTTTGAGGAAGTGACCAAGCTGATAGATGAAGGGAGAGCTGCTGACGTCATTTACATGGACTTTAGCAAGGCGCTTGATTATGTTCCCCATTGTAAACTAATGGAGAAAGAGAAGTCACAGGGTGTGTGGGGTGTTCTAGCTAGGTAGATAAAGAACGGGTTGAGCAATAGGAGTTGAAGGAAATTTCTCAAATTGGAGAAAGGTGAACAGTGGTGTTCCACAGCAATCAGTTCCAACAGCGGCCACTGCTGTTTGTGGTATACATAAATGATCTGGAAGAGGGCATTGTTGGTCTGAACAGCAAGTTTACAGATGACACGAAGATTGGTGGAGTAGCAGAAAGCATAGGGGACTGTCAATGAATACAGGAGAATATAGTTAGACTGGAGAGTTGGGCGGAGAATTAGCAGATGGATCAATCCAGACAAATGTGAGGTGATGCATTTTGGGAAGTCTAATTCAAGAGTGAACTTTACTGCAAATGGAACAGCTTTGGGAAAAGTTGATGAGCAGAAAGATCTGGGAGTTCAGGTCCATTGTACCATGAAGGTGGCTGCACAGATGGATAGAGTGGTCAAGAAGGCATATGGAATGCTTGCCTTCATCGGATGGTGTATTGAGTATAAGAGCTGGCAGGTCATGTTAAAATTACACAAGACATTGGTTCAGCCATATTTAGATTATTGTGTACTGTTCTGGTCACTACATTACTGAAAGGATGTGGACGCTTTGGAGGGTGTGCAGAGAAGGTTTACGAGGATGTTGCCTGGTATGGAAGGTGTAGCTATGAAGAGAGGTTGGGTAGGTTAGGATTGTTTTCATTTGAAAAAGGAGTTTGAGGTCGACCTGATTGAGGACTACAAGATCATAAATAGTATAAACAGGAAGGATAGAGATAAGCTTTTTCCCAGGGTTATGGATTCAATAACAAGAGGTCACATGTTCAAGATGAGAGGTGAAAAGTTTAAGGGCAAATACTTTACACAGGTGGTAGTAGATGCCTGGAATGCGTTGCCAGCAGAAGCAGTAGAGGCAGGCACCATAGGTTCATTTAAGATGTGTCCGAACAGATGCATGAGTAAGTGGGGAACAGAGGGATATAGATCATTAGGAATTGGGCGATAGGTTTCCACACTTGATTTGGATCGCTGAAGGGCCTGTTCCTGGGTTGTAAATTTTCTTTGTATGTTTCTTCTTTGTTAAGGTGTGAATGACAGAAATGGTTTCTCTCTATTGAGTGCAAGATAAACAAGACAGAAAAAAAGACAAGGTCAGATGGAGACCACAATGGAGAATGTATGAAAAATGGAGAACAGTCATAATGGGGTCAGGTTGTGAAGTTATGGAATTGAATATTAACTCCTACAGGTTGTGAAGTACTAAAGTGTAAAGTCAGATGTTACTCGAGCTTTGGTTGTGCATCGAGCACTGCCAAGTGTTTACTAATCTCCCAAGCCTCCCCTTCACTGAGCATGAATGTTCAGTCCTCAGCAAAGGCCTTACCTTAATCCCTCTCTGCTCCTAAATTAATGAGTTCGATATGCATTGCGACATTGAACATTTCTTCCGCCGTCTCTGCCTCCAGGCTCACTTCTTCAATCCAAACTCTCGCCCACCCATCGAGGACCCCTTCTCTCGTTTCCAGCACACCCCATCCACCTAACAACCCATGCTGGCCCGTTACCCACCCTTAGCATCTTCATTTCCAACTGCCGCTGTGAAATAGACCACCTCAACCTGTCCACCCCCTTCACCCACTCCCAGCCCCAGCCCTCACAACACACAGCGCTCCACTCCCTCTGCTCCAAATCCCAACATCACCATCAAACTAGCAGACAAAGGGGGCACTGTGGTAGTTTGGAGCACCAACATCTACACAGCTGAATTCAGGTGGTAAGTTGGAGACATCTCCTCCTACTGTCCCCTTGACCATGACCTCACCTCCCATTACCAAACAATAATCTCTGAGACCATCCACAGCCTCATCACATCTAGGGATCTCCCATCTAGAGCCTCCAGTCTTATTGTCTTCGACCACCACACTGCCTGATTTTACCTCCTACCAAAGATTCACAAACCTGACTTCCCCAGTCCATCAATTGTCTCAGCCTGTTCTTATTCTATTGAACTCATCTCTGCATACCTTGACACCATCCTGTCCCCCTTCGTCCAGGAACTCCCCATCTACATTCAGGACACCACCCACCCTCCTACAAGACTTTCGTTTCCCCGGCTCCCTATGCCCTATCTTCCTCATGGCCATCCAGCCCCTGTCCACATCGAGCAACCACAACAAAGGTCTCCAAGCTATCCGTTTCTTCCTCTCATGCTGACCCAATCTGCACCCTTCCACTGACACCTCATTCACCTGGCTGAACTGGTCCTCACCCTTAACAACGTCTCCTTCCAATCCTCCCACTTCCTCCAAAGCAAAGGGCCCCAGCTATGCCTGCCTCTTTGTGCAGTATGTGGAACTGTCCATCTTCCGCAGCTACACTGGCACCAACCCCCATGTTCTCCTCTGCTATATCATTGTCTGTCTTGGTGCTACCTAGTGCTCCCACGAGGAGGTCGAACAGTTCATCAACTTCACTAACACCTGACTTCACATTCACCTGGACCACCTCAGACATCTCCCTCCCCTTCCTGGACGTCTCCATCACCATCTCTAGTGACTGACTAACCAAAAACATCTACTACAAACCCACTGGCTTCCACAGCTCCCTGGACTACACCTCCTTTCACCTTACCTCCTATAAAAACGCTATCCCTTATTCGCAATTCCTCTACCTCCATTGCATTTGTTCTCAGGATGACCAATTGCACCATAGAAAATAACAGATGGCCTCCTTCTTCAAAAACTGAAATTTTCCTTCCCTCGTGATCGACAATGCGCTCCAGTACATCTCCTCCACTTCCCGCACCTCCATCCTTGAACCCCACCTCTCCAAACGCAACACGCACAGAACTCCCGGTCCTCACCTCTCACCCCACCAAACTCTGTGTACACCCCATCATCCACTTCTGCCACTGACAAACAGAACCCACCATGAGGGATATATTTCCCTCCCCATCCCCATCAGGGTCACTGAGAGACCATTCCCTCCATGACTCTTTTCTCAGATCCACGACACCCACCAGCCCTCACCTCACTCCTGGTACCTTACTCTGCCACTGCCAGAAGTGCAAAACCTGCACCCACACCTCCACCTTACCTCTATCCAAGGCCCCAAAGGATGATTACACATCAAACAGAAATTTACCAGTACCTCCACAAATGTCATCTACTGTATCCGCTGCAATGAATATGGTCTCTTCTATATCAGGGAGACAGGATACCAACTTGCAGATCATTTCAGAGAACATCCACTCCACTAAGGACATGCAGGTCCTGGGCCTCGTCCATCGCCAAACCCTAACCATCTGGAGGAAGAAGGCCTCATCTTCTGCCTTAGGACCATGCAACAACACGGAATTAATGTGGATTTCACCAGTTTCCCCATTTCCCCTCCCCCACCTTATCCCAATCCCAAGCCTCCAACTTGACACTGCCCTCTTGACTTGTCCATCGTCTTTCCCATCTATCCGCTCCACCCTCTTCTCTGACCTAACACCTTCTTCCCCCACCTACATCTATCAATTGCATTCCCAGCAATATACCCCCAGTCCCATCCACCTCCCATTTATCTCTCATCCACCCCAGCTTTTCCAGCACAACATTTTCAACTTCACTGGAATTTGGCAGCAACCAAGGACAGAAATGTTAGCGTAGAAGCAAGGTAGGTTATTGAAATAGGAAGGAATCAGGACCGTTCCTGCAGACAGGATGGAAATGTTCCTCAGAGCACTCTCTGTTTGGTGTCACCAATGTAAAGGAGACTGCATTCTGAACAGTAATGACAGTAGACTGGTTTCAAAGAGTACAAGTGGAAATCTGTTTCATATGGGAGATGTGTTTGTGGCCTTGGACAGTGAGGAGTTAAGAAGTGAATGGGCAAGTGTTGCAGCTTTTGCAATTGCATGAGAAGGTGCCTTGGGGGAGTATGCAAGTGTTTAGGGTGATGGAGGGTGTCACAGTGGGAACGGTCTGTGTGGAATTTTGACAGTGAATGGGAAGGGAAGATGCATTTGATGGTGCTGTCCTGATGGAAGTGGTAGAAGTGGCAAAGGATGATTATTTGAATGTGAATTGTGGTGCAGTGCAAAGTGAGGATAAGGGGATATCTGTCATTGTTCTGGAAAGAAGGGAATGGGGTGAGGGCAGAAGTGTGGGAAATGGACCAGTTAGAGCTGAAGGGCCTATCCACCAGAGTTGGGGAGATTTCTCATTCAGGGAAAAGGAGATCAAGTGGGAGGTTTCACATGGAAGTGTGTCACAACTGGAACAGAAATGACGGAGACTGAGAAACTGGGAGAATGGAATCACTGTCAGCTGAATGACTGATATAGGAACCAGGCGTCTCAAGTGCAGCTTTTTGGTCGAAAGCAGGATGTGAAAATAGACCTAAAGAATGGTGAGTGGGTGTACAGTGGCAAGCATTGAAGGAGGCATTTCATAACAATCCTGAAAGAAGGGCTCATGCCCGAAACATCGAATCTCCTATTCCTTGGATGCTGCCTGACCTGCTGCGCTTTAACCAGCAACACATTTTCAGCTCTGATCTCCAGCATCTGCAGTCCTCACTTTCTCCATTTCATAACAATCAACAAGAAGCTGAACCACCCATGGTTCACAAAGGCTGTCATTGGAGATGATTCAATCACAAACAAAGGAATTCAAATTGGTGAGAATTAGTGTAGGCGAGGTTTCAGATGCTTATTTTTGGGAAAAAAAAGACACACAATATAAAGCCAAACAAAAGACAAACAATATTATGAAACTAAATTGACCAGAAGTACAACAATCAGCATGAGCTTTTTCATCTATATAAAATTTATAGTTTTCAAGGTGAATGTGTCACTTAGGAAGAAGAAAAATCTGGAGATTGTATGTGGAACACGTGGAGATTGCAGCTGGGAAATTAGTTACAGGCAACAGGCAGATTGTTTAAAAAAAAATATTTTGAATCGTTCCTCACCGGTCAAAATACTGTAAGTGGTTCAAAGATATAAGCAATAACAGGTAGAAAAGTGGTCTCACACAAAAGGAACAAGGTCTTTGACAGATAAAACTAATGGTTGACAAGTCAGCAGCTACTGATACACAGTTCTAAAATAAATGGTTACAACATGACTGGCGGCATTGTTTGAAATATTCCATAACTCACTGGATTTCAGGGGTGATCCAGTGAAACTGGAGAATATCCAATATGGCACCTATCTTCAGAAGGGAATGAAACAAAAAGCAGGAACCTATTAGCTTGACAATTATTGCTGGGAATCTGTGATTGGCCTCGAATTACTGTCCGTGAGTGTGGTCATGCAGTGATTCTTACACTTTGTAACTATTGGGAGGGTCTTCAATGTTATCCAACAGATCGATCTGGGTTCGATCGGACCCAATAAGGTGTTGTCATGTTGATAACAGGGTGGTCCTTAGGCATCCATTCATGGAAGTGTTGAGCACACATAGCCCCTTCAGGTAAGGAGGTGAAGCTCTCCTGTGTCAGGTACAAAATCTGATTTTAATGCTTGCTCTGAGGAGGGCAGTACGGTCAGCTCTATTCAAATCCAAATTTGGCTGGGTACTGAGTGGCCTGCAGCCACTGGATTGATACAGTTAGCTGGTAAATACAGCCTGTCTGGATTCTGCAACATGTTTATTAGCATAATAACTTTGGTCAAGGCTTGCCTCAATCTCCCAGCATGCCTCAGTTATTGTCCATTCTTGTTAAATCTATCATAGATCCATCAATTTGAGCAGCCTGTCTTCCACAGGAGCAAAGTGCTTTCCTCACTCCTTCTTCTCAGGTTGTTTCCCAGGGCCCTGGGGAAGAAACTTTCTCCTGTAGAAACATACGTCCTGGTGCTGGGAGGGGAACAGAGCCCCGAATCACTGCCACCTGATGACTCAGACCCAGAGCAGGCTTTGATGGAGCGCATTTTGAGGAAGTTCCTGCCCGAACTAGACTAGAGGGGGAGGGGCCGCTGACCAAGAATGATTGCCCAGCGGAGGGCTCATGTTCAGTGATGGGCTTTAGGGAGGACACCAGTGAGGTTTTAGACTCCCTAGTGCCCACCGCCCGACTGAGCTCCCTTTCTATGCGATTCGAGGAAATCCAGGAATTTATTAAGAGTATGCTTGGGCACTGTGGTAGGGTCTGGCTGGCTCTCAGCAATTGGCCCTATCACACACCCGGACTGCCCCGCCACACACCCAGACTGACCCTGTCACACCCGGGCTGGCTCCGCCACACACCCAGACTGGCCCTGTCACACACCCGGGCTGACCCTGTCACACACCTGGGCTGGCCCTGTCACATACCCAAGCTGGCCCTGTCACACACCCGGGCTGGCCCTGTCACACACCCGGGCTGACCCTGTCACACACCCGGGCTGGCTCAGTCACACACCCGGGCTGACCCTGTCACACACCCGGGCTGGCTCAGTCACACACCCGGGCTGACCCTGCCACACACCCGGGCTGGCCCTGTCACACACCCGGGCTGGCCCTGTCACACACCCGGGCTGACCCTGTCACACACCCGGGCTGGCCCTATCACACACCCGGGTTGACCCTGTCACACACCCGGGCGTGGACCCGCCACACACCCGGGCTGACCCTGTCACACAACCGCGCTGGCCACGCCACACACCTGGGCTGGCCCTGTCACACACCTGGGCTGACCCTGTCACACACACGGGCTGACCCTGTCACACACCCGGGTTGACCCTGTCACACACCCGGGCGTGGACCCGCCACACACCCGGGCTGACCCTGTCACACACCCGGGCTGACCCTGTCACACACCCGGGCCTGGACCTGCCACACAACCGGGCTGGCCACGCCACACACCTGGGCTGGCCCTGTCACACACCTGGGCTGACCCTGTCACACACACGGGCTGACCCTGTCACACACCCGGGCTGACCCTGTCACACACCCGGGCTGGCCCTATCACACACCCAGGCTGACCCTGTCACCCACGCTAACTAGTCCTGTCACACACCTAGGCTGCCCTGCCACACACCCGGGCCGGCACTGTAACACACCTGGGCCGGCCCTGTCACACACCCGGGCTGGCCCTGTCACACACCCGGGCCGGCCCTGTCACACACCCGGGCTGGCCCTGTCACACACCCGGGCCGGCCCTGTCACACACCCGGGCTGACCCTGTCATACACCCGGGCTGACCCTGTCACACACCCGGGCCTGGACCCGCCACACACCCGGGCCGGCCCTGTCACACACCCGGGCTGACCCTGTCACACACCCGGGCTGACCCTGTCACACACCCAGGCTGACCCAGAACGAGTGAGGGTGGTTTAGAATGTTCCTCAATTCTGGTGAATTCATCTTGATTCCATCACCTCACCTTCATGTGACCTGGGATCAGAGTATCCACAAATGTTCTCAATGCTTTTAGGGTGAGGTGAGCACCCTGGGTGTGCAGTGCTTTTTTTCCCTCTCTAAATCTGTTTTCATGTGACCCCTTCTCTCTCCCCTTCACTTTTTCTCTTTCACATAGACATTGCCCCTGCACAGCTCTGTTTTTTACAAGTTCGTTAGAAACTGTTGTTTTTACTGGTGGTGGAATATTAATACAGTTATTTGCACACCTGGTGTTTTCACTGTGACTTGCATCAACATACACAGAGACAACAACACATCTCTTCAGTTGAGAACTGACTCCAAGCAGACTCATGATTGCTTTTGTACTATACACCAGTAAATACAGAGATACTGCTGCTGGGACCAGACCCTTGATGGTATTTCAGTGGGAGAGACAGGTTGAAAGAGAGATCAGAGAGAGGGGGGAATAAAAGAGAGACAGTGGACCCCAGGGGGAGAGCGATAAAGAGATAAAGAGAGAGGTGACAGAGAATGGGGGCAGAGAACGCAGGGGGCGAGAGAGGAGGAGACACAGCAGGAGAGAGAGCGAGAAGGGAAAGAAGAGAGAGGAGAGAGAAAAGTAGTAGGTGAGAGAGACTCAAAGATGAGTGAGTGACAGAGGGAAAGGGAGAAAAAGAAGGGTAAGTCAGAGAGACAGTGGGAGAGAGAGGGAAAGAGACAGGGGAAGGTGGAGAGATGGGGAGATAGGGAACAGAAAGAATGGGATAGAGAACGGAGGGAGAGAGAGAGCAAGAGGGGAGCAACAGTGGAGAGAGAAAAGTGGGGGTGAGAGTGTGAAAGGGGAGTGCAAGAGACAGAGGGGGTAGGTGAGCGGGAGAGAGACAGAGAGCATGGAAGGGGAGAGACAGAGAGCGCAGAAGGGGAGAGAAAACGGGGGTAGAAAGTGGAAGGTGAGAGAGAGAACAGCGAAAGGATGGAAAAAGCGGGGCAAGGGAGATGGAGAGGTGGCGAAAGACAGATATAGAGAGGGGAAGGGAGTGGAGAGAGAGGGGGGAGGAAGAGAGTGTAGGACAGGGAAAAAGAGAAAGAGAGAGACGTGAAAGAGAGAGGAAAAAGAGTGGAAAGTCAGAGAGGGAGAGACAAAGGTCAGAGAGAGAGTGAGAGGATGGGATGGTACAGAGAGAAGGGGAGAGAGAAGACAGAGAGAGAGAAATGGGAGAGAATAATGCAACAAGAGAAGACAAGTTGGTGTCTTGAGAGAGAAACGAGTGTGGGAGAGAAAGGAGGGGAGAAACAGACGAGGTGACAGGTGAGAAAGTAGGGAGGGAAGCAGAGGGGCGAAGAGAGAAGGGGAGAGAGGGGTCAAAAGAGAGGTGGAAAGTGGAGACAGAGATAGAGAGGGCGACACACATGTTGGTGAGAGAGAGACAGGTAAGAGAGAAGGAGAGTGGAGAGAAAGAGGAAAGGAGACAAAGGTACAGCAGAGTGGGGAGAGTGTGGGGAGACAGGGGCCAGAGGAAGAGAGATGGGAAGAGAGAGGGGCATCAGAGAGAGGAGCGGAGAGTGTGGAGAGAGAAAGGGAGGTGGAGATTAAGAGAAGGGGGGGGAGAGAGAGAGAGAGAGAGAGAGAGACGCAGAGTGGTTGAAGAGAGGGAGGGAGAAAGAGGGTTAGAGATGGATGATCGAGATGAGGACAGTAGAGAGAGGGGGAGAAAAAGAGGGATAGATTAGATTTATTTACAGTGTGAAAACAGGCCTTTCGGCCCAACAAGTCCACACTGACCTGCCAAAGCACACCCCCTACATTTTATCCCTTCACCTAACACGACGGGCAATTTAGCATGGTCAATTCACCTAACCTGTACATTTTTGGACTGTGGGAGGAAACCGGAGCACCCGGAGGAAACCCACACAGAGACAGGGAGAATGTGCAAACTCCACACAGTCAGTCGCCTGAGGTGGGAATTGAACCCAGATCTCTGGCACTGTGAAGCAACAGTGCTAGCCACTGTGCCACATAGATGTGGTGAAAGGAAATGGGGAGGGGATGAGAGGGGGGCAGAGAAGAGGAGACAGCAAGGGGGAGAGGGGGATGAGGGGTGAGAGAGAGAGGGTGAGGGGATGGGCAAGGGGAGTGAGCGAGCCGTGGAGAGACAGAGAGAGGGAGAGGGAGGAGAGAGGTGTGTCAGAGCGAAAGGGATATGAGAGAGACATGGGGCAGGGGAGAGTGAGAGAGAGGTCCAATAAAAGGGGGAAGTAGGAGAGACAGAGTGAGAGGAGAGAGGAGATAGAGTAAAGTGGCAGTGAGCGAGAGGGAGAGAGACAGAGAGGGAGAGAGAATCAGAGAAAGAGGAGGAGGAGAGTGAGGCCAGGAAGAGAAACAGTGGCGGGAGAGAGAGAAATCGGAGGAAGAGAGAGACAGAAAGGGTGAGGGAATGAGGAGTGAAGGAGAGAAGCTGAGATGGAGAGAGAGAGAGAGAGAGGGATAGAAGGAGTGAGAGAGACACAGACAGTAACAGAGATGGGGCAGAGAGGCAGTGAGAGGGAGAGAGCGAGACAGATTCTTTGGGGAGTGGCAAGAGGAAGGGGGACATGAGATGGATGGAGAGAGTGTGTGGGGGAAAAGATAGATGGAGAGAGAAACAGATATGGATAGAGAGAGAGAGAGATGGAAGAGATAGAAAAGGGAGGAAGAGGAAAGGCGAGAGAGAGGTAAGGGGAGGAGAGAGGTGAGAGAGCAAAAGGAGAATATAAAGAGAGGGTGAGAGAGAAATTCCGGAGATAAAAGGTTAGAGAGAGGGGGAAAGTGGGTAGAGGAGAAGGTGAGAAACACAGAAAGAGGGCGACAGAGACAGAGCAGACAGAGGGAGAGACACAGTGGTGGGGCAAGAGAGAATGGGTGACAGGGAGAGCGAGCAAGAGAGGAAATAGGGAGTGAGAGAGAGAAGGGCATGACGAGAAAGGGAGAGAGATGGATGGAGTTAGAAAATGAGTGATGGAAAGAGAGAAAGTGACAGTGACAGGGAGCGAGAAAGGGACAGGAGCAGAGGGGCTAAGGGAGAGAGAGAGAGAAGTAGATTAGATTAGATTACTTACAGTGTGGAAACAGGCCCTTCGGCCCAACAAGTCCACACCGACCTGCTGAAGCGCAACCCACCCATACCCCTACATTTACCCTTTACCTAACACTAAGGGCAATTTAACATGGCCAATTCACCTGACCTGCACATCTTTGGACTGTGGGAGAAAACGGAGCACCCGGAGGAAACCCACGCAGACACTGGGAGAATGTGCAAACTCCACACAGTCAGTTGCCTGAAGTGGGAAATGAACCCAGGTCTCTGGCACTGTGAGGCAGCTGTGCTAACCACTGTGTCACCGTGCCGCCCATAAAGTACTGGAGGAATGATCTGGGGAAAGGTAGAGGTGGTCTGAATAGCAAGTTTGCAGATGATACTAACATTGGTGGAATAGCAGATAGTGTAGGGGTCTGTCAGAGAATGCAGCAGATTGGAGAGTTGTGGGTAAAAAATGAGGTCTGCAGATGCTGGAGATCACAGTTGAAAATGTGTTGCTGGTTAAAGCACAGCAGGTCAGGCAGCATCCAAGGAATAGGAAATTCGACGTTTCGGACGCTTATGCCCGAAACGTCGAATTTCCTATTCCTTGGATGCTGCCTAACCAGATTGGAGAGTTGGGCAAATGGAGTTCAATCCGGGCAAATGCGAGGTTATGCATTTTGGAAGATCAAATTCAAGAGCAAACCATACAGTAAAAGCAAAAGCCCTGGGGAAAATGGATGTACAGAGAGATCTGGGTGCTCAGGTCCATTGTTCCCTGAAGGTGGCAATGCAGGTGAGAAAAGTGGTCAAGAAGGCATATGGCATGCTTTCCTTCATTAGACGGGGTATTGAGTACAAGAGTTGGCAGGTCATGTTACAGCTGCATAAGACTTTGGTTTGGCCCCATTTACAGTTCTGGTAGCCACATTACCAGAAGGATGCGGATGATTTGGAGAGGGAGCAGAGGAGGTTCACTAGGATGGTGCCTGCTGTGGAGGGTGCTCGCCCTGAAGACAGGTTCAGTAGATTATGATTATTTTCATTAGAAAGACAGAGGTTGATGGGGGACCTGATTGAGATCCACAAAATCATAAGAGGTATCGAAAGAGTGAATAGTAAGAAGCATTTTGCCAGAACTGGGGACTCAGTTCCCAGGGATCACGAGTTCAGAATGAGAGGGGAGAAGTTTGAGGGAGATATGGGTGGAAAGTTCTTTATGCAAAGGGTGGTATGTGTCTGAAACCCGCTGCCAGCAGAGGCGGTAGAGGCAGGCATGATAGCATCATTTAAGATACATAAATGGGCAGAGAGCAGAGGGATACAGATCCTTGGAAAATAGGCAGCAAGTCTAGTTAGAGGATCTGGATTGGCGCAGGCTTGGAAGGCCAAAGGGCCTGTTCCTGTGCTGTATTTTCCTTTATTTTTGACTGGATGGAGAGGGGGCAGAGAGACAGCGATGGAAGTGAAAGAGGGGAGAGGCAGATGGAGAAAAATAGACAAATGGAGGAGAGAGAGAGGCAGGAGAGAGAAAGTGGTGAGGGAGACAGAGAGAGATGCAGGAGAGAGGGCAAGAGGGAGAGTGACAGAGATAATGAATAATAAGGGGAGCAGAGAGAGGGAGAGAGAGAGATGGGACGAACTGAGAGAAAGAGCAAGAGGGATGGAAAAAGAGAGGATAGGGATGGAGAGAAAAAAAGAGGTCACAGAAAGAATCAGAGAAAGAGAGGGACAAAGTGAAAGAGAGTAGAATGGAAAGAGAGAAGGGGGGAAAGAATGAATGACTGGTAGAGCAAGAGACATTGGGGCAGATGGAGGAAGAAAGCAGTGGGGGACAGGGCATGTGGGGACTGATGGAGTCAGAGATGAATTCTCCTGAGGCCAGGCCAGAGTGGGTGAGCCAAATGTGAAAGCAAGGGCAGAACAACTTTAACCCAACTCCTGAGCTCGGGCCGACTCTGCTCACACACTCAGGACCAGTAGATTGGGCAAGTCCATTTTTCTCCAGCTCAGCTTCTTCAGCACAAAGGAAAAAACAAACGTACAGCTCACTCTGCTGCTTGGTATGATTTAATGAACTTTTTTTAATTAATTACAAATTGCTGTAATAGCAGAATGGTACCTGTTTTCGCTGTCCCGTAAGATGAGAGAAATATTGAAATGTGTCCTTGTAACCCTCTGTGGGATAAAGATGGACAAACTAGCACCACCCTCAGTCTGTTACCATAGTGACAGGCTGCGCCATTGCTGAAACATTGAATTGAAATGAGAAAATCCTGGTTGGATTGATTAATGAGTTAATTTGATTGAATGATGAATTTGGGTAAAGGGATATTTCAGCACATTCTTCAGCTGCCGTCTGAACTTAGTCTGGGTCACGGCATAAATCACGGTGTTTGTGCAGCAACTAAGGAGCTGCAGCATGAAGCCCAATTCTCGTCCAAAGGCATCTAGATAAATGGATGAATACCCCATCCACCACATCCGCATCCATATAGAAAACAGCATTAATGTAGACCATAACAGGATGAAATTGGCTGAGATCACAAACAGTAAAATGACGGATTTTTTCCGATTTTGCATTTCTGTGTCACACTGACCATCCCTATTGGTGTGAGCCAGGAGTCTCCTGCGGGCTCTGCTGGTCACTACAATGTGTCTAATAGTGAAAGCATTGAACAGCAGAATAATAAAAAATGGGAGTGCTGGGTTTAAAATGTGGTGGAGGAACTCGATTATGGTCCACATCCGAGAATAATAAACACCTTGTTCACCATAACAAAACCAGGGGACATTCCTCAGCCAATACTGATCTGAGAGCATAAAATACCAGAAAATGTTCTTTAAACAGCTCAGCACTGTCACTGTTCCCAAAAACACAGTCGCCATTTTCTCACTGCAATATTTACTTTTTAGCTTCTGGCAACAAATGGCCACAAATCGATCAAAGGTGAAAGTGACCGTGAACCAGACAGAACAGTCTGTGGCTGCATAAAGCAGGACGGCATGGATATTACACACAGGGATGGACTTCAGGAAATAAAACTGTTCCTTATAAACAATGGGAATGTGTCTCAATATCAGGTCGAGGATAATGACCAGTAGATCCGCCGCTGCCATGGCCCCCAGGTAACGTCTGACACATGGAGACAATCCACAATCTTTATAAAGTAGGACATAAATTGTCACTACGTTAACTGTGAGGAAGAAAAACAAACAAATTATACATCACCCTGAAGGCAAAGTTACCAATTTGACTGAGAACTAAGTGGTACAGATAGACGATCATTTATCTGAAATTCTAAAATCCCAAAAGCTCTGAAATCTGAAGTTTGTTTTGTGGATTATGGAGCATCAGTCAGGTCTCCATAACAGGGTTTGTTTGGTGGGCGAACTCCACACCCACTCCACCCACGTGGTGCCCTCGCCCAGCACTGGCAGGCATCAATTGTGTATTTTTTTCACTGTTTCATTGTGTTTAAGACCATGAGACCATAAGACATAGGAGTGGAAGTAAGGCCATTTGGCCCATCGAGTCCACTCCGCCATTCAATCATGGCTGATGGGCATTTCAACTCCACTTACCCCATTCTCCCCGTAGCCCTTAATTCCTCGAGACATCAAGTTTAATTTCACTGTGAAAGTGCCAAAAAGAGCTGCAGATACACCAATGCCTAACAATAATGAAAAGAAAAGGAAGGATCTGACATTATCAATAATGTAGAGAGTAGAGTTATTGCAGAAGCTTGACCATGGCATGTCTGTGCGGCGTCTTACTGAAGAATATGGCATCGGATTAAGATCCAGAACAAATTTACAATACTGATGAAACAGCTACATCCCTACTGATGCTACTGGTGCTATATCCCTAGAAGGACATTAACAACGGTTGATGAGACAGCACCAACAGGTTTTAAGGATGCTAAGGACAGGTTCAGTATTCTTGGGTGTACTAATGCTGCAGGCACACACAAGATGAAGTTAGCAGTGATTGGAAAACGCAAACATCCAAGATGTCTGAAATGTGTACACATGCAAACAAGAAGACACGGGTAACCCAAAATTTTTTTTGACTGGTTCAGTAATCAATTTGTACCAGCAGCACGACCTCATTGCAAACGAGCTGGACTGTGAGAAAACTGTAAAATTTTATTTCCTGGACAACTGCTCTGCACATCCCTCTGCCCAACTACATGTGAAAAGTAATGTTTTCAGCATTTACTTGCCCCTTAATGTGACATCTGTATTACAGCTTTGTGGCCAAGGAATTTCATGCTCCATGAAGTACAAAGACTATTTTTTAAACTGTGTGCTGGCTGCAGTCAACAGAAGGGTAGGAATCCAAGACTTCCTGAAAGAGTTTACTGTTAAGGATGCCATTTATGCAATTGCTAATGCTTGGAAGGATGATAACTCAACATTAACACATGCTTGGCACAGACAAGTGGCAAGTCACACACAAAGTTTATCAGACAAAAGTGTAATTAAATTACAGGAAGCTGACTTCAAAAAAATGCTGAACATTGACAATGGTGCACCTGTCATATATTCCTTGAGTGATGGGAAAATTGTTAAAATGGTTTTAAATGCAGATAAGCATAAGGAAAAGCATGACTTAGTGAACACAGTTGAAAAAGTCCCCATAGATGATATGGTGAAATTGTGTGATTAGTTAATTGCTGGCCTTGAACATTGTTCATTTATCAGTGAGCAGGGCATTATGGCAATTTACTCAATCAGAGAGAGATTGCTTAGACAAAAACCTGTGTTGATGAGACAGCTGACACTTAAAGAAGGCTTTAAAAACACTGTCTGTGATAGTGCTGAATGAAGCTTGTTTGACTGGGAATAAAAGGCCCTTAAGTAATTATGGTCTATGTATTTCATTTATCATATATTACTCTATATATAAACTGTGGTAGTCTTTCTAGTCTTTATTTATCCCACTTTGTGTGAGTATTCATACATTTTTGCTGCAGTATTGAAGTTTGATTACGGGGTGCTGCCCTGGACCGATGGGGGCGCTACATTTGTTACTCAATCCAAAAAATTCTGAATTCCAGCAAATGGCAAGTTCTTAATTATGATGTGGAACATTCCCTTCCCAAACACAGACATAATCCATATGAAATTTGGTTGCTAGAAAATTCCAAAACACTTGATCACTTGAGAGCTGAACACAGATCGCTTCTTTACAATTCCTAATATGGAGGACTAAAATGTTGCTGCCCTGAAGGATTCTCTCCCAATTCTTTAAAGATAAACTGACATTAGAAATTTCTGTCTTTTGGTCTAAATTGTGGTTGATCCTCTGTAATGAAGAAAAGTGAACACTGGGAAAATGTATTCACCCCTTTAACTGCCTGAGGGGACTTTGAAATAGTGTCTCCTTCTCTTGGAATGTGATCTCTTCCCTCAGGATCTTATCTTTTGTTCAATTAACTGATGTCCAGCTATTCACAAATAAGGTTGGTTATGTTCCAGAGAATGCCACTTCTAGAATTTTCTGAATGATGTCGTTTTTAAAACATTCAAGATGAAGTTCCAAACTATTCCCCATCTTCATGAAAGTGTCAATCCCCCAGTATGTAACACAAGGGAAGGAGTGGAGATATGCTCTTTTCAAATGACACATGAACAAAGTGCATAATGAAATCATTCAGCCCTTCAAACCAGATCAACCATTCAATAATATTGGGGCTGATCTGATTAAGTTCTGAGGTCCAAGTTACTGGAACTTTCAGTCATTCAACCACCTGGCTTCCTGTCACTAACTCCCAGTAAGCAAATCTACCTTGCGTCCTTGGTCTGGCCTCAAAATGACTCCAGACACGCAGACATGCGATGGACTCTTCAATGGTCTCTGCAACAACCAAAAGGTTGGAAGAACACAGCAGGACAGGCAGCATCAGGAGATGCAGAAGTTGACATTTCAGCTGTAACCCTTCTTCAGGATCACACCCAAAATGTTGACTTCTGCACCACCTGATGCTGCCAGGCCTGCTTTGCTCTTCCAGCCTTCTGCCTGTGTACTTTGGATTCCAGCATCTGCAGGTTTTTGTCTCTGCAAAAATTAAAAAGACACGCAATTGTATCAAAATGATCTGAAGTCTCAAAAGGATAAAAGTGAATACTATACACTGCACCAGCCTCGGTATTGGAAAAAGGAATGGATATCCCAGTTCTTTTGAACCTGCAGAGGCCTCCTTCCTCACATCTGAGACCTTATCACAACATTTACAGAAACATCAGGAAAGGAGTTGACTATTTAGTACATTGACTCTCCAGCCATTCATGCTCATGGCAGAACATCCTCTCAATGCATGTCCCTTGATTTGACTATTCGCCAGAAAAAAAGTGCAGTAGTCCCTTCCTCTATCTCCACATCATACTCCAGTCCACTCACCAACCCTTCAGTGCCTCACAGTTCGATTCCAGCCTGCCTGTGTGGACTTTGAACGTTCTCCCCGTGTCTGTGTGGGTTTCCTCTGGGTACTCTGGTTTTCTCCCACAGTTCATAGATATGCAGGTTAAGTGGATTGGCCATGCTAAATTGCCCATAGCGTTCAGGGATGTAAAGGTTATTTGCATTAGTCAGGGGAAATGTAGAACAATAGAGTAGGGGAATGGTTTTGGGTGTGTTACTCTTCACAGGGTCAGTGTGGACTTGGGCCAAATGGCCTGTTTTCACACAGTATCCATGGTATTCCATGATTCTGTAGGGATCCTATGACTGTGTCTAGAAATCCTTATTTATATTCAGGCTCTTGGGTTGCACACTGTCATGTAGGAGAGAATGAATGCAGACACCTTTTCTCATTTAATTGCAGAGTGACCTGCCTGGACCTAATATAGTGGTTGCTTGATTTGTATATCCCAGCCAAGGGAATTATCAACACAGGTTCCAATCTGCCTCACCCTGTCAGTGCTTTATATGTTTCACTGAGATCTTCCCTCATTTTCTTAAACCTCATGGAATTCAGGCCCAATCACCTCAAACTCTCCTCATACAACTCATCCCAGAGATCAGTCCGGCCATCCTTCGCTGCACTTACTCAATGTCAGGTTTGTCCTTTGTAATGTAGGAGACAAAAACTGCAGATAACACTGTACAATGTTCAAGATACGGTCTTATCAAGACCCTGGACAGCTGCAGTAAGACATCTTTACACCTGAACTGAAATCCCCTTGAAATGAAGGTAAACACACCTTCTTGTGAACTGCTTTCTGCTCCTGCAATATTGCTATCAGTGATTGGCTTACAAGGAGATCCAGAACCAATGATACAGCTACAGCTATGTATACTGGTCAGCGTGCCAATCCCAGTATTGCCTTCAGGCTTCAGACATCGCTGTCTTCCATGGATCTCAGCAGTCTTACCAAAAGTAAATACAAACAGGAGCATAAGTCCTCTTATGGATTGATATTTTCCATCCAATCTGTTTACAAATGGTAGGCTGGCCTTGATGAAGGGCTCTGGCCCGAAACGTCGAATTTCCTGTTCCTTGGATGCTGCCTGACCTGCTGTGCTTTAACCAGCAACACATTTTCAGCTCTGATCTCCAGCATCTGCAGACCTCACTTTTTACTCGAAGATTTTAACCTACTGCGAATCCGCTTGCAAGGATGCCTTCCTTGAAGAAGCTCTCTTCCTCCCATTCCTGATGAAGGGCTCTGGCCCGAAACGTCAAATTTTCTGTTCCTTGGATGCTGCCTAACCTGCTGTGCTTTAACCAGCAACACATTTTCAGTTCTATTTTTTCCTGCCAAAGTGCACAACATCACATCTATCCACATTGCTCTTCATCTGCCACCTATTTGTCCATTCACTCCACATGTCTCAATCACCTTGGAGAATTTTTATATCTTTCACACGACTCACAATCCCACGTAGTTTGATGCTATCAGCAGGCTCAGAAGTATTGCATTTGATTCCCTCAACCAAATGTTCATATTTATTGTGAAAGCTCAGGCCCAAGCACTAATCCCTGCCAGACCCATAAGCTTCCACTCCAAAAAAAGGATCCTTTTATTCTTAATATTTCCTGTCATCACTCTACTTTTCAAACCATGTTGATAAACTCGGTGCAGTCTCATAAGATTTGATTTTGCACATTAGGCTTGGCATTTTATCAAAAAGTCTTTCTGAAAATCCAATTGCGTTGCATAATTGATCTTCCAGTCAGTTTCACAAATATGATTCTTATTTCGTAGATCCACCTTGATTTTGTCTTTGACCATTACTGTCAATTACAATAATTTCTCCCAAACCGCTTATTTGCTAATTTTACTCTATTCCTTTTATTCTCACCAGTTTTAGGTTTCCTAGTATTGCTGGGAAGTTTCTTTTTTTGTTTTATTTTCTTCTCTGAAGACAGAACTGAAGTTGTTGCTTCATAGTTCTGCCACTTCCCTGTTCTCCATTCTCCATTCCCTGCTTTCAGACCGTAAGGAAGCTGCATTTGTTATGTCTTAAGTTTCACATTGGCATATGTTTCAAAGCTATTGCAGTTCAATCGTATAACTCGTTTTGATAAACGCTTCAGAAAACCGCAATTCATGTCTTAAGCTTTTCAATAGTTTACGGTCTACATTAGTCCCACCTTCCTACAAAAGGGCCATAGACATGAATGTTGTGACACTTCAAGTGCTCATTCAAGTACTTTTTACAGTTGTGGTGTTACCCATAACAACATCCTCTGGGAGAAAAATAACCCTCAAATTGTCTACAAACTTCAAACACTTTACTTTAAAAGTATGTTTTTTGTTCTTGACTGGAAGAAACATTATTGTTTGTCCATCTTGTCCATGCCTCTGGTAATCTTATACTTTTGAATTACGTCTCCACAGCCTTCTCTGCTCCAAACAACTCAAGCTTTTCCAGCCTTCCTTCATAGCTGATATGGTCCATCACAGAGAACATCCAGGTGAATCTCCTCTGCACCACCTCCAGTGCAATCACATCCTTCTTTTAATGTGACAACCAGAACGCCACACAGTATTCAATCTTGGCCTAACCAAAGTTCTGTCTAGTTCTTATAATCTACGCTTCAATGATGTGTCTATGATCACTATGCCTTCTCAATTCAACTATTGCCCTGTCCAGTCACATTCAGGGATCTGTGGAGAAGCTCCCCTGAGCTTCCTAGTGTGCTGCCATTCATTGATTACTCACCTACCTGGTTCCTTCTTCCAAAGTGCATCACTCATATTTATCATGGTTACATTCCATCTGCAGTTGATCTTGAACCATTCATCTTCCATCTTGACCATTCATCTTCCTGTAACATAAGACCTTCCTCCTCACTGCCAACCACTTGGCCAATCTTTGTGTCAAAAGCAAACTTACTTATCTCATTCACCCCAACCCCTCCACATTCACATCTACATCATTTATGAATACAACAAATAATAAGGGACACAGCACTGATCCATGTGGTCCACCAGGCGACACGGGTCTCCAGTCACACAAACAGCTTTCTTCCAATACTCTCTGTCTCCTGTAATTAAGACAACTTTTGATGCAATGTGCCAAACTAAACTGGATGCCAGGAGATTTAACTTTTTTATCGTTTTCCCATGTGGGACTTTATGAAAGGCCTTGTTGAGAAACCATATAACGACTTGAGATTTGAGAAAATCTTGCATATCCAAATAGAGATCAATTTTCTCCTTCTCTATTTTCTTCAAGAGTTCTTCTGACATTGATCTGATACTCACTGGTCCATAGTTTTCTGGTCTGTCTCCGCCATCCTTCCTGTAAAGTAGAACCAGAATAGAACCGCATTTTTACTTAGAGAGTAGTAGGGGCGTGTTACACACTACCTGAAACAGTAGTAGAGCCGCCAACTTTAACAACATTTAAATGGTCATTGGATAGGCATATGGACGAGAATGGAATAGTGTAGGTTTGATGGGCTTCAGATTAGTTCCACAGGGCTGAAGGGCCTGTAGTGTGCTGTAAAGTGTTGTGTTCTATCTTCTATTGGTTGTTTTCAAGTCCTCTGGCACCTACCCTGTCGCCAAATCTACTTATAAACTTGGCTGAGGGTCTTTCATATCTTTTCTCCCACTGCAGCCTTTGGTACAATTTACCTGATGATTCATTGATTAGATTCTATGATGTTTCCCAATGCTGAAATGAAGATATTTCATAAGCATCTTGCAACATGGACCAGTATTTACAAGAATGATGGGTAAATGGGATTTTCGTATGAGATTAGATAATGGAGGGTATTGGATGAGCATTTGTTCTGCTGCTTTGTAACTGCGAGTGGGGTGAGCAGATTCTGAAACTCACTGAGCTGAATCTAACAACAATTTGTCTCAGTGTCATTTTCATTGAGTGTAACAGAGGGATTGTCTGCACAAGGCTGATCTCGTTTCCTGGTGCTATCTTATTCAAATCCCCTCATTAACTACCTACCACACCCCATGGTCTCCCTCTCATTCAATGCCAACCTGATTCTCCCACCCATCATCGCTGGATTTACTCACCATTGCCCGGATTCCACTAAATATTCTGTGATCCCTGACACTGGTGCCATCTTAAAAAGGCCTATGGCACATGGCTGAACTTTCTCAGTTTGGAGTTGCGTTTCGTGGTTTAACCTGAACAATATCATTAAGGAGCCTCTTTTGCTAGGTCGTAAATTTATCCGAATCCATAGTTCACCACAATTTCTGACATTTTTAAAGCCACTTCCTTTGCTCTAATGCAATTTTTAACTTATTTTGTTAATCATTGTTGAATCAACTTTCCCTTTTGCTGTTTGCACCTTACAGCATTTCTATAAATAATAGTCATTGCTTATCTTCCATTAAATCTATTTCATATACTTTTCCAACCGACTGAAGGCAACTTGTCCAACATAGCTTTGTGGTTTGCTTGGCTCAGGTTTATAACCATAATTTATAATGAAAGCCTCAGATGTCGAGAGAAATTCCATATATCATCATTATTACTCTCAAACCCTCCTTTACAACAATATTTTCAATTATTCCTTCTGATCACACTACACTAATTCCTAAATTTCCTGTTCAAAAGCTTGGTGCTCCATATACTGTTAAAGCAAACTATCTCATACACGCTCAAGAAATCCATTTTTCCCAGCACTAGAATTCACTTGAGTTTAACACTGTTTAGATGCAAGTTGAATTTGTCCATTATTACTGCAGTACACACAAATTTGTATATCTAATTGCCTGTTTTATAACATGCACAACATTCGTATTGTGGTTATGACATTGATATATAACTTCCACAATGTATGTTCTCTCTATTGTTTCTAAGCTCCACCTTAACAGATTCTGTGGAATCTGAGCAACCTGGGAAAAGTAATGATAGATTCAGGCCAGATATTTGGCAAGGCCTACCTGGACATTGAGATCATCTCATCATCCTGTTATGCTAATGGAGTGGAATGGACAATGACATTTCAACAATGTTGTGCATTGCTCCAGACAGCTGAGCCTGCTCTAACTTGGGTGGGAACATTACAGCAGGCTGGCAAAGTGTTGCTGCTGTACAGGATCTTAGTGAGATCACATCTGGAGAAGTATTTGCAGATTTAGCCTCCTTACTGAAGAAACAGTGTTGTTGCATTGGAAGCAGCTCAGAGATGGTTTCCCTCAACTGATTCCTGCAATGAAGGTGTTAATGTATAAGGAAAGAATGCTCAGGTTGACCTGTTGGACTTTACAAGAATAAAAGATGATCTTAGTTTTACATAGAAGACCAGAAGGAGTCAGCAGCAGAAGCCAACAACACAGCAAATGCAGAAATCCATTTCACTTCTCTTGCATGTTACAATGGAACGACAGATGTTTGTTCAGACTTTCGACCCTGTTACACCAGAACAAGATGAGGGTATTCAGTCCTTGGAGCCTGATATATCGTTATAGGAGCAGGCCCATCAGCCCCTTGAGTCCATAAATTAGACCCAGAGGAGGCCATGCAGCCCCAATATCCAGTTACATTGCGACAGGATCAGTCCATTCAGCCTCCTCAAGTCTCTAACTCAGAAACTGGAAGCAATTGATGCACTGGATTAAGAGGAAGCCATTCAGCCCAGTGAGCCTGAACTGGACAAGGTACCAAACTATTTCAGACTATTTAGATGAATGGAAGAGGTAAAACAGTGACGAGTCTATTGAACGGGAACAGGAAGAGACAAATCACAACCTCAATTCCATTTCAGGGATGCAGAAGGAGACAGTTCAATGTCTTGAATTTGTTATGGTGGTATATAAGGAGGCTATTCAGCCTCTCAAACTGTTACAAAATAACAGAAAGATTCCATAAGCCCTCAAGCCTCTTCTGCATGAACACAGTGGCACAGTGGTTAGTTCTGCTGCCTCACAGCACCAGAGACCTGGGTTCAATTCCCACCTCAGGCAACTGTCTGTGTGGAGTTTGCACATTCTCCCCATGTCTGCACAGGTTTTCTCCAGGTGCTCCGGTTTCCTCCCACAGTCCAAAGACGTGCAGGTTAGGTGAATTGGCCATGTAAATTGCCCGTAGTGTCAGGTGAAGGGGTAAATGTAGGGGAATGGGTCTGGGTGGACTTGTTGGGCCGAAGGGCCTGTTTCCACACTGTAAGTAATCTAATCTAAGTAATCTAATCTAAGGATGTAGACAAGCAGACCTTGTACCTCTTACTCAAGAAGAGGAGGAGGGCATTCCAGCCATTGAGACAATAATGGAGAAACACCAGGAGTAATAGAAAGGCAACTTGTTGTCGAAAAGGAAATAAACTTCAGAATGCTGAGGTGCAGAGGAACCCAGGTGTCGTCGTGCACATGTCAAAAAACCTGCATACAGGTTCAACAGGTAATGAGAAAGGCAAGTACAATTTCAGCATTTATTTCAACAACAATAGAGGCTAATAGAAGGGAAGTGATGCTGCAACTATTCCAGTGAGACTTAACTGGACTAGACTACTGTGTAAGAGTTTGGCTTATGAAGAGAGATTCAGCAGTTCCAACCTATAGAGCATAGATAAAACATAGGACATAGAATATAGAACAGCACAGTACAGTACACGCTCTTCACCCCTTGATGTTGTGTCAAGCCTTTATCCTATCTAAGATCAAACTAAATGACACACCCTTCATTTTACGATCATGCATGTGCCTACACTAGCGTCGCTTAAATTTCCGTACTCTACTACCACCGCTGTCAGTGCATTCCACGCACCCACCACTGTCTTCGTAAAGAACTGACCTCTGACATTTCCCCTAAACTTACCTCCATTCATCTTAAAATTGTGTTCCCTTGTGATAGCCATTTCTACACTGGGAAAAGGTGTCTGGGTATTCAATCTATCTGTACCTCTCATTATCTTGTACACCTCTATCAAGTCACCTCTCACCCTTTTTCACTGCAATGAGAAAAGCCTCAGCATCCTCAACCATTCTTCATAAGACATGCCCTCCAGCCCAGGCAGCATTCTGATAAATCTCCTCTCAACCCTCTTTAAAGTTTCCACATCCTTCCTATAACGAGGCGACTAGAACTGAACACAATTTTCCAAGTGTGGTCTAAGGATGGCACTGTAGAGCTGTAGCATAACCTCACAGCTCTTAACCTCTATCGTCCAATAATGAAAGCCTTATTAACATAGGTATTCTTAACAATCCTATCAACTTGGGTGCCAACTTTTAGGGACATATGGACAGGTCCCAATATCCCTCTGTTCCTCCACACTGCCAAGAACTCTACCTTTAACCCTGAATTCTGCATTCAAATTCAATGTTCCTAAATTACTTCTCTCACAATTTTCCAGTGTGTCATCCATTTGCCACTTGGCAGTCCAATTCTGCATCCTCTAATGCCTTGTTGCAACCTACAACATCCCTCCACACTATCTGCCACTCCACTAACCTTCGTATCACAGGCAAACTTAATAAGCTATCCTTCCACTTCCTTGTCCAAGTCATTGATAAAACTCACAAAGAGCAAAGGTCCCAGAACAGATCGCTGCGAAACACCACTGGTCACCAAGCTCTGGGCTGAATAATGTCCATCTACTACCACACACTGTCTTCTCTGGACCAGCATATTCTGTAGCTGAAAATATGTTGCTGGTTAAAGCACAGCAGGTTAGGCAGCATCCAAGGAATAGGAAATTCGACGTTTCGGGCATAAGCCCTTCATCAGGAATCCTTTGTCCAGATACTTCTTTCATTAAAATAGACACATTTCAACCCATTATGCTGATTGCAACTTAGCCCTATCAAATGTCTATTCATCCTCAAAGACTCTCTGCACGCTGCGTCTGGCTGTGCACTATCTACTTCATTCTCAGATCTCAGAAACAGACTACAGATGGGAGATGGAAGACCTGGAAAAATGGTGCACTGAGAACAACCTAGAACAACAACAATGCCAGCAAAATCAAGAACTCATCATTGACTTTCAGTGGGATGCTACTCATGCCTCCCTACACATTAACAGCACAGAGGTGGAACAAGTGGAGAGTGTCAAGTTCCTGGGAGTGGTTATCCACCACAAGCTTTCTTGCACTCTTCATGTGAACACACTGGTTACAAAGGCCCAATAATATCTCTTCTTTCTCAGGCAGCTGAGGAAATTTGGCATGCCAGCGAATACCCTTGCAATTTTTATAGGTATGCCATTGAGAAAATTCTGTCTGGATGTATCACTACGTGGTATGGGAACCGTACCAATCAAGATTGGAGACAGTTACAGAGAGTGGTGAGCTTGGCCCGGACAATCACAAAGGCCAATCTCCCATCTATAGAATCCATCTACTAGGCCCGTTGTCAAGGAAAGGCCACCAGCATTCTTAAAGATCCATCCCAGCCTGGCAATGTTTTTCTACAACCTCTACCATTGAGGAGAAGGTACAGAAGCCTGAACATATGCATCAGCTGGTTTCATAACAGTTTATACACTAGTGTTGTTAGAATACTCATAAACTTTTAACATTCACCTGCACCTGTGTTTCTGTTTTGCCGTTTATGTATTATTTGCTATCTATGCTTTAACTATGTGATCTGTCTGTGTTGCTCGCAAAACACAAAGCTTTTCACTGCGTCTCGGTATACGTGACAAGTAATTCAATTCCATCAATTCAATTCAATCTGTAGCTCCGGTTCCTATCCCCCGCCAAAATAATTTAAAACCTCCCGAGAAGATCTCATAAACCTCGCTACAGTTCATTTGCAACCCGTCTTTCTTATGCATGTCCCACCTTCCCCTACACTCTCGGGAGTTGAGAAGAATCAGATGGGATCGCAATGAAGTCTGAAAGATACGAAAGAAGACTAACAATGTTGATGTGAAGCGAATACTTCCTCATGTGTAGAAAACCAGAACATGAGAGCATAGATTTAGGGTAAGGCAGAGTAGATACAAAACAGGGATGAAGAGAATGTACTTCTCTTAAAGATCAGTGAATCTGTAGAATTTACTGTCTCAGAGTGCAGTGGATGATAGGACATTAAGTAAATGAACGGTTATGAAGAGTGAGCAGGAAAGTGGTCTGAGACTGAGATGACATCAGCCATAATTGGTGGAGCAGGCTAGAGGGGCTGATTTGTCAACTGATGCACCTCTTTCTTAGTCAGCCCTTCGAATGTGCTACACAAGAATGGGGGAGGACTGGTTATCAAACAGGAACTAGGCACTCGAGTTAAATCAGTATTAATTAATTTGACAGAAGGTAACCTGTGGAATCACATAGTGATCAGTGCATGATCCTCAACTATTTACAATCTATATCAATAATTTTGAGGAGTGGAACAGATGTACATTAATTAATTTTAGTGACGAAACTAAGATAAACTGGAAATTAAATTATCAAGATAAGTTTGAGAGACTGAAAGTGTATTTTAACAGGTAAAGTCAATGGATAAAAGATTGGCAGGTGGTATATAATGTGATGTAATGGAAGAATGGAAGACAGTAATCTACTGAAATGGGGAGAGATTACAGGGCTCAGTAAACAGAAGCTTTCACTCTGATGCATTCAGACATAAGAAGTGTTGCTCCATCTCCCTCAAGTTCCGAGTGACCTGATTGCTATCAGTACACATGGGATATTTTGATGTGGTTGCTTGGCTTGATGAGCGTGAATGTGTTTTGAGCTATGTTTCGAGGGGACAGCCTTCATCCAAGAGGCCATCCTGTCATTTTACATGGAGACCCGAAGACGATGGAAATGGCTGACTGCTTCTGAATGAAGAGGCTGTGGCTGCTGCCAGGACTATAAGTATTCACCAACATGACGTACTGCGCATGGTCACACTGCAGCATTAATGGTGTGAGAGTTCCTTCAGTTCCTCGACATCTCTACATTGACAAAGCCTCACACCAACATGAATCCCATTTTACTGGGAAAACAAGGATACACTGGCAGCTCCCTCCTGAGGGAGAATACATTGTATTCACCTCATCCACCATATAAATTCCTCATCACCGAATGGTGACTATGATGTCGACTTACTGAGAAAAGCTGAACGAAACTGTGTCCCTAACAGCCACTAGTAGCATTGTCCTCCCTCTGGTGTGAAAATTCAGGTCGTGCTGAAGGAGATGACACCGCTGTGTGACCAGCTCCTTGTCCAATCAGGGTTCCCTCACATTCTGTTCCTTGGAAAACCTGGAGTAGATAAGACCTCGAGTGGGGAAGATACCTTTCCCCAGACATACACTCCGTAGTTTCAGAGCTTCCCCCCATGCAGCCTCTGCTTGTTGTTCATGTTACAGCAAAGATGCTGGAACTAACAGTTCACGTGCTCCATCCAGAGTTAGTTCTCCAAATCCTCAGGTCTTCCTGAATTGTGAGGCTCATAGTCCAACCTCCAACAAACTATCCCCAGAATTTCCATTGACTTTTCAACAACAGGACTCAGTCAGAAGCTCCTCAGCTGCCTTACTTGTCTGATCCTTTACAATAATACAAGAAGTTTCCTTATGTTACTGACCACACAATCATCTGGGAGTGACGAATGCAAATTCAGTGGACATTCTGCTGCCTCACAGTGCTAGAGACCCGGGTTCAATTCCCGCCTCAGGTGACTCTCGTATGGAGTTTGCACATTCTCCCCGTGTCTGCATGGGTTTCCTCCGGGTGCTCCGGTTTCCTCCCACAATCCAAAAATGTGCAGGTTAGGTGAAGGGGTAAATGTAGGGGTATGGGTCTGGGTGGGTTACGCTTCGGTGGGTTGGTGTGGACTTGTTGGGCCAAAGTGCCTGTTTCCACACTGTAAGTAATCTAATCTAATCTAAAAAAAAGACACAGAACAGGTTTCAAAGAGATAAGTCAAAGGTGCTAAAAACCCTGTCGAACATGGAACATGACATGAGATACACCCTGAAGTCATTAATAGCCTAACACACACCACCATTTCATTGTTTTGAAGCTTCACAATGATGGAACCAGATAATCCAGGGAGAAAAGAATACAAAGATCAGTTCAAGCATAGAGGGCGGTGATACTGTGGTTTGAAGAGTCGTGTTTTCTCCTGGTTTCTTTCAGGGGGACAGTTGATGAGAATTCTATGAGAAGATAACAGCCTATGAGGCTTTTGTTAAATTGGAACAATAGAAGCAGCCTGAATGGGTGTTGTCAAGCTCTTACATCACCTGGACTTATAGTTTAGCTTCCAGCAGTTGTCGAAAGAACAAAAGAAAAGTACAGCACAGGTGCATGCCTTTTGGCCATTCAAGCTTGTGCCAATCATCATGCTCTAACTTGGATAAAATAAAGCTTCTGCCTTCCTTCATTCTGTATCCTTCCATCACCCTTACATTCATGAACCCATCCAGATGTCTCTTTAACTACCTTTACTACTTGTTCTCGCTGTGTATTCCAGGCTTCTACCACTCTCTGCATAAAAATCATCCCTCGCACATCTACTTTAAGCTTTCCCCCCTCACCTTTATCCTGCACCCCCTTCTAATTGAAACATTCAATCCTGGGAAAAATCCACTGGCCATCTCATTCCTCTCATAATTATGTAGACCTCTATCTGATCTTGACTTAGCCGTTACCTTTCCAGTGAAATTACTACTGATCTTTTTAACATTTTCGCATAGCTAATGTCCTTGATACCACACATCCCTGGTAAATCTTCCCTGCAATCTTTCCAAAGCTTCCATGTCCTGCTGGTAGTATGTCAACCAAAAGTGGACACAATACTCCCAATCCAACCTAACAAGGGATTTATATAGTTGCAACATTATTTGCCAATTCTTGTACTCCATGCCCTGGCCAAAGAAGGCAAGCGTGGCATCCGCCTTCTTAATCGCCTTGGCAACCTGCGTTGCTACTTTTAGGCAACTATGGACCTGCACATCCAGATTTTCTTTTTCATCAGTGTGTAGGGCTACGAGGGAGAGAGGGTTGTGTCTTTTTGTGGCTAGCTGGTGTTCGTGTATCCTGGTGGCTAAGTTTCTTCCTGTTTGTCCCACATAGTGTTTGTGGCAGTCCTTGCATGGAATTTTGTAGATGGTTGTTGGTTTTGTCCATGGATTGTACTGGGTCTTTTAAGTTTGTTAGTTTTTGTTTGAGAGTGTTGGTGAGTTTGAGTGCTGCTAGAATTCCGAGGGGTCTTAGTAGTCTGGCTGTCATTTCTGAAACTTCTTTGATGTATGGTAAGGTGGTTAGGGTTTCTGGCTGTGTTTGGTCTGCTTGTCATGGTCTGTTCTTGAGGAATCTGCGCACTGCGCACAGAATTCCAGAAAATGAAACCCGATGGGACCAACACGCCACGATTCTACGGGCTACCAACAATCCATAAACCAGGAGCCCCCCTCAGACCCATAGTCTCACTACCCGGAACACCAACTTACAGACTGGCCAAAGATCTACACGCAAGACTGAAATACCTAGTAGAAGAGTCACAGTACTCCATCCACTCCACCCAGGAATTCCTAAAAACATCAAAAACACCAAAATAGAGGAAGACGAAGCAATGATTTCATTCAACACCCTCACAGGCATAAAGTTCACCAAGGAGGAAGGAACCGACAACAAACTCGCATTCCTGGACATCGAAAGAAAGGACAACGGAGAACTACAAACCTGCGTATACAGAAAACCGAAAAACACTGACCAAATACTTAACTACACCAGCAACCATCCCAACACACACAAACGAAGCTGTATCAGAACACTATTCCAACTAGCCATCACACACTGTAGCACAGACGACCTTCGGAAAACAGAGGAGAACCACCTATACAACATATTCAAGAAGAACGGTTACTCAAAAAATACAGTGCGCAGATTCCTAGTAGCACACAAACCCACCAACACTCTCAAACAAAAACTAGCAAACTTAAAAGACCTAGTACAATCCATCGACAAAATCAATGTCATCTACAAAATTCCATGCAAGGACTGCCACAAAAACGACGTAGGACAAACAGGAAGAAAGTTAGCCACCAGGATACACGAACACCAGCTAGCCACAAAAAGACACGACCCTCTCTCCCTCGTAGCCCTACACACGGATGAAACAAAACACCATTTCAACTGGGACAACACATCTGTCCTTGGACAGGCTAAATAAAGACATGCCAGAGAATTCCTAGAGGCCAGGCACTCCAACCATAATGCCATAAACAAACACATAGATCGAGATGCCATCTATCAACCCCTCAGAAAATGAACAGGGAATGACATCACCACAAACCCCAGGAACCCCATCTAGGAGAAAGATATAAATAGAAAGCAGGAGACAACAGCTTCACTTCACTTGGAGGTTGCCACTGATGATGTTACCTAGCCAGGTTATGAAATGTCTGGATATCAAACCTACAGCTCAGCGAGCAAACCTACACCCTAAACCTCAACCTGAGCTACAAACCTTCACACAGTGGACCTAAGACTGATCCCTGAGAAATACCATTATTTAACAGTCTCTACTATGAAGAACATCTACCCTCGGTGTGCTATGACAAAGCCAGTTTTGTATTGCCTAGCCAGCCCACCTGAATTTTTGCATTAATCTGCCATGTTGGACTTTAGCAAATGCCTTACTAAAGTCCACATAAACTATATCCACAGCTCTTCCCTCATCAATTATCTTTGCCAGACCTAACCTTCCCTGCAAAGAAAATGTTGTCTGTAACTAACTAGTTCATTTCCTTCAAAAAGTGCATCTCTTTTGTCCCTCGGTATCTTCTCCAAGAACTTCTACATCACAGACTCAGTGGTGTATAATTTCCTGGATTTCCGGTTTCCTTTCTTAAACAAGGGAACAACATTAGGTAATCACCAGTCCTCTTGACCCTTGTCAACGGGTAAAGAGGATGTAAAGATATCTGATAATGCCCCAGCTATTTCTTCTCTTGTCTCTCACAGTAACCTGGGATGGACCCCACATGGCCCTGGGAACTTGTTTACCTTAATACAACTTAGGATACCCAAAACTTCCTCCTTCAATATATTGACATTCTTTAAAGCATTCACAAATTCAACCCTGATCTCAACATCAGTCATGTCCTTCTCCTCAGTGAATATTGATATAAAGTACTCAAGGATCTCTCCTACTTTCTGTGGCTCCAAGCCAAACATCCCTCCTTTGTCCTTGAGTTGTCCCACTCTTTCCTTGCTATCCTCTTTTTTTTGGAGGCATCATGGTGGCTCAGTGCTTAGCACTGCTGCCTCACAGTGCCAGGGACCCGGATTAGATTCCAATCTCAGGCAACTGTCTCTGTGGAGTTTGCAGATTCTCCCAGTGTCTGGGTGGATTTCCTCTGGGTGCTCTGGTTTCCTTCCACAATCCAAACATATGCAGGTTAGAGTGAATTGGCCATGCTAAATTGCCCACGGTGTTCAGAGATGTGTGTGACTTATGTCAGGGGTAAACATAGGATAAAAGTGCAAGGGAATGGGTCTGGGTGGGTTACTCTTCGGAGGGTCAGTGGAGACTTGTTGGGCCAAAGGGCCTGTTTCCACGCTACAGGAATTCTAAAACAAATGTATAAAAGCCTTAGCATACACCTTGTCTCTGTTTGATAAAGGTATTTCATGATCCCTCTTAGCATTTTTAATTTTGCATTTAAGTCCCTTCCTAATTTCTTTTTCCTCCTTAAGGGCTTTGTCAGCTTGTAGCTGCCTAGACATAATGTATGCTTCCTTTTTCCTTCTGACTATGCTCACAATTTCCCTTGTCATCAATGTTTTCTAAATCCTGCCATTCTTATCTTTCAGTTTTGCAGGGGTATGCATGGCCTGCACTTTAATCAACTGGGCTTTAAAAGCTTCTCACAAACCAGATGTAGATTTCAATTCAACTAACTTCTCCCTGTCCATATTCCCATCCAATTTGGCCCTTATCCAATCAAGCATCCTCAGCTGTGGGCCAATCTTGTCCTTGTCCATGTCTACACAAAATCTAATGGAGTTATGGTCACTAAGCCCAAAATGCTCTCGTACTGAAACATTGACCATGTATTCTGGCTCATTCCCTCATACAAAATCTACTTTGGCCTTCTCTCAGATTGTCAACACACTGTCTCAAAAAAATCCCCAAGGACACGCCAAAAAAATTGTCTCCATCCAAGCCACGAATCTGATGGAGTTCCAGTCATCAGAGGAAAGTTGAACTCAGCCACCACAGCAAACCTGCTTTTTTCACACCTTTCCAGTATCTGTCTACATATCTGCTCCTCTGTCTCTTGAGGGCTGTTGGGAGGTCTGTAGAACAATCTCAAGATTGTGATTTCACCCTTCACATTCTTTGAGCTCCACCCATAATGCCTCACTGCAAGATCCCTCCAAAATGTCCTTCCTCGACACAACTGTGATGTGATCCCTAATCAACGATGCAACCTCCCAACCTCTTTTATTCCCCTTTCTGTCCCATCTAAATCAGCGATACCCTGGAACTTTAAACCACCAGTTTTGTCCTTCCTTTAACCATGTCTCCATAATGGCAATAACATCATAATTCCATGCAGTAATCATTGCTCTTAGTTCACCGTCCTAGCACCAGGGTCCTGTGTTCAATTCCGGCCTTGGGCAACTGTCTGTGTGCAGTTGGCACATTCTCCCCATGCCTGTATGCATTTCCTCCAGGTGCTCCAGTTTCCTCCCACAGTAGACAGGTTAGGTGAATTGGCTATGCTAAATTGCCCATAATGTTCAGGGATATGTAGGTGAAGTCATGGGAAATGTAGGGGAATGGGTCTAGGTGGGCTACTCTTCAAATGGTTGGTGTGGATTTGTTGGGCCAAAAGGTCTGTTTCCACACTGTTGGGATTCTTCTGTGGCTATTCGGTACAAACGGAATCTCCACGGTCTCATTGGCAGGAGGGTGGACTTGCCACCTCCAAAGAAGGAAGCACAGAGGCTCCTTCCTAGACTCCTGCTCTAAACAGCTCATATACTGAAAGTAATCTGCAATATTTACTGCTCTCCCCAATTGTCCTGACATCTTCAATAATTTGTGCTCATACATACTCATGGCCCCCGCTCCTGCAGCCCTTTTAGAATGGCACAGCCCCTTTTATATTATCTTTTAATTTTTTGTTTTCCTATTAAAGTGCATAACCTCACAATTGACTCCATTATCATTATCTGAAACGTTCCTGAACACTACACCAACTTGTTGATGCCCTGTTGGAGTTCCACACTGTCCTCCTCACACTTTACAATTCTTTCAGGTTTGGTGCCATCTGTAAGCATTGGCATTGTGCTGGATACACATTCCTCATACAATAACAGCAAAGAACAAAGAACAAAACAAAATCACAGGCCCTTCAGCCCTCCAAGACTGTGTTGATCCAGCTCCGCCAATTTTCGACGGATCTGTACCCCTTGGTTGCCTGCCCATTCATATATCTGTCCAGATGCGTCTTAAATGACTTTATCGTTCCCACCCCGTCAACCTCCACTGGCAATGCGTTTTAGGTACCACCACCCTTTGCATGAAAAACTTTCCACACATATCTCCCCTAAACTTTTCCCCTCTCACTTCGAACTCATGATCCCCAACTAATTGAGTCCCTCAATCTGGGAAAAAGCTTCTTGCTATCCATCCTGTCTACACCTCTCATGATTTTGTAGACCTCAATCAGGTGCCACCTCCAGATCTGTCTTTCTCATGAAAATAACCCTAATCTACTCAACCTCTCTTCATAGCTAGCACCCTCCATACCTCCTCTCCAAAGCATCTGCATCCTTTTGGTAATGTGGCGAACACAACTAAATGCAGTATTACAAATGTGGCTGAACCAAAGTCTTAACATGTCCTGCCAACTCTTGTACTCAATGCTCCGTCCGATGAAGGAAAGTATTCCATATGCCCAGTTGACCACCCTGCTGACCTGCATTGCCTAGCAGCTTTCCTACCACTGATGTCAGACTCACAGGTCTGTAATTACCTGGATTATCCCTGCTACTCTTCTTAAACAAAGGGGCAACATTAGCAATTATCCAGTCTTCTGGGACCTCACCCTTGCTCAACAATGCTGCAAAGATATGTTTAAACCTCAGCTATTTCCTCTCTCATTTCCCTCAAAAACATGGGATAGATCCCTTCTGGACCTGGGGACTTATCCACATTAGTACCTTTTAGAGTACCCAACACTTCCTCCTAAGTTATGCCAACTTGACCTATAGTAATCACAGATCTATCCCTAACATCAACATCTGTTATGTCCCTCACCTCGGTGAATACCAATGCAAAGTATCTCACCAATTTTCTTTGACTCCACATGGAACTTTCCTTAATTTGGCCAACTCTTTCTCTAGTTACTGTCTTGCTTCTTATATATGAATAAAAAGTGAAATACTGGCACAGTCACTAAAATGAACAAGTTAAGGACTGAACCTCTCCACGTGGAGATATTGAAATATTAACACACACCCCTTGAAGCCAGTATAATAATGACACGTTGCCAAATGAGCAAAAGAAATGCTGACACATGTCTGATGGAGAAAGTAAAATACTGACAAGTTCACCACAGAGCAAGGGAAATGCGGATTGACTCCCCATATCGGCATGTAGCATGAGGAGTATGAGGAAATATGCGTGAATCAGATAGTGAGGAGTAATAGGTGGAAGAAGGAGTGCGTGAGGTAGAAGTTTGGAAGCTGTTCCAATAAAACAGCACCCCTACAGACATTATCCTTTCAAAACTACACAGATCCAGAAGGAAGTGGATGCGATGACTCATGAAGATATCATTGAACCAAGTCAGAGTAAGTGGAGTTTGCCAATCGTGTTTGTTCCCAAACCTGACAGGACTCAACAATTTTGGGTGGACTGTCAGAAGGTCAATACTGTAACAAAATTGAACTCATATTCCAATACCAAGAGTGGAGGACTGTATAGGAAAAGTTGGACAATCCATTTATGTGGATATTATCAGAGAATGGACTATACCAATGCAAAGTGATGCCTTCTGGAATGAAGAACGCACCAGCCACATTTCAAAGACTCATGAACAGCATTGTAGCTGGATTAACAAATTGTGCTCTTTATCTGGAAGATGTGGTGGTCTTTAGTGAGTCATGGAAATATCACATGGTACAGTTGGTAGAACTCTTTGAATGATTAAGAGAACAAACTAATAATAAACTTAAAGAAAACAGAATTTGTGAAGGCAGAGGTGATGTTCTTGGAACATAACATCGCTCATGGAAGTTTGGCCCCAAGGAACATGAAGACAAAGGCCATCATGGATTTTCCATTACCATCCTCGAAGGAAGAGGTGCTTTGATTTTTGGAACTAAGCAGATTCTACCAGAAGTTTGTTCCAAACTTAAGCAGCATAGTGGCACTGCTAATAGATTTACTGAAGAAGAACACAAAATTTTGTGGACAGAACAATGCCAGAAGGCACTTAAGAATTCAAAAGCAGTATTGTCCACGGCAGCAGTTTTAGCTACACCAATTTTTTAAAAATCCTGCAATGTTGCAATCATTGCTAGCGATGTAGGACTTGAAACTTTACTGTTACAGGAAGATGATGGTGGAATTTAATGGCCAATTGGCTATTCTTTTAAAATAAAAATCTTTACACCTATCAGAGAAAATACTCTATCATTGAAAAATATTTACTGAGTTTGATTATAGCCTTACAACACTTTTATGCTTATGTGATGAACAATGTGTCAGAGACAGTTGTGTACATTGACCACAATCCTCTTATGTTCTTGGAAAAAAAGAGACAAAAATAATATGAGACTAAATCATTGGAGTTTTTTTATTACAGACTTCCAATTTACAAATTGTATATGGTGTGGGTAGTAAAATGTGATAGCAGATACATTATCATGGATTTAAAGCAAGTGTAGATGAAATTGGATGGATTCCAATGCTATTTCTATGTATGAATAAATTAATATGAAAATATAATTTGGATAAATGACTGATGTACTTATTGTAATGGGAATAGAATTTAGAAAAAAATAAATGAAAAGCTCTTTTCATTCTGATGGCTCATTTTTTCTTAAGAGGGAGGTGTTATCAAGTTGAAGGCATGTACTCTACCTTTAAGAGAGAGTCAATGCTGTTCTGAACTGAGAGATTTACAAGCACCTGTGTATGTCTTGAGACGGCAGTCCCAGAGTGTACTGGAAAATTGAAATTATGTAACACTTGGCTGTGAAATGGATAAAGTAGGAGAAAGTGAAGACTGCAGATGCTGGAGACCAGAGTTGAAACCTGAGTTCTGTTTGCTGTGTTGACAAAAATTTGTACTTAGCCAATCACTTTAAACTATGTGCCAAGGATGCCTAAAGTAATTGAATTTGAATTTATTGTTTTGCCAATATCGAGCCAATGAGACAATTTGATGTTAGGTGTATAAAAATGCGGGCATTTTTAAAATTGGAGTGAGAGCCATTGAGACAAATCCAAAAAATTAGGAAACACTCTTAACAACGGAACTTTTTCTTGTGAAACATAGTCACAGTAAAAATAGCCCCTGGGAACTCAGCAGCTGGAAAACTGAATGCCAGAAGATGACGGTGGCTATGTGATTTTGAAATTAAGTTGATGTAATTTTAATTGGTGTCTTATTGGAACAGCACATTGTTAGAAAGTTGGAGGCAGGTAATAAGCAGTAAAGAGAGAGGCGGGCATAGAGTTGCAAATACTTGTTGATTAATTTCACTTTTACAGTTAAAAATAAATTTATTTTACTTTCTATAAATAATGGAACTTGATAGTTCTATGTCACTCATTGTATAACAGTTTATGAGGTGAGGTGAGCTTTTCTGGGTTTTTGGTTTAATTAACAGAAGAGTTCACCGCTGTGTTGTAACAATAGACACTGCTGCCACTGCGCTTCGGTGGTGAAGGGAATGGATGTTTGTGGATGTGATACCAATCAGTTTGGATGCTTAGGCTTGGATGGTGTTGAGCCTCCTAGAGTTACTGCAGTTGTATCCATCCGAGTAATTGAGGAGTATTCTATCACACTCCTGACTGTTGATGGTGGGCATGCTTCAGGGAGTCAGGAAATGATTAACTTGCCACATTATTCCTAGCCTCTCACTCGGACTCACACTCACATGCATAAACTCACACACACTCTCTCTCATGAACACACACACAAATGTTTATGGGATGAATTTGCATTTGTAGAATTATATTTGCGATACATATGATTTTGCTCAAAAAGCACACAATCTCCTGGCAGTCAATGCAAGCAATTAATCCATGTAATATTTAATAAATTCCCCTTTGGGAATATAACCAGTCTGACTCAAGATTGGGATACAGACTCGAACATTTAACCTTTAATGCATTGTCTGAGCTGGGTTGTCACTTTTCTTTTTATAAAACCTGAACTTATCTCCAGAAATGGGTTGTGGATAAAATGTTGGAAAGGGCTATAAGAGATAGGATTTATAATCACCGAGAACAGAATAAGTTGATTAGGGATAGTCAACACGGTTTTGTGAAGGGTTGGTCATGCCTCTCAAACCTTATTCAATTCTTTGAGAAGGTGACCAAATAGATGGATGAGGATAAAGCAGTTGATGTGGTGTATATGGATTTCAGTAAGGCGTTTGATAAGGTTCCCGATGGTAGGCTATTGCACAAAATATGAAGGCATGGGATTGAGGGTGATTTAGCGGTTTGGATCAGAAATTGGCTTGCTGAAAGAAGACAGAGGGTTGATGGAAAATGTACATCCTGGAATTGATTGACTAGTGGTGCACCACAAGGATCTGTTTTGGGTCCACTGCTGTTTGTCATTTTTATAAAGGGCCTGGATGAGGGCATACAGGGATGGATGACAGTATGGTTGGTAGAGTTGTGAATAGTGATGAAGACTGTTGTAGGTTACAGAGAGACAAAGATAAGCTGCGAAGCTGGGCTGAGAAATGGCAGGTGATGTTTAATGCGGAAAAGAGTGAGGCGATTTACTTTGGAAGGAACAACAGGAATGCAGAGTACAGGGCTAATGGTAAGATTCTTGGTAGTGTTGATGAGCTGAGAGATTTCAGTGTCCAGGTACAAGGATCCCTGAAAGTTGCCACCCAGATTGATCGGGTTGTTAAGAAGGCATACAATGTGATGTCTTTTACTGGTAGAGGGATTGAGTTTCAGAAGCATGAGATCATGCGGCAGCTGTACAAAACTCTGGTGAGGCCACATTTGAAGTATTGCGTACAGATCTGATTATGATATTATAAGAAAGCTCTGGAAGCTTTGGAAACGGTTCAGAGAAGATTTACTAGATGTTGCTGGGTATAGAGGGAAGGTCTTATGAAGAAAGACTAAGGGACCTGAGGTTGTTTTCATCAGAGAAAAGAAGGTGATTTAATTGAGGCAGATAAGATAATCAGAGATTTAGATAGGTTGGACAGTGAGAGCCTTTTTCCTCGGGTAGCGATGGCTAGAATTACGGACATAGTTTTAAATTGAGGAGTGATAGATATAGGACAGATGTTAGAGGTAGTTTCTTGATTCAGAGAGTTGTAGAGGCATGGGACATATCGCCCGCAACAGTAGAAGATTCGCTAACCTTGAGGGCATTTAAATGGTCTTTGGATAGGCATATGGATGAGAACGGAATAGTGGGTTCACAGGTGGGCACAATATCGAGGGCCAAATGCCGTAATGCATTGTCGTGTTCTATTTTCTATGTTCTAAGAATGACTCAAAAGAAGTTCTAGGGTTTACAATTAATGAATTGAAACGTGCAACCCATTTTAAAATTGAAAGACTTAGCAGCAACCTAGGTGTGTTTGAAATATCATTTCAGTTGCATTATATGTAATATGTTGCTCTAAATTCCATGTCTTCTGATCCTACTCTGCAGCTACATGATCAAGGAGCAGCGCTAGTGAAAGCTAGTGATTCAAATAAACCTGACACCTGGCATTGTGTCATTTTAACTTTGTCCATCCCTGTGCAACACCGGCTCTTTCACATCAACACAAATTCCAGAAAAGTTTTCAAGGATGATTTCTCTTTGCTGGATCTAACCTGACTCTGAATCCCCAAGTATGCAGCTATCACATTCCTTTGCAAAGATTCTAATAACTTCCTCATAAATGGTATCAATTATCCAGTACTTAGTCTTTTTTTTCCTGCCCACAACCTTTTTAAATATCTTGGGTGACAGTAACTACTTAATCGAATTTCCAGAATTTAAAGAATTTTGAAGAATAATCAATCACTCTTTCTTGTAGTTACAACGTTTAAAAAACATTTGAACAAGTACATGAATAGAAAATGTTTGTAGGGATATGGGCCAAGAGTGGGCAGGTGGAACTATTTTAGTTTGGGACAACAGTTGGCATGGACTGGATGGACTGAAGGGTCGGTTTCCGTCTTGTATGACTCTAAAACTTGGCACGGTGGCTCAGTGGTTAGCACTGCTGCCTCACAGCAACCAGGAGCTGGGTTTGATGCCACCTCGGGTGACTGTATGTGTGGAGTTTGCATATTCTCCCCACGTCTACATGGGTTTGCTCTGGGTGCTCTGGTTTCCTCCAACAAACCAAAGATGTGCAGGACAGGTGAATTGGCTGTGCTGAAGTGTTCAAGGATGTTTAAGTTAGGTGCATTAGTCAGGGGTAAGATAGTAGGGGAGGGAAATGGGCCTGGCTGGGTTACTTTTCAGAGGGTTGATGTGGACTTTAGATTAGATTAGATTACTTACAGTGTGGAAACAGGCCCTTCGGCCCAGCAAGTCCACACCAACCCTCCAAAGAGCAACCCACCCAGACCCATTCCCCTACACTTAACATTAAAGGCAATTTATCATAGCCAATTCACCTAAACTATTGGGCCAAAGGGCCAGTTTCCACACTGGAAGGACTCTGTAGTATTACCACTTCCTTGAATACGATGGCATGGAGCACACCTCGTGCAGGAACATAGCAACTTTCAATTCAATTAGATTTTGAGTCATTTCTCTTTATTAATTCTAATCTCCACCATTTCTCATTTTCACCAATCACTCTGTTCTGGAAGATTTCCTACATCTTCTTCTGTAGAAACAGAACTAATAGATTCCACTTAGCACACAGAGATGGCCACCATCACTGAGGGATTACATTGGGGAACTGCCCTTGGGAGATGATTCACATGGCACCCACTCATGCTCAGAAAGTTTTAGAATTAAAACAGTTCAAAGAAACTGTCACTTTGTGGGAACTGACAGCACAGTCCTCTCCCTTGTGTGAGGTTACAGGTTATGCTGAAGCAGGTGACACAAAGCTGTGATCACTTCATTTAGAATCAAACTGGCTTCACACATTGCACTAGCTTCATAGTTCCAGGGAGAGCCAGGAATAGGTTGGCGATCAAAATATTTGTAACTGGAAGAGTGACCAGAAGAGAACTGCAATCATAAAAGGTCGAAGTGATGGTTTATTTAGAAACAGCATTAAGGCAGAAATTAAGATTGGGGATTTTATGGGAGTTGTAGTAGACAGGTTCGCTGAGAGAAGGATTATTGAGATGTAAATCAGCTCAGGACAGAATGGGGCCACAGTTGTTATGAACACTTTCATTCCTCCTTAGATATTTGTAAGGGAAGTGTATGAAATTCCTGGAATAGGAATGGGATTTTTTATATAGAACATTACAGTGCAGTACAGGCCCTTCGGCCCTTGATGTTGCACCGACCTGTCATACCAATCGGAAGCCCATCTAACCTACACTATTCCATGTATGTCCATATGCTTGTCCAATGACGACTTAAATGTACTTAAAGTTGGCGAATTTACTACCGTTGCAGGCAAAGTATTCCATACCCTTACTACTCTCTGAGTAAAGAAACTACCTCTGATATCTGTCCTACATCTATCACCCCTCAATTTAAAGCTATGCCCCTTTGTGCTCGCTGTCACCATACTTGGAAAAAGGTTCTCCCTGTCAACCCTATCTAACCCTCTGATTATCTTATATGTCTCTATTATGTCACCTCTCGACCTTCTTCTCTTTAAGGAAAACAGTCTCAAGTCCTTCAGCCTTTCCTCGTAAGACCTTCCCTCCATACCAGGCAACATACTAGTAAATCTCCTCTGCACCCTTTCCAAAGCTTCCACATCCTTCTTATAATGTGGTGACCAGAACTGTACACAGTACTCCAAGTGCGGCCGCACCAGAGTTTTGTACAGCTGTAGCATAACCTCATGGTTCCGAAAATCAATCCTTCTATTATTAAAAGCTAAAACACTGTATGCTTCTTAACAACTCTGTCAACTGGGTGGCAACTTTCAAGGATCTGTGTATCTGGACGCCAAAATCTCTCTAATCATCTACACAACCAAGAATCTTACCATTAGCCCAGTACTTTGCATTCCGGTTACTTCGACCAAAGTGAATCACCTCACATTCGTCCACATTAAACTCCATATGCCACCTCTCAGCCCAACTCTGCAGCTTATCTATGTCTCTTTGTAACCTACAACATCCTTCATCACTATCCACAACTCCACCAACCTTAGTCTGCAAATTTACTAACCCATCCTTCTACGCCCTCATCCAGGTCGTTTATAAAAATGACAGACAGCAATGGCCCAACACCGACCCTTGCAGTATACCATTGTAACTAGACTCCAGGATGAACATTTCCCATCAACGACCAGCCTATGTCTTCTTTCAGCAAGCCAGTTACGAATTCAAACTGCTATATCTCCCACAATCCCATTCCTCTGCATTTTGTACAATATGTGTGGGGAACCTTATCAAACGCCTTGCTGAAATCCATATACACCACATCAACCAGTTTACTCTCATCTACCTCTTTGGTCACCTTCTCAAAGAACTCAATAAGGTTTGTGAGGCACGACCTACCATTCACAGGACTGTGCTGACTATCCCTAATCAAATTATTCTTTTCTAGATTATTATAAATCATCTTATAACCTTTTCCAACACTTTACCAACAACTTTACCAAATATAGATAACAGAAACAGTGATGACAGTTTACAGAATTAGTAAATTGGCAGAGACAGACTTACCTGGAACACCAACAAAAGCGAGAATGGGATAGTAACCTGCCTGAATAATCATCAGTATTCCTTCTATCCGTGACACTAACGATTTCCAAAAATAAGAAGTCAAGTAAAGACCATAGGATAAACTTCTGTCCATTGTTTTAACGTTCCAATCTATTTTTCTGAGATTCTGGTACACAATTGTAATTTTCCAGACTATGGTTCTCACATTCTGATCCACTGTTAGGACATCTCAATCTGCTGTTCGTTGATTCTGACCATTCCCACACTCCAGAGCTGCTGATTGTAATTGTGTAGAGATGATGCTGCCACTGATACTAAGGATAACACATTAAAAGGAGACCCTTATGAAGAGAAGAGGGAAACCATCTAGTGACACAATTGGGATCCATGGAGACTGACATCATTCATTCTCTGAACAAATAGCTCCAGTTAACCCTTTTCACGACAGCCTTACACATCACAATAGTATTTGTTCTAGGTGCCTTGTTTACATTGCTGCTATTGGTCTTAATGCCCATCTCCAATTACTTTAAAAATGATTCGGAGATACCGGTGTTGGACTAGGGTGTACGAAGTTAAAAATCACACCACCTGACGAAGGAGCTGCGCTCCAAAAACTGGTGCTTCCAGTTAAACCTGTCGAACTATAGCCTCGTCTTGTGTTACTTTGAAAATGTTCGATGTGAAGGTGACAGATGATGCTTTCAGTTCACTGCTCTATGATTCTGCCGTGTTATCCACAAACAATGCTCTCTGTAACCATTTTCCATAAACCCAGTTGAGAAGTTGTTACTACACTGAAGTTTCTTCAACCAATTGCCATTCTAAAAATTGAAATCTGAACACATATGTGGAAAAGTGTGGATTTCTGTGAACTTTCCTCTCATCACTCTAATAAGGCAACATTTTATCTATAACACAATGCACTTCAAGAATTCTTTTTGAAAGCTGCTAAAATGTATTTGCACAGTTTATATGCCTTGAAGCTGTATAGTTTCTCATTCTTTGGCCTTAGCCCAGAAGTAAATTGACCATTTGCAATGACCTCCTTTCTTGAACCATGGACTAAAGTTTCAGTTACCAAATGTATTTGTCATTGGTTAAGAAACAGAAAGGATTGGGAGACAGTGACTGTGGAGTGACCTCAATCACGAATATTCTTTCCTGATAGACAGAATAAAGGTAAATGCATAGAAAGAAACCAAATATATTCGGAAGAAGGAATGATGAGTGACAATGTTGACAAACAACATAATTTGAATGAGAGGTGGCAAAGTGATTTTATATATGTTGTGTAATCAGTGTGTTTGTGCAGATGGATAAGATTGTTTATATGTGCACAAGGCACAAGAAATAACAATGGAGATGCAGTTACAAAAATGGTGCATGTGAAGTAAAAGATTTATCAAACATTATCTGATTTTCAGCAAAGGTGTTAAGTACCCCTTCTCTCCCACACTCACTTTTTGGGATTCCCTCCTTTAATCTCTCATTCTTATCAGGATGGATGTTATAAATCCCTGCTTCTTGTGTCCCACCTTATTTCAATTCATCCACTGTCTACCAGGCTATAAATATACTGGTCTGCTGGGTTCTGTGAAGAGCTGCTGTCTGTCATATTATTGGAGATATAAGTTCTGGCATCAGATCCATAAATTGAACGCATTACTCTATTAAACACAGACTATGCAGAACATCACAGCACACAGGAGTTGCCAAAACAAATATGAAAGTGCATCTAAATCTGTCAATAGTCCAGTTTTCTCTATTTTTTTCTTCTACTCATCTCTTTTCCCTCACTCCTTCTTTCTCTATTTTGTCAATCCTCCAATCATTCCCCATGTCCCATATCTTAAACCTCCCTCTCTCAGTTTACATCTATTGCTCATATTTGGGTGGGACACATTTATAATTGAGCAAAATAGTTACAAAGACATGAGGGATTAGCTGGTCAGAGTTAGTTGGAAGGACAACTTAGCAGAGAAGGCGATGGGGCAACAATAACAGGAGTTTCTGGTGATAATCCGGTGGCACAGCTGAAATTCATCCCAAGGAAGAAGAACTATGCTCAAATGAAGACAAGGCAGCTGTGATTGAAAACAGACATCAGGGGCAGCATAAAATCCATACAGAAAGAATACAATGTGATGAAGATTATTGGGATTAAGAAGCCTTTAAAAATCAATGGAGATTAACTAAAACAATTCAATAGTGGGTAGAAGATGAAATAGTAATCTTGTCATAATATCAACGGGTAAGAGAGAGGCAAGAGTGAACATTAGAAAATGAGTTTGAAGAAATAGTTATGGGAAACAAATAAATGGCAGAGGAATTGAATTGATAAATTGTTTTAGTCTTTGTGGTGGCAGGCACCAGCGGACTGTCAGGAAATCAAGAGAATCAGGTGGCAGAGGTGAAGTAAAAGGCTCTGGGGAAGCTGAAAGGTCTGAAGGTAGATACATCTCCCAGACCAGGTTGACTACACCCCATAGGTCAAAGGAAAGAGTTGAGGAGATTGTTGAGGCATTGCTGGTGATGTTGCAGAAATCACTGCAATCAAGGAGAGTCCAAGAGGATTGGAAAAAGGTATACCCCATTTAACGAGGGACAGGTGGAAAAAAATAGGGAATTGAAGGTGGCTAGGCAGTCGAAACAGTTGTGATGAAGGCTAAGTAGATCCTTGGGTATCTCAGTAGTGTATTGTGTAGTAATGCAAGGAAGTGCTGCTACACATTTGTGGCACAGTGGTTAGCACTGCTGCCTCACAGTACCAGAGACCTGGGTTCAATTCCAGCCTCGGGTGACTGTCTGTGTGGAGTTTGCACGTTCTCCCCGTGTCTGCGTGGGTTTCCTCTGGGTGCTCCAGTTTCCTCCCACAGTCCAAAGATGTGCAGGTTAGGTGAATTGACCATGCTAAATTGCCCATAGTGTTACGTACATTAGTGAGAGGGAAATGGGTCTGGGTGGGTTACTCTTCAGAGAGTCAATGGTGGACTTGTTAGGCCGAAGGGCCTATTTTCACACTGTAGGGAATCTAATCTAATCATTTCAAAAACATTTACAAGTAATTAGTCAGACTACATTTACAGCATCGTGCTCAGTTGTGGAAACTGTATTTAAGCAAGGATTTCAAATGCATGGAGACACCAAAGGAGATTGACTAGAATGAGGGATTACAGATACAATGGTCAGCAGCTTGCTGCAGGTAGACGATGAAGATGTCCAAAAACACCTCTGCACATGCTCTGAATGCATGGCCTGGTACTCTGTCTGGTCCCATCGCTTTCCTTGGATTCACACAAAGGAAAAATGATCTAATCTCTGATGTAATGTTAGCTGGGATAGCTTCATCAGGACTTGTCAGAATAGGTGTAACCTTTCTGCCAAAATTCTGCTCAAAGCCAGCATAGAAGGTATTGGATGATTTAGAAGGGATATGTTGTTGTCTGCTATTTTTCAGTGCCTCATTTTAGAACCTGTGAGGTCATTCAGTCCTTGCCACAGTCGTCAGGCATCTGTCTGTGTCTCTAGTTTGAATTGGTATTGGTCCTTGGCTGTCTTAAGGGCTCCATGGAGGTCATAATTGGATTCCTTATATTTGAGAGGGTCTCCAGATCTGAAGGCCTCATGCCTGATTATTAGCAGATTCTGTATGCTCTTATTCATCCAGAGTTTCCTGTTGGAGAACACCTAGATTGACTTCTTCGATATGCAGTCCTCCATACATTTGCTGATAAAGTCTGTGATGGTGGTGGCATATTAATCCAGTTCCCGGAATGGAGGGACTACCATATGTCGAAAAATTGGAGCGATTGGCCTTGGAATACTGAGTACAGTTGTGATTGCCACATGACCAAAAGGATATGGCTGCTTTGGAGAGGATGCAGAGGAGGTTCACCAGAATGTTTGCCTGGCATGAAGGACGCTAGTTGTAAAGAGAGGTTGAGTAGATTAGAATTATTTTTTTTAGAAATATGGAGGTTGAGGGTTCCCCTGAATGAGGTCTACAAAATCATGAGGGGTATAGACAGGATGGATAGCAAGAAGATCTTTCATAGAACGTGGGATGTAATTACTAGGGATCATGGGTTCAAAGTGAGAGGAGAAAGGATTAGGGGAGCAATACGTGGAAACTGCTTTACAGAGAGGGTTGTGGCTGCCTGGAATGCGTTGCCATTGACAGGCACAAGAGCATCATTTAAGATGTCTATACACAGATACATGCTTGGGCAGGGAGCAAAGCAATAGAGACCCTTAGAAAATAGGTGACAGGTTTAGATAGAGGATGGGTGTGTATGTTAAGTACAATGTGAGCGTGAAAGTGATGGAGTATATGCCTTTTACAGGGTGGTTATGTGAATGTGAATGTGTGTGTGTTATGTGTGTGAGAGAACGTGTGTGTATGAGAAACGGTCTGCATGAGTGTGTGAGTATGATCATGAGTATGAGCATATGTGTACGTGTGCTTGTGTGTGGGTGTGCATGTGCGAGTGTATAGTGTAGTGAGGTCACCAGTAGTGTGGCATGAGGCCGTCCTCATGGGTGCTGAACCTGGCTATTAGCCCCTGCTCAGCAACTCTGCATTGTTACATATTTTGAAGTCTGTCTTGGAGGATGGTCACCAGAAGATCTGGGACCAAATGGCAGGTATTTCTGGATATAATGCAGAAGGTGCAGGATCAGTTCATTCCAGAGAAGAAGAAAGATTCTAAGGGGAGGCAGGAGTGGTCATGGCTGATGAGGGAAGTTAAGGACTATATACAGATAAAAGAGAAGAAGAATAATGTATCAAAGATGAGTGGGAAGCTGGAGGATTGGGAAAATTATGAAGAGCAAGAGGATAACTAAAAAAGGCAATACTTGGAGGAAAAAAATGAGGTAAGAATGCAAAATGGTCAAAAATATAAAGGAGGCTAGTAAAAACTTTCTTAGGTATGTAAAAAAACAGGGTTAAGATTAAAATTGGGACTTTAAAGACACAAACAGGTGAATTTATAATGGGGAAAAGGAAATGGCAGAAGAGCTGTCTACATTGGGGAAGACACAAGCAATCTCCCAGATGTAATAGTGGCTGAAAGACCAAGGGTAATTGATGAACAGAAGGGAGGAAATTAGACAAGAAATGGTGTTGGATAGACTGCTTTGAAGGCTGGCAAGTTCCCGGGACATGATGGTCTGCATCCCAGGGTACTTAAGGAGTTGGCTCTAAAAATCGTAGCCACAATGGTTAACATTTTCCAATGTTCTATAAATTCAGGATCAGTTCCTGTGGATTGGAGGGTGGCTAATGTTGTCCCATGTTTCAAGAAGGGAGGGAGAGAAAAAACAGCGAATTATAGACTGTTAAGCCTGACATCAATGGTGGGAAAAATGCTAGAGTCAATTATAAAAGATGAAATTACGACTCATAGCAGTAACAAGATGGGTCAGAGTCAGCATGAATTTCTGAAGGGGACTAATCTTCTGGAATTTTTTGAGGAGGAAACTGTGAAGATGGACAATGGAGAGCCAGTAGATGTAGTGTACCTGGACTTTCAGAAAGCCTTTGATAAAGTCCCAGATAAGAGGCTAGTGAGCAAAATTAGGGCACATGGTACTGGGGTAAAATACTGACTTGGATTGAAAATTGGCTGGCTGACAGGAAACAAGGACGAGTGATAAACGGATTCCTTTTGGAATGGCAGGTGGTGACCAGAGGTGTACCAGAAGGTTCAGTGCTGGGACCGCAGCTGTTTACAATATACATTAATGATATAGATGAAGGCATTAAAAGTAATATTAGTAAATTTACCGATGACAAATTTGCTGGTGTGAAATGTGAGGAGGATGTTATGAGAATACAGAGTGACTCAGACAGGCTAGGTGAGTGGACAGATGCATGGCAGATGCAGTTTAATGTGGACAAATGTGTGGTTATCCATTTTGGTGGCAAGAACAGGAAGGTAGATTACTATCTAAATGGAGTCAAGTTAAGTAAAAGGTGAATACAATACTACAAACACTTGAGCACAATGAGATCTCGGTGTTCTTGTACATCAGTCAATGAAACCAAACATGAAGGTATAGCAGGCAATAAAGAAAGCCAATGGCATGCTGGCCTTCATAACAAGAGGAATTGAGTGTAGGAACAAAGAGGTCCTTCTGCAGCCAGACAGGGCCTTGGTGAGACCACACCTGGAATATTGTGTGCAGTTTTGGTCTCCAAATTTGAGGAAGGAAATTCTGGCTATTGAGAGAGTGTAGAGTAGGCTCATGAGGTCAAATCCCGTAATGGCGGGACTATCATATGTTGAAAGATTGGAGCAACTGGGCTTGTATACACTTGAGTTTAGAAGGATGAGAGGGGATCTGATTGAGATGTATAAGATTATTAAAGGATTGGACACTCTGGAGGCAGGAAGCAGGTTTCCGCTGATGGGTGAGTCCCGAACCAGGGGACACAGGTTAAAAATAAGGGATAGGCCATTTAGAGCAGAGTTGAGGAGAAACCTCTTCACCCAGAGAGTAATGGGTATATGGAATGCTCTGCCCCAGAAGGCTGTGGGGGCCAAGTCTCTTGATACTTTAAAGAAAAAGATGGATAGGGCTTTTAAAAATAGTGGAATCAAGGATTGTGGGGAGAAGGCAAGAACAGGATATTGATTATGGATGATTAGCCATGATCATAATGAATGGTGGTGTTGGCTCGAAGTGCCAAATGGCCTGGTTCTGCACCTATTGTTTATTGACTATTGTCAAATGTCCTTTACCGCTGAAGCATTCCTTCAATGGATGGCAACATCCCTATCTGGCGATTCTTGTGTGGTGAATTTGCATCTGCATGGTTTCTCCAATATACTATCCCTTGGAACATTCTTGCCTAAAGCATATGAGGTAGACGAAGCTATGTCCTTTGCAGTCTGCAACTCATTATCGATGAGGATGAGCATCTCAACAAGATCATCCCTATGCCTCCACCTCTTGCCTTTAAACAACCGCCAAATCTTGAAAAGTTCATTGTTCTCAGCAATTTACCTAGCCTTTAGGACAACATCGATCCCAACACCACATAACTCTGTCGTGGCAACCATAGCAAGACATAGTGTCGACAAAGGTACTACCATTACACATAGGAACATCATCCGTGTAACTCGAACAACATTGTCTTTCCTGATAGTAGGAAGAAGAGAGCAATAGTGAAAGGATGCTGAGTCTTGGACACAGACAAAAGAAAACACTCAGGCTCCAAGAGTGGGGAATATGTTCTATGTACCAATCTCCTGACATAAAGCCTTCCCCCTCTCAAATAGAATCACTGGGACAGTCTTGAGGCTGGTTCTCCTGTCCCATTCCCATTCTCTACGTTTAATTTCAGGAGCTGTGCTGGTAAAGTGAAGGGTTGTGGAAGTCATCAAGGACTTAGACAGGGTTATGTCCTTGTTCATGTTGGGTATAGAGTAAGACAGAGTTAAAAGCGAGGATAGAGAGAGACTGAGACAGAGGGAGATAGAGATTGAAAAAGAGGAGAGACTGCACAAGGGGCAGAAATTGTCGCATGGGAGAGGGTAACGGGAAATTTATTAAATACAGCTTTCCAGAATCTGTCTCTCTTTCTCAGATTTCTCTACCTGCATTTCAATCCCTCTATTTCTCTCCTGTCTTTGCTCATCGTCTCTCTGTCTTTTTCTCTCAACCTCCCTCTCTATCATTCTGTATCCCTGAGTTTTCCCTACCTCTCTGTAGCGACTTTCACCTGAATCATTCTGCTCCGACTGGGGTAGATTTGGACTCAGTGCCACAGTGCGTGTACGATTAGTGGTGGAATTTTCCTGTTCCCAGATTCCTTGAGTTTTATTCCCATGTTCTCCAAATTGAGCAGTGAGGGATATAGGATCTTGTTTTCATGAAATTCTGGACCCCTTCCTATCAGATGGATCTTGTGAAACTTGAAAAGGTTCAGAAAAGCTTACAAGGATCTTGCCAGTGTTGGAGGATTTGAGCTAAAGGGAGAGGCTGAATAGGCTGGGGCTGTTTACCTGGAGCATCGGAGGCTGAGTGTGACCTGACAGAGATTTATAAAGTCATGAGGAACATGAATAGGATAAACAAAGTATTTTCCCTTGGGTCAGGGAGTCCAAACCAGAGGGCACAGGTTTAAGGTGAGAGGGGAAAGATATAAAATGGGCATCTTTATCATGCAGAGGGTGGTACGTGTATGGAATGAGCTGCCAGAATGAGGAAGTGGTGGATGCTGGTACAATTACAGCATTTAAAGGGTATCTAGATGGGTATATGAATAGGAGAGGGTTAGAGGTACATGGGCCTAGTGGTGACAAAGAGGACTAGATTAGAATAGGGGCTGCATGGTGGCACAATAGTTAGTACTGTTGCCTCTCAGCACCAGGGACCCAGGTTCAATTCCCACCTCAGGCAACTGTCAATGTGGAATTTGCACATTCTCTCCGTGTCTGCGTGGGTTTTCTCCGGGTGCTCCGGTTTCCTCCCACAGTCCAAAGATGTTAGGTGAATTGGCCATGCTACGTTGCCCGTAGTGTTAGGTGAAGGGGTAAATGTAGGCGAATGGGTCTTCAGAGGGTCAGTGTGGACTTGTTGGGCTGAAGGGCCTGTTTCCACACTGTAAGTAATCTAATCATAACCAGATCCTTACTGTCATAGTGGTAATTGATTCCAGGAACTATAAGATATCTGATTGGCATGGACGATTTGGACACAAGGGCCTGTTTCCATGCTGTACTTCTCTATGACTCTATGATTCTCTATCCGTGAATGCATTCAGTTAAAATGCGAGTTAGTCTCTGTATGCGCTCACTATGTCAACCAACCCAGGGGTCAAGGAAGAGTCAGGAGGGGAAAAGCATTTTAAATGAATGATATCCATAATGGTGGAACTAAAGAGGGAGCAGCTTTTGGGAGCAATGAGATAGGATAATGAATGGGGAAGATGCTAAACTGGAATGATGCAACATTTCAGAGCGCAGCTGCACATCGTCACAGCAGAATTCTGGGAGACATCACCACAACCATCATGACTGTATGGGAAACCTCCACAGGGCACCCTCTGTGAGACAGCGAATCAGAGGACAGCTGAGAGTCATCACTGTGGAATTCTGGGAGACATGCCAGAGACAGCACGACTGTCCAGCAGGTCAGAGCGAACCTGTGTATTGCTTGGGCCACCCAGATGCAAAAGGCTATTTTTGAATTGGTCAAATATGTCCAAGAAAGTTTCAGAAATCAATATGTGGAGAGCCCTACTCGGGAAGGTGCAACACAGGACCTCCTCTCAGGAAACGATGTTGGACAAGTGATTGAAAGATCATTCGAAGATTCATGAACAGGCAGGGAATAAAAAGATATGGACTATGTAAGGGCAAAAGATTTGTAGTTAAGAAAGGCATCACGAGTTAACACAGTCTTGGTGTCTGAAAGAACAAAGAACAAAGAAACTTTACAGCCCAGGAACAGGCCTTTTGGCTCTCCAAGCCTGTGCCGATCCAAATCCACTGTCTAAACCTATCGCCCAATTCCCCTCTGCTCCCCACCTACTCATGCATCTTTCCAGACGCACCGTTAATGAATTTCTCATGCCCAACTCTACTACCTCTGCCGGCAACACATTTCAGGCACTTACCACACTCCATGCAAAGTACTTTCTGCTTGTATTCCCCCTTAATCCTTTCTCTTCTCACCTTGAGTGTGTGACTTCTCGTTATTGAATCCTTCACCTTGGGAAAAAAAACTTATTTGTATCCAACCTGTCTATACCCTTGATGCTTTTGTGGACCTCAATCAGGTCCCCCTCAATCTCCTTTTTTCGAATTAAAACAATCCTAACCTACTCAACCTCTCTTCATAGCTAGCACCATCCATACCAGGCAACATCTTCGTAAACCTTCTCTGTACGTTCTCCAAAGCGTCCTCATCTGAACGGTAAATCCAAGCGGCCGAACCAATGTCTTGTACAATTTTAGCAGGACTTGCCACTCATACTCAGTATCCCGTCCAATGAGGGCATGCATACCATATACCTTCTTGACCACTCTATCCACTGGTGAAGCCATCTTCTGGGTACAATGGATCTGAACTCCCAGATCTCTCTGCTCATCAACTTTTCCCAAGGCTCTTCCATTTACAGTGCAGTTCGCTCTTGAATTAGACCTACCTGAATGCATCACCTATCTGAATGCATCAGTCTATCTATATTCTCCTGTATTCTTTGACAGTTCCCACTGCTTTCTGCTACTCCACCAATCTTTGTGTCATCTGCAAATTTAATGATCAGACCAACAATGCCCTCTTCCAGATCATTTATCTACATCACAAACAATAGTAGCCCCAACACTGTGGAACACCACTGGCTACCTTTCTCCAGTTCAAGAAACTCCCTTCAACTACTACTCTCTGTCTCCTGCTGCTCAACCAGTTCTTTAGAACACCCTGCACACCATGTGACTTCACTTTCTCCATTAGTTTATCATGGGGAACCTTCTTAAATGCCTTAGTAAAGTCCATGTATATGACATTTGCACTACAGCCTTTCCTTCATCCATCAACTTGGTCACTTCCTCAAAGAACTCTATTAAGTTGGTAAGGCATGATCTCCCCCGCACAAAACCATGTTGCCTGTCACTGATAAGCCCATTGTCTTCCAAATATAAATAGATTCTATCCCTCAGTACCTTATCCAGCAACTTTCCCACCACTGATGTCAGGCTCACTGGTCTGCTGTTACCTGGAATATGCCTACTAACCTTCTTGTACAGGGGGACAACATTAGGAACCCTCTTGTCCTCCGGCACCTCACCTGTAGAAATGATGTTACAACGATATCTGCCAGAGCCCAAGTTTTTTCCGCTCTCGCCTCTGTCAGCAAACTGGGATAGATCCCATCTGGTTCTGGGGGTTTGTCCACCTTAATATCCTTCAGCCTGCTCCTTATGTCAATGTGATCCAGAGTAACCAAGCTTCTATCTATAACCTCAGCATTCATCATGTTCCTGTCCTCAGTGAACACTGATGTAAAGTAAGTATTGAGAACCTCACCCACTTTCTCAGGTTCGACACACAACATTCCTTCCTTACCCTTTAGTGGATCAACCCTTTTGTCTTGTTACCCTCTTGCTTTTTATACATCAATAGAAGAACTTGGATTCTCCTTACTTCTGATTGCCAAAGTTATTTCATGACCTGTCTTAGCCCTCTTGATTCCTCGTTTAAGATCGCACCTACTGTACTGATATTCCTTCAAGGTCCATCATGTATTTAACTGCCTGGAACTTATGTATGCTTCCATTTTCCTCTTGGCCAGTCGCACAATTTTTCCTGTCATCTACGGTTCACGAATCTTGCCTTGCCTATCCCTTGTTTTCAAAGGAACATACCTATTCTGCACTATCTTCAACCTATCTTTCACATATCAAATGTGGACTTCCCTTCAAATAGTTGCCCCCAGTCTCCATTTCCCAGCTACTGCTGATTTTTGATATAATTGGTCTTGACCCAGTTTAGTACTCTTCCCTTAGGACCACTCTCATCTTTAGATTAGATTAGATTAGATTCCCTACAGTGTAGAAACAGGCTCTTTGACTCAACAAGTCCACACCGAGCCTCTGAAGAGTAACCCATCCAGACCCATTCTGACTAACCCACCTAACACTATGGCAATTTAGCATGAACAATTCATCTAACCTGTACATCTCTGGACTATGGGAGGAAACCGAAGCACCTGGAGAAAACTCACGCAGACATGAAGACAATGTCCAAACTCCACAAAAACAGTTGCCCAAGGTGGGAATTGAGCTTGGGTCTCTGGCACTGTGAGGCAGCAGTGCTAACCACTGAGCCACTGTGCTGCCCATAAGTACTGTCCACAAGTATTCTAAAGCTTATGGAATTGTGGTCATTATTCCCAAAGAAATCCCTCACTGCAACTTCTAGCACTTGGCCTGGCTCATTCCCCAACACCAGGTTCAATAAGGTCTGTTCTAGTGTTGTACTGTCTTTGTTCTTTGCACTTTAACTACATAGCGGAAGCATTATACAGTTTGATCCCTGCCCTGAGATTGTTTCATGGGAACAGTCGAGATGGAACTTTAGTTTAGATCTTAGCTTGTGCTGTCCCTATCCTTTATGTTTGATGGGAACATTGCAGAATGATATTTATTTTACATGCAAAGTTTTGCTGTCACTGACCTGGGAGTGTTTGATGAAGGGAACTTAAATTTGTCTCTAACCCCATGCTGTACATGTTCTGAGATTGCTGGATGGGACAATATCAATGGAGCTTTACTTTCAGATCAAAAATAGAGTTTTTTTTTCAGGTTTCTTTCAGTTTGATGAATAAATTGAATAGATATGTAACTCTATGTTTTGCATGGTCTGGATATTTGATCAAAACTTATGCAGGGGAAGCTTTGCTCTGTATCTAACTCTTTGCAATATGCGCCCTGAAGTGGTGGGGATAGTCACAGTGTGAACTTTATTCTGTTTCTATTGTTGTACTGTACCTGTGATGGGGTCTTTGATGGAGACAGTGTAGACTGAGGGTTACACAGTATCGAAGTTACAAAGTGTTGTATCTCTCCCTGGAGTGTTTAATGGAGGACAGTGAAAATATAGTCTTACTTTGTAAGTAACCCGTAATGTATGTATATTAGAAGAGTTTGATGAAGACAGTGTGGGATGTGATTTAATCAACATCTAACCCAATGCTCAACACGACCTGTGTATTTGACTAGGACCAGTGTAGCTGAAGGTTAATGCTGTACTTAATCACATGCTATATCTGCACTGGTATATTTGATGGGGAAAGTGCACAATGAGCTTTATTCTGTTTCTGATCCTTTGATGTATATGTCATTGGTTTGTTTGAAGCATAACAACATAGATGGACCTCTTCTCTTTCTTACCCTGTGCTGTACCTGTCCTTCAGTGTTTGATGGGGTTAGTGTAGATAATGCTTTAATTTGTATCTAACCTGTTGTGTACCTGCCCTGAGATTATTTGATGAGTACACTTTCGAGGGAGATTTAAACTCTGTCTAAAATTTTGCTGTGCCTATCCCTGCTGATCAATGTGATCAAGGATAGTCAGCATGGTTTTGTGAAGGGCAGGTCGTGCCTCACAAACCTTATTGAGTTCTTTGAGAAGGTGACCAAGGAAGTGGACGAGGGTAAAGCAGTAGATGTGGTGTATTTGGATTTTAGCAAGGCGTTCAATAAGGTACCCCATGGCAGGCTAATGCAAAAAATACAGAGGTATGGCATTGAGGGTGCATTAGAGGGTTGGATTAGGAATTGGCTGGCTGGAAGGAGACAGAGGGTAGTAGTTGATGGTATAGGTTCATCTTGGAGTGCAGTTACTAGCGGTGTTCCACAAGGATCTGTTTTGGGACCATTGCTGTTTGTCATTTTTATAAATGACCTAGAGGAGGGGCTTGAAGGCTGGGTGAGCAAGTTTGCGGATGACACGAAAGTCGGTGGAGTTGTGGACAGCGAAGAAGGATGTGGCAGGTTACAGCGGGATATAGATAAGTTGCAGAGCTGGGCAGAAAGGTGGCAAATGGAGTTCAATGTAGCTAAGTGTGAAGTCATTCACTTTGGTAGGAGTAACAAGAAGATGGATTACTGGGCTAATGGTAGGCTACTTGGTAGTGTGGATGAGCAGAGGGATCTTGGTGTCCATGTACACAGATCTCTGAAAGTTGCCACCCAGGTAAATAGTGCTGTGAAGAAGGCATATGGTGTATTGGGCTTTATTGGTAGAGGAATTGAGTTCCGGAGTCCTGAGGTCATGTTGCAGGTGTATAAGACTCTGGTGCGGCCTCATCTGGAGTATTGTGTGCAGTTTTGGTCGCCATACTATAGGAAGGATGTGGAGGCATTGGAACGAGTGCAGAGGAGGTTTACCAGGATGTTGCCTGGCATGGTAGGAAGATCGTATGAGGAAAGGCTGAGGCACTTGGGACTGTTCTCATTGGAGAAAAGAAGGTTTAGGGGAGATTTGATAGAGGTATACAAGATGATTAGGGGTTTAGATAGGGTTGACAGTGAGAACCTTTTTCCGCTAATGGAGTCAGCTGTTACTAGGGGACCCAGCTTTAAATTAAGGGGTGGTAGGTATAGGACAGATGTTAGGGGTAGATTCTTTACTCAGCGGGTTGTGAGTTCATGGAATGCCCTGCCAGTAGCAGTGGTGGACTCTCCCTCTTTATGGTCATTTAAGCGGGCATTGGATAAGCATATGGAGGTTATTGGGCTAGTGTAGGTTAGGTAGGCTTCGGTCGGCGCAACATCAAGGGCCGAAGGGCCTGTACTGCGCTGTATTTTTCTATGTTCTATGCTGTGTTTGATGGGGATGGAAGAAATGGGGATTTAATTTGTGTCTCACCTCATAATGCACTTGACCTGGGAATGTTTAATGGGGACAGTTTAGATCAAATTTTGATTTTCATCTAACCTATGCTAAACGCGTCCTGACATAGTTTGTTTGGTTGATTTAGTCAATACACAACATGGCTTAGGAACGTGAAAAGAACTAGTGTAGTGATAGCTCTACTTTGCACCTAAGCCAGTTTGTAGATAGATTGATGGTGGACCATATGGAGAGAGATTTAATCTGTGCTATCATTGTTCTGGGAGTGCTTGGTGGGAACACTGAGGTGGTGTAGCATGAGAAGTGGCAGAATTTTATGAATATCTAAATCCATGCTGTCCCCATCAAACAATCCTGGGCCAGGTTCATCATGGAGTTAAATACAAAGTAAAGCCACATCTCTTCTGAGAGAAACTTAATCTGCATCTAACTCAGTGTTATAATTGGTCTGGGACTGTTTAGTGGGGACAGTGGAGTGGGAGAGCTAATTAAATGAATGTGTAATTCTGTGCTGAACATGGCCTGAAAATTTGTAAAGGTGCTGTGTAAGAAGAGTGTTACTCTGTACGTCACCCAATGCTATACTTGGCCAAGGTGAGTTTTTTGGAAACATTTTGGGTGCTGATTTAATCAATACCTAAGTGAGTGCTGCACACAGCCTGACAATTTGAAAAGGTATCGTGTAGAGGGAGCTTTATTCTGTGTCTAACTTGCTAAAGATGTCCTTCAGCCTTTGATTGGTGCAGTGTGGATACAGCTTTACTGTGTTTCCAATGCTGTGTTTCCCTGGGGATGTTTAATGAGGACAGAAGAGATGTTGAACCTGCCCTGAGATTGTTTGATTTGAACAGTGTAGAGGGAAATACTAATCTATATTTAACACTGTGCTATATCTCTCATTCAGAGATTGAAGTGGAGAGGGTTGTGGTCACAGCGGGGGGGGTGGGGGTGGGTGCAGTGGAGAACGAATTAGTGACCTATGTTAAACATGGGTTAGAGATTTGAAAAGGGTTTCATTCTGTATCAAGCACCATGTTGTACCTGATCTAGATTTGTTTGATGGGCATCAGTGTAATTGGAGATTTGATCTATATCCAAACCTGTACTGTACCGGTCCTGAGAATATTTAATAGGGACAGCATAGAGAGAGCTTTGTGTCTAATGCTGGACTGCATCTGTCCTGGAAGTCTATGATAGGAGACAGTGCTGATAAATGCTTTCCTGTCAGTTACAAAGTGTTTGAACAGTTTTACTTTCTGGTTGCATGCATGGAGGTTGCTTTACTTTCAGTTTAAAAGACTAGAGGTTGAACATGGCCTTGGTATTTGAAAAGAACTAGTGGTGGATTTGCTCTGCTCTGTACCTAACACCAGGTTGTATTAGATATATTTGATAGGAATACTGATGAATGAGTTTTATTTTGTATCTAATGCCATGCTGCCCCATCCTCCAGTGTTTGATGCAGACAGAGCATACTTTGTATCTCACACTGTACTGGAGCTATCCAGAGATTGTTTGATGAGGACAGTGTGTGATCTGAATATGATGTTTGTCTTTGATAAGAGCTTATGTCAGAGAATGTTTACTTCATGACTAATCCCGTGCTGTACCTGTCTTGGGAGAATTTGATGGGAACAGTGTAGCAGTGAATTAATTGTCATTGAATCCCATGCAGAACATGGTCTGTATAATTGACAAGGGTCAACGTAGGAGGGTCTTTATATCTAACCTTGTGAAATACCTGTCCTGGAGTGATTGATGGAAACAGTCTAGCGTGATCTTTCAGCATCTGGGGAGAGGAAATGGAGTTAATGAAGGGGTTCTTAAAAAGGGTCACTGGACCCAAAACTTTAATGCTGTGTCTGCTCCACGGACGCTGCCAGCCTGCTGACACTTCTCAGCAATACCGATTTTTGTTCCCAACTTTCAGCATCTGCTGTTCTTTCTTTTTTAAATAGAGTGATCTTTATACTCTCTCTCATTCCTGATGAAGGGCTTATGCTCGAACCGTCGAATTCCTTATTCCTGAGATGCTGCCTGGCCTGCTGTGCTTTGACCAGCAACACATTTTCAGCTGTGATCTTTATTTGGTATCTAACGATGTGCTGTACCTGTCCTGGGTGTGTTTGATGGGTAAATTGACATTTTCTCTGTACCAAGCAAAGTGGTGCACCAAACATGTGACTGTCTAATGAAGACATTGTAGAGCGAGATACCTTTCTGTTTAAATGAATAGTGGAAGCTTTCCTCTGTATCTAAACCCCATCATGTCCCTGAGTTTTTTTTTGGATGGAGACAGTATGTATGGAGCTTCCTTTTAATATTAAATTCAGTTTAATATAGTAGTGTATGCATGGCATTGTATTTAGCACCTTGCTGTCCCAATCATGTGAATATTTAATGGGGACAATGTTGAAGGAGCTTTAATATTATTTTAAAGTGTAGAAGGAGATTTAGTCTCCAGCTTCCCTGTGTTTCATCTGTCCTGGGAATGTTTGATGGAGACAGTATGTGATATAACTTTATGAATATCTAGCTCGATTTTGAGCATGGCCTGTGAGTTTAAAAGGGATAAGTGCGGAGAGAGCTTCATGTTGTATCAAATCTGTTCTAAACATTTCAAGGACACAGTGATGACTGAGGATTATTTTCCGTTTAAATCTACTTTAAAAATGGAGAAAATTTATTCTGTGCCTAACCATGTGCTATTCCTGACCAGGGAGTATTTGATTGAGAACAGCGTAGGTGGAGCCTTAATTTGTATCTAACCCCATTCTGCACCTATTCTGAGACTATGTGTCGGTGACAGTGAAGAGGGCGGTTCAATCTGTATTCAACCCTCTGTTGCACCTATCCTGAGAATGTTTGATGGAGACACTGCAGAGTGAGATTTATTCTATAGAGAACGTAGAACAGAGAACATTGGACATTACAGCATAGTACAGGCCCTTCAATCCTAGATGTTGTCCTGATCTGTGAAACTAATCTGAAGCTATTCTAACCTACACTATCCCATTATTATTCATATGTTTATCCAATGACCATTTAAATGCCCTTAAAGTTGGTGTATCGACTTGCCATTTACCACTCCCTGAGTAAAGAAACTACCTCTGACATCTGTCATATATCTACCAAACCTCAATTTAAACTTTTGTCCTCTTGTGTTAGCCATCACTATCTGAGGAAAGAAAGCTCTCACTGACCATCCTATCTAACCCTCAGAACATCTTTTATGTCTCTATGAAGTCACCTTTCAACCTTCTCTTTCAACAAAAACAGTCCCAATTCCCTCAGCCTTTGATTAAATGACCTTTCCTCGTTACCAGGCAACATCCTGGTAAATCTCATCTGCACCCTTTCCATTTTTCTTGTTAAGATTTTCTACATTTGCTTTATTTAATGAAATTGTAAATTTATTTGAAAAAGATTACAATGTTTGACACAGAACTAAATTGACAACCAGAGAAATATTTCTGCTCTGAACATCTCCAATATAACATGTTTAATTAAATAATACCTTTGATAAAACAGATACACTTTACTGGAGCACTATAAGAAAAAATGAACTAAAGTGAAGAGATTAAATGGGTGACTAAAGACTTTGATAAAGAGCTATTCTTTCAGGATTATCTGAAGTAGCAAGGAGCTTTAGCAATGGAGTTCCAGAGATTAGGACTTTGATGATTGAAGGCATGGCATGTGAGGGAATCACAAGAGAGTGATCTTAACGTGCAATGAGTTAAATCACTGTGATAACCAGATTCAACACTCTCCACTCTCATTCTTGGCTGATACATGCTTGTGTTTAGAGTAATTCTAATGTAGCAAGAGTCTTGTGTGTCAGCAATATTATCTCTGAATGAAAATAATGCAGCTGGAGCTCTATAGATAAGTGGCTCTATATATTAGCTTTATTGCGAAACTTGACCCATTACGAAATGACCTCAAAGCTTTATTAAATGATTAGATTAGATTACTTACAGTGTGGAAACAGGCTCTTCGGCCCAACAAGTCCACACCAACCCACCCAGATCCATTCCCCTACACCTAACAATACAGGCAATTTAGCATGGCCAATTCACCTAACCTGCACATTTTTGGACTGTGGGAGGAAACCAGAGCACCCAGAGGAAACCCACACAGACACGGGGAGAATATGCAAACTCCACACAAACAGTTGCCTGAGGCAGGAATTGCCACCATGCCACCCAAATGGGACAGTATTTACCTTCTTCTTTTAATATAAAGTCCATGACAGTGATCTTTGGCTATTGAGGATTAACTTGAAATATTTCATTAGTTTCCATGAGTGAATGGTGAAGGCGCTCATTCACTCCGTTCTTCAATGATAATTTGGGCCTATAAAATAGACTGTTTTGTATTAATGCCCCACAATGGGTTGAATTTTTCACAAAGATATCAAAAACAGTTTGAAAAAAATGAAACTCTTTTGCAAATTTTGCAACATAGGTGCCAGGATAATTAATAATGACATCCTACACAAAGAGAATTTTCTTTTGAACTCTTCTGCTGTGAATAAAAATCCACTTTGTGAAGTAGAATTCATACAATTTAAGAATATACAATTAGAAGATCTGGTCTAAGGATTTTCTGAATGGATGACAATGCTAGCAAAGTACTTTTAAGGTCAGTTCATTTCTCTTGGAGATCATAAGGCATGCATCTGCAGTCATTGTTTTTACCTAAGTCTTTAATTAAGTGGCTATATAAAGAAGCAGCATATAGGTGAATTTCTCAGTCTCCCATCACATTCTATTATCATTCAGGATAGCATATTGTATTGCCATTTTGGATTCACAAAGATGGTATGGCAGAGACATAAAACTTCATATTCCTGTACCTTCTATCTTCATTCAAAATAAATTAAGAGAATCGTGAATATTGACAACGCAATACGTGATGGATGGTGAAACTTCCAAAAGCATCACATGGTAAAACAGGAGGGTAATCATAAATTAAGCTTCATGTACTGGAGAAAGTGAAGAAAATTGCAAAATACCAACTGTGTCATACACTACCACTTAAACATTAAGATATGATACCAACCCTTCAGCAAGTGTGGGAAAGTCATGGGAAATGATCTACAAGTATTTTACAAATTTGAAAGCAATCACTAATGTATTACAATCAATGCATTTTTCTGAAACTACAGAGGCAGTTTGTAGAAAACATCGTAAACTTCTAAATTCTCTTGAGTAAACTACTTGGTTTATTTCTCTGTAACCAGTTGGCCGATCGTATCTGTTGGTGCAGGAGTCCAATCAGATCAAGTGTAGACTGCTGGACACCAATTTCTGTTATATCTTCAACAATTTTGCTTCCATTACTCAGAGTAGTAAGGGCATGGAACACTCTCCCTGCAACAGTGGTAGACTCGCCAACTTTAAGGACATTTAAATGGCTGTTAGATCAACATATGAATTAGTGTAGGTTAGATGAGCTTAAGATTAGCTTCACAGGTCGGTGCAATAGGCTGAAGGGCCTGTACTATGCTGCAATGTTTTATGTTCTAAGTTGACACTGGATGCAGTAACCAGACTCATCCTTTTAATGTCCCTTATTGTATGTTGTGCACTATTTTCATTATACTTGCTTTTTGAGTCATACAGTCCTACAGCACAGAGACAGGCCCTTTGACACAAACTGTTCATGCCAACCAAAATGTCTATCCATGCTAAAAGCATTTTCCTGCAATTGACCCATACACTTCTAAATTTTCCTATCCAGTATTAGCAAGTGCCTTTTAAATGTTGCTAATGTACTCAACTCATCGACTTCAATTGGCAGTTCATTCCACATTCGTGCCATCCTCTGTGTACAAAAAGTTACCCCTCAGTTTCCTTTTTATTCTTTCCCCGCTTACCTTAAATTAAAACTCTCTAGTCCTCGATTGCCCTATCCATGCTTCTCATGATCTTATACACTTCTAAAAGAACCCCCTCAGTCTCCTATGCTCTGAAGAAAAATATCCAGCTTGTCGAACCGCTTCCTAGAACTCAATCCTTTTAGTACTGGCAGCACCTTTATAAATGTATTTTGCCATCTTTCCAGTTTCACAACATCCTTCTTATAGCAAGCTGGTGAAAACTGAAAACAATACTCCAAATGTGGCCTCACCAATGTCATCTACACCTGCAACATAATTCCCAACTTTTACACTGATGAAAGCCAGTGTGCCAAACATTTATTTTTCACTGGACCAGTAGATTTTTTCCCATTTCATACATTCTAATACATTCGGCACCTCCTCTACTGTGGTATGGACTATTCTCAAATATTGCCACTGACATCCCTGCATTCTCAAATATTCATGGCTGCTATGTAATGCAGGAGTACATCACCCTTATAACACCTTCATTTAGGATCGAGTCCAAGGTATAGAATTACAGAGCTTGCGTGATACACCAAAAACATGAGCAAAGATTAACTTGTGAGACATGCGTGTTAACAGGTCGATTTTTCACAAATGCTAAACTGCTTTTGGATCAGCACTGAACTCAGTGTTACCAGATTAGCCATTCTGCCCCATACATTTTACTTGTTGTTCAGGGAAGTTTCTAACTGGTCTGTTGCAAGGGATTGTGTGAATTACTGTCCAGACCAATGTATTGAAGATCTATGCACAGATATAGGAGATGGCCAGTGTTTTTGAGGTTGTGATGAGGCCTGGGAGCACTGTGTCTGAATTCATTATTTTTTATAAGTCACGTTCGAAAGATTTTCTGACTGCAAAGCGGTGTATTCACTCATCTGAATATGAATCAGCTGTTTACTGCAGTCACTAAATTGTGTAATAATGAGGTGTGTACTCTCGAAATAAATTATTATTCACTTCAGTTACTTTCAACTGAAAAACAATGATGAGCTGAAAATATGTTGCTGGAAAAGTGCAGCAGGTCAGGCAGCATCCAAGGAGCAGGAGAATCGACGTTTCGGGCATGAGCCTTTCTTCAGGAATCGGGCTCATGCCCAAAACGTCGATTCTCCTGCTCCTCGGATGCTGCCTGACCTGCTGCGCTTTTCCAGCAACATATTTCCAGCTCTGATCTCCAGTATCTGCAGTCCTCACTTTCTCCCTGAAAAGCAATGATGTTATTTTTTATAAATATGCAAGAAATAAAATGAAGTTAAAATGAGATGTACAGCACGGCAACAGACTCTTCGTCCAACTTGTCCATGCCAATCAGATATCCCAACCCAATCTAGTCCCACCTGCCAGCACCCGGCCCATGTCCCTCCAAAACCTTCCTATTCATATACCCAGCTAGATGCCTTTTCAATGTTGCAATTGTACTAGCCTCCTTCACGTCCCCTGGCAGCTCACTTTTGATTTTAGAGAACATCTCCGGGACACCCGCACCAATCAACCACACCGCCCTGTGGCCCAACATTTCAACTCCCCCTCCCACTCTGCCGAGGACATGAAGGTCCGGGGCCTCCTTCACTGCCGCTCCCTCACCACCAGACGCCTGGAGGAAGAACGCCTCATCTTCCGCCTTGGAACACTTCAACCCCAGGGCATCAATGTGGACTTCAACAGCTTCCTCATTTCCCCTTCCTCCACCTCACCCGAGTTCCAAACTTCCCCATGACCACTGTCCCCATGACTTGTCCGGACTTGTCCGACCTGCCCAGCTCCTTTTCCACCTATCTACTCCACCCTCTCCTCCCTGGCCTATCACCTTCATCCCCTCCCCCACTCACCCATTGTACTCTATGCTAATCTCTCCCCACCCCCACCCACCCCAAGCATATCTCTCCACGCTTCAGGCTCACTGCCTTTATTCCTGATGAAGGACTTTTGCTTGAAACGTCGATTTCGCTGCTCATTGGATGCTGCCTGGACTGCTGTGTTCTTCCAGCACCACTGATCCAGAATCTGGTTTCCAGCATCTGCAGTCATTGCTTTTACCAGGATGAACATGTGACTTGAGGGATGGTGTAGGAGGGAGGAATTCAGATTTGTGAGACATTAGAACAGGTTCTGGGGAGACTATTACAAATCAAATGGTCTACACTTGAACCAGAGTGTAACTCGTGTCTTTGAAGCAGTTTTTGCTACTGCTGTTGGGGAGTGTTTAAACTAATGTGGCAGTGAGGTGGAAATTGAAACTGTAAGGATCATGAAGTTAGCATTACCAAGGGGAAGATCAGGTAAAGAGCAGGTGAATGCAAAGCAACTGTTGGTCTGAAGTGCATATTCTTTAATTCAAGGAGTATAGTGGATAAACAAACTTAGGCCTTGGATTGTTCCCTGGGGATATGACGCAATTGCGATCACAGAGACAGAGTTGAAGGAAGAGCATGACCAGCAACTAAATGTTCCAAGATATAGATGCTTCCGACAAGACAGGGAGTGAAGTAAAAGTGGGGAAGGAGTTGCATTACTGGTCAGTGATGATATCATGACTTGCGAAAGGAGGACACTTTGGAGGGCTTGAGCAGTGAGGCGTTATGGGTAGAACTGTGAAATAAGAATGGTGCAGTTACATTGTTGGGGATGTCCTACAGGCCTTCAACTGTGAGCCTGAAGTAAAAGAACAAACAGGTATGCAGATTATGGAAAGATGTAGAGGCAACACGGTGGTCGTGATGGGAGATTTTAGTTTTCCCAAAACTGACTGGAATACAGTGATGTCAGAGGTTTGGATGAGGCAGAATTTGTAAGGAGCATCCAGGGAAGTTTTCTAGAGCAGTATGTCAATAGTCCAACTGGAGAAGGGGTTATAATGGATCTGCTGTTGGAGAATGAGCCAGACCACGTGGTAGAAGTTGTAGTGGGGGATTCTTTGGGAATAATTATCACAATTCTGTAAGTTTTAGAATCCTCATGGACAAAGGTGAGAATGGTCCTAAGGGAAGAGGACTAAACTGCGCCAAGGCCAATTATTTCAATATTCAGCAGGAGCTGGAAAATGTGGATTTGGTTGTATGGATTGTATGTACTCTTCCATCTCTCTGACATCTGTTCCTATGCTGCCAATTTCGATAGGGGGGTGGGGCTCCCAAATGTCCACTTTCTTCCTCAACCGAGGGCTCACCACTACCATGGTTGATAGGGCCCTCAGCTGTGTCCAACCCATTTCCAGCGCTTCAGCCCTCACCCCCTTTCTTCCCACCTACACTACGATAGAGTCCTCCACATCCTCACCGACTACCCATTAGCATCCACATACACAGCATCATTGAACGCCATTTCCACCACCTCCAACTGAATGTCCCCACCAGACATATTCCCCCTCCTCCCTTGTCAGCTTTCTGCAGAAAATGGTTCCTCTGGGAAATCTTGGTTCACTCCTTCTCCACTCTCAACATCTCCCCACACTCCCACACGATATTCCCGTGAAGATCAATTAATCTACTTTACTGTATTTGCTGCTCACAATGTGGTTTCCCTACATTGGGAGATGAAGCACAGACCTGGTGACAGCTTTGAGAACACTTACATTTTGAGTGCAAAAATGATCCTGATCTTCTGGTAGCTTGCCATTACATACACCACCATTTTCCTTGGCCAACATCTCCGTCTCAGGCTTGCTGCAGTGCTCCAGTGAAGATCAGCACAAGGTGAAAGAACAATATCTTTTTTTCCATTTTGGAAGCCTTCAAAATTCTGGACCCAGTACTGACCTCAACAATTTTAAGGTCTGAGCACATTCTCCCATGTTCTTACCCCAATCGTCATACATCAGGCCTTGTTATCACATGGACTCCTACCACAAATTGTCAGCCAATAGCAATCCCCATTAGAGGCTATTCAATCTTGTAGACTGACCTTTACCCACTCCTTTGTCTGTCCAACTGTTTTTCTCACTCTCTGTGCTCCATCTCCAACCATTGTTTACTCCCTCTTCCCCCACCCCTCCTCTCGACTTTGTACCAAAATAATAACTGATTTCCCTTCATAGATGCTGCATGACCTGCTGAGTCTTTCCAGCAATTTCAGATCTTGGTTCTGATTCCCAGCTTCTGCATTAATTGTGTTTTGTTTGGGCCTTCTCCTGTTCCCGTGTTCCTATGGTTTCCATATTGGCTGAGTTTAGGAAGATGAATGGTTGATTTATTAAGCTTTTTAAAAATTAATTGTTTAAGTGATGACAGTATAGATGGCAAGGTATTTGGGAAGATTATGACGAACTGTTTTTCTTTTGCTGATAGAGTTTTGAAAATATTCCGAGTGCTTTGGAGTTAGCATTCCTGCTTTTCTTGATAGATATTATTAACCTGTGTACAAAGCCCAATTTCACAGTTGTGCATCACACAAAACTCGGAGTGCTGTGAATTGTACTGAGGATGTGGTAAACTTTAAAAGGTCTATACAGGTTGATAGAATGAATGGTTAAATGGAAGATAACATTTCATACAGTACAGCAGGATATGCTGTTATTTTGTCAGAAGCTTGAGGAAATACAATCAAAAACAAAGGGCATAATTCTAAAGGGCAGGGAAACTTGCGTATATATGTGTACAAATGTTCAAGATGGTAGTGACAGCTGAGAATGGAGTAATAAAAGATGTAGGATTCTGGATTTTGTTAATAGGGGAATGAAGTACAAAAAGGAAAAAAGTCATGAAAAGTCTGTATAAACATTGGTTCAGTCTCAATTGGAATATTCATTCAATTATGCACATTGCAATTTAGCAAAGTCCTGAAGACATTGGAAAAGATGAAGAAAGGATGCATGGGAATGGTTCCAGGGATGAGGAATTTCAGTTGCATGGCTGAACTGGAGAAGCTGGAGTTGCTTTCCTTGGCAGAGAGAAGATTAAGAAGGGATTCCATATAGGTGTTCAAAATTATGAGCAATCTAGTCAGAGTAAATGTGAAGAGACGATATCTATTGGCAGTATTTTGGCAGAAGGATTGTGAATTGGAGGACACTGATTTAATTTAATTCACAAAAGAAGTAATGGAACCAAGAGGAACAACATTCTGACACAGAAGTGTGATTAGGATCTGAAATATGCTGCCTGAGAGTGCAATGGAGGTAGATTCAATTAACAACTCCAAAAGTGACATCGATAATTATTTGAAGACAAAAAAAAAATGCAGGTCCGTGAGAGAAAGTGGGGTGATTAGATTACTTACAGTGTGGAAACAGGCCCTTCGGCTCAACAAGTCCAGACCGACCCACAACCCATCCATACCCCTACCCCTTTACCTAACACTATAGGCAGTTTAGCATGGCCAATTCACCTGGCCTGTGGGAGGAAACCGGAGCACCCAGAGGAAACCCACGCAGACATGGGGAGAATGTGCAAACTCCACACAGTCAGTCGCCTGAGTTGGGAATTGAACCCGGGTCTCTGGCGCTGTGAAGCAACAGTGCTAACCACTGTACCACCGTGCCGCCCGGGTGGAGGGGGTTACTAGAATAAAGTAACTAATACGGTAAAAACGAGACGATATTCCTCCAGTACTGAGGGTGCTACATGGACACTACAAACTACACAATCGTACACAGCATAAACTACATAAGAAGTCCAAAATATGCAAATTACAGTGTAGCGTATAGTTTTATACAATGGATATTAGGCATTTTTTTCTAGAAGTAATACGAAAGAATTTCAGATAGAAAGAGTCTGATTATACTGTGTTAAGGAGCCAGATGGCTTGGGGGAATAAACTGTTGCACAGTCTGGCCATGAGAGACTGTATGCTCTGCCACCTTCTGTCAGGTGGCAGGAGGGAGAAGAGATGAATGAGGGATGTGTGGGTTTTTCCACAACACTCTTCACTTCTTGGATGCTAGTATGTGGAGTAAATGTCTGTAATGGAGGAAAAAGAGACTCCGATGATCTTCTCAGCTGTCCTGACTATCCTTTGTATGGTCTTACCACCTGAGACGGTGCAATTCCTGAACCACGCAGTGATGCAGCAGCTCAGGGTACTCTCAATGAACCCTCTGGAGAAGGTGGTGAGGATGTGGGTGGGAGAGATTGGCTTTCCTCAGCCTGTGCAGAAAATGTAGATGCTGCTGGGCTTTCATGGCTATGGAGCTGGTATTGAACATCCATGTGAAATTCTCTGCCAGATGTACGCCAAGAAATATGGTGCTTTTCACGATCTCCATGGGAAACCCGTCGATGCCCAACAGAGAGTAATCACTCCGTGCCCTCCTGAAGTCAATTATCATCTCCTTCATCTTGTCCATGTTCAGATACAGGTTATTGGTTCCGCACCAGTCTGTTAGATGCTACACCTCCTCTGTTTGCTGACTCATCATCACTGCTGATGAGAGCCCTTACAGTCATATCATCAGTGAATTTGATGATATGATTTGACCTGTGCATCAGTGTACAGTGAGGTGTTAGCAGGGTGAACAGCAGTGGACTGAGCACACGGTGTGATGGTGTTGGAGATGCTGTTCCCTGTCCAGACTGACTGAGGCCTCCAAGTCAGGGAGTCCAGAATCCAGTTACAGAAGGAGGTATTCAGGCCCAGCAGACTTAGCTTTCCAATCAGGTGCTGAGGAATGATGCTATTGAATGCTGAACTGAAGTCTATGACCTGTAGTCAGATGTAGATGTCCTTCCTCCCCAGCTGGGTTAGTGCCAGATGGAGGGTGGTGGAAATGGCACCATCTGTTGAACGATATGTGAACTGCAGGGTTTCCAATGACGGGGGGAAGCAGAGTCTGAATATGCCTCATCACAAGCCCCTTGAAGCACTTCATGTGTAAGTGCAATAGGACAGTAGTAATTGAGACAGGGTGCAGAAGACTTCTTTGGCACAGAGCTGATAGAAGCAGCCTTGAAGCATGTTGAAACTATAGTTCAGCTCAGGGAGATGTTAGAGATGTCCATGAGAACATCCACAAATACGTCAGAGCACCCTCTGAGCACTCTGCCATGGATGTTATCTGGCCCAGCTGCTTTATGTGGGTTGACATTGTAGAGAGCGAATGTGGTGCTACAGGCCAAATTCCTCCTTGCCATGATTATTCTATGTCTCTATTGCAGTGCTCATGAAGTACACCATAAAACGTTATGAAAGTTCTATCTTGAAGCGGCGAGGTGGCTCAGTGGTAAGCACTGGTGCCTCAGAGTCCCAGGACCCAGGTTCGATTCCACATCGAACCAGGACTGTAGCTTTAGGGTACAGGACCTTGAGTGTAGGGAGGTTAGGAATAATGCAGCGATCTCTAAGGAGGGTGCCTGTAACCAGAAAGGTGGATTGAAGTGTGTATACTTCAATGCCAGAAGTATAAGGAATAAGGTAGGTGAACTTGCAGCGTGGGTTGGTACCTGGGACTTCGATGTTGTGGCCATTACAGAGACGTGGGTAGAACAGGGACAAGAATGGCTGTTGCACGTTCCAGGGTTCAAATGTTTTAGTAGGATCAGACATGGGGGTAAAAAAGGGGGAGGCGTGGCATTACTTGTCAAAGACAGTATCACAGCAGTGGAATGGACGATGGAAGAGGACTTGCCATCTGAGGTAGTTTGGGCTGAGGTTAGAAATAGGAAAGGTGAGGTCACCCTGTTAGGTGTTTTCTACAGGCCTCCTAATAGTCCTAGAGAAGTAGAGGATAATATTGCGAGGATGATTCAGGAAAAGAGTGAAGGTAGCAGGGTGGTTGTTATGGGGGACTTTAACTTCCCAGATATTGACTGGGAGAGCTATAGCTCGAGTTCATTAGATGGGTCGGTGTTTGTACAATGTGTGCAGGAGGGTTTCCTGACACAATATGTCGACAGGCCAACAAGAGGGGAGGCTATATTGGATTTGGTTCTAGGTAATGAACCAGGCCAGGTGTTAGACTTGGAGGTAGGTGAGCACTTCGGGGACAGTGACCACAACTCGGTGACTTTTACTTTAGTGATGGAGAGGGATAATCGTGCGCCGCAGGGCAAGAGCTATAGCTGGGGGCAGGGAAATTATGATGCAGTGAGGCATGACTTAGGATGTGTGGATTGGAAAAACAGGCTTCAAGAGAAGAACACTAATGAGATGTGGGGATTGTTCAAGGAGCAGCTACTGCGTGTCCTCGATAGGTATGTACCAGTCAGGCATGGTGTAAAGGGCCTTGTGAGGCAGCCGTGGTTTAGTAAGGAATTGGAGTCCCTTGTGAAAGGGAAGAAGGCGGCATATGTAAAGATGAGGCGTGAAGGTTCAGTTGGGGCGATTGAGAGTTATAAGGTAGCCAGGAAGGAACTAAAGAGGGAGCTAAGAGAAGCGAGAAGGGGACATGAAAAGTCTTTAGCTGGTAGGATTAGGGAAAACCCAAAGGCTTTCTATAGGTATGTCAAGAATAAAAGGATGACTAGGGTAGGTATCGGTCCAGTCAAGGATAGTAGTGGGAAGTTGTGTGTGGAGGCGGAGGAGATTGGAGAGACATTAAATCAGTACTTTTCATCAGTATTCACTCAGGAACAGGACACTGTTGCTGATGTGAATATGGAATCACAAATAATTAGAATGGATGCCCTGGAAATATGCAGGGAAGAGGTTTTGGGAATATTGGAAAGGATGAATATAGATAAGTCTCCTGGGCCTGATGGCATTTACCCCAGGATCCTATGGGAAGCTAGGGAGGAGATAGCAGAGCCATTGGCCTGGATTTTTATGTCGTCATTGTCAACGGGAATAGTACCAGAGGACTGGAGGATAGCGAATGTGGTCCCATTGTTCAAGAAAGGGAGTAGGGATAGCCCTAGTAACTATAGGCCAGTGAGTCTGACTTCAGTGATGGGCAAAGTCTTAGAGAGAATGGTAAGGGATAAGATTTATGAACATCTGGGTAGGAATAACGTGATCAGGGATAGCCAGCATGGTTTTGTGAAGGGCAGGTCGTGCCTCACAAACCTTATTGAGTTCTTTGAGAAGGTGACTAAGGAAGTGGACGAGGGTAAAGCAGTAGATGTTGTGTATATGGATTTTAGTAAGGTGTTCGATAAGGTTCCCCATGGTAGGCTAATGCTAAAACTTCGGAGGTATGGCATTGAGGATACATTAGAGGTTTGGATTAGGAATTGGCTGGCTGGAAGGAGACAGAGGGTAGAAGTTGATGGATTCTGTTCATCTTGGAGCGCAGTTACTAGCGGTGTACCACAAGGATCTGTTTTGGGACCATTGCTTTTTGTTATCTTTATAAATGATCTAGAGGAAGGACTTGAAAGCTGGGTAAGCAAGTTTGCGGATGACACAAAAGTCGGTGGAGTTGTGGATAGTGAGGAAGGAAGTGGTAGGTTACAGCGGGATATAGATAAGTTGCAGAGCTGGGCGGAAATGTGGCAAATGGAATTCAATGTAGCTAAGTGCGAAGTCGTTCACTTTGGTAGGAATAACAAGATGATGGATTACTGGGCTAATGGTAGGCTATTTGGTAGTGTGGATGAGCAGAGGGATCTTGGTGTCTATGTACACAGATCTCTGAAAGTTGCCACCCAGGTAAATAGTGCTGTGAGGAAGGCATATGGTGTACTGGGCTTTATTGGCAGAGGAATTGAGTTCCGGAGTCCTGAGGTCATGTTGCAGTTGTATAAGACTCTGGTGAGGCCTCATCTGGAGTATTGTGTGCAGTTTTGGTCGCCATACTATAGGAAGGATGTGGAAGCTTTAGAACGAGTGCAGAGGAGGTTTACCAGGATGTTGCCTGGAATGGTAGGAAAATCTTATGAGGAAAGGCTGAGGCACTTGGGGCTGTTCTCATTGGAGAAGAGAAGGTTTAGGGGAGATCTGATAGAAGTGTATAAGATGATTAGGGGTTTAGATAGGGTAGATACTAAGAACCTTTTACCGCTAATGGAGTCAGGTGTTACTAGGGGACATAGCCTTAAATTAAGGGGTGGTAGGTATAGGACAGATGTTAGGGGTAGATTCTTCACACAGCGGGTTGTGAGTTCATGGAATGCCCTGCCCGTATCAGTGGTGAACTCTCCTTCTTTATGGTCATTTAAGCGGGCATTGGATAGGCATTTGGAAGTTATTGGGCTAGTATAGGTTAGGTAGGATTCGGTCGGCGCAACATCGAGGGCCGAAGGGCCTGTACTGCGCTGTATCCTTCTATGTTCTATGTTCTATGTTCTATCTCGGGCGACTGTCTGTGTGGAGTCTGCACGTTCTCCCGTATCTGTGTGGGTTTCCTCCGGGTGGCCTGGTTTCCTCCCACAATCCAAAAATGTGCAGGTTAGTGGAATTGACCAGGCTTAATTGCTCATAGTATTCATGGATGTGTAGGAGAGGTGCATTAGGCAGGGGCAAAGGTAGAGTAATAGATTTGTGTGGGATACTCTGGTGGGTCATTTTGGACTTGTTGGGTTGAAGAGCCTGTTTCCACACTGTAAGGATACCGTTCTATTAGAAATAGAATCCCTACAGCATGGAAACAGGCTCTTTGACCCAACAAGTCCACACTGACCCTCTGAACAGTAACCCACCCAGACCCATTCCCCTACCCTATATTTACCCCTGACTCATGCACCTAACACTATATGCAATTTAGCATGACCAATTCCACTAACCTGCACATCTTTGGATTGTGGGAGGAAACCGGACCACCCAGTGAAAGCCCCCACAGATGCAGAGAGAGTATGCAAACTCCACACAGACAGTTGGCCAAGGTTGGAATTGAACCCAGGACTCTGGTGCTGTGAGGCAGCAGTGCTAACCACTGAGTCACCAAGGTGGAACTTTTGTGATATTTTACGGTGGAACTGTTGTAGGTGAAGGAACAACTGGCCTTAATCTTCACTCCAATGTGAAGTTGTTATCAATGAGAAGTGTTCTTATAGATTTTTTGGAAGATGGTAAGTGGCTGTCTTTAGCTGCCAATGGTTGTGAAACTGGTTGTTCGGTGTATTTTCGATGGGCAAAGTGGTGAATGTTGGCTGAGGAGTAGAGAAAAGCTTAATTAGGTGCGATGGATATTAGAAGCCATCACCAGTCTTCCAACTACGTGCTCATTTAGTCTACTTTATGGTAACCTACATGTAGCTGTGACTTTTGAAATTGCCACTGTAGATGGCAGAGTGATTGATATTTGGTCAGATGACAGTTGCCTTACCTGTGCAAGTGGATTGTAACCATTCTCCATCGCAGTTTATCCATTCAGATTGCAATGAAGAATAATCAGGTATCTCTTCATATGGTGCGCACAGTTCACTGTGTTTGTGGACATGAAACATGGAGGGTTGCTTTGGTGCAGGTGATATCAAACTTCTGTACTCATCCAGGCAAGTCAAGACTGTTACATTGCACTTCTGACTTGTAGATAGAGGACAGACTTTGGATAATCTGGAGATGAATGATTTATGACAGGATACTTAACCTGCTCCTTAACCATCACATTTGTATGATGAGTCCAGTTCAGATTCTGGGCAATGGTAACTCACAAGATGTTGTCAGCAATTCAGCAATGGCAATGCTGTTGCATGTCAAGGAGTCAAATTCTCTCTCATTGAAGATGGCTATCGCTGATGCCTTTCTGGCACAGATAATACTTCTCAATTGTCATCCCAAGACTGGCTGTTGTCCAGGTCTTGCTGTGTTTGAACCTGGATTGATTTTGTGATCTAGGGAGTTGAGCATTGTGAAATAGTGAGCCAACTTCATCACATCTGACCTTATTGAAGGAGAGATTTTGTGGATGGGTGAGTTTTCCATGTACCGATGAGCTTTGTTCATCTAGCTGGGTGGGGGGTTGGAAAGTGGTATTCATTAAGCCTTGAAGCAGTTCATTTTGGAGATGGCATACCCTGCTATCATGGCACATCAGTAGTGACAGGGATGGATGTTTATGGATTTGATAGCAATCAAGTAGACTATTTTTGATCTGGGTTATTGCTGTGACATAATCCATCACAATTTTGACTTCCACCTCACAAGTGGACAGGCTTTGGGGAGCCAGGAGGTGAGTTACTCAATGTAGAATTCCTAGCCTCTGAATCGCTGCTGAATTTTTTTTTAATGGTTAGTCCAGTCTGATATCTGGTCAATGGTAACATCCAGGATACTGATAAACATTGCAGGTTAGGCAGCATCCAAGGAACAGGAAATTCGACGTTTCGGGCCAGAGCCCTTCATCAACGTCGAATTTCCTGTTCCTTGGATGCTGCCTAACCTGCTGTGCTTTAACCAGCAACACATTTTCAGCTCTGATCTCCAGCATCTGCAGACCTCACTTTTTACTACCGATAAACATTGTCTTTGGAACTCAGTGATGCTACAGCTGTTGAATATCAAAGAAGGATTTTTTGATTCTCCATTATTGTATTTGCCTTGCAATTGTGTGGCATGAATTTTACTTTCTACTAGTCTGCCCAAGCCTATGGAACTGGACCTGCTAGAGATGATTTGCATCATCAACAATGATGGGTCAAGCACCTGAAGGTTGGAGGATCCTTAATGTTGTGCAATTACTTTAGAAATGCCTGGGAACTGCAGACTGGTGAACCTAACATTTGTGTTGAATAGGTTATCAGAGGAAATTGTGAGAGACAGGATCTGGAGGCATTTGGAGAGGCAAGGACTCATTTAGGGTAGTCAGCATGGCTTTATGTGGGAAATCGTGTCTAATGGTTTTTGAAGATTTTTGAAGAGGTGCCCACGAAAGGAAATGAGGGCTACATGAACTTTAGCGAGGCCTTTGACAAGGTGCCAATTGGTATGGTGTTGAGTAAGGTCACATCTCACAGAATCGTGGTCGGCATGTGGCACAGTGGTTAGCACTGCTGCCTCACAGCGCCTGAGACCTGGATTCAATTCCCGACTCAGGCGACTGACTGTGTGGAGTTTGCACGTTCTCCCCGTGTCTGCGTGGGTTTTCTCCGGGTGCTCCGGTTTCCTCCCACAGTCCAAAGATGTGCGGGTTAGGTGAATTGGCCATGCTAAATTGCCCGTAGTGTTAGGTAAGGGGTAAATGTAGGGGTATGGGTGGGTTGCGCTTCGGCGGGTCGGTGTGGACTTGTTGGGCCGAAGGGCCTGTTTCCACACTGTAAGTAATCTAATACAGGGAGATCAATCCAAACGAATACAAAATTCGCTTGATCATACAAGACAGAGGGTAGTGGTGCAGGCTGTCTTTCAGGCTGGAAGCCTGAGACTAGCGTTTTGCCACAGGAGCAATGCTGGTTTCACTGGAATTCATCATTCATATAAATGATTTGGATGAGAATTTAGGAGGTATGGTTAGTAAATTTGTGGATGACTCCAAGGTCAGCTGTATTGTGGACAGTGAAGATAATTATCTGGGAATGCAGCGACATCTTGATCAACTGGGCCAGTGGATTGAGGAATGGCAGATGGAGTTTATTTTAGATAACTGCAAGGCTTGGTAGGTTAAACTAGGTCAAGACCTAGACTGTAAATGGTAGGGCACTGGCGAGTGTTATGGAACAAAGAAAAAGACCTAGCGGTATAGGAACATAGTTCTTTGACAGTGGAGTCACAGGTAGATAGGATAGTGAAGAAAGCTTCTGTTACGCTACTTTCATTAAGTTGGGACATCTTGTTGCAGCTGTATAAGACATTGGTGAGGGCACATTTGGAGCACTGTGTGCATTTCTGATTGTCCGACCATAAAAAGAATATTATGAATCTAGAGAGAGTCAGAGAATGCAGGAAAGATTCACTAGGATGATTCTGGTATTGGAAGGTTTATGTTATAATGAGAGGTTGGTTAGGCTGAGCATTGTTTTTCCTTGATGCATAGGAAACTGAAGAGTTACCTTATAGAGGTTTATAAAATAATGTGAAGCATAGGCAAGGCAGATAGCAAACAGCTTTTCCCCATCATAGGGGAGTCTTAAGTAGAGGGCAAAAGTTTAAGGTGAGAGGGAGAGATACAAAAAGGTCCAGTGTGGCAATTTGTTTCTTTAACACTGAGAGTAGTGAGTATCTGGAAAGGACTGCTGAAGATTGTGGTGAAAGCATGTATAATTTAGTTATTTAGGAAACATTTAGACAGGTCCATGAGGGGAAAGGTACTGAGGGGAATAGACCAAATGCAGGCAAACAGAACTAGTTTATTGTGAAAACTGGGTGACCTGGGCAATTTGGGCTGAAGGGCCTGCTTTCATGCTGCAGACCTCTATGACAAATGACTCCAAAATTGAGGGGTAGTGGATATGCGAAGAAGGTTGCCTCAGGTGACAACAGGATCTTGACCAGATGGGCCAAAGGGCTGAGAAGTGGCAGATGGAGTTTAATTCAGTTAAATGCGAGGTGATGCATTTTGGAAGAGCAAATTTGAGCAGGACTAATACGTTTATTGGTCAGGTTCGAGGAAGAGTTGCTGAACGAAGAGACCTTGGAGTGCAAGTTCAAAGCTTCTTGAAAGCAGAGTCACAGGTAGATGGGATAGTGAAGAAGGCATTTGGTATGTTTTTCCTTATTGGACAGAGTATTGAGTGCAGGAGTTGGGAGGTCATATTGCGGCTGTACAGGACATTGGTTAGGCCATTTTTGGAATATTGCATGCAATTCTGGTCTCCTTCCTATCAGAAAGATGTTGTGAAACTTGACAAGGTTCAGAAAAGATTTTCAAAGATGTTGCCATGGTTGGAGGATTTAAGCTATAGGAAGAGGTTGAATCGGCTGATGGTGTTTTTTCTGGAGCATCTGAGGCTGAGGGGCGATCTATAGAGGTTTATAAAATCATGCAGGGCTTGGATAGGATAAATAGGCAAAGTCTCTCCCCTGACGTGGGTGAGTCCTCCTTCCTCTTGTGGGAGGACAAGATGCAACATTTTCATGCAGAGGTGGTATGTTTAAGGACCCAATATCGATCGTTGTAGCACACTGCTGCTCACAGGACTCCAGTCCGCAAAGCAACCCTCCATCACCACCCCCTATCTCCTACCTTCAAGCCAGTTTTGTATCCAAATAGTTTGTTCTCCCTTATCCATGTTATCTAACCCTGTTAACCAGTCTGCTTTGTGGAACCTTGTTGTATTTCCATATAAACAACATTCACAGTTACTTCAAAACACTCAGTCAATTTAGTGAGACACGACTGTGCACGTACAAAGCCACATTGACTCTCCCTGATCATTCCTTATCTTTCCAAATAGATGAATATCCTGTTCCTCAGAATCCTTTCCAACAACTTGCCTGACACTGACTTCAGGCTCACTGTTCTCTTGTTCCATGGCTTCTCCTTACCACCTTTTTAAAATAATGGCACCTCACCTGTCGCTATCAATGATATAAATATCTCAGGAGAGTCCCAACAATCACTTCCCTATATTTCCAGAAAGTTCTGGGATACGCCTGATCAGGTCCCAGGGCTTTATCCACCTTGATGCTATTTAAGATATCCAGTATCACCTCCTCTGTAGCATGGATACTTTTCAAGTTATCTTTGTTTATTTCTCCAAACTCTCAAGCTTCCATTATCCTTCTCCACTAAAAAAATGACATTAAATATTTGCATGTCTTTCCCACTCCCTGCGGTTCCGTAGACAGCCTTGTTGTTCTTTAACGGTTGCTATTCTCTGGTCCAGTTAATCTTTTGTCTGTGATATATTTGTTTAATCTCTTTGGATTCTACTTAAAACAGGGTCTGAAGCTATTTCATGTCTTCTTTATGCTCTCCTGATTTCCCTTTAGTATACCCCTTTAAAAACGCGATCATGTACATCCAATTCCTCTGCCTTAGCCATATCTGCTCCCAGGAGGAGGAATTGCACTCAAGGATATCCCAGAAAGGCCTCTTACATCAAGGACTGCAAGTTCCCTCTCACTTGATCAACAATACCCTCCAATGCATACCCTCCACTTCCTGTACCTCCGCCTTTATCCCACCACTTCACCTACTATTAGAATATAACCCTGCGGTCTTCACTTTCCACCCCACTAACCTCCAGATACAGCGCATTAACCTCTGTTATTTCCGCTACCTAAAGTCAGATCCCACCACCAAAGATATATTTCCCTCCTCACCCCTATTTGCGTTCCGCAGAGACGATTCCCTCGGCAACTCCCTTGTTAGGCCCATATCCTCCCACCAACCCACCCTCTACACCCTTGATCCTCCCTTGTCACCACTGGAGATGTAAACGTGCGGTCACACATGCGACCTCTCTCCAAGAACCCAAAAGGATCTTTTCACATCAGGCAGAGAATTGCCTGCACATCCCAAAACCTCATATACTGTATCTGGACGCTATGGGAAATTTAAAATGGTTAATCCAACCAACCCACAATCTTCGGACTGTGGGAGTAAACTGGACCACCCGAAGGAAACCCTCAGAGACACTGGGGAGAATGAGAGTTGCCTGAGGCTGGAATCAAACCCAGTTCCCTGTTGCGGAGGCAGCAGCGCTAACCATTGAGCCACAATACTGTGGGATCTTTGGTGCTGATGTGCTTCCTCACTGACACCTCAGTCACTCACCCTGCCTCATTTCCTAAGAGGCAGTGATGACGGAGTGAAATTATTGCTAGACAGTTCATCCAGAGACCCAGATAATGTTCTGGGACCTGGGTTTGAATCCCATCACGACAGATGGTGGAACGTGAATTCAATAAATATCTGGAAAAATTAATTTAGTGATGACAATGAATCCATTGTCAATTGTTGGAAAATCCCATCTGGTTCACTCATGGCCTTTAGGGAAGGAAAATACCATCCTTACCTGGTCTGGTCTGCATGTGACTCCAGACGTATTGCAACATGGTTGACTCTTAACTGCCCTCTGGGTAAACGCAGCAATAAATGCTGACCGAGCCAGTGACAGCGTCATCCTGTGAATGAAGAAAGAAAACAGGTCAAGTTTTGTTCCTTCTCCAGTAGGTACATCCTACAAACTGAATCAGAAATGTTCTCGTATACACTGAACAAATACCTTTCCATCCAAGTCTTTAACACTGCAGCACTCCGATGCTATGTTGGGAAAGTTAAAACCCCTTATCAGTGCAACTATATTATTCTGACAGATAACTGAGATCTCCCAGTAAAATTGTATCTCAATTCCCTGCTGACTATTGGGAGTGGGTCAACAATACAATCCCAATAAGATGATCATCACTTTCTTATTTCTCAGTACTACCCAAGTAACTTGCCTGGATGTACTCCCACGAATATCTTCCGGAAGCCCAGCTGTAATGTTATGCCTAATCAAAGATGCCACTTCCCCTGTACTGTTGCCCCCTTTCTATCCTTGCCAAAGCATCTGTACCCTGGAACATTAAGTTGCTAGTCCTATTCATTCCTGAGTGATGCCTCTGTAATTGCTCTAATATCCAGTGCCACAGTCAAAACCATACCCTGAGCCCATCTGCTTGACATGTCAGGCCTCTTGCACTGAAATAAATGCAGTGTAACTGGTCCGTCCCATCTCATTCTGTGACTTGCTCTTGCCTGCCTTGACAGTCTGACCTGTGAACAGTACCGGCCTCAGACATACCTCTTTTCTCATTATCTCTTTAGGTTTACCCCGACTCCCTCACTGGTTTAATGCCTCCTGAATGACACTAGCAAATCTCCCTGCTCATTGGGACACCATACTTTTCCCTTCCTGTGCCATTGGTATCAATGTACAATGACCTCCCACTGGTTATTCTTCCCTTTGAGAATATTCTGCACCCTCTCAGAGACATCCTTGACCCTGGCACCAGGGAGGCACCACCCCATTCTGATGTCTCACTGTCAGCTGCAGAAATGGCAGACTGTGCCCCTGACTAGAGAGTCCCCTATCACCATCGATCACATGGAACTGGATATACCTCACATTACAGTAGACCCAGTCTCAGTCACAGTAACTTGGCAGTCAGTGCTATATTCCCCTGAAAATCTATTAACCCCTACATTTTCCAAAACAGTACACTTGTTTGAGCTGGGGATAGCCACTGGAGACTCCTGCAGTACCTGCCTACACCTCCTAACTTTCCTAGAGGTAACCCATCTATCTGACTGTGTCTACAGTAACCTGCAATCCTGAGACAGCCACCTATCACACCCGTGACCCCAGTCAATTCCTCACTGCCTTTAATCACTCCTCCACCAATCCATGCCATCAAATAGGATTTGCAAACACACTTTCTGCAGACACAATCATCAGAATCATTGAAACTCTCTCTAATCTCCCACATCCGTTGGAACAGCGTGCCACTCTACAACAGGCCATCTCTCCGCCTTAACAATCTACAGGCCAAAACAAATGCACAGTCTTACTGCTCGAAAAATACTGTCCGAGAATAACTTAATGCTTATGCTTTATATTTTAGACACTTAATCACCAGACCAAAAGACATGAAAAAGAAACCCTCACCTTTCTCACTATTAATAAAATAAAACCGACTAAAATTGATGTTTTAAGAAACTGGAACCCACTGAGCTGATCCCTGCTGTGAGCAGCTCAGAGAGTGAGATCACTCTGAGGCCAGCTGTGAAATGTCACTGTTTGTTTCTCTTTTCTCCCAGCTCTATTTCCAGAGAGGTTTATACCTTCACAACCAGTCAGCTGAGAGAGGTCACTTCTCGGCTTTATTCACAGCCTTTGCTGCCCAGACCAGCATTTATTGGCCACTTTTAGTTGTCTTGGAGAAAGTGGTGGTGAACGGTCTCCCTGAAATGCTGCAGTCCATGTACACCACAGTTTGGACAACAATCCCCCTGTAGCCCCACATCCCTCCCTGTCTCTGTAATTCCCCTCCAGCTTCAGAAATTACGTGTGTAATTTTATCTCAAATTGTACACGTAGAATGATGGACATTTTTTTTTAAAAAAAATTGCTCAAAAGGGAGGCAATGGCCAGATGGTATTCTTGCTAGAGGTGTAATATGAGCAACGTTCCGAGGATTAGGGTTAGAATCCCAACATGGCTGATGGTGGCATCTGAATTCAAAAGAATCTAGAATGAAAAGGCTAATGATGACCATGAAACTATTGTCGACTGTTAGAAAAAAAACATCTCGTTCACTAATGCCCTTTAGGGAAGGAGACTGCCATCCTAACCCGGTCTGGCCAACATGTGACTCCAGACCCACAGCAATGTAGTTAACCTTCAACTGCCCTCAGGGTAAACAACCACAATTGAGTGAATAAACAAAAAGAGATTTATATTTAAATAGCAGAGGAGAGCTTTTTAAAAAACGAAATTGTGTTTTCAAACTCTGTTTTCAAACAGAGGAAGTGATAGCTGTGAATACAATGACAATATTTAAAAAATATTTGGATAAGTACATAAACAGGAAATGTTTGAAGGGATATGGGCCAAGCTGAGGCAGGTGCGATTATTTTGTTTGGAATTATAGTCGACATGGATTAATTAGACCTCAGGGTCTGTTTCCATGCTGTATAACTTTAAGACTCTAACTCTCGATGTCTCCATGCTCACAACTCTCCCTAACACTGTCACCTCATGCAGCTTCACAACTCTTCCTTATCTCTAATTCCTTTCCAGCCTCAGAACCCTCACTATCTCTTCAATAACAAGCATCTCTGTAACATCCTCCAATCTCACAATTCTCCCTATCACTGTACTCTTGGGCCCCAAATATCTCTGTGCTAAGTCTCTTTCTCTAATTCCAACCTTGAGGATAGCCCATTTTTAACTCAAATTCCTGCACCCTGTGCTCCAGAATTTCCTACTAAACCTCTCTGCTCATTTTTCTCCCCAAAACATTAACCAATCATGTATCATCTATTCTAATATCAAAAGGTATTAGATGATCACACCGGGTATGTGTGCTAGATCACCAAGATGGATAAGATAGGGGCATTGTGTTCAACAGTTTAATACCAGAGACTCTGACCTCATTGTATTCCGTGTTTCTCTGTGATTCCCTCTTTTTGAAGTAGACAGGAGTGGGAAGCAGTGGAGAATGTAAATGATATGTGGTCTTCATAGTGAGAGGATTCCACCACCCCGGGCATCCTGGCCATACCATCCTGGATTCATGTCTGTGGCCACAGAAGTGCCTGTTTGTACCCCTGGCTATTAAATCCCCTGTCACTCTCTTTCCTCCTGTTCTGTGTAGCAGAGTTATCTGTGGTGTCATGACCCTGACTGTAGCTGATTCCCCCTGAGTCACCACCCCACCTGTAAATCCCCCCCAAAAGAATCCTAAACAGTACACAGTATCTGTCTGAGAAGGGGATGATCATGGGGAACTCCTGCATTTCCTTCCTGAGCTTTTTACTTGATTTGCTGGTCATCCATTCCCTTTCCTAACTCACTAGACGTGCTGTCCATAACCCCCTCTCAGTATCGCAGATGCTCTACAGTGAGTCCACTCTCAGCTCCAGGTCTGAAAAGCAGTTTCCCAGTAGCTGCAGATGGACACACTTCCTGCACACATAGCCGTCAGGAACACTGGAAGCGTTCCTTATTTCCCACATTGTACAAGAGGAGCACACCACGGGTCTGAGGTCTCCTGTCACAACATCTCTTTTGATACAGCTAGTTCTCCCATCAAGAGAATTTAAATGAACTAGCAACCTTTCTTCACTTCAAACATTTCCGTTATAATCTAAAGCTCCGATCTTTACTGAAGCTGACATGATATACTTTCAAAACTGTGAAAAATACTCAGCAGGTATCACTTACAAATTGGCTGTTCCCACGGAGACCATGTGAATTTCTGAATGGCCTGAACTAAACCTGAGTTTCAGCTTCACCTTCTCCCTGTCTCACCTCACTTTGTTTTCACCCAACTCCAAAACACTCTCATTGAGCCAAGCAGCTCTCTCAGTGCAGCCCTGTCATTTTCACTGTCTGCTCACACCTACACTGCCCTCAGCCTCCTGGACTGTTCCAATGCATCTCAATGGCAGCTCAGGAACAGCAACTCATCTTTCAATTCAACCCTTTGTAACCCCAGAGTCAACATGGACTTCAGCAGTTTTTGGATGAATGGACAGTTGTCAGAGTCTGGAACATTCCACCTGAAAAGGTGCTGGAATTTGAGTCCATAGGGAATTTTAATGGGTAGATTGCAGGGAATTGAAAATAAGGAGCTTACAGGTTAATATCATGAAGAGGGTGATTGGGAATCAACCTGACAGTTCCTACAAAGAGACGGGGTATAATTTGGATAAATCTGTGCTCCCTCTCAGGGCAATATCTCCTTCCTCAGCTGCAGGGCACAGAACAGAGCACATACCCTAAGGGTGATCCAATCACAAATTTGTCCAGCTCTCTGATCTCTGCTTGACAAAAATATTGGAGATATTTTCCCACAGACAGAACAGATACTTTCTGTTTCCACAATTAGATGCCAATGATATTCAGGTCCTGATGACTCTGCGGACTGGAAAAACTTTTTTGTGAGGTCCCAGTCTCAACTAATATCCCATAAAATGAATTCACACAACAAAACTCACAGTCAGCGCAGGATGAATAGTAAAGACAAATATTTATCTTGCGCCTAACCTACACATCTCTGAACAGTCTGGGCAATTTAGCTCCCAGTGCAATGGCAAAGGAAATAGAGGTTAAAGAGTGAATAGTAGGTGGGGACAGAGCCCAGAGGATCATTTGGAAAGAAAAAGGACTGGATAGCGATCTGGCTGGGAGGGTGCATAGCTGATAATGAAGGGGACAGGAACCTGTGTCAGGCAGCATCTCTGTGGAAGGGATGGAAATGGTGGCTGATGATCTATGTTCTGCCTGCAAAACAGACCCTGAGCTCCCAGTTGCCTGTTACTTCAACACACGAGCCTTTTCCCTGGTCAACATTTCTGTCTCATGCTTACTGCAGTGTTCCAGCAAAGCTTGGTGCAAGCTTGCAGAACACTCCAGAACATACCAAATGGCCCCATATTTCAAGCATGGCAATTTCCCCTCCGATGTGGTCAACAATACCCTCCAGTGTATTTCCTAGGAGAAAGTGAGGACTACAGATGCTGGAGATCAGAGCTGAAAATGTGTTGCTGGAAAAGCGCAGGTCAGGCAGCATCCAAGGAGCAGGAGAATCCACATTTCAGGCATGAACCCTTCTTCAGGAAAGAGGAGAGTGTGCCAAGCAGGCTAAGATAAAAGGTAGGGAGGAGGGACTTGGGGGAGGGTGTTGGAAATGCGATAGGTGGAAGGAGGTTAAGGTGAGGGTGATAGGCCGGAGTGGGGGTGGGGGCGGAGAGGTCAGAAAGAAGATTGCAGGTTAGGAAGGTGGTGCTGAGTTCGAGGGTTGGGACTGAGACAAGGTGGGGGGAGGGGAAATGAGGAAACTGGAGAAACCTGAGTTCATCCCTTGTGGTTGGAGGGTTCCTAGGCGGAAGATGAGGCACTCTTCCTCCAGCCATCGTGTTGCTATGGTCTGGAGATGGAGGAGTCCAAGGACCTGCATATCCTTGGTGGGGTGGGAGGGGAAGTTGAAGTTTTGAACCACGGGGTGGTTGGGTTGGTTGGTCCAGGTGTCCCAGAGGTGTTCTCTGAAACATTCCGCAAGTAGGCGGCCTGTCTTCCTGATATAGAGGAGGCCACATCGGGTGCAGTAAATGATGTGTGTGGAGGTGCAGGTGAATTTGTGATGGATATGGAAGGATCCCTTGGGGCCTTGGAGGGAAGTAAGGGAGAAGAGTGGGCGCAGGTTTTGCATTTCTTGCGGTTGCAGGGGAAGGTACCGGGAGTGGAGATTGGGTTGGTGGGGGGTGTGGACCTGACGAGGGAGTCACGGAGGGAGTGGTCTTTCCGGAACGCTGATAGGGGAGGGGAGGGGAGGGAAATATATCCCTGGTGGTGTGGCCCATTTGGAGGTGGCGGAAATGATGACGGATGATATTATGCATATGGAGGTTGGTGGGGTGGTAGGTGAGGACCAGTGGGGTTCTGTCCTGGTGGCGATTGGAGGTGCGGGACTCAAGGGTGGAGGAGCTGGAAGTGGAGGAGATGAGGTGGAGAGCATCGTCGAACACGTCTGGGGGGATATTGCGGTCTTTGAAGAAGGAGGCCATCTGGGTTGTTCGGTATTGGAACTGGTTTGGGGATCTGTTTTGGGACAATTGCTGTTTATCATTTTTATAAATGACTTGGAGGAGAGGCTAGAAGGTTGGGCGAGCAAGTTTGCGGATGATACGAAAGTCGGTGGAGTTGTTGACAGTGAGGAAGGATGTGGCAGGTTACAGCGGGATATAGATAAGTTGCAGAGCTGGGCAGAAAGGTGGCAAATGGAGTTCAATGTCGCTAAGTGTGAAGTGATTCACTTTGGTAAGAGTAACAAGAAGATGGAGTACTGGGCTAATGGTCGGATACTTGGTAGTGTGGATGAGCAGAAGGATCTTGTTGTTCATGTACACAGATCTCTGAAAGTTGCCACCCAGGTAAATAGTGCTGTGAAGAAGGCATATGGTGTACTGGGCTTTATTGGTAGAGGAATTGAGTTCCGGAGTCGTGAGGTCATGTTGCAGTTGTATAAGACTTGGTGCGGCCGCAACTGGAGTATTGTGTGCAGTTTTGGTCGCCATGCTACAGGAAGGATGTGGAGGCACTGGAACGGGTGCAGAGGAGGTTTACCAGGATGTTGCCTGGTATGGTAGGAAGATCGTATGAGGAAAGGCTGAGGCACTTGGGGCTGTTTTCATTGGAGAAAAGAAGGTTTAGGGTTGACTTGATAGAGATGTACAAGATGATTAGGGGTTTAGATAGGGTTGACAATGACAACCTTTTTCCACGTATGGAGTCAGCTATAATGAGGGGGCATAGCTTTAAATTAAGGGGAGATAGGTATAGGACAGATGTTAGGGGTAGATTCTTTACTCAGCAAGTCGTGAGTTCATGGAATGCCCTGCCAGTAACAGTGGTGGACTCTCCCTCTTTATGGTCATTTAAACGGGCATTGGATAGGCATATGGAAGATAGTGGGCTAGTGTAGGTTAGGTGGGCTTGGATCGGCGCAACATCGAGGGCCGAAGGGCCTGTACTGTGCTTTATTTTTCTATGTTCTATGGTCCTCCTGGGAGCAGATGTGGCGGAGATGAAGGAATTGGGAATATGGGATGGCATTTTTACAGGGGGCAGAGTGGAGGAGGTGTAGTCTAGGTAGCTGTGTGAGTCGGTCTGTTTATAGTAAACGTCCGTGTTGATTCGGTCGTCCGAGATAGAAATGGAGAGGTCTTGGAAAGGAAGGGAGGAGTCTGAGATGGTCCAGGTAAATTTATGACGGGATGGAAGGTGTTGGTAAAGTAGATGAACTGTTCAACCTCCTCATGGGAGCACGAGGCAGCACCGATACAGTTATCGATGTAGCGGAGGAAAAGGTGCGGGGTGGTGCCAGTGTAGCTGTGGAAGATGGACTGTTCCACATATCCTACGAAGAGGCAGGCATAACTGGGGCCCATGCGGGTGCCCATGGCAACTCCTTTGGTTTGGAGGAAGTGGGAGAATTGGAAAGAAAAGTTGTTCAGACTGAGGACCAGTTCAGTCAGTCAAAAGAGAGTGTCGGTGGAAGGATACTGGTTGGTATGGTGGGAAAGGAAGAAACGGAGGGCTTTGAGTCTTTCGTGATGTCGGATGGAGGTGTACAGGGACTGGATATCCATGGTAAAGATAAGGCGTTGGGGACCGGGGAAGCGAAAATCATGGAGGAGGTGGAGGGCGTGGGTGGTGTCCTGAACGCAAGTGGGGATTTCTTGGACTAAGGGAGACAGGACCGTGTCGAGGTACGCGGAGATGAGTTCGGTGGGGCAGGATCAGGCTGAGACAATGGGTCGACCGGGACAGCCAGATTTGTAGATTTTGGGCAGGAGGTAGAAATGGGCGGTGCGAGATTATGGGACTATGAGGTTGGAGGCAGTGGATGGGAGATCCCCTGAGGTGATGAGGTTATGGATGGTCTGGAAGATAATGGTTTGGTGATGGGAGGTGGGGTCATCATGGTCAAGGAGGCAGTAGGAGGAGGTGTCCGCGAGCTGGCATTTAGCTTCAGCGGTGTAAAGGTCGGTGCGCCAAACTACTACCGCACCTCCCTTGTCTGCAGGTTTGATCGTGAGGTTGGGTTTGGAGCAGAGGGAGTGGAAGGCTGCATGTTCCAAGGGTGAGAGGTTGGAGTGGGTGAGGGGGTGAGAAGTTGAGGTGGTTTAATGTCGTCGTGGCAGTTAGCAGAAGTGATCGAGGGCGGGTAAGAGGCCAGCACGGGTGTCCAGTTGGATGGGGTGTGTTGGAGGCGGGAGAAGGGGTTGTCAGAGAGTGGGCGAGAATCCTAGTTGAAGAATAGGCACGAAGGCGAAGGCAGCGGAAGAATTGTTCGATGTCTCGCCGAGTGTTTAACTTGTTAATCCGAGAGCGTAGGGGAATGAAGGTGAGGCCTCTGCCGAGGACTGATCTATGAAGAACAAACATTTCTTCCTAGCCATATCAGAAATTAAAGACAGTAAGTACCAAAAACTTTCATGTACTTACCCCCACACTCTGGGTTCCTCAACTGTTCCAGAATCTTCCATCGGCCTCCGAAATCACTCTGGCGCCATTGTGAACCATTATGTCATTTTTGCCCCCACCGACCTCACAGCCTCCGCGATCGCCGGCCAAACAACTGCCTCCACCATCGCCAGGAAGACCATCGCCGACAGATTCGCGGCCTCCGCGGGATCCACGGCTATCGGGAATAGTACCGTTTCTACCGTCGCCGCAGCCACTTCCGCCCCCAGTGACATCACTCACCTGCACAACAACCACGCCGTATGCGTCCCCATCCCACGCTGATCTCCGTCACCACGCCTAACCCCGCCCCCACGCCGATCTCCGCTCCCTCGCCTAACCCCACCCCCACTCCGAACCCCACCCCGCCCCAATATCCATCCCCGCCCCAATTCCCGCCACCATGCCTAACCCCGCCCCCAGTCCCAGCTCCAGCCCCACACCAGGTCCTAGCTCCCAGCCCTGCCGTGTTTTCACCATTCCTCCAGACATCCCCTTCTCTGAGGATGAAAGATCAGTCCTCAGTAGAGGCCTCACCTTCATTCCCCTATGCTCTCGGATTAACGAGTTCAACACACAGCGAGACATCGAATAATTCTTCCGCCGCATTCGCCTCCGCGCCTACTTCTTCAACCAGGATTCTCGCCCACCCTCTGACATCCCCTTCTCCTGCCTCCAACAAACCCCATCGACCTGGGCTGGCCTCTTTCCTGCCTTCGATCTCTTCATTGCCAACTGCCACCGTGACATTAACTGACTCAAACTCTCCACCTCCTCACCCACTCCAACCTCTCACCCTCGGAACGTGCAGCCCTCCACTCCCTCCGCTCTAACCCCAACCTCACTATCAAACCGGCAGACAAGGGTGGTGCGGTAGTAGTTTGGTGCACCGACCTTTATACCGCTGAGGCCAAACGCCAACTCGCGGACACCTCCTCCTACTGTCCCCTTGACAATGACCCCACCTCCCACCACCAAACCATTATCTCCCAGACCATCCATGACCTCATCACCTCAGGGGATCTCCCATCCACAGCCTCCAACCTCATAGTCCCACAACCACGCACCGCCCGTTTCTACCTCCTGCCCAAAATCCACAAACCTGACTGCCCTGGCCAACCCATTGTCTCAGCCTGCTCCTGCCCCACCAAACTCACCTCTGCATACCTTAACACGGTCCTGTCCCCCTTAGTCCAAGAACTCCCCACCTGCCTTCGGGACACCACCCACGCCCTCCACCTCCTCCATGATTTTCGCTTCCCCGGTCCCCAACGCCTCTGGGACACCCAGACCAACCAACCCAACCACACTGTGGCACAACACTTCAACTCCCCCTCCCACTCCACCAAGGATATGCAGGTCCTTGGACTCCTCCATCGCCAGATCATAGCAACATGACGGCTGGTGGAACAGCGCCTCATCTTCCGCCTAGGTTCCCTCCTACTACAAGGAATGAACTCAGATTTCTCCAGTTTCCTCATTTCCCCTCCCCCCACCTTGTCTCAGTTCCATCCGTCGAACTCAGCACCACCTTCATAACATGCAATCTTCTTCCTGACCTCTCCCCGCCCACCCCCAATCTGGCCTATCACCCTCACCTTAACCTCCTTTCACCTATCGCACTTCCAACGCCCCTCCCCCAAGTCCCTACTTTTTATCTTAGCCTGTTTGGCACACTCTCCTCATTCCTGAAGAAGGGCTCATGCCTGAAATATGGATTCTCCTGCTTCTTGGATGCTGCCTAACCTGCTGCGCTTTTCCAGCAACACCTGCAGTGTTTCTCCTCCACTTCCTGCACCTCTGCCCTCGAACCCAACTTCTTCAACTGCAACATTGATAGAACGCCCCCAAGTCCTCACCTCCCACGTAGGTACAACAGATCATTCTCTGCCAGTTCCACCACCTACAATCAGACCCCACCACCAGAGATATATTTCCCTCCCCACCCCTTTCAGCATTCCACAGAGACCTTCTCATTAGATCCATGCTCCCCACCAATCCATCCTCTTCTCCCGCCACATTCACTTGCCACTGCAAGAGGTGTAAAACCTGTGCCCACAGGTCCCCCCTCACCTCCATCCAAGGCACCAAAGGATCCTTCCATATCCAGCAGAGATTTTCCTGCACATCCAAACACCTCACCTATTGTGTCCTTTGCTCTCGATGTGGTCTCCTCTACATTGGGGAGACAGGAGGCCAACTTGCAGAATGTTTCAGGGAACATTTCTGGGACACATGCACCAACCAACCCCACCGCCCTGTGGCCGACCACTTCAATGCCCCTCCCACTCCGCCAAGAACATGCAAGTTCTGGGCTGCCTCCATCGCCAAATCCTAGTCACCCGACGCCTGGAGGAATAACACCTCATCGTCCGCCTTGGGACCCTTCAACCACACAGCATCAATATTTTCTCATCTCCCCTCACCCCAGCTCATCCCAGATCCAACCCTCCAATTCGGCACTGGCCTCTTGAACTGTCCCACCTGTCCATCTTCCTTTCCAATTATCCACTCCACCCTCTCACCATTACCCGCCCCACTTGCATCTACCTATCGCCTTCCCAGCTATCTTTCCAGCTCCACACAGCCCTCCTATATATCTCTCAGCACCCTTTCCCACCATACATTCCTGATGAAGCACGTGTGCCTGAAACGCGATTCTCCTGCTCCGTGGATGCTATCTGACCTGCTGTGCTTTTCCAGCACCACACTTTAACGCAAGCTGGAAGAACAACACCTCATCACCCACTCGGGGACCCTTCAGCCCTTTGGCCTCAATAACAAATTCAATAACTTTAGGTCCTGAACTTGCCCATGTCCTAGTTCCCTATCCAACACACCAGGCCTTGTTATTAATAACCTGCCATTACACACTACCTATGGGTAGTCAAAAACAAGCCTCATTAACAGCTATTCACCCTCCCCCAGCCAGGTTGTTATCCACTCCTTTGTCTAACTGCTCCTATCTCACTCTTTAGACTCTATCCCCACCTATCATTTACTCCTTAACCCTTACCTTCTGCAACACAAACCAACATTTTTCCTCAGTCACATAAGTTCTGAGGAAGGGTAATCGGATCTGAAACGTCAACTCTGATTTCTCTTCACAGGTGCTGCCAGACCTGCTGAGCTTTTCCAGTACCTTCTGGTTGTTGTTTATCATTTCCATCATCCGTAGTTTGTCTGGTTGTTATTTACCGGGAGCTTGTAATTCATGTCAAGCAGCCTACACCATGTGTCTATAAAACGTCCATTTCACTCCCATTCTCTGACTGTCCCTCGCACTCCCTTCACACTGAGTCCCCCCCTACAGTGACACTGCGCCTGCACAGCTCATGGTCACATGTTGGCCTCCAGGACCCACTCCTCATTCACTTCTATTGGCTGGAGGATCACACCAACTCTCCTATTGGTCTGAAGCTGCTGTCAATCACCTGGGCCCCATTGTGACATGGTGGTGGGATCCTCCCATGAACGTTGGAGGCTGAAGGGTGACCTCATAGAGGATTATAAAATCATAGGGGGGCATGGATGGGATAATAGACAGGAGATAGATTTAAAAGTTATCTAAGGTGCAACTTCTGTCACGCAGAGGTTGCTGCATGTATGGAATTTTCGGTCAGGACAAGTGAGCCTGGTACAATTACACCATTTGAAACACATCTGAATGTGTATATGAATACGAAGGGTGTAGAGGGATATGTGCCAAGTGCTGGCAAATAGAACTAGATTAGGTTAGGACATCTGATCAACATGGACGTGTTTGACTGAAGGGTCTGTTTCTGTGCAGTACATCTCGATGGCTCTGCCCTGGGATGAGCTTCATCATTCACAATGAATGGGGCATTATCATATAGCACAGGGGCTGGGGGCTATTCAGCCCATTGGGGCTGTACTCTCTCCCTCTGGAGATGCTGCAAATCATCTGTCCATAGCCCTCCAAATCTTTCCTTAAAAAGTTGAATTCAAAATTTGTTTTGACAGTAACTGCTGAATCTGCATCCAGCTGTCTTTCAAACTGTACCAGATGCTCAGAACTTACTGAGTAAAATAATCTTCACGTTTTTACCTTGCATTATTTGCCAGTTACCTGAAAGAAGTACAAAAAATTGTGACAAACTTTATAATTTCCCTCTCTGTCGACTAAATAACCTGGAAACTAATCTGATCCTGGTCGAAATCAAGATAGGGAGAAGTTGAATCGGCTGGGGCTGTTTTCCCTGGAGGCTGAGGGGTGACCTCACAGAGGTACATAAAATCACAGGCGCATGGATAGGATTAATAGGATAAATAGACAAAGTTTCTCCCCTGGGATGGGGGATTCCAGAACTAGAGGGCATAGGTTTAGGGTGAAAGGGGAAAGATATGGGCGGCACGGTCTGCGTGGGGTTCCTCCGGGTGCTCCGGTTTCCTCCCACAGTCCAAAGATGTGCGGGTCAGGTGAATTGGCCAAGCTAAATTGCCCATAGTGTTAGGTAAGGGGTAAATGTAGGGGTATGGGTGGGTTGCGCTTCGGCGGGTCGGTGTGGACTTGTTGGGCCGAAGGGCCTGTTTCCACACTGTAAGTCTAATCTAATCTAATATAAAAGAGAACTGAGGGGCAATGTTTACACATAGAGGGTAGTACGTGTATGGAATGAATGGCCAGAGGAAGTAGTGGAGGCTGGTACAATTGCAACATTTAAAAGGCATCTAGGTATATGAATAGGAAGGGCTTGGAGGGATATGGGCCGGGTGCTGGCAGGTGAGACTAGATTGGGTTGAGGTATCTGGTTGACATGGAAGGGCTGGACCGAAGGGTCTATTTCTGTGCTGTACATCTCTGTGACTGTATGACCTTTCAGCCATTTTCTTTATCCAAATAGCTAGTTCTCCCTGTATTCTATGGTGTTGAACTTGCTAACCAGTCTGTTATGTGGAACATTGTGTCTTCCTGAAGTCCAAGTTAATGATGTCCATGCATAAAGCCATGCTGACTCTCCCCAATTATTTGCCTTTCCAATTGCATGCAAATCCTGTCCCTTAGAATCCCTTCCAACACCTTGCCTGCCAATGACTTCAGGCTCACCGGTCTATAGTTCCCTGGCTTTTCCTTACCATCTTTCTCAAATAATGGCACCCATCTTCCAGCACCTCACCTGTGACTAAAAATGACAAGCGACCCAACAATCACTTCCCTAGATTCCCATGAAGTTATGGGATACACCTGATCAGGTCACAGGGATTAATCCACCTTTATCCATTTTAAGACATCCAGTACCTCCTCCTCTGTATCATGGACATGTGCCAAATTATCACTACTTATTTCTCCAAATTCTCTAGCTTCCTTATCCTCTTTCAGTAAAACCTGACGTGAAATACTTACAGAATCTCTCCCACTTCCTGCTGTTCCATTGACAATCTTGTTGATCTTTAAGGGTCGCTATTCTCTGCCTAAATACTCTTTTGTCCTTAGTATATTTGTAGAATCTCTTTGGATTCTTCTTAAAACTATTTCCCAACGCTATCTCATTTTTTTTTAGATTAGATTACTTACAGTGTGGAAACAGGCCCTTCAGCCTAACAAGTCCACACCGACCCGCCGAAGCGCAACCCACCCATACCCCTACATTTACCCCTTACCTAACACTATGGGCAATTTAGCATGGCCAATTCACCTGACCCACACATCTTTGGACTGTGGGAGGAAACCGCAGCACCCGGAGGAAACCCACGCAGACACGGGGAGAACGTGCAAACTCCACACAGTCAGTCGCCTGAGTCGGGAATTGAACCCGGGTCTCAGGCGCTGTGAGGCATCAGTGCTAACCACTGTGCCACCATGCCACCCACTCATGTCCCCTTTTAGCCTTCGTGGTTTCCCTTGAGTATACTCCTACTGCCCCTACACTCCTCCAAGTATTCACACAAACCCAGCTATCTATACCTGCCATATGCCTCCTTCATTTTCATGGCCATAGCCTCAATTTCTCTAATCATGCAACATCCCTACACCTACCGGCCTTGACCTTAACAGGAACCTACTGTCTATGTACTCTCATTTTTGCACGTCTATGGAGGCAATGGCAGATGAGAACATGGAAACAATCATTCCCAGTAAAGAGGTAGTGTTTGGAAAGATAACAGCCTAAAGATAGATGGGTCCCTGGCTGTGATGGAATGGATCCCAGGAGCTAAAAGAGATGGTGGGGGGAAATAGCAAATGTGCTTGTGATAATTCACTAAAATTTGCTGGACTCTGGGATGTTTCTGACAGATTGGAAAGCTGCAAATGTGATCCCACTATTTTCAAAAACGGACCTGTTAGCTTAACTTCTGTAATGGGGAAAATGCTTGAATCTCTCAAGGAAGTAGTAGCAAGATATCTGGGTAGAAACTTCCCATTGAGCAGGCGCAGCATTGATTCATGAAATGCAGGTCATGTTTAATGCATTTACTGGAATTATTTGAGGACATCACAAGTGCGTTGGTCAAGGGGGACTCGGTGAATGTGGTGTATCTGGATTTCCAGAAGGTATTCGACAAGTTGCCACATGAAAGGCTGTTGTATAAGGTAAAGATGCACGGCATTATGGATAATGTATTAGCATGGATAGAGGATTGGCTAATGAACAAAAATAAAGAATGGGGATAAATGGGTGTTTGGATTAGTGTTGGCGTCACAACTGTTTATTATTTACACAAATGTTTTGGAGATGAGGACCAAGTTTACGGTTCACATTTGATACGAAGATGAGGGCACTGTCACTCTGCACAGGGCTACAGATAGATTATGGAGTGGGTAAGGGTCTGGCAGATGGAGTACAATGTGGGAATGTGAGGTCATTCATTTTGGTTGGACTAACAGCAAACTGGATGATGAAATGATGAAAACTTGCAGCATGCTGCTGTGCAGAGGGATGCAGGTAATGAAGACAATGAAGGGAATATTGTCCTTCATTGCTAGAGGGATGGTTATGCTGCAGCTGTACAGGGTGCTGGTGAGGCCACACCTGGAGTACTGTGCACAGGTTTGCTCTCCTTACTTCAGCAAGGATGGACTGGCACTAGAGGAAGTGCAGAGGAGGGTCACTAGTTTGTGTCAGGAGTTGGCATATGTGGAGAGATTCAGAAAACTAGTTCTGTAGTCATTGTAACTTAGAAGAATGGGAAGTTGGAGAGGAAAAAAAATAAAATTATGAAGGGAGTAGATAAGATTTCCACTGGGGGCGGGTGTAACTAGAGGGCATAACCTCAAAATAAAGAGGAGCAGATTTAGAACTGAGTTCATGAGGAACTTCTTCAGCTAAAGGGTTCTGAATCTATGGAATTCCCTGCTGACTGCAGCATTTGACGTTAACAATTTGAATGCCTTTAAGGCCAAAGCTAGATTTGTGAACAGGAAAGGAATTAAGGGTTATGGTGAGAGATCAGGAATGAGGCCATGAAAAGATCAGCCCTGATCTTATTCAATGGCAGAGCAGGCTTGAGGGGCCAAATGAAAGTTCTTTCCTTGTGCCATCAAAATTGGCCTTTGTCCAATTTAGAATCCTAACTTTTCGATCTGGTCTATTATTTTCTGTAACTATTTTAAAACTAGTAGAATTATCAGAGAATCCCAACAGTGTGGAATGAGACCATTCAGCCCATCACATCGACCATGACTCTCAGAGCCTCCTAACTTCCCCCTGTAACATCACATTTCCCAGGGCCACTCAACTTACACATCCCTGAATACTGTGGGCAATTCAGCCTGGATAATCCACCCAACCTGCACATCCCTGAACACTGTGGGCAACTCAGCCTGGATAATCCATCCAACCTGCACATCTCTGAACACTGTGGCAATTCAGCCTGGAAAGTCCAACCTACCCTGCACATCTTTGGACTGTGGAAGGAAACCAGAGCACCCAGAAGAAATCCATGCAGAAGACCCTAATAAGGGGATCATCCCTTTCTTATTTCCCATTTCCACCTAAATAACTTCACTGGATGTAATCACCGAATATCCTCATTGCGCAAACATAATGCTATCACGAGTCAAAAATGCCACTCCCTCTCCTCTCTTGTCCCCCTTTCTATCCTTCCTCTTGCATCTATACCCTGGAACACTAAGCTGCCAGCCCTACCCAACCCTGAGCCACATTTCTGTAATACCCATGATATCCCAGTGCCATGTGCAAAACCATACCCTGAGCTCATCTGCCTTCCCTGTCAGGCCTCTTGCATTGAAGTAAATGCAGTGTAACTGCTCAGTCCAACCTCATTCTGTGCCTTGCACTTGCCTGCCTTGACTATTTGACTTCTGAACTGTACTAGCCTCAGACATACCTCTTTTCTCACTATCTATTTAGGTTTACACCCACTCCCTCACTGGTTTAATGTCACCCGTTTATCACTAGCAAGTCTCCCTGTCTAGATATTAGACGCCTTCCAATTCAGGTACAATCCATCCTTCTTATGCCGGTCAAATCTACTCCAGAGGAGATCACAATGATCCAAAAAATGTGAATCCTTTTCCCCTGCACCAGCTCCTTAGAGACTCATCCAGCACCTCCTCCTCTGTAATATGGACATTTTTCAAGATGTCACCATTTATTTCCCCATATTCTATATTTCCTATGTGCTTCATCACAGTAAACACTGATGAAAATATTTATTTCCTCATCTCGCCCATCACCTGCAACTTCACACAATGGTTGCCTTGCTTATCTTTGAAGGTCTCTATTTTCTCCCTAGTTAGCCTTTTGTTCTTAATGTATTTATAAAAGCCCTTTGGATTCTCCTTCACCCTATTTCTCAAAGCTATCTCACGTCCCCTTTTTGCCTCCTGATTTCCGTCTTAATTATAGTCCTACTGCCTTTATACTCAAAAACTTTTTGGATTGGAATAAATGCAAAATGTAACATCCTGACAAAACAAATGAAGGCAGGACTTACACTCAATAAAAGTAGGGCCTTGATATGGGAACAAAGAGACCGAGGGCTTCATGTCTTTCAAGTTTGTGTTACGTGGAGACAGGGTGGTTAAGAAGGTGTTTAGCACACTTACCTTCATTTGTTCACACCTTTGAGTACAGGAGTTGGGACGTTATGTTGAGGTTGTACAGGATGTTGGGGAGGCCTCTTCTGGAATTGTGTGCTCAGTTCTGGTTGCGCTGTTATAGGAACGAAATTATTAAACTGGAGCGGGTTCAGAAGAGATTTACCAGGATGTTGCCATAAATGGAGGGATTGTGTTCTAAGGAGAGGCTGGATAAGCTGGGAATTTTTTCACTGGAGTGTAGGAGGTTGAGGGGTGACCTTATTAGAGGTTTATAAAATCAGAAAGAGTGTAGATAAGGTGAATGGTCGGGGAGAGGGTGATACAAAACTCAGTTGCATTCATTCTGAGAAGAAATGAGAACGGTTTGAGAAAAGACATTAGGGTTTTTAAAAAAAATTTCATCAGTATTCACTCAGGAACAGGACACTGTTGCTGATGTGAATATGGAATCACAAATAATTAGAATGGATGCCCTGGAAATATGCAGGGAAGAGGTTTTGGGAATATTGGAAAGGATGAATATAGATAAGTCTCCTGGGCCTGATGGCATTTACCCCAGGATCCTATGGGAAGCTAGGGAGGAGATAGCAGAGCCATTGGCCTGGATTTTTATGTCGTCGTTGTCAACAGGAATAGTACCAGAGGACTGGAGGATAGCGAATGTCGTCCCATTGTTCAAGAAAGGGAGTAGGGATAGCCCTAGCAACTATAGGCCAGTGAGTCTGACTTCAGTGGTGGGCAAAGTCTTAGAGAGAATGGTAAGGGATAAGATTTATGAACATCTGGGTAGGAATAACGTGATCAGGGATAGCCAGCATGGTTTTGTGAAGGGCAGGTCGTGCCTCACAAACCTTATTGAGTTCTTTGAGAAGGTGACCAAGGAAGTGGATGAGGGTAAAGCAGTAGATGTTGTGTATATGGATTTTAGTAAGGCGTTCGATAAGGTTCCCCATGGTAGGCTAATGCTAAAACTTCAGAGGTATGGCATTGAGGATACATTAGAGGTTTGGATTAGGAATTGGCTGGCTGGAAGGAGACAGAGGGTAGTAGTTGATGGATTATGTTCATCTTGGAGCGCAGTTACTAGCGGTGTACCACAAGGATCTGTTTTGGGACCATTGCTTTTTGTTATCTTTATAAATGATCTAGAGGAAGGACTTGAAAGCTGGGTAAGCAAGTTTGCGGATGACACAAAAGTCGGTGGAGTTGTGGATAGTGAGGAAGGAAGTGGTAGGTTACAGCGGGATATAGATAAGTTGCAGAGCTGGGCGGAAATGTGGCAAATGGAATTCAATGTAGCTAAGTGCGAAGTCGTTCACTTTGGTAGGAATAACAAGATGATGGATTACTGGGCTAATGGTAGGCTACTTGGTAGTGTGGATGAGCAGAGGGATCTTGGTGTCCATGTACACAGATCTCTGAAAGTTGCCACCCAGGTAAATAGTGCTGTGAGGAAGGCATATGGTGTACTGGGCTTTATTGGCAGAGGAATTGAGTTCCGGAGTCCTGAGGTCATGTTGCAGTTGTATAAGACTCTGGTGCGGCCTCATCTGGAGTATTGTGTGCAGTTTTGGTCGCCATACTATAGGAAGGATGTGGAAGCTTTAGAACGAGTGCAGAGGAGGTTTACCAGGATGTTGCCTGGAATGGTAGGAAAATCTTATGAGGAAAGGCTGAGGCACTTGGGGCTGTTCTCATTGGAGAAGAGAAGGTTTAGGGGAGATCTGATAGAAGTGTATAAGATGATTAGGGGTTTAGATAGGGTAGATACTAAGAACCTTTTACCGCTAATGGAGTCAGGTGTTACTAGGGGACATAGCTTTAAATTAAGGGGTGGTAGGTATAGGACAGATGTTAGGGGTAGATTCTTCACACAGCGGGTTGTGAGTTCATGGAATGCCCTGCCCGTATCAGTGGTGAACTCTCCTTCTTTATGGTCATTTAAGCGGGCATTGGATAGGCATTTGGAAGTTATTGGGCTAGTATAGGTTAGGTAGGATTCGGTCGGCGCAACATCGAGGGCCGAAGGGCCTGTACTGCGCTGTATCCTTCTATGTTCTATGTTCTATGTTCTATATGGAATGAACTTCCAAAGGAAGTGGTAACTGTGAATACAATTACAATATGTAAAAGACATTTGGATAAGTACATAAATAGGAAATATTTGGATGGATATGGACCAAGCAGATGCAGGTACGTTTACTTCAGTTTGGAATTATGTTTGACTGGACTGGTTGGATGACCGGGCCTGTTTCCGTGCTGTATAACATTATGACTCTAATTCTCACTATCTCTAAATTCCTCCATCTTCTCAACTCTTCAGATCATGTCACCTCATCCAACCTCACAACTCTTCCTTATTTATATAATCCCTTTCCAGCCACAGAATGCTCCCCATCTCTCATGTCCCCAGTTTCTCAAATCTCTGTTATTTGTGCCTTGCTTTAATTCCAGCTTTGAGGATGTCCTCATTTACTCCAATTGGAGGATAAACTGGCACAGCCTGGTCCTCCAGTACCGGCCTCTGCCCCCATTGGCCTGCGCTGACATCAATCACCCGAGGCCCATTGTGAGGTGAGTGGTGATATCCTTCCTCTCTGCCCTGGTATGAGCTTCATCATTCACAGTGAATAGGGCAGTATCACAGAGCATAGGGGCTAGGGGTTATTCAACCCACTGGGGCTGTACTCTCTCCCTCTGGAGATGCTGCAATCTGTCCCGACTCCACTCCCATTTGCCCATAGCCCCCCAAATATTTCCTTAAAAAGTAAAATTCCAAATCTGTTTGAGAATAAGTGCTGAATCTGTGTCCAGCTGCCATTCAGACTGTTCCAGATGCTCAGAACTTACTGAATAAAATAATGGTCACATATTCACTCTGTATTATTTGCCAATTATTTCAAAATAGTTACAACAATTTTGACTCTCTTAACAACTCCTCTCTCTCTCTGCACATCAAATATCCTAGAAACAAATCTGCACCTGGTTGAAATCGCTGCTTAACCTTCTCAGCTCCAAGGACAATTATCTGTGCCTCTGCTAGCTCTCCACAAAAGAAGAACACTTCTTATTTTCATTTATTAGTGTCATAGAGTGGACAGCATAGAAACAGACCTTTGGTGCAATTCTTCCAAGCCAACTAGGAATCCTAAACTAATGAAATCCCATTTCCAGCTATTAATCCGTATCCTTCGAGACCCTTCCTATTCATGTACTTAATCGGATGCCTTTTAAATGTTCTAATTGTATCAGCCTCCACTACTTCATCTGGCAGCTCAGTCCACACACGCATACCACACTCAGCTTAAAAATCATTGCCCCTTAGTTCCTTTTTAAATCTTTGCCCTCTCAATTTAAGCCCATGTGCTCTTGTTTTGGACACACCTAACCTGGGGGGAAAAGACCCTGGCTGTTCACCTTATCCATGCCTCTCATGATTTTATAAATCTACATGAGGTCACCTCTCAGTCTTTGACTCTCCAGGGAAATTAACCCAGTCTATTCAGCCTCTCCGTGTAGCCCAAATCCTCCAACCCTGGCAAAGTCTTTGTAGATCTTGTCTGAACTCTTTCAAGATTCAGAACATCCTTCCCAGAACAGGGAATTTTGAACTTAAAGCAGAATTCCTAAAATGGCTCAATCAATGTCCAGTCCAGCCACAATATGATGTTGCAACTTCCTTATTCAATGCATTGACCAATAAATATAAGCATACCAAACACCACCTTCATTAGCCTGCCTACCTGCCACTCTACTTTCAATGAACAATGAACCTGAACTTCATGGTTTCTTTGTTCAGCAACACTCCCAAGGACTTTACCATTAAGTGCATAAGTCTAGCCTTAAGTTGCCTTTCCAAAATACAGCAGCTCACATTTGTCTAAATTGAACTCCTTACTCCAATGGCCTATCCGATCACGATCCTGTTGTATTCTGAACTAACTTTCTACACCGTCCACTACACCTCCAATTTAGGTGTCTTCTGTAAACCTACTGACCATATCTCATATATTCACATCCAACTTATTTATTTAAGGACCCGATATCCATTCCTGAAGCACACTGCTGCTCACAGGCTTCCAGCCCACAAAGCAACCTTCCATCACCACCCTCTGTCTCCTACCTTCAAGCCAGTTTTGTATCCAAATGGCTAGTTCTCCCCGCATTCCATGTTATCTAACATTGCTATCCAGTCTGCTTTGTGGAACATCGTTGAATGTCCATATAGACAACGTCCATAGACTGCCTTCATCAATCATCTTTGCCATGTTTTCAAAAAAACTCATTCGAGTTAAAGAAAAAGAATTTCCCACATACAAGACCATGTTGACTATCCCTAATCATTCCTTGTCTTTCCAAATACATGTAAATCCAATCTCTCTGAATTCCTTCCAACAACCTGCCTACCACTGACTTCAGGATGCATGTTCTCTTGTTCCCTGGCCTTTTCTTACAACCTTTTTAAAATAACACCACCCGTCTTCCAGCACCTCACCTGTAACAAACGATGATATAAATATCTCTGGGAGAGGCACTGCCATCACTCCCCTAGCTTTCCACAAATTTCTGGGGTACACCTGATCAGGTCCCAGGGATTTATCCACCTTGCTATGGTTTAAGTCATCCAGTACCACCTCCTCTGTAATATGAACACTTTTCAAGTTATCACTATGTATTTCTCCAAACTCCCTAGAACAGAATAGCATAGTATCTCTCCCACTTCCTGTTGTTCCATAGATGGCCCTCTTGATCTTTAAGGTGTCCTATTCTCTGCCTGGTTATTCTTTTATCCTTGATGTATTTGTGGAATCTCTTTGGATTCACCTTAAACCATTTCTGAGAAATATTTCATGTCTCCTTTTTGGTCTCCTGATTTCCCTTGAATATATTCCTGTAAAAACATGATCCTGTACTCCCAATTCCTCCGCCTCTACCATATCTGCTCCCAGAAGAAGCAATTACACTCCGGGACATCCCAGAAAGGTTTCCTATTTCAAGGACCGCATTTCCATCCCACTTGATCAACAATGTCCTTCAACGCATATCCTCCACTTTCCGTGCCTCCACTTTCCCTCCATCCCTCCATCCACAATAAGAATATAATCCCCCGGTCCTCACCTGCTACCCCACTAATCTCCAGATACAGCGCATTAACCTCTGCTATTTCCGCTACCTACAGTCAGACCCCACCACCAGGGATATATTTTCCTCCCCAGCCCTTTCTATGTTCCGCAGAGACCACGGGAATTTTAGTGCTGACGTGCTGACGTGCTGCCTCACTGATATGTCACTCACTCACTCTACCCAATGGCCATATGATATTATTGCTGGATGGATAATCCAGACACCCAGGTAACGTTCTGGGCCCAGGGTTTGGATCCCGTCATGGCAGATAGTGGAATGTGAATTCAATAAAAATCTGGAATTAAGAATCTATTAAGGAACATGAATCTATTGTTGATTGTTGCGAAAAAAAACCCATGAGATTCACTAATATGCTTCAGGGAAGGAACATTCAATCCTTACCTGGTCCGGCTTCCATGTGACTGCAGACCACAGCAATATGGTTGACTCTTTACTGCCCTTTGTGCCCAGCCAGTGACACCCTCATTCTGTGAATAAAAAACATCAAGTCTTGTATACAACCATACTATTCTTACAGATAAGTGATCTCTTCGTAAATTTGCTTTTCAATTCCTGGCTGACTATTGGAGAAGGTAGGTGGTCAATAGTACAATCCCAATAAGGCGACCATTCCTTTCTTATTTCTCAGTTCCACCTGTAGAACCTGCCTGGATGTACTCCCAGGAATACCCTCCAGAAGCCTAGCCGTAATGCTATCCCTAATCAAAACCACCACTCCCCCCTGTTCTGTTGCCCCCTTTCTATCCTTGCCATTGCATCTATACCCTGGAACATTAAGCTGCTAGTCCTACCCATCCCTGAGTCATGCCTCTGTAATTGCGATAATATCCCAGTGCCATGTTCAAAACCATATCCCGAGCTCCTCTGCCCAACATCTCGGGCCTCCTGCATTGAAAGAAATGCAGTGTAAGTGCTCAGTCCTACCTCATTCTGTGCTCTTGCCCTTGCCTGCCTTGACTATTTGACGTCTGAACGGTACCAGCCTCAGACTTAGCTCTTTCCTCACTCTCTCTTTGAGATTACCTCCATTCCTACACTGGTTTAATGCCTCCCAAAGAGCACTACCAACTCTTCCCTTCCAGTGCAGGTACAATCCATCCTTTTGATGGAGGTCAATTCTACCCTACAAGAGATTCCAATGATCTAACAATGTGAATTCTTCTATTCCTATGTCATTGACACAAATGTACAGCAGCCTCCCATCAAAGGGTTATTCTCCCCTTTAAGAATATTCTGCTCCCTCTCTGAGACATCCTTAACCCTGGCACCTTGTTCTCTTTGTAGCAAAGGAAATTGAGGGGAGCTAAGACAAAGGGGTTTACAAAACTTCCACATTAGAATAATAAACCTTACACTCATCAGCTCATTATAAAAGGATTACATGGCACATTGAAGATTTGGGGATATCTATTGAGAGAATGGGATGATTCAAAGGAGAACTTTTAAGCAGCAAATAGGATTGATCTGGAACACAATACTCACACACAATGTGAATATCCAGGTCCTGATGAATTGAGCAATTCAATCAAAGTATGGCAGAACAATTACTGAGATTACCATCTGAATGTCCTCCTGTAATATCCTTTAATACAAGTTTATAAAATCCATCACTGTCAGTTCGGGTTAGAAACTCACACCATCCCCTTCTCCTGGCCCAGGATGGTTGTACATATCACCCCTTGAGGACATCAGCAGTCAACTCAGGGGGAAATCTGTGGGTTTCTAGAAGATTCCACCTTGGGATCTCATGTGACTGAACACAGCAGTTCTTTGACACATTGGAGAAAATGATCCAAGATTCAGTGTGAGATATGGGGAATAGGAATTGCTTCCTTTTTTTTTAATCCTTGCTGCCGCTCTGCCTCATCAATAAGACATGGGTTTGAAAGGCTCATGCCTAATGATGGGCAAGTTACCTCCATTCTGACCAATGTGTCATAAGATCCTCCCAATCACTCCAAAGAGTATCCCTAAAAGGATAGCAACTCTGCATGCTTCCCACTGCCCAGTGGTCCATTAAATGTTTGGAAGAATGGGAGGGGGAGTCTCCTAGAAAAGGCATATTTATAAAGGTCTAAGAGGATTATGAAAAGAGAGAGATGCACAGGAGAAGGGGGCAACAAGTTGCCAGATGGGGTGTAACTTTGGAAATTGGGAGGCTGGTCATTTTGGAGGAGATAACAAAGGAACAGAGTACTATTTAAATGGTGGAAACTGTAGAAAGCTGCAACACAAAGGGACCAGGGATAATTGTTCAGGAAACACAGAAAGCTAGCACACAGTTACAACAGGGAATCAGGAAGGGGAATGGAATGTGTTGTTTCAAGGGTTTTCAGTTTTAGAGTTTGGAATATATACCTGAGAGCAACTTTATGATGCGCTGGTGAGACCACCATATCTGGAGTAATGCGAGCAGTTTTGGTCCCTTTAGATAAGGATATGTGTACCTTTATTGGAGGCATTTCAGGGAATATTCATTGGAATGATCCCTGGTTTGGAGAGATTACCTTTTAAATAAAGGCTGAACAGGTTTGGACCCTACTCACTGGATTTTGGAGAAAGGTGAGCTCATTAAGACACATGGGAGGTAGACCAGCTAGTGGGAAGGATTTTCCTGGGAAAGAACCAAGGGATCAGTTAAAATGTGTGTTGTTTCAACGCAAGGAGTATCAGGAATAAAAGTGATGAACTTAGAGCATGGATCAGTACCTGGTGCTATGATGTTGTGGCCATAACAGAGAAATGGGTTTCTCAGGGGCAGGAATAGTTGCTGAATGTTCCAGGGTTTACAGCATTTAAAAGAATAGGGAGGAGGGAAAAAGAAGAGGGGGTGTAGCACTACTAATCAGAGAGGGTATCACAGCTACAGAAGCTTCCGTTGTCGAGGAAGATCTGCCTACCAAGTCAGTGTGGGTGGAAATTAAGAACAGCAAGGGAGTAGTCACCTCGTTAGGGGTTTACTACAGGCCCCCCAATAGCAGCAGGGAGATGGAAGAAAGCATAGGTCAACAGATTTTGGAAAAGTGTGGATGTAGTAGGGTTGTTGTAATGGGTGACTTTAACTTTCCCAATGTTGATTGGAACCTCCTTTGAGCAGAAGATTTGAATGGAGCTGTTTTTGTAAGGTGTGTTCAGGAGGGTTTCCTAACTCAGTATGTTGACAGGCCGACGAGGGGAGGGGCCATTCTAGACTTGATGCTCGGAAACGAGCCAGGACAGGTATCAGATCTTGTGGTGGGAGAGCATTTTGGTGATAGTGACCATAACTGCCTCACATTCTACATAGCTATGGAGAAGGAGAGGATTAGGCAAAATGGGAGGATATTTAATTGGGGAAGAGGAAACTTTGATGCGATTAAACATGAGTTAGGAAGCATGGACTGGGAGCAATTGTTCCATGGTAAAGGCACTACAGACATGTGGAGACTGTTTAAGGAACAGTTGTTGCGAGTGATGAATAACTAAGGCCCTCTGCGACAGGCAAAAAGGGGTAAGATAAAGGAACCTTGGATGACGACAGCGGTGGAGCTTCTTGTCAAAAGGAAGAAGGTAGCTTACATAAGGTGGAGGAAGCTAGCATCAAGCTCAGCTCTACAGGATTACAGGCAGGCGAGGAAAGAGTTCAAAAATGGTCTGAGGAGAGCCAGGAGGGAGCACGAGAAAGGCTTGGCAGAATGGATTAGGGTGAACACAAAGGCATTTTACACTTATGTGAGGAATAAGGGAATGGTCAAAGAAAGAGTACACCCGATCAGGGATAGCATAGGGAATTTGTGTTGGTGTCTGAGGAGGTAGGGGAAGCCCTAAATGAGTTTTTTTGCTTCTGTCTTTACCAAATAAACCAACATTTTAGTGAATGAAACCTTTGAAGAGCAGGTGTGCATGCTGGAATGGATAGAGACAGAGGAAGCTGATGTGCTGAAAATTTTGTCAAACATTAAGATTGACACGTCGCCAGGCCCAGACCAGATTTGTCCTCGGCTGCTTTGGGAAACGGGAAATGCAATAGCTTCACCACGTGCGAAGATCTTTGCATCCTCGCTCTCCACTGGAGTTGTACCTGAGGACTGGAGAGAGGCAAATGTAATTCCTCTCTTCAAGAAAGGAAATAGGGAAATCCCCGGCAATTACAGACCAGTCAATCTCACGTCTGTCATCTGCAAGGTGTTAGAAAGAATTCTGAGGGATAGGATTTATGACCATCTGGAAGAGCAAGGCTTGATTAAATGCAGTCAATACGACTTTGTGAGGGGTAGGTCAAGCCTCACAAACTTTATCGAGTTCTTTGAGGATGTGACTAGAAAAGTTGATGAGGGTCGAGCTGTGGATGTGGTGTATATGGACTTCAGCAAGGCATTTGATAAGGTTCCCCATGGTAGGCTCATTCAGAAGGTCAGGAGGAATGGGATACAAGGGAACTTAGCTGTCTGGATACAGAATTGGCTGGCCAACAGAAGACAGCGAGTGGTAGTAGAAGGAAAATATTCTACCTGGCAGTCAGTGGTGAGCTGTGTTCCACAGGGGTCTGTCCTTGGGCCTTTACTGTTTGTAATTTTTATTAATGACTTGGATGAGGGGATTGAAGAATGGGTCAGTAAGTTTGCAGATGACAGAAAGGTTGGAGGTGTCGTTGACAGTATAGAGGGCTATTGTAGGCTGCAACGGGACATTGATAGGATGAGAGGTGGCAGATGGATAAATGCGAGCTGATGCATTTTGGAAGGTCGAATTTGAAAGCTGAGTACAGGATTAAGGATAGGATTCTTGGCAGTGTGGAGGAACAAAGGGATCTTGGTGTGCAGGTACGTAGATCCCTTAAAATGGCCACCCAAGTGGACAGGGTTGTTGAGAAAGCATATGGTGTTTTGGCTTTCTAACAGGGCGATTGAGTTTAAGAGTAATGAGATCTTGTTGCAGCTCTATAAAAGTTTGGTTAGACCACACTTGGAATACTGTGTCCAGTTCTGGTCGCCCTATTATAAGAAAGATGTGGATGCTTTGGAGAGAGTACAGAGGAGGTTTACCAGGATGCTGCCTGGACTGGAGGGCTTATTTTATGAGGAGAGGTTGACTGAGCTTGGCCATTTTTCATTGGAGAAAAGGAGGAGGAGAGGGGACCTAATTGAGGTATACAAGATAATGAGAGGCATAGATAGAGTCAATAGACAAAGACTATTTCCCAGTGCAGAAATGGCTAACACGAGGGGTCATAGTTTTAAGCTGGTTGGAGGAAAGTATAGAGGGGATGTCAGAGGCGGGGTTCTTTACACAGAGAGTTGTGAGAGCATGGAATGTGTTGCCAGCAGCAGTTATGGAAACAAGGTCATTGGGGACATTTAAGAGACTACTGGGCATGCATATGGTCACAGAAATTTGAAGTTTCAGTCATGAGGATCAATGGTTGGCACAACATCGTGGGCTGAAGGGCCTGTTCTGTGCTGTACTATTCTATGTTCTATGTATCCAATGAATCAGATCTGAGCTCAGCAGTCCTGCCACACCCAGTTGTGAACGTTGATGGACACTTAAACAACTCACTGGTGGAAGCATCACAGATATCCTCACCCTTACTGATGAAGGGGCTTCACACATCCACGCACCAGATAAGATGACAGCATTTTCAGCAATCTGCAGCCAGAAGTGCAAAGTGGGATGATCCATCTCAGCTTTCTCCAGTGGTTTCTAACATCACAGATGTGTTTTAAGCCAGTTCGATTGAATTTGAATAACATCAAGAAATGGTTAAGTAGTGCAAAGGCTATGGCTCTGCCAACATTCTGGCAATAATACTGATGGCTTGTGCTCCTGACATTGCCACCCACCCAAGCCAAGTACCGCTTCAGCACTGGCATTTACTGATAATGTGGAATATTGCCCAGGGATGTTCAACACAAAACCACAGAGCAATCCAACTCAGACAATTTCCCTCTATAAGTCCACACTCGATCAACAGTAAAGTGATGGAAGTAGTCATTAACAGGGCTATCAAGCAGCAGCTGCTCAGCAACAACCAGCTGAGCGATACTCATTTTCAGCACCACCTGGGCCACTCAGCTCCCGATTGTTTTACCGCCTTGCTTTACAACCTGACAACCAGCTGAATCCCAGAGGTGAGGTTAGGATGATAGCTCAGCCCCTCTCCAAGACCACTCTTTCTAGCTAATTCCACCTTGCCTCTGCTCATATACTTAAATGCATCTTGTGTTTTTTCCAGACTTCATTATCCAAACACCTGGCCAGCTTCCCACATTCAACCTCCCTGTTCTCTCAACAAAATCTAAATCTCTGCTTGTTGATTCATCAAAAGGCTCCTATTCATGAGCAACAACATAGAGTCATAGAGATGGACAGCATCGAAACAGACCCTTTGGTCCAACCAATCCATGCCGACCAGATATCCCAACCCAATCTAGTCTCACCTGCCAGCACCTAGCCAATATCCCTCAATTTAAAATTCTCACACTTGTTTTAATTCCTGGTTGTAATCATCCCTAGCTCTCTGCATCACACACCCTTTGAGACCTCGACAACCCATTTTCTTCGAGACTCCCAAAGATTTGTTAAATCATTACTTCACCTGTGTGGCTGATTCTACAGTTGCTAAAGCAACGTGGACTGGAATTCGCAGCTAAAACATCACAGGTCTGTTTTCCACCATTAAGACATTCTTCAAAACCTGCATTTTGGCAATGCTTTTGGTGACCTGACCTAACATCTCCTTATGTCGAAAGTTCTCGATAATATTTTTGTGAAATTATAAGCATGATAATAAAAATACAAACTGACGTTGATTTGGACATTATCTTCAAATCTTCACTGTTGCTGAATGAATAATCTGTAATGACTTTTACCCAACCATATTGTGGGAGCACCTTCACCACACAAACTGCAGGTTTACAAGAAAGTAAAACACCACCCTCTCCACAGGCGACAGGGGTTTGGCATTAATCACTGGTGTCTGTGGAGGGAGAAACACAGTTGATTTTTAAGCGAGTGCAAAACGGATTACAGGGAATGAAAATGGTGCACAATTTGATAGTCAGAAATGGAAGGAAAATACACTTGCTTATTGGAAAAAAGAATTCTTGACTATCAAAGATATTCTGTTGAAAAAAATAAGCTGATAACAGAGCAGTACATGGTCAGGGGCTGGGACGGAATTCCAAAAAAATGAAACCAGATGGGACCAACACCCCACGATTCTACGTGCTACCAAAAATCCATAAACCAGGAGCCCCCCTCAAACCCATAGTCTCACTGCCCGGAACACCAACTTACAGATTGGCCAAAGAACGACATGCAAGACTGAAATACTTAGTAGAAGAGTCACAGCTCTCCATCCACTCCACCCAGGAATTCCTAAGAAAAATACATCATTTACTGCATCCGCTGCACCCAATGTGGCCTCCTGTATATTGGGGAGACAGGCTGCCTACTTGCGGAACGTTTCAGAGAACACCGCTGGGACACCCGGACCAACCAACCCAACCACCCTGTGGCTCAACACTTCAACTCCCCCTCCCACTCCACCAAGGACATGCAGGTTCTTGGACTCCTTCATCGCCAGACCATAGCAACACGACGGCTGGAGGAAGAGCGCCTCATCTTCTGCCTAGGAACCCTCCAACCACAAGGGATGAACTCAGATTTCTCCAGTTTCCTCATTTCCCCTCCCCCCCAACTTGTCTCAGTCAAATCCCTTGAACTCAGCACCACCTTCCTAACCTGCAATCTTCTTCCTGACCTCACCGCCCCCACCCCCACTCCGGCCTGTCACCCTCACCTTGACCTCCTTCCACCTATCGCATCTCCAACATCCCTCCCCCAAGTCCCACCTCCCTACCTTTTACCTTAGCCTGCTGGACACACTTGCCTCATTCCTGAAGAAGGGCTCATGTCCGAAACGTCGATTCTCCTCCTCTTTGGATGCTGCCTGACCTGCTGCACTTCTCCAGCAACACATTTTCAGCGTCGGTTTCTTCCTCCTTGGTGAACTTTATGCCTGTGAGGGTGTTGTTGATGATGTTAAAGGTCTCTTCAATCTTGTTTCGTTTTGTGATGACAAAGGTGTATCACCCTCACCTTGACCTACTTCCACCTATTGCATTTCCAACGCCCCTTCCCAAGTCCCTCCTCCCTACCTTTTATCTTAGCCTGCTGGACATATTTTCTTCATTCCTGAAGAAGGGCTCATGCCCGAAACGTTGATTCTCCTGCTCCTTGGATGCTGCCTGACCTGCTGCGCTTTTCCAGCAATACATTTTCAGCTCTGATCTCCAGCATCTCCTGTCCTCACTTTCTCCAGGAAGAAACTGACAACAAACTCGCATTCCTGGACGTCACAGTTGGAAAAAACAGACAACGGAGAACTACAAACCTGCGTATACAGAAAACCGACAAACACTGACCAAATACTTAACTACACCAGCAACCATCCTAACACACACAAACAAAGCTGTATCAGAACACTATTCCAACGAGCCACCACACACTGCAGCACAGATGAACTTCGGAAAACAGAGGAGAACCACTTATACAACGTATTCAAGAAGAACTGATACTAAAAAAATACAGTCCGCAGATTCCTCAAGAACAAACCACGATAAGCAGACCAAACACAGCCAGAAACTTTAATTACCTTACCATACTTCAAAGAAGTTTCAGAAATGACAGCCAGACTACTAAGACCCCTCGGAATCCTACTAGCACACAAAACCACCAACACTCTGAAACAAAAACTAACAAACTTAAAAGACCCAGTACAACCCATGGACAAAACCAACGTCGTCTCCAAAATTCCATGCAAGGACTGCTACAAATACTACGTAGGACAAACAGGAAGAAAGTTAGCCACCAGGATACACGAACACCTAACCACAAAAAGACACGACCCTCTCTCCTTTGTAGCCCTACACACGGAAGGAAAAAAACCCACAATTTTGACTGGGACAACACATCTATCCTGGGACAGGCTAAGCAAAGACATGCCAGAGAATTCCTAGAGGACTGGCACTCCAACCACAACGCTATAAACAAACACATAAATCTAGATACCATCTATCAACCCCTCAGAAAATGAACAGGAAATGACATCACCACAAACCCCAGGAACCCCATCCTGGAGATAGATATAAAAGAAAGCAGGAGACAACAGCTTCGCTTCACTTGGAGGTCGCCACTGATGATGTTACCTAGCCAGGTAATGAAACATCTGGATATCAAACCTGCAGCTCAGCAAGCAAACCTACACCTTAAACCTCAACCTGAGCTACAAACCTTCACAAACCTTGCAAAAATGCTGGTTTATCCTTTATTAAAAATGGGAGCTAACATTGTATACAGTACTCCAAGTGAGGCCTCAGCAACAGCCAGTGTGGTTAACCAAACCTCAGTCCATGCAAATACATTACCCAGATACCGTGAGCTCCTATATTGTGCAATTATCTTTTATGTAGCCCCTTATTATTTGCATTTTTAAATCCAAATACAGAACCTCATTGGATTCCCCTTTATCAGCCCTGCTTGTTATCTCCTCAATGAACAATTTGTCAAATATAGTTTCTCTTTCACAAAACCTAGTCTACCATGTTTAATGATGTGTTTCTAAATGTCCTGCTATTTCTTACTTTAATATTTGACTCTGCCAAATTACCAAAACAGATATTAAACTAACTAGTCTATAGTTTCCTGATTTATATTTCCCTTCCTTTCTTGAACAGGCGCATCAGTCCACTGGATGCTCCCTGTATGCCCTCATTCTGGAATATTCCAATCGATGCCTTGAATATCTCTGTTGTTAGTTGCCTTAAAAATGTTTCATCCAGGCCATTATGTCCTGTCTGCCTTTAGTCCTATTAGTTGGTCAATACTTTGTCCCTTGTGACAAAGATTGTTATAGCATTTTTCCTCCCATGGTGAACTTGCTTATTTGCTACCTTTGGGATGATAACGGTATCCTCCTTCATGAAGGCCAATGTAAAATATCGGTTTAAATTATCTGCTGTTTTTCTGTACCCATTATCAATTCCACAGTCAGAATCTCCAAGGGTTTGATGCTGCCTTTCGAAACTCAATTTTTATATACCTGTGCAACTTTTGCCATTCATTTTTGTTGCTTGTCAATTAAATTACATGATCAGTTTTCTTCGGTTTTGGTCATCCACTGCTTGTCATTCCCTTGTGGGTCAGTACCCTTGTGGGTACTGCCCTTGACTGCCTTTGTTACCCACGGGTGGTTCACCTTTCTCATTGAGTTCTCCTTTTTGCCTCAAATTAACTTTTGCTAAACATTATGTAAAAAAGAATCATCATATTACAGTGACTGAGCATGTGATTTTATTTAACATTGGATGCTTCAATGTTCTCATTGGGTTTTGCTGTTTCAAAGAAGAGCTGAGATTATCTGGAAAGGAGATGGCAGGTGATTCGCTGTTAATTTCCAAAATTAATTTGAATACTTGCAAAAAGAATTTGTTTGCATTACTGTGAGAGCAGGGAGGAGAAAGTGAGGACTGGCGATGCTGGAGATCAGAGCTTAAAAATGTGTTGCTGGAAAAGCACAGCAGGTCAGGCAGCATCAAAGTAGCAGAAGAATCGACGTTTCGGGCATAAGCCCTTCTTCAGGAACCTTATGCCTGAAATGTGGATTCTCCTGCTCCTTTGATGTTGCCCGACCTGCTGCGCTTTTCCAGCAACATATTTTTAAGCTCTGATCTCCAGCATCTGCAGTCCTCACTTTCTCCTAGTTGATTTTAACCTACTATGAAAGCTCTTGCAAGGATGCCTTCCTTGAAGAAGCTCCTGTCCTCCCTCTGGTTATTCATAGAACATAGAACATAGAAAAATACAGCGCAGTACAGGCCCTTCGGCCCTCGATGTTGCGCCGACCAAAGTCTACCTAACCTACACTAGCCCAATAACCTCCATATGCTTATCCAATGCCCGCTTAAATGACCATAAAGAGGGAGAGTTCACCACTGCTACTGGCAGGGCATTCCATGAACTCACAACCCGCTGAGTAAAGAATCTACCCCTAACATCTGTCCAATACCTGCCACCCCTTAATTTAAAGCTGTGTCCCCTAGTAACAGCTGACTCCATTAACAGAAAAAGGTTCTCAGTGTCTACCCTATCTAAACCCCTAATCATCTTGTATACCTCTATCAAATCTCCCCTAAACCTTCTTTTCTCCAATGAGAACAGCCCCAAGTGCCTCAGCCTTTCCTCATACGATCTTCCTACCATGCCAGGCAACATCCTGGTAAACCTCCTCCGCACTCGTTCCAATGCCTCCACATCCTTCCTATAGTATGGCGACCAAAACTGCACACAATACTCCAAATGAGGCCGCACCAGAGTCTTATACAACTGCAACATGACCTCAGGACTCCGGAACTCAATTCCTCTGCCAATAAAGCCCAGTACACCATATGCCTTCTTCACAGCACTATTTACCTGGGTGGCAACTTTCAGAGATCTGTGTACATGGACACCAAGATCCCTCTGCTCATCCACACTACCAAGTAGCCTACCATTAGCCCAGTAATCCATCTTCTTGTTACTCCTACCAAAGTGAATGACTTCACACTTAGCTACATTGAACTCCATTTGCCACCTTTCTGCCCAGCTCTGCAACTTATCTATATCCCGCTGTAACCTGCCACATCCTTCTTCGCTGTCCACAACTCCACCGACTTTCGTGTCATCCGCAAACTTGCTCACCCAGCTTTCAAGCCCCTCCTCTAGATCACTTATAAAGATGACAAACAGCAATGGTCCCAAAACAGACCCTTGTGGAACACCGCTAGTAACTGCAACCAGAGAACAATTAGATACTAACAAATCATTTTTCAATGAACACTAATCAGGTGGTCTTTAAGACCATTATGAGTACTTTGATTTCAATAGCATTGAGCTTTTTTTTCCATGATTTGGAAAATGTTTAACAATATTTTGGCAAAGGTCTGGATTGTAAGCATGCAATGGGATTTGGGCAAACATCCATCATAGTTGTCATTCCCAAGAGAGGTGCATAGTGCTTAAGCACTGGTTTGAAGTCAAGATGCCAGGAAATCTGCTTCAACCTCACCAATGCACAAATCTTGGGCTGGTTGTAACTGGATCTTCCGAACCTTTGTGACCTCTTTGACCTGGGTTTCCACTGTTGTCTGGAGCTGATTTATTTTGCCTTCTGTCTGCTTTAGTTTTACCTTTATGTCAGGGCCAATTTCTCCAGCTAGAGGAATATTTAGAAATTTTAATTACAGGCCACTGGCCACTTGACCTCAGTGGATACATAAAATGTGGGTCATTTTTTGTTGTAACAATGAATTGACAATTAATTGTCAATTAAATCATTTAACAAGTAAAATGATTCAATATTTTTCAGCAGTTTACAGCGACATTGATTAGATACTCTTTAAGAGAGATCAACTGACAACTGTAATCTAATTGCAGAATTATTGCATTGAAAGAGAAACAGATGTGCAGAGTTTTTGCTGGAGGGAATTGTTCTTTCATACAAATGTACAGGCTATTCAAGAATTTTATATAGTCTTCCATTGGTTTTCTTGTCAAGAATGCTAATTTATAATTCATATAAATTTTATTTTGTTCAGTATTTAGAGATTTGAATCAGATTTAAGAACTAAATGAGGAGTAATTAACACGAGAACTTCCGTGAACAGTAAATTAAATTTACAGAGGCAACTTTCAGTATTTGCTGTGAGTAAGAAGACAAATATCTTTAATATCGAGAGTGTGGTGCTGGAAAAGCACATCAGGTAAGCAGCATCAGAGGAGCAGGAGGATCGAAGTTTCAGGTATAAGCCCTTCATCAGGAATCTTTTCTGATGACGGCCTCATGCTTGAAACGTCGATTCTCCTACTCTTTGGATGTGCCTGGCCTGCTGTGCCTTTCCAGTGCCACACACATGACTCTGATCTCCAGCAACTGCTTTTCTCACTTTCTCCAAATATTTTAATGAACATGAACTGAAAACGTTAACATTGGCTGTTGAATAAAACCAAATTAACACTTTTTCTAGCAATATTTAGACTGAAAACCTGTTGAGAACATGCAAATCAGAACTAACAGCATTTCTTACCACTAGAATCCTTGGCCATTCATAATAAAGAATAAACACTGTTTTGACCAACCAGTATCATGTGTAATTACTGAACTGAAATACCAGAGGACAACGATTGTAGTTATTGGAGAGAATGATAACCAGATCCTTACTGTGATAGTGGTGATTGGTCTCAGGAACAATAAGATAGTTACTTTGATTATTCCACTGAACAGTAATTAGTTGGTCAAGAAGATCTTTGGTGTGGTTTTATGTGCAAGGTTTTGTGTAAGCATTGATTTTACAAGATTTAAGAACACATTTATAATCGAGTGTTAAAGATATTTTAAAAAGTCCACATATTCAAAAGTAAATGTTAGTTTTGTTTAGCAAAACATAATTATATGATTATAGAATCCCTGCTGTGTGGAAACAGGCCATTTGGCCCAACAAGGACACACTGACACTCCAACCAATATCCCACTCGAATCCATTCTCCTACCCTATTACTCTACATTTATACCTGACCAATCCACCTAACCTACACATCCCTGAACACAGTGGGCAATTTAGCTTGGCCAGTTCACCTAACTTGCACACCTTTGGGTTGTGGGAGAAAAAACTGAGCAAAACCACATAGACACAAGGAGAACGTGGCAACTCCACACAGACAGACACCCGAGGATGGGACTGAACCCTGGTGCTGTGAGGCACTAGTGATAACCACTGATCCACTGTTTTCCCCACCCCTATTCAAGAAGTAAAGTAAGTGAGAGGCATGCAAAGTCAAATTTCAAATGAACACTCTTTGATATTGTTAAAGCATATCGATCTTAAATTCAGTATGAATGGGTGACTGGAAAGGAAAAAAACAAATTCCTGACAAATCACGAATGAACAATAATTAGAAATTTAATTTGATCGATGAACTGCAATGTTTAATAACAAATGTAATTAACTGGCTGACTATTGAAGAACAAGAAGTGGCATTTGTGGATTTTACTGTAAAGAAATTTACATTTTCATCTTTGTAACACTGCAGAATAGTGAGTTGTGTGTTTGAAATATTTGAAGTAAGCCCTTTCCAATTAAAATAAAAACCAGTACGATCACTTAGATTTCTTCATCTTTAAGGCTGCAACATTCTCAAATATTTTCCAGGAATTTAGAACCAGCAGAACCAGTTGATTTATTTTCTTGGGACCCTGAAGAAAATAAACAGAATTTACTGGGAATTAGTCATTCATTGCAAGTATTCAGTTGAAGATAACATCCCTTCTTTGCAAAACTGTTCAACTTTCAAAAATTTAAAGTTTATTGTCATTGTTTAATGGAACAATAAGGAGACGCTTTTTTTTTCATTTGACTTTAACAAAACATATGTTTTTTACATGATTTTGTTGCATGAATGATACTTAACTCTTATTGTGATTACACACACAATCAATGTTAGCAGTGAAGTGAAACATATTTAAATGAATTCAACTATGTTTCCATGGGTTAAATAAGAATTGATTGAGAGATCATACACTCCATTTTCTGTTTTTCATGTAAAGAGCAGTAATTCTACATTTACACCACGTACTGGATTGAATACTTATTATGTATGAGCAACATTTGACGTGTGCAATTCTATAAATAAACTTAAAAATAATTAGAAATCTCATTTTGCTATGTGACTGAGGAATGTGTGGAAATGAGCTGGAATAATTGTAGCAAAAGTTAATTACAGTTCCATGAATTTTAATACAGTGATTACGGTGATCATTCAAATAAGCAAACATCCAGATATTTACAATGAATGTTGGATGGGAAGTCCTTGGATCCATTATGGGATATCTAACCTGAAAAAACTGCAGTTTTATACTGCAGTATTAGTACTCAGAAAAAATTGATTAAATTAAAATGTGAATCTAGTTGTGCTTGTTCAAAAGACTTTCTTAAATGATTGTGCAATTATTATCATGACAATAACTGGGCAACTAATGTCGTAATATTAGTAATTAAAATGATATTTCAAAAGCATTTTGCTGTGATGTCAACTGGATATTTATTAAGATCAGTAAACTGAGGAATACAAAATAGTAGCTGGCTTTATGGATTGAAGAAAAAAAATTAGCCCTTCAGTGATTATTGAACAAAATTCTTCTTTTTTAATCAAAAATGCAGGTAATACAAGAATTATGAATTTCCATTTAATGGTCTCCTTGTAGCGACATGTTATTTTAATTTATATGATTAATATTATGATCAATGTTTAGGCATGTGTGTCAGAATTCGGAACATAATTCACTGATAATGAAAGTGAACATGGAAGTGAACAAACAATGTGGTCAATGGCATTTGGTATGATGATGATTATTATTATTATCATCATGCAAATTTAATAATTGTGTCATTATTGTGCAATGATGAATAATGTTGGAATAGAAACAACAAAACATTCAACATGTTTGAAGCTATTATATTCTTCCAATGAAATGAAACCAATAATCATTGTGCAGTGCACATGATTTGAAAATGTATTCTTTTTACGTGTCATATCCACTGAAAACTATATCCCTTTTTTGCAAAAATGTCGGATTTTCACAAATTCAAAATTTAGTGTTAGTTATATTGTACAACAAAAATGGTTGGAATTTGAATTTTCTCTTCCACACACACAAAAGAAAGGAAATTTAAACATTTTTAGAATGACAAAAAAATTCTTCTTAGTGTCATTGTATTACTGCCAATATCAGTGATAAAGCAGATTTATTAGTTTAAGCAACATAACTTGTCTTTAACTACTGAACTGAACTATTAGCTGTTAATTGCACTTCTTGCATGCAATAATAAACAAATGGTTACTGTTGTCATTAGTCTCAGGAATAATAAAATACTTACTCAGGTTATTCTACTGAATATTAGTCAGATAGTCATAAAGACCTTTGTGTGGCTTTATGTGCACTGTTTTGTGTGAAAATTGATTCCAGTAAAATTGAGCTATTTGCATGAATTAGGAGCAGATTGATAATTGGGTGTGAATAATCCTAATAAATTCCAGACAATTTTAATGCTTACTAGAATTTCTGAGTGAAATATTCTTAAACCATCAACCAATTAATACGATAAGTAATAGATATGCAAAGTCAACTTTCAAATGAACACACCCTGATATTTTCACAGTATTTCAATCTCACGTTCAATATAAATAGATGAGTGGAACTCAAAACAAATTTCACACAATTCATAAACAGTTTAACAATTGTAAATTGATAAATAATAACAAGTGGCATTTGTTTATTTTACTGAATAAGTAACTGATTTTTCTCATATTTATACTACTGGAGCATAAAGTTGTATGCATTGTTTGAACTCAGCTCTTCAGAACTAAAGAAAATTAATGACTGTCATTACTTCCTATATTCCAGCTTTATGACTGTAATATTCTCAAATATTTTCCAAGGAATATTGATTGGTTGGAATTACATACATATTTCTATTAGTGACCTGAAGAAAGTATATAGAAGATTCTGTGATTATTGGAATGAACAACAAATGGAAGCACATCTAATGTTGAATTGAAAGGCAATTCAATCAATTCTTAGATATTTTCTAATCAACATTCAGAGCTACTCTGGCATGACTCTGTGTAAGATGCGAATTCAAACCATTTAAACATGTGCTTCCTGCTCTAGTTGCAGAGACACTACCAGAGATGCACAAGATCCCTTCACAATGATCCCATCCAGGCTGGGCAGGGCAATAATCACATGGTCACTTGGTTACTCAAGTGAAACCTAATCAGATGATTATTGTGATGATTGAATTGGAATTAATTAGATGGTTCCTGTATGTAATAGACTGAAAATGAAACAGTCATTTACAATAATAGTTGAATGAGTCAACAAATGCCTTAATTAAATGTGAAATTGATGATAATGGTTGGAAGACAAATTGACGGAATTGTGGGATTACAGTCCATTAATAAATAAAAAATAATAAAATGATTCTATGTATTCATAACACTTTCTCATTTTATGAAATAAAAATTAAATTTTTTTTGCACTACATGTAATTTGCAAACAAGTTGGCTCTAATATTGATTAGGTATTTATTAGTATCAGTCATCTGAGAATTAAATTGCTGGCATGATGGTTTGGAGAAGACATTAAATACTCAGTGAACATTGATCCGAATTGGTTTGTCATTCGAAATTCTCTGATCTTCAATAATTCTATATTTAGTTTCTCTGCTTTTCTTCTGAAGAATTATAATATATAATTAGAACAAATTATGCATTATAGTTCATTCATGCAATTTTTCCTATCATCAATATTTAAACATTCTGGTCAGCATTACAAAGAAGTAAGTCAATAAAGAACTTTTTTCATAGAAAAATACAGGCATCATCATTTATGAGGACTTTCTCAATATCGTCCCTAAATACACAGATTATTACGTTTAATGGGGATCTGTTCAAATTGTACTGAACCACAAAAGCATTTTTATTATAATTGTTGTGCTAGAAACCAATCAGAAAACTTGTCTATATTCAGGAGTTGCTTCACCTCGATATATGGTACGATTAGCATCCTCAGCCATACGTATTAAGTGTGAGCATTGATCTGGGAAAGATGTAATGTGTAAATTATAAGAAATTATTTTTTACATATATTTAGATCTGGTGAGAGCGTGATGTTTATTGTGGTTATTCATCCTGAGAACAATAAGGTACAATGAGATTTCACTGAACAGCAATTGGGTGGCATTGAAGATCATTGCAAGTGCTTTGATTTCAATAGTTTTTCCATAATTTGGAAAATGTTTAACAACATTTTGGCAAAGTTCTAAGCATCCAATGGGTTACATTCAAACACCATTCAATTCTTGTCATTCTCAAGAGAGGTGTAAAGTGCTCAAGTACTGGCTGGAAGTCAAGGTGCTAGGAAGTCTGCTTCAACTCTCCAATACACAACTCTCAGACTGGTTGTAACTGTATCTTCTGAACCATTGTGATCTCTTCGAAATGAGTATCCACTGTTTTCTGGAGCTGATTGACTTTGGCTACTGTTTCCTTTAGTTTGACCATTATTTTTAGTGAATTATTAGCATTATTTTAGTGAATAGAAAGCGCAGCAAATTAAATTTACAGAAGCAACCTTCAGTATTTGCTCTGAATAAGTGGACAAATATTTTTAATGTGGAGAGTGTGGTGCTGGAAAAGCACAGCAGATCAGGCAGGATCCAAGGAGTAGGAGAATCAATGATTTGGGAATAAGCCCTTCATCAGGAAAGATTCCTGATGAAGGGCTTATGTCCAAAAGGTCGATTCTCCTATTCCTTAGATGCTGCCTGGTCTGCTGTGCTATTCCAGCACCATACTCTTGACTCTGATCTCCAGCATCTGCATTCCTCACTTTCTCCAATATTTTTCATAGATATGAACTAAAAATGTCAGCATTGGCAGTTGAACAAAACTAAATTTACACTTTTTTTTGCAATAATTAGTCTGAAAATCTGTTTGGAACATGTAACAAATCAGAACTAACGACATCTCTTACCAGTAGAATCCTTAGCCATTCATAATAAATAATAAATAACTGCTCTGAACAACCATTATCATATGTAGTTACCGAACTGTTGGCATTAATTGGAGGGAATGATAACCAGATCCTTCTGTCATAGTGGTGATTGATCTCAGGAACAATAAGATATTTACTGTGATTATTCCTCTGAAATATAATTAGATGAAGACCTTTGCATTGTTTTATGTGCAGTGTTTTGGGCAAGGATTGATTTCAAAAACATTGAAGTATATTACAATATTTAGGGCACATTAATAATCGAGTGTTAAAGATATTATTTAAAGTCAGCATTTCCAAACAAAAAAGTGTTAATTTTACTTAGCAAATACAATCATTGGATGTGGTCTGTGTGAAACCAGGCCACTTGGCCCAACAAGTTCAGACTGACCTGACAAAGGATCATTCAGGTAAAAACAATGACTGCAGATGCTGGAAACCAGATTCTGGATCAGTGGTGCTGGAAGAACACAGCAGTTCAGGCAGCATCCAAGGTGCAGCAAAATCGACGTTTTGGGCAAAAGCCCTTCATCAGGAATAAAGGCAGTGAGCCTGAAGCATGGAGAGATAAGCTAGAGGAGGGTGGGGGTGGGGAGAATGTAGCATAGAGTACAATGGGTAAGTGGGGGAGGGGATGAAGGTGATAGGTCAGGGAGGAGAGGGTGGAGTGGATAGGTGGAAAAGGAGATAGGCAGGTAGGACAAGTCCGGACAAGTCATGGGGACAGTGCTGAGCTGGAAGTTTGGAATTAGGGTGAGTCAAGTCTGTTCTCCAACCCTACTACTCGGAATTTCTCCCTGACTAAAGCACCTAACCTAGACATCGCTGAACACAATGGACAATGTAGCATAGCCAATTCACGTAACCTGTACATTTTTGGATTGAGGGAGGAGATCACAGCAAAGCCGCATAGAGACCCAGGTAGATCGTGCCTGAAGATAGAATCAAACCCAGGTCCTTGGCGCTGTAAGCACAGAGCCACCGTGCTGCCCTGTACAGGAAGTGAGAGATATGCAAAGTCAAATTTCAAATGAACATTTTCCGATATTGTCAAAGCATATCAATCTTGCAGTCAATATGAATAGCTGAATGGAAAACAAGAAAACCAATTCCTGATAATGCATGAATGAACAATAATTAGAAATGTAATTTGATTAGTGGGCGGCATGGTGGCACAGTGGTTAGCACTGCTGCCTCACAGCGCCTGAGACCCGGGTTCAATTCCCGACTCAGGCGACTGACTGTGTGGAGTTTGCACGTTCTCCCCGTGTCTGCGTGGGTTTCCTCCGGGTGCTCCGGTTTCCTCCCACAGTCCAAAGATGTGTGGGTCAGGTGAATTGGCCATGCTAAATTGCCAGTAGTGTTAGGTAAGGGGTAAATGTAGGGGTATGGGTGGGTTGCGCTTCGGCGGGTCGGTGTGGACTTGTTGGGCCGAAGGGCCTGTTTCCACACTGTAAGTAATCTAATCTAATCAAAGGACATAAAATATTTAGATGAATTGCAATGTTTTGTAACAAATGTAGGTATTTTGTTGACTAATGAAAAATACAAAGTGGTTGTGATTGTTTTACAGAAGAAGAAAGTGACTTGTTTTTCATATTTGTGCCACTGCTGAATAACTGTTGATGTGTTTGAAATGTTTGAATCAAGCTGTTTAGAACAACAAAGAAAATCAGTACGATCACTTTGCAATTTCATCTTTAAGACCATAACATTCTGAAACATTTTCCAGGAATTTAGAACCAACAGAATGAGTTGATTTCTTTTCCTGGGAAACTGAAGAGAATAAACAGTAGATTCTGTGAATTAGTCATTCAATGTGAGTATTCATCTAAAGACAACATCCCTTCTTTGCAAAAAGTTCAACTTTCAAAAATTCAAAATTTATTGTCATTGTTTAATGAAACAATTAAGAGATGTTAATTCTTTTTCATTTCCCTTCAAAAAAACGCATGAATTTTACATGATTTTTTGAATGAAAAATACTTAACTCTTACTGTGATTATAAATACAATAAATGTTGAAGTGAAATATAATTAAATTAATTCATCAATTTTTTCACAGGTTAGATAAGAATTGATATTCACAATGGTTGAGCATTTGTACACCTCAATATATTTATAGTAGTTCATGTACTGAGCAGTAATTCTACATTTATACCACATACTGGATTGAATAATTATTAGATATCAGTAACAACTGAATTCTCAAATTCTGTTAATGAATTGTGTGTAAATGAACAGGAATTATTGCAGTGAAAAATTATTAAAGTTGCCTGAATTTTCAGGCTGTGATCATTCAAATGAACAAACATCCGATATTTACAATGAATGTTGGATAGGATGTCTTTGGTTCCATTGTGGGATACATGACCTGAAAAAATATCACAGTTACGTACTGTACTATATGTACTGAGAAACAATGGATTTAATTAAAATGTGAATCTCACTATGCTTGTTCAAAATATTTCCTTAAATAATTGTGCAATTATTTTAATGACAATGGCTTGATACTTAATGTTGTAAAACCAATGACTGCAGATGCTGGAAACCAGATTCTGAATCAGTGGTGCTGACAGAGCACAGCAGTTCAGGCAGCATCCAACGAGCAGCGAAATCGATATTTTGGGCAAAAGCCCTTCATCAGGAATAAGGTGATTTCACTGCTCCTTGGATGTTGCCTGAACTGCTGTGCTCTGCCAGCACCACTAATTCAAAATCTGATACTTAATGTTGTCATATAAACAATTAAAATGATTCAATATTTCAATAGCACTTTACTGTGGTGTTGACTTAATATTTCTTAAATACAGTAATCTGAGGAATAAAATATAATAGCTGGCTTTATGGATTGAAGAAAAAAAAAGAGCCATTCAGTGATTATTGAACAAAATTCTTTCTTTTTTAACCCCAAAATACAGATAATACAAGAATTATGAATTTATATCTGTTGGTTTCCTTGTATAGACATATTACTTTAATTTATATGATTAATATTATGATCAATGTTTCGACATTTGTGTCACAATTAGGAAGAAAATTAATAGATAATGAAAGTGAACAAACGATGCAGTCAATGATATTTGATATCTAAAGTGATTTTAATGATTCTGTCATTATTGTACAATGATGAATAATGTTGGAAGAGGAATTACAAAAAAATTCACCAGGTTCAAAGTAGTTCTTTTCTTACAATTAAATACAAGCAATAATAATTGTGCAGCACACATGAATTGAAATAGCAGTCATTTACTGTGACATATCCACTGAAGACTACTTTCCTTTTTGCAAAAATGGAGGACTTTCACAAATTCGAAATTCGGTTTTTTTGAATTACACAACTAAAATGGTTACAATTTGAATTTTCTCTTGCACACGCAAATAAAGAAATGAAACTTAAAGATTTTTAGAATCACAAAAACGTCATTGTTAGTGGCATTCTATTGCAAACAATATATGTGATAAATTAGAATTATTGTTTTAAATAACATAAATCGTACAAACTACTGAACTGAAATATAAGATATCAATTGCACATATTGCATGGAATCTTAAATGAATGCTTACTGTTGTCATTGGACTCAGGAACAAGAAGGTTCTAACTCAGGTTATTCTACTGAACAGTAATCAGATGGTTATGAAGACCTTTGTGTTGCTTTATGTGTACTGTATAATGTGAACATTGCTTTCAATAAGATATTTACATGAATTAGGAACAGATTATTAATTGGGTGTGAAAGATCTTATTTAAAATCAGACAATTTTTGATATTTACCAGGATTGTTGAGTGAAACATTCTTAAACCATCATGCAATTGATACAATAAGTGAAAGATATATGCAAAGTCAACTTCCACATGAACACACCCTGATATTTTCACAGCATTCCAATCTCACATTCAGTATAAATAGGTGGGTGGAAAAACAAAAAATAAATTTCACACAACTTATAAACAGATCAATAATTACAAATTGATAAATAATAACAAGTGGCATTTATTTATTTTACTGAAGAAGTAATTGATTTTTCTCATATTTATAGCACTGGAGAATAAAGTTCTATGTGTTGTTTGAACTAAGCTCTTCAGAATAAAAGAATATTAATGACATTTATTACTTTGTATATTCCAGATTTATGACTACAACATTCTCAAATATTTTCCAAGGAATATTTATTGAGTAGAATTAGATACATATTGCTTTTAGTGACCTGAAGAAAATATATAGCAGATACAGTGATTATTGAAATGAACAACAGATGGAAGCATATCTAATGTTGAATTGTAAGGCAATTCAATCAATTCCTAGATATTTTCTAATCAACATTCAGAGCTACTCTGGCACAGTTCTGCGTAAGGTGGGAATTTAAACTGTACCTCCTGCTGTAGTAGCAGAGACACTACCAGAACTGCACAAGGTCCCTTCATAATGTTCCCACACAGGAGGAGCAGGGCTATAATTGCATGCTCACTGTGGTAAGTCAAGTGAAATCTAATCAGATGTTTATTGTGATAAATAGATTGGAATTAATTAGATGGCTCTTGTATGCAATGGACTGAAATGAAATAGTAATTTACAATAATGGTGGAATGAATCAACAAATTTATTTTTTTAAATATGAAATTTATGATAAATTTTCGAAGATAAATTGACAGAATTGTAGGATTACATAAACTTGATAAATAAAATAAATAAAATCAGTCCACGTGTTCATAACAGTTTCTCATCTTATGAAATGAAAATAAAAAAGTTTTTTACCACACGTAAATGGGAACAAAATGATGAATTTGTCAGTCAATGTGACTACTTAGCTGAAGACAACTTTCATTCTTTCCAGAAAAGTGCGCTTTCTGAGCAGTCACCAGTTATTGTGATTATTTAATGAAGCAAGAGAGATGTTAATCCTGTTTTGTAATTAAACAAAAAAACATGTGAATTTAAGTAATTTTGCACATGAAAAATAGTCAACTGATATTGTGATTAGAAAGTCACTAACTGTTCGCATTGGAGTAAATTATAATTGAATCAATACAAAATTGTTTTCCAGTTTCAAAAAAAAATTCACAATGATTGAGAGATTGTACCTTGCAAGTCCTTGCATTATTTGTTGTATAGAACCATAATGTCACATTTCTAACCCTTACTGGTTTGATCAATTATTAGATATGGTATATCAGCAGCAAATAGATTTTTAATAGAATATTATTTACTGTGAGTTTTAGACAAGGAATCATTCGTTGGTTTGAGGTTGTGTTGACCTAGAATTAAAGATATATTATTCTTTGTAATATTTAGTACTAAGAAATAATGGATTAATTAACATGTGGATTTGACAATATTTTTGGCTTTTTGGAACACCTTGTCATGGAGCACACAAGGGAACAGGCTATTATGGACCTAAGAGAAAGTGAGGACTGCAGATGCTGGGGATCAGAGCTGAAAATGTGTTGCTGGAAAAGCGTTTTTCCAACAACACATTTTCTATTCTGAACCCACTGCTGTGTAATGAACCAGACTTTATAAAAGGTCTTAAAGTAAGGGAACACTTAGGAAGCAGCGATCATAAAATGGTAGAGTTCGGTCTGCAGTTTGAAAGAGAGAAGGCAAAATCGGATGTAATGGTGTTACAGTTAAATAAAGGTAATTATGAGAGCATGAGAGAGCAACTGACGAAAATCGACTGAAAGCAGAGCCTAGCGGGGAAGACAGGAGAGCAAAAATGGCAGGAGTTTGTGGGTATAATTGAGGACACTGTACAGAGGTTCATCCCCAAGAAAAGAAAGATTATCCGGGGAGGGATTAGACAGCCTTGGCTGATAAAGGAAGTCAGGAAATGTATCAAAGAAAAGGAGAGATCCTATAAAGTGGCCAAGAGCAGTGGGAAATCAGAAGATTGGGAAGGCTACAAAAACAAACAGATGATAACAAAGAGAGTAGTAAGGAAGGAGAGCATCAAATATGAAGGCAGACAAGCCAGTAATATTAAAAATGATAGTAAAAGTTTCTTTCAATACTAAGAAACAAATGACAGGCAAAAGTAGACATTGGGCCACTTCAAACTGATGCTGTAAGGCTAGTGATGGGAGATAAGGAAATAGCTGGAGAATGTAATAAGTACTTTGCGTCAGTTTTCGCCGTGGAAGACATGAGTAACCTCCCAACAATTAAAGGGAGTCAGGGGGCTGAGTTGAGTATGGTTTCCACCTGGACACCCCGTGCTGGCCTCTTACCCGCCCTCGATCTCTTTATAGCCAACTGCCGCAGCGACATTAACCGACTCAACCTGTCCACCCCTCTTACCCACTCCAACCTCTCACCCTTGAAATGTGCAGCCCTCCACTCCCTCCGTTCCAACCCCAACCTCACCATCAAACAGGCAGACAAGGGAAGTGCGCTAGTAGTTTGGCGCACCGACCTTTATACTGCTGAGGCCAAACGCCAGCTCACGGACACCTCCTCCTACTGCCCCCTTGACCATGACCCCACCTCCCACCACCAAACCATCATCTCCCAGACCATCCATAACCTCATCACCTCAGGGGATCTCCCATCCACCGCCTCCAACCTCATAGTCCCACAACCCCGCACCACCCGTTTCTACCTCCTGCCCAAAATCCACAAACCTGCCTGCCCTGGCCGACCCATTGTCTCAGCCTGCTCCTGCCCCACTGAACTCATCTCTGCATACCTCGACACGGTCCTGTCCCCTTAGTCCAAGAACTCGCCACCTACGTTTGGGACACCATCACCTCCTCCATGATTTTTGCTTCCGCGGTCCCTAACGCCTTACCTTCACAATGGACATCCAGTCCCTGTACACCTCCATCCCCCATCATGAAGGATTCAAAGCCCTCTGCTTCCTCCTTTCCCGCCGTACCCTTCCACTGACACCCTCCTTCGACTGACTGAACTGGTCCTCACCCTGAATAACTTTTCTTTTCAATCCTCCCACTTCCTCCAAACTAAAGGAGTTGCCATGGGCACCCACATGGGCCCCAGCTATGCCTGCCTCTTCGTAGGATATGTGGAACAGTCCATCTTCCGCAACTACACTGGCACCACCCCCCACCTTTTCCTCCGCTACATCGATGACTGTATCGGCGCTGCCTCGTGCTCCCACGAGGAGGTTGAACAGTTCATCCATTTTACCAACACCTTCTACCCCGACCTCAAATTCACCTGGACCGTCTCAGACTCCTCCCTCCCCTTCCTAGACCTTTCCATTTCTATCTCGGGCGACCGAATCAAGACAGACATTTACTATAAACCGACTGACTCCCACAGCTGCCTAGACTACACCTCCTCCCACCCTGCCCCTTGTAAAAATGCCATCCCATATTCCCAATTCCTTCGTCTCCGCCGCATCTGCTCCCAGGAGGACCAGTTCCAACACCGCACAGTCCAGATGACCTCCTTCTTCAAGGACCGCAGACTCCCCCCAGGCGTGATCGAAGATGCCCTCTACCGCATCTCCTCCACTTCCCGCTCCTCCGCCCTTGTGCCCCGCCCCTCCAACCGCCACCAGGACAGAACCGCACTGGTTCTCACCTACCACCCCACCAACATCCATATACAGCGTATCATCCGCCGTCATTTCCGCCACCTCCAAACGGACCCCACCACCAGGGATATATTTCCCTCCCCTCCCCTATCAGCGTTCCAAAAAGACCACTCCCTCCATGACTCCCTCGTCAGGTCCACACCCCCACCAACCCAACCTCCAATCCCGGCACCTTCCCCTGCAACTGCAAGAAATGCAAAACTTGCGCCCACACCTCCTCCCTTACTTCTCTCCAAGGCTCCAAGGGATCCTTCCATATCTGCCACAAATTCATCTGCACCTCCACACACATCAACTATTGCATCCGCTGCACATGATGTGGCCTCCTCTATATTGGGGAGACAGGCCGCCTACTTGCAGAACATTTCAGAGAACACCTCTGGGACACCTGGACCAACCAACCCAACCACCCCGTGGCTCAACACTTTAACTCCCCCTCCCACTCCACCAAGGACATGCAGGTCCTTAGACTCCTCCATCGCCAGACCTTAACAACATGACAGTTGGAGGAAGAGCGCCTCATCTTCCGCCTGGGAACCCTCCAACCACAGGGGATGAACTCAGATTTCTCCAGTTTCCTCATTTCCCCTCCCCCCACCTTGTCTCAGTCGAATCCCTCGAACTCAGCACCGCCCTCCTCACCTGCAATCTTTTTCCTGACCTCTCCGCCCCCACCCCACTCCGACCTATCACCCTTACCTTGACCTCCTTCCACGTATCACATCTCCATCACCCCCCCCCCCTCCCCCAAGTCCCTCCTCCCTACCTTTTATCTTAGCCTGCTAGATGCACTTTCCTCGTTCCTGATGAAGGGCTTATGCCCGAAACGTCGAATTTCCTGTTCCTTAGATGCTGCCTGACCTGCTGTGCTTTAACCAGCAACACATTTTCAGCTCTGATCTTCAGCATCTGCAGACCTCACTTTCTCCTATGGTTGCCATTACAAAAGAGAAAGTGCTAGAAAAGCTAAAAGGTCTTAAAATTGATAAATCTCCATGAGTTCAACAGGAGGTGGCTGAGGAAATAGTGGAGGCGTTGGTTGAGATCTTTCAAAAGTCACTGGAGTCAGGGAAAGTCCTGGATGTTTGGAAGATTGCTGTTGTAACCCAATTGTTCAAGAAAGGATCAAGACAAAAGATGGAAAATTATGGGCCAATTAGCCTAACCTCGGTTAAATTCTTGATGTCACAAGGATGTCACAAGGAATTGAGGGCTAAGAGGAGAATGCAGGTAAGTGGAGTTGAAATGCTCATCAGCCATGATTAAATGGCAGAGTGGACTCGATGGGCCAAATGGCCTTACTTCCACTCCTATGTCTGATGGTCTTATATTTGTTACCAATCCTATTGTGATTGTTGGTATGGCAATGAATTGATTATAAAATTTAGAACTCTGGCAAAGTAAATGTTTCAATATTTCCAAATGAATTTGCTCTGATATTGATTTGATATTTATTAACATCAGTCAACTGAGAATTAAAATGCTGGCATGATGGTTTGGAAGAGACATATGGCATTCAGTGAACACAGACTTTTTTTTTCATTCAAAACTCTCAGATCTTCAAGAATTCTATACTTGGTTTCTTTGTTTTTCTTCTGGAGAAATAAAATATGCAATTAGAATAAATTATGTATTTAATTAAACCTATTTGTTATATCACCAATATTTGAACATCTGAGCCAGCATTTCAAGGAAAATAAGTCAATAAGGAACAGTTTTTTCATAGAAAAATACAGTCAACAGCATTTATGGAGTTTTTTTTCAATATTGTCTCTGACTAAACAGATGAATAAGTTCAATGGGGAACTGTTCACTTTGTACTCAGCAGCAATTACATTTTTATCATAACTTTTGGACTGGAAACCTGTCAAAACACTTGCCTATATTCAGGACTTACTTCATTTCAATACATGTTACGATTAGCATCCTCAGCCGTAAAGTGTGATTATTGCATAGGGATAGATGTAGTCAACTATTAGAAGGTATCTTTTGCATATCATTGGATCTGGTGAGACCTAATCTTTGATGTGGTTATTCATATTGAGAACAATAAGATTCTTACAAAGAGTTTTTCGCTGAACAGTAATTAAATGGCCTTGAAGATCATTACAAACTTTGATTTCAGTAATGATTTCAATAGTTTGTCCATGATTTGGAATATGTTTAACAACATTTTGCCAAAGTTCCGGATTCTAAGCATCCAATGGGTTACATGCAAGCACCCTTCACTTGTCATTCCCAAGAGAGATATATAATGCTCAGGCATTGACTGGAAGTCAATGTGCCAGGAAGTCTGTTTCAACCTCTACAAAACACAACTCTCGGGCTGGTTGTAACTGGATCTCCGAAACCTTAGTGACCTCTTTGACCTGGGTTTCCACTGTTTCCTGGAGCTGATTGACTCTGGCTACTCTTACCTTTGGATTGCCGATTATTTTTAGCTCCAATTTCTCCAGCTGCAGGAATATTTAGAATGTTCAATTATGGGTCACAGGTCAATTGACCTCAGTGAATAGATAACATGTGGTTCACTTATTGTTGGAACAATGAATTGATAATTAATCTTTGCATTTTAAAAAATAAATTGATTCAATATTTTTCAGCGGTTTACAGTGTCATTGATTAGATACTCATTCATAAAGATCTACTGGCAATTATAAGATATTTGCAGAATTATTGACTTGAGAAAAGATGCAGATGTGCAGAGATTTTTTTTGAAAACAGTTTATTTTTCATTCAAATATATCGGCTATTCAAGAATTCAATGTAGCCTTCCACTGGTTCTCTTGTCAAGGATGCTAATTTATAATTCAAAATGAAAAACAATTAACATGAGAACTTTAGTGAATAGAAAGCGAAGTAAATTAAATTTACAGGGGAAACTTTTTGTTATTTTCTCTGAATAAACAGAACATATTTTTAATGTTGAGAGCATGACGCTGGAAAAGTCTTTAAGTTGCCTGAATTTTAAGGCTGTGATACCGTGATCATTCAAGCCAACAAACATCAGATATTTTACAATGAATGTTGGATGGGAAGTGGTTGGTTCCATTGTGGGGTACTTGACCTGAAAAAAAATGCAATTTCTTACTGTAGCATTAGTACACAGAAACAATGGATTAAATTTAAATGTGAATCTCACTATACTTGTTCAAGAGTTATTCTTAAATAATTGTGCAATTATTGTTGTGATATGAACAATTAAAATGATACAATACTTCAAGAGCACTTTGCTGTGGTGTTGATTGGATATTTTTTAAGATCAGTAAACTGAGAAATAAAATATATAGCTGGCTTTATGGATTGAAGAAAAAAAAAGCCATTCAGTGATTATTGAACAAAATTCTTGTTTTTTATGACACAAAAATATAGCTCATGCAAGAATAATGAATTCCTACCCACTGGTTTCCTTGTGTAGCCATTATTTTAACTTATACAATGAATATCATAAACAATATTTGGATATTTGTGTTAGAATTATGAAGAAAATTAATATGTAATGAAAGCAAGCAAGAAAGTGAACAAATGATGCAGTCAATGACATTTTGTATATAAAGCGATTGTAGTAATTGTGCCATTAATGTACAATGTTGAATAATGTTTGAATAGAAATGACAAAAAAATCATCATTTTCAAAGTAGTTCTTTTCTTACAATGAAATGAAACCAATAATCATCTTTCAGTGCACATGATTTGAAAATGCAGTCACTAAATGCATCAGAAAAGTTTAGAACCAATTTCCTTCTTGCAAAAATGGAGGGCATTCACAAATAAAAAAAAGTGTTTGTTGACTTATACAACATAAATGGTTGCAATTTGAAATTTCTCTGGAAGGCAAATTAAAAAAAAAGAAAACTGAAAGATTTTTAGAATGACAAACGTTTACCTGTTTTTGCGATTGTATTACAATCAATATCTGTAATGAAGTAGAATTATTGTTTTAATCAGTATAAATCGCCTTTAACTACTGAACTGAAATATAAGATGGCAATTGCACTTATTGCATGGAATACTAAACAAATGCTTAATGTTGTCATTGGTCTCAGGAACAATAAGATACTTACTGACATTATTCTACTGAACAGTAATTAGATGGTCATGAAGACCTTTGGGCAACTTTGTGTGCACTGTTTTGTGTGAACATTGATTTCAATTAAATTGAGATTTTTACATGAATTAGGAACAGATTGATATTTGTATGTGAAAGATCTTATTTTAAAAAATGACAATTTTTTTTATATTAACTAGGATTGCTAAGTGAAACACAGTTAAATCATCAAAAATAAGTGAGCTAAGTGAGAGATATACAAAGTCAACTTTCAGATTGGCACACCCTGATATTTTCAAAGCATTTCAATCTCAAGTAGATGAGTGGAAAACTAAAAGCAAATTTCATACAATTCATAAACAGATCAATAATGAAAAATTGATAAATAGAGGAAGTAATTGATTTGTTTCTCATATTTATAGCATTGGAGCACAAAGTTCCATGTACTGTTTGAACGATTCTCTTCAGAACAAACGAAAATTAATGACTGTTATGACTTCGTAAAATTCATCTTTAAGACTACTACAACATTCTCAAATATTTTCCAATGAATATTGATTGATTGCAATTAGATACATTTTGCTATTATTGACCCAAAGAAAATGCATAGCAGATACTGTGATTATTGGTATGAACAACAGACGGAAGCATATCTAAAGTTGAGTTGAAAGGCAATTCAATCGATTGTTATATATTTTCTAAGCGACATGCAGAGCTGCTCTGGCACAACTCTGAGCAAGGTGGGAATTGAAACACATGTTTCCTGGCCTGGTAGCAGAGACACTACCATAGCTGCAAAAGATCTCTTCATAATGTTCCCATCCAGACCAGGCAGGGCTATAATCATATGCTCAAAGTGTTTACTCAAGTGAAAACTAATCAGATGATTATTGTGTTAATTAGATTGGAATTAATTAGATGGTTCCTTTCTGTAATGGGCTGAAAATGCAATATTAATTTGCAATAGTGGTTGAATGAGTCAACAAATGTCTTAATCAAATATGAAGTCTATGTTAATTTGTGGGAAGACAAATTTTCAGAATTGTGTGATTAGTGTACATTGATCAATAAATAAAATGAATACAATCATTCTAAATGTTCATAACAGTTTCACATTTTATGAAAGGCAAATTAAAATAAATTTGTTTTACACGTAAATTGGAACAGAATGATGAATTAATCAGTCAATGTGTCTATTCACCTGAAGACAACTTTCATTTCTTCTGAAAATGTACGATTTCTAGGAAGTCACCACTGACTGTGATTGTTTAATGAAACAAGAAAGATGTCAATCCATTTTTGAGTACATCTGCAAAATTCATGTGAATTTCAATCATTTTTCATATGAAAAATAGTCAACTGTTATTATGATTAGAAATACAATAAATGCTAGCATTTAAGTCAATTATAATCAAATCAATTCCAAAATGTTTCTAAGTTTAAAGCATTCACAATGACTGAGAGATTGTATTTGCAATGTGCTTACATTAGTTATTCCGCCGAGCTATAATTCCACATTCATACTCTGACTGGATTGAACAATTATTCGATATTAGATGTTAACAATAAATTGATTTTAAAAGTTCTATTAATGAATGTGTGAGTAATGAGGTGTTCCATCTTGCTATTCAACTGAGTAATGTGTAGAAATGAAGAATAATATTGCAGAGAAATGTAACTGGAGTTCGCTGAAACTCAAAGGCTGAGATTACTGTGATATTTCAAATGAGCAAAAATCAGCTATTTACAAAGAATATTTCAAGTGAAATTGTTTGTGTTTTCGTGCATGTATTGGCTTAAGTAAACAGGTTTTCATAACGTAACACTGGCACTAAAAAAAATGGATTTTTAAAAAATTGCGCTTGTTACAAAGTCTAAGTTAAAGTGCTGTGCAATTATTGTAATTGATAATTTATTCTAGAATCCTGACAGATGAACTGATTTAATATTATGTTAACACTTTGCTCTGATGTTGGTTGAATATTCATTAAGATTGAGAAACTGAAAATTAAAATATAAAAGGTAGCTTTATGAATTGGAAAAGAAAGAATTCAGCAACAATTGAACAAAATTGTTTTTTCGTTCAAAAATGCAGGCAATACAACAGCAATATTCTTTCTTCCAATAGCTTTCTTGTAGAGTCTTGTCAATTTTATTTATGTAAATTTTGATAAGTGTTTTTTATTATTATTATTTAGGCACAATTAGGAGGAAAATAATTGGATCGTGAAAGTGAGTATTATTGGGACCAAAAGATAGAGTCAATAACATTTGGTACAGAAAGGAATTATCATAATTGTGTGATTATTGTTCATTGACAACTAATGTTGCAAGAAAAAGGAAAAATCTCAAAATTTCCAAATCAGCCTTTTTTTCTTAAAATGAAATTAAAATAAAAGTCATTTTAGAGGTCACATGATTTGAAAAAAATGAAAGTCATTTAATGTGACTTTTGAGCTGAAGTTTAGTTCGCTTTTCCCCCATTGTAGTCTTTTCAATAATTTAAAATTTGGTGTTGAATTAAGAAACAAATGGAAGTAGCTCCTTTCTCTTTTTGCACACAAGAAAAGCAAACTTGAAACCATTTTATCATGAAAATTATATTGCTCTGAATATAATCATTTTACACACAAAAAATGTTTGTATTGAATTGAAATTTCATCATAGTTGTTGGAGTGTTTTCCTCTGACAGGGAATGGAGACTCAGGAGGCAGGCAGAACCCAGGCAAGTGGAAGATGTTTACTCATGCAGTAACCAGTAAATGCAGGGATCGTCCCCCGAGGCCATCCTCAGAAGAGAGATCCATGACGCATTATAACCTGTACAGTAAAAAAAAAGCATTTTTGTATACTTTCTGTATTACAGTGGTCACACATAATGTGTTTACAGCCCTTCCCTCCTCATACAGACATCCAATTCTGTAAAACACCTCATCACCTAATGGATAGTCACAGTTTCCAGTCGTCTCATGTTGTTTAGCCTTGGCATCTTTCCATGCATCTTATTCATTCAGATTTCATAGTTAATTGCGACACTCCTTCGGAACTCTCAGGCCTCCTTATTTGTAGCGACATTTTGTAATCTGTTATTCATTGTACTTGTTATCAACCTGATGAAGGGCTCCGGCCCGAAACGTCGAATTTCCTGTTCCTTGGATGCTGCCTGACCTGCTGTGCTTTAACCAGCAACACATTTTCAGCTCTGATCTCCAGCATCTGCAGATCTCACTTTTTACTTGTTATCAAAGTCCATTACTCCTCACATTTTCCACTGCCCGAATTATATATGCACAAAGAAATACAAAAGAAAGTTATTTTAATGTGCTTGCTTTAAGATTAGTAATATGGACTTGTATTCCAGCATTTTAATAAAAATCATCATTCGCTACCATTAGTAAACTGTACAGTGCAATATGTTTACTTCACTGACCCATAATTCCACACTTAAGGCTGAATATACTGGATTTGATTAATCATTTAACATTAGACATAAGCAATAATTAGTCTTAAAAACAGTTCATAGTAAACTTTAAAATGAATAGAAATATCATATCGTTGTTCCTAATGTGTCAGAATGAACAGGAGTTATTTGGCAGTGATTACAAAACAATCAGACGTGTCTTAATTTGTTCCATTGTAGTAAACATTGAAATGAGAAAGGAGCAGATATTTACTGTGCATGTTGATTGGGGAATCATTGTTTACTTTGTGGTTGTGTTGACCCCTGGAACTAACGATCTTTTTTTTGTAATATTCGCAGAAGATGTAAACGGGGAGGAGCAATGAGATTAAAAAATAGAAACCATATTAAGTTAAAATGATAATTTGACAATATTTATTATAAAATCTGAACTGATTTACTGTTTGATTATTGAATGACACAGAAATGATAATTAATTTTAGAACTCTGGCAAAATAAATGATTCAATGTTTCCACATGGGTTTGCTGTGATGTTGATTAGGTATTTATTAAGATCAGTCAACTGAGAATTAAAATGCTGGCATGATGGCTTGGAAAAGACATATGACATTTAGTGATTATTGATCAGAATTGTTTTGTCATTCAAAATTCTGAGACATTCAAGAATTCTGTAATTGGTGTCTGTTTTTCTTCTGGAGAAATATTATGTATAATTCGAACAAATTATGTACTATATTTGATTCATGCTATTTTTTATGTCATCAGCACTTTCAACTTTTGTCAGCATTACAAAGAAAATAAGTCGATAAGGAATGTGGGATACAGGTAAAGTAATGTTACTTCTGCAGTTATAATTACTGATACAAAATAAATGAACTCACACCAGTGTGTAATTATTTCAGCCAAGAGCTGAGTCAACAAGAGTGGAAACTATGTGGAGGAAATGCACAATTGTTTTTTTTGTATTAGCTAAAAGTGTATGCAAGAAAGAAACAGGACTGCAAAACAATGGTAGATATTACAGGCACTAGATAAGATGCTGTGAGGAGAGGCAGTTAAGCTAGATATGCTTGTACAAACAGGAGGTATAATCCATCTATTTCCCACTTTTACAGAAACACAGGAACAAGCCCCAATTAAAAAGGGTCTTAACAATAAGATGCTGTGAGGAAAGGAACAGATGGAGGGAGTAGATAATGGTAAAGGATGTGCCTAACAATGACCCACAGCAGGATGAGGTCAAATGGCCTTGTGAGGCCAGAAATAAGCATTTTATCACAGACAAGGCCGGATAAGGCAAGAGCTAAACAGGAGTAATGGGTGCCGTTCTTAGCGAAGTGGAAGATGTAAACAGGGGAGGAGCAATGAAATAAAAAATATATAGAAACCAAATTATATAAATATCGAGTATTCGTTGATTTCGGTGTGTGTTTTGTCCCTGCCTTGTGGACAGTGGACATCACACCCGCTTGCAAATGTGAAATAAATGACACTACTGATTCAGATCTCGTCTCAGACTGAAATTATTGAAGTATGTGAGCTTAGTTTCTCACCATTGGGACCTCTCTGGGATGTTCTTCTATTGCCGGGGCGAGTGGTTGGCCCTGGACACTGGGAAGACGCATCCCGTTCCCAATTGAGGAGCGGTCTCGTGTCCCGGTTTGGTCCGCTCCCTTGGGAGACTGGTGCGAACCCCACAAGAGAGACATCTGAATCAGACAGTGACAGGAGGTCGATAGAAATACAGCAAAAAGGGGCCAGGCAACTCTGTGCACAGATCAAGGTGAGAAAATTGACTTTTAAGTATTGCCTTGGTGGCTGGAATTGAGTTTTAGTAGTTAATAAGGGACTAACAAAAGAACTCAGTATGGGTTGTGCCGTGGATAAGGAAAAAGCCTCCGGGAAAACAAAAGAAGACAAAAGCAATGGAAATGGAGGCGGGGTCCCTTACAACATACCTCCAGAAAGTCCGTTGGGCAGGATGTTGTGGAATTGGAAAAATAATACTTGTACAAGGGAAAAAGGTGATGAAATATTGTTGCTTTGTATGGACTAAGGAATTCATTCTTCGTCCCACCATCTTCTGGCCAAAGTACAGATTGGACAAAGACTGGGTTTGTAAATATCTGAATTTATATGTCAATGTGTGAGAGAGAGAGAGAATGAAAAGAGCTGCACAGCTGGTAGAAAGTTTAACCCTTTGTGATTTGGTTTGAATGCACATTTGTTTGTTGGTGATTGAATGTTTTCATTTTATTCCCTGGAGCTTGAGTTCCGGACTATTTTGAATCTGATTTTTATTATGGAAACTTAACATGATTTCTTTTAAGGTTAAGGATTCTATAGAGATTATGAAAAAAAAATGATAACTCCTGTTCTTTTTACAGGTCACGACTGCCTTACTATCAGTTTCTAACTAATCTCTTTTATCCTTACATAAAAGCGATTTATGGAGGACAGTTGAAGTTTCAGTTCAACATTAGATTGTAGTAAAAACAAAATTCTATGGTTAATATTTGTGACCTTGGATTCGGCCATTGTTCATGCATTAGAAGTTTTCTTTTAACTTGAATAGACAAATTCTTTTAAGGCAGCTCTGATTATTTCATGATCTATAGTATTGTAATTGAGCAATGATTGATCAGGACTACTTAAGAAAACTAATTTTGGATTTAAATTAAGGGACTAAAACTGGGTAATTACAGTGGATTTCAAAATTGGGAACTGTATGCATTTTACATTTTACATATTAAATACTAAATAAATGAATGTAAATATATAAATATATTTACAAGTTAGGAACAGGCTTTAAAGTTAGTCAAGCATGAATTAATGAATTGGTATTTGAAGTTATGGGGAGCTAGAAATATGGCAATATTTCTTAAAAGAAAACAAAGAAGAACGTAAGACTTATCCCCTTCGGGAGGTACCAATAGGTGACAAAGAGATTGGGTTTGTAATTGCCCCCCTCACCAGTGGGGAGGTCAGAACATTTAAAAAGGAAATGAAGGTCCTGGTTGAGGATCCGGTAGGATTGTCTGAACAAATCGATCAATTTTTGGGGCCCAGTCTGTATACGTGGGCTGAGTTAATGTCTATTTTGAATATACTATTTACTGGGGAAGAAAGGGGACTTATACGAGGAGCAGCCATTAAAATATGGGACAGGGAACTGTTTCCGAGGTGAAAGGGGAGGGATTTACTGTTCCAGTATTTGAACCTATGGAGATGGGGATGCTGGACAGGGTGAGATGAAGTTTCCCCTCAGAGACCTCCAGTGGGAAAATCAGAACTCGGGGCATAGAGAAGAAATGAGGGAATTGAAAGATCTGATTCTAAAAGGAATAAGAGAGGCAGTTCCAAAGTCGCAGAATTTGACTAAAGCCTTTGAAGTTAGACAGGAGAAAGCTTTCTTCAGCTTTCTTGCAAAGATTAAGAGACTCAATGTGGAAATATTCTGGAATGAACCCTGAGGACCCAGTGACACAGGGTCTTTTGAAAGTACATTTTGTGACAAAGGCATGGCCAGACATAGAGAGAAAGATCTGAAAATGTGTTGCTGGAAAAGCGCAGCAGGTCAGGCAGCATCCAAGGAACAGGAAATTCGACGTTTCGGGCATAAACCCTTCATCCGAAACATCGAATTTCCTGTTCCTTGGATGCTGCCTGACCTGCTACGCTTTTCCAGCAACACATTTTCAGATCTTTCTCTGATCTCCAGCATCTGCAGACCTCACTTTTTCCTCCCGACAGAGAAAGATACAGAAGATAGAAGGGTGGAGTGAAAAACCATTAGACGAATTGTTAAGAGAGGCACAGAAAGTGTTTTTAAAGAGAGAGGATGAGAGACAAAAACAGAAGGTGAAAATGATGGTAGCTATGGTTGATGAGGTAGTTAAGAAAAGAATGGAACCAATAGTGAGCAACTGGAGCAGCGGGTGGCAGCATGTAGGACAGAGAGGGAGAGGGAGAGGACAAGGAGGACCATTTGATAGAGGGTTCGAGCGACAGGGGCAGAGATCGAGGTCTCCACAGGAAGGATGCTATTATTGCAGAAAGATAGGGCATTTTAGGCGGGAGTGTCCTGATCTACAAAGGGAAGAAAGGGCCATTCCGCTTATGAATTTTGATGAAGAATAGGGGTGTCAGGGATTCCTGTCTTCAGGTACCCACCAGGAACCCTTGATAAACTTGAAGGTGGGACCCTACTTGAAGGTAGTCTTCCTAGTACATATGGGGACAGCACGGTCATCGCTGAATTTTAAACCAAAGAAAGTAGACATGTCGACACGGTCAATTACTGTTTCCGGGGTGAAAGGGGAGGGATTTACTGTTCCAGTATTTGAACCTATGATGATAGCAGGCCCTAAGGATAGGGTCACAGGGGAACTGTTGCATATCCCTGATATAGGAAGTAACTTACTAGGGAGAGACTTAATTATCTTCTTAGGACTGGAGATTGGAATTCAGGAAAAAGAATTAGTTGTACAAATGGCAATGTTAACAGAGGATATGGAGAGAACGACCCTATCGTATGGGCTAGGGAATGGATTCGTGGAGGACTACAGATCCCTCCCTTGAAGTAAATTTAAAAAGGAAAGGGGACGTTGTCTGTGGGCGACAATATCCCATTTCCATAGAAGGTAAACGAGGACTGCAGCCAGTAATTGAGGGACTGATTAGAGATGGCTTGTTGGAGCCATGTATGTCTCCTTATAATACCCCAATTCTACCAGTGCGGAAATCTGATGGAACTTATCGATTGGTGCAGGGTTTGAGAACATTAAAGCGAATAGTACAGATCAGACACCCAGTGGTGCCAAACCCCTATATGTTATTGAGTAAGATCCCTCATGATCACAAATGGTTTACTGTGATAGATTTAAAGGATGCCCTTTTGGGCTTGTCCCTTGGCGGAGGAAAGTAGGAATTTGTTTGCCTTTGAATGGGAAGATCCCAAGACAGGACGGAAACAGCAATACCAGTGGACTGTGCTCCCCCAGGGGTTTACGGAATCCCTGAATCTATTTGGACAGATGTTAGAACAAATATTAGAGAAATTTAGCAGCCCCAATGGGACTATCCTGTTGCAGTATGTAGACGACCTCTTAGTAACAGGAAAAAGAAGAGAAAGAGTAGTAGAAGCCACTAACAAATTATTGAATTTCCTGGGTCAGCAGGGCCTGCGAGTATCTAAAAACAAATACAATATGTGGAGCGAGAAGTGAAATACTTGGGACATTTAGTTAGTGAGGGAAAGCGAAAGATAAGGCGGGAACGGATAGAGGGAATAGTGGGGATGCCGCTGCCCAGGACTAAACGGGAGTTACGTAGATTTTTGGGTCTAACGGGATATTGGAGATTGTGGATTGATTCCTATGCTGAAAAGACTAAGAGATTATATCTCAAACTATTGGAGGAGGAACCAAAATGTCTAAGTTGTGACGATGAGGAAAAAGAACTAGTTGAGGAACTCAAAAGAGATCTGATCCATGCCCCCGTGTTAGCCTTACCTTCCCTAGATAAACCTTTCCACCTCTTTGCTACTTTAGAGAAGGGAGCGGCTTTGGGAGTATTAACCCAAAGGTGGGGAGGAATGAAACAGCCAGTAGCATATCTTTCGAAGCTATTGGATCCAGTATCCCGGGGATGGCCTGAGTGTGTGCAGGCTATGACTGCCACTGCGAGTGGGGTGCCTAAAACAATATTGGGGCACATAATTCCCCAATCTGGGCTAGTACACCGTATAGATTCCGACCCAAGGAACTCATTTTACCTCTAAAGTGTTACAGGGGGTAATGAAAGGGTTGGGAATTTCCTGGGAGTTCCATACTCCATGGCACCCGCCATCATCAGGAAGGGTTGAGAGAATGAACAAAAACTCAAATGACAGCTCTCTAAATTGATAAAAGAAACCAGACTCTCGTGGACCAAATGTTTACCTATAGCTCTCTTGTGAGTACAAACAGCCCCAAGGAAAGATTTGGGACTATCCCTCTATGAAATCTTATTTGGATTACCTTATCTGGGAACGAATGGAGAATTGCCAATTCCCGAAACTAAAGATTTGTTCTTAAAGTATATACTGGGCTTGTCCTCCACTTTGCCTTTCCTCAGGAAACAGGGTTTATTGGCACAGACTCCACCCCTTGAATTCACCGTTCATCCCATCCAGCCGGGAGATTGGGTCTTAGTAAAATCATGGGCAGAGACTAAATTGCAGCCGGACTGGGAAGGGCCGTACCAGGCTCTTTTGACTACCGAAACAGCAATACGGATGGCGGAAAAAGGCTGGACTCACTACACTCGGATCAAAGGGCCAGTGGGCTCTCCAGTTGAGGAAAACGTCTGGACAGCCGAATCAACGCAAGACCCGCTGAAACTCAGACTAAAGAGACTTTGAGTAACTGATTATACAGCGGCGACACGAGCACGGGATTATTTCTGTAGGATTGCATATTAAGTCTTTTTGTGCTTCAGCATGATGCTTAGAGTACTGGGAATGCTTGGAGTTATGATGCTCGCCATCTTAGTATTGGGATTTTGTGAAATATAATTTTCACATGTATTATTAACAGTTCCTGAGTCTGATAATCTACAAGTAATAGACGCTGATGCATGCAGTTTAGTAAATTGTGGGGATTTAGATAATCAGAGACAGTACCGCAGCTCTGAGATACATCTTAAGTCCTATGGGGATGGCCTTGGGGATGGTATTTGGTATAATGGTCTCGTCACCGGACCCCCTTCCAACCAACTCGCGATTGTCCCAATAAAAAGTGTAACCCAATACATCTGACAATAAAGGAAACCACATGGCACGAAACAATTCTGGGGGGGAGAGTGGGGAGGAGGGGAGGGGAGTGCACCTATGAGATACAATTAAATGAAACATTTGGGATAGAAATGAAAGCTAACGGGAAGGATTTCTCGGGCTGTTGCTTTCGAATTAGCGTAGGACAGGGAAAACAGGCGGAATTACTGGATAATGAGATATAACCTTTCACCCCTCCCGATGATCCTAAAGTAGTAAAAATTATAGAGGTAAAGGACTTGAAACAGACTATCAACATAGAAACTGGGTAAGGGGATGCAAATGCCTGGGTTGAATGGGTAAAGTATACTGTAAAAGGTATGAACAAAAGCAATTGCTATGCATGTGCCTCCTGTAGGCAGTGGCCCAGGTGGTCCCCTTTCCGCTCGGGTGAAAGCGAGACAGGAAGGGCATGAAATGTATGATGGCCCTGTATCAGGATGAGACTGCATGGAGTGATAGGAATTGTACCTCCCAATCTCTGATGTTCCCTCCCTTGGAGAAGAAAGATGCATAGGTTCCCCCCACATTTTCCGCCGCAGTTGGAAATCACATGTCGTGTGTGCATAGACGAGGTACAAGTCGGTCTGGAGATTTGGGGGAGCTGAAATTATGTACAGAGATTAAAAATGTTACTGAAACGGAGAAGGTAGGGAACTATTCAGCACTAAAGTTTCCCCGAGCAGATCTGTGGTGGTATGTGAAGGCAAAATATTGAGACCCACCCTACCTCCAGACTGGAGAGGGATATGTGCAATTGTACAATTGGCAATTCCATTTACCCTGGCATTGGAGAAGGAAAAGATGGTAGGCAAAAAGGGAAGTGGTAAGAGATCACTGTTAGACACTTCTTTCGATGACAGGATTTATCTCTATGCGGTAGGAGTCCCGGGGGGGGTACCTGAGTTCAAGGCTCGTAACCAGATTGCAGCAGGTTTTGAGTCAGCTCTCTTTTGGTGGGTAACAATTAATAAAAAATGTAGATTGAATAAATTACACTTTCTATAATCAACAGCGATTTATAAATTATACAAGAGATGCAGTTAAAAGAATATCAGAACAGTTTGATGCGACAAGTAGGATGGCATGGGAGAACAGAATGGCCCTTGATATGATTTTAAAGAAAAAGGGTGTGTGTGTGATGTTAGGAGGCAGCTGTTGTACCTTTATTCCTAATAACACTGCACCTGATGGTTCAATTACTCGGGCCTTAAGGGGATTGACTACCTTAACAGAGGAGCTGGCTGAGAATTCAGGAGTAGACACATCTCTCACGGGATGGCTTGAATCCTGGTTTGGAAGATGGAAAGGAGTGGTGGTTTCCATCCTTACTTCCCTGATAGTCGTAGCTGGGGTATTGGTGGCCACTGGCTGTTGTATCATACTCTGTATACGTGGGCTCACCCAAAGATTGATTGAGACAGCCTTAATGAAACAGATGCCCCAAAAAGGGAATCAAGCAGAGGAAAATTTATTGACTGAATAATGAGGGGATGAGTGAGACCAAGATGGATGAAATCTCCGGAATGATGCTTGCGAATTTCAGGGGCGATGCTTAAAAGAAAAATGCAGAAGATAACAAATGGTAACTAAAGAAAAAGGGGAAATTGTGGGATATAGGTAAAGTAATGTTACTTCTGCAGTTATAATTACTGATACAAAGTAAATGAGCTCACACCAGTGTGTAATTATTTCAGCCAAGAGCTGAGTCAACAAGAATGGAAACTACGTGGAGGAAATGCGTAATTTTTTTTTGTATTAGCTAAAAATGTATGCAGGAAAGATAAGATTAATGATAAGATGCTGTGAGGAAAGGAACAGATGGAGGGAGTAGATAATGGTAAAGGATGTGCCTAACAATGACCCACAGCAGGATGAGGTCAAACAGCCTTGTGAGGCCAGAGATAAGTATTTTGTCACAGACAAGGCCAGATAAGGCAAGAGATAAACAGGAGTAATGGGTACAAGTCTTAGGGAAGTGGAAGATGCAAGATGTAAACAGGGGAGGTGCAATGAGATAAAAAAAATATAGAAACCAAATTATATAAATATCGAGCATTCGTTGAATTCGGTGTGTGTTTGTCCCTGCCTTGTGGACAGTGGATATCACACCCGCTTGCAAGTGTGAAATAAATGACACTACTGATTCAGATCTTGTCTCAGACTGAAATTATTAAGTGTGTGAGCTTAGTTTCTCACAGGAACATGGATATCAGAGAAAGAATTCAACAGCATTTATCGAATAAATTGTTTTCAATATTGCCTCTGAATAAAGAGATGAATAAGTTTAATGAGGAGCTGTTCACAATGTGCTGAGCCACAATTGCATTTTTATTGTGCTGTTTGGACTGGAAACCCATCAGAAAACTTGACTATATTCAGTACATTCTACATCTGAAACATGTTGCAATTTGCTTCCTCAGCCATAAGTAATAGTGCGATTATTAGTCTTGGAAAGATGTGTGTAAATTATAGGAAGGTATCTCTTGCATATCTTTTGATCTGGTGATAGCGTGATGTTTGCTGTGGTTATTCATCCAGAGAACAATAAGGTACTTATAAAGAGTTTGTCACTGAATACTAATTAGTTGGCCTTGAAGATCATTGTGCGATTTTATGTGCAGTGATTTCGAATAATTTGATTTCAATAGTGTTCAGCTTTTTCCCATGATTTGGGAAATGATTAATAATCTTGTGATAAAGATCTGAATATGATCATGAGCTGGATTCAGATCATCTAATTGGTTGGCACACACACTCTTCACTGTTGTTATTCCCAAGGGAGGTGTATAATGCTCAGACACTGGCTGCAAGTCAGGTGCCAAGAACTCTGCTTCAATGTCTCCAATACACCACTCTCGGGTTGATTGTAACTGGTTCTCCCAAACCTTTGTAATTCCTTTGAGTTGGGGTTCCACTGTTTTCCGGAGCAGATGTACTCTGTCTGCTGCTTGATTTAGTTTGATCAATGTTAGACTCGATTTCTCTGGCTGAAGGTAAATTTAGAACATCCAATTTTGGGTTACTAATGACATGACCTCAGTGGTTATTTAAAAATATGATTCATTTATTGTGATAATCAAGGTTTGCGTTCACAGAAGTAAAATGATATATTTTCCAACACTTTACACTGACATTGATTAGATGTTCATTAAGATAGATAAGCTGAGAATTATAATCTAGTTGCAGGATTGTGAATTATAAGAAGATGTAGAACACAGCATTTTTGAAAGGAATTGATTTTTCATTTAAATATATACTGTTCATTGGTTTTCTTATCCAGCACATTCATCTGGCTTGCATTGTAATCAGTATTTCGAGATTTAAGGAGAAAACTAGAAGCAATTAACATCAGAACTTCAGTAAGTGGAAAGCACAGTAAATCAAATTTACAGAGACAACTTTCACTATTTGCGCTGAATAAGCAGATAAATATTGTTAATGGATATGAGCTGAAAATGTTTGCATCCACAGTTGAATTAAACCAAATTTATCCTTTCCTTTACAATATTTGGACTGAACCTGTTTGGAAGCATGCAACATATCACGACTATCAACACATCTTGCTGTTAGCTCCTTGCCCATTCTTACAAAAGAATAAATATTGCATTGAGCAACAAGTCTCGTGTGTAATTACTGAACTTAAATATAAGAGGATAGCTATTACATTTATTGGGGGGAATGATATCCAAGTGCTTAGTGTAGTACTGCTCTCAGGAACAAGATTTTTCTATTGAGCAGTAATTAGATGGGCATGAATACCATTGTGTCTCTTTACATGTAGTGTGTTGTCTGAGCAGTGATTTCAATAAAATATTGAGATATTTTATGTGAATTAGAAGCAGATTGCTATGTGAAATGCACCTTAATCATCATGTAATAAGTTAGATTGGTGAGAGATATGCAAAGCCAGTGGTGATTCCGCTCAAGAACATTAAGAACCTGAGGTCATTCTACTGAACAGTCATTCAATGTTCATGAAGACCTTTGTTGCACCACATGCTGTGCTTTGTGAGAGCATTTATTTCAATTATATTGCGATATTTTATGCGAATTAGGAACAGACTGATAATTCCATGTCAAAGATCTGATTTAAATGAAACAATTTTTCATATTTATCAGGATTGCTGTGTGAAATGCATCATGCAATAAGTCAGATTGGTGCAAGGTATGCAAAGCCAGTTCCGTAAATGAGCACACTTCGAAATTTGAAAGCATTTGAAAGCATTTGAAACTTAAATTCTTATCAATAGTTCAGTAAAAGAGTCAAAACAAATTCGAGACAATTCATAAACTGAAAAATAATTAATTATTCACTTTGATCAAAGGGTACAAAATATTAGACATATTAAAATGCTTCGTTTAAATGTAGGAAGTCAGCTATCTGATGAATAATATGAAGGGCATTTGGTTATTACACTGAAGAAGAAATTGATTTTCCTTTTCAGATTTATAAAGGATTCATGTGTTTAAATTGTTAGAAATATGCCATTTGGATTAAAAAAACAATGAATATCATAACTTCGACTCTTTCATCTTTAAGACAGCAACATTCTCAAATATTTTGCAAGCAATTTAGAATGAGCAGAAATGGATGCATACGTTTATTAGAGACCTGAAGAAAATAAATAGTAAATATTGCGATTATTGGAACGAACAACAGATGAATGAAATAATTCTATATGTTCAAAGCAGGTTATCATTTGATTAAATTAAAATTAAAAATCTTTTGTGGGCGGCATGGTGGCACAGTGGTTAGCACTGCTGCCTCACAGCGCCTGAGACCCGGGTTCAGTTCCCGCCTCAGACGACTGACTGTGTGGAGTTTGCATGTTCTCCCCGTGTCTGTGTGGGTTTCCTCCGGGTGCTCCGGTTTCCTCCCACAGTCCAAAGATGTGTGGGTCAGGTGAATTGGCCATGCTAAATTGCCCGTAGTGTTAGGTAAGAGGTAAATGTAGGGGTATGGGTGGGTTGCGCTTTGGCGGGTCGGTGTGGACTTGTTGGGTCGAAGGGCCTGTTTCCACACTGTAAGTAATCTAATCTAATCTAATCTTACACGTGAACTGGAAAAAGTAATGAAGTAGTCATTCAATGTAACTCTTCAGCCAAAGACAACTTTGGTTCTTTCCAAAAATTCCAAGATTTCCAAGGATTCGAAGTTTACTGCCATTGTTAAATGAAACAACTGATATGTAGAGTCTTTTTTGCGTTTTTTTTAAGTTGACATTAAGATAAATAGTTTGTCACATTAAGAAGAAATTATTTACTTTAATAATTCTGCAGTAAAGTTAGTATTCAGTTATCCACAATTATACATTAAGGATTAAGAAACAGTCCCCTAATGCTTGCTTAGCTGATATTTTTCTTGAAAATCTCTTCTCTGCACATACACACTCTTGCTTTTCTATATCTGCAAAAACAACACACTTCCCCATTTCTCACAGCTAGTGAAGAAGGTTAATTCAGAATACAACAGGATCTTGATCAGATGGGCCATTGGAGTGAGGAATGGCAGACGGAGTTCAATTTAGACAAATGTGAGCTGCTGCATTTTGGAAAGGCAAATCAGGGCAGGACTTACTACACTTAATGGTAAGGTCTTGAGGAGTGTTGCTGAACAAAGAGACCTTGGAGTACAGGTTCATTGTTCCTTGAATGTAGAGTCGCAGGTCAGCAGGGTAGTGGCAATGGTGTTTGGCACACCTACGTTTATTGGTCAATGCATTGAGTACAGAAGCTGGGACGTCATATTGTGGCTGAACAGGACATTGATAAAGCCATTTCAGGAATTCCGTTTTCAGTTCGAATTTCCCTGTAATGGGAAGGATGTTGTGAAACTTGAAATGGTTCAGACAAGATTTACAAAGATTTGCAACAGTTAGAGGATTTGGGCTACAGAGAGAGGCTGAATAGGCTGGGTTTAATTTCCCTTGAGAGTCAAACACTTTTGTCAAGGTGACTTTTGGGAGATTTATAAAATCATGAGGGGTGTGGATACGGTGAACAGCCGGGATCTTTTTTCCCCCAAGTTAGGTGAGTCCACAACAACACCACGTGGGTTTAAGTTGAGAGGGCAAAGATTTAAAAGGGATCAAAGGGGCAATGTTTTCAAGCTGAGTGTGGTGTGTGGATGGAATGAGCTGCCAGATGAAATAGTGGAGACTGATACAATTACAACATTTAAAAGGCATCTGATTGGGTACATGAAAAGGAAGGGTTTTGAGGAATGCAGACCAATAGCTGGCAAATGGGACTCAATTAGTTTAGGATTCCTAGTTGGCATAGACGATTATTGGACCATTGTTTCTGTACATCTCAGCACAGATAATTCTTGTTGGATCTGAGAAGGTTAAGCAGTGATTTCGACCAAGTGTTGATTTGTTTCCAAGGTACTTATTTTGAAGAGAGAGGGGAATTGTTAACAATGTCACAATAAGTTAATTGGCAAATAATGCGAATATGTGACCTATATTTTACTGAATACATTCTGAGCATCTGGAACAATCTGAACAGCAGGTGGACACCGATTCAGCAGGTGTTCTCAAACAGATTTGCAATTTTATTTTTTACGGAAAGACTGGGAGGCTGTGGGTAAATTGTTAGAAACAAAATTAAATAAAATTGGTACCTGGGTTGGTACCTGGGACTTCGATGTTGTGGCCATTACAGAGACGTGGGTAGAACAGGGACAAGAATGGCTGTTGCACGTTCCAGGGTTCAAATGTTTTAGTAGGATCAGACATGGGGGTAAAAAAGGGGGAGGCGTGGCATTACTTGTCAAAGATAGTATCACAGCAGTGGAATGGACGATGGAAGAGGACTTGCCATCTGAGGTAGTTTGGGCTGAGGTTAGAAATAGGAAAGGTGAGGTCACCCTGTTAGGTGTTTTCTACAGGCCTCCTAATAGTCCTAGAGAAGTAGAGGATAATATTGCGAGGATGATTCAGGAAAAGAGTGAAGGTAGCAGGGTGGTTGTTATGGGGGACTTTAACTTCCCAGATATTGACTGGGAGAGCTATAGCTCGAGTTCATTAGATGGGTCGGTGTTTGTACAATGTGTGCAGGAGGGTTTCCTGACACAATATGTCGACAGGCCAACAAGAGGGGAGGCTATATTGGATTTGGTTCTAGGTAATGAACCAGGCCAGGTGTTAGACTTGGAGGCAGGTGAGCACTTCGGGGACAGTGACCACAACTCGGTGACTTTTACTTTAGTGATGGAGAGGGATAATCGTGCGCCGCAGGGCAAGAGTTATAGCTGGGGGCAGGGAAATTATGATGCAGTGAGGCATGACTTAGGATGTGTGGATTGGAAAAACAGGCTTCAAGAGAAGAACACTAATGAGATGTGGGGATTGTTCAAGGAGCAGCTACTGTGTGTCCTCGATAGGTATGTACCAGTCAGGCATGGTGTAAAGGGCCTTGTGAGGCAGCCGTGGTTTAGTAAGGAATTGGAGTCCCTTGTGAAAGGGAAGAAGGCGGCATATGTAAAGATGAGGCGTGAAGGTTCAGTAGGGGCGATTGAGAGTTATAAGGTAGCCAGGAAGGAGCTAAAGAGGGAGCTAAGAGAAGCGAGAAGGGGACATGAAAAGTCTTTAGCTGGTAGGATTAGGGAAAACCCAAAGGCTTTCTATAGGTATGTCAAGAATAAAAGGATGACTAGGGTAGGTATCGGTCCAGTCAAGGATAGTAGTGGGAAGTTGTGTGTGGAGGCGGAGGAGATTGGAGCGATATTAAATCAGTACTTTTCACCAGTATTCACTCAGGAACAGGACACTGTTGCTGATGTGAATATGGAATCACAAATAATTAGAATGGATGCCCTGGAAATATGTAGGGAAGAGGTTTTGGGAATATTGGAAAGGATGAATATAGATAAGTCTCCTGGGCCTGATGGCATTTACCCCAGGATCCTATGGGAAGCTAGGGAGGAGATAGCAGAGCCATTGGCCTGGATTTTTATGTCGTCATTGTCAACGGGAATAGTACCAGAGGACTGGAGGATAGCGAATGTGGTCCCATTGTTCAAGAAAGGGAGTAGGGATAGCCCTAGTAACTATAGGCCAGTGAGTCTGACTTCAGTAGTGGGCAAAGTCTTAGAGAGAATGGTAAGGGATAAGATTTATGAACATCTGGGTAGGAATAACGTGATCAGGGATAGCCAGCATGGTTTTGTGAAGGGCAGGTCGTGCCTCACAAACCTTATTGAGTTCTTTGAGAAGGTGACTAAGGAAGTGGACGAGGGTAAAGCAGTAGATGTTGTGTATATGGATTTTAGTAAGGCGTTCGATAAGGTTCCCCATGGTAGGCTAATGCTAAAACTACGGAGGTATGGCATTGAGGATACATTAGAGGTTTGGATTAGGAATTGGCTGGCTGGAAGGAGACAGAGGGTAGTAGTTGATGGATTATGTTCATCTTGGAGCGCAGTTACTAGCGGTGTACCACAAGGATCTGTTTTGGGACCATTGCTTTTTGTTATCTTTATAAATGATCTAGAGGAAGGACTTGAAAGCTGGGTAAGCAAGTTTGCGGATGACACAAAAGTCGGTGGAGTTGTGGATAGTGAGGAAGGAAGTGGTAGGTTACAGCGGGATATAGATAAGTTGCAGAGCTGGGCGGAAATGTGGCAAATGGAATTCAATGTAGCTAAGTGCGAAGTCGTTCACTTTGGTAGGAATAACAAGATGATGGATTACTGGGCTAATGGTAGGCTACTTGGTAGTGTGGATGAGCAGAGGGATCTTGGTGTCCATGTACACAGATCTCTGAAAGTTGCCACCCAGGTAAATAGTGCTGTGAGGAAGGCATATGGTGTACTGGGCTTTATTGGCAGAGGAATTGAGTTCCGGAGTCCTGAGGTCATGTTGCAGTTGTATAAGACTCTGGTGAGGCCTCATCTGGAGTATTGTGTGCAGTTTTGGTCGCCATACTATAGGAAGGATGTGGAAGCTTTAGAACGAGTGCAGAGGAGGTTTACCAGGATGTTGCCTGGAATGGTAGGAAAATCTTATGAGGAAAGGCTGAGGCACTTGGGGCTGTTCTCATTGGAGAAGAGAAGGTTTAGGGGAGATCTGATAGAAGTGTATAAGATGATTAGGGGTTTAGATAGGGTAGATACTAAGAACCTTTTACCGCTAATGGAGTCAGGTGTTACTAGGGGACATAGCTTAAATTAAGGGGTGGTAGGTATAGGACAGATGTTAGGGGTAGATTCTTCACACAGCGGGTTGTGAGTTCATGGAATGCCCTGCCCGTATCAGTGGTGAACTCTCCTTCTTTATGGTCATTTAAGCGGGCATTGGATAGGCATTTGGAAGTTATTGGGCTAGTATAGGTTAGGTAGGATTCGGTCGGCGCAACATCGAGGGCCGAAGGGCCTGTACTGCGCTGTATCCTTCTATGTTCTATGTTCTATGTTCTAAAATTATACAAGACCACCAAAGCTGGAAACAAGACAATTTGTTTTACGATCTTGCAAGAAAGGACCCCAATTGCAGAAAGCAATTGAAGTGAAGAGAATTAAAAGTATTATACAGTTATACCTTTGAGCTGCGTGAGGTCATCTCTCCAGACTCCTAATTACCCAATCTCTCTTACTGTGCCATACCACTGCCCAGCTGTGCTCCACCATTATTACTTCCCCCTTCCCCAGGTTGGCAACCTTCCTCTCTGTAAGTGCTGACACACACATTATTTTGTTGACAGTACATCAAGATCTGGTTTAACATTTTGTATCAATTCTGCTGGTACGTTCCATCCTCAGACATTTCATTAACTTGTATCATTTTGTATAGCCCAAGCATTTCGGTTATCTCAGCTTACTGCTGAAAACATAATTTTTAAAAAGAACTTATTTGCTATAATAATTACACACCAAAGTTAGTATTTAATTAACCACAATTATACACTGAAAAGTAGAAATACTCTTCCCTAAATACCTGCAGAGTTAATAGTTCTCTTGCTGTACCCCTTTTCTTTATGCTTTCTCTATATCTGCAAAAACAACACTTTTCCCCATTTCTAAAGACTCCCCCATTTCTCTTCTTTTACCATTTGTTGTTTTTGCAGTTTTTATTTTCTGTCTTCTTTTCTGCCCTAAGGTGTAGAAGTTCACAATCTTGCCGTTTCTATTACTCTTTCTTGTGCGTTTACGTTTGTCGTGACCATCATTGATTGTTGTCCTCCTAAGGACATTATCAACTTAGTCATTATCCACTTTAACACATTAAATCCTATTAGTAAACCTTCTATTATCAGTAATGCATAAATGCCTAAATTAGCTAACCATTTCCCCCAACTGGTCAGTCACCATTTCTCATCTTTTTGAAGTTTATCCTCAATTTCTTTTATATTCTTTATCTTTTTCTTTACTATTTCTGCCTTATCTTCCACTAGGGAAGTGGCATCTGGGATGAAGGTGCAGCGTTCCTTAGTGCACAGGTGCCCCCTTTTTCGGCCAAGAGATGGTCGAGAGCCATTCGATTCTGGAGGGCTGTTAGTCTTGTGGCAATCATTTTGGTGGCTATGGCCGATATTTGGGACTGAGTTTCTCCCATTACGTTGGCAGTATTATTAATTTCTCAAGGGCAGCCACCAGTTTATGTATCTCTACCCCTGCCCTTGCAGTGCCTTAGTTTGGGAATAGTGTCCACAACAGACGATCAGAGACCTCTGATGTCTTATTTCCCCTTCCTTTCTCAGGTTGTGTTCAGGTTTTCCAATCGGAGGTGAGGGACTATATCAGCAAGGTAACAACAGCCACTCCAACTTTTCTGGCTTTGAGGTAGTGATTCGTCAACATCAAAACATGCGTTTATGCCTATACATTCGGTCATCGAACGTATTTTTCCCGGGAATAAATGGATAGCCTTCCGGCCACATACCCAATATATTCCGTTCAATATTCGGGGAGTGGTCGTGGCAGTGGCTTGGCTGATGTAGACACAAGATGATTTTCCTTATTGGAAGGGTGCGGCATCATTCTGGTTACAGAAACAGGTGATATTCACTGCTCCTTTCGGTGGGGTAATTATAAGGCCTCCGATAATTCCCTGGGTTTTTCGGGGCTTGTCTAGGGACCCATCCTGCAAAGTTATATTTACCTCTGTCAGATTTCCACTTTATATCATTTGAGCTCGAGTCAAATTGTTGTACATCGTACACTTCCCTTTTGGTGAGTGGTATAACAGAGGTGGGGATCTCAGATTCACCATGGTGTGGGACCTCTGCACAGACCCAACAGTCTGCAAGTCCCTCTTGTTCAGCATAATTTTGGCATAGTGTAGTGAGGTGATTTTTCCCATCTCCTTGAACGTTTAGTACTACTAACGTTACAATACTATACCAGTATCCGTCCATCTCTGAACCCTGCCTACCGTCCTGTCTATCTGTTTTAATCTTTTAGGCGCCATGGAGAGATGGCGCAGTCCTTACAATCAATAACAATATATATATCTGCAAACGTTAAAAGAGTTGTTTGTCTCAGTTCATTCTTTCTTTCTTTCATTCTTAGCTTAACTTTCAGAGGGTTGCCTGTAGGATGAGCATGCAATTCCGCCAATGGGGGGTTCACAGGATCTTTAACGTGACTGTGATGACTCGGCCCTTTCTCAGCAGTCTGAATAGCTGTTTCACTCGTTAGGAGGGTTAGGAATGGTCCCTCCCAGCTTGGGTGTGGTTTGGTATCTTTCCAGGTCTTAATCAGGACCCAATCACCCAGTTGAGTTCGATGTACTGCAAACTCGAGTGGTGGTGTCTGTACCAATAGGCCTTTATTCCTAAGAATAGACAAAGAAGAGCTGAGCGCCACAATATAGTTCTTTAAATACTTATCATTGAACTCTGACCAGCGGCTAGGCAGTCTTTCAGCCTCGATAATGCTTCCCTCTATCGCATCTACTACAGTATATTCATTGTGCCTTTTACCCTCAATCATCTGGGAGGACCCGTCGATAAACAACTGAGCTCTTGCATGCAACGGTACGTCTCTTAAGTTCATTTGCACTTTAGTCTGACATCCAGTAATATCAAAGCAGTCATGTTCTGGATTGCCAAGGGCCACCCCCCCCCCCCCCCCCCCCCACCCCCCCTCCCTGCCACAGAAATGCAGCTCGATTCAAGCAACTGTCTGTGACTAACACAAGGTCATCCTGTTCTATTAAGATTGTCTCATATTTCAAGTTCCTAGAGTCTGTGAACCATTGTCCTGCATTCTGATTTAAGAATTTTTTGCCTTTTACTCCAGAAACCTTGAGACCTTTGTTAGTTAATTTAACACCGTTAGGTCTAAAGCTTAGGGATGATCGTGCTGCTCTCCTATCCACTAAAAACACTGTGTCCTCTCCTTCAGGTCCCACCTTTAGATTTATCAAGGGTTTCTGGTGGGTCTCAGGAAGAAGAAACGCCTGACTCCCCTATTCTTCACCAAAAGTTATCAACGAAACTGCCTGTCTCGCTTCAAAGGCTTTCACAAAATTCTGAGATCTCGGTGCTGCCTCTTAATACCCAAAATGACCATTTCTTGAAAGTCCCTCATTTTTCCTCTATCATGTTCATCCATATCCTTCCAACGTGGGTCCACATTGGGGAATTTGTTTTTGGCTGGTATCACTCCCTCACCCACTGGATGTCTCTTTTCCATTCCCTCAGAGCAGCTCTTCTAATCATGCCCCTTTCTTCTCCTGACTGTACCTGATGTAGGGTGCCAACTACTCAGGCTCCCCCAAAAGTAAGTAAGCTTGTAGGATGATGGATAATGTATTAACATGGGATGATGATTGGTTAACACATAGAGAGTCAAGATTAATGGATTTTCATGATAAAGATATATCTGCTGGAGTATACAAATATCAATCCAATGACATCAGTTATTTGCATCTATACTGATAGCCTTATGGCGGGAGCTGAGTGCAATGTACATCCGACTTTGTGGATGACACTGAGAATCAAAAGGCAGGCTGTTATTTAATGGAGAGGACTTCCAGAAAAGGAGCAGTACAAAGAGATTGGCGTCTTCCTGTGTATGAAACATAAAGTCAGCATGCTCCAGATGGGAGTCATGTTACAGATTCACTGTGAATACAGCCCCCATACCCCACCAAGGGTTAACTCAAACAAATCGTCTGTTCTTCCTGAATGCAACATTGTATAACACAACTTCCAGGAAAATGACTAGTTACTTTCCAAAAGCATAACATATGGAATTAATAAATAGGAATAGTCGTAGGCCATTTGGCCCCTCAGGCTAGCCCTGTCATTTAATAAGAACATGGCTGATTTACTCCAGGGCTAACTCCACTTTCTTGCCGACTCCTTGTATCCCTCCACACCTCTCAGGGTTAGGGAATTCCAGACATTCATTACCTTCTGAGAAAAGACATCACTCTGCATCTCAGATTGACATTAATGTACCATACTCCGTATCTATGTTCTCAAGTTCGAGACTCCCCTCAGGAGAGGAAACAACTTCTCAACATTTACCTCCTCAAGCCCCTTCTGTCTCTTGTATTTTTCAGCAGTATCACTCCTCATTTATTTAAACCCAATGAATAACCGCCTCACCATTTTAGAGATTCTCAATAATTCAACCCGTTCATCCCAGGAAGCCACTTAATATTCCAAGGAAAAACAATGACTGAAGATGCTGGAAACCAGATTCTGGATTAGTGGTGCTGGAAGAGCACAGCAGTTCAGGCAGCATCCAAAGTGCAGCGAAATCGACGTTTCTGGCAAAAACCCTTCATCAGGAATAAAGGTAGTGAGCCTGAAGCGTGGAGAGATAAGCTAGAGGAGGGTGGGGGTGGGGAGAAAGTAGCATAGAGTACAATGGGTGAGTGGGGGAGAGGATGAAGGTGATTGGTCAGGGGACACAGACAGCCTTGGGACCCCAGCAATTCCCATCCTGCCAAAACATAGTGGGATCATTGAGCTAGTGAATACAAAGCATCATCACTCTACCTCACCTCTAGCTTTACAATTGGAGTTGTGCTATTTGCCCAATAGTCAACGATGTCAATATCCCAACCAGATCAAGTATTGTGGTGACATATGAGGATTGTAGTGAAAAGGGTTTACTGGAGCTGTTTGTGACTGTGATTGATGTCAGTCTCCATGGATCCTAATTCTGCCATTAGACGGTTTTCCTCTTCTATTAGTAAGGGGCTTCCTTCAACCTGTTATGCTATAGTATCAGCGGCAGCGTCATCCTCAAGACAATTGGGCTCAGCAGCTACAGGGAGAGGTAAAGGGAGAGAATCTTTGAACAACAGACTGGCATGCTCCAACAATGGCTCAGAATCTGAGAATATTAGACTGGAATGTTACAATTAATGGACAGGAGTTTATCTGATGGTCTTTATTATCTTTCTCGGGATTGGCCATGGTTAGCCATCAGGTTACTATCCCATCCTCGCTATTATTGGTGTTCCTGGTAAGCCTATATCTGTCAATTTGATAAACGATGGTGAAGGTTATTGTTATTTCTGTTAGTTATGTTTAACAAATACATACTCTGCTATCTTCGGTTTCAGTCACAAACTCCACTTCATTTCCATCAACTTCAGACTTTTTACTCATAGACATCGAAGAAGGAACAAGATTGTTTTGACCCTTGAGTCTTCCATTTGCCCTGAACTGTTTTATGTCTCGATATTCTCTCTGCCATCAAACCAGCCTACACCCACCTCGATAATATCCCCAGTCTCCACCTCTGCCTCAGTGCTGTTGCTGAATTAGCCATCATCTGCCCTCTTGTGATTTTATGGCTCCACTTCTTTTCTGACCACTCTTTCAGTTACAAGTATTTTGACCACAAACTTGTTCTTGGCACACCATCTATTTCATAATAAGGACCTCATGTCAGAGTAATAATGTCACTGGCCTGTAATTCAAAGGCACAAGTTTCAAATCCTTCCATAGCCGATGACAGAAGTTAAATTCGAATGGCAACAATTGGAATGAAATCTCATTTTACAAAAGACAACCAGAAACCATTAGGATTTCTTTTATTATTTTACTGATAGTTTCTTTACCAAAGGCTAAGTGTGACAAAAAGATTGGCTCCATATTGTCTTGCATTTACAGAGTGTTTGGTTACATGGTAAACAAATGAAGTCGAAATACACAGAAGGGAACCTCCATTCACAGGGAGGGACAGGACACTGCATAATCCTCGCAGGGATTTCCAGGAACATTTGTCTAAGCTGGGTCCATTCCAAGTGTAAAATGTGAAACCAACATCTTTGAAAAATGAGGTGGTCACTGAGCTGTTTCCCCTCATTCCATATAGTCTGTAAACTCACAGCAGGGACAGGACTGTGCTGACACTCACCATGAAGTGAACTGGATTGATTCTGGAACTTTCCAGGTAAGAGTCGGTGACATATACATCACCTAGAAATGTATTGGATTGATTCTGGAACTTTCCAGGCACGAGTGAGTGACATATCTGGAATACAGTCCTCCGATATAACACTAGCTGATGGAAGCCATTAGCCTGCTGAGAGGAATACATTGATTCTGTCTCCACGGAGGAACGTGTAGAAACTAACTTCCAGAAATACTAGGGAACAGGGGCTCTGGTGAAAATTAGGGGATGCACAAAATTAGAATTAATGAAGAGTATGTCTTTGAAAATCTATTCGAATTGAAGCTTGGTATGTTGTTGGATCTGATGAGCTACATCCCAGAGGATTGAAGAGGTGGCAAAGAGCTACTGAAAGAATTACTGATTATTCTTCAAAGCTGGTTAGATTCTGGAGGGATCCTGCAGTATTGTTCCCCTAAATATTTAAAGCAGGACGGAGAGGGCAAACAGAAAACTAAATAGCTTGATGTCAGCTGTGAGAAAAACATTGTAACCTTTTATAAGGAATGTGACAACTAGACACTTGGAAAATAACGATATATTTACATTTGGCCTAGGTTCAGGAAAGGGAAATGATCTTTGATAAACTTGCTGTAGTTGTGCAGATTGTTCGTTGCGACATCAACAATTAACAACCAGTGAGAGTGGAATTTTTGAATTTTCAGAAAAATGTTTGATACGGTTGAATACTGGTGAGTGGGGAATGTTAGAGTCCATGGGTAGGTAGGGGTAGAACACATAGAATGGATCAAAAATTGGATAATGGGCAAAATGAATAGAGTAGTGTTTTTCTTTGGAGTGAAGCCTTGTGGGGTATCAAAAGGATCAGTGCTTGGGGAATAGCTGTTCTCAAGATATAACATGATTCGGATGGGAACAACAAACGTAATGATTCTCATTTAAGTTTATTAAATGGTGAGAGGTTGGGAAGTGCTGTTGTTGAAAAGGACTTGGATGTCCTTGGTTATAAGTCACTAACAGAATCCTGATGGGACAGAAGTAATAATAATTGAAAATGATAGCTGGTCTTTCATGCAAAATACTTGAAGTACCACAGTAAATATACCTTACTCAATGATAGTGTTTTGTTGAAAGAGTATTTGGGGTAGTGTGTACAGACTGAGTCTGTTTTATAAATAATGATATCCACGTCACCGAGACAGTGCAAAGGAGTTTCACCACATTGAACCCTGGCATGATGGTACCATCAGGAGAGAGTGCAGTAAGTATGTGTTTAACCTGTAGCACTGTGAGAGAATACAAAGTTGAAACTTGATGATTATGGATGGACACTCATTATGTCCCAAACAGCCATTGATAAGGTGGAAAATTCCATACTTTCCATATATTCCTAATAGTTTACGTGCCTCTACAGAGACCTCATTTCTATTAACAGAGAGGTATAGGCTCTGAATGAACTCTGGACACTGTAATAAAGCTACTGTGTGACCCTCCACTCAACGTTACATTTTTCAGAATCCTGTCAACAGCCACAATACCTTCATTCTGAAACAGTTAGATATTCTCCAACAGCTTCTGACTTTCAGATATGATGTAGGTCTGCTCTCTCAGCGATGGAACATAGAACATAGAAAAATACAGCGCAGTATAGGCCTTTCGGCCCTCGATGTTGCGCCGATCCAAGCCCACCTAACCTACACTAGCCCACTATCCTCCATATGCCTATCCAATGCCCGTTTAAATGACCATAAAGAGGGAGAGTCCACCACTGTTACTGGCAGGGCATTCCATGAACTCACGACTCGCCGAGTAAAGAATCTACCCCTAACATCAGTCCTATACCTACCACCCCTTAATTTAAAGTTATGCCCCCTTGTAATATCTGACTCCATACGTGGAAAAAGGTTCTCATGGTCAACCCTATCTAAACCCCTAATCATCTTGTACACCTCTATCAAGTCACTCTCCTAAACCTTCTTTTCTCCAATGAGAACAGCCCCAAGTACCTCAGCCTTTCCTCATACGATCTCCCTACCATACCAGGCAACATCCTGGTAAACCTCCTCTGCACCCGTTCCAGTGCCTCCACATCCTTCCTATAGTATGGCGACCAAAACTGCACACAATACTCCAGATGTGGCCGCACCAGAGTCTTATACAACTGCAACATGAAGGTGCCTTTTAAACTGGTTTAAAACATCGTTTCAGTCCCACTGCCAGAAAACCATGCTAGCATAACACGAATGTACAACGAGTAATGAAGTCATGAGGAATACCATGGAACAGTCCATCTGTGCAGCCTCTGCTCCATTTGTTTGTTATGTTGGAGCATCTCTGGCACCTTCCTTTTCCTGTGTTAGTGACATGAGAAGCTGAATGACCTCTTCCTGTTCCTTTGTAACTGATTCCAGGTGTGAAATAGTCTCTTTCTGATCCCATGTAAGTGATGTGCGGAAGTGAGCAGATTCCTTGTGTAACGGCAGGGGGGACTGAATGGGCTGCCCCTCTTCTGGTCCAGTAGTTTTGATGGGCTGAATGCCTTTCCCATATTCCTGTGAAGCCAGATTGAGGCACTAAGTGAACTCCTCCATTTACTGTGGAAATGTGCAGTGCTGTTTCATGAACGTTGCAGACAGTTTAACAGGCTTGATCGTTGTCTCAGTCTTGTTGCACACAGACATCGACTGCATCAGCAGGTCAGGGATGATGAAGCTTTCTGAATATCGTGTAACATACAGTAAATATCCCCACTTCTGATTGATGTAGACTCAATGGGATGAATGGCCTGTATCCACACAACAGGAATTTCCTGCTGACAAACTGGGTTTGCCTGGGTTGAGGTAGCTACCCTGAGGATTTCCTACAGAGATGTTCCATGGCTGAGATGACAAACATGTTTCATTGTGTTGTGAATGACTCCAAACATTGGAGAGTTTGCAATGGATTCTGATGACGTGCAATTTTACTCAGGCTCCTTGATGTCATCTTCAATTAAATACTGCCTTGATATCAGGGCCAGTCACTCTTTGGTAGGCCCTTGTATTCTATCGCTCATATTGATAGATCAGGGTGTAGGAGCAGGCAGTGATTTCAGGAGCAAGGTAGTGAATGCCAGGAATTCTCTATTCCAGAGAGTCGGAGCGCTATAGCAATAAGTGCCCTCCAACTGTTCCTGTCTAGCAGGTTGGAGGGTCTGAATGGAACATCAGAACAGGACCAGGGTTAGATCGTTAGACACTATGAACCTTCTCCACCAGGCACTAAGATTGTGGCTTATCAGGTTATGTTCTCAGCTCCACTTCCCTGTCTGTATCCCATTATCTGTGACTCACTTCACTGTCAAATATTTAACTAACTCAGCTTTGGATAAATGTGAACAAAGAGGCACCACATACCTCTGGAGAAGAGACTTCCCACTCAAAAGATCCTTGTAGAATTTCTCCTCATCTCCCTTACAGTGTCATGCAGCACGGAGACCTGTCCACATAACTCAGATATCCCAATCTGATCTAGTCCCATTTGCCAGCAATAGGCCCATATTCCACTAAATCCTTCCTATTAAATGCATATCTAGATGCCTTTTAAATGTTGTAACTGTACCAGCCTACACCGCGTTCTCTGAGAGATCATTCCATACACACTCCACAGTCTCCATGAAAATATTGTCCCTTTACTATCTTTCTCCTCTCGCCTTTTGTCTTTTGTCTGATAGTTTTGAACTCCCCGATGCTGGAAAAAAGACCTTGGCGATTCAGATTATCCATTTTCTTCATGATTTTATAAACCTCTATAATGTCACGTCTCAGCCTCCGATGCTCCAGAGTAAACAAGCCCCAGTCTGTCCAGCCTCTAGCTGTAGCTCATCACTCCATCCGCGGCAATATCATTGTAAATCTTTTCTGCGCCCTGTCAAGTTTAACAGCATCCTACCAGTAGCAGAGTGAACTGAATTAAACACAGTATTCTAAATCTGGCCTCACCAACATCCTGCCCAGTCACAATGTGATCTCCCAACTCGCATACTCAATGTACTGATCAATAAAGACAAGCATACCAAACCCCTCCTTCACCACCCTGTCTACCTGTGACTCCAATTTCAAGGATCTATGAGCCTTCACACTTTTGTTCAACAGTACTCCCCAGGACCTCATCATTAATTTTATATGTCCTGCCCTGTTTTGCCTTACCAAAATGCAACACTTCACATTTACCTAAATTTAACTTCATCCGTCACTCCTTGGTCCATTGGCCCATCTGATTGAGGTCCCATTGTACTCTGACGTAAACCTTGCTGGCCACTGCACCTCCTATTTTAATGTCATCTGTAAACATAATAAACAGGCGAGTATTCCCATTCAAATCATTTATATAAGTAATGAAAAGCAGTGGATTCAGCACTGCTCTTTGTGGCACATCACTGGTCATAGGCCTCCAGTCCGAAAAGCAGTCCTCTACCACCCTCTGACTCCTTGCTTCACACTAATTTTGTAGTCATTTGGATAGCTTATCTTGAATCTATTTATGACCTAACCTTACTAACTTGTCTGCCATGTGGAATCCTGTCAAATGCCTTGCTGAAATCTATATGGACAGTGTCTACCACACTGCCATCAGCAATCTTCATTGTCACCTCTTCACAAAATGCAATCAACTTTGTTAGAAATGATTTCCCATGCACAATGCCATGTTGACTATTCTTCATCATCTGTTACATTTGCAAATACATGTAAATCCTGACCCTCTAAATGCTCTCCAACAACATGGCCACCAATGACGTCAGGCTCACTGATCTATAGGTCAGGACATTATTTCCTTTCCTCATCCCACACTTCTGCTGCTCACTGCAAATGTTAATGTAACCGGGTTGGTGATTACTGCTGTTTCATGCTTCATCCAAAACACAAATTTCCCATCACCCACATTGTACATTTTTTTTTGCTGAAGGTTTGCTCATGACTCTCCCCTGTCTGTATCCCATTGCAGACACTGTGTCCCCACTTGACATCTTATTAAAGGACTATCCTGGTGTGAAGGTAAATTGAGTTCCAATCCGTTCAGCCCCGTCGTCCAAATCATTATTCTGGATTGTAAAATTATTGCCGCAGTCACTACACATTAAAATAAACTATTCTCTTTGAGAGGTGACCTTATAGAGGTTAATAAAATCATGAGGGGCATTGATAGGGCAAATAGGCAAGGTCCTTTCCCTAGGATAAGCAAGTCCAGAACTACAGGGCATAGTTTTAAGGTGAGGGGGCAAGATATATAAGGGATCTAAGGGGCAACTTTTTCACACAGTATATGGTGTGTGTGTGTGGAATGAGCAGCCAGAGGAAGTGTTGGAGGCTGGTACAATTACACCATTTAAAAGTCAAACAGATGTGTTTATGGAAAGGAATGATTCAGAGAGATATGGGTGAAATGATGGCAAATGAAGACATCCGGATGGCACAGATGAATTTGACTAAAGTGTCTTTCCCTGATGTAAGTCTCTATTGAACTGTGACTGAATCCTTCATTTTATTCCTGGATATCTCCTTAGAGGGACGGAATGGGGTTCCTCCTACCTCACTGCAGTGATACTAATTGACTGAATGGGGTCTTCCTCTCCCTCTGTAACAGCCTCAACAGGTGCAGTGAGAGAACAATATGGGATAGGAGCTCCAGATAGCTGCTCAGTTTACTGATCATGGCTGGTCTGTTAGTGGCTGAAAACCTCTATCCTGTCTATTCCCAATAAACACTGACTCCTCTGTCCAACAAAAGTCAGTCAAGGTGAGCCTTGAATATCTTCAATGACCTCCCACTACTTTTCGTCATTTACATAATTGATTTGAATGTGTGAATAAGAAGTATAGTTAGTATGTTTGCAGATGACATCAAAATTGGAGATGCAGTGGACAATGAAGAAGGTCACCTCAGATATTAATGAGATCTTGATCAATTGGGCCAATGGTCTGAGAAGTGGCAGATGGAGTTTAATTTAGATAAATGTGGGGTGCTGCATTTTTGGAAAGCAAATCTTGGCAGGACGTATACACTTAATGGGAAGGCCCTCGGGAGTGTTGCTAAACAAAGAGACCTTGGAGTGAAGGTTCATAGCTCCTTGAAAGTGGAGTAGCAGGTAGATAGGATAGTGAAGAAGGTGTTTGGTATGCTTTTCCTTATTGGTCAGAGTATTGAGTACAGGGGTTAGGAGATCATATTGCAGAACAATGGTTAGGCCACTGTTGGAATATTGCATGCAATCCTGTCTCCTTCCTATCGAAAAGGATGTTTTGAAACTTGAAAGGGTTCAGAAAAGATTTGCAAGGATGTTGCCAGGGTTGGAGGATTAGAGCTATAGGGAGAGGTTAAATACTGAAGGGCTATTTTCCCTGGAGCATCGGAGGCTGAAGGGTGACGTTATGGAGGTTTACAAAATCATGAGGGGCATGGATAGGATAAATGGATAATGTCTTTTCGCTAGGTGGAGGAGTTCAGTACAGGAGGGCATAGGTATATGGTGAAGGAAAAAGATATAAAAGAGACTTAAACAGCAACTTTTTTCACACAGAGGCATGCATGGAATGAGCTACCAGAGGAAGTGATGGAGGCTTGTACAATTGCAACATTTAAAAGGCATCTGAATGGCTATATGATTAGGAAGGGTTTGGAGGGATATAAGCCAAATGCTGGCAGGTAGGACTAGATTGGTTTGGGATATCTGGTCGGCATGGATGAGTTGGACCGAAGGGTCTGTTTCCGTGCTGTATTTCTCTATGACTCTATGGCCCAGTCTTCACTGTTCCCTGGGGTTGAGAAAACCTCAGACAGCACAACCCTCATGAGATAGGAACATCCTTATCTCAATCTTAAATCGTAGAACCTCTAAATTTAAAAGTGTCTGAACCTCACAGCAAGTCAGCTTCTCGTTTTTTAAACGAAGGCACAACCAATAGGAAAGACATAGACCATTCAGCCCCGCCAACCTATCCCACATTCCCATTTACTCTGTTCTGTAAAGTATTTATCAAATTCAGCCTCCACTGCTCTTTTGTGTCGACATTTCAGATAGTGTAAACCATAGAGCAAATGACATTGGTGCAAAACTATAGTATTTGGTCCATCAAGTCTGATCTGCTGTTCGACCATGGCTGACATGTGTCTCAACAAAATTCTCCCACAATTTCACTGTAACACTTGCTCCCCTTGTTATTTAGAATATATCTATCTCTGTCTTAAAGACAGAACTGTGTCTGTGTCTTTGTATGTGTGTTTCAGGTTATTGGCAGGAGGCAGGTGTTGGTGGAGGATGGTTGTCTTTGGGACTGGAGGCCTGTGACCAGCGGAGTTCCACAGGGATTGGTGTTGGATCCACTTTTGGTTGTCACTTTTATCAATGATTTAGATGAGAATTCTAGAAGGCATGGTGAGCAAGTTTATGGCTGATACCAAGATTAGTAATAAAATGGAAGGTGAAGAAGGTTACATAAGATTACAAAGAGAGCTTTACAAATTGTATCGATGATTCATTGAGTTGTACAGCACAGCAGCAGACCCTTTGGTCCAACTCATTCGTGCCAACCAGATGTCTTAAATTAACTTAGTTTAATTTTCCACCATTTGTTCCATATCCCCCTAAACATTTCCAATGCATGTCTCCATCCAGATGCATTTTAAATGTTGTAATTGTAACAGACTCCACCACTTCGTCTGGCAGCTCATTGCATACACACACCACCCTCTGTGTGAAAATGGTCCCTTTTAGGTCCCTTTTAAATCTTGTCCATCTCACCTTAAATCTATGCCCTCTAATTTTGGACTTCCCTACACTGGGGTAAGGACCCTGACTGTTCACCCTATCCATGGTCTTCATGATTTCTGTCTGTGCACGGTGGCACAGTGGTTAGCACTGCTGCCTCACAGCACCAGAGACCCGCGTTCAATTCCCGCCTCAGGCGATTGTGTGGAGTTTGCATGTTCTCCCTGTGTCAGCGTGGGTTTCCTCCGGGTGCTCCGGTTTCCTCCCACAATCCAAAGATGTGTGGGTCAGGTGAATTGGCCATGCTAGTTAAGGTGTAAAGGTAGGGGTATGGGTGGGTTGCGCTTCGGCAGGTTGGTGTGGACTTGTTGGGCCGAAGGGCCTGTTTCCACAGCGTAAGTAATTTAAAAAAATGATGAACTACATCTAAGTTCTGAAATTCAATACTGACACTTCTTCCTCCTCCAACACATCACAATCCTAAAATTGTTTTAATCAACTTGTTCAGCCACATTATGAAACACCTCTGTGGGATTTGAATCTAGACTTTTGAGCTCAGAGGTAGGGACATTACCACCACTTGGCAATAGTCCCTAAGGCTGCAACATTATTCCCCTCTGTGTTTATTCATCAGCCTGTTTTGAAATACTGTGACATACCTCTGTGACAGACAGGAGTTGAATCCAGACCTTCTGGTGCAGAGTAAGAGACACTACCACGCTAGTTCAGGTTTTAGAATATAACTCAGAGCTCCGGCTCAGAGGCATGGGAGTTACCCACTGTACAAGACTTAAACCATGCCCAGATTTTGGGTCACATTTTAAATGTCAGCTTTCAGCTCAGTGTGGATTAATTAAAATTTGGTTCAGTTTTACTGAATTACACAGTTAAAAGAATTTCAATTTTCAACAGATGAAAGGTACTCACCTCAAATGTAGAATGTTGAATTTATGTGCTCTGCCTTCGTGATAAATTATGAAAATCTTTAATTGTTTGGCTATGATTGCCACCTTAAGTGGCTATTATCTGATATATACAATATAAGTGAAAGACATCCTGCAGACACAGACTGCACTATAAATGATCTGGAGTTGTTGACAGTGAGGAAGAATGTGGCAGGTTACAGCGGGATATAGATAAGCTGCAGAGCTGGGCAGAAAGGTGGCAAATGGAGTTCAATGTAGGTAAGTGTGAAGTGATTCACTTTGGTAAGAGTAACAAGAAGATGGGGTGCTGGGCTAATGGTCGGATACTTGGTAGTGTGGATGAGCAGAGGGATCTTGGTGTCCATGTACACAGATCTCTGAAAGTTTCCACTTAGGTAAATAGTGCTGTGAAGAAGGCATATGATGCACTGGCTTTTATTGGTAGAGGAATTGAGTTCCGGAGTCGTGAGGTCATGTTGCAGTTGTATAAGACTCTGGTGCGGCCGCATCTTGAGTATTGTGTGCAGTTTTGGTCGCCATACGATAAGAAGGATGTGGAGGCACTGGAACGAGTGCAGAGGAGGTTTACCAGGATGTTGCCTGGTATGGTAGGAAGATCATATGAGGAAAGGCTGAGGCACTTGGGGCTGTTTTCATTGGAGAAAAGAAGGTTTAGGGGTGACTTGATAGAGGTGTACAAGATGATTAGGGGTTTAGATAGGGTTGACCATGAGAACCTTTTTCCACAAATGGAGGCAGCTATTACGAGGGGGCATAGCTTTAAATTAAGGGGAGGTAGGTATAGGACAGATGTTAGGGGTAGATTCTTTACTCAGCGAGTTCATGGAATGCCCTGCCAGTAGCAGTGGTGGACTCTCTCTCTTTATGGGCATTTAAACGGACATTGGATTGACATATGGAGGATAGTGGGCTAGTGTAGGTCAGGTGGGCTTGGATCAGCACAACATCGAGGGCCAAAGGGCCTGTACTGCGCTGTATTTTTCTATGTTCTAAGTTCTATGGAACAGATACTTATCACAAAACACCAGAGATGAAGAAAGTGCATATCTTTTGGATCAAAAGCACTATTCACTCTTTCCCGCCTGTAACGTGTGACTGCCCTCTTCTTAAAACCACAAAATGACTGAAGGCAGCGGATTACTTTCCAGCCATTCTTCCCCAGTACTATCACTCACTGGATGGAGGAGTGGCAGATGGAGTTTAACTTTGATAAGTACAAGGTATCACAATTTGATAAAACAAACAAGGAGAGGACATACACAATTAAATGTCAGGCTATGGGTAATGTTGTAGAACAGACGGGTTTCTGCTATATTTCTTTGAAATTTGTATCATGTGTAGGCAGAGTGGTTATGAAGGCATTTGGGTCGCTGGCCTTCATTGCTCAGACCTTTGGGTATAAGAGGTGGAACATTATCTTCAGGTTGTGCAGGATATTTGTGAGGTCTCTCCTGGAGTACTGTGTGCAGTTCAGGTCACTCAGTCACATTGAGGATATTATTAAACTGGAGATGGTTCAGAAAAGATTTACCAGGTTGTTGCTGGGAATGGAGTGTTTAAGTAATAAGGACAGGCTCGATGGACTGGGATCTTTTCCACTGCAGTGTAGAAGGTTGAGACTTTCTAAGCATTATGAAGGTTTATAAAACAATGAGGGATATAGATAATGTTCAATGGCAGGTGTCTGTTCCTTAGGGTAGTGGATTTCAAGACTGAGGGCAATTTTAAGATGACAGGAACAAGTTTTACAGAAGGCATAGTGTCATGGAGTTGTCCAGCATGGAAACAGACATTCTATCCAACTCGTCCCTACTGACCAGATGTCCTACATTAAAGTAGCTCTATTGCCAGCATTTGGCCCATATACCCCTAAACACTTCCTATTCACGTGTTCATCCAGATGACTTTTAAATGCTGTAATTGTCCCTGTCTCCACAAATTCCTCTGGCAGCTCGTTACATATAAAGCACCCTCTCTTTAAAAGCTTTGCTGCTTGGATCCCTTATAAGCCTTTCCTCTCTGACCTTCAACCTATGTCCTCTAGCTTTGGAGATTGCGACCCTGGGGAAAAGAACTTGGCTATTGACACTATCCATTCCACTTATGACCTTATAAACCTCTAAGATCATCTCTCAACCACTGATGCTACAGAGAAAATAACTTCAGTATATTCAGCACCTCCATAAATCTAAAAACATCCAACCCTGGCAATATCTTTGTAAACCTTTTCTGAATTCTTTCAGGTTTTGCACATCCTTCCTTGAAGAGCGAGACCGTAATTGCACGAAGTATTCAATAGTGGCCTAACCAATGTTCTGTACAGCCGCAATATGACCTTATAACTCCTATATTCAATGCACTGACCAACAACGACAAGCATACCAAATGCCTTCATCACTATCCTGTATACGTGTGACTGCACTTTCAAAGTACTATGAACCTGCACTCCAAGATCACTTTGTTTAGCAACACTCCCCAGGGACTTAACATTAAATGTATAAGCCAACCCTTGATTTTCCTTTCCAAAATGCAGACTTCACACTTATCTAAATTGAGCTCCATCTGTCACTCCTCAGCCCATTGGTCCATCTGATCAAGGTCCAGTTAGACTCTGAGGTAATCAGTTTCTCTGTCCACTGCAGCTTAAATTTTGGTGTTAAATATGAACTTACTAACCAAACGTCCTGTTTCACTCTCAAACCATTATGTAAATGATGAACAACAGTGGACCCTGCATCAATCTGTGGCACACCACTGGTCACGGGCCTTCAGTCTGAAAAACAACCCTCCACCACCAACATCTGTGTTCAATCTTTGAATTAGTTCTGTATCCAAATGGCTAGATCTCCTTGTGTTCCAAGAGATCTCACCTTGCTAACCAGTCTCCCATGGGGAACCTTGTCAAACGCCTTACTGAGGTCCAAATAAATCACGTCCTCTGCTCTGCCCTCATCAATCCTTTTTGTTACTTCTTCCAGAAAATAATAATCAAGTTTGTGAGACATGATCTCCCAAGCACAAAACCATGTTGACTTTTCCTTATCAGTCCTTGCCTTTCCAAATACATGTAAATCCTGTCGTTAGGATTCTCTCCAACAACTTGCCCACCACTGATGTCAGGCTTACTGGTCTATTGTTCCCTGGCTTTTCCTTGCCAATTTGTATGGTAATGGCACCACGTTGGTCATCTCACATCTTCCAGCACCTCACCTGTGGCTAGTGATGATAAGAATATCTCATCAAGATTTCCAGCAATCACATCTTGAGCATCCCACAGAGTACTTGTGTCCACCTGTTCAGGTAAAAAAGTGAGGTCTGCAGATGCTGGAGATCACAGCTGAAAATGTGTTGCTGGTTAAAGCACAGCAGGTTAGGCAGCATCCAAGGAATAGGAAATTTGACGTTTCGGGCATAAGCCCTTCATCAGGAATGAGGAGAGGGTGCCAGGCAGGCTAAGATAAAAGGTAGGGAGGAGGGGCGATGGAGATGTGATAGGTGGAAGGAGGTCAAGGTGAGGGTGATAGGCCGGAGTGGGGTGGGGGCGGAGAGGTTAGGAAGAAGATTGCAGGTTAGGAGGGCGGTGCTGAGTTGAGGGAACCGACTGAGACAAGGTGGGGGGAGGGGAAATGAGGAAACTGGAGAAATCTGAGTTCATCCCTTATGGTTGGAGGGTTCCCAGGCGGAAGATGAGGCGTTCTTCCTCCAACCGTCGTGTTGTTATGTTTTGCCGGTGGAGGAGTCCAAGGACCTGCATGTCCTCGGTGGAGTGGGTGGGAGAGTTAAAGTGTTGAGCCACGGGGTGGTTGGTTGGTTGGTCCGGGCGTCCCTGAGGTGTTCTCTGAAGCGTTCCGCAAGTAAGCGGCCCGTCTCCCCAATGTAGAGGAGGCCACATCGGGTGCAGTGGATGCAATAGATGATGTGTGTGGAGGTACAAGTGAACTTGTGGTGGATATGGAAGGATCCCTTGGGGCCTTGGAGGGAAGTGAGGGAGGAGGTGTGGGCGCAAGTTTTACATTTCCTGCGGTTGCAGGGGAAGGTGCCGGGAGTGGAGGTTGGGTTGGTGGGGGGTGTGGACCTGACGAGGGAGTCACGAAGGGAGTGGTCTTTGCGGAACGCTGATAGGGGAGGGAAGGGAAATATATCCCTGGTGGTGGGGTCCGTTTGGAGGTGGCGGAAATGACGGCGGATGATACGGCCGGGAGTGGAGGTACCTTCCCCTGCCACCGCAGGAAATGTAAAACTTGCGCCCACACCTCCTCCCTCACTTCCCTCCAAGGCCCCAAGGGATCCTTCCATATCCGCCACAAGTTCACCTGTACCTCCACACACATCATCTATTGCATCCACTGCACCCGATGTGGCCTCCTCTACATTGGGGAGACGGGCCGCTTACTTGCGGAACGCTTCAGAGAACACCTCAGGGACGCCCGGACCAACCAACCCAACCACCCCGTGCTCAACACTTTAACTCTCCCTCCCACTCCACCGAGGACATGCAGGTCCTTGGACTCCTCCACCGGCAAAACATAACAACACGACGGTTGGAGGAAGAACGCCTCATCTTCCGCCTGGGAACCCTCCAACCATAAGGGATGAACTCAGATTTCTCCAGTTTCCTCATTTCCCCTCCCCCCACCTTGTCTCAGTCGGTTCCCTCAACTCAGCACCGCCCTCCTAACCTGCAATCTTCTTCCTAACCTCTCCGCCCCCACCCCACTCCGGCCTATCACCCTCACATTGACCTCCTTCCACCTATCACATCTCCATCGCCCCTCCCCCAAGTCCCTCCTCCCTACCTTTTATCTTAGCCTGTCTGGCACCCTCTCCTCATTCCTGATGAAGGGCTTATGCCCGAAACGTCGAATTTCCTATTCCTTGGATGCTGCCTAACCTGCTGTGCTTTAACCAGCAACACATTTTCAACTCTACCTGTTCAGGACCTATGAGGTGCACTTTTATTACACATCATTTTGTTCATGTATGGCATGAACGTCCTTAGAAGTGATAGATGTGGGTAAAGTTGCAACATTTAAAAGATATTTTATTAAGTGCAAGAACTAGAGAAGGTTTAGAAAAATATGGTCCAAGCGCAGGAACGTGGGACTAGTTTAGTTTGAGATTATCGTTAGTATTGAGTGCATGGGCCAATAGGTCTTTTTCAAACCCCCTGTATAAGTCTGTGGATCCCTGTGTGTTTGCATGTCCAAGTATGTATCTGCATATTTCTGTCGATTTGTGTGTGTCCATATGTATATTTGTGTGTATCTAACTCTCTGTGTGCTCTGCATTAGTATGTGTATGCATGTTTGCATCTTTATCTCTACACCTGTGTGCAACGGGAGCTGTTTTGTTTTGGGGTGATACGTTGAATGGGGTTCCATGCCTCCCATCCTTACCCTCCCTCTCTCTCTGTCTCTCCCTCTTTTGCTTAAAGAGATGCAATGCCATGCTCTGCTGGTGTGTTTTAGGACTTTTCAATCCTTTCTTACATGTAAGATTATTTGTAAGGGTAAGTCGCTAAACATTGACACACGCACCCATCGTGTAAAATGCAATGTGTGTTTGTCAATGTGTGTGTGCCTGTGTGTTTATATGTTTGTGTGTGGAGCTGTCTTTGTGTGTCATTGTTCTGTGTGTGTCCGTGCCTGTGTGTTCGTGTAATCTGTGTGAGTGCATGTGTGTGCATGTGTGTGGGGAATGTGGGTGTCTGTGTATGGGGAGATTGTGGGTATCTGTCTGTTTGTGTGTGTGTGTGTGAGTCTGTGTGTGCCTCTGTGTTGGTTTGTATGTGTGTGTTTTCTGTGTGGTGTATGTCAGTGCGTGTGTGCCTCTGTGTGTATGTCTGTCTGTGTTCATCTATGTGCCTGTCTGTGTGTGTGTCTGTATGTATGTGTTTTTTGTGTGTGTCTGCATCTATGTTAATGTGCGTGTCTGCTTGAGTGTGTATATCTGTTGGTGTGTGTCTGTGCTAGTGTATGCGTGCATGTGTGGGGAGTGTGAATGTCTGTGTTTGTTAGTGTATGTGACTGATTGAGTATGTCTATGTGTATGTATTTGTGTGTGCCTGTGTGTGAGCGTACATGTGCATATGTGGGGAATGTGGGTGTCTGTGTGTGTGGGGGGGGGATGTGGATGTCTTTGTGGGTGGGAAGTGTGGCTGTCTGTGTGTTTGTGTGTGTGTCGGTATGTGTGTATATGTGTCTCTGTCTGTCTGTGTGTGTGTTTCTGTGCCTGTGCGTGTGCGTGTGTGTGTGTTGAAAGAGTATGGTGCTAAAAAAGCACAACCGTTCAGGCATCATCCGAGAAGCAGGAGAATCGAAATATCGAGCATAACCCCTTCATTAGGAATGAGGCTTGTAGGTCAAGGGGGCTGAGGGATACATGGGAGGGGGTGGTGTTGGGTGGGGGAAGATAGCTGGCAAGGCAATTTTAAATGAAGGTGGGGTGAAGTTGATAGGTCAGAGGGAGGGTTGAGTTGATAGCTGGGAAACAAGATGGACAGGTAGTACAGTTCAAGAAGGAGGTGCTGAGTTGGAGGGTTGGATCTGGGATAAGGTGGGGGAGGAGGGAAAATGAGGAAACTGGTGAAATCTGTGGTTGCGTGTGTGTGTGTCGGGTTGGCGTGTGTACGTCTCTGTGTGTCAGTTGTGTGTCTTTCTGCATCAGTGTATGTATGTGTGTGTGTGTGTGTGTGTGTGTGTGGGGGGTGGCTGTGAGTATGTGTGTCATGTGTGTCTGCATGCAGCTGTATGTGTATCTGCATGTGTGTCTGTTTCTGTGAGTCTGTGTGCACCTGTTTATGCATCTGTGTTTGACTGCATGTGTGTTTGCATCTGTATGTGTCTGTTCCTGTGAGTGTGTTTGTGTGAATGTGTGTCTGTGTATGAATGTGTCTGCGTTTGTGTGTGCCTGTTTCTGTGAGTGTGTGTGTGTGTGTGTGTCTGCATTTGTGTGTGTGTTTGTGTGTGTGTGTCTGTGTGTGTTTTTGTCTGTTGATGATGCTGCGAGCTGCTTCCCTCCCTCTGTCCTTCCCTGATGATTTTCACCGTCCACTCCCACCTGTACAGTGGTGTGAGGAGGAAACACTGGCTCATGTTGTAGGATACTGTCCAAATGTCTTCATTTCAGCCGTCTGGAACCTGTGATCACATCCCTCCATGAATTGTCTCTTAGTCTCCCTCTCTCTGTCTACCCCCCTAACCCCTGCTATTTGTTGATACTTAAACGGATTCCTCCGCCATCTCTCCCTGGCAGTGATGTTCACACCAACAGCACCCCTTGTCATGGCACAGTGGAGATATGGTGCTGCAAATGGATGGTAACTGCACATCCTATCACTTCCAGCATGGGCTGCGAGTTTCCCCATGCTGGGCAGTGATCTAACACAGTGTTCTGACAAATGCACTGGGGTGATGGACATAGTTCCACACCCTGGTCACATATCTCATCTGGGTTTATACATCAATGCACTGCTGTGGTCTGCATACCTTTCCTCTCTTGGTGGATTGTGGCTTGTTTTGCACAGTACACCAGTCCAGTCTGCACAGTGCTCCCTGCTGAACGCATACTCATCTGGATTTATAGATCAATGCACTGCTATAGTGTGCCCAGTGTTCCACTCTGGACCGATTGCAGGGTGGTATTCAGCAGTACACTAGCCTGGTCTGTGCAGTGTTCCCGGTGAACAGAAATCTCCTCTGGGTTTATGGTGTCTAGTCTGGTTCTGTGAGGTGGATTGAGAATGTGATATAACTAATCATTTCAATATGACAATACCTTTATTTTTATTCTCTTTCATGTGATTGGACCCTCCAAATTCTGATTTCTACAACCAGTCCCATTCTTCAATCTACCTGCATAGTTCGGCAACTTGTTGTACCATGAATATTTGTCCAGTTTCAATGCGAATAACTGTACTGTCTATTTCCCTGGCCTTTGGCATTGCTCACCCTGGAGCATTGAATTGACTGCGATAAACCTCAGTAAGGTCACTCCTCAGAACCAATGTTCCAGGGAACATAGCTCCAGCCCATTCACACTCTCCGTACAGCTCAACATCACGTGCCACCACCACCCTACTCAACACTGTCAGTATACTTGGAAATCTTTTCTGAATGCTTTCAAGATTAACAACATCTTTCCTAAAGCAGTGAGAACAGAATTAAAGTCAGTATTACAGAAATGGCTGAAACTCACGTGTAGACGAAAGTGAATATTGAAAATGTGGGTGAGTAGAGTCGAGAGTGTGGTGCTGGAAAAGCACAGCAGGTCAGGCAACATCCAAGGAGCAGGAAAATCGACGTTTCGGGCAAAGATCCTTCATCAGAAATGAGGACAGGGGTTTTGAGACATAAATGGGAGGGGAGTGGGTTTGGGAGGAAGGTAGCCGAGAACATGATAGATAGGTGAAGGTGAGGGAGAAGGTGATTCCTGATGAAGGAATCAGGAATCGAATTTTCGATTCACATGAAATGTCGAATTTTCCTGCTCCTCGGATGCTGCCTGACCTGCTGTGCTTTTCCAGCACCACACTCTGAACCCAGTGTATATCCCAGATGGCCTCCTTGTTCAAAGACAGCAATTTCCCCTCCCACATGGTCGACGATGCCATCCAGAGCATCTCATCCACTTCCCGAACCTTAGTCTTCGAATTCCACCCCTCCAAACTCAACAGAAAAAGAACACCCTGTTTCTTGCCTTCCATCCCACCAAACTTCCAGTTACAACACATTATCCTCCCCCAGTTGATCCACCTACAAGCACACCCCACCACCAGGGATACATTTCCCTACCTACCGGATCTGCATTCCCGGCATGACTGCCTTGTCAGGTCCACACCACACGCCAACTCCCCTCCACTCCTGGCACCTTCCCCAGCAACCGCAAGAATTGGAAAACCTGCACCCTCACCTCCTCCTCACCTCCATCTGAGACCCCGAAGGATCTTTCCACATCCATCGGAGTTTTACCTGCACTTCCACACACGTTGCCTACAGTATCCGCTGCTCCTGATGTATCTTCTACATTGGGAAGACAGGAAGCCAATGTACGGAACAGTTCAGAGAACATTGCTGGGGCACCCGCACCAATGAACCCCACCACCCCGTGGATGATCATTTTAACTCCCCCTTCCACTCCGCCATGGACATGCAAGTCCTAGGCCTCCTCCACTGCCAAATCTTAACCACCTGATGCCTGGAGAAGGAAAGACTCATCTTTTAAATTGGGACCCTGCAACCATATGGGATCGATGTGGATTTCAACAGTTTTCTCATTTCACGTCCCTCCAACTTTTCCCATTTTCAACCTTCGAAATCAGCACCGCCCCATGACCTGTCCTACCTGTCCGTCTTCCTTCCCATCTATCTGCCTCACCATCCTCTCCGACATATCACCTCCAACCCCAATTTCATCTACCTATCACATTATCGGCTACCTTCCCAAACACCATCCCCTTCCCATTTATCTCTCAGCCCCCCTTGGGCCACAAGCCTCATTCCTGTTTCAGCGCTTATACAACAAATGCCAATTCTCCTCTGATCCTGGCTGACCTGCTGTGCTTTCCCAGTACCACATTCTCGACTCTGATCTCCAGCAACTGAAATCCTTACTTTCTCCCTTAAGTTAATGTACCCAGAAATTTCCTAACAAGACCTTTTAAGCAGCTGGTTTGTTATTTTATCCCTGTCTCCTGCAGTGCTCTGGCAATACTCCCACATACAAGGAAAAAGTAAAAAAGAAATTGAAAGATTTCATCAGTCCGTCAGTAACCCTCATCCATTCCATCGAGACTGAGTAAATATTCCCTTTTATTATGATATGAAAGGTTATGTAAGGGAAGGGTTAACTGAGCCTGTTGTTCGGTGACTGTGATCAATATCAATCTCCATGGATTCGAATTATCCCAGTGGAGACTTCCCAACTTTTAATGATAAATGGGCACCATTCAATGTGTTATCCCAAAGTATGAGCAGGAGCATCACCGGCAGCAGTAACATGGATCAGCAGCTCCAGATAGAGAAGGGGAGGAGAGATCATAATCCAAGAACATTAGACTGGAATGTTCCAACAATGGACAGGGGTTTATCTGATTATGTTTGGTCTCTTTCGATATATTATGATAGGTTTTCATTATCATTGCGGATCCTTTCTGCTCTTCATGTTATTCAATATTTTTATTATCCTCTCCTGTCTATCATTAGTGTCCTTGGTAAGTCTCACCGTCCAGCTATGCTTTTTCTATAAAACAGTTATGACTGCATTACTATTCTTTCATATTGTCTTCACTTTTTGCCACCATTATTGTTCATGTTGACACTCTGAATCCAAATTCACTCTGCAGACCACTGCTAACTGCATCAGGGAACGTGTTCAATTACTGTCTCCCTCCTTGATTCTGGCAATGTTACTCATAGGTCTCTATGTTGACCTACTCAGTTTCAGATGTGAACCATTCTCTCCCTGTCCTTGTTATTTAAATATTTGGAGTGTGAGGGTCATTGTCTTCTATTATGTTTACAGGCTCCATTTCCATCCTGGGACTCCATCCCATCCCTGGCTAATATTGTTTTTTATTCATTTCTGAGTCTTGGGCATGGTTGGCTGGCCAGCATTAATAGCCCATTCTTAGTTGCCCATGAGAAGATGGTGGTGAGCTGCCTTCTTGAATCGCTACAATCCACTTACTGTGGGAGGATCAATAATGCCGTTAGGGAGGGAATTCCAGGATTCTGACCCAACGACTGTCCAAGTCAGGGTGGTGAGTGGCTTGGAGAGGAACTTGCAGGTGGTGTTTGACACAGACGAATCACAACTTTGGTGATCCCTTTGGCCATGAGCTGATTCCTGACACCATGCCCTGACAATTATTAACTTTAATTACTCAATGTTCCAGAACGAACTTCACTGTCTTAACTCGTCTGCTGTTTGAACCTTGAGCTGTGAAATACAGACTTAATGCTGACACACTCCGGTTGAAACCTGCAGGAACAAATCTGATTCGAACTTTGTTCAAAAGCCCATCCATCTGACATTTCTGAGCATGCTGATCTAGATCACTATTGTGTCTAGCAATGCCTTTATTTTAATAGTCTTAAGCACTTTAACTTACCTGTCCATGAGACTTCCCTCAGTCTCTCTGTGTCTATTATCCAAATCCCTGCCAGTTGTTCATATTTAACCTGATTTCCTTCAAGTGCATTTTCTCTCAAACATTGATTTTCACATTCAGCCACCCAAATGCACGCCCCCACCACACTCACTCACTCAAATACACATACACCTTATATTGGTCCAACGGGGACAGAAATCTTCCCCTGCTATGTGTATTTGATGTGTGTATCATTCCCATATTATAGTAAAGGTTAGCAATACTCCTCTTGCTGGGCAGATAATCCAGTTTACTGAGCAATGCACTGGCACAGTCTGCACAGCTCTCCATGTTGTTCTTCTCCCAGTTTATGTTGTTTGAAGTATTCTGTGAAACCGATTCAGAATTTGGTGAAACAATCCATTTCAACTGATCTGAAAATACCTTTATTCAATGTTCTCATTCTTGTAATCTTGCTAATGAATCAATCCTCCAGTTATTCCCACTGCCCAGTCTTTTCCTCCATATTTCCACAACATGTTTTCAGTTAATTAACTGTCTGTTTCTGTCTTTACTGTGAATCTCTCTATCCCTCTGCACCTTTCCCTGGCCTTGGTTTTTGGCTCCCTAGTGAATCGAGTGCTGGCATTGTGAAGTTCAGAAACAATGAAACGGTGTGTGTCAGGCTGATGTTCACTTCCTGGTGTGTCTCATGTGGTGCTCCATGGATGGGGTGGGGGGTGTTGTGTGCTTCGAGCTGTTGTTCACTTCCTGGTGTGTCCCATGTCGTGCTCCATGGACGGGGTGAGGGGTGGCTGTTGTGTGTTGGGCTGTTGTTCACTTCCCGGTGTGTCCCATGTCGTGCTCCATGGATGGGGTGAGGGGTGGGTGTTGTGTGTCGGGCTGTTGTTCACTTCCCGGTGTGTCCCATGTCGTGCTCCATGGATGGGGTGAGGGGTGGGTGTTGTGTGTCGGGCTGTTGTTCACTTCCTGGTGTGTCCTATGTGTTGCTCCATGATGGAAAGGCGGGGTGTGTGTCAGGCTGTTGTTCACATTCTGCTGTATCCTATGTGCTGTTCCATGTTCACGGGTGGGGGTTTGTGTTGGGCTGTTCACATCCTGGTGTGTCCCATGTGCTGCTTCATATTGGAAATGGGGGTGTGTGTCAGGCTATTGTTCACTTCCCGGTGTATCACAAGAGGTGTTTCATGGATTGGGTTGGGTGGGTGTGTCAGGCTGTTGTTCACTTCCCGGTGTGTTCCATGTGCTGCTCCATATTGGAAATGGAGGTGTGTGTCGGGCTGTTGTTCACTGCCTGGTGTGTCCCATGTGTTGCTCCATGATGGAAAGGTGTGGTGTGTGTCAGGCTGTTGTTCACTTCCCGGTGTGTCCCAAGTGGTGTTCTATGGATGTGGATAGGTGGGTGTGTCAGGCTGTTGTTCACAACATGGTGTGTCCCATTGCTGCTCCATGTTGGAAATGGGGGTGTGTGTTGGGCTGTTGTTCACTGCCTGGTGTGTCTCATGTGGTGTTCCATGTTCACAGGTGGGGGTTAGTGTTGGGCTGTTGTTCACTTCCCAGTGTGTCCCATGTGCTGCTCCATGATGGAAATGGGGGATGTGCATCGGACTGTTGTTCACTGCTTGGTGTATCCTATGTGGTGCTTCATGTTAGATAAGGGTTTCAGCAGCTTTGACTCACATCTTTGAAAGATGGTCTGTGCCTGTCCACTAAACGTCTGACTTCTGTGACTGTCCTTCTGAGTCGATCGTGTGGCCAGTAACACGAGGAAGCCCCTTGAGTATTATTGTAAAGGACCAGGTATCTAACATCTCTGACAATGCTGTCTCTTTAAAAAATGTTTTTTTGCCCCTTTTCTTTAAAGAGAGATCTTAAAAGCTGAACTGCTGACTACAACTGACTCAAGTGAATAATTTAGGAGGTTCTTAGGTTTTGTTTTTAAATGGTCATAACAATGGTCAGCTCTCACAGACCAGACTTTCCCCTTTATCTGAGCTGTAAAAGTCACCAGTTGCTTGGGGCCAGAGAAGCGATGGACGTTTCAGTAAATGATCCTTTGTTGCTATTCTCTCTGAAATCTGTCTTGATGCAGTTTCCTCCTGAATCGGAGAACTGCATGCAAGACTGAAGGGCCTTGAATGTGTCTTTTTGCCAAGGGATGACTTTATGTGTTGTTAGTTCATTGTAACAGTTCATTAGTAGAAGGTACTTTATCTATTATTCTGTTAAGATTTCCGGTAGTTAAGTTATTCTAAACTCCACTTCTTTTTACGCAGTTTTATTAGAGAGATTAAATAAATTGCATTTTGCTTAAAATGAGTGGTCTGACCAGCCGCATCACAGCTGGAACATCCATTTCACAACTTCCTTTACTATAAGACAAGGTTGGCATCCAGGCTATCATACTAAAGTATTTTAAGCCCATCTGGTCTGGTCTGTAGCAAACTGGGGACTCTTGCCCTGTTCAAAATCGACAATTCCAAACTGGGTTCAGAATTATAATCCCTACAGTGTGGACACTTGGCCCATCAAGTCCACACCAACCCTCTGAAGAGTAAGCCACCCAGACCCATTCCCCTCCCCTATTACTCCATATTTACCCATGACTATTGCAACTAACTTGCGCATTCCTGAAAAGTACGGGCAATTTAGCATGGCCAAGTCACCTAAATTACACATCTTTGTGCTGTGGGAGGAAAACGGAGCACCTGCAAGAAACCCACGCTGGGATGGGAGAATGTGCTCAGGGAGATTGTTGGGCTAAAGGCGGTGTCTGGATAGTTGACAGTGACTTTTGTTCCGGGTGTTGAATTCGATTGGCTTGAACAGTGCTTTGTGTAGTAGTGTTTTTTTCTCTCTGTCTGTGAGAGTCCTCTGGGTGTGGAAGAAGTGAAGTTGGAGACTTTACAAAAGGTGAGCAAGGTAAAGCTGTTAGAATGGCAGACACTCTGGAGTTGAGTTTGTGTTTGTCTGTGAGAAAAGGAGACATAATCATAGCTTGGCATTAACATTTTGGTCGAAACACCATCAAAACCTTTGGAAATGGCTGGAATTCATTTGCAAATAAGGCAGCATGAACACAAAAGGGAATTGAGACAGTTTGGAATACGATTAAAAGTAGAATTAAAAGAAAAGGAGAGAAAGAAGAAAGACAGAAAAAGAAAGCAGAAAAGCAGAAAGAGAGAGAGTTTCAACTTCAAAAGTTAGCAATCTGAGAGGAAAGTGGACTTAGCAGGGTAGAGATGAAGGGAGACGGTAGGCTGAATGAGGATGATACAGGGGTCATAGTTTTAAACTGTTTGGCAGAAAGTATAGAGGGGATGTCAGAGGCGAGTTCTTTATGCAGAGAGGTGTGGGAGCATGAAATGCGTTGCCAGCAGCAGTTGTGGAAGGGAGGTCATTGGATATATTTAAGAAACTGCTGGACATGCATATGGTCACAGAAATTTGATGGTTCGTACATTAGGTTTATCTTACATGAGGATCAATGGTCGGCACAACATCGTGGGTTGAAGGGCCTATTCTGTGCTGTACTGTTCTATGTTCTATGATAGTGAGGATGAGCAACTCTACGGTAGCCAAAGGCCTGATGGGGATCTGCTTAAATATTTACAGGCATTGTCTACATTTGATGAGAAGGATGTGAAAGCCTTTTTAATTTCATTTGAGAAAGTTGTTAAGCGAATGCGGTGGTCAGTGACAATGTGGATTTAGCTGATCCAAACAAAGCTGGTAGGTGTAAGGAGTGAGGCAGTTGCATCCCTATCGGAGAAGGTATCTGGGGAGTATGAGGAGGTGAAGCAAGCCATCTGAAGTCCATACTTGTGCACTCGGCTTGTGCCAATAGCCGACAGACAGCGTTTTAGGAATCTAAAAAAAGGGACCCTGGTTAAATGTACATTGAGTTTGAAAGAATCAAACTGCAGTACACCAGAACTGCAAAAAGAGGAAGAAGAATACCTATACAATGTATTCGCCAAAAATGGATACCCCCGCAATTTCATCAACAGATGCCTAAGGGAAAGAAAACGGAAGGAGGACATGCCACAACCCAAAGGACTAGCCACACTACCATACATCAAAAACATTTCTGAGCTTCTTTAGAGACACACCAGATGGCCTCCTTCTTTCGAGACTGTAATTTCCCTTCCCACGTGATTAAAGATGCCCTCCAACGCATCTCGTCCACATTCCGCACCTCCGCCCTCAGACCCCACCCGTCCAACCGTAACAAGGACAGAACGCCCCTGGTGCTCACCTTCCACCTTACAAACCTTTGCATAAACCAAATCATCCGCCAACATTTCCGCCAACTCCAAAAAGACCCCACCACCAGGGATATATTTCCCTCCCCACCCCTTTCCGCCTTCCGCAAAGACTGTTCCCTCTGTGACTACCTGATCAGGTCCACGCCCCCCTACAACCCACCCTCCCATCCTGGCACTTTCCCCTGCCACCACAGGAACTGTAAAACCTGTGCCCACACCTCCTCCCTCACCTCCATCCAAGGCCCTAAAGGAGCCTTCCACATCCATCAAAGTTTTACCTGCCCATCCACTAATATCATTTATTGCATCCGTTGCTCCCGATGTGGTCTCCTCTACATTGGGGAGACTGGGCGCCTCCTAGCAGAGCGCTTTAGGGAACATCTCCGGGACACTCGCACCAATCAACCACACTCTGCCAAGGACATGGAGGTCCTAGGCCTCCTTCACTGCTGCTCCCTCACCACCAGACGCCTGGAGGAAGAACGCCTCATCTTCCGCCTCGGAACACTTAAACCCCAGGGCATCAATGTGGACTTCAACAGTTTCCTCGTTTCCCCTTCCCCCACCTCACCCTAGTTCCAAACTTCCAGCTCAGTACTGTCCCCATGACTTGTCCGGACTTGTCCTACCTATCTTCTTTTCCACCAATCCACTTCACCCTCTCCTCACTGACCTATCACCTTCATCCCCTCCCCCACTCACCCATACTCTATGCTACATTCTCCCCACCCCCACCCTCCTCTAGCTTATCTCTCCACACTTCAGGCTCACTGCCTTTATTCCTGGTGAAGGGCTTTTGCCCGAAACGTCGATTTTGCTGCACTTTGGATGCTGCCTGAACTGCTGTGTTCTTCCAGCACCACTGATCCAGAATCTGGTTTCCAGCATCTGAAATCATTGTTTTTACCCACCTGAACTGACAGCCAGACCATTGCGACCACTAGGACTCATAACAGCACACAAACCAAAATCCACTCTCAGACAACAACTCACCGGGATGAAGGACCCGATACCCAGCATGAGCAAAACCAATGTAGTGTACAAAATCCCATGCAAGGACTGCACAAAACACTACATAGGACAAACAGGAAGATAGCTAACGATCTGCATCCATGAACACCAATTAGCCACGAAACGACATGACCAGCTATCCTTAGTAGCCACACACTCCGATGGCAAGCAACATGAGTTCGACTGGGACAACACTACTGTTATAGGACAAGCCAAACAGAGAACAGCCAGGGAATTCCTCAAGACATGGCACTCATCCACAGATTCAATCAATAAGCACATCGACCTGGACCCAATATACTGGCCACTGCAGCGGACAGCTGGAACTGACAACCGGAAGTGGCAGAGACAAGCCACTATAAATGCCGGAGGAAACATCACAAAAGTGCTTCACAGGAGGCTCCCAAGCACTGAGGATGTCACCTAGACAGGGGACGAAACGTTTGCAACACAAACTCCCAGCTCGGCGAACAGAACCACAACAAACCATTCCAATGTCAGAGACATGTCTCTTACTGCTAGACCCACCTCATTGATGTTACCATGATGGCCTTCCACTATCTGCTTCATCACCACCAGTGCAGGACCCAATCAGCAACAAGCCTCTAATTCTCAGACATCACCTTTTGCTGCTGGGCCCTATCTCACCCACGTTGCCTCTGCTGATGTAGCAGCTGCCAATTCCAGGTCCTTTGCTTGCTCCAGAGAAGTAAGTAAGCACTCACTCTCCTCTGCACTGGACTCAACTTGAGTTCGAAACCGTGGGTCCAGCTTGAGACCAGTAAGATTCAGAGAGAAAAGTGGGGGAGAAAATAAGAAAAAGGAAGTAGGTCAGAGCATACAAGCTCCAGCAAAGGAGCCCTTGGACCAGAAACACCAGAATAAAAGGATCCTTTTATTGGAGATGAAGGTTCGTGGAGTATCTCAGGAAAATGTTGTTGGGTCCCAGCTATTCGCAAATATCTCAAACATTTGGTTGATGGAATCAATTGCAATATATCTCAGTCTGCTGTAGGAGAAATGTAATGAGGAGATTCTCGGCCATGATGAGAACGTGGGAGACTCACTGTGTTGAATGACTTACTCCTTTCCCGATGTTTCTGTGCAGTCTGTGGGAAAGCTCTGTCAATGTTGTCACAAGCTCTCAAATGTTAGGAAGGATGTCACTGCAGGGTCGACAGGACTGTGTTTCCCGTACCCTTTTCTGATAACGAGGCTGGTGCCGGCTGTTCTGTCCGGGTTATCCTTTAATATCTCGGAGCAGTTTGATACAATTGAGTGACTTGCTTGGCTGTTTCAGAGACCATTAAAGAGTTTATCACATGGCTGTGCGTCTGGAGTCACTTTGAGGCCAGACCAGGAAAGTACGGGAGTTTCACTTCTTGAAAGTACATTAGGGAATCAAATTGGTGTTTACAATTGACATTGGCTTCAAGGTCACTGTTACTGACGCCAAATTTTAGATCTCGATATTTCATTAATTGTTTTTAACTTCCACTGGTTGCCAGAGAATTAGCCTGGTCTGGATTAATAATCCAGTGACATTTCCACAACAGCACCATCTCAACATGGGGACCTATCGGAAACCACACTGAGCAGATAATTTTTGTGCTGCTTGACAGCTCTGTCAAAAAGAACTCCCACCAATTTGACTGTCGTGATGGAATTGAGGGGGTGATATTGGTCATACTGTAATTATTTTCCTCTTAAGGGACTTGTCATAGTAATTTTCCACATTGCCAAATAGATGTCAGAATCGGAAATGAAATGAAACAGCTTCCCCAGGGACAGGGGCCTGTATCATATCTACTGTGCTCGGATGTTTCTTCAAATCACATAGAGCGAATCAAATCTATGATTCTGTGTGCACCCTGATGAGATGAGTTGAATCATAAACTCAACACTTCTGGCCAAGTATGGTGTTGATACAAATCCTTGTCTATTGCACTGATGTGCAGGGCTGTTTCATTATTTAGGATGTGGACATGTATATGACCCTGTCCTGCAGTGAGTTGTTTAATCCATTTATGACTGAGTGTGACAGGACTGCTGAGCTTCGATCTGATCTGTTAGTCTTGGGATCATTGTGCCCTCTCTACCGGATGTTAGTTCTGCTGTTTGGAATGTAACCAGTCAAGTGTGGTATCTTTGACGGGTTGTAATCAGTTTTAGGTACACATGATTCTGACCCTGGCACGTTTACCCACACTCATCACTGAACTGTAGATCAGCTTGATGGTAATGTTAGACTGAGGGATTAGCCGGGTCAAAAAGTTACAGATTATATAGTTAAATATAATTCTGCTTCTGCTGTTGCTGTGGTCTACAGCACCACATGGAATACATGGTTTGAGCTGCAATAACTCCAATACAGTTCTGCTGCCTGTTCCACAGTTCACACTGAGACCCATTCACCCGTCAGCCATGTACACAGTGACCTACTCTGGCTTCTGACGTGGTACACGTCCAATTTTATATTCTCATTCCACTGAGGGTCTCTCCATGGTGTCACACTTACAGTTTGTCTCATTCCTCAACATACTTTAATATATTCATCTGAATCCTTTCCCTTCCCTTTCTGTGTTTAGAGTGAATACATCTCTCTCTGTTTCTCTCCCTGACTAAGAGTAAGTGCTCTGTAGTGTCAGTGATGCCAGCCTTACGTAGTTTCAGAACCAATGAATTTGTGCATTTTGTCTTATCGTTCACTTTCCGGTATATGGTGCTCCAGGTTGGACAGGGGGTTTGAGCAACTTTGTCACACATCTTTGAAACGTGTTGAAAAACAGAAATTGTTGGGGAAGCAGGTCTGGCAGCACCTGTGGAGTGAAAGTGGAGTTAATCATTGGTTCCAGTGACCTTTCTTCAAGGCTCAAAGATTCTTTTTTTGTTCTTGTTTTCAGATTTCCGATATCCACAGTTATTTGTTTTATTGAAAATGTGTTTTGTTCATTTCTGGAGAAACACAGCAGATCTGCAGCATCTACAGAGACAGAGAAATAGAGTTAGCGTTTCAAGTGCAGTGTGACACTTCTTCAGAACAGAAAAGAATGAATCCCTTGCCAGAGGTAGAGGAGGGGTGACGGGAAGCAGACGGTATGGAGGCGCAATGCCACTGACGAATGGGCTTTTGTTTGTGGTAAAAGAGAATCAAATGTAAAATGAGTATAAATTAGACTGTAAAGGGGGAATTGGGTTCCTTAATTGAGTGCAAGATAAATGATTCACAAATAGGGCAAGTTCATAGGGAAACCAGGAGAAGGAATGCATGAAGATTGGAGAACAGCCATAATGGCGTCAGGCTGTGAAGTTATGGAATTGAATATTAACTCCTACAGGCTGTAACGTACCAAAGTGTAAAGTGAGTGTTACTCGAGCTTGGGTTGTGCTTCATTGGAACATTGCAGCAGCCCAGGACTGAAATGTTAGCATGAGAGCAAGGTAGGTTATTCAAATGGGACACAATGAGAGGGTCAGGACTCTTCCTACAGACAGAGTGGGAGTGTTCCTCAATGCAGTCTCCCTAGTGTAAAGGAGACTGCATTGTGAGCAGCAATGACAGAATGCTGGATTGAAAGAGGACAAGTGAAATGCTGCTTCATCTGGAAGATGTTTGTTGGGTTGTTAAGAAATGAGGATTGAGTCAGTGATCTTTTCAAATGTCCAAACATATTTCTTCTTATATGTAGACTTGGAGAGAGTAAGTGCTACACGTGCGGGAGGCCAGAGTTAATAAACTTGGAGCTGGATAAACACAGCAGACCAGACAGAATCAGAGGAGCAACAAAGGTAATATTTTGATCTTGGACCTTTCATTAGGACTGGTGAGGGGGAGGGGAGCCCAGAAATGGAGTGATGGAATATGGAAGGGTGTAGGGTAGGCACGATGGTGGTGTATACATGCAGGTATGAGGTTACTGTGATTGGTCAGTGGGAAGGGTGCAGCGGATATGTGAGTGAGAAGATGGACTGGGTGGATCTGGTCAGGGAGAAGGGACATGGGATAAGGATGTGGGGGGAGGGATTTTGACGTTGCTCCTGTCAATACTGAGGCCATTGAGCTATCAGCTCCAAAGGTAAAATCTCAGGTGGTGTTCCTCTGACAGTGGACAGGTTAAGGATGGGCATGTCCCCAGATGAGTTAAATGGAGAATTAAAATGGATGGTAACTGAAACGTCAGGTTGGTTGTTTTGTGTGCAGAGCACTGGTGCTCCATACAGAGCCTGATCCTGCCCCACCAAGCACGTCTCCAACTCCCGATGTGGTCTCCTCTCTATCAGGGAGACCAAAGGGAAACGTAGGAATATATTCATGGAGCATCTGCTCTCTGCACGCTTTCACCAACCCAACATTCCAGTTGCCATCCATTTCAATTACTCCCGCACCTCCCCCCTCTTCAGTTCATCCGGCCACAGGTCCATCCTTGGCCTCCTCCACTGTCAGAATGAGGCCAAACAGAAACTGGAGAACACAACCTGATCTTTCAGCTGGAGAGCTTAATATTCAATGGTCTCAATATTGATTTCACTGGTTTCAAGGTCTCTCCAACCACAGCCTTATCCCATGTTCCCCTTCCCTGACCTGACCTAAGCTGTCTATCTTCCCATTTGCATATCCGTTGCACCCTTCCCACTGACCAATCACAATATCCCCCTACTTTCATTCCGTATCACCATCTCATCTACACCCCCTTCCCTCGATTTATTTCCCGGCTCCTCTTCCACCGGCCCAATCCTGATGAAGTCTTTCAGCCTGAAACATTGACTTTCCTGTTCCTAGGATGCTGTCTGACCTGCTGTGCTTTTTCAGCTTCACATGTATTGGCTATATAGTTGCACCTTGAGACCTCTGCAGCAACAGATTTAATTGTGTTTTATATACATTTTTTAGTCTGTTTACTGACAAGCTTATCTCAACATTCTCACTACAGGGTCTAGGAAACAGTCTCTTTGTCACTAATGCTCCTGTCTGCTTCAAACTGATTTCCTTGTTTTAACCGTACTTTCAAGTCTGCTGTTCGCAATACCATTGTAAATGTAACTCTTGTTATGCTGTAGCTTAATCACACCACGTCCAATATACTTCCCAACTTCCTTGTTCTTATACTCCACGCATCTATTCATAAACCTAAGGATCCATTAAGTCCTTCTATGCAACAGTTTCAACTTGCCTGGCCATTTATAATTATCTGCCTTCTGTGTCCCTCTCTACTTATTTGGGAAGGTTACATTTACCGGTCCTCCCTCACTCCAAAGTTTCCTGAAAAATCACCAACAATGCCTCCACAATCACCTTTGGTATCTCTTTAGGTTTATGAATGTGTTGTCCTACTGGTCTCGCTGATTGATCCAACTTCACCTTCTCCTTACTGGTGGTCACTATACTCAACTCTAAACCCTGACTGTCTTGAAGTTCTGGCATTTTGCTGGTGTCTTCCACCGTGAAGACTGTTGAAAAGTTTTAAATTGCTTCCCATAACTATTCAAGCTTCATTTTCCAACATTCCTTTGTTTGTTCTTTACTCCCTGTCTTCCTTGTTATATATCTAAAAATCTCTTTCAATTTTCTTTTACATGATTAACAAGCGTAATATCAGATTTCACCCTCTCCTCCCATATGCTGTTATTAGTTATCCGTGCTAGAATTTGTAGGCTTTGTAATCATCTAGATTCCCAATAATCTTCACCACATTATGCACATTTTCTTTTGTTTTTATGCTGTCCCTGAGTTCGTTATCACTCATGGCTGCCCCGTCTTCTGCTGAATATCTTTCTTCTTACTTGGGATAAATTTCTGATGTGCTGCTGAATTATCTTCAGAAACTACTGCCATTGCTGCTTTACGATCTTCCAGTGCTCAGCTCCCCTTTCAATTAACTCTGGACAAGTCATCCCTCATGTCTTTTTAGTTACATTACTCAATTATAAGCCATCTCATCTAAAAGTAAGCAATAGATGTAAACTGAAGGAGGGAGGTTTGAGACATGGGACGCGAAGAACGATTGGAGGATTTATTAACTAGATGGAAAGACAGAGAGCGAGAGAGAGAGAATATAGACGTGGAGATGTAAAAAATAGAGAAGTCTACATAAGTGATAGAAGTAGATGTACTTCCGTATTTGGTTTGACAATTCATGTGTGTTGTTGTCCTTTGTACAGTGTATGTGCAACAGATTAATATGTTGAAATGCTGGGTCTGATGCCAGAACTTTTATCTCCATCAATATGACTGGCACCAACTGTTGACAGGACCCAGCAGGCCAATGTATATGTTTCCTGGTAGAAAATGGATTAACTGAAACAAGTTGGAACACCTGAAGCAGGAATGTATAACATCCATCCCATAAGAATGAGAGATCAGGGAATGTCAGAAAGGGGCAGGAGACAAAGGGTACATTGAGAGAAGGGGAACATAACATCTCTGCTGAAAATTAAATAACGTTAATAGTTTATAAATTTTGTACATCGCACGCATCAGCTTTGTTAACTATGTTTCTCTTGCTCATTCTGAATATATTGAACACATATGAACAATCTTATCTATGTACACACACACACACACACCAATCATTGTTCAGCCATTCCATTTCAAATTATTCTGTTTTGTTTATATTGTCACTTGCCATTCCTTCTTTTGAATATATTCTGTTTCTTTCACTGCATGTTATTTTATTCTGTCTGTCAAGAAGACATTGGGACTGGTAGGGATGTCACTTTACTCGTCATTAGTCTCCACAGGCACTGTCTTCTATCCCTTTCTTTTTCTTAACCCATGAAAAATACGTACTGTGTCTGATCCTTGAATCCCAATAAACAGGTCAATTTTAAACAGAACATTTACTTTTGCACTAAGGCCACAAAAAAAATCTAAAAATGAAAAGGCATACAAATTATGCAATAATATGTTTGCGTCTTTACAAACAGATTATAGAATTGCATTGTATAAATGACAAACAATTAACTGGTAAGAGCTGTGAGAGTAAAATCCAGAGAAATCTGTATTTCTTGAATTTGTTCAGGGCAGTTGTGCCCAGAGACAATTTTTATATTGGAAGTTGTTGTGTTGGAGGAGACATCAGTGTAGTAACAACATCTCAAATGGCTCTGTGTACTGATGATTATTCAGGTAGGTTACTATCCCATCCTCGCTATTGTTGGTGTTCCTGGTGAGCCTATCTCTGCACATTTGCTAATTCTCTAACCTGTTGAGAATGTCATCGTTTTCTCTGTAATGTATATTTGGCAAAGATCCACATTATTGTCTTTGCTTTCAATTACAAACTCCATTCCTATTCCATGAATTTCATATACTTCACTTACAGATATCAGAGGAGATACAAAAGTGTTCATAATCACGATTACCCCATTTTGTCCTGAACTGATTTATATCTCAATATTCTGTCTACCACAAAACCTGTCCACGACCAACTTCACAATATCCCCAGTCTTCACTTCGGCAACAATGCTGTTTCTGAATAAACCATCATCCACACCTTTCCAGTTGCAATTCTCTTCTGGCAACTCTTCTCGTTACACATATTTTGATCACAAACTTTTTCTTATCTCGACCTGGACCTATGCCAGGTGCAAAGTGTGAAGACAGTTTGACTCTAAAATGAGGTGGTCACAGCTTTGTGTCACTTGTTTCAGCGTAACCTGTAACTCCTCACGAGGGAGAGGACTATGCTGTCAGTGACCAGGAAGTGACAGTTTCATTGAACTGTTTTGATTCTAGAACTTTCTGAGCAGGAGTGGGTGTCACGTCCATCATCTCCCAATTTCATTGCTCCAATCCATCTCTACCTCCTGCTGAGAGTAATACCTTTGTGCCGCCTCCACAATGGAAGGTACCGAAAATCTTCCAGAAATACTGTGGGACAGACTGACTGATGAAAATAAGAAACTGTGCTTGATTAGAATTAATAAAGAGAACTTACTCAAAAAAACTAATTAAATTGAATGTTGGCAAGTTACTGCACCAAATGAGCTTTATCCCAGAGTTTTCAGGGAAATGGCATTACAGCTAGTTGAAGGAGTTATGGAGTCATACAGGACCGAAACAGTCCAACCTGTCCATGCTGACTACTCCAATTCCAAACTAACTTAGTTCCACCTGCCAGCACTTGGCCCATATCCCTCCAAACTTTTCCTATTCATGTACTTATCCAAATGTCTTTTAAATGTTGTAATGACAAGAAAGAAGTATTAATTACCTTTCAAAATTCTTTAGACTCTGGAAATTCTGGTTCCTGCAGACTGGAAAGTAGCTATTGTAATCCTAAATATTTAAATCCGGAGTGAGAAGAGAAACAAAAAAAACAGGGTACTTTGATGTCACGTCTGAGGAAAATGTTAGAACCTTCTGAGAGAAATTTTACAAATTGACACTTGCAAAATCATGGTGTGACTTGGCAGAGTCAGCTTAGATTTAGAAACCAGAAATCATCGTTGAGAAACCTATGGAGTTTGTGTAAGTTGATGCATCCACAAAAAGGAACCAGTGGGAGTGGGGTATTTGAATTTGCAGAATACTTTTTTACATTGTTGCTAACAAGTGAACAAAGGAAGTTAGAGTACGGGGATGGGGGCAGCTGGATATACCACATGGATTGAGAATTGGTCAGTGGAAACAATACAGAGCTTCTTGCACTTTTATGCACCGAAGGCAGTTCCTCATGGGATATCACAAGTTTCAGTATTTGGACCACAACAGTTTGCAAGGCATAGAAATGATTTGGATGTGAGAAATAAACAGCATGCATCTCATTTTGTAATGATTAAATGGTACAAGGTTGAGAAGTGTTGTTTTTCAAAAGGACCTGAATGTCCTTGATCATGAGTCACCACAAATAGCACCTCCAAGGGGGTTTAGTATTGAGCATCTTATGTAGTATGCTGCCCTTCATTGTAATATGGTTCAAGTGCATAAGTAAAGCCGTCTTCCTGTATTTGTAGGGCCTTGAGAGAGTATTTGGGGCACTGTGTCACTTGTTTCAACGTAACCTGTAACTCCTCACGAGGGACATATGATCTCTTTTGTAAGGCATGATCTCATTAACACAGGCACAGCTCAACCAAGTAACAGTAGTGTAATCCATGAGATGATGACACCATGAGGAGACAGTGATGGAACTGAGTATTTAATCTGTAGTGCTATGAGACAAGGAGGGGTGGTTACATTGGAACGTGAGGGGTAGCGACGAACACATATTTGTAAAAGACACACAGTTAGGGTGAGAAATAATTAACTTGAGAGATTTATTGTCACATGTGCCTAAGTCCACTGAAAGCTTTATTTGCGAGCAGTAGAGGCAGATGACAGTAAGCAAGGACACACAGATTATAGGATGAAAAATAAACTTGGGCAAAGTAAGGCGTAGAGGTTACAATGCGCAGGACATTCAAAAACACGATCAGCATGAACAAGATCAACATTATTTGGAGTTACATAGCCCATTCATTAGCCTAATATAGTATTCCTAATACATTATATGCCTCAATGAACTTTCCCCATATTAATGTGCTGTCGGGATGAGGTCCTACAAGACAAATTTAGGGAGTTAGGAACCAAGTTAAAAAGTAGGAACTCAGAGGTAGTAATCTCAGGATTGCTAACAGTGTCAAGTGCTAGTCAGAATAGGAATGATCGAATAATCACAAGGAATGTGTGGCTTGAGAGATGGTGCAGGAGAGAGGGGTTCAGATGTTTGGGACATTGGGACCAGTTCTGGGGGAGGTGGGACTATTACAAATTGGACTGTCTACATCTGGGTAGCACTGGAGCCAATGTCCTAGGGGATGCTTTTGCTAATGCTGTTGATGCAGGTTTAAACTAATGTGGCAGGGGATCGGGAAACAAATGAGGAGGTTGGTGAACAAAAAGGGGGTAGTAATTAAAACCTAAGGAACCAGATAATGAAGTCAGCATGGCTGAGGGGAAGAGGAAGCAAGAAGCGGAAAATGAACACACAGGGACTAGCAGTTTTACTGCAAGATGTATAGCAGGTAAGGCAGATGAACTTAGGGTTTGGAATAGTACCTGGGAATATAATGTTATTGCTATTGCTGAGACTTGGTTGAGGGAAGGTCGTGATTGGCAATTAAATATCCCAGGACATTAATGCTTCAAGTGGGATAGAGAGGAAGGTAAAGAGGGTGGAGGAGAAGTGTTACTGGTCAAAGGAGCTATCACAGCTGTGCTGAAGGAGGGCACCATGGAAATTTCGAGCAGTGGGGCAATATGGGCAGAGCTCAGAAATAGTAAGGGTGCAGTAACAATGCTGGATTGTACTACCAGCCTCTCAACACCGAGCATGAGATAAAGGTATGAATATGCAGATAGATCACAGAACGATGTGGGAGCGACAGGATGGTGGTGATAGGAGATTTTAATTTTCCCAACATTGACTGGGATTCACTTTGTGTTAAAGGTCTAGATGGAGCAGAATTTGTAAGGACCATCCAGGAGGGTTTTTTAGAGCAGCATAGAAATAGTTCAACTCGGGAAGCGGCCAAACTAGACCTGGTGTTGGTAAATGAGCCTGCTCAGGCAGTTTAAGTTTCAGTCAGGGATAACTTTGGGAATAATGATCACAATTCCATGAGATTTACGATAGTCATGGACAAAGATGAGAGTGGTTCTAAAGGAAGAGTGCTAAACTAGGGGAAGGCCAACTATGGCAAAATTCGGCAGGAGCTGCGGAATGTAGATTGGGAACAGTTGGATCAAGGGAAATCCACAATTGATAAGTGGGAAGCTTTTGAAAAGAGGTTAATTAATGTTCTGGAGAGATATGTTCCTGTGAAAATGGTGGATAGAAATAGCAAGGTTAGGAAACCATAGATGACAGGTGATAAAGTGAGACTAGCTAAGAGGAAAAAGGATGTGTACATAATGTCTAGGTGAATGAAGATAGAGGAAGCCTTGAAAGACTTTTGTGAATGTAGGACCAATATGAAATAGGAATTAAGAGGGCTAAAAGGGGTCATGAGATATCCTTAGCAAGCAGATTAAGGAAAACCTCAAAGCTTTTTGTTCATATATAACGAGCAAGGGGGAAGGAGAGAAAGGGTGGAACCACTCAAGGACAAAGCAGGAAAGATATGCTTGGAGGCAGAGAAAATGGATGAGATTCTTAATGAGTACTTTGCATCGGTATCCACCAAGGAGAGGGGCATTGTGGATGTTGAGGTTAGGGATAGATCTTTGATTACTCTAGGTCAAGTTTGCGTAAGGAGGGAGGAAGTGTTGTGATTTCCAAAAGGCATTAAGAAGGACAAGTCCCCAGGTCTGGATGTGATCTACCCCAGGTTACTGAGAGAAGTGAGAGAGACAATAGCTGGGGCTTTAACAGATATCTTTGCAGCATCCTTGAACAAGGGGGAGGTCCCTGGGGAATGGAGAATTGCTGATGCTGTCTCCTTGTTTAAGGAATATCCAGGTAATTACAGACCAGTGAGCCTGACGCCAGTGGTAAGGAAGATACTGAGGGATAGGGTATATACCCATTTGGAAGAAAAGAGCTTCTCAGTGCTCGGTAGCATGGTTTTGTGTGGGGAAGGTCATGGCTTACAAACTTAATAGAATTGTTTGAAGAGTTGACAAAGTTGATTGATGAGGGAAGGGATGTAGATGTCATATAGATGGACTTTAGTAAGCTGTTTGATAAACTCCCCCATGGTAGGCTGATGAAGAAGGTGAAGTTGCATGGGTGTTCCAGCTAGATGGATAGAGAACTAGTTAGGTAACAGGAGACAGAGAGTAATAGTGGAAGGGAGCTTCTCAAAACGGAGATCTGTGACAAGTGGTGTCCCACAGGGACCCGTGCTGAGACCATTTTTTTTTGTGATAGACATAAATGCTTTGAGTTGTTTCATTAGCAAGTTTGCAGGTGACACTAAGATTGATGGAGTAGCAGACAGTGAAGGGGACTGTCCGAGAATACATCAGAATATAGATAGATTGGAGAGATGGACAAAGAAATGGCAGATGGGGTTCAATCTGGACAAATGCGAAGCGATACATTTTGGAAGTTTCAATTCAAGAACAAACTATACAGTAAATAGAAAAGTCTTAGGAAAAATTGATGTACAAAGACATCTAGGTGTTTAGGTCCATTGTTCCCTGAAGATAGCAAGGCAGATCAGTAGTGTGGTCAAGAGGCCATACGGCATGCTATCCTTCTTGAATATAAGAGTTGGTAGGTCATGTAACAGTTGCATAAGACTTTAGTTCCGCCACATTTGGAATGCTGCGTACAGTCTGGACGCCACATTAGCAAAACGATGTGGATGCTTTGGAGAGGGTGTAGAGGAGGTTCACCGGGATGTTGCCTAGTAATGAGGATGCCAGCCATGAAGAGATGGATTATTTTCATTAGATATATAGTGGTTGAGGAGGGACCTGATCCCTGGATGGCGAGGGATATAGAGGCTCTGGTAAGGAAAATAAAGAAGGCCTACATTGGGTTTAAGATATTGGGCTCAAGTCAATGCTTAGATGACTATACAAAGTGTAGAAGCACCCTTAGAAGGGGAATTAGAAGCTCAGAAAAATGGCATGACATGGATCTCCCTGAAAAGGTTAAAGATAATCCCAAGAGATTCTCTAACTATATCAAGAGTGGAAGCATGGCTAGGGAGAGAATAGGTCCCCTTAATGATCAGCATGGCATTCCTTGTGTGGAATCACCAGGAGGTTGGGAGAAATGTTTAATCAATATTCCTCCTCCATGTTTACTGAGGAGCAAATCATGCGTACTAAGGAAATAAGGGAAACAAGTGGGAATGTTTTGGACTGCATGCATATTACCAGAGTGGAGTTATTGGCTACCTTAAAGCATAATAAGGTGAATAAATCCCCTGGGCATGAACATTTCCATCCTCGGATGTTATGGGAGGTGAGGCAAGAAATGGCAGAGGCCCTTGCAGAGATTTTTGCTTCTTCGTTTGCTAATGGAGTGGTTCCATTGCTTACGAAAGGTAGGAAAGACAAACCAGGGAGTTCTTGGTCAGTGAGTGCAATATCAGTAGTAGGTAAGTTGTTGGAGTAGATAATGAGAGACAGGATGAACCAATATTTGAAAATTCAAGGTCTGATAAGAAATAGTCAGCATGGATTAAATAATGTCTGACAAATCTTTTAAATCGTTACAAAGATGTAACCGCGAGAATAGATAAGGGTAGGACAATGGATGATGTGTATACGGGCTTTAATAAGACTATTGACATGGTCCCATACGGCAGGTTAGTCAGTGAGTTTAGGTGACATAGGATCCAGAGAGAGCTCGCTAATTGGATTCAAAATTGGCTCAGTAGTGGGAAGCAGAGGGTGAGGTTGAAGATTGTTTCTCAGACTGGAGGCCTATAACTAATGGTGTGCCACAGGTGTTGGTGCTGAGACCTTTGGTATTTGTTATTTACATAAATGACCTGGATGTGGATATACAAGGCATGATGAGGACCATAAGACATAGGAGCAGAAATTGAAATATTCAGACCATCGAGTCCGTTCCACTATTCAATCATGACTGGTAAGTTTCTTAACCCCATTCTTCTGCTTTCTTGCCATAACCCTTGATCCCCTTAACAATTACGAACCTGTCCATCTCAGTCAGTAACCTGGCCTCCACAGCCTTCTGTGGCATTGGATTCCGTGGATTCACTACTCCCTGGCTGAAGAAGTTTCTCTTTATCTCCATTCTAAAAGTTGTTCCTTTTAGTCTAAGGCTGTGCCCTCAGGTCCTAGTCTATCCTACCAATGGAAACATCTTCACAACATTTATTCTGCCCAGACTATTCAGTATTCATTACATTTCAATTAGATCTCCCCGCAGCCTTCTAAAATCCATTGAGTAAAGATCCAGTCCTCAAAGGTTCCTCATATGTTATGCTTTTCATTCCTGGGACCATTCTCGTGAAACTCCTCTGAACACATTCCAAGGCCAGTACATCTAAGGAGCCCAAAGCAGCATGACATACTCCAAGTACTCCCAAGAAGGTTACTACATTTATGGTTGATACAAAATTAGGAGGTATCGTTGATAGCGATGCACGTTATCAGAAATGATAGAGGGATTTTAATCTGATGGGGAAGTGAGCTGAGGATTGGCAACTGCAATTAAATACAGATAAGTCGGAGGTGTTACACTTCAGAAAGTAAAACAAGATTGGGCTAATACAGTGAATGGTTAGGTTCTGAGGAGTGTTGTGGAACAGAGGGACCTCAGACCACAACTCCGTATTTCACAGAAAAAGGCATCACACGTAGACAAGGTGGTAAATAAGGCATTTAGCATGCTGGCCTTCATCGTTCAAAGCATTGAATGTATGAGTTGGGACATTATGCTACCATTCTGTAAGTCGTTGGTGAGGCCACACTTGGAGTATTGTGTACAGTTTTGGTCACCCTGTTAACCTGAAAAGAGTGCAAAGAAGTTTGACAAGGATGTTGTCAGGACTAATAGGCCAGCGTTATAGGGAGGAGTTGGCCAGGTTTGGATATCATCCCTTGGAATGTAGGAGAATGAGGGGGTGTTTTTATGGAGATGCATAATATCATGAGGGCCATAGATAGGATGAATGCATAGAGTCATTTTCCCAGAGATGAGGTAGTGAAAACTACAGGGTATAGTTTTAAGGTGAGAGGGGAAAGATTTAAGAAGGACCTGAGGGGCAACTTCATTATGCACAGAATGTATTTGAAATGGAATGGGCTGCCAGAAAAATTGGCTGAGGCAGGTACAATAGTTACATGTTAAAAAAATGAATTGATACATAGATGGGAAGAGTTGAGAGTGATATGGTTCAAATGTGGGCAATTGGAATTAGTTGAGTGGGCAGCATGGTCAGCATGGATCATTTTGGGCCGAAGGGCGAGTTCCCATGCTCGATCACTCCATGACTCAATGACACTCCATTTAAGTCAGTGACCCAGTGACACTCCAGCTTACACCAGCCCACGCCACGTTCCTGTCAGGGGGACACTCGTGGATACAGCAGCCCATATCATCTTGCCATGCAGTGGCTTCTATCATTTGATTGTTGAAGGTGCAGATGTTATCTACCTGCTTGATACCCCAGCATACACTTGCCCTTTACTATGGAACAAACCCGACCCTGTCGTGTAGGTGCCGAGGGCATACCAGTTTTGCTGGGAAGATAGGCATAATTCTAAGAGCATGTCCTTACTTCCTGCTAAGTTCAAACGGTCTCCTTGCCCAAGTGGGTTAGACAACAAATAAGATAGTTTCAATTTTGATGGCTAATAATTCCTGCAGATCCTTCTCAGGAAAAAGTACTGAGGAATGTGTAAGCCAGAAACTGGGCTTTACTGTTACCCAAAGACTTACCACCCCTCCAATGCACACAGAATACAGGTGAAACTGAACGTTTGGTAGGGAAACCCCGACCCCATTCCCAGGTAGTTGGGCTGGAAACAGTAGTTATGAAAACTGCTCCTACAACTACAGCACAGGGATTTCCTATTTCATTAAGAACAATGAAGTTAGTCGTGTTGTCTTGGCTGAAAAAAATAATATCTGGGTTTAGTATAGATAATGGAGGGGGTTTTCCAATAAGAAACAGGCCTGTCTTTGTGACTACCCTGAAAGGATGGGTAGTCCATAGCTGCAAAATATGTTCGCACTGGGCTCTTAGGGTGAAAGCTGTTCAATAAAAAGTGATGGGCCTTTCGGTAAGAGATGTGATTATTGTCCCAGACTGGTTCCTTCCATCCCACTATTGAGAAGATGGAGGTGCCATTAGGGGTCTCATAGTAAGGTGTGTGCCATTACCAATACCACAAAGAGCCTGAATATCCACAATAACAGAGACACATTCCTCCAGTAGGAATATGCATGAGATGCGAGGCGCCACAGGGAAGCAGTAGCGGTTGGTATATTGGACCGAGGCACATGGAATAAACTTAGTCACATTCACGTAAGTGCACCCCCATTCCGTACAGTTGTAACAATTTGGATCGCCTTCCCCCAGACTTATTAGACGAATTCAACAGGCAGCTAGCAGGTGGGGAAAAGTAATAATCAAAGGAAACATTATATCTGGTAAATGACTTACAGGTATTCCATGTTCCGTCATTGGGATTAAGGAGGGAGAAAGAGGTCAAAGAGTCTTTTGCTGATGTGAGGGCGTAACAGACCACTTCATCCTGGCCGAATATTTTATGCTGACTTTGCAGAACCAAATTGTTAGTGAAGGACGACATCTTCCCCTTTCTCTTTTGCGACGTGACGATTTAGGTGTCTTTGAGAAGAGGCAACGCTTACCAGGAACACCGAAAGCACAACTGAAATCAAACTGGCACAAAACACCATGACAGTGTAAAGACCATTGAGACTTGTTCTGTAAATGTACTGTCCGATCTTCATGGTGCAGTTGACCAATACAGCAGCCATTCTTGTAACATTCCATTAATCGAAGGTTCCCATCTCTCAGGGCACATAAAGACATCTTTTCGGCATAAACAGTACACAATTTCTGGTTGGTCAGGATCACACGGGTAAGCAGCCCTTTTTTGAGAACTAATGCTGCAACAACGAGTTCACATAACAGGGTAAGTTCGATCTTCATCATAATGGTCGTTCTGCATCAAGGATTAGGGTATGTAAAACAGAAGAAGAATTATGATTCGAAACATGCAGCCTTATCATAGTCTTGTTTGTTACCAACTGATTCCGTTTCCTCTTCCAGTTCCCCATTGTCTTCATCTCTATCATCACCACCACCATCCCCCACCCTTCACCCTCCTACGAAGAGGCTGTAATGACCTTGGAATAATGAAGGTGAACCCAGGCAGAATGCCTGTCGATTTTAACAGAAGTCGGGCTGGTGAGGAGACCCTGGAAATGCCCTTGCCATTGAGGTTGGAGGCTGCAGCTTGTCCAATTCTTGAAGAGAATGAAAGAGCCTGGTTCAACGGTTGGAACATTGTTGAGGGAGGGGACATTCTCATGAGCAGCACAGACCTTGGAATGAAGACCTCAGAAAACTTTGGTCAAAGAAACAACACAGGAGGACATATCCTCAGTAATGTGCTTGAAAGGAATAGGGGAGGAGGGCATCATTCCAAAGTGAGCAGACAACTCGGCCTTGGATGATTTCGGCTGGGAACAAACGAGTTTTCCCCACAGGAGTGATTCGTAGGTGGAACAATACCAGAGGCACCACCCTAACCCAGGAAAGACCTGTATCAGAAGTCCATTTGGCAAGTTCAGTTTTCAGACTCTGGTCTCTATGCTCCACAAGCCCTGCAGCCTGTGGGCAATAAACATAATGCAGTTGGTGGTGAATCCCAAAGTGAGACCATAATTCCTCATTAATATTTTCAATAAAATGCAGTCCATTGTCAGAAGGTAGACAAATGTGCATACCAAAGCAGGTAATAATCTCCTTGAGTAAAATATTTACAATAGTTTTAGCAGTAGCGTTGGAAGTGGGGTAAGCTTCAACCCATCTAGGGAAAAAAAATCAACAATGACCAAAACATAACTTATAGTGCTGACCCCTTTGCAATTCAATTAAGTCTTTAAACCTCTTTAACAGATGGCATTAGTTTGTCAGAGGTCGACTCACCCTTGTCAGAACTTTCAGTCCGGTTCATCATGTTAGGCAAAATCAGAAGATGACCGTGAGAGGTGGCTGTTGCGGCCTCATCAACAGGACAGTTACCAATGTCGACAGGGGAATGGCCAGTGGTATGCGAGTACCTGAAGAGGTCAAAACCGGGCATTTTTCCAGAATTGACCAAAAACATTCACAACTCTGAAAGTTTAATGGGGGTCAGTGTAAATGTTAACACCAAGGCCCATCCCGAATACGCAGGCACGGATCAGGTCAAAACATTCAGCTTGTTGGGCAAAAAAGGCAATCTCAAAAGAAGCTGATTCCAGGACAAAGCTACGGTCACCAATTATTGTGTCGCATGCGAAGCGAATACCTGTACGGTCAGTAGAAGAACTACCAACAGTGAACATATTGATGCCAGTTGCAAATGTGTTGCTGGTCAAAGCACAGCAGGCCAGGCAGCATCTCAGGAATAGAGAATTCGACGTTTCGAGCATAAGCCCTTCATCAGGAATACCATCTATTCCTGATGAAGGGCTTATGCTCGAAACGTCGAATTCTCTATTCCTGAGATGCTGCCTGGCCTGCTGTGCTTTGACCAGCAACACATTTGCAGCTGTGATCTCCAGCATCTGCAGACCTCATTTTTTACTCACATATTGATACCAGTGTCTGTGATAGGGGCCTGTGAAAGATCTGAATGAATTTGGATGTCCTTACTGATGAAGAGTCTCTCGGAAGACTTCACGACGGCTGGTGGGTAAGTTTGGTCGTTTATTTAATAGTTAAAAGTTTAGAGTTTTCCTTTAAAAAAGCGGTAGCAGACCCGGAAGGCGCGCTAGGTTACTTGGGTAAGGTTTTTCTTTTCTCTCCCCTTATTTAAACGCGCAGGCGAGTCACCCGAGGCACTACACGAGTAGTGCCTCCCACCCTTCCACCTCCTCTAACCTAATAATAAGACCAATTGTGACTAGCGGGTAAGTGCTGCATTTTCCTTGTTTGTTTCTTTAGATTTAGTTGGTTTTTGTTTTTTTTTAAGGAAAGCTTACTTTTAGAGGGATGGCAGTGCAGAGAGGGCAATGTTCCTCTTGCAACATGTATGAGGTGAGGGAAGCCATTAGCGTCCCTGCTGAGTACACTTGCAAGAAGTGCACCCATCTCCAGCTCCTCCAAACCCGTGTTAGGGAACTGGAGCTGGAGTTGGATGAACTGCGGATCATTCGGGAGGCAGAGGAGGTCATAGATCGGAGCTTTAGGCAAGTAGTTACTCCGAAAGTTCAAGATAGATGGGTGACAGTGAGGGGGAGTGGGAGGAGGAAGCCAGTGCAGGGACCCCCTGCGGTCATTCCCCTCAAGAACAAGTATACCGTTTTGGATACTTGTGGGGGGGATGACTTACCAGGGGCAAGCAACGAGGTTCAGGCCTCTGGCACGGAGCCTGGCCCCGTTGCTCAGAAGGGTAGGTTGGAGAAAGGTAGAGCAATTGTTCTTGGGGACTCGATAGTGAGTGGTACAGACAGACGGTTTTGTGGGGGCGACAGGGACTCACGTTTGGTATGTTGCCTCCCAGGTGCAAGGGTACGTGATGTCGCTGATCGTGTTTTCCGGGTCCTTAAGGGGGAGGGGGAGCAGCCCCAGATCGTGGTCCACGTTGGCACCAACGATATAGGTAGGAAGAAGGGTGAGGATGTCAGACAGGCTTTCAGGGAGCTAGGTTGGAAGCTCCGAGTTAGAACAAACAGAGTTGTAGTCTCTGGTTTGTTACCCGTGCCACGTGATAGAGAGTCGAGGAATAGGGAGAGAGAGAGCAGTTAAATGCGTGGCTACAGGGATGGTGCAGGAGGGAGGGATTCTGGTTTCTGGACAACTGGGGTTCTTTCTGGGGAAGGTGGGACCTCTATAAAAAGGATGGGCTACACCTGAACCTGAGGGGCACCAGTATCCTTGGGGGGAGGTTTGCTAGTGCTCTTTGGGAGGGTTTAAACTAACTCCGCGGGGGCATGGGAACCAGGACTGTAGCTTTAGGGTACAGGACCTTGAGTGTAGAGAGGTTAGGAATAATGCAGCGATCTCTAAGGAGGGTGCCTGTAACCAGAAAGGTGGATTGAAGTGTGTATACTTCAATGCCAGAAGTATAAGGAATAAGGTAGGTGAACTTGCAGCGTGGGTTGGTACCTGGGACTTCGATGTTGTGGCCATTACAGAGACGTGGGTAGAACAGGGACAAGAATGGCTGTTGCACGTTCCAGGGTTCAAATGTTTTAGTAGGATCAGACATGGGGTAAAAAAGGGGGAGGCGTGGCATTACTTGTCAAAGACAGTATCACAGCAGTGGAATGGACGATGGAAGAGGACTTGCCATCTGAGGTAGTTTGGGCTGAGGTTAGAAATAGGAAAGGTGAGGTCACCCTGTTAGGTGTTTTCTACAGGCCTCCTAATAGTCCTAGAGAAGTAGAGGATAATATTGCGAGGATGATTCAGGAAAAGAGTGAAGGTAGCAGGGTGGTTGTTATGGGGGACTTTAACTTCCCAGATATTGACTGGGAGAGCTATAGCTCGAGTTCATTAGATGGGTCGGTGTTTGTACAATGTGTGCAGGAGGGTTTCCTGACACAATATGTCGACAGGCCAACAAGAGGGGAGGCTATATTGGATTTGGTTCTAGGTAATGAACCAGGCCAGGTGTTAGACTTGGAGGCAGGTGAGCACTTCGGGGACAGTGACCACAACTCGGTGACTTTTACTTTAGTGATGGAGAGGGATAATCGTGCGCCGCAGGGCAAGAGCTATAGCTGGGGGCAGGGAAATTATGATGCAGTGAGGCATGACTTAGGATGTGTGGATTGGAAAAACAGGCTTCAAGAGAAGAACACTAATGAGATGTGGGGATTGTTCAAGGAGCAGCTACTGTGTGTCCTCGATAGGTATGTACCAGTCAGGCATGGTGTAAAGGGCCTTGTGAGGCAGCCGTGGTTTAGTAAGGAATTGGAGTCCCTTGTGAAAGGGAAGAAGGCGGCATATGTAAAGATGAGGCGTGAAGGTTCAGTTGGGGCGATTGAGAGTTATAAGGTAGCCAGGAAGGAGCTAAAGAGGGAGCTAAGAGAAGCGAGAAGGGGACGTGAAAAGTCTTTAGCTGGTAGGATTAGGGAAAACCCAAAGGCTTTCTATAGGTATGTCAAGAATAAAAGGATGACTAGGGTAGGTATCGGTCCAGTCAAGGATAGTAGTGGGAAGTTGTGTGTGGAGGCGGAGGAGATTGGAGAGACATTAAATCAGTACTTTTCATCAGTATTCACTCAGGAACAGGACACTGTTGCTGATGTGAATATGGAATCACAAATAATTAGAATGGATGCCCTGGAAATATGCAGGGAGGAGGTTTTGGGAATATTGGAAAGGATGAATATAGATAAGTCTCCTGGGCCTGATGGCATTTACCCCAGGATCCTATGGGAAGCTAGGGAGGAGATAGCAGAGCCATTGGCCTGGATTTTTATGTCGTCATTGTCTACGGGAATAGTACCAGAGGACTGGAGGATAGCGAATGTGGTCCCATTGTTCAAGAAAGGGAGTAGGGATAGCCCTAGTAACTATAGGCCAGTGAGTCTGACTTCAGTGGTGGGCAAAGTCTTAGAGAATGGTAAGGGATAAGATTTATGAACATCTGGATAGGAATAACGTGATCAGGGATAGCCAGCATGGTTTTGTGAAGGGCAGGTCGTGCCTCACAAACCTTATTGAGTTCTTTGAGAAGGTGACTAAGGAAGTGGACGAGAGTAAAGCAGTAGATGTTGTGTATATGGATTTTAGTAAGGCGTTCGATAAGGTTCCCCATGGTAGGCTAATGCTAAAACTTCGGAGGTATGGCATTGAGGATACATTAGAGGTTTGGATTAGGAATTGGCTGGCTGGAAGGAGACAGAGGGTAGTAGTTGATGGATTATGTTCATCTTGGAGCGCAGTTACTAGCGGTGTACCACAAGGATCTGTTTTGGGACCATTGCTTTTTGTTATCTTTATAAATGATCTAGAGGAAGGACTTGAAAGCTGGGTAAGCAAGTTTGCGGATGACACAAAAGTCAGTGGAGTTGTGGATAGTGAGGAAGGAAGTGGTAGGTTACAGCGGGATATAGATAAGTTGCAGAGCTGGGCGGAAATGTGGCAAATGGAATTCAATGTAGCTAAGTGCGAAGTCGTTCACTTTGGTAGGAATAACAAGATGATGGATTACTGGGCTAATGGTAGGCTACTTGGTAGTGTGGATGAGCAGAGGGATCTTGGTGTCTATGTACACAGATCTCTGAAAGTTGCCACCCAGGTAAATAGTGCTGTGAGGAAGGCATATGGTGTACTGGGCTTTATTGGCAGAGGAATTGAGTTCCGGAGTCCTGAGGTCATGTTGCAGTTGTATAAGACTCTGGTGAGGCCTCATCTGGAGTATTGTGTGCAGTTTTGGTCGCCATACTATAGGAAGGATGTGGAAGCTTTAGAACGAGTGCAGAGGAGGTTTACCAGGATGTTGCCTGGAATGGTAGGAAAATCTTATGAGGAAAGGCTGAGGCACTTGGGGCTGTTCTCATTGGAGAAGAGAAGGTTTAGGGGAGATCTGAGAAGTGTATAAGATGATTAGGGGTTTAGACAGGGTAGATACTAAGAACCTTTTACCGCTAATGGAGTCAGGTGTTACTAGGGGACATAGCTTTAAATTAAGGGGTGGTAGGTATAGGACAGATGTTAGGGGTAGATTCTTCACACAGCGGGTTGTGAGTTCATGGAATGCCCTGCCCGTATCAGTGGTGAACTCTCCTTCTTTATGGTCATTTAAGCGGGCATTGGATAGGCATTTGGAAGTTATTGGGCTAGTATAGGTTAGGTAGGATTCGGTCGGCGCAACATCGAGGGCCGAAGGGCCTGTACTGCGCTGTATCCTTCTATGTTCTATGTTCTATATAAGAGAATTCAGTCATGATCTGGTGTGGATTAGGGGGATGGGAGATGTGCAAGGAAACCGGCAAGATTAACGGTGGTACAATACCTAAAGGTCAGCCGGGGGTTGTTGAGCAGGTAAACCTCCTAACAGTTTTGGCAAGCAGCGGTCAAATGTTGAGTTTGTAATTGTCTCAACTGTGCGATCACCACATTAGAACTGTAGCCGACAATATCCTGCTGAAGTGTAAGGGATTCTGTGGACTGTAAACTAAGATAAATAGCAGCCAGGATCTGAGTACAACGGGGATATCCTAAGGCAACAGAGTCAAGCTTAGTAGAGACATAGGCAACCGGGCAGTGGCAATCTCTATGTAGTTTAATGAGAACTGAGGAAGCACAGTCATCCAGAATCGTGCAGTAAAGTTGGAAAGGTCTGTCATAGTGGAGTCTTCTCAAAGCTGTAGCTTGTGACAAGGCTTGTGTATGTTCGTAGAAGGCTTGCTATGCCTCTGAGGAGAGCTTGAAATTACCTTCATAGGAAGTAAAGGAGGTCAACATCTGAACGAGGAGGGCAACATTAGGGATCCATTGTCGGCAGAATTTGACCATACCCAGCAAAAGACTAACTTGTTTTGCAGTTGTTGGGACCGGGAAGTTGACGATAGGAGTAAAATGGCTCTGCTCAAGGGAACGTGAAACAGCTGACCGTATGAAACCTAGAAACTCTACCTGACCTTGTGCAATTGAGATCTTTTTGGGAGAGACAATATAGCACAGGCGTTTCAAATAGTTGAGGAGGAGGACAACATCGGGGTGATCAGATTCTTAATCTAGACTGGCAACAAGGAGGTTGTCTACTTATTAGATCAGCGCAGACCCACCTGTGAGGGTGAGACCACAATTGTTTCTGGAAGGTCTGAGAGAAAAGGGTCGGAGAATGTATGAAGCCCCAAGGTACTCAAGTCCATATCAACTGCTGGCCATTAAAAGTAAAGACAAATAGGTGCTGACTGTCTTCATGAAGAGGCAGAGAGATTAAAAAGCATGTTGCAGGTCGACAACAGTGAAACATTTAGCGTCTGATGGTACCAAGGCTAGAATATGAGCTGGCATGATCAGGCTGTGCAATAGCTTTGAAAGCTCTATAATCTTGAATCAGTTGATACTGGTCTGGCATGCCAAATTTTTGGACAACTTCCTGGGGACCCCAGCTCCTTTTTTTTTCATTCCACGATGTATTTTTATCATGACCTTTTCGGGCTGCACTTGGACGATAGAAAGGGAGTGGTCGAGTCAAACACGTTTGAATGTGAGGAAGACCACATGGAGAAAATACTCACATCTGGCCGGCCAATTTCTCTACACTAAATAGTGGAGGACTGAGGGCTCTTACATCACTGTATGCAATCTGTCCAAACCGAATCCGAGTCACGACACATCATGATGATCTGGAACCCGGCAATGTCTCTCGGTTGTGAGATCAATCAATAAACACTCACAATTTGTCTAACTGTTAAGACTGCACTCTTTATTTTTCATACAGCCGAGTAAATAGCGTGCAGAAACACAAAGGTTATACACTTCCGGTTTCATTGGTGTAACTGTGCACAAAGCTGAAAACAAAGACTTATTTAATACTTTTCTTAAAGAAGGGTACAGGCCATGATCGATTGGAACATTCAGACAATTACCAACCAATACTTGATATTGCTTTATCTGACAGTTCCTTGGTCCAATGATATTTCCTGGGAACCAACTTTATTTTCCAACACTCAGGCCACTCTTGTATCACTAATTGAGCCAATTGTACCTGCACCCAAAGGCCGGCTAAAACAATCTTATCTAGCTGAATTATTTATCTGCTTTAAGTGGCGCATTGTCTGCTAATCACTACTGAATCAGACTGTGGTTAGTCACTTATATTGAATTAGCACTCAGTAACGTAGAAGCCATTTTCTGCAGCTTTAGCAGAGTTGTCAGTTTGCAGTCTAGAAGCCATTTTGTCATATTATTTGCAACAAGATGCCAACTTGTCACCTAGATTATGAAGAGCATCTGTTAACTGGTTGCCCCTGATTACAACTGGTCACCTCAGCCTGTATTCAGGTGTCAGATCATCATCTGTCCCTCTGCAACAGGATCAAGATACTGAATGGCCTGCTCCCATCCCTCTGTAATAGGCCCGAGACATTAAATGATACAGGAACCCATGGATTATGAATGGCCGGTAAACTGTATCGAATGAAGGCCCCTCCCTTCTCAGTTACAGAAACACAACCAACTCAATGTACTCCAGGTGCCCTCTCAGTAACACCTCATACAGCTCCAGTAACACTCTCTCTGTTTTGAATAGTTCCCTTTGCAAAACTTACCAACATTCCATCTTTCCACCTCTTCATGTGGCATTAGGATAGTGTGGGCTGAATGGCCTCCGCCTATCCCTCTGTTACAGGCACATTGGGAGAGAATTGCTTTCCCCGTTCCTGAGTAGCCGTCCCAATGCTTTGTCTCAAAGATATCAAGGGGTTTGAGAACTGGGCACTTTTACCCACGAGTAGCCTCACACAATGTCATTTGGCAATAAGTATCGTACCTTTGGTTAATGTCTGTGCTTGCAAGCACATAGATCTAGATGCCATCTATCAACCCCACAGAAAACGAACAGGAAATGACATCACCACAAACCCCAGGAACCTCATCCTGGAGAAACATAGAAATAGAAAGCAGGAGACAACAGCTTCGCTTCACTTGGAGGTCGCCACTGATGATGTTACCTAGCTAGGTAATGAAACATCTGGATATCAAACCTACAGCTCAGCAAGCAAACATACACCCTAAATGTTCCAACAATGGATCAGGATCTGCGAACATTAGACTGGAATGGATTGTAGTTTATCTTATGATTTTTCTATTCTTTCTACATATTACGATTGGTTGTCATTATCATTGTGGATCTATTATGCTCTTTGCATTATTCAATACTTTATTATCCTCTCCTATCTATAGTTGGTCTCCCTGGTAAGTCTCACTCTCCAGATTTTTTTTCTATAAACCAGTTATGATTGCATTACTGTTCTTTCATATAGTCTTCACTTCTTGCCACCATTATTGTTCCTGTTGAGACTCTGAAATCAGATACTCACTCTGCAGATTATTACAAACTGCTTCAGTGAACTTGCTCAATTACTGTCTCCCTCGTTGCTTCTGGCAGTGTTGCTCATGGGTCTCCAAGTTAACTAACTGAGTTTCAGCGGTGAACCATTACCTCACTGCCCTTGCTATTTAAATATTAGGAGCATGGGCGTCACTGCCTTCTGCTACGGTGACAAACTCTGTTTCCTTCATCTGACTGCATACCATATCTGTCCAAGAGCTTTTTAAAATATATTTGTGGGACTTGACATCGCTGGCTGTCCAGCATTGATAGCCCATCCCGATTTACCTTTGGGAAGGTGGTGGTGATCTGCCTCCTTCGATCACTGCAGTCCACTTACTGTGGGTTGACCCATTATGCCAGTAAGGAGGGAATTTCAGGATTTTGACCCAATGACTGCGAAGGAACGGCAGTAGTGCCAGAAGACTTGAGGAGAGCAAATGTCTCCTTGCTCAAGAAGAGGAGTACATACAACCCTGGAAATTATAAACCAGTGAGCCTTACTTCATTTATGGGTAGATTATTGGGCAAGATTATAAGAAATATTACTTATAAATATCTCATGAGGCATAAGTTGATTAGGGATAGTCAACACGGTTTTGTGAACTGTAGGTTGTGCCTCACAAACCTCATTGAGTTCTTTGAGAAGATGATCAAACAGGTGGATGAGGGTGAAGTGGCTGATGTGATGTATATGAATTTCAGTACGGCGTTTGATAAGGTTCTCCACGGGAGGCTATTGCACAAAATGCAGAGGCATGGGATTGAGGGCGATTTAGTGGAAAAGTAGCAGATGGATTTCTAGCCAGACAAATATGAGGTGATGCATTTAGACAAGACTAATTCTAGAGCGAATTATAGAATGAACGGAAGAGGCTTGGGAAAAGTTGATGGGCAGAGAGATCTGGGAGTGCAGCTCCATTGTACCCTGAATGTTGTTGCACAGGTGGATAGAGTGGTCAAGAAGGTATATAGTATGCTTGCATTCATTGGACGGGGTATTGAGTATAACAGCTGGCAGGTCATCTTAACATTGTGCAAGACATTGGTTCGGCCGCATTTAGAATTCTTTGTGCAGTTCTGGTCGCCACATTACCAAAAGGATGCGGAAGCTTTGGAGAGGGTGCAGATAAAATTTACAAGGATGTTGCCTGGTATGGAAGGTGCTAGCTGTGAAAAAAGGTTGAGTAGGTTAGATTTCTTTTCATTATAAATAAGGAGATTGAGTGGACACCTGACTGCGGTTTATAAAATCATGAAGGGTATAGACAGGGTGAATAGAGACAAGCTTCTTCCCAGGGTGAAGGATTCAATACAGAGAGGTCATGCTTTCAAGGTGAGAGGTGGAAGATTTAAGGGGGATACACGCATCAAGTACTTCACACAGAGGGTAGTCGGCATTTGGAACGCGTTGCTAGCAGAGGTGTTAGAGGCAGGCACGGCAGATTCATTTAAGATGCATCTGGACAGATGCATGAGTAAGTTGGGAGCAGAGGGATACAGATGCTTAGGAATTGACCGACAGGTTTAGACAGTACATTTGGTTTGGTTCAGGCTTGGAGGGCCAAAGGGCCTATTCCTGAGCTGTACATTTTCTTTGCTCTTTGTTCTTCTTTGTGCTCCCTGCTGCAACCTGAAGTGCTCATTACTGGTTAGATGTGTTTCTTGCAGCAAGGCAGCATCAACCATCTTTTTTCTCAGGCTTGAAAGCATCTTTTTACTCTTAATTGGTGAATGACTTCCCTTAACATTCCAGGTGCACCATTGAAATGAACTGTTAACCATAGCCGCCTGAAATAGCCTGTGACCACCTGGGTGGAAAAACTCCACTCATAGCGTGCCGATTGAAAACAGCAAACAGTTCGTAGAAATATAAAAATAGAACTTTCAAAACTACCAGATCAAAACTTCTAATATACGTCTACAACACACCAACATCTAACACAAATGAAAGGATACTGTGCCCCCTTTCCCACAGGGGGCACTCGTACTACCCACTAACACCTTCATGGCTCCTTCCAGCTGAAGCTGTACCCCAAACCCAGACAGCATCCTATAACAAATAAATTAAAAGTGGTCGCTCAACCCATTCTATCCATGCTTTAACCCTCGGTACGCTTGGTAAAAAAAAACACACCGCGCTTCCCCAAACCATATACCCATCCCATATCAAGGGAGAGAAATGAAAAGGAAATGGTAAAAATAAAAACAAAGGACAACGGGAGGAGAGAGTGAAGGAAGAAGAGGGAGAGAAAAGAAAAAACATAGGACGCCCAGAAATATATATAAAAAGGATGAACAGGTAAACCACAGAGAAAAAATAAAGTTAACAGCCAGCCAGTCTATTATAAGGTGTCCAGGAAGTCCTTTGCCTTTTATGTTGAGTCAAAATTAAACATGGACCCTCCATGGCTGAAATGTAATACCTTACAGAGTACTGGATATTCAAGTCCCTCAGCCGCCTTTTTAACTCATCAAAGGCCTTCCTTTTGTGAATCACGATTGCAGAAAAGTCTTGCAAAAGCATCATTCGCGATCCTTTGTGTACCAGAGCCTGTGGCTCCTTCCCCACAGAAGCTTCCTGCACCGTTTACATATCTCTATATCTGCTGGTGTCACACTACGACTGGGTGAGGGCGCGGGCCTGTTTAGAGCCTGTGCACTGTGACGGTGGGCCCACTCACCTGAACCTGGCCCGACCCGACTCCCAGCTTCAATAACTGCGGAGCCATTGCTCCAAGAAGCTGACCGCTAAAGTGACTGCACCCTTCTCATTTCTCAGCTCCACCCATAATGCCTCACTATCCAAGACCTCCTTAGTGTGCTCTCTTAGCATAGCTGTGATATCGTCCTTGACCAGCAATGCAACTCCAACCCCCAATTTGCTTCCCTCCCTGTCTTGTCTGAAGCGTTTAATCCTGGAACATTTAATTGTCAATCATCATGCCCTTCCTTCAACCAAGTCTCTGTGATTGTCATAACATCATACTCCCAGGCACCAATCCAAGACTTAACTTCATCTGCCGTACCCATTATGCTCCTCGCATTAAAGTAGATGCATTTCATGCCACCAGTTTTTTTTTCGCGTTCATCTGCTGTCTGCCTACTCTTTCCTTTATTAATGCTACCTTCATAATTCTTACAGTCTTGACCTCACTGCCTACTTATTTTCTCTTCTGGTTCCCAATCCACTGCCACATTAGTTTAAAACCTCCCCAAAGGCAGTAGTAAAAGCTCCCCCAAGGTTATTGGTTCTGGTCTGGTTCAGATGTAGGCCGTCCATTTTGTAATAGTCCAACCTTACCCAGAACCGGTTCCATTGTCCAACAAATCTGAACCCCTCCCTCCGACACCATCTCTCAAACCACGTGTTCATCCTGCCTATTTTTTCATTTCTATGCTGGCGAGCACGTGGCACTGGTAGTAATCCCGAGATCACTACCTTTGAGGTCCTCCCCTTTAACTTCTCTCCTGGCTCCCTGAATTCTTCTTTCAGGACCTCATCTCTTGTCCTACTTATATTGTTGGTGTCTATATGTACCAAGACGACTGGCTGTTCATCCTCCTCTTTTAGAATGCTCTGCAGCCAATCGGTGACATCCCTGACCCGAGCACCTGGGAGGCAACATACTATCCGGGAGTCCCATTTTCGGCCACAGAACCGCCTATCTACTCCCCTCACAATCGAATCCCCTCTGACTATGGCCCTACGAGTCTTTTTCCCACCCTTCTGAACAGCAGTGCCTGCCATGGTGCCATGATCCTGGCAACTGCTGTCCTCCCCTGGTAAGCCATCTCCCCCAGCAGTATCCAAAACGGTATACCTGTTTTGGAGGGAGATGACCACAGGGGACACCTGCACTGCCTTCCTACTCTTTTTCTGTCTTTTGGTCACCCATTCACTATCTCCCTCAGCAGCACTAACTGCGGTGTGATCAGTTCAGTAAATGTGCTATCCACGACCTCCTCAGCATCGCGGATGCTCCATAGTGAGTCCATCCGCAGCTCCAGAACCATCATACGGTCAAACAAGGGCTTCAGCTGGACACACATCTTGCAAGTAAAAGAGTCAGGAATGTCAGACACGTTCCTTAGCTTGTACATTAAGCAAGAGGCACATGCCACGGGTCTGAGCTCCACTGCCATTGCAAGCTTAGCTTTAGATGAACTAACTAAACCCAAACAATGCATTTAAATAAATGAAAAAGAAAGATAAAGAAAAAAATAGAAGCCTTACCTCACTGGGTCTTCTCCTTCCATTTAGAGGATGGGGCGGGAGGGTGATACTACATGTGCAGTATCTCGGGTTTAGCCACTGCCCAAATATAAATTAAACCCTTACCTTCCCAGCAGCCCTCACTTACCTCCACCTTCCTCTCCTCGTCGCTCTGTCTGAGTGTTCAGACATATGTTTTTTCTCATCCTTTAATTCGCAAAGCAGAGGGGTTACTAACTCATCAAAAAGAATCTTCCATTTCAACTGTGAGACCAAATTAAGGATGAATATGGGCAGTTTATGATTCTTAAGCTTTAATACATGGACATATGTATAGGAATTTGAATGTATGCTGCGCCTGGCACATTCCCTCAAATTTTGTAACAGATGTGCTTTCCCTTATGGCACTTGGAGCATGTCATACAGTAATAGCGGGAGACTTTCATCGACTTATTAACCCGAAGATGGACAGGATGCCTTGGATCTTGTGGGTATGTCCCTGCAATCCAGACAGTTGGTGTACCTGAACAGGGAGCTGGGGTTGGTGGGTATGTGGAGTTGTTTCCATTCTGAGGGGAGGGACATCACATTTTTTTCACAACCACCTAAGTGCTGTAAGGGTATTGGCATTTTTTTTGCCCTGTTGACTTTTTAAAAAATTCTGCACTGTCCTGCAGAATTGCGAAGATCATGCAGCAGTGTACATGGAGGATAAGGTCGGTGGCGATGGGACAGGCTCACGGCACTGGCACATGGCTCCTTTCTTCCTGAAGGATAGCTAGATTATTGAGTATTTTTCAGGGGAATTCAAAAATTTTGGGAAATTAATTTGGGTATTGCCAGTAATCCATCGGTGCTCTGGGAAACTGCCAAGGCCTACGCAAGGGGTTCGATTATTTCTTACTCGGCGACTCAGAAGCAGCAGAAGGCAGAGCAGCTGCGTATGCTCGAGGCTTGCCTGAAGGCAGCTCAGACCACATACTGTGACAGACCGTCTGTAACCAAGTTACAGCAGAGCTACTTTGAATGCTGCGCTTACCCAGACAGCAAAGAGGGAAATCTCCTTTGCGAAACAGAGATTATTTGAGGATGGTGATAAACGAGGTAGATATCTAACATACCTGGCCAGAAAGAAGAATGTCCCCAATTTATCACATCTATTCGATACAGCTGGGACTCTTACTAGCAATGCAAAAAAATACTTTCGAATGTAACCAATTAATGTTAATCATGCCCAGGATACCAGAAGCTACTAGAAGCTGAACTTTATTGTTTTAACACCTGGAAACCAATTACTGTGTCATGGGGAGTATACAAATCTGGTATTTTGAAAATTAGTGAGAAAGCTTGGTCTCAAATTAGAAAAAAAACTTCTATCCAATAGACATTTTTCATGTAAAACATAGGTACAGTTAAAAAAAAACAGAAAGAAGGTGACCCAGGGAGATCATCAGCTGGAAGACTGAAGACAGCCAGGAAGACAGAGTCTGTGTGGTGCTGAGATTAAGTTAATTAACGCTCAATAAGTGAGTTAATGGACTAGCATATTTCTAGAGTTGTAGTCACCAGTTAAGAAAAGGGGGTATTGTACTTGTGAATAGTTGTTGCTTAGTGTTTACTATTCGGGTTCATAAAATGTATTGTTATTTTTCTTTGAATGGTGGAATTTGGGAGTTCTCTGTCACTTATGTTTTAACAGATTATGAGGCGAGATGAATTTTTTTGATGTTTGGTGTTTATTAACAGAGGGTTTCAACTTCGATATCGTAACTGTTTGGGGGGTTGTCATTCAGGATTTGGACAGATGTGAACAGATTAGGGGTATAAAAGGCCCCAGCAGATTCCAACACTTGGCAATTATTGTCCAAGATCTTTAAATAAAGCTTAGATCAGAAATATGTTTTGTTTTGGTTACCTGTGGATGATTAAATGAGAAGTGTGAGAAATGGGTCTTAACATTGCTAACGAGGTTCTGGGGCTTGGAAATGATTCCCAATTTGCCAAGAAAGTTTAGAAAGAGAGAGGAAGGGCGTACAGTTAGAATTAGCAAATAGGTTAGAAATGGGTTTAACCAGAGGCAAAAGGGAAGCTGAGATTGGAATGGAGTTGGTGAAGCACTTCAGTGTATTTGAGAAACTGACAGTGAGTGCAGTCATGTTAGAAAAAAATATATTGCAAATGTAGTAATGGAGTTAGAAGATTAAAACGTGAGACTAAAAGAAAGAGAGAAGAGAAAGAGAGGTAGAAGAGAAAGAGAAAGAGAGATGAGGAAAAAGAGAGAGAGAGAGAGAATTTGAATTTGAAAAGTTGTGCAGTCAAGTCAACAGGATAGAGATTAAAATAGAATGGAGGGATATATATGTATATGTATATATATAAATATGCTAAAGCATTGCCATATTTTGATAAGAAAAATGTGGCTGCCTTTAGTATTTCATTTGAAAAATTGGATAGACAGATGAAGTGGTCAGAGAACATGTGGGTAATGCTAGTTCAGACAAAGTTGGTAGGCAGAGCTAGTTAGATATATGCAGCGCTGTCAGATGAGGGGTCAAGCGATTATGTAGATGTCAAACTGGCTATTTTAAGTGCCTATGAATTGGTACCAGAAGTATATAGAGAGTGGTTCAGAAACATAATGATGGAACCAGGTCAGAGTTATGCTGAGTTTGAATGAGTCAAGCATAGTAATTTTGATAGATGTGCATGGCCTGAAAAATAGTCAAGACATATGAGGCTCTGAGACAGAGCAATCTGCTGGAGGAATTTAAACACTCACTTCCAGAGATGATCAGAGTTCCTGCGAATGAACAGGAAGTTCAAGACGTGAGAAGAGTGGCAGAGATGGCAGGTGAATACGCATTGGTGCATGAGCTGCAATTTAGCTTCTGGTAGGATCTACTTCCTGTGAGTGATAGAAATTGGGAGAAGGGGAAATCCTACTCTACAAAACAAAGATTGAGAGCACACTGGGAATAGTTTGCTTTAGGTTACTAAAGAAGCCCAAGAGAGTTGAATGGAGGTGAAAGGCCTCAGGTGTTTTCACAATACCGGAGTGGAACACATAGAATTACAGTGGCCGGTGGTTTAAGAATCGCACTGAGAAAAGATGTCTTCACTGACATAAGTGGGGCACACAAAGCCACAATGCTAGTCGTTGAAGAAAGGCACTGTGGGAAAAGATGTGGTAAAAGAGGCTAAGCCCGTGGCATTAGTGGAAGTAGTGAAAGAAAACCCAAAAAACGTTGAGGAGCTGCAGGAGAATGCACAGCTTAGGCAGGGGCTGGGTATGGAGTTAGTAACTGATCTCCATAAAGAATTCACCTCTGTGGGGAAAGTTTACTCAGAAAGAACAAAGGAGAAGGATAACAAGGTATAATTTTTCAAGATACGGGATCTGCTTAGTCTCTAATATTCGAAAAGTGTGGCATTGGAAAAGCACAACAGGTCAGGCAGCATCTGAGCATCGACATATCAGGCACAAGCCCTTCATCTGGAAAGTGGAGTGGAGGCAGGGAGAAGAGGGGTAAAAGGTAAATAGGGTAGAGGTGGGGCTGGGGGCAAGGTCACTGGGAAGGTGATAGAAAAATTAAGATGTGAGTGATCGTGATAGGTTGGAGAGGAGGGTGGAGTGGACATGTGGGAAGGAAGGTGGACAGTCAGGAGAGTTGTAAAAGGCGATGCTGAGTTGAAGGGTTGGATCTGGGATGAGGTTGGGAGAGGGGAGAATTGAAAATTGGTGACGTAGACGTTGATGCCGTGTGGTTGGAGGGTCCCAGTTGTCATACCACCTATCCGCTTCACCCTGCCCTCTGATCTCTCCCCATCACCCCCCACCTGCATCTACCTATCGCCTTCCAAGCTACCTCCCACCCAGCTCCACCCCTACCCACCTATGTATCTCTCAGAACCCTTTCCCGCATCCCCCAGTTTCCTTATGCCTGAAACGTGTATTCTCCTGCTCCTCAGCTGCTGCCTGACCTGCTGTGCATTTCCAGCACCACACCTTTCAGCTGTGATTTTCAGCATCTGTAATCCTCACATTCTCTCAGCCTCTAAAAGTAAGTGATGAAAGTATTTGCACTCTATCTGACATGGTACCTGAGAGAGTGATCATTTGTGGAACGGGAACAGAAAAGTAGTGCTGTGTAAGACCAGGTTGGAGATCCAAATTGAGGTTGGGGACGTAACAGTGGGAGTGAGTGATAGACTGTCAGTTTAAGAAATATTGTTTTATTCTTGAGAACAATTTAGCAGGATCCAAGGTGGGAGTGACACCTTTTGTAGTCAAAGGAAGTCCACGAACTTGAGGAGTTAAAAGATAAATACCCAGGAAAATGTCCAGACTGTGTAATATCAAGGTCTCACTGTCATAAGTTACAGCAAGAAGCAAAAAGTAAAGAGAAAGACAAAGGAGTGGAAGTTTCATTAGCTGACCCATTGTTTCATGTAATGGTGCAGGAAAAACCAGAACAGGCAGAGGGTCAGGCAGAGGGTAAGGCAGAGGGTCAGGCAGAGGTGTTTAGTCCTGACAGGCTAATGACCTTACAACAGACAAATTGATGCATATTCAGAAAAGGAATCAGAATGTGTTATAGAGTGTTAGCAATTTAAAGATAGCATCCTAAATGAAAATGGAGACCACGGCTGGTTAGTGCAGAGGAGAAATAGCCCAAAGTTAACCAGATTGTTTTGGAGGTCACATACAGACAATAAGTGTTATGGGTATCACATGAACTCCCTGCAGGAGGTCATCTGGAAGACTCAGGCTAAGGTACTGGCTGGAATGCACAAGGACGTAGTTATTTTTTGCCGTTGTGTCATACATGCCAAATGTAGGTAAGCCACAGGCAGGACTAAAACCAGAACCTTTGTTGCCAATTTCTGCGTTCGGTGGACCTTTCACGCGGGTTATGGTTAGTTGCGTAGGCCCCCTTTCTAAAATAAAAGTGGAAACCATAATGGATGTGCTGTCAGATTACCAGAGGCAATTCCATTATGGAGTGTTAAGGCAAAAAGGGAGGTGGAGGGGTTGGTAGCTTTCTTTACTCAGTACAGGCTACCCAGAAAATTCCTGTCAGTCTAAGGGAGTCATTTTATCTCTCGGCTGTTTAAGTAAATCATGGATAGCTTAGGCATACAGCACTTCAAATCAAGTGCATCCCATCCTGAATCCCAGGGAGCCTTGGAAAGTTGGCTTCAGATGCTGAAGACCATGTTAACAGTGTACTGTCAGGATTACCCGAATGATTGGGATAAAGGTGTCCTGTTAAATTGTTTGCCATTAGAGATGCCCCGAACAAATCTAATCCGTTTACTCCCTTTGAGTTAATATTCGGACATGAAGTGAGAGGTATTTTGGAATTAATTAAAGTGAAATTAACAAGACCGAAGTCGGAGATCTCTCACTTGGATTATGTATCTGAGGTGAGGGAGAGATTAAATAGAGTATGTATGTGAGTTAGCTAAACAGTGTCTGAAGAGGGCAGAGCATAGAATGACGTAAGTGGCAGGTAAAAACTGTGAAATTAGATGTATTGTTTTCATTGGGGATGCCACCAGGGGTAGGAAATCCCTTCAAAGCCAGGTTTAGTGGTCCCTTCCAAATGGAGAAAAAGTAGAGTCAGGTAAACTATCTGGTAAAGCTGCTGGATATAAAAAATGGTACAGGTATATCATGTGAATACGTTGTAATCTTACTAATATAGAGATAAGGAATTGTGGAAACAGGTGTTAGTTACTGCCCCGCAGCGTGAGGAATCAAATCCAGATATCATGAGGTTTGATGTGATGCAAAATGCTTTAAATAACAAGGAAGTCCATGAGGAGCGGGATAGGATAGCGACCTGTCTGTTGCAAGAGCAATGAACCCAGTTGACTGTTCATTGCAGCAGTACGGGCAATCTAACACTACGGGCAATTTAGCCTGGCCAATTCACCTAACCTGCACGCTTTTGGACTGTGGGAGGAAACCCACACGGACACAATGTGCAAACTCCACACAGTCAGTCACCTGAGGTGGGAATTGCACCCGGGTCTCAGGTACTATGCGGCAGCAGTGCTAACCACTGTGCCACAAGCTGCTAGCGATGATATTGCATCCTACAACAGTTGGATTTGGCTGAATTCCCTTTGCTTTAGGCAGTGAGGATATTCCAATGAATACTGGTCAGGGATCACCTAATATGGTGGCTCAGTAGTTAGCACCACTGCCTCACAGCAGCAGAGGTTTGGGGCTGATTCCGGCCTTGGGTGACTGTCTGTGTGGATTTTGCGCATTCTTCCCTTGTCTGCATGAGATTCTAATGGGTGCTCCAGTTTCCTACCACAGCTCAAACTGTGTAGGTTAGGTGGATTAGTCACGCTAAATTGTCCGGAGTGTTCAGCGATTTCTAGATTAGATGAATTAGTCAGGTGTAAATGTAGGGGAACGGGCCTGGGAAGGTTACTCTTTGGAAGGTTGATATGGACTTGTTAGGCGAAAGGCCTGTTTCCACACTATAGGAATTCTACAAAAGTAAGAATGGTAATGATGACTTTTTTGTTTTAGCTCGCACACATTGCTGTGATCAGGAACAATGAGGGCGAGAGAGTGCAACAGGCTGTTCCTTCTTGTGCAGATTACATTTTCTCCCTCTCAGAGTTGAATCATACAATAATATCATCCTCTCCCAATCATGTGAGGTCTCCTTGTACATTGTCTGATCTATGTCTCTATCATATTCCCTGTTCCATGTAGATGCATCATTGCTGCTGTCCTGCTCAGAGCCATATACTTAGCAGATTTGAAGATATGTTTACATGTCCCTGCATCATTAAAAAAATAAAATGTTTAATATATTCAGAATACCTGTGTTAAAATGAATGCATTTTTTAACAAATACAGAAATTGCTGGAAAAGTTCGGCAGGTCTGTCAGCATCCAGATCCCTTTTACATGTTGTAGTTGTACCACCCTCCACCACTTCCTCTGGCAGCTCATTCCATATGCACACCACCCTTTGCATGAAAAGGTGCCCCTTGGGTCTCTTGAAAACCTTTCTCCTCTCACTTTCAACCAATCCCCTTTAGTTTTGGATGCCCCTAACCTAGGGAAAAACCCTGACTACTCACCCTATCCATGACCATTCTGATTTTATAAACCTCTACTGCTGCGAAATGTGATTCCAATCAACACGAATAGCTGCGTTTTCAGTCAACCCTAGCCTAAATTCTGAAATTCAATACTGACACCTCTTCCTTCTCCATCAGGTAACAATTCTAAATCCATTTTAATCAATTTGTTCAGATGTATTATGAGACACTTCTGTGGAATTTACACCGAGACCTTTGTGCCCGGAGGTAGGGACATGAGCACCACTCGGCAATAGCCATAAAGCTGTAACATTATTCTCCTGTGTGTTTGCTCATCAGCCTGTTATGACACGCTATGACATACCTCTGCAACAGGCAGGACTTGAATCCAGACCTTCTAGTCCAGAGCTAGGGACACTACTACACAGGTTCAGGAACTGGAATCAAATCCAGAGCGCTGGCTCAGAGGCAGGGACACTACCCACTAGGAGAAAGTGAGGACTGCAGATGCTGGAAATCAGAGCTGAAAAATGTGTTTCTGGAAAAGCGCAGCATGTCAGGCAGCATCCAAGGAACAGGAGAATCGACGTTTCAGACATAAGCCTTTCTTCACTACCCACTACACTACCATACCCAAATTTTGGGTCATATTTTAAGGGCCAGCATTCAGCTCTGAATGGATTTATTATAATCAGGTTGCCATTATTGAACTACACAGAACACTTTGTATTGTTAAACAAATGCAAGATATTTGTCTTAACTCTAGGATGTTGAGTGCACGTGCTATGCCATCGAAATTAACTATGACCACCTTTAATCGCTATTATCTGTAGTCTGCAATATTAGGGAAAGAAATCCTGCAGACACACTCTGCCCAATGAAGGGTCTCAAACAGACATTTATTACTGAACACCAGTAATTTCTGGTCCCAAAACACCAATCACTAACGTGTGACTGCCCTCTTCCTAAAACCATGAAATGATACCAGGCTGCTGATTACGGCCCAACCCCTCCTCCCCACTGACTGTGTCTGCAATCTGTCCCTCCTCCCCCTATCCACATAAGGCAAACCAAGCTCAGGGTCTTTGTGAAAGTCAAGACCGGTGTGTGCAGGCCTCCTGGAGATGGGGATGAGCATTTTAAAATTGAACGGGGAGGGTGAGGAGGTAGTAATATCACACACTGGGTTGAGGAGTGGCAGATGGACTTTAGTTTGGATTAATGCAAGGTATTGGATTTGGTAATCGAACAAGAGCAGTACCTATACAATTAAAAGTAGGGTCTTTGGCAGTGCTGTAGAACAGAGTCCTAGGCAGTCAGGTATAATTCTTTAAAATTTGCATCTCATATAGATCGTGTGGTTAAGAAGGTGTTCAACACACTTGTCTTCATTGGTCAGACCTTTGAGTATCAGAATTTGGACGTCATGTTGAGGTTGTACAGGGTATTGGTGAGACCTCTTCTGGAATACCGTGTCCAGTCTGGTCATCCTACCCACTCATTTCATAGGCACACCACGCTCTGGGTTAAAATGATGTGTGTGGAGGTGCAGGTGAATTTGTGGCGGACATCATCTATTGCATCCGCTGCACCCGATGTGGCCTCCTCTATATTGGGGAGACAGGCCGCCTACTTACGGAACGTTTCAGAGAACACCTCTGGGACACCCGGACCAACCAACCCAACCACCCCGTGGCTTAACACTTTAACTCCCCCTCCCACTCCACCAAGGACATGCAGGTCCTTGGACTCCTCCATCGTCAGACCATAACAGCATGACGGTTGGAGGAAGAGCGCCTCATCTTCCGCCTGGGAACCCTCCAACCACAAGGGATGAACTCAGATTTCTCCAGTTTCCTCATTTCCCCTCCCCCTCCTTGTCTCAGTCGAATCCCTTGAACTCAGCACCGCCTTCCTAACCTGCAATTTTCTTCCTGACCTCTCCGCCCCCACCCCACTCCGGCCTATCACCCTCACCTTGACCTCCTTCCACCTATCACATCTTCATCGCCCCTCCCCCAAGTCCCTCCTCCCTACCTTTTATCTTAGCCTGCTGGACACACTTTCCTCATTCCTGATGAAGGGCTTATGCCCAAAACGTCGAATTTCCTGTTCCTTGGATGCTGCCTGACCTGTGCGTTTTTCCAGCAACACATTTTCAGCTAAAGATATGAGAGGTAATTATTTTAGCCAGAAGCTGGCTTGTGTGTGGAACGAACTTCAAGAGGAAGTGGTGAAAGCAGGGACAGTTGCAACATTTAAAGTTCATTTAGATCAGTACATGGATGAGACATCAGTTTGGATTGTGATGTGAGCAGTTGCCCTCTCCATCTCTCTGAATGGATCCTGTTGGTTTTCACCCTCTGGATCAGTGGTGCTGGAAGAGCACAGCAGTTCAGTCAGCATCCAACGAGCAGCAAAATCGACGTTTCGGGCAAAAACCCTTCATCAGGAATAAAGGCAGTGAGCCGGAAGCATGGAGAGATAATCTACAGGGGGTTGGTGTGGGGAGAGAGTAGCATAGAGTACAATGGGTGAGTGGGGGAGGAGAGGAAGGTGATAGGTCAGGGAGGAGAGGGTGGAGTGGATAGGTGGAAAAGAAGATAGGCAGGTTGGACCAGTCCAGACAAGTCATGATGACAGTGCTGAGCTGGAAGTTTGAAACTAGGATGAGGTGGGGGAAGGGGAAATGAGGAATCTGTTGAAGTCCACATTGATGTCCTGGGGTTGAAGTGTTCCGAGGTGGAAGATGAGGCGTTCTTCCTCCAGGCGTCTGGTGGTGAGGGAGTGGCGGTGAAGGAGGCCCAGGACCTCCAGAGTGGGAGGGGGAGTTGAAATGTTGGGCCACGGGGCGGTGTGGTTGATTGGTGCGGGTATCTCGGAGATCCCTCTAGCTTATCTCTCCATGCTTCCAGCTCACTGCCTTTATTCCTGATGAAGGGCTTTTGCCCGAAACGTTGATTTCGCTGCTCTTTGGATGCTGCCTGAACTGCTGTGCTCTTCCAGCACCACTGATCCAGAATCTGGTTTCTAGCATCTGCAGTCATTGTTTTTACCTGGTTTTCACCCTCTGCCAATGCTTGTGCAGTGGCGTGGGGAGGCCAGCAGAGGGTGGCATTGCATCACTTTTAACACCACAGAGACAGCCAGACCTGCCCCACACAGAGACACACGATACACACACAGCAATTGTGAGAACACCGCGTGAAGCTTCTCTGGTAATTTAAACTAAACATAAAGAAATGCTCAATTCACCTCGTAAACTGTTAAAATATGAGTGACAGAGAACTCCCAAATTCCACTGTTTAAATAAAAACATCAATTTATTTTTTTCACTCTGAAAGTGAACATTTCACATCAACTATTCAAACCTCTGAGAGCCCATGTCTCTTAACAGCTTATTACCCCACTCCAACTCTATAACAATATACTCTTTCAGTAAGGCGCTTATGAAAATTACATAAACTTAATTTGAAAGCCACACAGCAGCTGTTGCTTTCGGTATCTTCTTCTGCCTGGGTCACCTTCTTTCTGTTTACTGCGGATATGTTTTATGAGAAACATATAGAGATAGTGATAGAGAGTGTGTCCTAATCTCTTGCATCTGTGTTGATGGCATTTGTTCTGTCTGCAATTTTCAAAATGCCTGCATTCGTAATATCCACAACATCAGAACATCTCATAGGTTTGATTTTCAAAAAGCAATAAATTCAAACTTGATTTGGTTTTAGTATCCTGGGATATAATTTAAACTGAGTGCTAAAATTCGAATTATTGTCAAAACAGCAACCAACTCAGTGATTTATTTCACAGCCAATATTTTCAGTTGTCCTTGACACTCTGGGTCTGCCATCCTCTCAAATACACAGGTGCTTGTAAGCTCTCAGTTCAGAACAGCATTCATTCTCTCTTAAAGGTACATTTTCAACTTCATAACATGAATACGCTGATGTTAATGAAGATAGGTGGAGCCTATCCAGATTTCTGTTGCTCTGTGGTTTGTCAATATTTCATTCACTCCGTCTTGTGTGTATCAGGAGTTTTGTTGCTCTGTTGACAGCATCTCATCATTCAATTCCGTCTGTGGGAATATAGGAGCATTTCACTTGCTCACACTCGTGAGTGTGGCAGGATTTCAGTTGTTTCATGGGTACGGTGATGCTATGACAATCTCAATGTTTGTAGATGACACAAAATCTGGAAGAATTGTAAAGTCTCTGGAGGACAGTGTGGAACTCTAACAGGACAATCACACGTTGTTGTAGTATTGAGGTTTATGGCAGATGGGGATTAGTGCAGAGCAGTGTGAGATGATGTACTTTGGTAGGAAGGACAATGAAAGGCAATATAAAACAGACTGTACCATATTAAAGGGGCTGCAGGAGCAGAGAGTCCTGTGTGTATATGAACACAGATTATTGAAGATGTCAGGACAAGTGGGGAGAGCAGTAACTATCATAGATTAGTTTCAGTATCTGAGCTGTTTACAGGAGGAGGTGTAGGAGGGAGCTTCCGTGCTCCCTTCCTGGGAGGTGGTGGTGACAATGTGATGTGAGCCCACCCTCCTGCCCACCGAGACCGTGGGGATTCCGTTTGTACCAGCCCGACACAAAAGGGAGATGGCATCAGGGCCACGGCTTCTAAGTTGTGCTGGTGGAAACGGAGCTGCCAGTGGGTTTAAAGTGAGAATTGCCTTCACTGAACATTGCTCCTTACTCAGTCGGGGGGACGTGGATGTTTCAGAATCTCCACACGAGGTGTTCCTGTCCTCTCCAGCTCCTACCAGGGTCCTCCCCACATGGCAGGGGGGAGGGGTGAGGGAACAGATATCGGCCACTCCACCTCCCAGCCTGGCCGTTTCAGTCCTATTCCAGGCTGTTTCTCCTGGGATGGGAGAAAGAGAGGGCAGAAGTGAGGGTGGGAGTGGCTAGTCCTGCTGTTAGTGCTGGCGTAGGTGGAGGGGAGAATGGTGAGGTGTCTGGAGGGAGTCAGTCCACAGTGTTGTATCCATGCAGTGATATTCGTGCAGGGGGTGTAATGGAGGGAGAGAGAGAGAGAGAGAGGAGGTGCTGCATGCAGGAGTGAGAGTGGTGGACCATGAGCCTTGTTCGGGGGTCGGTGCTAGAACAGATATACAGTGAGTGTGAGGGAGCAGAGAGAATACGGTGACCCTTGTCCTGACAGAGTGGGGATGATTATTGATGCTTGTCTTGTATTGCTGGACATATCTTCAGACTGCAGATACGGTACTGAGCTGGGTGGTGTGGGCCCTCTGGGAAAATAATGATTCCCGCCTGTACTAGCCCATCTACCAGGACCTCCGTGCCCCTGTAGAGAAACCGTGGTGTAATTGCCCCTTATCTGCCATGCTCGGGGTAAACAGTGTGGGGCAGCTTCAAATTGAGAAAGCTCAACTCTGCGCCCATTGCCCATTTAAACATGGCACCAATGGTAGGGATCATGGAATATCCAGGGGCATTCGGTTGATGGTGATTACTGCCAGTCATGGTGGATGGGAGAATCGGGCTGGCATTAAATGAGACACCATGAGATGAGGTGAGTTCGATAAGATAACACTGGGAAACTAGTTTGGCCTCGTGCAGAAGATTTCTGTCACACTCAATGAAAATGTCACTGTGACAAATTATTGTTAGATTCAGCTCAATGAGTCAAACACTCTGCTGATCCTACTCCCAGTTATGAAGCTGTAGAGCAAATGCTCATCCAAAACTCTCCATCACCTGACCTCACACTAATATCCCATTCCCCCATCATTCCTGGAAACACTGGCTTATGTTGCAGGATACTGGTGGAATGTCGACATTTCAGCATTCTGGAACCTGTAAACACATCCTTCCATGACATTGTCTTTCAATCTCGCTCTTTCTGACTATACCCCAAACCGCTACCACTCAGGGATATTTAAACTGATTCCCTGGTAATCTCTCTCCGTCAATGATTTTCACACTCACAGCACCCATGTATCATGGCACAGTGTAGGTATGGATCTGAAAATGGAAGGGAGATGCACGTCCTGTCACTTCCAGCATGGGCTGCAAGTTTGCCCACGCTGGGCAGTGATCTAACACAGTGTTACTGATCAATGTAGTGGGGTGATGGACACATTTCCACACTGTGGTCACATATCTAAGGTTAATAAATCAATGCACTGCTGTGGTCTGCATACCTTTCCACTCTGGGTAGATTGTGGGTTGTATTGCACAGTACACCAGCCTGGTCTGCACAGTGCTCCCTGCTGAACACATGTCTCATCTGGGTTTATAGATCAATGCACTGCTGAGGTTTGCACAGTGTTCAACTCTGTACTGATTGCAGAATGGTGTTTAGCAGTACACGAACCTGGTCTGCACAGTGCTCCACGTTGAACAGATATCTCCTCTGTGTTTATGGTGTCTGGTCTGGTTCTGTGAGGTGGATTGAGAATGTGATATAACTAATCATTTCACTGGATATGGCCTTTATTTTTGTTCTCAATGATGTGATTGGACCCTCCAAATTCAAACTTCTCCGGCCAGTCCCATTCTTCAGTCTACCTGCATAGTTCAGTAACATGCTATCCATGAGTAATTATCCAGTTCTAATGTGTGTAAAACTGCCCTGTCTATTTCCCTGGTCTTTGACATTGCTCACCCTGTGACATTGGGATTCACTGCTATAAACCTCAGTAAGGTCACTCCTCAGACTCAACGCTCCAGGGAATATAGCCCCAGCCTATTCATGATGTAGGTCAACATCACCCGTCCCGGCTCCCAAAACCATCAACATACTTGTAAGTCATTTCTGAACCATTTCAAATATAACAACATCTTTCCTATAGCAGTAAGAACAGAATTAATGGTACTATTACAGAAGTGGCTGAATCTAGTGTGTTGCGAAAGTGAGTATTGCAGATGCTGGAGATTAGAGTCAAGAGTGTGGTGCTGGAAAAGCACAGCAGGTCAGGCAGCATTGAGGAGCAGGAGAATCACTTTTTCGGGCAAAAGCCCTTCAGGAATCCTGCTGTGCTTTTCCAGCACCACACTCTGAACCCTGTGTATATCCCAGATGGACTTCTTTAAAGACCACAATTTCCCCTCCCACATGGTCAACAATGCCATCCAGAGCATTTCATCCATGTCCCGCACCTCCACCTTCGAATCTCACCCCTCCAAATGCAACAGGGAAAGAACACCTCTCTTCCATACCTTCCACGCCACCAAACCTCCAGATACAATGCATTATCCTCTTCCATTTGCACCACCTACAAACAGACTCCACCGCCAGGGATATATTTCCCTCCCCATCCTTATCTGCATTCTGTAAAGGACATTCCTGGTACGGCTCCCTTGTCAGGTCCATGCCACCTACCAACCCACTGTTCACTCCTGGCACCTCCCCCTGCCACCACAAGAATTGAAAAGCTGGACCCTCACCTCCGTCCGAGACCCCAAAGGATCCTTCCGCATCCACCAGAATTTTACCTGCACTTACACAAGTCACCTACAGCATCCGTTGCTCCCAATGTTCTCTCCACTATATTGGGGAGACAGGATGCCAACGCGTGAACATCAGAGAACATCGCTGGGACAGCCCACTGACCAATCCCACCACCCCATGGCTGAACACCTTTAATCCCCCTCCCACTCCGCCATGGACATTCAGGTCCTGGGCCTCCTCCACCACCAAACCTTAACCACCTGATGCCTGGAGGAAGAAAGTATCATCTTCTGCCTTGGGACCCTGCAGCCACATGGGATCAGTGTGGATTTCACCAGTTTCCTCATTTTCCTTCCCCACACGTTATCCCAGATCCAAAATTCCAGCTCAGCACCCCATGACCTGTCCTACCTAACCATCTTCCTTCCCATCTATCTGCTCCACCCTCCTCTCTGACATACCAACTCCAACTCCAGCTTCATCTACCTGTCACATTTTCAGCTACCTTCCCCCAACCGCATCGCCTTCCCATTTATCTCTCAGTACCCTTGGTCACAAGCTTCTTACTGGATGAAGGGCTTACACAAGAATTGTCAATGTTCCTCAGATGCTGCCTGATGTGCTGTGATTTTCCCGCACCACATTTTCGACTCTGATCTTCAGCATCTGCAATCCTCACTTTCTCCCTTGAGTTAATGTATCCAGAAATTTTCTCACCAGACATCTTATGTAGCTGGTCTGTTATTTTATCTCTGTCTCCTTTATAAACAGAGTTGGACATATATAGCCCTGTAGTGCTCTGACAATACTCCCATATACAATAAAAACATTTTTGAAAATTGAAATATTTATAGTCCATCCTGCAGTAACCCTCATCCATTCCCTCCAGACTAATTAAATTTTACTGTGAAATGAAATGTGATGTAAGGGGTTAACTAAATGTGATGTAAGTTGTTCAGTGACTGTGATTAATCTCAGTCTCCATGGATTCTAATTAATCCAGTGGAAGTTTTCCATCTTCTATTGATAAATGGGTTCCATTCAATGTGTTATGCCATAGGATGAGTGGGAGCATTACCGACAGCACTAACAGGGATCAGCAGCTCCAGAGACAGGGGGAGGAGAGATCATTATCTAAGAACATTAGACTGGAATGTTCCAATAATGGATCAGAATCTGAGAACATTCAACTGGATTGTTACTACAATGGATAGGAGTTTATCCTATTATGTTTTGTTTCTTTCTACATATTATGGTTGGTTGCCATTATATTCACGGATCAATAGTGCTCTTCGCATTATTCAATATTTTTATTATCCTCTCCTGTCTATCGTTGGTGTTCCTGGTAAGTCATACCGTCCATATTTTTTTCTATAAACTAGTTGTGACTGCATTACAGTTCTTTCATATCGTCTTCACTTCACGCCACTATTACGGTGAGACTTGGAATCCAGATATTCACTCTGCAGACCACGACTAACTGCATCAGGGAACTTGTTCAATTTCTGTCTCCCTCCTTGCTTCTGGCAGTGTTGACCTACTCAGTTTCGAATGTGACCTGTCGCCCTGTCCTTGTTATTTAAATATTGGGAGCGTGGAGGTCATTGTCCTCTATTATGTTTACAAACATCTTTTCCTTCCTGGGACTCCATCTCATCCCTGGCCATTTTATTTTTCATTCAAAAATGAATGAAAAATGAATGAATGCCACCGTTGTCACCGTGGGCGACACGGTGGCACAGTGGTTAGCACTGCTGCCTCACAGTGCCAGAGACCCAGGTTCATTTCCCGCCTCAGGCGACTGACTGTGTGGAGTTTGCACGTTCTCCCCGTGTCTGTGTGGGTTTCCTCCGGGTGTTCCAGTTTCCTCCCACAGTCCAAAGATGTGCGGGTCAGGTGAATTGGCAGTGCTAAATTGCCCGTAGAGTTAGGTAAGGGGTAAATAGGAGTATGGGTGGGTTGCGCTTCGGCGGGTCAGTGTGGACTTGTTCGGCCGAAGGGCCTGTTTCCACACTGTAAGTAATCTAATCTAATCATTTGTGGGACTTCGACATTACTGGCTGGCCAGCTTTGTAAACCCATCCCTACGTGCCCTTGAGAAGGTGGTGGTGAGCTGCCTTCTTGAATCACTGCAGTACACTAGCTGTCGGTTGACGCATAATGCTGATAGGGAGGGAAATCCAGGATTTTGACCCAACGACTCCGAAGGAATACCAGCATATTTCCAAGTCCGGGTGGTGAGTGACTTGGAGGCGAACTTGCAGGTGGTGTTTGACACAGCTGAATCACAACTTTAATTACTCACCCCTCCAGAATGTTCTTCACTGGCTTATCCCATCTGTTGTTTGAACTTTGAGCTGTGAAATACAGGCATAATGATGACAACAATCTGCTGCTGACACCCACAGGTTGAAACCTGCAGGAACAAATCTGATTCGAACTCATACCTCAAACACACGCTTCAAAACACACACACACACACACACACTCCCTGACGTGAGTATTTGATGTGTGTATCGTTCCCATATGAATAGTAAAGGTTAGCAATACACCCCATGCTGGGCAGATAATCCAGTTTACTGAGCAATGTACTTGCATAGTCTACACAGCTACACAGTCTACATGTTGGTCTGATCTAAAAATACCTTCATTCAATGTTCTCATTCTTGTAAATTTGCTCTCTAAGGGGTCAATTCTCCAGTTAGTGCTACTATCCAGTCTTTTTCTCCATATTTCCACAGCATGTTCTCAGTTAATTAATTGTCTGTTTCTGTCTTTAATGTGAATCTTTCTGTCCCTCTGTATCTTGCCCTGGCCTTGTTTTTTGGTTCCCTTGTGTACCGAGTGCTGACATTGTGAAGCTCTGAAACAGTGAAATGGTGTGTCTTGGGCTGTTGTTCACATCCCGGTGTGTTCGATGTGGTGTTTGATAGGAGTGTCAGCAGCTTTGACTTACCTTTTTGAAACTTGGTCTGTGCCTGTCCACTTTATGTCTGATGTCTGTGTTTGTCCCTCTGAGCTGATCATGTAGTCAGTAACATGAGGATGCCCCTTGAGTATTATTGTAAATGGGCAGGTATCTAACGTCTCTGACAAGTTATTGTCTCCTTTTCTTTAAAAAGAGTTCTTAAAGGCCGAACTGCCTACTGCAAACGGCTGAAGTAAATAATTTAGGAGGCTTTTAGGTTTTTCTTAAATAGCAATAACAATGACCAGCTCTCTCAAATCATGCTTTCAGTTTTTCTGAGCTGTAGCAGTCACCAGGTGCTTGGGGTTGGCAAAGGGTTGGATCATTCAGTAAATGACGTCTTGCTGCTATTCTCCCTGAAATCTCTCTTGATCCTGGATTGGAGAACTGCATGCAGGATTGATTGACCTTGGTTCTGTCTTTTGGCCAAGGGATGAGTTTGTGGAATGTTTATACATTGGAACAGTTATTTAGTGGAAGGTACTGTATTTATTATTCTGTTAAGGTTTCCAGTAGTTAAGTTATTCTGAATTCCTCTTCTTTTTGTATGTAGTTTAATTGAGTGTTTAAATAAATTGTGTTTTGCTTAAAGTTGAGTGGTTTGACCAGCCGCATCACATCTGGAACACCCACGTCACATCTCCCTTTACGATAAGACAAGGTTGGCGTCCAGGCTACCACATTAAAATATTGTAGGGCAGTCTGGTCTGATTCATAGCAAACTGGGGACTCTTGTCCGGTTCAAAATCGACTATTTCAAATGGGGTTCTGGATTAGAATCCCTACAGTATGGAAACAGGCCATCTGGCCCTACACATCCACACCAACCCTCCGAAGAGGAAACCACCCAGACCCATTCCCCTACCCTATTACTCCATATTCACCTCTGACTAAAATAACTTATCTACACATCCCTGTATAGTGCAGGCAATTTATCATGGCCAATTCAGCTAACCTGCACATCTTTGGGCTGTGGGAGGAAAATGGAGCACCCAGAGGAAACCCGCAAGGGCATGGGGAGAATGTGCACAAGGAGATTGTTGGGCTCAAAGGTGGTGTCTGGTAGTTGATAACATCTTTGTGCAGTAATGGCTATTTCTGTCTCTAGGAGTTCTCTGGGTGTGGAAGAAGTGAAGTTGGAGACTTTACAAAAGATGAGCAAGGCAAAGCTGTTCAAATTGTCAGACATGCTGGAGTTGGGTTTGTGTGAAAAGGAGAGATAATTGCAGTTATAGTTGGCATTTAAATTTTGGTGGAAACACCATCGGAATCTTTGGAAATCAATTGCAGATGAGGCAGCTTGAACATGAAAATGAATTGAAACAGTTTGAAATAAGATTAAAAGTAGAATTAAAAGAAAATGAGAGGAAGAAGAAAGGCAGAAAAAGAAAGAAGAAAAACAGGAAGAGAGTTTCAACTTCAAAAGTTAGCAATTAAAGATGACAGTCGACTTAGAAAGTGGAGATGAAGGTAGACAGTAAGCTGAATGAGCAGGATAGTGAGGATAAGCAACCCTATGGGAGCCTAAGGTCTGATGGGGATCTGTTTAAGTACATCCAAGTATTATCGACATTTGATGAGAAGAATGTAGAAGCCTTTTAAATTTTATTTGAGAAAGTGACTAAACGAAGGCACTGACCAGTGACTATGTGGATTTAGTTGATCCAAACAAAGCTGATAGATATATGGAGTGAGGTACTTGCATCCCTATCGGAGGAGGAATCTGGGGAGTATGAGGAGGTGAAGAAAGCCATCCGAAGTGCATAAGAGCTTGTGCCAGACGCCGACAGACAGTGTTTTAGGAATCAGAAAAACCGTCCCTGGTTAAACGTACATTGAGTTTGAAAGAATCAAGCAAAGTAATTTTGAAAGGCAGATAAGGGTATTAAAAGCAGAGCAAACCTATGGCACTCTTAGAGAGATTCTTACTTGGGAGGAGTTCAAAAATTCAATTCCTGCATCTTGAGAACTCGTGTGGAAGAGCAGAGAGCTTAGAAGCTGAAATGGCTGATGATTATCAGTTGGCCCATAAATCAAAGTTTGGCTTCTGTGAGGGATTGAGAAGATTGTGCGAGATCTTCTTAAAATATATACCTGTGAGAGTAAGGCTTACTGGCGTAGGCCATGAGTAGCAGGTAAAGAGGTTACAGTATTAAGAGGTACAGAAGCGTATAAATGTTTTATGCTGAGCCATGAGGAGATATGTCATTCAGAAGGACTATTAGAAAGATGCGAAGTGCTCCATTATGTAACGAGTGGTTGGAGAGCCCGCTGAAGCCATCAGCAGAAATGTTTCACAATTTGGAAGGAGGCCTTGAGCTTGGTGTTGATGTTGCAATATTTCAGCATTTAAGTTGCCGAAAACGTGTCTGAGACAAACCTATATACTGATCATAATGCCTTAACGTTTTTGGAGAATTTTAGAGATAATCCTTCCAGTCTGTTCAGATAACACTTATTATTGTTGCCATTCAATTTGGAAGTTATACAGGTGACAGGACGAGAAACCGCACTTGGATAAAGAAGGACAGAGGTATTCTGTGGCAGAAGTAAACTGACTGAAATATAATGGAGTTGTGAATGCTTCCATGCTTAGTGTCAATGTAATATATATGCATTGTAGTCCACAAATAGAGTAAGAATAAGGAATTTAAAATGAAGCTATTGTTGTATATTGATGGTTTATTTTTTCAAAGGGGGAAATTTGATGATACTGTCACTTCAAAAAGATTATTTTCTCTTGTTTTTTGTAAAGGGAAGTCTTAAAAGCTGAGATGCCGAACTTTCTCCTGAAAACGGCTTAAGTAAATAACTGAGGAGGCATTTACGTTTTATTAAAACAATGATAACAATGGAAGGGCAGTGGCCAGCTCTCGCAGACCGACCAGGTTTTCTCATTTTGTTTTTAGCTGCAGCATTCAGAAGCTGCTCGGGGTCCCAGGTGGGTTGGAAGCTTCAATAAATGATCCCCAGCTGCTATTGTCTCTGAAAACTCTCTTGAAGTTGCTTCCTCCTGGATTGGAGAACTGCATGTAAGATTCTTCGTTTGAATTTACCTTTTTGCCAAGGGGTGTGTTTATGGGATGTTCCTGTATTAGCTGAAAATGTGTTGCTGGAAAAACGCAGCAGGTCAGGCAGCATCCAAGGAACAGGAGAATCGATGTTTCGGGCATGAGCCCTTCTTCAGGAATGGCTACTGAAGAAGGGCTCATGCCCAAAACGTCGATTTTCCTGCTCCTTGGATGCTGCCTGACCTGCTGCGCTTTTCCAGCAACACATTTTCAGCTCTGATCTCCAGCATCTGCAGTCCTCACTTTCTCCTTGTTCCTGTATTATCACAGTTAATTAGTAAAAGGCACTGTGTCTATTGTTTGCATAAGTGTTCCAGTAGAGAAGCTATCCCAAATTGTTCTTCGCTTTGATTGTGTTTTAACTACAGCGTTTAAATGGATTACATTTTGCTTAACTTTGTGTGGTTTAACTAGTCGCAACATCTGGAACATATACGTCACATCTAGTTTAAAATAAGCAAAAGTTGGGGTCTAGGCTGAAGTCTTAAAATATTTTGAGGGGTCTAGTCTGGTCCACAGCACTTGTAACTGAGGGGCTTCTGACTGACGCCTGTCATTGAAAAGTTAGTGGAGAGGCTGGGGTTGGTTTGCTGGAGGTTGGGCTGTGATCTGCCTCAGACATTCAGGGAGACCTGAGGATTTGGTGACTAACTCTGGATGGAGCCTGGGGACTCTAGTTACAGCATCTGGATCTGTAACATGAACAACAAACGGAGCAGAGGCTGCAGAGAGGTGATGCTCTGAAATAACGGAATGAGTGTGTCTGGGGAAAGGGGTCTGCTGTATTCACCCTGGGTTTTCCATGAACAGCTTCCCAAGTTACACTTAACCCATGAGCAGAGTGTGAGGGGACCGTGACTGAACAAGGAACTGGTCACAGAGCGGTGTCACCTCCTTCAACATGACATGCAGCTTCACACCAAGGGGAGGACGGTGCTGCCAGTGGCTGTTCGGGTCACAGTTTCATTCAGCGTCTATGATCCCGAACTTTCCAGGCAGGAGTGGGTGATAGCTCCATCATATCCCAGCGTGTCGACATCAGTGTCACCATTCGGTAACGGAGGATATATATGGTGGATGAGAATATTGGGGCCCCTAGGAATATCAGGGAGCAGACCATCAGGGAGGTGGAGCAGCACTCACCATGTCTGAACGGGTCAGAGTGAACCCTCCAGTACACACGGTATCACTAATTCCTGTAATCTCTCTCTGTTTTGGTAACATACTTCTACCATTCTTCTTGAAAACTAATTTGCAGGTTATATGTTACATTAAATTCATCCTGACTAACCATTATCCACTGAATTTACTTGTTAATAAACATTTGCAGACTCTCCACCGTCTCTTCGTAAATTAATGTCATGCTTATCTTAATGTCATCACCAAACTTAGTTACAGAACATTTGTTCCACTGCTACAAATCATTGATATAGATTGTAAGTAGCTGAGGACCAAGCACTGGTAACTATGTGACCCCACTAGTTATGTTGTGTCAAACCGATAAAGACTGATTTATCCAGAGTGCCTGCTCCCTGTTTGATAACCAGTCCTCCCCCATTTCTGTGTAACACAGCCGATGGGTTGAATAAGAACGAGAAGCATCAGTCGGCAATCCAGCCCCTCAGGCCTGCTCTGCTATTGAATACAATCATGTCTGACATCATCGCCATCTCAGTTCCAACTTTCCAGCCTGCTCTCCATATCTGTTCATTTGCTCAATGTCCCAGCACCTCATGCACTCTGGGGCAGTGAATTAAGTGCCCCTTCATTAGCAGTGAACAACCCTTTGAGAGAAGTAAATTCCCCACACCCCCGTTTTTAATCTTGTTATGGATAGCCCACATGAGGAAATATCCACCCCATATCTACATTGTCAATATCCACCCCATATCTACATTGTCAATATCCACTCCATATCTACATTGTCAATCACCTTTAAGTTTCCTCCTGACCTCAGTACCATATCCTGTCATTTTTCTAAACTCCAGAGAGTGTCAACCTGAACTGCTCAATCTCTCTTCAGAGGACAAACTCCGCATCTCTGTGATCAGTCTAATAAACCTTTTCTGAACTGCCTCCAAAGTAACTTCATCCCTCCTGCAGTCAGGGCACCAAAACTCTGTAAAGTACTCCAGTTGTGATCTCACATTTTTGCAGCAACACCTCCCTTCCTTTATAATCTATTCTTTTAGAAATAAATGCCAAAACTGCACTTGCCATTCTCATACCCTGCTGTACCTACATTGGAGCTTTCTGTGACATGTATGAGGACAGCCTGATCCCTTCGCGCTGAGGCACTCTGAAGTTTCCCTCTATTTGGTGAAGAAGTTGCCTTTCTGTTGCACTTACAAAAATGGATACCCTCATACTTTTTGTTGTTCAGTTTCATCTGCCAAAAGCTGACCCAAACTATCTATATCCATTTCAAAATTTCTTACATCTTGATTACAATTTTACACCTATGTTAGTGTCATCTGAAAATTTGGCTCTAGCATGTCTATCGCTGCAATTATGTAATAGTATGGATTGCCAATAGTTGGGGCCTGGAGACTGAGCCCTATGGCACCCTAAACGTTGCATTTTGCCAAACTGAATATGACCCATTTATTCCATCTCACTGCATTTTTTGTTTCACCAATCCGGTCTCCAACTAATCAGTTACTTCTAATCACATGTGGTCTTATTCTGCAGATTAATCTTTTGTGCACACTTTATTCAATGCCTTCTGGAAGTCCAAATACTACATCTCCAGCATCCCCATTATCCAGCTGACTTGTCACATCTTTAACAAGGGTGTAGGTTTGCTCGGTGAGCTGTAGGTTTGATATCCAGACATTTCATTACCTGGCTAGGTAACATCATCAGTGGCAACCTCCAAGTGAAGGGAAGCTGTTGTCTCCTGCTTTTTATTTATATCTTTCTCCTGGATGGGGTTCCTGGAGTGTGGTGATGTCATTTCCTGTTCGTTTTCTGAGGGGTTGATAGATGGCATCTAGATCTATGTGTTTGTTTATGGCGTTGTGGTTGGAGTGCCAGGCCTCGAGGAATTTTCTTGCATCTCTTTGCTTAGCCTGTCCCAGGATATGTTCAGCCATGAACTAGAATGGGGAAGGCTTAATGTGTTGAATGGCCTACTCCTTTCTCGATGTTTCTGAGCAGTCTGTGGGAAAGCTCTGTAAATGTTGTCACAAGCTCTCAGATGTTAGGGAGGAGGTCTCTACAGGGTGTACAGGGCTGTGTTTCCCATTCCCTTTTCTAATACCGAGGCTGGGGCTGGGTGTTCTGTCTGGCTTTATCCTTTGAGACCTCAGAACAGTTTGATACAATTAAGTGTCTTGCTTGGCCGATTCGGAGACCATTGAAGAGTGCATCACATGTCTGCGTGTCTGGAGTCACTTTTTGGCCAGGCTAGGACAGTACGGGAGATTCAATTCCTGAAAGTACATTGCGGAAGGACAACTACTGACACCAGATTTTACATCTCGATATTTTATTAATTGTTTTTAATTCCACCAGCTGCCAGAAAATTATCCTGGTTTTGATTAGTAATCCAGTGACATTTCCACAACAGTACCATCTCCACATGGGGACCTATCAGAAACCACATTCAGCAGGCTATTTCTGTGCTGGTGGACAGCTCTGTCAAAAATAATTCCTATCAATTTGACTGTCTTGATGGAACTGAGGGAGTTGTAATTGGTCTGATTGTAATAATTCTCCTCTTAGGGGATGGGACATAGCTGAGCAATTATCCACATTGCCAGGGAGATGTCAAAGTTGGAGCTAGAATGCAACAGCTTCCCCAGGAATACGGTTTGTTGTGCAGCACAAGTCTTCGGTCCTGTTGCAGGAATGGTGTCAGGGCCCATTGCCTTTGTCGTATCTGCTGTGTTCAGCTGTTTCTTCATGGCACGTGCAGCAAATCAAATTCATTGTAGACAGATATCTATGATTTTGTGAGCATCATCATAAATGTGAGGTGAATCATCCAGACAACATTTCTGGCTGAGGATGATGCAAACACTACATCCTTCTCTTTTACACTGATGTACAGAGTTGTTCCATTATTTAAGATGGGGGTATTTCTGTAGCTCCCTCCTCCAGTGAGCTGTTTAACCTTCTTTTACCATTTATGACTGGATGTGGCAGGACTGTTGGTCTTTGAATCATTTCGACCTCTCTACCAGATGTCAATCCTGCTGTTTGGAATATAAGCAGTTAAGTGCTGTAGCTTAAATGGATTGTCAACAGGTTTAAGTACACATGGTTCTGATCCTGGAATACTCACCCACACTCGTCACTGAATGATAGATCAGTTCGATGATAATGGTAGACTGAGGGATGATCCCGAGCAAAAGATTACATGTTGCGTTTGAAAACAATTCTGCTCCTGCTGCTGCTGTGGTCTAGAGAACCACATGAATATCCAGTTTTAAGCTGCATTATCTGCAACACAGTTCTACTGCCTGTCTCCCAAATTCACATTGAGACCCATTCACCTATCACCACTACACTCCGTGACCTACTCTAGTTTCTGATGTGGTAACACTTCAATTTTGATATTCTCATTCTTCTGATGGTGTCAAACCCCTAATTTTTCACATTCCTTAAAACTCTTCCACATATTCACCTGAATCTTTTCCTCTCCAGTAGTGCCATCTTCTGTGTTTAATGTGAATGTGTTTCCTTCTATCTCTCTCCCTGACCACGACTGACAGTTGTGTAATGTCGGTGATTCCAGCCTTATGCTGTTTCAGAACCAATGAATTTGTGCACCTTGCGTTATTGTTCATTTCCCGGTGTATGACGCTCTATGTTGCACAGGGCGTTTGAGGACGTTTGACAGAAATTGCTGGAGAAACAAAGTAGATCTGGCAACATCTGTGGAGGGTAAGCAGAGTTAGTCTTTCAGATCCTGTGAAGCTTCTTCAAAACTCCCAACTTCTCCAAGAATTTGTATTTGTGTTTCAGATTTCGAGTATCCACAGTTCTTTTTATATTGAAAATAGTTTCTTGTCCTTGTTCATTTCTGGATAAATTCAGCAGGTATCTGCAGAGACAGAGAAACAGAGTTCAAGTTTCAAGTCCAGCGTGATTCTTCTTCAGAACTGAAACGGATTAGAAAATGGGCTTTTAATACTTTGTCAGAGGTGAAGAAGGGATAATTGGAAATGGAGAGTGTGGAGGCGGAGTGCAAAAGACAAATGGGCTTTTAGTTGTGGTGAAAGAGAAACCGATGTAAAATGGGTGTTAAATACTTTGTGAATGGGGGAAATGGGTTCTCTTAGTTGAGTGCAAGGTAAACAAGACACAGACAAAACAAGGTCATAGAGGAACTGGGAGGGAGATTGTATGAAAAATGGAGAACATCCATAATGGGGTAAGGCGGCGAAGTTATGAAATTGAATATTAACCCCTACAGGCTGTAACATACTAAAGCATAAAGCGAGGTGCTACTCGAGCTTGGGTTGTGCTTGATTGGAACATTGCAGCAGCCCAGCACTGAAATGATAGCATGAGAGCAAGGTAGGTTATTGTAATGAGAAACAATGAGAAGGTCAGGGCTATTCCTACAGAGAGAGTGGGAGTGTTCCTCAACGCAGTCTCTGTTTGGTTTTGGAGAAAGTGAGGGCTATGGATGCTGGAGATCAGAGTAAAAATGTGTGGTGCTAGAAATGCACAGCAGGTCAGGCAGCATCTGAGGAGTAGGAGAATCGAAGTTTCGGGCATAGGCCCTTTGTCAGGAATGTGGCTGAGAGATAAAGGAGAGGAGTGTGCGTCTTGGCAAAGGGAGCTAGGAAGGTGATTGGTAGATGCAGATGGAGGGGTGACGGTGATATTTCAGAGCAGAGGGATGGGAAGGAAAATGGATTGGCAGGACAGCCCTAGAGGCCAGTGCTGAGTTGGTAGGTTGGATCTGGGATAAGTTTGGAAGAAGGGAGATTAGGAAACTAGTGAAACTGACATAGATGCCATGTGGTTGGACGGTCCAAAGGAGGAAGATGAAGTGTTCTCCTTTAGACGTCAGGTGGCTTGAAATTTCAGGTGGAGGAGGCCCAGGACCTTGGCCGAGTGGGAGGGCGAGTTGAAGTTTTCAGCCACAGGGCAGTGGGGTTGTTGGGTCCGTGTGCCCAAGGAATGTTCCCTGAATGATTCCATAAGTGGCTGTCCATTCTTCCTAAAGTAGAAGAGTCTCACCCCCCATAACTAAACTACCATCTCCCAGAATATTACTTCCTTAACATTTCAGTGGATCTCCAATCCATAGCCAGCACTCTCATAGTCCCAGAACACTGCACCACCCGTTTCTACCTCCTACCGAAAATTCAGAAATCTGACTATTCCGTTTGACCCACAGTCTCCGGCTGCTCCTGCCACTCTGAATGTATCTCCTCAAACCTTGACATTGTCCTGTCCCCATTTGTCTAGGAACTCCCCACAGGCATTCGGCACACCAACCTTGCCTCCACCTCCTCCATGACTTGCGTTTCACTGCACCCAACGCCTCATCTTCACCATGGACATCCAATCCCTGTACATGTCCATCCGCCATGATGAAGACCTCCAAGCCCTCCATTTCATCCTCTCTGGCTAATCCAATCGGTATGCCTCCACCAGCAAACAAATTCGACTGGCTGAACTGATCCTCACCCTCAACAACTTCTGCTTCAAAATTTTCCCATTCCTCCAAACTAATGGGTAGCCATCGGCACCCGCATAGGCTCCAGCTTTACCTACCTCTTCGTTGGGTACGTGGAACAGTCTATCTTCTGCAGCTACACTGGCACCACTCGTCACTTGTTCCTCCGGTATATTGATGAATGTATCGACGCCGCCTCCTGCTCCCACAAGGAGCTGAACAGTTCATCAACTTCATGAACACCTTCCACCCCAACCTCAAGTTCACCTGGACCATCTTGGTACCTCCCTCCCCTTCCTGGATGACTCTAATTCCATTTCCGGTGACAGACTCAATACGGACACTTACTACAAACCCACTGACCACTGCACGTGAAAAATACAAAAAAAAAGAAAAATAATGGAGTTTAATGTGGGCAAGTGTGAGGTGATACACTTTGGACGGAGTAATCGGAATGCAAAGTACTGAGCTAATGGTGAGATTCTTGGGAGTGCAGATGAGCAGAGAGATCTCGGTGTTCATGTACACAGATCCCTGAAAGTTGCCACCCAGATTGACAGGGTTGTTAAGAAGGCACACAGTGTTTTGGCCTTTATTAATAGAGGGATTGAGTTCCAGAACCAGGAGGTTATGCTGCAGCTGTACAAAGCTCTGGTACGGCCACACTTGGAGTATTGTGTACAGTTCTTGCCATCACATTATAAGAAGGATGTGGAAGCTTTGCAAAGGGTGCAGAGGAGATTTTCTCAGATGTTGCCTGGTATGGAAGGAATATCTTACAAGGAAAGGTTGAGGGCCTTGAGGCTGTTCTAGTTAGAGAGAGGAAAGTTGAGAGGTGACTTAATAGAGACATACAAGATAATCAGAGGGTTAGATGGGGTGGACAGGGAGAGCCTTTTGCCAAGCATGGGAAGGCCAAACACGAGGGGACACAACTTTAAAGTGAGGGGAGATAGGTATAAGGCAGATGTCAGAAGTAAAAAGTGAGGTCTGCAGATGCTGGAGATCAGAGCTGAAAATGTGTTGCTGGAAAAGCGCAGCAGGTCAGGCAGCATCCAAGGAACAGGAAATTCGACGTTTCGGGCATAAGCCCTTCATCAGGAATGAGGAAAGTGTGTCCAGCAGGCTAAGATAAAAGGTAGGGAGGAGGGACTTGGGGGAGGGGCGATGGAGATGTGATAGGTGGAAGGAGGTCAAGGTGAGGATGATAGGCCGGAGTGGGGTGGGGGCGGAGAGGTCAGGAAAAGATTGCAGGTTAGGAGAGCGGTGCTGAGTTCGAGGGAATCGACTGAGGCAAGGTGGGGGGAGGGGAAATGAGGAACCTGGAGAAATCTGAATTCATCCCTTGTGGTTGGAGGGTTCCTAAGCGGAAGATGAGGCGCTCTTCCTCCAACCGTCGTGTTGTTACGTTCTGGCGAGGGAGGAGTCCTAGGACCTGCATGTCCTCGGTGGAGTGGGAGGGAGAGTTAAAGTGTTGAGCCACGGGGTGGTTGGGTTGGTTGGTCCGGGCGTCCCAGAGGTGTTCCCTGAAGCGTTCCGCAAGTAGAGGAGGCCACATCGGGTGCAGCGGATGCAATAGATGATGTGTGTGGAGGTGCAGGTAAATTTGTGGCGGATAAGGAAGGATCTCTTGGGGTCTTGGAGGGAAGTGAGGGAGGAGGTGTGGGCGCAAGTTTTGCATTTCTTGCGGTTGCAGGGGAAGGTGCCGGGAATGGAGGTTGGGTTGGTGGGAGGTGTGGACCTGACGAGGGAGTCATGGAGGGAGTGGTCTTTTCAGAACACTGATAGGGGAGGGCCGGGAAATATATTCCTGGTGGTGGGGTCCGTTTGGAGGTGGCGGAAATTACGGCAGTTGATACGCTGTATACGGAGGTTGGTGGGGTGGTAGGTGAGAACCAGTGGGGTTCTGTCCTGGTGGCGGTTGGAGGGGCGGGTCTCAAGGGTGGAGGAGCGGGAAGTGGAGGAGATGCGGTGGAGGGCATCGTCGATCACGTCTGGGGGGAATCTGCGGTCCTTGAAGAAGGAGGCCACATGGGCTGTACGGCATTGGAACTGGTCCTCCTGGGAGCAGATGCGGAGACGAAGGAATTGGGAATATGGGATGGCGTTTTTACAGGGGGCAGGGTGGGAGGAGATGTAGTCTAGGTAGCTGTGGGAGTCAGTCGGTTTATCGTAGATGACTGTGTTGATTTGGTCGCCCGAGATCGAAATGGAAAGATCTAGGAAGGGGAGGGAGGAGTCTGAGACGGTCCAGGTGAATTTGATGTTGGGGTGGAAGGTGTTGGCAAAGTGGATGAACTGTTCAACCTCCTCGTGGGAGAGGTAGTTTCTTTAGTCAGAGAGTAGTGAGGGTATGGAAGGCTTTCCCTGAACGATAGTAGATTCATCAAGTTTCAGTGCCTTTATGTCGTCATTGGACAGGCATAAGGACGTACATGGAATAGTGTAGGTGGGATGGGTTTCAGATTAGTATGACAGGGCGGCGCAACATCGAGGGCTGAAGGGCCTGTACTGCGCTGTAATGTTCTATGTTCTATGTAAAATGTTCTATGCTGCTACCTGAACGACAGCCCCTCCCACCCACCCCCTGTGTAAAACCGCTATCGCTTATTCCCAATTCCTCTGTCTCCACTGTATCTGTTCCCAGGAGGAGGAATTCCACTCCAGAACAACCCAGATAATCTTCTAATTCAAAGGCTGCAATTTCCCCTCCCAGGAGGTCAACAATGCCCTCCAGCCCATCTCCTCCATTTCCTCCACCTCTGCCCTTGAACCCCACCCTCCAATCACAACAAGGACCGAACCTCCTGGTCCTCACCTTCCATTCTACCAACCTCCGGATACAATGCTTTGTCCAACATTTCCACCACCTACAAACAGATCCCACCTCTTGGAATAAATTTACCTCCCACCCCATCTGCATTTCTGAGAGACCATTCCCTTCATGATTCAGTATTAGTTCCATGCCCTCCACAAACGCACCCTGCTCTCCCAGCACCTTCCCCTGCCACTGCAAGAGGTGTAAAACCTGCGCACCCACCTCCAGCCAAGGCCCCAAAGGATCCTTCCATATACAGCAGAGCTTATCCTGCACGTCCAAGCACCTCAGATTTTGTGTTTGTTGCTCTCAATGTGGTGTCCTCCACACTGGGGAGAAGGGATACTTACTTCCAGAACATTTCAGGGAACACCTCTGGGACACAAGCACTAAACAACCCCATGTCCGTCTACTTCAAATCCTCCTCCTCCTGCAGCAGGGACATCCATGTCCTCTTTCGCCATACCCTAGCCACTCAACACATGGAGTAAGAATGTCTCATCTTCTGCCTTGGGACCCTACAAGCACACGGCATCAATGTGGATTTCACCAGTTCCCTTATTTCCCCATCCCCAACTTTATCCATGAACCAATCTTCCAACTCGGCATCTCCTTCTTGAACTGTCAGACCTGTCCATCTTCCTTCCCACCTAAGCACTCCACACTCTGCTCTGACCAATCAGCAATCACCTACAAGCTGCATCTACCTATGGCCTTCCAACTACCTTCGCCTCAGTCCTCGCCTCTCTCATTGATCTCTCAGTCCCCTAGCTGCCCCCACCCACGACGACAAATGTCTTCTTGCTCCTCGATGCTGCCTCATTTGCTGTGCTTTTCCTGTACCACACTTGCTCACTCATTTTGATCTCCACAAAGGTGAAGGAGCCTGCATTGTGAGCAGCAGTGACAGGAGACTGGACTGAATGAGTGCAAGTGAAATGCTGCTTCAGCTGGAAGATAGAATCGCAAAGTCTTTCAGAACTGAGACAGGCCCTTTGGCCCAAACTGATCCATGCCGGCCAAAGTATCCGTCCTTGCTAACCCTATTTTCCTGCACGTTGCCCATATCCTTCTAATCCTTTCCTAGCCACGTATTTATCCAAATGCAATCTAAATGCTGTTACTGTACCTGTCTCAATCTCTTCTGCTGGCAACTCAAACCATATCTGTACCATCCTCTTTATAAAAATGTTGCCCCTCAGGTTCCTTTTTATTCATTGCCATTTAATCTTAAACTGTTGCCCTCTAGTCCTCAATTCCCCAACCCTCGGACAAATACTGAGTGCATTCACACTATCCATATCCCTCATGGTCACATTCGCCAAAATAAGATCCTCCCCCCTTCTCAGTCTCCTATGCTCTAAATAAGTCTTAGCTTGTCCAACTTGCCCCTATATCTCAAATCATTGAGTCCTGGTAACATTCTTGTTAATTCCTTCTGCACCATTTCCAGTTGAATACCATCTTTCCTATAGCAAAGTAAACAAACCTGAACACCAAACTCCAAGTGCAGCCTCGCCAAGATCCTCTACAACTGCAACAAAACTTCCCAACTTTCATACTCAAGGCCCTGATTGATGATGAAGGCCAGTGTGCCAAAAGCCTTCCACACCACTGTGTTTACCTGTGACTCCACTTTCAGAGAACCATGCATCTGAACTCCAAGGTCCTTCTGTTCAACTACTCTTTTAAGGTCCTACTTTGACTTGACTTTCCAAAATGCAAGACCTCACACTTACCTGTATTAAACTCCATTTGCCATTTCTAGACCCACTTCCCCAGCTGGTCATGGTCCTGCTGCAACTTCTGATAACCTTCCTCAGTATCTATAATGCTGCCTAAATTATTGTCATCTGTAAACTTCCTTAACATGCCTTGTATATTCTCATGCACATTATTGATTATAGATAACAAACAGTAATGGGGCCACCAACGAACCTCCGGTCCGAGAGAATTCTTCCACTATTACCCTCCGCTCACTACCATCAATCCAATTGGGTATGCAATTTGCCAGCACACCGTGGATTCTGTGTGATCTCACCTTTGAGAGCAGCCTATTGTGTGGAACCGTGTCAAAGACTTTACTAAAATCTATACAGACGATGTCTACTGCCCTGCACTCATCATCCTTCTTGGTATATAAGGTATGCGTTGTGTTGCTGAGAATTATGGAATGAATCCACAATCTTTTCATATATCCAGCTTTGCTTTTTCTTCGATGTAGACTACATGTTAATTGTTGAGATCTCCGGAGCAACAGCTTTAATTATGCTTTTCCGACATGGGTTTAGTTTATTTAGTCACCAGCTGTTCTCCATGTCCTAACGACAGTCTGGGAAAAAATCTGCTTGTCATGCCTATCTGCTTCAAACTGATTTGTTTGTTTGAACCACACTTGCAAGTGTTCTTTTTGCAATAGCATGTGTAAATTTAACCCTTCTTATGCTGCAACTTAATCACACAACTTTCAATATATTCCACAACTTTCTTGCTTTTATACTCAAGATATCTACTCATAAACACAAGGATCCACTAGGCTGTGTTACCAACAGTTTCAGCTTGTCTGGTCACATATAATTTCCTGTCTTCTGCATCTCTCTCTCCTTAAACAGAACAACTATATTTGCCAGTCCCCTGGGACCCTCCCTGACTCCAATGATTCCTGAAAGATCAAAAGCAATGTTTCCATAATCTCCTGTACTATCACGTGAGAACTATAGGGTGCAGTTCATCAGATCTGGTAGATTTATTCACATTCAGACCTTTCAGCTTCCCCAGCACCTTCTTGTTCGTGGTGGTCACTACACTCACTTCTCCCCCTTGACTGTCACACACTCCAAACTCTCACCTTTGCAACGTGTAGCTCTATGTTCCCTCCGCTCGAAACCCAACCTCAACATCAAAGCAGTGGACAAGCGGGAGGGTTGCAGTGGTAGACTGGCACACCAAACTTTACTTCACTGAGCACAAGCACCAACTTGTGGACACCTCCTCCTACTGGCCACTAAACAACCTCACTTCCCATCACCAAACTATCATCTCCCAGACCATTTACTACCTCATCACCTCAAGGAACGCCCATTCACAACCTCCAACCTCATAGTCTTGGAAACCCGCACTGGCTGGTTCTACCTCTGACCCACAATTCAAAAACTCACAATTCTCTGCCTGCTCCTGCCTATTGAACTTAGTCTTGTCCTTCACACCATCTTGTCCCCCTTGGTCCAGGATCTCCCAACATACATTCAGGGCATCACTCACACCCACCGCCTCCAAGACGTTCTATTCCCCACTTCCCAAAGCCTTATCCAGTCTCTGTACACATCTATCTGCCATGACAAAGGCCTCCAAGCCCTGCACTCTTCCCTGTTATGTATCTAAAAACCTACTGCAATCGTCTTTTATATTATTAAGAAGCTAACTGTCATACTACATCTTCTCCTCCTTATTGCTTTTACGAGCTATCTTCCACTGGTATTTAAAGGCTTCATAATCTGTTGGATTCCCAATAATCTTCACTGCCCGGTATGCTTATTCCTTTGCTTTTAGGCTGCCACTGACTTCACTGTTGCATTGTCCTCCCCGAGGATGGCTGTTGTTCCTTGGGATGGGTTTTAGCTTTGCCTCCGAGTTATCCTGGAAACACTTGACTTTGCTGCTTCTGTTGTCTTCTGTGCTTGGTTCCCCTCCCAACCAGCTCCTCCCTCATATCATTGTAGTGACATTATTCCATTACAATCAAGTCACATGCAAAGGTAAGCCATAGATCTCAACTGAAAAGGGGGGTTGGAGGTTTGAGAGATGGGGCACAGAGAACTGTTGGAAGGTTTATTAACAAAATATAAAGACAAAGAGAGAGAATGTGGATGAGGAAAGAATTAGATGTACTTTCTTATTTCTTTTGGCAATTTGTATGTGCTGTGGTCTCTTATACAGAGTATGTAAATCGGAATAATATGTTCGCATTCGAGGTTGGATGGCAGAACTTTTATCTCCAATGACATAACAGGCACTAGCTGTTGACAGAACCCAGCAGAACAATGTATTTATTTCCCGTTAGAAAGCGGACAAAATAAAATAAGGTGGGATACTAGAAGCAGGCATTTATGACACGCTTACTGATAAGACTGACCAACTGGGGTGGGGGGTGGCGGGGGTGCGGGTGGGGAGCGTTGAAAGAAGGGGATGGGACACCTCAGGTGAGGATCGAAGGATGTTTGATACATCTTGTACATCACATTCACTGCTATGCTAACTGTAGCTCCATTGTTAATTCTTGGGTCTTGTCCATGAATGAACATTCTTATCCATCTGCACCCATTGATTACTCCGTGTAGATGAAGTCATTTCTCTGAATCCAATTCAAATTATCCTGTTTTGTTGACATTGTAACTCATCATTAAGTATTCCAGATCCATTCAGTTTCTTTCCCTGTGTTTTACTCTACTCCATCTATTATTCCGCCTATTTAAAAAAAAAGAATGTTGGTGGCTGGGAGTCTCCACAGTCGCTATCTGCTATTCTTTTGTTTTTAAGCAGTGACACATACATTCTATCTCTGAGCATTCAATCCATTGAAGATGGTCAATAAGACTAATAGCAGGCAATGTCAAATCCCACCCAGAGCAGCTATTGTTTCATTAAAAGTATTGTAGTGAAAGGGGGTAATTGAAGCTGTTTGTTTAGTGACTGTGATTGATGTCAGTCTCCGTGGATCCTTACTGTGTAACTGGAGAGTTTCTCTCTTTTATTAACAAGGAGCTTCTTTCAATGTTTATTCAATAGCATCAGCAACAGTATCATCCTCAACACGACTGGGATCAGCAGCTCCAGAGAGAGGGGAAAGAGAAATCAGAATCAGAGAACATTAGACTGGAATGTTACAACAATTGATCAGAATCTGAGAACAATAGTCAGGAATGTTCCAACAATGGATAGGAATTTATCCGATGGTCTTACTGGGTTACTAAGGAGTGGATATTGTTAACATTGAGAGTACAATGTGTACTGATGATTATTCAGGCTTGTTACTACCTCTTACTCGCAGTTGCTGGTGTCCCTGGTAAATCTACGTCTCTCTACATATTACTTATATGAACAAATAACAAAGAACAAAGAAAATTACAGCCCAGGAACAGGCCTTTCAGCTCTCCAATCCTGCGTTGATCCAAATCCTCTATCTATACCTGTTATGTATTTTCTAAGTGTTTGTAACTCTTTGCTCTCTGTCCATTCATGTATCAGTCTAGGTACATCTTAAATGATGCTATTGTGTGCACCTCTACCTCCTCTGCTGGCAACGCGTTCCAGGCACCCATCACACTCTACATGAAGAACGTTCCTCGAATATCTCCCTTAAAAGTTTGCCCTCTCACTTTGACCTCGTGACTCCTACCAATTTAGTGCTCCACTGTGGGGAAAAAAATCCTCTCGCTATCCATCCTTTGTATACCTGTCATGATTCTGTAGACATCCATCAGGTCCACCCTGAACCTGCGTCTTTCTAATCAAAGTTAATCCTACTCAACACTTTCCATAGCTAGTGCCCTCCATACCTGGCAACACCCTACTGAATCTCCTCAGCAACCTGTCCAAAACATCTACATCCTTTTGGTAAAGTGGCAACCAGAAATGTACACAGTATTCTAAATGTGGCCAAACCAAAGTCTTATACAACTGTAACATGACCTGCCAACTCTTGTACTCAATGTCCCTTCCAATGAAGGAAAGCATGTTGTATGCTTCCTTGACCACACTACTGACCTGCGTTGCTACCCTCAGGGAACAATGAACCTGAACACCCTGATCTCTCTCTACATCAATTTTTCCTAGGACTTTACCATTTACTGTATAGCTCACTTTTGAATTGGATCTTCCAAAATGCATCACCTCGCATTTGCCCAGATTAAACGCCATCTGCCATTTCTCTGTCCAACTCTCCAATCTGTCTATATTCTGCTGTATTCTCTGAGAATCACTATGAACACCATCATTATTTCAGTCACCTATATTTGGCAAATAAATATTGTATTCATTTCCAATCACAAATTCCACTCCTATTCCATGAATTTACTACCCTTCATTGTTCATAATCTGCTCATAACCACAGTGGCCAATTTTGTCTTGTATCAACAAACCTGTCAACTACCACCTCCATAATATCCCATGTCTTCAGTCCTGCCTTAATACTGTTTCTGAATAAGCTGTCATCCATATCTCCCTGATTGCGATTCTCTTCTGGCTTCTCTTCCGGTTAGAAATAGTTTCATTGAAAACCAGTGATGGTTTCATTGAACTGTTTTGGTTCTAGAGCTTTCTGAGCAGGAGTAGGTGCCATGTCCATCATCTCCCAACTGCAGTGCTCCGATGTGTTCACTCAGTGTCAGAGGCCACCTCTGCCCTCCCGTGGAGGGAAATACAATCGTTCTGTCCCCACACAAAAAAAAAGATACAGAAAATCGTCCAGAAATGTTAGGGCACAGGAGAACTGGTGAAAATGAGAAAGTGTGAGATTAGAATTAATAAAGAGAAGTTACTTATAAAATTAATTGAATTGAAGGTTGATAAGTTGCTGCACCAGGTGAGCCCCATCACAGAGTGTTCAGGAAGCTGACAATAGAGCCCGTGAAAGAATTATAGAGTCAGACAGCAAGGAAACAGACTCTTTGGTCCAACGAGTCCATTCTGACCATAATCCCAAATTAACCCAGTCCCACCTGCCTGCGCCTGAACAATATCCCACTGAACCTTTCCTATCCACGTCTTTTTGTAACTTCAAGAAAGGATGATTGAATATTCTTCAATATTCATTGTGCTCTGAAAATTCTAATTCCTGCTCACTGGAAAGTAGCTTCTGTGACCCTAAATATTTAAAATGGGAAGGGGAAGAATAACAAAAAAAAAATCACGGACGTTTGGACAACTTGTCAATGCTGAGGAAAACCTTTGAATCTTTTGTAAGGAATGTTATAACTAGACACTTGAGGAATCATGACCTGTCTTGGCAGAATCAGATTTGATTGAGGAAAGGGAATTCATCTTTGAGAAACGTGTAGAGTTTGTGTTAGTTGAAGCATTAACAAATGAGAACCAGTGGGAGCGCTGTGTTAGATTTTGCAGAATACTTTTGACATGGTTGTTGACAGATGCATGAAAGTCAATTAGTAAGTGGATTGATCATTTGTTATTGGAGACAATATGGAGAGCAGCAGTCTTTTCTGTACTGAAGGCTGTAACAGTGTTTGAATTCCAGCAAATTGCAAAGCAGACAAATGATTGGATGTGGAAACAAATGGCATACATCTCATTTTGCATTGACTAAGTGGTGTGATATTGGGCGGGGTTGTTGTTCAAAGGACCTGCATTTCCTTTATCATGATTCATCAGAATAATACATACTTAGGTTGAAGAAATGGGCGTATTAAATGTGATGTTACCCTTCATTGCAAGATGATTCAAATATGTCAGTAAAACCAACTTCCTGCAATTGTAGAGACATACTGAGAGAATATTTCGGCTCTGTGTACAGATTTGAACTCATTTGTAAGGAATTATCTCATGACCACAGACACTGATGGTGGTACCATGGGGAGAGACTGAAGAAACTGAGTGTTTAATCTGTAGAACTGTGAGATGGTTACACTGAAACCTGAGGGTTGGCGATGATCACTTATTACCAAAAGAAACATTGATAGCCTCAGAAATACTACACTTTACCTAGAGTTAATTGATTTATTGCAATGTGCACAAAAGTACAGTGAAAAGCTTTGTTTGCAACCAATACAGGCAGATTCCAGTAAACAGTGACATGCAGATCATAGGATGAAATAAATTGTGGATAGAGTAAGGCAGACAGATTATGTGTCCCAGATAAGAACAACGTGAACAAGATCAACATTTGAAGTCAGAGAGTGCATTCATCAAACTAATGGGGTTTTCCTACTCGGTTATGTGCCGCTGTATAACCCTGCAGTGACTGAGAGCGAGGCACAGGCTCTGAATGAGCCCTCTCCACGTTAATGTGCAGTCGGTGTGTGACCCAACTCTGAATGTCACGTTGTTCACAAACCCCAAGAGCAGCCACAACATCTTTCTTCTAAAACAGTTAGCCATTCCAACCAGGTTCTGACCTGCGTAGAGAACATGAGTCTGTCTTAGATTAGATTAGACTTACAGTGTGGAAACAGGCCCTTCAGCCCAACAAGTCCACACCGACCCGCCGAAGCACAACCCACCCATACCCCTACATTTACCCCTTACCTAACACTACGGGCAATTTAGCTTGGCCAATTCACCTGACCCGCACATCTTTGGACTGTGGGAGGAAACCGGAGCACCCGGAGGAAACCCACGCAGACACGGGGAGAACGTGCAAACTCCACACAGTCAGTCGCCTGAGTCGGGAATTGAACCCGGGTCTACAGGTGCTGTGAGGCAGCAGTGCTAACCACTGTGCCACCGTGCCGCCCACTCAGAGTTGGAAGATGCATCCGTGAGACTTCAAAAAAGAAGTTTATCTTCCATCTTCACTGCGAGAAAACCAGGTTAAAGACCCATCTGTGTACCATGTGCAATGAGCCACGAGCAACAATGTTTGTCATTTGAACATGAATTACATTCTGTTCCTGTACAAGTGAATTGAGGGGGAGAATGGCCTCCTCCTGTTCCAGTGTAAGTGACTCAAGGGGCTGAATGGCCTCTTCCTGTTCCTGTGTAAGTGACTCAAGGGGCTGAATGGCCTCCTCCTGTTCCAGTGTAAGTGACTCAAGGGGCTGAATGGCCTCCTCCTGTTCCTGAGTAACTGACTCAAGGGGCTGAGTGGACTCCTCCTGTTCCTGTGTGAGCGACTGAAGGGATTAAATGGCCTCCCACCTGTTCTTGTGCAAGTGACTCAATGGGGCTGAATGGCCTCCACCTGCCCGTCTGTAAGTTAGTTGAGGGGCTAAATGGCCTCCTCCTGTTTCTGTGTAAGCAACTCAAGGGGCTGAGTGGCCTCCTCCTGTTCATGCATAAGTGACTCAAGGGGCTGAATGCCTTCATCCTGTTCCTGTGTAAGTGTTTCAATGGGCTGAATGCCCTCATCCTGTTCCTGTGTAAGTGAGTAAAGGTGCTGAATGGTCTCCTCATGTTCTTGTGTAAGTGGGTCGAGGGGCTAAATGGCCTTCTCCTGCTCCTCTGTAAGTGACTCAAGAGGCTGAATTGCCTCTTCCTGTTCCTCTGTAATTGAGTTGTGGGGCTGCATAGCTTCTTCCTGTTCCTGTACAAGTGGGTGGAGGGGCTGAATGGCCTCCTCCTGTACCGATGTAAGTGAATCAAGCGGGTGAATGGCTTCCTCCTGTTCCACTGTAAGTGATTTGAGGGGCAGAATGGCCTTGTCCTGCTCATTCGTAAATGACTGAAGGGGTGAATGGACTCTTACTATTCATTTGTAAGTGTGTTGAGGGGCTGACTGGCTTCCTGCTGTTCCAGTGTAAGTGACTCAAGGGACTGAATTGCCTCCTCTTCTTCCTGCATAAGTGAGTTGAGGGGCTGAATGGCCTCCTCCTCTTCCCGTGTAAGTGACTCAAAGGGCTGAATGGCCTCATCCTGTCACTGCGTTAGTGTCTTAAGGGGCTTAATGGCCTCCTCCTGTTCCTGTCTAAGTGACGCAAGGGGCTGAATGGCCTCCTCCTGTTCCTGTCTAAGTGACGCAAGGGGCTGAATGACCTCCTCCTATTCCTGTGTAATGAGCCAAGGGACTGAATGGCCTCCTCGTGCACCTGTATAAGTGACTCAACGAACTGAATGGCCACCTCCTGTTCCTGTGTAAGTGACTCAAGGGACTGAGTGGCCTCCTCCTGCTCCTGTGTAAGTGAGGCAAGGCACTGTATGGCCTCCTGCTGTCATTGTGTAAGTTATACAACAGACTGAATGGCTTCCTCCTGTTCCTGTGTAATTGACTCAAGGCGCTGAATGGCCTCCTTCTGTTCCTGTGTCAGTGACTCAAGGGGCTGAATGGCCTCCTCCTGCTCCTGTGTCAGTGACTCAAGGGGCTGAATGGCCTCCTCCTGTCTCTTTTGAAAATGACTTGAGCGGATGAATGGTTTCTTCCTCATATGATTGGTAAGGGTCAAGGGCCTGATTGGGTACAAGTGGTTCCTGTTTAACAGCTTAAAGTGCTGCCTTGGATGATGAACCTGTAGCTTTAAGAGGTCATTTTGTCCGAGTTTCTATTAAGAGATGGTGATCTAGTTAGTTAAGACCACTTGAATAAACAGCTGGGGAGGTCTCGGGTTTATATTTATGCAGCCTGAATGGGTGTGGCCAGCTCTCAGATTAGGATGTCTGGGTTTTAGTTTCACAGTAGCGTCAGAAGCTCTTGGGGTGTCAAAAGAGTTGGAAGCTTCAGTAAATGTCTCCTGGCTGCTACTCTCTCTGAATTGTCTCTGGATGTTTTTTTACCTGTGAGAATCTGCATCTGAATGTGCCTTTTTGCCAAGTGGTTGTGTTTCTGGGATCTTATTCTATCGGTGCAGTTAATTAGTAATAGGTGCTGTATCTATTATTCAGTTAAGTTTTCCAATCATGTTAAGCTATTTTAAATTCCTCTTTCTTTGATTGTATTTTAATGACAGTGTTTAAATAAAATGTTTTGGATAACATTGTGTAGTTTGACTGGTCACATTGCACCTGGTCCAGTTACGTCACATTTGCCTTTAGAATAAGAAAATGTTTGGATCTAGGATACTGCTCTAAAATGATTTGAAGGCTCTGCTCTGTTCTATAACACTGCATTCCTTCTCTTCCTGTGTGATAAGCTGCACGGACTGAATGGGCTATCCCTCTTCCTATGCAGTAATATGATGGGCTGAATGGCTTTTTCATATTCTTGTAAAGTGAGCTTGAGATGCTGACTGAGCTCCTCCTTTCATGAATGTGCAGTGTCCAGCAGTACTCTTACATGAATGTTACCGACACTCTAACAGCACAGGTCTGTTGTCCAGGTTTTGCAGCGCATGGACAGACAGACTTGTTTAGGAGCTGAGGGCTGACACATTGTTCTGGACCTTGTGTGATCTTCAGTGACCATTTGCACTTCTGACCTTATGATGGGGAAAGGCATTGATGAAGCAGCTGAAGATGGTTGTACTGAGGGATGCTGCGCTGACAATCTCCTGAAGAGATGTCCTGGGCCTGACAGGATTATCGGCCACAGACCACAAACATCTTGCTCTGTGTTTCAAATTACTCGAACCAAAGGGCAGTTTACATTGATTTCCATTCAGTACAATTTTGTTCAGGTTCCTTGATGCTTTCCTTGATTAAATATTGCCTTGATATCAGGGCCAGTCACTGTCATCTGACCCCTTGTGTTCATCTTGTTTCCTCATATGAGGAGGTCATGGTTTTGGAGAAGGGAGTGTTTGCCTCAAACAGAGGGTAGTGGATGTCAGGGATTCTGTATTCCACAGGGTTTGGGAACTCGATCACTGAAAATATTTCAAAAGGACATAGACATATTTTGACCTGTCAGAGAGGTGAGGGCTATGAAGAATCGAGCATTAAAGACAATTTGGGACCAAAATAGATCAGACATGATCTTCGTGAAGGGCAGGGCAGACTTGGAGCAGGGGGTTGGGGGTGTGAATGACATGCTCCTGTTTCTGATGTTCTCACATTCTGTTATTGGAAAGTTAGTGGGTGTTATTTTCCTGGAAGGTCTGTTATTGAATGTTGCAGTCAGAGAGACCAGAGAACTTTCTGAGCTATCTCTGGGTGAAGTATGGGGGCTGTATTCACAGTGAATCTGGGTCTACAACATGACCAACAAATGAAGCACAAGTTGCAGCGAAGGGACTCTGTAAGTAGAGATGAGGATCCTCTTTCATACCCAGCCTGGGCTTTCCAATTACATTTTCCAAATCACCTCAAACCGTGTGGGACAGTCTTGAGGGACTGAATGGTCTCCTCTGTTCCTGTGCACCAGTTATAGCAGTAAGTATGCTCCAACTGCTCCCGTCTAGCAGGGTTGAGGGACTGAATAGAACACATGAACATGGGACTGAGGAGCAGGAGTGGGTCATTGGAGACTTTGAGCCTTCTCCACCAGGCACTAAGATTGTGGGTGATCAGGCTGTGGTCTCAGCCCCACTTTCCTGTCTGTGTCCCATTATCCGCGACTCACTTCTCTTTCAAATATTTAACTAACTCAGCTTTGAATCACTGTAAACAGAGAAGTATCATAAACTTCCGCAGAAGATAAATCCCACTCCAAAGGCCCTTTTAAATTTTTTCCTTATCCCTGTTATCAAGTCAAATAATCATACAGCATGGAAACAGATCCTTAAATCCAACCTCTCTATGCTAATGAGACATCCCAATCTGATCTCGTCCCATTTGCCAACATTCGGCTCCTATCCCTTCAAATCCTTCCTATAGTATGAATGTTCGGATGTCTTTTTAATATAGAATTGTATCAGCCTCCACCACTTCCTCTGGCAGGTCTTTCTGTACACGCACCACCCTCTGGGTGAACATTTTCCTCCTCAGTCTCTTTAAAACCTCTCCCCTCTCACCTCAAGCCTCATCAGTATCCTGTAGTTTAGGCTCCCCTATCCTGGGAAAAAGATCTTGGTTATTCACCCTATTCATGCCCTCATGATTTAGTAAACCTGTTACCAGTCAGCCTCTGACACTCTGAGGAAAGAAGCCCCAGTCTATTCAGCCTCCCCCTATAGCTCAAACCCTCCAAACCTGCAACATCTTTGCAAATCTTTTTCTACAACCTCTCAAGTTTAAATTAGATTAGGTTATTTACAGTATTGAAACAGCCCTTTGGCCCAACAAGTCCATACCGAACCTTTGAAGAGTAACCCACCCAGACCCATTGCCCATATTCTTCCCTGACTTTGGGCAATTTAGCATGACTAATTCACCTGACCTGCACATCTTTGGATTGGGGGAGGAAACCAGAGCACTTGGTGGAAACCCATGCAGATATGGGAGAATATCCAAGCTCCACACAGTCAGTTACCAAAGGCAGGTATCAAAGCTGGGTCCCTGGCACTGTGAGGCAGCATTGCTAACCACTGAGCCACCGGGCCGCAATATCCTTCCTTTAGCACAGAGAACAAAATTGTGTGCGGTATTCTAAAGTGCTCTCACCAATATCCTGTAAAGGTACAACATGACATCCCATCTCTTACACTGAATGTTGTGACCGATGAAGGCAAGTATGCCAGACCCTCTCAAGGGCACGGCGATTAATTGTATAAGTCCACCCTGATTTGCCTCACGAAAATGCAGATCCTCACAATTATCTAAATTAAACTCCATCGACTACTCCTTGGCCCATTGTCCATCTGATTAACATCTTGGTGTACTCTGAGGCAACATTCATCACTGTCCACCACACTTCTTATTGTGATATCATCTGTAAACTTATTAACTATGTCTCTTACGTTCACACATAAATCATTTATTTAAATGATGAAAAAGAGTGGACCCAGCACCAATCCTGTGGCACACCACTGGTCACAAGCCCTTAGTCTGAAAAGCAACCTCTCACCACCGCCCTCTGTCCTCTACCTTCAAGTTAATTTGTATTCAATTGGTTAGCTTCACTGGAACCCATATGACCTAACCATACGAATTTGTCTACAATGCAGAACCTTGTTGAGGGCTTAGCTGAAGTCTATATAGAAAATATCTACCACAATGTTGTCATCAATCTTCGTTGTCGCCTCTTCAAAAAACTCAAGTTAATGAGACACGGTTTCCCATGCAGTAAGCAACGCTGACAATCGTGAATCAATTCTTGCTTTACCAAATATGTGTAAATCCTATCCCTCAGAAACCCCTCCAATAACAAACCCATCACTGGCATCGGCTCACTGGTGTATAGTTCTCTGGCTTTTTGGGCCATGGTTCCTTGTTCAAGTTCCACTCCTCCACTGGTCACAGCAAATTTTAAACATAATCAGGTTGGTGAGCTTGGAGGTCATAGACGCCTCAGACTGGGTCAAGATCGGTGTTCGGAACAAGTCAGGCAGGTTTCTAAAATATCAAGTTTGTGATCGAAACAAAGTTACTCAAAGTATGGTGAAGTCTTGGATATAGAAAATATGGATATCAATATTTCCTTTTCTCAAAATATTGGCGTGTCCATGCACGCACACACACAAAAACACATCTGCACATGGTTGATGACAAATTGAAAAACACACTGTCTGCAGAGTGCAAATTTGGAAGAATAATTGTCCAAATATTAGTTGAGCTCACGACAAAAGGGAAAAGAAAAATAAATTGTTCTAAATATTGTTCAGCTGTTGAAGTTATCCTCCTCAAACAAGCAGTTGGCAAAGGGATCCAATGGGATTTAGAGTCATCGAGTCATAGCGATGTACAACATGGAAACAGGCCCATCGGTCCAACCCATCCATGCCAACCACGTATCTCAAACAATCTAGTCCCACCTGTCAGCACCTGGCCCATATCCCTCCAAGTCCTTCCTATACATATACCCATCCAAATGCTTCTTAAGTGTTGCAATTGTAACAGCCTCCACCACTTCCTCTGGCAGCTCAGTCCATACACATACCACCCTCTGTGTGAAAAAGTTGCCACTTAGGTCTCTTTTATAACTTTCTCCTCTCACCCGAAACCTATGCCCTCTAGTTATGGACTCCCCGACCCCAGGGAAAAGACTTTGCCTATTTTCCCTATCCATGCCCCACATAATTTTGTAAATCTCTATAAGGCCTCAGCCTCCGACGCTCCAGGGAAAACAGACTCAGCTGTTTCAGCCTCTCCCTATAGCTCAAATCCTGCAACCCTGGCAACATCCTTGTAAATCTTTTCTGAGCCCTTTCAAGGTTCACAACATCTTTCTGATAGGATTTGGTTGAATTTGCTTTGCTGCAGACAGTGGGAGATTCCAATGAATCCTCATCAGGAATCCTCCATGAGTGGTATAGATGACTGTTTGTTTTTAGCTCGCACACATTGTTGTGATGGGAAACAAGGAAAGAGAGAACGTTCCTTCTCTGGAAGTTTGCATTTTCTTCCTCTTTGAGTTGAATCACACAATAATGTTGGAGACCCCAAACTGGACCATATGAGGTCTCCTTGTACATTGTCCAAACTGTAATGTGTCATACTCCCTGCTCCATATGGGTGCATCGTTACTGTTGGCAGACACAGAGCCATTTCCTTCATAACACATTACCCCACTTAATTTGAAGATAATTTTATGTTTGTCCATGTAATTTTAATATAAAAATATCTGTGTTAAATATCTGTGTTAAAACAAATGCATCTCATTCTTACATTACTTCCCCACGTCCATTCTCCCATATAAGATGAAATATACATCAAGTATTCACCAGTTACACTCTCCTCAAGATCTTAAATGATCAATAAGAACATCTCTCATTCTCTGACCTAAATTGTCACTCATTCATAACATCATGCCTTCAGATATGGTCTCAACAATGTCACATGAAGATGCAATAAAACATCCTTAAAATCATACCTGATACTCCTGGCAAAAAAAAATCATTCCATTCACCATCCAGATCAGTTGCTGCACTTTCAGACTGACTTGATGTGAGTCATGTACCAGGACACGCAAATTTCTCTGTACCACTGAGTTATGCATTCTCTCTTCATTTAATGAGTTTACTTTTGTTTTATCTTTCCCCAAAACAAAAACTTTGCATCACACACATTGTACTGTTTATTTGCTGAAGTATTACTCACTCCACTCCCTTGTCTGTATCACATTGCAGATGCTCTATCTCCTCTCGTAATCTTATTGAATGACTATCCAGGTGTATGAGCAAACTGAGCTCCAATCCATTCAGCTCCTTCATCCGAATCACTAATCTAGATTGTAAACTGTTGATGACCTCACACTGATTCCTTCCATTATTTACAGCTTTCCAGCCTGAAAATAAGTAATTACCTCGATTCTCTATTTCCTCTATATTTCCAGGGCTCCCCTGTTCCTGCACAACAGCCTAGAAAGGTTGTATGGCCTCCTCCTGTGCAGTATTGCCGGTTGACATGGTGTTTGTGAGCTCAGCAATACTCCATTAGGGCCATTCGTTTGTCAGATCAGCAGGTAGAGGTCGTACTGTCAATTATCCTGATCACTGAGAGTTTAAAAAATGAGCACAAAATATAGACTAACATTGAGGCAAATGCTACATAGTCAAAAATGCTGCCTTTCTGATGGAGCAATTAAATCTTGTCTGCTCTCTCAACCAGATGCTCAATTTCCCCCAGACATGTATTGAGGGGGAGGGGAGATTTCTTATTAGCATGATTAATATGTCTCATTTTAACAACATCACCAATACAGATATTCTTCATCATTAATTTCATTTTTGGCTGTTTGTGCTGTGTGGAAAAATTGTCAGTTACTACACGTTAAAATAAACAATTGTCTTGGAGGGGTGACCTTATAGAGGTTTATAAAATTCTGAGTGGCATGGATAGGTTAAATAGGCAAGGTTTTTCCCCTGGGTGGGGGAGACCAAATCTAGAATACGTAGGTTTAAGGTGAGAGGGTAAAGATTTAAAAGGGACCTTAGGGGGAACTTTTTCACACAGAGGGTGATGCATGCATGGAATGACCTTTCCAATGAAGTGGTGGAGGTTGACACAATTACAGCAGTTAAAAGGCAACTGGAGATTTATATGGAAAGGCATGGTTTTGAGGAGCATGGTACAGATGCTGGCAAATGAGACTAGGATGATTTCAGGATTTTGGATGGCATGGATGAGTTAGATCGAAGGGTCTGCTCCTGTGCTGTATATCTGTATGACTCTGTGACTGAATACTTCACTCTATTCCTATGTAACTCCTTAGAGGGACAGAATCATCTTCTCCTGACTCATTGCAGCAATCCTGAGTGGCAGAATGGAATCTTCCTTATCCTCCATAACTGCCTTGAGGGGTGAATTGAGAGAACACCAAATGGGTTGGAAGTATCAGATGCCCATTCAGCCCCTCCAGCCAGCTGCTAACTTTAGAAACATCGTGGTTGGTCTGTTTGTGGATGAGCATCCCTTTCCTGTAACATTGATTCTCCTGTTTATTCAAGTCAAGTTCAGCCTTGAATATCTTTAATGACCCAGTCTTCCATTTTCCCTGGGGATGAGAACACCAGTCAACACAACACTAAGGCGAAAGGAACATCCTTATCTGAGTCTTAAATGGTGGATCCTGAAATTTAAATTATGTTAACCTCACATCAAGTCACCTCCTCTTTTGAGAAATGAGGACACATCAAATAGGAACAGACAAAGACCATTTTGCCCTCAAACCTATCCCACATTCCCGTTGACTCTGTTCAGTAAAGTATTTATCAGACTCAGCCTTCACTGCACTCTTGGGTAGACATTTCCGATACAAGAAACAATAAAGAGTGCTAAATTGGAGCAGAACTAGGGCATCAAATCTGATCCACTGTTCGATCATGGCTGACAGCTTTCTCAACACAATTCTCCTGCGTTCTCACTTTAACCTTGATCTTTTTATTTATCAAAATACATCTCTCTGTCTTAAAGACAGAACATTGCATCTGAATGTATGTGTGTTTCTGCTTAATGACAGGAGATGGGGGGGGTTTGAGGAAGGTTATCTTTTGGACTGGAGCCCTGTGACCAGGGATGTTACACAGGGACTGGTACTGGATCCACTTTCTGTTGTCGTTTATATTAATAATGTAGATGAGAATTATAGAAGGCATTGTTAGCAAGTTTATGGATGACACCAAGATTAGTTGTACAGTGGAGAGTGAAGAAGGCTATATAAGATTAGGAAGACATCTTGATCAATTGGATCAAAGAATCATAGAGATATACAGCACGGAAAGATATAATCTGGTCCAACTCCTCATACCAATCAAATGTCCTCAATTTATTTAGTTTCATTTGCCAACATTTGGCCCATAACCTTCTAAATCTTTCCTATTGATACCATCATCCAGATTACTTTTAAATGTTGTAATTGTACCAATCTCCATCACTTCTTTTGGCAGCTTATTCCATACAGTCACCATCCTCTGTGTGAAAACATTGCCCCTTAGGTCCCTTTTCAAACTCGTCCTGTCCCACCCTAAACCTGTATCCGTTAGTTTTGGACTCCCCTACCCTGAGGAAAATACTTTGACTATTTAACATGTCCATGCCCCTCATGATTTTATAAACGTCTAGAAAGTGCAAATGCGACTCCAATCATCATGAATGGCTGTGCTTTCAGTTATCCTGGGACTAAGTTCTGACATTGTATACTGACACCTCTTCCTTCTCCATCAAGTTACAATTATGAAATCAATTTAATCAATGCATTCAGACATACAATGAAACATCTCTGTGGGGTTTGAAGCTAAACCATTGAGCTCAGATGTAGGGACACTCCCAATACTCAGCAATAGCCCCTAAATCTGCAACATGATTCTCCTGTGTTTTTGTTCATCAGCCTGTTCTGACATACTGTGAAACACCTCTGTGACAGACAGGACATGAATCCAGACCTTCTGGTTCAGAGCTAGGGAAACTTCCACACAGATTCAGGAACTGGAATCGAATCCACAGCTCATGGAAGCAGGGGCTCTACCCAGTACATACAATCAAAACCATAGCCAGATTTTAGGTCATATTTTAAGGTCCAGCTTTCTGCTTGGAATAGATTCATTAAATCTGTTTCAGTTTACTGAAATACACAGTTAAAAGAATTACATTGTTAAATAGATGCAAGGTCTTTACCTCAATTATAGGATGATGTGTGCACGTGCTCTCTCATCGAGATAAATTGTGAATATATTTAATTGTTTGACTATGATTTCTAGCTTAAATGACTATTAGTAATCTGCAATATTAGGGAAGGAAATCCTGCAGACACACTCTGCATAATGCAGGATCTCGAATAGATATCGTTACTGAACATAAGAGCATAATTTTTGGCCCCAAAACACTAATCACTACTTCCCATTTTTAATGTGTGACTGCCCTCATCCTAAAACCATTAAATGAAATGAGGCAGCAGGTTACTTTCCTGCCTCTCCTCAGCACTGACTGGGTCTGCACTCCACCCTACCCCTCCTCCTCCTGCCTACACAAGATAAACAAAACTCAGGGGCTTTGTGAAAATCAAGGCCAGAGTTTGTAGGCCTCCCGAAGAGGGGGAGGGTCTCTAAAATAGAACGGGGAGGGTGAAGGGGGCGCTAATATCACTCGCTGGGCTCAGGAGTGACAGATGAAGTATAAATTGGATAAATGCAAGTTATTGCATTTTGGTTCAACGAACAAGCAGAGGATATATGGAATTAAAAGTATAGTATTTGATAGTGTTTTGGAACAAAGAAACTCAGGCGTTCAGGTCTATTTTTTTCAAATTTGCATCAGATATAGAGAAGGTGTTCACGAATGGAAATTCGACGTTTCGGGCATAAGCCCTTCATCAGGAATCCTGATGAAGGGCTTATGCCCGAAACGTCGAATTTCCTATTCCTTGGATGTTATGCTGAGCACGGGAGCGGCACGGTGGCACAGTGGTTAGCACTGCTGCCTCACAGCGCCAGAGACCTGGGTTCAATTCCCGACTCAGGCGACTGACTGTGTGGAGTTTGCACGTTCTCCCCGTGTCAGCGTGGGTTTCCTCCGGGTGCTCCGGTTTCCTCCCACAGTCCAAAGATGTGCGGGTCAGGTGAATTGACCATGCTAAATTGCCCATAGTGTTAGGTAAGGGGTAAATGTAGGGGTATGGGTGGGTTTCGCTTCGGCGGGTCGGTGTGGACTTGTTGGGCCGAAGGGCCTGTTTCCACACTGTAAATCTAATCTAATCAAATATACAGAACATTGGTGAGGTCTCTTAGAGTCATCGAGTCACAGAGATGTACAGGCAGGGAAACAGACACTTTGATCCAACTTGTCCATGCCAACGAGATACCCCAACCAAATCTAGTCCCATTTACCAGCACTTGGCCCATATCCCTCTAAACATTTCCTATTCATATACCCTTCCAGATGCCTTTTTAATGTTGCAATTGTACCAGCCTCCACCACTTCCTCTGGCAGCTCATTTCATACACGTACCCTCCTTTGCATGAAAAAGTTGCCCCTTAGGTTGCCTTTATATCTTTCTCCTCTCACCCTAAACCAATGCCCACTAGTTCTGGGCTCTCCCACCCCAAGGAACAGACTTTGTCTGTTTACCCTATCCATGTCCCTCATAATTTTGTAAATCTCTATGAGATCACCCCCCTTGGCCTTCGACGCTCAAGAAAAAAACCCCCAGTCTGTTCAGTCTCTCCCCACAGCTCAAATTCTCCAACCCTGACAACTTCCTTGTAAATCTTTTCTGAACTATTTCAAGTTTCACAACATCCTTCCAATAGGAAGGAGACCAGAATTGCACGCAATATTCCAACAGTGGTCTAACCAATGTTCTGTACAGCCGCAACATGACCTCCCAACTCCTGTACTCAATGCTTTGAAAAATAAAGTAAAGCATACCAAATACCTTCATCACTATCCTAGCTACCTGCGACTATACTCTCAAGGAACTATGATCCTGCACTCCAAGGTCTCTTTGTTCAGCAACACTCCCTAGGATCTTACCATTTAGCTGCATAAGTCCTGCTGCAATTTGCTTTCCCAAAATGTAGCACCTCACACATCTAAATTAAACTCCATCTGCCACTCCTCAGCCCATTGGCTCATCTGATCAATATCCTGGTGTAATCTGAGGTAACCTTGTTCGTTGTTCACTGCACATCCAATTTTGGTGTCATCTGCAAACATACTAACAATATCTCCTGTGTTCATATCCAAATCATTTATATAATTGACTAAAAGTAGCAGACCCAGCACCAATCCTTGTGGCACTCCACTGGTCACAGGCCTCCAGTCTGAAAAACAACCCGCCACCACCACCCTCTGTCTTTTACCTTTGAGCTAGTTCTGTATCCAAATGGCTAGTTCTCCCTGTATTCCACGAGTTCTAACCTTGCTAACCACTCTCCCATAGGGAACATTGCCGAACGCCTTAGTGAAGTCCATACAGATCACGTCCATGACTCTGCCCTCATCAATCCTCTTTGTTACTTCTTCAAAAAACTTAAATAAGTTCTAGAAACATGATTTCCCACGCACAAAGCCACGTTGACTATCCCTAATCAGTCCTTGGCTTTAGGAAAGCCTCCTGAAGAAGGGCTCATGCCTGAAACGTCGATTCTCCTGCTCTTTGGATGCTGCCTGACCTGCTATGCTTTTCCAGCAACACATTTTCAGCTCTGATCTCCAGCATCTGCAATCCTCACTTTCTCCTTTCCAAATATATGTACATCATGTCCCTTAGGATTCGCTCCAACAACTTGTCCACCACCGACTTCAGGTTCACCAGCCTCTAGTCCCCTGGCTTGTCCTTATCGTCTTTCTTAAGTAATGGTACTTTTCTGGAATACTGTGTCCAGTTCTGCTTACCCTGTTATAGGGAGGATATTGTAGAGGTGTAGAGGGTTCAGAAGAGATTTACCAGATATTGCCAGGAACAGAGGGATTGAGTTATAAAAGTAGACTTGTTAGGCTGGGACATGTTTCACTGGACAGAAGAAGCTTGAGAGGTCATAGAGGTTTATAAAATCACGAGAGGTGTAGATAAGGTGATTGGCTGTTCTCTCTTTTGAATAGGATGGGGTATTCAAGACTTATGATGAGAGGAGAAATGTTTTAAAAAGACATGAAAAGCACCTTTTTTACACCGAGGGTGGCTTGTGTGTGGAATGAACATCCAGTGGAAGTGGTGGGAGCGGGTACAGTTACAAAGTTTAAAAGACATTTTGATCAGTACATCAGTTTGAATGGTGCTGTAAGCTGCTGGCTCCTCCCACCCTGAATGAATCCCTTTTGGTTTTCAACCTCTGCCAAAGCTTATGCAGCGGCTGGGGAGGCCAGCAGAGGGTGATATTGCATCAGTTTAAACAACGCAGACCGTCGGAACTACCCAACACAGACACAATTTCACACAAATATCCTGATGATATGCAGATAAAGGGAGCCGACCAGGATTTCTCTTTGCCTGTGCTTCGTCAAAACTTCATTCACTCTGTCTGGTGTGCACTAGACTTTCTGTTGCTCCGTTGACAGCATATTTTTATTTGACTCACTCTGTGCCACTATGTAAGTGTTAACTTGCTCACACGAGTGAGTGTGGCAGGATTTCAGTTGTTCCGAGGGCCTGTGTCTGTGCGACAATCTCAATGTGTGTACAAAGTTAACAATTGCACAATACAAGGTTTTTAACTGTGTACACCCCATTCCAAGACCGCCAGCTGCAAATCGATGCCTGGAGATGGCACCAAACCTGGAAACAAAATGAAGTTTCTGGAGGACAGTGTGGAATTCTAACAGGTCAGTGACTTGTTAGTGTGGTGTTCTGGTTTATGGGAGATAGGAATCAATGCAGAACAGTGTGAGATGATGTACTTTGGAAGGAAGGATGTTGGAAGACAATATAAAACAGGCTGTGCCATTATAAAGGGGGTGCTGGAGCAGAAGGCCCTGGCTGTATATTAGCACAGATTGTTGAAGATATCAGGGCAGGTGGGGAGAACAGTAACTATCACAGATTAGTTTCAGTATCTCAGCTGTTTACAGGAGGAGGTGTAGGAGGGAGCCTCCGTGCTCCCTTCCTGGGAGGTGGTGGTGATGATGCGTTGTGAGCCCACCCTCCTGCCCACCAAGACCGTGGGGATTCCATTTGTACCAGCTCGACACAAAAGGGAGATAGCATCAGGGCCACGGCTTCTAAGTTGTGCGGGGGGGGGGGAGAGGTGGTGAGGGGGTTGGGGGGAACGTAACTGTCAGTGGGTTTAAAGTGAGAATTGCCCTTCACTGAACATTGCTCCTTACTCAGTTGGTTGGACGTGGATGTTTCAGAATCTCCACACGAGGTGTTCCTGTCCTCTCCAGCTCCTACCAGGGTCCTCCCCACATGGCAGGGGGAGGGGGGTGAGGGAACGGATATTGGGCACTCCACCTCCCGGCTTGGCCCTTTCTGTCCTATTCCAGGCTGTTTCTCCTGGGATGGGAGAAAGGGAGGGAGGGAGTGAGGGTGGGAGTGGGTGGCCCTGCTGCTGGTGCTGGTATAGGTGGGGATGGGGGAGATATGGTGAGGGGTCCATAGGGAGTCAGTCCACACTGTTGTATCCATGCAGTGTTATTGGTGTGGGAGGGGTGGAGTAAAATGGAGAGAGAGAGACAGATAGACAGACAGAAGGCGCTGCAGTGAGAGTGGTGGAACATGAGCCTTGTTTGGGGGTAGGTGCTATAACAGATATACAGTGAGTGTGAGGGAGCAGAGAGAATACAGTGACCCTTATCCTGACAGAGTGGGGAAGGTTATTGATGCTTGTCCTGTATTGCTGGACACTTCTTCAGACCGCAGACACTGCACTGAACTGGGTGGTGAGCTCAGACCATGCTCGGTGGGTCTGGCGGCATTACCCCCCACCCCGGGAAGAGAATGGCCCTCCTCTGTACTAGCCCATCCACCAGGACATCCATGCCCCTGTCGACAAACCATGGTGTAATTGCCCTTCTCAGTCATGCTTGGGGTAAACTGTGCAGGGCAGCTCCTAACTAAGAAAGCTCAACGCATGCCCATTGGCCTTTTAAAGACGGACTCAGTGCCAGGGATCACGGAATATCCAGGGGTATCCGGGCGATGGTGAGTACCTCCAGCCATGATGGGTGGGAGAATCTGGTTGGTATTGAATGAGAGGGACACCATGGGGTGGGGTGGATAGCTAATGAGGTGAGTTCGATAAGATAGCAGGAAACTAGCTCAGCCTCGTGCAGACAATCCCTCGGCCACACTCAATGAATACTGGCTTATGTTACAGGATGCTATTGAAGTGTCTTAATTTCAGCATTCTGAAACCTAGGAACACATCCTTCCATGACACTGTCTGTCAAACTCCCCCTCTCTGTCTATACCCCAAACCCCTCCCATGTGATGACATTTAAACTGATTCCCCCACCATCAATCTCTGGCATTGCATTTCACACCCACAGCACCCCCTTGTCATGGCACAGTGGAGATATGGATCTGTAAATGGATGGGAGTTGCACATACTGTCACTTCCAGCATGGGCTGCAAGTTTCCCCATACTGGGCAGTGATCTAACACAGTGTTACTGAGCAATGCACTGGGGTGGGGTATAGTCCTACACGCTGGGAGGGTAACAGCTCCTGGGTTACAGATCAATTCACAGGTGATCACTGCATAGGTCGCTGTGCTGGCCAGACTATCTGGTTGAGGTTTTTATATAATGCAATGATGTGGTCAAAAAGCTCCCAATGCTGGATAGATATTTGTTGCAGATTCACACATTAGTGCCCTGCTGTGTTCTGCCCAGGTCCCGGTGCTGGACAGATATCTAGTCCGTGTTTATAGATCAATGCACTGCTGTGCTCTGCATAGTTCCCCGTGCTGGACAGATATCTAGCCCGAGTTTATAGATCAAGACACTGCTGCGGGTCTGCACAGCTCCTGGTACGGGACAGATATCTAGTCCAAATTTATATATCAATGCACTGCAGTGTTCAGCACAGCTCCAGACGCTGGACAGAAATCTAGTCTGGGTTTATGGATCAATGCACTGCTGTATTCTGCACAGTTCCCCGTGCTGGATTGATATCTAGCCCGGGTTTATAGATCAATATAGTAATGTTTTCTGTATAGCTCCCGGTGCTGGACAGATATCTAGTCCAGGTTTATATATCAATGTACTGCTGTGGTCTACACAGTTCCCGATACCAGCCTGATACCTAATCTGGGTTCATAGATCAATGCACTTCTGTAGTCTGCACAGCTCCCCGTGCTGGACTGATATCTAGTCCGGGTTTATAGATCAACGCACTGCTGTGGTCAGCATAGCTACTGATGCTGGACAGATATCCAATCCAAGTTTAAATATCAATGTCCCTCCTGTGGTCTGCACAGCTCACCGTGCATGATAAATATCTCGTCCGGGTTTATAGATCAATGCACTGCTGTGGTCTGCACAGCTCCCCATGCTGAACAGATATCTAGTCTGGGTTAATTGATTGATGATCTACTGTGGTCGGCACAGCTCACGGTGCTGGAAAGATATCTAGTCGGGGTTTATAGATCAATGCACTGCTGAGGTCTGCACCGCTCCCGGTGCTGGACAGGTATCTAGTCCGGGGTCATAGATCAATGCACTGCTGTGGTTTACATAGCTCCCAATGCTGGACAGATATCTAATCCGAGTTTATTTATCAATGCACTGCTGTTTTCTGCGTAGCTCCAGATGCTGGACAGATGTCCGGTCTGGGATTATAAATCAACGTACTGCTGCAGCCTGCACAGCTCCACGTGCTGGTCAGATATCTGATCCAGGTTTATAGATCAGTGCACGGCTGTGGTCTGCATAGCTCCTGGTGCTGGACAGATATCTCTTCCGGGTATATAGATCAATGCGCTGCTGTGGTTTGTACAGGTCCCTGTGCTGGACAGATATCTTGTCAGTGTTTTTAGATCAATACACTGCTGTGTTCTGCATAGCTCCCCGTGCTGGACAGATATCTAGTCCGGGTTTATAGATCAGTGCACTGCTGTGATCTGCACAGCTCTCGGTGCTGGATGGATATCTAGTCCGTGTTTATAGGTCAAAGCACAGGTGTGCTCTGCACTGTTTCCAATGTTGATAATTTGCTTGAGGAACACAGCAATACAAGCAGCGTCAGGAGGTGTGGAAGTTGACGTTTCGGGTGTAGCCCTCCTTCAGGACTCTTGCAGAATTGTTACACCCAAAATGTCGACTTCTCCATCCCTTGATGCTGCCTGACTAGTGTTCTCCCAGCTTCCTACCAATCTAATTTGGATTCCAGCATCTGCAACTTCTCTGTCTCTATCCTGGCTTCCCATACTGGGCAGATGTCTAGTCTGGGTTTGAAGATATATGCCCTGACATGATCTGTACAGTGTTTCACTCTGGACAGATTGCTGATTGTATTGACCAGGGCAATGGATGAATATGCACAGGGCTCCACTCTGGACAGATTGCTGGGTTGTACTGAGCAGTACATTGGCCTGGTCTGCACAGTGTTCCACGGTGAACACATATCTCCTCTGGGTTGATGGTGTCTGGGCTGGATCTGTGAGGTGGATTGAGAATGTGATATATCTAACCATTTTAGCTGATTGGCAATGCCTTTAATTCCCATTCCTGTGATTGGTCCTTCTGTCTCTCACCCATTAATGTTACAGTGTGCCTGTGCACAGTACATCATGTTGGTGGAGTGGATATGTGGGAAAGGTGATGGGCAGGTCAAGGTGTTTCGCGGAACGTTCTGTCACCAACATTCTATAACTGTCATGCCCCGGAACGTTCTGTCCCTGACATTGTTTGTGAACGGCCGGACGTCGGTGATTTGAACAAACGATAAGCTCCCGAGGGAAGAGATTCCGTTCCAGGGAGAAGGAGACACTATTCCGAAGGCCCCTCGGGCAGTTAAAGGGGGGAATAATTTATTTCTGCGTTTACATTTCTTTGCGACACAGGATCGACAACAATTTAGACCAAAATACAGGAAATTCCCAAACTCTGTTTGTCTTCAGGAAACTGGCAGAGAATCCTTCAGGACAGCAATGTTTCCACCCTTTGTATTAGGAACTAGGAAGGAGTGATCTGTGTCTGCTCTTGAGTGATCGAGTGTATGGGAATGTTCCAAAAACCATCTGTCCTTATGGATGTGTCTCTGTGTGTTTGGAGAGGGAGGGTTTCTTGTGGTTTATGTCACATTTTTGTCAGTAATTCTGACCTTCCTATTTGTTATTCCAGCTCCAATCATTGTAATAAATCCTTGAATGCAGGGACGTATTTGAAAATCTCACTGGGTCCCCAATCAAACGGGTCCCTTTGCCTCCAGTCTGATGGATAATGGGTTTGTTTTCCTTCTTCACAGTTAACGTAGTGACCATCTACGTCCTGCTTTATAAAGATTGTGGATTGTCTCCATGTGTCAGACGTTACCTGGGGGCTATGGCAGTGGCGGATCTTCTGGTCATTATCCTTGACCTGATACTGAGACACATTCCCATTGTTTATCGGGACCAGTTTTATTTCCTGATGGACTCCGTCCCCGTGTGTAATATCCACGCCATCCTGCTTTATGCAGCCACTGACTGCTCTGTCTGGTTCACTGTCACTTTCACCTTTGATCGGTTTGTGGCCATTTGTTGCCAGAAGATGAAAAGTAAATATTGCAGTGAGAAAACGGCGGCTGTGGTTCTGGGAGCAGTGACTGTGCTGAGCTGTTTAAAGGACATATTCTGGTATTTTATGCTCACGGCTCGATATTGGCTGATGAACGAGCCCTGGTTTTGTGATGTAACAGACGCTGTTCTATCCTCCAGGGTCTGGGTCACAATCGAGTTCCTCCACCACATTCTAACCCCGTGTGTCCCATTTCTCCTGATTCTGCTGCTCAATGTTCTCACCGTCAGACACATTTTAGTGACCAGCAGAACCCGCAGGAGACTCCGCGCTCACACCAATGGGGACGCTCAGTCTGACACGGAAATGAGAAACCGAAAAAAGTCCATCATTTTACTGTTTGTGATCTCGGCCAATTTCATCCTGTTATGGTCAACATTAATGGTTTATTCTGTATGGTACCGGATGTTGTATATTGGGTATAAGTCTCTGTTTCTCCATGACTTTGTGCAGGAATTGGGCTTCATGCTGCAGCTCCTCAGTTGCTGCACAAACACCGCGATTTATGCTGTGACCCAGACTAAGTTCAGGCAGCAGCTGAAGAATGTGCTGAAATATCCCTTTACCCAAATCCATCCATCAATCACATTCCCTCATTAATCAATCCATCCGGAATTTTCTCATTTCAGTTCAGTGTTTCAGCGATGGAGCAGCCTGTCGCTGTGGTAACAGACTGAGGGTAGGAGGGTAGCGCTGGTTGTCCATCCTTATGTCATGGGAGCGGGGAGGGGGTGGGGGGTGGTGGGGGGCCGGGTGGGGTGCTTGCAGGGACACATTTCAATGTTTCTCACAACTCAGGGGCCAGTGAGAAAAGGCACCATCCCACTGACTGTATACATCACTTCCATTTGTAAACAATACAGAGAGGGACCGTATTGTTGAAGAGGAGAGTATGAAACGGACTGGTAAGCTAGAGGAGATACTTGTTAGGAAGGAAGATGTGTTGGGCATTTTGAAAAACTTGAGGATAGACAAGTCCCCCGGGCCTGACGGGATATATCCTAGGATTATGTGGGAAGCAAGAGAGGAAAATGCAGAGCCGTTGGCAATGATCTTTTCGTCTTCACTGTCAGCGGGGGTGGTACCAGGGGACTGGAGAGTGGCGAATGTTGTGCCTCTGTTCCAAGAAAGGAATTGGGATAACCCCAGGAATTACAGGCCAGTTAGTCTTACTTCGGTGGTAGGCAAAGTAATGGAAAGAGTACTGAGGAATAGGATATATGAGTATCTGGAAAGACACTGCTTGATTAGGGACAGCCAGCACGGATTGTGAGGGGTACGCCTTGCCTTTCAAGTCTTATTGAATTCTTTGAGGAGGTGACCAAGCATGTGGATGAGGGTAGAGCAGTGGATGTAGTGTACATGGATTTTAATAAGGCATTTGATAAGGTTCCCCAGAGTAGCCTTTGTTGAAAGTCAGGAGGCATGGGATAGTGGGAAATTTGGCCAGTTGGATAGAGAACTGGCTAACTGGTCAAAGTCAGAGAGTGGTGGTAGATGGTAAATATTCAGCCTGGAGCCCAGTTACAAGTGGAGTTCCGCAGGGATCAGTTCTGGGTCCTCTGCTGTTTGTAATTTTTATTAATGACTTGGATGAGGGAGTCGAAGGGTGGGTCAATAAATTTGCAGACGATACGAAGATTGGTGGAATTGTGGATAGTGAAGAGGGCTGTTGTCGGCTGCAAAGGGACTTAGATATGATGCAGAGCTGGGGTGAGGAGTGGCAGATGGAGTTCAACCCTGCCAAGTGTGAGGTTGTCCATTTTGGAAGGACATATAAGAATGCGGAATACAGAGTTAATGGTAGGGTTATTAGTCAGGTGGAGGAACAGAGGGATCTTGGGGTCTATGTTTATAGCTCTTTGAAAGTTGTCACTCAGGTGGATGGAGCTTGTAAGAAGGCCTATGGTGTATTAGCGTTCATTAGCAGAGGGATTGAATTCAAGAGTCGTGAGGTGATGTTGCAGTTGTACAGGACCTTGGTAAGGCCACATTTGGAATACTGTGTGCAGTTCTGGTCGCCTCATTTTAGGGAAGATGTGGAGGCTTTGGAGAGGGTGCAGAGGAGATTTACCAGGCTGTTGCCTGGAATGGAGAATAGAAATGAGGATAGGTTGCGAGTGCTAGGCCTTTTCTCACTGGAACGGCAAAGGATGAGGATTGACTTGATAGAGGTTTATAAGATGATCAGGCGGATAGAGTAGACAGTCAGAGACTTTTTCCCCGGGTACAACAGAGTGTTACAAGGGGACATAAATTTTAAGGTGAAGGGTGGAATGTATAGGGGGAATGTCAGGGATAGGTTCTTTACCCAGAGAGTGGTGGGGGCATGGACTGTGCTGCCTGTGGGAGTGGCAGAGTCAGAATCATTGGTGACCTTTAAGCGGCAATTGGATAGGTACATGGATAGGTGCTTAAGCCAGGACAAATGTTCGGCACAACATCGTGGGCCGAAGGGCTTGTTCTGTGCTGTATTGTTCTGTGTTCTAAATGTTCATTTAAGTGTGCCAAGCAGCAGAGTGACAGATGTTGTTGTGTGTCTTTGTGTTGGAGAAGCTGAGCTGGAGAGAGACAGACTCAGCCCCAAGTCCTGGTCCTCAGGGAAGGGGAGGGCACCGGGCCCTGAGCTCAGGAGCTGGGTTTATCTCCCTCTGTTCCCCCAACTCTAACCTGACCTCCCCATTTCCTCTCTCCTGCTTTTTCTCCTCATTTCTGCCCTCTCTCTCTCTGCACACTCTCTCTTTCTCACCACTTCTCCCTTTCACTCTCCCTCGTCCCCCCTCTCTCTCACACATCCCCCCACCCCGGTTTCTCCGGTGCCTCCACTCTTTCCGCTCCCCCTCTCTCTCTCCTGCTGTCTCTGTCTCCCTCCCACCATTCTGTCTCTACCTGCATCCTGCCATTCCCCCATTTTCCCCTCCTCCCAAATCTCTTTAACCTCTCACCCCCACCCCACCCACCTCACCAGCAACCCCACCCCCAGTCTCTGGGTCAGAAAGAGGGGGAAGGGCCAGGGAGCCAGTGTGTCAGAGAGAGAGAGGGAGGGAGGGACAGGGCGAGAGAGATTCAGTCAAAGAGTAATAGAGGGAGGCGGGGAGAGAGAGACACCGAGGGAGGGGATTGGGAGTATGAGAAGGTGGAGAGTGAGTGAAGGAGCAGGGAGAGAGAGAGGGGCAAGAGAGAGGGTGAGGGAGAGCGGAGAGAGAGAGACAGGGGAGGAGATAATGAGAGAGAGGGGAGACAGGGAGTGGCTGAGGGAAAGAGAAAGAGAGGGAGTGAAACAGCGAGAGAGAGAGAGAGAGAGAGAGAGAGAGAAAGGGGACAAGACATGGAGGGGGGAGAGAGAGGAAGGGGGCAAGAGAGATAGGGGAGGAGAGATAGAGAGAAAAAGAGAGCAAGCAGAGGGAGAGAACGAGGGGGCGAGAGAGAGACTGGGGTTGAGAGATGGGGGTCAAGACTGGGTGGGATGGCAAGAGAGAGAGATAAAGGAGGCAAGAGAGGAAGGGTCGAGTATGTGTGAGAGCGAGAGAGAGGAGTGAGAGAGAGAAGGGACAAGGTCGAGGGCCAGAGAGACGGGGGTGAGAGAGAGAAAGAGAGAGGAAGGTGGTGAGAGTGAGAAAGGAGGGTGAGGAAGAGAGATGGGGGCAAGAGAGAGGGGGTAGAGAGAGGGGGGGAGAGGGAGGGGAGAAAGAGAGAGAGGGAGGAGAGAGAGGGGGCTAAAGAGGGGGGAAGAGAGGGATGAGAGAGGGGGGAGAGAGAGAGAAGGGGAGAGAGAGGGATGAGAGAGAGGGGGCCAGAGAGTGGGGGAAGAGAGATTAGGGAGAGAGAGAGAGAGATGGGAGAGAGAGGGGGAGGGGGATCGAGAGAGAGGGGCTGAGAGAGAGGGGACCATGAGAGAGGGGGCAAGAGAGAGAAAGAAAGAGGTCGGTGGTGAGAGAGAGGGAGGTGAGAGAAAGAGAGGAGGGTGTGGGAGAGAGATGGGGACAGAGAGATGGGGGAGAGAAGGGGGGCAAGATGGGGGCATGAGAGAGAGAGAAGAATGAGCAAGAGGAGGTTGATGAGAGAGTGGGGGCTTGAGAGGGGAGTGAAAGAGGGGAGCAAGAGTGGGGTGCGAGGGAGGGAGCGAGAGACAGGGGGGTGAGAGATGGGGAAGAGAGTGTCAGAGAGATGGGGAAAGAGAGATGGGGTGAGAGAGCGCGGGGCGAGAGAGAAGGTGACAAGAGAGAGCGGGGCAAGAGAGGGGTGTGAGAGAGGGGGGTGTGAGAGAGGGGGGTGTGAGAGAGGGGGGTGTGAGAGAGGGGGGTGTGAGACGGGGGAGAGTGAGAGGGGGTGAGAGAAGGGAGGGGAGTGAGGGGGGTGCGAGAGAGTGGGTGACAGAGGGGTGTGAGAGGGAGGGACAGAGAGTGGGCAAGTGGGGGGTTAGAGAGAAAGAGAGAGGGAGATGAGAGAAGAGGATGTAGGCAAGAGATGGGGAGAGAGAGGGGACCAAGAGAGGGGAGCGAGGGAGGACAGCAAGGGAGGGAGCGAGAGAGGGGTCTAGTCATTGGGGTAGAGAGGCTGTGACAGAGGGGCACAAGAGAGGGGGTGAGAGAGTGGGGCGAGTGGGAGAGACAGAGAGGGGGCCAATCAGGGGGTGAGAGAGGGGTCTAGAGAGGTGGGGAGAGAGGGAGAGGGCGAGATATGGGGGGGGGCGAGAGAGAGAGGGGTGCGAGAGGGGAACAAGGGGGTGTGAGAGAGGGTAGCAAGGGAGGGGAGTGGGGGCGAAAGAGAGGACAAGTGAGGGGGCGAGAGAGAGGGGCCAAGGGAGGAAAGGGAGAGGGAGGGGGCGAGAGAGTGGGGGCAAGAGAAGGGGATGAGAGGGCATGAGAGAGGGTGCATGAGGGAGGGGGCGAGAGAGTAGGCGAGAGAGTGGACGAGAGTAAGAGAGAGAGTGGTGGATGAGAGAGGGAGAAAGGGCACGAGAGAGGGAGGGGGTGAGAGAGAGGGTCTGAGAGAGGGCACGAGAGACGGGAAGAGGGAGAGAGGTCGGGAAGCGAGAAAGAGCAGGTTGAGAGTGGGGCTGAGAGAGGGGGCGGGGGAGAGAGAAGGGTGTCGTGAGAGCGGGCGTGAGAGAGTGGACGTGTGAGAGGGGGCGTGAGATGGGGGACAAGGGACGGGTTGAGAGAAGGAGAGGGCGCGAGAGATGGGAAGAGAGAGAGACGTCAGGGGAGAGGAAGAGGGGGCGAGAGAGTGAGTGAGAGTAAGAGGGAGAGGGGCGAGAGAGAGTGAAGTGGCAAGAAAGGGAAAGGGGGTGAGCGAGAGGGAGCAATGGAGAGAGAGAGATGGGGTGCTAGAGGGGGTGAATGGGGGGGAGGGGGGGAGGTCGAGAGAGAGAGCATGAGAGAGGTCGTGAGAGAAAGGGTGTGAGAGAGGGGTCGAGAGAGTGGGCAAGAGAAAAGGGGCGGGGGGGGCGAGAGTAAGAGAGGGGGGTGAGAGAAGGAGAGTGGGCGAGAGAGGGAGGGGGAAGAGAGAGAGAGAGAGGTCGGTATGCGGAGAGAGGGGGGCCAGAGAGAGAGAGAGGGGGTGTGAGATGGAGCGAGAGAGAAGGGGCAAGTGTGTGGGCGAGAGAGTGGATGAGAGAGAGAGTGAGGGGGCAAGAACGAGGGGCAAGTGAAGGGGCGTAGGAGAGAGAGAGAGATGGGGCGCGGGGGGGACAAGCGAGGGGGCGAAAGAGGAGAGAGTGGGCGGTCAAGAGAGGGAGGTCAAGAAAGTGAGGTCGAGAGAGGGCGTGAGAGAGGGGGCGTGAGAGAGGTGTTGTGACAGAGTGGCCGTGAGAGAGGCGGAGACAGGGGTCGAGAAAGTTGTCGAGAGAGTAGGGGCAAGAGAGTGGACGAGAGTAAGAGAGGGAGGGGGCGCGCGAGAGAGGGGGGTCAAGAGTGGGGTGGTGAGAGGCAGCGGGAGAGGGGGGTAGGGGGGGCAAGATGAGAGGCGAGAGAGTGGGCGAGAGTAAGAGAGAGAGGGAGTGAGTGAGGGGGCGAGAGAAGAAGAATCGGCGAGAGAGAGATGTCGGAGAGAGAGGGGGCGAGGTAGGGAGGGGGATGAGAGAGGTCAGTGTGTGGGGGGGGGCGAGAGAGAGAGAGATGGGGCGTGAGAGATGGGGCATGAGATGGAGCGAGAGAGAAGGAGCGAGTGTGCGAGCGAGAGAGTGGGCGAGAGTGAGAGTGAGGGGGCAAGAGATGGGGCGCAAGAGAGGGGGCCGAGAGACAGGAGCAAGAGTGGGGGCGGGGGGGGGGGGGCGCGAGACAGTGGACGAGAGTAAGAGAGAGCGGGGCGAGAGTGGGGGGTGAGAGAGAGGGGGCGAGAGAGGGCTACAGGAGAGGGGGTGAGAGAGGGGCGCGAGAGCGGGGGAGTGAGAGAGGGGGAGAGAGTGGGGGTGAGAGTGGGGTTCGAGAGAGGGGGATGAGAGCAGAGGCGAGAGAATGGGTGAGAGAGAAGGGGCAAGAAAGTGGTCAAGAGAGTTGATGTGAGAGAGAGGGCTTGAGGGAGAGTGATGGGGTGAGAGAGAGGGTGCGAGAGAGGGTGAGAGTGAGAGAGAGAGTTTGATGAGAGAGGGGCTGTGAGGGGGCTAGACAGGACATGTGAGAGAGAGAGGGAAAGGGGGCGAGAGTGAGTGGGGGCAAGAGAGAGGGAGAGTGAGAGAGAGTACGAGAGAGGGGTGCGAGAGAGAGAGGGGTGAGAGTGAGAGAGAAAGGGGACGTGATGAGAAAGGGGATGTGAGCGGGGGCTAGACAGGGCATGTGAGAGAGAGGGAAAGGGGCGAGAGTGAGTGGGGGCGAGAGAGAGAGTGTGAGAGAGGGCGTGAGAGAGAGGGGACGAGAGGGAGAGAGGGGAGAGAAAGTGCAAGAGAGGGCACGGAGTGAGAGGGGGCGAGGGAGAAGCGGCGAGAGAGGAGACTAGTGAGGGGGGCGAGAGAGAGGTCAAGAAAGGGGCGAGGGAGGGGGCGAGAGAGGGTCGAGAGAGGGGACGACAGAGAGGTGGTGAGAGGTGTCAAGAGAGTGGGTGAATATGAAGGGGCGAGGGAGTGGGCGAGAGTGTGAGAGAGAAAAGGCAAGAGAGAATGAGGAGGTGAGTGAGAGGGATAGAGAGGGAGAAAGGGGGAGAGAAAGTGCAAGAGAGGGCACGAGAGAAGGGGCGAAAGAGGGAGCGGGGTGAGAGAGGGCATGAGAGAGGGGAAGAGAGAGGGGGGGCAGTAGAAGGGGGAGAGAGTGGGGGATGAGAGAGGGGGTGAGAGTGGGGGGCGAGAGTAAGAGAGACAGAGGAGGCGAGAGTGGGGGGGAGAGAGAGGGGGCGAGAGAGGGCGGCGGAAGAGGGGGTGAGAGAGGGGTGTGAGAGCAGGAGCGTGAGAGAGGCGGGGCGAGAGTGGGGGGATGCAAGTGGGGTTCGCGAGTGGGGGGTGAAAGTGGGGTACGAGAGAGGGGTCGAGAAAGCGGGGCAAGAGAGGGAGTGAGAGAGAAGGGGCAAGAAAGTGCTCGAGAGAGTGGGTGTGAGTAAGAGAGAGGGGGTTCGAGAGAGAGAGGGGGCAAGAGTGAGTCAGAGAGTTCGATGAGAGAGGGGACGTGAGGGGGTCTGGATAGGGCATGTGAGAGAAAGAGGGAAAGGGGCGAGAGTGATGGGGGAAAGAGAGAGAGAGAGAGGGGGTGAGGAAGAGGGGCAAGAGAGAGGGAGAGAGGGGGACAGATGGAGCAAGAGAGGGCGCGGAGGGAGGGGGCGGCAGGAGAGTGAGGGGGCGTGAGTGAGTGGGGGCGAGAGAGAGAGAGAGAGAGATGGTGCGAGAGAGGGGACCAGCGAGAGGGCGAATGAGGGGGGCAAGAGAGAGGGAGGTCAACAGGAGGGGCGAGGGAGGGGGCGAGAGAGGGGTGAGAGAGGGGACGACAGAGAGGTGTCAAGAGAGTGGCTGAAAGTGAAGGGGCAAGTGAGTCAGCGAGAGTGAGAGAGAGAGAGAGGATGAGAGAGTGTGAGGGGGCGAGAGTGGGGCAAGTCATGGGGCGAGAGGAGGGTGAGACATGGGGCGAGAGAGGGCGCGAGAGAGGGGGCGAGATAGAGATGGGGAGAGAGAGAGGGCGAGAGAGGGGGGTGAGAGAGAGGTAGATGGAGGGGCGCAAGAGAGAGCGGGAGAGAGCGCGAGTGGAGGAGTAAGAGATGGATTGAGAGGGGGCGAGAGTGAGGGGTTGAGAGAGAGGTCGAGAGAGAGGGCAAGAGAGAGGTCGAGAGAAGTGGAGCGATAGAGAGGGGATGAGAGGTGGGGCTGGGGAGGCGAGGGGATGGGAGAGAGGTGGGTGAGAGAGAGGTCAATAGAGGGGGTGAGAAAAGGGGCGAGAAAGGGGGCGAGAGTGAGGAGGCGAGAGAGAGGTCGAGAGAGGGGGCAAGGGGGGGATGAGAGAGGGGACAAGAGAGAGGTCGAGAGAGATGGGGCGATAGAGAGGGGGTGAGAAGTGGGGCTGGGGAGGCGATTGGGGGGAGTCGACAGAGTGCCGAGAGGGGGTCGAGAGAGGTGGGCGTGAGAGAGGGGGGCAAGAGAGAGGTCGAGGGAGGTCGATGGAGCGATAGAGAGGAGGTGAGAAGTGGGGCTGGGAAGGTGCTGGAGGGGGGGCGGGCGAGAGAGTGTTGAGAGGGGGGCGAGAGAGGTGGGGCGAGAGAGGAGGTGAGAGGTGGGGCTGGGGAGGCAAGGGGATGCGAGAGAAGGGGTGAGAAAGAGGGTGAGAATGAGGATGCAAGAGAGAGGTTGAGAGAGGGTGCGAGAGAGCGAGGGGCCGAGAGTGAGTGAGAGAGTTCGATGAGAGAGGGGACGTGAGGGCGTCTGGACAGGGCATGTGAGAGAGAGAGAGGGAAAGGGGGCAAGAGTGAGGAGGGCAAGAGAGAGGGTGAGATGGGGGCGAGGGAGGGGGCGAGAGAGAGAGTAGAGAAGGGGACAGATGGAGCAAGAAAAGGGGCGGAGGGAGGGGGCAAGAGAGTGAGGGGGCGTGAGTGAGTGGGGGCGAGAGAGAGATGGTGCAAGAGAGGGGACCAGCGAGGGGGCGAATGAGGGGGGCGAGAGTGAGCCAGGTCAATAGGAGGGGCGAGGTGGGGGGGTGAGAGAGGGGACGACAGAGGTGTCAAGAGAGTGGGTGAAAGTGAAGGGGCAAGAGAGAGGGCGAGATTGAGAGAGAGAGGGCAAGAGAGAGTGGGGGCAAGAGAGAGTGAGGGGTGAGAGTGAGGCAAGTCATGGGGCAAGAGGACGGGTGAGACATGGGGTAAGCGAGGAGGCGAGAGAGAGAGGGGGTGAGAGAGAGAGGGCGTGAGAGATGGGAAAAGAGAGAGAGAGGATCAAGAGAGAGGTTGAGAGGGGGGCGAGAGAGGGGGGCGAGATGGGTGGGGGTGTGAGAGAACGAGCCAGAGAGACGACGAGAGAGAGGTAGATGGAGGGGTGCGAGAGGGGGTGGGAGAGAGAGCGAGAGGAGGGGCGAGGGAGGAATCGAGAGGGGGTGGGAGGGGGGGCGAGAGTGAGGGGTTGAGAGAGAGGTCGGGAGAGGGGGCGAGAGAGAGGTCGAGAGAGTTGGGGCAATAGAGAGGGGATGAGAGGTGGGGCTGGGGAGGCGAGGGGATGCGAGAAAGGTGGGCGAGAGAGGGGACGAGAGAGAGGTCGAGAGGGGGATGAGAGGTGGGGCTGGGGAGGCGAGGGGATGGGAGAGAGGTGGGTGAGAGAGAGGTCGAGAGAGGGGGCGAGGGAATGGGAGAGAGGTGGGCGAGAGAGGGCGCGAGAGAGGGGGCAAGAGAGAGGTCGAGAGAGGTGGGGCGAGATATGGAATGAGAGGTGGGGCTGGGGAGGCGAGGGGATGGGAGAAAGGTGGGCGAGAGAGAGGTCAAGAGAGTTGGGGCGATAGAGAGGGGGTGAGAAGTGGGGCTGGGGAGATGATGGAGGGGGCGAGAGTGTGCCGGGGGTGGGGGGGGGGGAGCGAGAGAGGTGGGTGAAAGAGGGGGCAAGAGAGAGGAGGGAGAGGGGGCGAGAGTGAGGGGGCGAGAGAGAAGTCGAGAGAGGGGACGAGAGAGAGGTCGAGAGAGATGGGGTGATAGAGAGGGATGAGAGGTGGGGCTGGGGAGGCGAGGGGGCACGAGAGAGTGTCGAGAGAGGGGCGAGAGAGGAGGTGAGAGAGGGGGTGAGAGTGAGAGGGAGCGAGAGAGAGAGAGGAGCTGAGAGAGGGGGCGAGAGAGGGGGCTCAACAAGGGACGACAAAGGAGGTGAGAGAGGAGACAAGAGACATGTGGCGAGAGAGGGGGCAAGAGCGGCGGTGAGTGATGGGGTGAGAGAGGGGGCAGGAGAGAGGGGAGAGAGAGGGGGCGAGAGAGAGAGAGTGAAAGGGGGCAAGAGAGAGAGGGGGGTGAGAGAGGAGATGAGAGAGGGAGCGAGAGAGGGAAGGAGAGAGGGTCAAGAGTGGGGTGAGAATGAGGGGGCGAGAGAGGGGACGAGAGAGGGGCGAGAGAGAGGTAGAGAGAATGCGGACAAGAGGGGCAAGAGAGGGGGTTAGAGTAAGAGAGAGGGGAGGCAAGAGACAGTGAGGGGGCGAGAGAGAGCGGCAACAGAAGGGGTGGGAGAGAGAGGGGGCAAGAGAGAGAGAGAGAGACCGAGACTGAGAGAGGGGGCGAGAGAGGGGGCTAGACAAGGCGTGACAGAGGCCAGTGAGGGAGGGTGCGAGAGAGTGAGAGAGGGGGGGAGAGACAAGGTGCGACAGAGGGGGTGAGAGAGGAGACGAGAGAGATGTGGCGAGAGAGTGGGCGGCAGAGGCGGCGAGAGAGGGGTCGAGAGAGGGGGCAAGAGAGGGGAGGATAGAGGGTCAAGAGAGGGGGAGAGTGAGGGGTTCGAGAGAGGGGAGGAGAGAGTGGGTGAGAGCGGGATAGAGAGAGGGGGGGGGCGAGAGAGGGAGCGAGAGAAGGGTCCAGAGACAGGTCTAGAGTAAGAGAGAGGGGAGGAGAGAGCGCGGCAACAGAGGGGTGGGATGGGGAGGGGGGGAGGTGAGAGAGAGAGGGAGGAAGCGAGAAAGAAAGAGAGATGGGGCAAGAGGGGTCGAGCGAGGAGGCGAATGAGGGAGGAGAGTGGAAGGTTGAAAGAGGGAGGTCGAGAGAGATGGCAAGAGAGGGAGTGAGAGAGGGGAGGGCGTGAGAGAGGTTGTAAGAGAGAGGGGGCGTGAGAGGGGGTCGAGAGAGGGGTTGTGAGAGAGGTGGCAAGAGAGGGGTCAAGAGACGGAGTGAGAGAGAGGGGTTGTGAAGGGGTGGGCGTGAGAGAGGGGGGCGAGAGAGAGGGAAATGAGAGAGGGGGGCATGAGACGGCGGCGTGAATGCGGGGTGAGAGTGATGGGGCGAGGGGATTGGGGGTCAACAAGGGGTGCAAAGCGTGGGCGAGATGGGGGCAAGAGAGGTGGCTGGGAGAGAGGGGCGAGGGAGAGGGGAGGGGGTGGGAGAGGCGTTGAGAGAGATGAGTGTGAGAGATGGGTGTGGGGGTGGCGAGGGGGGGCGAGAGGTGGAGCGTGGGATGGGGCGAGAGAGGGGATAGCTGAAAAGGGGAGGGGAGAGGGGCAGATAGAGAGAGTCAGGTGACAGAGAGGGGGCGTGAGAGAGAGGGGGGCATGAGAAGGGGGCGAATGACGGGCCGTGAGTGGTGAGAGGGGGTTTTCGAGAGAGGGAGGCGAGAGGGGGCGAGGGGGGGGGGGGGGGAGAGAGAGGGAGTTAAAGCGGGGGCAAGAGAGAGTGCGAGAGAGGGGTGCGGGGGGATAGGATGGCAAGGGAGGGGGCGAGAGAGAGGGGGCAAGGGGGGGCAAGAGAGGGGCTGTGAGAGAGGGGTTTGAGAGAGGGGGCAAGAGAGTGGGGCAAGAGACAGAGAGTACGAGAGAGGGGTCGTGAGGGGTAACGTGAGAGGGGGGCGTGAGAGAGAGAGGGCGCGAGAGAGAAAGAGGGCGCGAGAGAGAAAGAGGGCGTGAGAGAGAAAGAGGGGGCGAGAGATAGAAGGCGTAAGAGGGGGGTGAGAGATGGGACAAGAGAGAGATGGCGAGAGAGAGGGGGACGAGAGAGGGAGCATGAGAGGGTGGCGTGAATGCGGGCCGTGAGTGGTGAGAGGGGGTTTTCGAGAGAGGGAGGCGAGAGGGGGTGAGGAGGGGGGAGAGAGAGGGGGAGAGAGAGGGAGTTAAAGCGGGGGCAAGAGAGAGTGCGAGAGAGGGGTACGGGGGGATAGGATGGCAAGGGAGGGGGCGAGAGAGAGGGGGTGAGGGGGGGCAAGAGAGGGGCTGTGAGAGAGGGGTTTGAGAGAGGGGGCAAGAGAGTGGGGCAAGAGACAGAGAGTACGAGAGAGGGGTCGTGAGGGGTAACGTGAGAGGGGGGCGTGAGAGAGAGAGGGTGCGAGAGAGAAAGAGGGCGTGAGAGAGAAAGAGGGGGCGAGAGATAGAAGGCGTAAGAGGGGGGTGAGAGATGGGAAAAGAGAGAGATGGCGAGAGAGAGGGGGACGAGAGAGGGAGCATGAGAGGGTGGCGTGAATGCGGGGTGAGAGTGGTGGGGCGAGGGGATTGGGGGTCGACAAGGGGTGCAAAGCGTGGGTGAGATGGGGGCAAGAGAGGTGGCCGGGAGAGAGGGGCGAGGGAGGGGGCAGGAGAGATGGGGAGGGGGGGAGAGAGGCGTTGTGAGAGATGGGTGTGAGAGTCGGGTGTGGGGGTGGTGAGTGGGGCGAGAGGTGGAGCGTGGGAGGGGACAAGAGAGGGGATTGAGAGAGGGTGGCAAGAGAGGGGCAGTGAGCAGTGTGAGAGCGAGGCGAGGGAGGCGGGCGAGGTGTGGGGCGAGAGAGGAGAGAGCTGAGAAGGAGTGGGGAGAGGGGCAGATAGAGAGAGTCAGGCGACAGAAAGGGGGTGTGAGAGAGAGGGGCATAAGGGGGCGAATGACGGAGTGTGAGGGGGGTGGGGGGATTCGAGAGAGGGAAGCGAGAGGGGGCAGAGAGAGGGAGTTAGAGCTGGGGCAAGAGAGAGTGCAAGAGAGGGGTACGAGGGGGAGATAGGATGGCAAGAGAGGGGGGCTGAGAGAGGGGTCGAGCGAGAGGAGTGAGTGAGTGGAGCGACAGAGGGGGCGAGAGAGGGGGCAAGGGAGTGGGGTGAGGGAGGGGGACAAGAGAGGGGTGAGCTGAGAAGGAGAGGGGAGAGGAGCAGATAGAGAGAGTTATGTGACAAAGATGGGGCGAGAGAGAGAGGGGGGCGAATGACGGGGCATGAGAGAGGGGGAGAGAGAGGGTGTGAGCGAGGGGTCGAGAGAGGAGGCGAGATAGAGTATGAGAATGGGGTACAAGCGGGTGATAGGATGGCGAAAGAGGTGGCGAGGGAGGGGGCGAGCGAGTGAGTGGGGCAAGAGAAGGGGGGGCGAGAGAGGGGTGAGCTGAGAAGGGGAGGGGAGAGGGGCAGATTAAGAGAGTTAGGCGACAGGGAGCGAGCGTGAGAGAGAGGGGCATGAGGGGGCAAATGACGGGGGGTGAGAGAGGGGAGGCGAGAGAGTGGGTGAGAGCGGGGGCAAAAGGGAGTGCAAGAGAGGGATACGAGGGGAGATAGGATGGCGAGAGAGGGGTCAAGACGGGGAGCGAGAAAGGTGCCGAGAGAGATGTGGCGAGAGAGAGGGAGGGGCTGGCGAGAGACGTGGCATATCTGCACTGTTTCAGTAAGTGTTTTAGCTGCTTTACCTACAAACATTCTACCCTGTTGTTGCAGAATTTATTCTTTGCTGTGACCATTAATCTTAATTTGATCTGCGTCTTGAGGAAAGTTAGCTGTTTCCACCAACTCTTTATCCTATTCTTCGTGCTGTCTGTGGCACGCAGACACAGTGATATACCCTCACCAAGACCAATATCTGGTCATGAACTCTATTAAAGGCATACCAACTGTCTGTGTCGACGTTGATTCTTTGGCCCCTGGCTTATATCGGTGCTTCTGTCAGGGTTTTTAATCTGCTGCTTGGGCAGAATCCTTTCCAGATATCTGCTCTCCTGCTATCAACTTTCTCTCTCCATCTACCACTACCGAAGTAGTGTGCAGCGTTCCCTCGTTGTATTTTTAGATTAGATTACTTACAGTGTGGAAACAGGCCCTTCGGCCCAACAAGTCCACACCGACCCGCCGAAGCGCAACCCACCCATTCCCCTACATTTACCCCTTTACCTAACACTACGGGCAATTTAACATGGCCAATTCACCTGATCCGCACATCTTTGGACTGTGGGAGGAAACCGGAGCAAACCCACGCAGACACGGGGAGAATGTGCAAACTCCACACAGTCAGTCGCCTGAGTCGGGAATTGAACCCAGGTCTCTGGTGCTGTGAGGCAGCAGTGCTAACCACTGTGCAACCGTGCAGCCCCCGTATTTCCTTGATCCATCCACAAATAACTCCAACACTCCATCTCCTTCTAATGGAGCCTCAGCAATCCCACCACACACTTCATCATCAACCTCTCTCCCACCCTCCTGTTAATCTCCTTCCTTCACCATCAGTCCTGCTGGGTTTACTAAACTATCCCAGACTGCTTGTACATGTTTATCTGCAGGGAGTAACATGGATTCCCAGTTACCTAATGACTAGCTGATCCTGCTCTTAATTTTTTTGTCCCTGACAGAGTCACCAAACTGTGGGCTGTGTGTATGCCACCATGTCCCATCAGGGTAATGGGTGATGGGTGGTCAGTCACACGGTCCAGGGTAATGGACCATGCAACTGATCATGTGATACAATCCAAGGCTTGAGCTCACCGGTGTCGGCCGGCCAGTGCTGTTCCTCTCTGAGCAGAATAATACACCACCAGTCTCTGCCTATCACCGTGCCTTTGACACGTGGCTGCTGTATGATGTCCATTCACATTATTGCAGAAAATATGAAAATGCTTTGACCCGTCTGGCAGTCCTAACCCTGGGGCGAATGGCAAGGCTTGCTTTAACTGGTAAAGACTTCCTCTGAATGAGGGGCGCACTCTATTCTTTCACTGGACTGTATCTCCCTCTTAACAGGGTCTGTAATGGTTCTGCCAATTCTGCATAATTCTGCACATAATGCCGACAATAGTAATTATTAATAAAGTTTGTCTTACCCCCTTAACTGAATGTGAGTGGGTATTTTTTAAATCCGAATCTTTCTGTCAGCTGGAATTGTCCCCTCTCCCTTCCTGATTTGATCTCCCCAATATGATGTCACAGGTACCTCTCTTCCTACCTTCCCAGTTGCATTCGCTGTGGGTTAATGTTAAGCCTGGCATGGCTGACCTAACCCAATGTTCTGTTTGATATTCGGATATGTTCTATCACACCGACTGAGGTGATGTGGTGTGGTGACTAACTCCATCTGGCTTACATCGGTGGGATATACTGGAATATTGCGGGATCACACGTACTGTTTTCCTCAGGCAGTAAACACCAGCGCTTCACAATTATTTGCGTTTATTTGTAACAAACTGTAACTCTTGTTAAGCAAATAAACCTGACCTGTACTTTCTATAAACCTGGGTGTAAAAGGCAGGTAAGTGAGGAATTCAATGTATCTGAATTATTTTTAAACTTTTGAGGCAACTAAGGAATAGTAGGTATTGATTTTCAGCATACTACTCAAGTGAGGACCAAGTTTTCAATTCAATCAGAAAGTTGAAGAATGTTCTGGATGTGTGGAGGATAGCCAGATAGATAAGCCAAAGACAGAAAAAGCTTGGTCATTTAAAATAAGATAAATTTAGATTTATGATGAGGTGTTCACAATCATGATGTAATGATGCAATATAAAACTGAACAGTTCCTAAACTGAAGCACTTATCAAAATAAGGTCCACCCGGTCACATTTTCACTTGACAAATATCTTCAACTTCTGCCAGTCTGTCTTCTCTTTGCTCTTGGTTGAATCCAGACAAATTTATAACCTCATTTGAAATGAGGACCTGCAAATAGAAGCGCAGGAGAAATGACAGCTGTTGCACAGACAAAACGACTCCAAATCCATTATCCATCCCTAAAACTGCTCAGTGAAGATGTTGATGCTTGGACCTTTTGATTCTTCCCCATTCTGGATGATGTAAAATTAGGTGGAACACAAAACATGGTCTATTAAACAAAAACCTGTGAAATGCTTGAAAAATTAATTATAATTGAAGTGAATAACATCAGTGAGATCCAAAAGCAGCTACAAAACAATTTTAAGGTAACGTGCAATACTTCCAAATTGTGAGAAGGTTTGACATTTTACCTTGCTTAAGACGAAGGCTGAGAAATGATTAATTATTCACTTATCGATTCACTGCATTACATGGTTCAGCACTATGCCAACAGCATCTGCTAAGAAGCCTCTGCTCTGTCAAATTCCAGAAATGCTCTGCCTTTAATAGACTGTAGGCAGACAACTCAAGATCAGCACTGTGAGAAGTCTCACAATAGACATTGGGATTGACAATGATTCATACAGCGGACCAAGCATTTCAGGAAGGTTAAATAATTCTCGGTTTAACAGATGAGTGCATCAGACCTATATGACCGAGCCAATGACCATTGCCTCTCATGGCTCCAGGCAGGAAGATTTTGATAGGTTTCTCTGCTAACACTGCCAGAGGCAAGTAACTCACCCAGAAATGTTGGTCTGGGAAGTAGTATAGTTCAAACTGAAGACACATTACAGTTGAGTTATAAAGACAAAGCAAAGGAAATGTACTGTTCCAAATTTGTTCTGTGAACGAAAAACTGATTTACACATGCCCATTCCCAGTCCCTGGCAAAGTGCAAGACTTCACAAAACTGTGCACAAAGGGAAGTCAGTTGAGAAAATGAGCTTCTTGACATTGAATTGAGACCGTGGTAAAAGGTTCACATTGCAGTGTTGCTAGTGAGTTACTGGGAGAAGCCATCCAGTGTCAAGGAGGAGCCATGCCACTAAATGCAGCACTGAGCCTTGAATTATATTTGTTATCGGTACTATTAAACTGACAGGGGTTTTAACAAATGTAGCTGAATGTGGTTGAAGGTCCCCACGTCCACTGTGACAGTTACATACCAATTAAGGTTTCACATTCATCAGTACACCTCAAATGTTCACCAAAGCCTCATTGCACTCTTAAAGGGGCATTGCAATCGGAAAATTCAAGCTTGCAAATCAAATTTTAGATTTCTTAAAGCTACATTTATTAAGATTAGTGGGCTGCTAACTCTGACAGACTATTTGCGAAAGTCCAACTCAATGTTAAACAAGTCAAACTTTAACAGTATCCTGTTAGCACGTACAGCTCTAGATTGCTTGCGTAACTTCAACTTTTGCTTTCACAGTAATGCCACTTTTAAAGTATGTTCCAGATTAATTATAAAGTCTGCAGTATATTGCCAACTAGCAGCTTGCTGCATCTATGTGACGCCTCAACTAAGACATAGGAATGCACATTTCTCAACACAATTCCTTTCCCTTGACCCTCCACCGACCCCCACATCATCCACATGCATGTGATGAAACAGAGCATGCTCGATCAGTGAGAAGCAGAGGTTGCACAGTCCTTGCCCAGCTGGTTGTAGATGTACAACTGGAATTTGGGATGCTGGTTGGGAAAACAAATACTGAGAGAAGCCCAGTGATGAGATGTAAAGACAGAAAAGAAGCAGTGGGCAGGAGACCAGAGTCTACAACAAAAAGAGCGAAACAAAAAAAAGAAGCAGTTGAGCATTACCCCAAAATTGCTTTTTTTTTAGATACTCAAGAAAACCTCACATTTTAAACAAAAATTCCAAGTATTCTGTACAAAAATTTATATCCATCTCCCTACACCTTCTGGCTCAACACAACTCCTTCTGCTAAGGTTCGTTGACTTCAAATAGCAACAGAGTTCAGTAAAGCCAATACCAGCTCCATTTCTCTTTCTGACTTGGATAGTAGGAGAATCTCAAACACTACCTTCCTAATGGTCCAACCACAGCTTACACATCCCTCTGAAAATGGGTGAGCATGTTAGCAGCATTGGGATACAGAATGAAGAAATCTTCCTCAATGGTACAAGCAAAGTAGGATTCTGTTTGTCTGCTGACAAATCTTTTCTTGGAATGAGGCAAAGGAAACAGAAGAGGGTGAATTAAATCAATGTTCCAAATTCACACCACTGTGACGTACTATCTCACTTCATACCCATCCTCAAAAACACACTAATCAGACGTGTGAATAAGGACAGAATACATCATCTCCAACCAACCAGCATGTTCGGCAAAGAGGGAAAAGTTTAGTCTTTCATCTCTATTACTGAACTTCCCTTAATTGCCCCAGGGATTCTGATCTTTGCTGATCTGGCTGCAGAGATTTGACAAGGCAGATGTAAGACCGCAGTTCACTGAGCAACAAGAGAATTACCATCTTTCACTCTTTCAATGTTGGAACTGTGGCATTCAGCTCAGCTCACATAGTAAGGTTTGCAGAAACATGACCCATTTTATGAAACTAAAACAGGGCCTGAATCAAGTGGGAATTCATGGAATTAAAGGATACCACAAAATGTCCAAGTCTAAATGGATTTAAAAAATGAAGAATTTGATATAAGCCACAACACAACTCAATGTCAATTATTTAAAAGATGCAGTAGGTCAAAGTTTCTCAAACCTGTTCCCACCGTGACACCATTTTAAGACTTGCAAATTGTTAAAACTCAGAGTGTCTGGGTGGGGAAGGGTGGGTGTGTGTGTGGGGGGTGGGGGTGTGTGGGGTGTGTGTGTGTGTGTGTGTGTGTGTGGGGAGGTGGTCTGCTACCTTGGAGCTACATTGCTCCATTGCTACCTTTGAGCTCATGACACCAAAATTTCAGGTTGTGATCTCAAGCAGGGCCTCACCCCACATTTTGTAAAGACCTGCAGAAAATCGTAATTGAAATCATAACTGATCCACTTGACACAATGTATTTCCCCGCCCCCTCATGTCATAAATTAATCTCAAATTTAAGAGGAAGTTTTTCAGCAATTCACCTCAAGTGTGTTTTCAGTTTAAATTAACGAATCTGATTTAGGCCTTTGGTTCTTTATCTTTCCAAGTGAAGTACAGATCTTCAAATATCATTTGACTATCATAAATTACCACAGGTTATCAGGTGAGGAATTATAGGTCTGGTTTCAACACTCCATGGCACTCTTTCAATGGTGACTCTAGTGACTCTAGGGAGTAGGAATTTAGATTAGATTACTTACAGTGTGGAAACAGGCCCTTCGGCCCAACAAGTCCACACCGACCCGCCGAAGCGCAACCCACCCATACCCCTACATTTACCTCTTACCTAACACTACGGGCAATTTAGCATGGCCAATTCACCTGACGCGCACATCTTTGGACTGTGGGAGGAAACCGGAGCACCCAGAGGAAACCCACGCAGACACGGGGAGAACGTGCAAACTCCACACAGTCAGTCGCCTGTGGCGGGAATTGAACCCGGGTCTCTGGCACTGTGAGGCAGCAGTGCTAACCACTGTGCCACCGTGCCGCCCACAGTGGTTAGTACTGCTGCATCACAGCGCCAGAGACCCGGGTTCACACGCAGTGGGGTGTGAAACAATCAATTCAAAAACCATCACTGAATAGTTTGGAAATTGATATTTAGGATTTCTAGTCTAGATTTCATCATACCATTGCACATAAATTATCTGTTAACATTTATTGTGCCAGATACAAGATGAAAACAGATGTTTTAGGGTTAAATAAGGCAGGTTTCAGTTATATGCATGTTATTTTAGCAAGGGCACAACACTGCAGAAATATCACAATGGCCCACTCGCTTTCTGAACATACTTTATTTGAAATGGTAACACTGAATTTTGCAAAGTATTAGTTAATTTTATACTGTCTTAAATGCAACTAATTCCTGTTATGGGATTGCCAGATGAGAAAAACAACTGCTATGGATCTGCTGGCCATCTTCTTCGAGATCTAAGTGGTTGTCAGCTTATAAGTTGCTGCCTAAGGATCTTTGGTGATTCTCTGTAATGCTGTTAGTGAGCATTAGTGGTGGAGGGAGTGAGTGCATGTGGATGTGGTGCCAATCAAACAGCCAGCATGTCCTGGATGGTGTCAAGCTTCTTGTGTTGTTGGAACCCTACCATTCCAGCCAAGCAGGGAGCATACCATTGCCATTTTGGCTTGTGTCTTGGAGATGATGAACAGACTTTGGGGAGTCAGGAGTTGAGTTGCTCGCCACAGTATTCCTAACATCTGATCTGATCTGCTCTTGTAGCCACACTGTGTTTGTCTTGTATGTCCTGTTGAGTTTCTGGTCAGTGGTAACCCTCATGGTTTTAATAGATGGAAATTCAGTGATGGAAATTTATGTCAAGGGATGGTCTCTTATTGCAGATGGCCTTTAGCTGGGATTGTACAAATATTTCTTGCCACAAGCCTGTATATTGATCAGCCCTTGCTGCATTTAAACAGAGTTTGCTTCAGTATGTGAAGAGTTACAGATAGTGCTGAACATTGGGGATGTTCAGCAATGAGTGCACATTCTTACCTTATAATGGAGGGAAGGTCATTGATGAAATGGCTGAAGATGAGTGGGACCAGGACAGTACCCTAAGGAACTCCTGCAGAGATGTCCTGGAGCTGAAATGACTGACGTCCTACAACCACACCCATCTTCCTACTTTCCAGGCCTGACACCAGAGGAGGATTTGCCCCCACTACCCAATGATTCCAATTTTCTTCAGCCTCCTTGATGCCACAAATGCTGCTCTGAAGTCAAGACCTGTTACCTCACCATCCCTCTAGAATTCAACTCTTTTGTCCATGTTTGAACCAAGGCAGTAAAGAGATCAAGAGCTCAGTGGCCTTGGCAGAGCTCAAACTCGGCATCGCTGAGCAGGTTATTGCTGAGCAGGTGCTGCTTATTAGGATTGCTGATGACCCTTTCCATCACTTTACTGGTGAGCGACAGTAATAGAGCAGTAAATGGCCAGGTTGGGTTTATTCTGCTTGTGTACAGGACATATCTGGGCAATATTCTATATTGTTGGATTGATGCCAGAATGTTGTCAGGCCCATAGTCTTTGCAGTATCCAGTGCTTCTAACCATTCCTTGGTGTCATGTGGAATGAATCAAATTCAATAAAGACTGGTATTTACAATGTTGGGGACCGCTGGAGAATGCCAAGATGGATCAGCTCCATCTGACTGAAGATTTCTGCAATTTGTTCAGCCTGAACTTGTGCACTAATGTGTTGGGCTCTTCCATTATTGACAATAGGGATACTTGAGAGTCACAAAACTACAGAATGTAGATCTAATTCACTGGTTGTGGCATCGCTTAGCACTGCCTATCACTTGCTGTTTATGTTGTTTGGTGAACAAGTAGTCCCATTTGATAGCTTCACCAGGTTGGCACTTCACTTTTAGGTCCGCCTGATGCTCCTTCAGGGATGCCCTCCTGCACTCTCCATCGAACAAGGGATGATCTCCTGGTTTGATGCTAATGGTTGAGTGTGTGATATGCCAAATCATGAGACTACAGATCGAGGAGTACAATTCTGCTGCTGCTGATGGCCCACAGTGCCTCATGGATGCCCAGTCTCAAGTTCCTAAATTGGCTCAAAAGTTGTCCTATTTAGCATCGTGACTCTTCAGTGCTACTTTTCCTGTAAGAACTGTTTACCTTAAGGGCTGTTATTATTGATGGTGGAGTAGCCCAAATTTCTCAATTAACAAAATCAATTCCACAATTATCTATGAAACTGACAGTTACCTTGTAGCATTTTGATGTGAAGGCAAGTGTCGAGAGTGTAATGCTGGAAAAGCACAGCAGGTCAGTCAGCATCCGAGGAGCAGGAGAATCGATGTTTTGGGCATAAGCCCTTCATCAGGAATGAGGCTTGTGGGTCAGGGTGCTGAGAGATAAATGGAAGGGGGTGGGGTTGGAGTAAGGTAGCTGGGAAAGTGATAGGTGGATGAAAATTGGGGAGAGGGTGATAGGTCAGAGGGGGAGTGATGGACAGGTCCGGAGGGCAGTGCCGAGTTGGAGGTTTGGGACTGGGATAATGTGGGGTGTAAGGGGAAATGAAGAAGCTGTTGAAATCCACATTTATCCCCTGTGGTGGCAGGGTCCCAAGGCAGAATATAAAGCCTTCCTCCTCCAGACCTCGGTTGGCAATGGTTTGGGGGTGGATGAGGTGCAGGACCTGCATGTCCTTGATGGATTAGATTGGGGGTGTTGAAGTGTTCAGCCAAGGGGCGGTGGGGGTTGATGGGTGTGGGTGTCCCAGAGATGTTCTCTGGAACAATTCGCAAGAAGGCGTCCCGTTTATCCAATGTAGAGGAGACCACACCGGGTGCAATAGATGACATTGATAGAGGTGCAGGTAAATTTCTGATGGATGTGGAAGGATGCATTGGGACCTTGGACGGAGGTGAGGGGAGCGGTGTGGGTGCAGGTTTTGCACTTCCTGTCGTGGCAATTCGCACCGCCGTCCGGACCTGTCCCTCACTGCCCACTCTGATTGATCACCTTCTCCCTTACTTTCATCGACCTATTGCTTCCCCAGCTACCTTCCCCCAAACCTCATCACCACCCATTTATCTCTTTCAAGGAACTACGAACCTGAATCTCAAGGTCTCTTTCTTCGGCAACACTGACCAGGACCTTACCATTGAGTCCTGCCTGATCTACCTTACCAAAATGCAGTATCTCACATTTATCTCAATTAATCAGATCAGGAAAAAAAAACCACCAGTAGTTTAGCACATCATCCCCATCTAATTATGCATTAAATATGCTAAACCTGAATCAAACCTTGCTTAAACCACACTTGGATACAGTGTGCAGGCTGAGCACCATGCAATAAATAGAAAAAGAGATACCAAAGTGGATACACAGAAAAGATTGACAAGGTGGATCACAGAAATATGTGGGTTTACATGTCAGCAAAGGGTTGACAGGCTACGTCTCTCTTCTCTGAAAGGAGGCCAAAAAGGGACATGATAGAGGTCCTTAAAATGATGAGAGGATTTAACAGACTGGATACAGACAGAATGTTCCTTTTCAAGTGGAAGAGCATACCTTGAGGTCACAAAGTCGTCACCAAGAAATCCAACAGGGAGATCTGGAAGTTCTGCAGAATTGGATTATAAAAGTGAAGCACAGGGAGTGGTTTAAGGGGAAGATAGACAAGATAAGAGGGATAGAAGAATAGAGGGGTAAAATAATAGATGAGCAAAGGTGACAGAAGACTCGAGTGGAGCAGTAACAATGATGTGAGCTGATTGGAACAAATCAAAAAATCCCTACAGTGTTGGAACAGACCATTTAGCCCATTGAGTCTACAATGACCCTTCCAACAACATCCCACCCAGACTGATTCCCCTCCACTTTCCCTGTAACCTTGCATTTCCCATGGCTAATTCACGTAGCCTGCACATCCCTAGGCACGATGGGCAATTTAGCATGGCCAATCCACTTAACCTGCACATTTGTGGACTGCAGCAGGAACCCCACGGGGACACGAGGCGAATATGCAAACTCCACACAGACAGGCGCCTGAAGATGGAATTGAACCTGGGTTCCTGACACTGTGAGACATGGTGCCGGTTTCTTGGCACTTTGAGACCATTCAGCGTGGTGCCACATTAATAAGGCCTATTTGCATCCTCTATTGTTTATGCAATCTTCTTCATAGGATTAAAAAAAACTTACACAATGATGTAAAGCTGATAATTCCACCAGGAAGAACAATTACTGCAACATTTGCATGGACCTCCAGTTTCCCACCACAACCACTCAGAGGCAAAGCAAGCTTGGCACTAGTGAACACTTTCACATTGCAGTTCAATTCTGAGACTGTTACTCCAGGGCAATGGGGGGAAATAAAAAAGATGAGGGTAAGAAAAACACTGCACTACTTGTGGAGCAGTCGCAGTGAGGTTTTTCTGGGATGGGAGACCAGAACAAGGGGTCATAATTTTAAAGCCAATGTTAAACCAGTCAGGAAATGTCTTTCATACATAGGGTTGTGTTAATCCCAATATGTACCCCTCCCTACTTTGGGCCATTCAAAAAAAGTATGCTAGGCTTTGAATAAATTGAGAAGTTCAAAAGTGAGACTGATTTGTTTTTTTTGAGATTTATTATTCAGGGAAACAGACTAAGGCAGTTAGATGTAGATCAATCATAAAAGAATTATTATTACTAGAAAAGAAAGTATTATTGCTAAATGCAAACAGATGAGTGGCTCAACAACCCAGTCCCATTCCTATGCACATGATCAAGTGCATAGATGTTTGGGCCCCTTTGTAGGATATGCTGATAACAGGTAGGAGCCAGATTACAGGGAGTGAAAGAACAGAAACACATGTACATTTGGCTGAAAGCTCAATGTCTTGTGCTATTATTTCTACAGAATGCAGAATAAAATGGGATATCTATGAATACAAAGTATGGTATTCTCAACAGCAGCAGGTATTGCTGCATATACAGGTATAGGTTGCAGAGCTTTGACCTCTACGCAAGTAAACACATGCACATATTATCAACTTAATAACAGTACTGAGTCTCAAGTTGATGTTTCTCACTAACAGACAAACCATTCTTATATCTTTTCTGTAAAATACTAAAAAAATTATATTTTAATGACAATGTAGACTAGAAACTTTGCTGATAGTAAGCATGGATTAACAGAACTTTAACAAAATGCTTATGAAGTATAAGGAAATCAAACTAATATGCACAATGTAAGCTCAATCTTCTTTGAACATTAACACTACATACATAGAACATTACAACACAGTACAGGCCCTTTAGCCCTCGATGTTGCACCGACCTGTGAAAATAATCTGAAGCCCATCTAACCCACATTATTCCATTATCAACCAACTGCATCATCCAATGACCATTTAAATGCCCTTAAAGTTGGTGAGTCCACTACTGTCACAGGCAGTGCATTCCATACCCCTTCAACTCCGAGTAAAGAAACTACCTCTGACATCTGCCCTATATCTATCACCCCTCAATTTAAAGCTATGTCTCCTCGTGCCAACCATCTCCAACTGAGGAAAAGGGCTCTCTCTGTCCACCCAATCTAACCCTCCGACTTTCTTATATGTCTCAATTAAGTCACCTCTCAACCTTCTTCTTTCCAATGAAAACAGCCTCAAGTCCCTCAGCCTTTACTCATAAGACCTTCCCTCCATAACAGTTTCCATCCTAGTAAATCTCCTCTGCACCATTTCTAAAGCTTCCACATCCTTTCTATAATGCAGTGACCAGAACTGTACCCAATACTCCAAGTGCGGCCACACAAAGGTTTTCTCCAGCTGCAACATGACCCCATGTCTCCGAAATTCAATCCCTCATACACACTGAATGCCTTTTTAAGAACCCCAGCAACTTAGGTGGCAACTTTAAGAGATCTATGTACATGGACATAGAGATCTCTCTGCTCATCTACATTACCAAGGATCTTACCATTTGCCCAGAACTCTTTATTCCTGTTGCTCCTTCCTAAGTGAATTACCTCACAATTTTCTGCATTGAACTTTGTTTGCCACCTCTCAGCCCAGCTCTGCAGCTTATCTATATCCCTCTGTAACCGACAACATCTTTCACCAGTTTCCACGACTCGACCGATTTTAATGTAATCTGCAAATGTACTCACCCTTTGATGCCCTCATTTGGGTCATTTATAAAAATGACACACAGCAGTGGACCCAAACCAGATCCGTGTGATACCTCACTTGTTACTGGACTCCAGCATGAACATTTCCCATCAGCCACCAGCCTCTGTCTTCTTTCAGCTAGCCAATTACCGATCCAAATCACCCACAATCCCATGCCTCCGTATTTTGTGGAATAACCTCCCGTGGGGGTATGCTTATCAAATGCCTTACTGAAGTCCACAGACACCACATGAACTGCTTTAACCTCATCCATCAGTTTGGTCACTTTCTCAAAATAACTCAATAAGATTTGTGAGGCATGACCTAACCTTCTCAAAACTGTGTTGACTATTATTCAGCAACTTATTCCTTTCTGGATGATTATAATTCCTATCTCTTATAACCTTTTCATACACTTTTCCCACAACCGAAGTAAGGCTCACTGGACTATAATTAGCTATAGTCAACATTCGCTATCCTCAATTCTTCTGGTACTATTCCTGTAGACAATGACGATATAAAGATCAAAGCCAAAGGCTTGGCAATCGCCTTCCTGGCTTCCCAGAGAATCCCATGATTAATGCTATCCAGCCCAGAGGACTTATATCTTTTCACACTTTCCAGAATTGCTAACATATCCTTATGGACCTCAATCCTGTCTCGTCTAGTAGCCTGTTTCGCAGTATTCTCCTTGACAACACGGCTTTTTTCCAGTGTGAATTCTGACCAAACAAAAATACTAATTTAGTACTTCCCCATATCCTCGGACTCCACACTCAACTTCCCAAAACCATCCTTGATTGGCCCTAATTTTATCTAGTCATTCTGTTATTCCTGATATATCTATAAGTAAAAAATGAGGTCTGCAGATGCTGGGGATCACAGCTGAAAATGTGTTGCTGGTTAAAGCACAGCAGGTCAGGTAGCATCTCAGGAATAGGGAATTCGACGTTTCGAGCATAAGCCCTTCATCAGGAATGAGAGAGAGTAGCCAAGCAGGCTGAGATAAAAGGTAGGGAGGAGGGACTAGGGGGAGGGGCGATGGAGGTGGGATAGGTGGAAGGAGGTCAAGGTGAGGGTGATAGGCCGGAGTGGGGTGGGGGCGGAGAGGTCAGTAAGGAGATTGCAGGTTAGGAGGGCGGTGCTGAGTTGAGGGAACCGACTGAGACAAGGTGGGGGGAGGGGAAATGAGGAAACTGGAGAAATCTGAATTCATACCTTGTGGTTGGAGGGTTCCCAGGCGGAAGATGAGGCGCTCCTCCTCCAGCCGTCGTGTTGTTATGTTCTGCCGGTGAAGGAGTCCAAGGACCTGCATGTCCTCGGTGGAGTGGGAGGGAGAGTTAAAGTGTTGAGCCACGGGGTGGTTGGGTTGGTTGGTCCGGGCGGCCCAGAGGTGTTCTCTGAAGCGTTCCGCAAGTCAGCGGCCTGTCTCCCCAATATAGAGGAGGCCACATCGGGTGCAGCGGATGCAATAGATGATGTGTGTGGAGGTACAGGTGAACTTGTGGCAGATATGGAAGGATCCCTTGGGGCCTTGGAGGGAAGTGAGTGTGGAGGTGTGGGCGCAAGTCTTACATTTCCTGCGGTTGCAGGGGAAGGTGCCGGGGGTGGAGGTTGGGTTGGTGGGGGGTGTGGATCTGACGAGGGAGTCACGAAGGGAGTGGTCCTTGCGGAACGCTGATAGGGGAGGGGAGGGAAATATATCCTTGGTGGTGGGGTCCGTTTGGAGGTGGCGGAAATGACGGCGGATGATACGTTGTATGCGGAGGTTGGTGGGGTGGTAGGTGAGAACCAGTGGGGTTCTGTCTTGGTGGCGGTTGGAGGAGCGGGGCTCAAGGGCGGAGGAGCGGGAAGTGGAGGAGATGCGGTGGAGGGCATCGTCGATCACGTCTGGGGGGAGTCTGCGGTCCTTGAAGAAGGAGGCCATCTGGGCTGTGCGGTGTTGGAACTGGTCCTCCTGGGAGCAGATGCGGCGGAGACGAAGGAATTGGGAATATGGGATGGAGTTTTTGCAGGGGGCAGGGTGGGAGGAGGTGTGGTCCAGGTAGCTGTGGGAGTCAGTCGGTTTATAGTAGATGTCTGTGTTGAGTCGGTTGCCCGAGATAGAGATGGAAAGGTCTAGGAAGGGGAGGGAGGAGTCTGAGACAGTCCAGGTGAATTTCAGGTCGGGATGGAAGGTGTTAGTAAAGTTGATGAACTGTTCAACCTCCTCGTAGGAGCACGAGGCAGCGCCGATACAGTCATCGATGTAGCGGAGGAAAAGGTGGGGGTTGGTGCCAGTGTAGTTGCGGAAGATGGACTGTTCCACATATCCTTCGAAGAGGCAGGCATAGCTGGGGCCCATGCGGGTGCCCATGGCAACTCCTTTAGTTTGGAGGAAGTGGGAGGATTGAAAAGAGAAGTTATTCAGGGTGAGGACCAGTTCAGTCAGTCGAAGGAGGGTGTCAGTGGAAGGGTACTGGTTGGTGCGGCGGGAAAGGAAGAAGCGGAGGGCTTTGAGTCCTTCGTGATGGGGGAATGGAGGTGTACAGGGACTGGATGTCCATAGTGAAAATAAGGCGTTGGGGACTGGGGAAGCGAAAATCCTGGAGGAGGTGGAGGGCGTGGGTGGTGTCCCGAACGTAGGTGGGGAGTTCTTGGACTAAAGGGGACAGGACCGTGTCGAGGTATTGGGAGATGAGTTTGGTGGGGCAGGAGCAGGCTGAGACAATGGGTCGGCTGGGGCAGGCAGGTTTGTGGATTTTGGGCAGGAGGTAGAAACGGGCGGTGCGGGGTTGTGGGACTATGAGGTTGGAGGCGGTGGATGGGTGATCCTCTGAGGTGCCTCCTAACCTGCAATCTCCTTACTGACCTCTCCGCCCCCACCCCACTCCGGCCTATCACCCTCACCTTGACCTCCTTCCACCTATCCCACCTCCATCGCCCCTCCCCCAAGTCCCTCCTCCCTACCTTTTATCTTAGTCTGCTTGGCTACTCTCTCTCATTCCTGATGAAGGGCTTATGCTCGAAACGTCGAATTCCCTATTCCTGAGATGCTACCTAACCTGCTGTGCTTTAACCAGCAACACATTTTCAGCTGATATATCTATAGAAAGCTTTATGGATTTCCTTGATCCTATCTGCCAAAGACTTCTCAAGTCTCCTCCTGGCTCTTCTTAGCTCTCTCTTTAGGTCTTGTTTGCTTAACTTGTAACTCTCAAGAGTCCTAATTGAGCTTCACAACCCTTCCTAACATAAGCCTTTTCTTCCTCTTGACAAGAGATTCAAATTCTTTATTAAACTGTGGCTCCCTACACATGGTATAATGATGCTCTAATTTGCAGACAAACTTGGATAAATATGCCCAAGGAGATCACACATTTTCACCACTGCTAAATTAGCAGCTAAACCAGAAAGAGAATGATCAGGGTTTAATATTTTGTTAAACAGCAAATTCTTTTTGATATTTTATAACTTTAATGCCCCTACATGTTTATTTCAACTAAACATTATTTATGCTCACAAAATCAAACAGGATACTTTAAAAGAAATCTGGAAATAAAGAGTTGGTGTCAGTAAAAGTGTGTACAAAGATGTTAAGCAGGCATAAAAACTCAACTAATTCATGGATAGTCTTTGAAGAAGGAAATCTTCTGCCCACAACTAGTCTGGCATATGTGACTACAGATCATGGCAGCATGGTTGGCATGCATACCATACATAGCAAGCAATGATAATCTCTTGCAATCTTTTTGATATTAAATGGTATTGTCATCACTGATTCCCTCACTATAAACACAAAAGTTAACCTCGACCTGAAACTGAACCGGATCAGCTATACAACATTCTAACCACAAAACAGGTCAGAGGCTGAAAATTCTTCACTAAGTAACTCACTTCCTGTCTGGCCAGTACATGCCCAATAAATATGACACCAGATAGGATGTAGCAACCTGCTTGATCAGCACCCCGTTCACTAACCTATACATTCACTCCCTTCACCACTAAACAGAGAGCTATGTGCACTATATGATGCACTGCAGCAACTCATTAAACTCCTTCAATAGCATCTTCAAAGCCTGCAACCTCTGTCACCTAAAAGGGCACAGGCAAGTAGATAACATAGTAACACTATTACCTGTAAGTTCCTCTCCAAGCCTAACTTAGGAATATATCGTTCTTTCACTGCTATAGGATCACAATCCTAGGTACTTCGTTCGGATCAGCACTGTGATTGTACCTGTAGCAGGTGAACTGCAGATGTTTGAGGAAATGGCTCACTATCAACTTCCCAAGTGCAATGAAGAAGGGACAACAACACTGGCCTTGCCAGCAGTGCTGACATCCATTGAAAAAAATGTTTAAAAGCCTGACCCGTGGGTTAGGATAACAGTCATGCATCAATCTGCTACAGAACCCTGAGCTCCAAACCTAACAGCACGTGTGGGTTTATATGGTTATGTTTACCCAGCAGACTGCAGTGGCTCAAGGCAGCTCACCACCGTGACCATTTCGAGAACGAGGGAAAGGTAACAAATACCAGCATTACCGGAAACATCCAAATTCAAAAAACGAATTTAAAAATCGGAAACAAAAAAAATCAAAATTGACTTCATTCTACTCAATCCATAGCAGAGATAAGGGGAAAGATGATGTGAATACCTAGATTCTGGACAACAGCCCCACCACAATGCGACAACACAACGGTTTTCCTCCCTTCTCTGGGAAGGATTACAGGAAGGAGCTGCACATTCTAACATCGCATTTCTGAAAGGCTATTAAGTTTAACATCACTGTATAGGTCAGCTCCTCCCTTCTTCTGGGGCTCCAACCAGGCCAGTTCTGTTATGGTCTTTTCCTTCAAGGCTTGTCCTCGCAGTTCGAGGAGTGACACCTGGTGCTGTGCACATAGCTCCTCCTCCTCCTCCATGTACTGTTGCACCATCTCCATGGTGAATGTAGAGAAACTGTCTTCTCCCCCTGAGAAGGGCATGCTCAAACAATACTGGGCAGTGAAAGACAGGAAGACAAACAGTACAGAGTGAAGTGAGCTGATTCCCCGACAAGTAAACTTGCTCTGTAATCCACGAAAACACCGGCCTGAGTGCAGACAACAGCAACACGTAAAAGTAGTTGGGGTATCATCAGACATGCTAATCATGCTGCATCACAAGTGGTCCCATCAAACTATCCCAATATTTATCAGGATTAGTAAATGCTGGCTGTGTCATTTCATCATCTGTGAAACACATGAAGACTGGTGAAGTCCCTCATACTGATAATTTTCTGGTCAGGACTCCAGTCACTAATTTGCTGCCAGGTTCTGAGAAATAACCAAAAACACAACAGGATTTGCACTTGCAGAGAATTAGGGAGCCACGGTTACATCAACATCAGAACATGAGGAGGCTATTAGCTTCTTGAGCCTATTCCACTATTCATTCAAATCGTGGTAATCTTCATCATCATGACAAATCCTTCTCTTTGTCCCATAATCCTTCAGCATTTTCATTCAAAATCTACCTACCTATCTCAGATTTAAAATTTACAAATGTTTTCCAATCAATCGCTGTTTGTGGAACTTTATCAGACTTTATCCATTTCTGTGTAGAAGAGTGTTCCCCAATTTCACACCTCAATGTTCTGAGTCTAGCACTTTATCTGTTTAATCTTTCTTCTTATGTTAAGCCTTGGAATCCAAGTATCACTTCAGTAAATCTACACTGCACTTCCATTCAGAGTGATACTCTTCTTAAGCCAAGGTGCTCAGCCCTGACAGCTTGGTCTAACTAGGTTCTGATTTGCTGAAGCATGACTTCTAATCCTTTGGTTTCCAGTCTGCTGTAGAGATCAATGTCAACATTCCACTGGCCCCTTGATCACTTTTCTGAACCTGTTTGTGACATTTTCATGAACTATACAGCTGGATCGATCCCACAAAGTTTCTTTGGAGTCCACTCTCTCTCAATTTTCACAATCCAGAAATATCCTGTTTTGATCCAACCTCTCACTTTGCCTTCACAAACTCATCCGTCATTGTTTTTTCATTTACTGAATCTATCAAGATTGCTTTCTAATGCTATGCTTCCATCTACCGACACCTGAAATCGCAGTAATCTGTAGAGTGGCCCCAGACTTTGAATGTGGCTTTCCTTTCATTATGAGTAGTGAATAGATAGGGCTCTGACATCGATCCATGCAAGATATCACTAACCATATCCTTCCAATTAGAATATCTCTTATCATCTGCACAAATGTCTCTTGTTCAAATCAAATTATGGCAGGGCTTCAGGAGGATATCCCTAGGATTACGTCCAGGCACTTAATGGTAAAGTCCTTGGTAGTGTTGCTGAACAAAGAGACCATGGAGTTCAGGTTTATTGTTGTTGAAAGTAGAGTCACAGGTAGACAGGGTAGTGAAGGTGGTGTTTGGTACGCTCATATTTATTGGTCAATGCATTGAATACAGAAGCTGCAACATCATATTGTAGCTGGACAAGACATTGATTAAACCAATTCTGGAATTCTGTTTTAAGTTTAAAATTCCCTGTTCTGGGAAGGATGTTGTGAAACTTGAAAGAGTTTAGACAAGATTTACAAAGACTTTGCCATGGTTAGAGGATTTGGGCTACAGGGAGAGGCTGAATAGGCTAGGGTTAATTTCCCTGGACAGTCAAAGACTGAGAGCTGACCTTATGAAAATTTATAAAATCATGAGGGCCGTGGATAAGGTGAAAAGCCGGAGTCTTCTCCCTCCAGGTTAGGTGTGTCCAAGAGGGCAACAATTTAAAAGGGATCGAAGGGGCAACGTTTTTAAGCTGAGCGTGGGGTTTGTGTGGAATGAGTTGCCAAATGAAGTAATGGAGGCTGATACAATTTCAACATTTAAAAGGCATCTGATTGGGTACATGAATAGGAAGGGTTTCGAATGATACAGTTCAATAGCAGGTAAATGGATTTCTAGTTGGCATGGACAAATCGGACCAAAGGTCTGCTTCTATGCTGTACATCTTTATGACACTAATAAATGAAAATAAGATATATTCCTCTTTTGTGGAGAGCTAGCAGAAGCACAGATAATTGTCCTTTGAGCTGAGAAGGTTAAGCAGTGATTTTGACCAGGTGCAGATTTGTTTCTAGGATATTTAATTTGCAGAGAGAGAAGAATTATAGAACATAGAACATAGAAAAATACAGCGCAGTACAGGCCCTTTGGCTCTCGATGTTGCGCTGATCCAAGCCGACCTAACCTACACTAGCCCACTTTCCTCCATATGCCTATCCAATGCCCATTTAAATGCCCATAAAGAGGGAGAGTCCACCACTGTTACTGGCAGGGCATTCCATGAACTCACGACTCGCTGAGTAAAGAACCTACCCCTAACATCTGTCCTATACTTACCACCCCTTAATTTAAAGCTATGCCCCCTTGTAACATCTGACTCCATACGTGGAAAAAGGGTCTCATGGTCAACCCTATCTAAACCTCTAATCATCTTGTACACATCTATCAAGTCACCCCTAAACCTTCTTTTCTCCAATGAAAACAGCCCCAAGTGCCTCAGCCTTTCCTCATACGATCTTCCTCCCATACCAGGCAACATCCTGGTAAACCTCCTCTGCACGTGTTCCAGTGCCTCCACATCCTTCCTATAGTATGGCAACCAAAACTGCATACAATACTCCAGATGCGGCAGCACCAGAGTCTTATACAACTGCAACATGACCTCAGGACTTCGGAACTCAGTTCCTCTACCAATAAAAGCCAGTACACCATATGCCTTCTTCACAGCACTATTTACCTGGGTGGCAACTTTCAGAGATCTGTGTACATTGTACAATTGTACAATGTCACAATATTAGTAACAATTTCCAAATAATTGGCAAATAATGCAGCGGGAATATGTGACCAGTATTTTATTCAGTAAGTTCTGAGCATCTGGAACTGTCAGAATGGCAGCTGGACACAGACTCAGCAATTATTCACAAACAGATTTGGAATTTTACTTTTTAAGGAAAGATCTGGGGATTTGGGCAAATGGGAAGGGAATTGGGACAGATTTGCAGCTTCTCCAGAGCAAGAGATGGGCCCAATGGGCTGAAGAGCCCCCAGCCCCTGTGCTCTGTGATACTGCCCCATTCACTGTGAATGATGAAGCTCATCCCAGGGCAGAGAGAGGGAGGATACCACCACTCACCTCTCAATAGCCCTCAGGTGATTGATGTTAGCGCAGAGGGCGGGACTGGAGGACCAAGCTGTACCAGTTTGTCCTCCAACCAATCGGAGTGAATGAGGATATCCTCAAGACTGGAGTTAAATAACGGCACATGTAGCAGAGATTTGAGAAACTGGAGGACATGAGAGATAAGGAGTGTTCTGTGACTGGAGAGGAATAAATAAGGAAGAGTTGTGAGGCTATATGAGGTGACAGTCATCGGGAGAGTTGTGAGAATGGAGGAATTTGGAGATAGTGATAATTAGAGTCTTAAAGTTATACAGCAAAGAAACAGACCCTGTGGTCCCACCACTCCATGCCGACCATAATTCCATCCTAAGCTAATCGTACCTGCCTCCGCTTGGTCCACATCCATCCAAATATTTCCTTTATATGTTCCTATCTGAATGTCTTTTAAATATTGTAATTGCATTCAGAGCTATCACTTCCTCTGGAAGTTCATTCCACATGTGTAAAAATTGTTTTTAAAACCCTAATGTCTTTTCTCAAACCTTTCTCATCTCTTCTCAAAAAGAATGACACGTGTTTTGAACTCCCCTCTCTCCCGGCCATTAACCTTTTCTACACTCTTCACAATTTTATAAACCTCTAATAAGGTCATCCCTCAACCTCCTACACTCCAGTGAAAAAATTCCCAACCTATCCAGCCTCTCCTGATAACACAATCCTTCCATTCCCATTAACACTCTAGTAAATCTCTTCTGAACCTGCCCTGATTTAATGATATCCGTCCTTTAACAGCATAACCAGAATCGGCCACAGTATTCCAGAAGAGGCCTCCCAACATCCTGTACAACCTCAACATAACTTCCCAACTCCTATCCTCAAAGGTCTGAGCAATGAAGGTAAGTGTGCTGAACACCTTCTTAACCACCCTGTCTACTTGTAACACAAACTTCAAAGACGTGAAACCCCTGGTCTCTTTATTCCATACCACTACTCAAGGCCCTACTTTTAATGAGTGTAACTCCTGCCCTCATTTGTTTTATCAAGATGTAATATTTTGCATTCATTCCAATCCAAAATCCTTTGAGTATAAAGGCAGTAGGACTATAATTAAGAGGGAAATCAGGAGGCAAAAAAGGGGATGTGAGATAGCTTTGGTAAATAGGGTGAAGGATAATCTGAAGAGCTTTTAAAAATACATTAAGAACAAAAGGCTAACTAGGAAGAAAATAGAGACCCTCAAAGATTAGCATGGCAGCCATTGTGTGGAGCTGCAGGCGATGGGCGGGATAGGGAAACAAGTATTTTGCAGAAGTACATGAGAGATGTAGAATGTGAGAAAATAAATGGTGACATCTTGAAAAATGTCCATATTACAGAGGAGGAGGTGCTGGATGAATGGCTCAGGAGCTGGTGCAGGGGAAAAGGATTCGCATTTTTGGATCATTGTGATCTCCTCTGGAGTAGAGTTGACCTGCATAAGAAGGATGGATTGTACCTAAATTGGAAGGTGTCTATCTAGGTATCTAGGCAGGGAGATTTGCTAGTGCTGCTTGGGAGGCATTAAACCAGTGAAGGAGTGGGGGTAAACCCAAATTGATAGTGAAAAAAGAGGTATGTCTGAGGCTGGTACAGTTCAGAGGTCAAATAGGCAAGGCAGGCAAGGGCAAGGCACAGAACGAGGTAGGACTGACCAGTTACACTGCATTTATTTCAATGCAAGAGGCCTGACAGGGAAGGCAGATGAGCTCAGGGTATGGTTTTGAACATAGCACTGGGATATCATGGGTATTACAGAAAGGTGGCTCAGGAATGGATAGGACTGGCAGCTTAATGTTCCAGGATGTCAATGCAAGCATTAGGATAGAAAGGGGGACAAGAGAGGAGGGTGAGTGACATTTTTGATTAGGGATAGCATTATGGTTATGCTTAGGGAGGATGTTCCTGGGAGTTCATCCAGTGAAGTTATTTAGGTGGAACTGCGAAATAAGAAAGGGATGATCAACTTATTGGGGTTGTCTGCGTGGGTTTCGTCCGTGTGCTCTGGTTTCCTCCCACAGTCCAAAGATGTGCAGAGTAGATTGGATTATACTGGCTGAATTGCCCACAGTGTTCAGGAATGTGTAGGTTGGGTGGCCCTAGGAAATGCAATGTTACAGGGGGATGTTAGGAGGTTCTGAGGGTCACTGTTGATGGAATGGTTTCCTTCCACACTATTGGGGTTCTCTGAAAATTCTACTAGTTTTTTAAATAGTTACAGAAAATAATAGACCAGGTCTAAAAGTTAAGTTTCTAAATTGGACAAAGGTCAATTTTGATGGTACAAGGCAAGAACTTGCATCTGGCCCCTCCAGCCTGCTCTGCCATTCAATAAGATCAGGGTTGATCTTTTCATGGCCTCAGCTCCACTTTCCTGCTCTCTCACCATAACCCTTAATTCCTTTCCTGTTCACAAAACTACCTTTTGCTTTAAAGGCAAATAAAATTGATAGCCTCAACTGCTTCACTCAGCAGGGAATTCCACAGATTCACAACCCTTTAGCAGTAGAAATTCCTCCTAAACTCAGTTCTAAATCTGCTAAACCCTTATTTTGATGCTATGCTCTCTAGTTTGACACGCCTCTGGTGGAAATAACCTCCTGCTTCTATCTTATCTACTCCCTTCATAATTTTGTTTTTCCTACCCAACCGCCCATTCTTGTAAATTCCAATGAGTATAGTCCCAGTCTATTCAATCTTTCCTCATAAGGCAACCCTCTCAACTCCCGACTCAAGTTAGTGAGCGTAGTCTACACCCCCTCCAGTGCCAGTCCATCCTTGCTGAAGTAAGGAGACTAAACCTGTACACAGTACTCCCGGTGTGGCCTCACCAGCACCCTATATAGCTGCAGCATAACCATCCCTCTAGCAATGAAGGACAATATTCCCTTCACTGCCTTAATTACCTGCTGCACCTGCAAACCAACTTCCTGTGATTCATGCACAAGGACAGGCAGCTCCCTATGCACAGCAGCATGCTGCAAGTTTTCACCATTTCATCATCCAGTTTGCTGTTAGTCCGACCAAAATGAATGAGCTCACATTACCCAACATTGTCCTCCATCTGCCAGACCCTTACCCACTCTTTTAACCGATCTGTGTTCCTGTGCAGACTTACATTGACCTCTGCACACATTGCTCTCCCACTCATTTTAGTGTCAAATTTGAACTCTGACACTTGGTCCTCAACTCCAAAACATTTGTAAAATTGTAAATTGTTATAGTGCCAACACTAATCCAAAAACCAATTTATCCCCATTCTTTACTTTTTGTTCGTTGACCAATCCTCTATCCATGCTAATACATTACCCATAATGCCATGCATCTTTACCTTGTACAGCAGCCTTTCATGTGGCAACTTGTTGAATACCTTCTGGAAATCCAGGCACACCACATCCACCGGGTCCCCCTTGTCAAATGCACTTGTGATGTCCTCACATAATTTCAGTAAATGCATTAAACATGACCTGCCTTTCATGAATCCATGCTGTGTCCGCTCAATGGAACAGTTTCTACCCAGATAACTCGTTACTTCTTCCTTGAGAGGTTCAAGCATTTTCCCCACTACATAAGTTAAGCTAATGGGTGCTTTTTAAAAAATAGTCGCATCACATTTGCAGCTTTCCAATCTGTCAGATACGTCCCAGAGTCCAGCAAATTTTTTCGAATTATCGTGAGCACATTTGCTATTTCCCCCACAATCTCTTTTTAGCCCCTGGGATGCATTCCATCATGGCCGGGCGACCCATCTATCTTTAGGCTGTTATCTTTCCCAACATTACCTCTTTACTGAGAATGATTGATTCTCTGTCCACATCTGGCAATGCCTCCATAGGCCTGTAAAAATGAAACAATGAGAGTAACCAGACAGTATGTTTCTGTTAGGGCCAAGGCTGGGAGGCATAGAGAATGCTGCCTGTCGAGAGAAATTGAGGCTCTGGTCAAGAAAATGAAGGAGCGACATGGCAGCTACAGACAGCTGGGTTTGAGTGTGTCCCTGGAGGAGTATAAGGGCAGTAGGAGTATACTCGAGGGAAACCAGGAGGGCACAAAGGGGACAAGTGAAATAGGTTTAAGGAGAATCCAAACAGATGCTACAAATACACTAAGGACAAAAGAGTAACCAGGCAGAGAATAGGGACCCTCAAAGATCAACAAGACTCTATATGGAACCGCAGGAGGGTGAAGAGATTCTATATGAGTACTACACATCAGTTTTTACTGAAAACGAATATGGAAGCTTGAGAGTTTGGACAAAGAAATAGTGACAACTTAGCAAGTGTCCATATTACAGAGGAGGTGGTACTGGATGTCTTAAAATGTATAAAGGTAGATAAATTCTGGGACCTGATCAGGCGTATCCCAGAAATTTGTGGGAAGCTAGGGAAGTGATTGTTGGGCTCCTCGCTGAGATATTTGTATCATCAATAGCCACAGGTGAGGTGCTGGAAGATGGATGCCATTATTTGAGAAAGATGGTAAGGAAAACCAGGGAACTATAGACCGGTGAGTCTGAAGTCAGAGGCAGTGAAGTTGTTGGAAGGGATTCTAAGGGACAAGATTTGCATGTAATTGGAAAGGCAAATAATTGGGGCGAGTCAGTATGGCTTTGTGCATGGATATCATTAACTTGGACTTCAGGAAAACACAAGGTTCTACATTACAGACTGGTTAGCAAGTTCGACACCATAGAATACGAGGAGAATGAGATATTTGGATAAAAATTGGCTGAAAGGTCATGGAGTTACAGAGATATACAGCACAGAACCAGACCCTTCAGTCCAACCCAGCCATGTCAATCCGATACCCCAACCCAATCTAGTCCCACCTGCCAGCACACGGCCCATATCCCTCCAAACACTTCCTATTCATATACCTATCTAGATTCCTTTTAAATGTTGCAATTGTACCAGCCTCCACCACTTCCTCTGGCAGCTCATTCCATACACGTACCACCCTCTGTGTGAAAATGTTGCCCCTCAGGTCTCTTTTATATCTTTCTCGTCTCACCCTAAACCTATGCCCTCTAGTTCTGGAGTCCCCCACCCCAGGGGAGAGACTTTGTCTATTTATCCTGTCCATGCCCCTATGATTTTATGTACCTCTGTGAGGTCACCCTTCAGCCTCAGACGTTCCAGAGAAAACAGCCCCAGCCTATTCAACCTCTCCCTATAGTGATTCGACCAGGAGCAGATTTGTCTCCAGGATATTTAGTTGACTGAGAGGGAAATTTGAAAGATTTTCACAATTTTTAGTAGCTATTTTCAGGTAACTGGCAAATAATGCGAGGTAAAAACGTGAAGATTATTTTACTGAGTAAGTTCTGAGCATCTGGAACAGTTTGAACAATAGATGGATGCAGATTCAACAGTTACTGTCAAAACAAATTTGGAATTCAACTTTTTAAGGAAAGGTTTGGAAGGCTATTGTCAGATGGGAGGGGAGTTGGGACAGATTTGCAGCATATCCAGAGGGAGAGAGTACAGCCCCAATGGGCTGAATAGCCCCCAACCCCTGTGCTCTGTGATAATGCCCCATTCACTGTACATGATGAAGCTCATCCCAGGGCAGAGCATCGAGCATAGAGATGTACTGCACAGAAACAGACCCTTCTGTAAAACTCATCCATGCTGACCAGGTGTCCTAACCTAATCTAGTCCTATTTGCTAGCAGTTGGCCCATATCCCTCTACACCCTTTCTATTCTTATACCCATTCAGATGCGTTTCAAATGGTGTGATTAAATCAGCCTCCACCATTTGACCGAAGATTCCATATGTGCAGCAACCTCTGTTTGACAGGAGTTTCCCCTTAGGTCCCTTTTAAATCTTTCCCCTCTCACCTTAAACCTACGCCGTCTCGTTCTGGACCTGTCTATTTATCATATCCATGCCCGTCATGATTTTATAAACCTCTTCAGCATCCAAAGCTTATGGGAGGATCCCACCAACGTGTCACAATGCGGTCCAGGTGATTGACAGCAGCTTCAGACCAATAGGAGTGTTAGCGTGACCCTCCAGCCAATGAAAGTGAATGAGGGGTGGGTCCAGCAGGTCTACACGTAACCATGAGCTGTGCAGGCGCAGTGTCACTGTGAGGGCGGACTCAGTGAGTGTGAAGGGAGTGGGAGACACAGCAGAGACTGGGAGAGAAATGGAGTTTGTGTGTACTGGGACGGTTTGTAAACACACAGTGTAGGCTGCTTGACATGAATTACAAGCTCCCACTAAATAAAAACCAGAAAAACTGTGGATGATGGAAATGATAAACAACAACCAGAAGGTGCTGGAAAAGCTCAACAGGTCCAGCAGCAACTGTGAAGAGATATCAGAGTTGACATTTCTGATCCGATAACCCTTCCTCAGAACTGATGTTACTGAGAAAAAACTTTGGTTCACACGCAGAAGATAGAGGTTAAAGAGTTAATGATAGATGGGGATAGAGTTCAAAGAGAGAGATGGGAGCAATTGGACAAAGGAGTGGGTAACGATCTGGTTGGTGGAGGGTAAATAGCTGTTTATAGGGACTGTTAGCGGCTAACCATAAGTAGTGTGTAATGGCAGGCTATGTAATAACAAGGCCTGGTGTATGGGATAGGGGGCTAGGACGCTAGGATGTGGGAGAGTTCAGGATCTAAAATTATTGAATTTGATATTAGGCCAAAGGGCTGAAGGGTCCCTGAGTGGGTAATGAGGTGTTGTTCTTCCAGCTTTGTTAACATGTGGCACTGGAAAAAGCACAGCAGGTCAGGCAGCATCCAAGGAGCAGGAGAATCGGCGTTTTGGGCATATGCCCTTCATCAGGAATGTGCGGTGTGGGAAAGAGTGCTGAGAGATAAATAGGAGGGGTGTATGGGGCTGGGGGGAGGGAGCTAGGAAGGCAATAGGTAGATGTAGATGGGAGATAATGGTGAGAAGGTGGAATGGATAATTGGGAAGGAAGATGGACAGGTGGGACAGTTCAAGAGGCCAGTGCTGAATTGGAGGGTTGGATCTGGGATAAGATGGGGAAGGGGAGATGAGGAAACATTGATGCTGTGTGGTTGAATGGTCCTAAAGTGAACGATGAGGTGTTATTCCTCCAGGCATCGGGTGGCTCGGATTTGGCGATGGAGGCAGCCCAGAACCTGCATGTCCTTGGCGGAATGGGAGGGGGTGTTGAAGTGGTCTGCCACAGGGCGGTGGGGTTGGTTGGTGCATGTGTCCCCGAAATGTTCCCTGAAACTTTCCACAAGTTGGTCCCCTGTCTCCCCAATGTAGAGGAGACCACATCGAGAGCAAAGGTCACGACAGATGAGGTGTTTGGGTGGGCAGGGAGATCTCTGCTGGATGTGGGAGGATCCTTTGGTGCCTTGGATGGAGGTGAGGGGGAAGGTGTGGCACAGGTTTTACATCCCTTGCTGTGGCAAGCGAAGGTGCTGGGTGGGTTGTTGGGGAGCATGGATCTAATGAGGAAGTCACATAGAGAATGGTCTCTGCAGAATGCTGAAAGGGGTGGGGAGGGAAATATATCTCTGAGGGTGGGGTCTGATTGTAGGTGGTGGAAACGGCAAAGGATGATGTGTTGTATCTGGGTGGAAGGTGAGGACCAGGGCCTTTCTATCCTTGTTGCGTTTGGAGGGGTGGGGTTCAATGGCAGAGATATGGGAAGTGGAGGAAATACGGTGGAGGGTATTTTGGTCACATGGGAAGAGAAATTGCCGTGCTTGAAATACGGGGCCATTTGGTATGTTCTGGAGTGTTCTGCCAGCTTGCACCAAGCTTCACATCCTTTCCACAGCGGAGAGCGGCAGGAGCTGGGCGGAAGTGGGGTTGGGGCGCGGAGCTGGTCGGGAAGATAAGTGATTGATATTTGAGTGGAGAAGGAACCCAAGACACTACACGTGTAGTGGCTCCCACCCTCCCTCCTCCTCTAACCTAAAAAAAAGGGTAAGCTACATAGTGTTCTTGTTTTGGAGACTAAGTGTAGAGTTATGGCAGCGCAGGCAGTGGGATGTTCCTCCTGCAGGATGTTTGAGGTAGGGGTGACCACCAACGCTCCTGCTGAATTCATCTGCTGGAAGTGCAGCCAGCTCCAGCTCCTCACAGACCGCGTTAGGGAACTGGAGCTGGAGTTGGACGAACTGAGAATTATTTGAGAGGCTGAGAGGATGATAGATAGAAGCTGCAGGGACGTAGTTACGCCAGAGAACAGAGGTAGCTGGGTAACAGTTAGAGGTGGGAAGGGGAGGAAGCAGGCAGTGCAGGGATCCCCCGTGGTCATTTCCCTCAACAATAAGTATAGTGCTTTGGATACTGTTGGGGAGGAAGGCCTAGCAGGGGTAAGCTGCAGTGACCAGGTCTCTGGCACGATGTCCAGCTCTGAGGCTCAGAAGGGAAAGGGGCAGAGGAGGAGAGCGCTAGTTATACTAGACTCTATAGTTAGAGGGACAGACAGGCAGTTCTGTGGACATGGGCGAGACTCTCGGATGGTTTGTTGCCTCCCGGGTGCCAGGGTCCGAGACGTCTTGGACTGTGTCTTCAGAATCCTTAAGGGGGAGGGTGTGCAACCAGAAGTCGTGGTGCACATTGGCACCAATGACATAGGTAGTAAGAGGGGTGGGGAGGTCATTCAGGAGCTCAGGGAGTTAGGCTGGAAGCTAAAAGCTAGGACGGGCAGAGTTGTCATCTCTGGATTGTTGCCGGTGCCACGTGACAGTGAGGTAAGGAATAGGGAGAGAGTGCAGTTGAACACATGGTTGCAAGGATGGTGTAGGAGGAAGGGCTTCAGGTATTTGGACAATTGGACTGCATTCTGGGGAAGGTGGGACCTGTACAAGCAGGACGGGTTGCACCTGAACCAGAAGGGCACCAAGATCCTGGGAGGTAGGTTTGCGAGCACTCTTCGGGGAGGTTTAAACTAATTTGGCTGGGGGATGGGATCCAGACTTGTAGTCCAGCAAGTAAGCTAGCTGTTTTTCAGGATGTCCAAGAATGTAGGGAGGCTGTGGAGGAGATAGCACTGACAGGGAATACTTGTGGACACAGAGATGGACTCAAGTGTGTATACTTCAACGCACGAAGTATCAGAAATAAGGTGGGTGAACTTAAAGCGTGGATTGGTACTTGGGACTATGATGTTGTGGCCATCACGGAAACGTGGATAGAAGAGGGACAGGAATGGTTGTTGGAGGTTCCTGGTTACAGATATTTCAGTAAGATTAGAGAAGGTGATAAAAAAGGAGGGGGTGTGGCGTTGCTAATTAGAAATGGTATAACGGCTGCAGAAAGGATGTTCGAGGGGGATCTGCCTTTGGAGGCAGTATGGGCTGAAGTCAGAAATACGAAAGGAGCAGTCACCTTGTTGGGTGTTTACTATAGGCCCCCCGATAGCAGCAGAGATGTGGAGAAACAGATTGGGAAACAGATTTTGGAAAGGTGCAGAAGCCACAGGGTCGTAGTCATGGGCGATTTCAACTTCCCAAATATTGATTAGAAGCTCTTTAGATCAAGTAGATTGGACGGGGCGGTGTTTGTGCAGTGTGTCCAGGAGGCTTTTCTAACTCAGTATGTAGATTGTCCGACCAGAGGGGAGACCATATTGGATTTGGTGCTCGGTAACGAACCGGGACAAGTGATGGGCTTGTTAGTGGGTGAGCATTTTGGTGATGGTGACCACAATTCTGTGACTTTCACCTTGGTTATGGAGAGAGATAGGTGCGTGCAACAGGGTAGGTTTTACAATTGGGGGAAGGGTAAATACGATGCTGCAAGACAGGATCTGAGGAGCAAAAGTTGGGAGCATAGGCTGTCAGGGAAAGATGTCATTGAAATGTGGAACATTTTCAAGGAACAGATACAATGTGTCCTTGATATGTATGTACCTGTCAGGCAGGAAAGAGATGGTCGTGTGAGGGAACCTTGGTTGACGAGGGAGGTTGAATGTCTTGTAAGGAGGAAGAAGGAGGCTTACATAAGGTTGAGGAAACAAGGTTCAGACAGAGCGTTGGAGGGATCCAGGATAGCCAGGAGGGAGCTGAAGAAAGGGATTAGGAGAGCTAAGAGAGGGCATGAAAAATCTTTGGCGGGTGGAATCAAGGATAACCCCAAGGCCTTTTATGCGTATGTGAGAAACATGAGAATGACGAGAATGAGGGTAGGTCCGATCATGGACAGTAGTGGGAGACTGTGTATTGAGTCGGAAGAGATGGAGAGGTCTTGAATGAGTACTTTTCTTCAGTATTTACAAATGAGAGGGACCATATTGTTGAAGAGGAGAGTATGAAACGGACTGGTAAGCTAGAGGAGATACTTGTTAGGAAGGAGGATGTGTTGGGCATTTTGAAAAACTTGAGCATAGACAAGTCCCCCGGGCCTGACGGGATATATCCTAGGATTATATGGGAAGCAAGAGAGGAAATTGCAGAACCGTTGGCAATGATCTTTTCATCTTCACTGTCAACGGGGGTGGTACCAGGGGACTGGAGAGTGGCAAATGTTGTGCCCCTGTTCAAAAAAGGGAATAGAGATAACCCCAGGAATTACAGGCCAGTTAGTCTTACTTTGGTGCTAGGCAAAGTAATGGAAAGGATACTGACGGATAGGATTTTTGAGTATCCGGAAAGACACTGCTTGATTAGGGACAGCCAGCACGGATTTGTGAGGGGTAGGCCTTGCCTTTCAAGTCTTATTGAATTCTTTGAGGAGGTGACCAAGCATGTGGATAAGAGTAGAGCAGTGGGTGTAGTGTACATGGACTTTAATAAGGCATTGATAAGGTTCCCCATGGTAGGCTCATGCGGAAAGTCAGGAGGCTTGGGATAGTGGGAAATTTGGCCAGTTGGATAGAGAACTGGCTAACCAGTCGAAGTCAGAGAGTGGTGGTAGATGGTAAATATTCAGCCTGGAGCCCAGTTACGAGTGGAGTTTCGCAGGGATCAGTTCTGGGTCCTCTGCTGTTTGTAATTTTTATTAATGACTTGGAAGAGGGAGTCGAAGGGTGGGTCAGTAAATTTGCAGACGATACGAAAATAGGTGGAGTTGTGGATAGTGAGGAGTGCTGTTGTCAGCTGCAAAGGGACTTAGATATGATGCCGAGCTGGGCTGAGGAGTGGTAGATGGAGTTCAACCCTGTCAAGTGTGAGGTTGTCCATTTTGGAAGGACAAATAAGAATGCGGTTAACGGTAGGGTTCTTAGTAAGGTGGAGAAGCAGAGGGATCTAGGGGTCTATGTCTATCGCTCTTTGAAAGTTGCCACTCAGGTGGATAGAGCTTGTAAGAAGGTGTATTAGCGTTCATTAGCAGAGAGATTGAATTCAAGAGTCGTGAGGTGATGTTGCAGCTGTACAGGACCTTGGTAAGGCCACATTTGGAGTACTGTGTGCAGTTCTGGTCGCCTCACTTTAGGAAAGATGTGGAAGCTTTGGAGAGGGTGCAGAGGAGATTTACCAGGCTATTGCCTGGAATGGAGAATAGGTCGTACGAGGAAAGTTGCGAGTTGGCCTTTTCTCATTGGAACGGTGAAGGATGAGGATTGACTTGATAGAGGTTTATAAGATGATCAGGGTAATAGATAGAGTAAACAGTCAGAGACTTTTTCCCCAGGTACAACAGAGTGTTAGAAGGGGCATAAATTTTAGGTGAAGGGTGGAAGGTATAGGGGGGATGTCAGGGGTAGGTTCTTTACCCAGAGAGTGGTGGGGGCATGGAATTCACTGCCTGTGGGAGTGGCAGAGTCAGAATCATTGGTGACCTTTAAGCGGCAATTGGATAGGTACATGGATAGGTGCTTAAGCCAGGACAAATGTTAGGCACAACATCGTGGGCCGAAGGGCCTGTTCTGTGCTGTATTGTTCTATGTTCTATGTTCACTGGAACACTGCAGTAAGAGATGTTGGCCAGGGAACAGGCTCGTGTGTTAAAGTGGCAGGCAGCTGGAAGCTCAGGGTCTTTTTACCAGCAGAATGTAAATCATCAGCCACCATTTCCACCACCTCCACTGAGATGCTACCAAAGACAGGTTCCTGTCCCCTCCATTAACAGCTATGCACCCTCCCAGCCGGATCGCTATCCAGTCCTTTTCCTTTCCAAATGTTCCTTTGGGCTCTGTCCCCACCTATTATTCACTCATTAATCCCTATCTCCTTTGCCCTTGCACTGAGAGCTAAATTGCCCATAGTGTTCAGAGATGTGTAGGTTGAGTGCAAGATTAATATTTTTCTTTACTATTCATCCTGCACTGACTGTGAGTTTTGTTGTGTGTATTCATTTTATGGGATATTAGTTGAGGCTGGGACCTCAAAAACAAGTTCTTCCTGTCAGCAGAGTCATCAAGACCTGAATATCATTGGCATCTATCTGTGGAAAGAGAAAGGTTTGTCTGTTCTGTCTGTGGGAAAATATTTCCAATATTTTTCTCAAGCAAAAATCAGAGAGATGGATAAATTTGTGGTTGGATCACCCTTGGGGTATGTGCTCTGTTACGGGCCCTGCAGCTGAAGAAGGAGATATTGGCCTGTGAGGGAGCACAGTTGTATCCAAATTATACCTCGTCTCTTTGTAGAAACAGTCAGGTTTAGCCCCAATCACCCACTTCGTGATGCTAACCTGTAAACTCCTTATTTTCAATTCCCTGCAAACTACCCATTAGAATTCCGTATGCACTGGAACTCCAGTACTTTTTCAGGTGGAATTTTCCAGATTCTGACAGCTGTCTGTTCATCCAGAAACTGCTGAAGTCCCTGTTGACTCTGGGGTTACAAAGGGCTGAACTGAAAGATGAGTTGCTGTTCTTGGGTTCCCATTGAGATGCATTGGAACAGTACAGGAGGCTGAGGGCAGTGTAGGTGTGAGCAGGCAATGAAAATGACAGGGCTGCACTGAGAGAGCTGCTTGGCTCAATGAGAGTGTTTTGGAGTTGGCTGAAAACAAAATGAGGTGAGACAGAGAGAAGGTGAAGCTGAAACTCAGTTTTAGTTCAGGCCATTCAGAAATTCACATGGTCCCAATGGGAACAATCAATTTGTAAGCTATACCTGCTGAATATTTTTAACAGATTTTAAAGTATAACATTTCAGCTTCAGTAAAGATTGGGGCTTTAGATTATAATGGAAATGTTTGAAGTGAAGGAAGGTTGCTAGCTCATTGAAATTCTCTTAGTGGGAGTAACTAGCTGCATGTAGAGAGATGTTGTGACAGGAGACCTCAGACCCGTGGTGTGCTCCTCATGCACAATGTGGGAAATAAGGGACGCTTCCAGTGTCCCTGATGGCTATGTGTGCAGGAAGTGTGCCCATCTGCAGCTACTGGGCTTTTCAGAACTGGAGCTGTGAGTGGACTCACTGTGGAGCATCTGCAATACTGAGAGGGCAATGCACAGCATGTTTAGTAAGTTATGAAAGGGAATGGTTAACCATCAGATCAAGTAAAAGGCTCAGGAAGGAAATGCAGGAGACCCAGTGGTTATCCCCTTCACAAACAGATAGATCGCTTGGGATTCTGAAAGGGCGGGAACTGGTGTGGTGGCCTCTCAGGGAAATCAGCAACAGCCAGGTTCATGACGCCACAGATAGCTCTGCTGCAAAGAATGGAAGGAAAGAGAGTGACAGGGCTATAGTGACAGGGGATTCAATAGTCAGGAGTACAGACAGGCACTTCTGTGGCCACAGACATGAATCCAGGATGGTATGTTACACCCATGGTGTCAGGACCGGTGATAGCATGGATAGGCTGCAGGACATTGTGGAGCTGGAGGGTAAACAGCCAGCGGTGGTGGAATCCTCTCACTATGAAGACCATGTATCATTTACATTCTCCACTGCTTCCCACTCCTGTCTGCTACGAAAAGAGGGAATCACGGAGAAACACAGAATACAATGGGGTCAGAGTCGCTGGTATTAAACTGTTGAACACAATGCCCCCATCTTATCTATATTGGTCATCAAGCACACATGCCTGGTGTGATCATCTAATACCTTTTGATATTAGAATAGATGATACATGATTGGTTAATGTTTTGGGAATGAAAATGAGCAGAGAGGTTTAGTAGGAAATTCTGGAGCTCAGGGTGCAGGAATCTGAGTTTTAACTGGGCTATCCTCAAGGCTGGAATTAGAGAAAGGCACTTAGCACAGAGATTTGTGTGGCTAGAGATAACAGAGATAGGGAGGATTGTGAGATTGGAAGATGTTACAGAGATGCTTGTGATAGCCGAGATTGTGAGGGTTCTGAGGCAGGAGAGGAATTAGATATAAGGAAGAGTTGTAAAGCTGCATGAAGTGACAGTGATAGGGAGAGTTGTGAGCATGGAGACACCGAGAGTTAGAGTCTTAAAGTTGTACAGTATGGAAACAGACCCTGTGGTCTAACCAATCCATGCCGACTATAATTTCACCTGAACTAATCTCACTTGCTCTGCTTGGCCCATATCCCTCCAAATATTTCCTATTTATTTATCCAAGTATTTTTTAAATATTGTAATTGTAGTCACACCTACCACTTCCTGTGGAAGTTCAATCCACATGTGCAAAACTAAAACAAAATGTCTTTTTAAAACCTTTGTCATCTCTTCAAAAAATATATGCACCCATGTCTTGAATCCCCCACCCATACAGCCATTCATCGTATCTGCACACTCCGTGATTTTATAAACCTCTAATAAGGTCACCCTCAACCTCCTGAGCTCCAGTGAAAGAAATCTCAGCCCATCCAGCCCATCCAGCCCCTCCTTCTAACATAATCCCTCAATTCATAGCAACATCCCAGGAAATATCTTCTGAACCTTCTCAAATTTAATAACATCCTTCCTATAACAGGGGGACCAGAACTGGACACAGTGAAGAGGCCTCACCAACATCATGTGTAACCTCATGACAATGTCCCAACTCCTATACCCAAAGGTCTGAGCAATGAAGGTAAGTGTGCTAAACACCTACTTAACCACCCTGTCTACATGTGACACAAACTGCAAAGACCTGAACCCTAGGTCTCTTTGTTCCACATCACTACTCAAGGCCTTACTTTTAATTAATGAGACTAAAGGAGATGTTTGTTTTATAAAAATATAATATCTTACATTTATTCAAATTAAACTCCATCTGTCACATTTCAGCCCATTCACCCAATTGATCAAGATCCCTCTGTATTTGTAGATAACCTTTTGTTATTGTCCACTTTAACAGTTTTTTTATGTCATCCAGAAACAAACTATGCTTTGTGTATTCTTATCCAAATCATCGTTATGTATTAATGATCTGGATGAAGGGACTGGGGGCATTCTAGCGAAGTTTGACGATGATATGAAGTTAGGTGGACAGGCAGATAGTACTGAGAAAGTGGGGAGGCTGCAGAAGGATCTAGACAGTTTGGGAGAGTGGTCCAGGAAATGGCTGATGGAATTCAACGTGAGCAAATGCGAAGTCTTGCACTTTGGAAAAAAGAATAAAAGCATAGACTACCTTCTAAACGGTGAGAAAATTCATAAAGCCAAAGTACAAAGGGATCTGGGAGTGCTAGTCGAGGATTCTCTAAAGGTAAACATGCAGGTTGAGTCCGTGATTAAGAAAGCGATGTTTGTCATTTATCTCAAGAGGGTTGGAATATAAAAGCACTGTTGTGCTACTGAGACTGTATAAAGCTCTGGTTAGGCCCCATTTGGAGTACTGTGTCCAGTTTTGGTCCCCACACCTCAGGAAGGACATACTGGCACTGGATCGTGTCCAGCGGAGATTCACACAGATGATCCCTGGAATGGTTGGTCTAACAAACGAGGAACGGCTGAGGATCCTGGGACTGTATTCATTGGAGTTTAGAAGATTGAGGGGAGACCTAATAGAAACTTACAAGATAATACATGGCTTGGAAAGGGTGGACGCTAAGAAATTGTTTCCGTTAGGCGAGGAGACTAGGACCCGTCGACACAGCCTTAAAATTAGAGGGGGTCAATTCAGAACAGAAATGCGGAGACATTTCTTCAGCCAGAGAGTGGTGGGCCTGTGGGATTCATTGCCGCAGAGTGCAGTGGAGGCGGGACGCTAAATGTCTTCAAGGCAGAGATTGATAAATTCTTGATGTCACGAGGAATTAAGGGCTACGGGGAGAATGCTGGTAAGTGGAGTTGAAATGCCCATCAGCCATGATTGAATGGCGGAGTGGACTCGATGGGCTGAATGGCCTTACTTCCACTCCTATGTCTTATGGTCTTATGGTCTTATCTACACGCATGGCAAAAAAAATATGGATCCAGCACTGATTCCTGGTGAACACTGCTGGTCACGGGGCTCCACTATTGCTCTGTCTCCTACTGTTAAGCTAATTTTGTATCCAGTTGGCCAGCACTTCCTAAATCCCATGAGATCGAACTTTACAAAATAGTCTCCCATGCAGAACCTTGTCAAAGGCTTTTCTAATTTCCAAATAAACAATGTCTACTCCTCTGCCCTCATCGATCTTCTTGGTTACTACCTTAAAAAAAACTTAAATAAAGTCTGTGGGACACCTTCTTACATAACCATGTTGACTGTCCCTAATCATTCCTTAACTCTCCAAGTGCATGTAAAACCTATCCTTCAGAATCACCTCTAACAGCTTACCCACCACTGAAGTCAAACTCAGAGATCTACAGTTCCTAACCTTCTCCTTATATCCCTTCACAAGCAAAGTTGCAACTTTAGCCACTCTCCAGTCATCAGGGAGCTCACCCGTAGTTATCGATTGTACAAACATTTCTCCACGGTGCCCGCAATTTCCTCCCACCCAAACTGTTCCTGTCCTACCACTTCAGTCACTTGCCCTGACTGGTGAGCCAAGAAAAGGTCAGGCATTGGTCACTTTCAGAGAGGAACATTTATATATTGATAAAGAACCTTTCTTTAACTCATTTAACAAAGTCTTTACCAACCAAACCTTTCACCCTATTGTAGTCCCTGTCAATGTTTGCAAAAGTAATTCACTTACTATTACAACCTTATTGTTGTGACTTTATATCTGAGATCTCTCTGTATATTTGTTCCTTATGTTCTCCCTGATTATTGCAGCGTCTCTAGTGCCATCCGACCAAGGTGAACTTTTTTTAACTTTGAAAACACAATTTCATTTTTACAAAATCTCTCCTCTGCGATTTAAATATAAATCTCTTTTTGTTTATTCACTCAGTGGCTGTGGGTGTTTTCCCTGAGGGCAGTTGAGAGTTAACTACATTGCTGTGGGCCTGGAGTCACCTGTTGGCCAGACCGGGTTAGGATGACAGTTTCCTTCCACATTAGTGAACCAGATGGGTTTTTTGTTCTAACAGTCGACAATAGTTTCATGGTCATCATTAGCCTTTTCATTCTGGATTTTATTGAATTCAGATGCCGCCATCAGCCATGATGCCAACATGTAACCCTAATCCTCGGAACTTTGCACATATTACTCGTCTAGCAAGAATACCATTTGGCCATTGTCTCCCTTTTTAGCAATATATCTTTTTTTAAAAAACGGTCCATCATTCCACATGTACAATTTGAGCTAAAATTACACAGACATGTAATTTCTGAAGCTGGAGGAGGATTACAGAGACAGGGAATGTTGTGAGGCTGGAGGGGGATTACAGAGACAGGGAGGGATGTGGGTCTAGAGGGGGATTACAGAGACAGGTAGGGATGTGGGTCTAGAGGGGGATCGTTGTCCAAACATCACTGTGGTGGACATGGACTGCAGCATTTCAGGGAGGCCGTTCACCACCACTTTCTCCAAGACAAATAAAGGTGGCCAATAAATATTGGTCTGGGCAGCAAAGGCAACCCCCAGTGAATAAAATTAAGCGATGACCTCTCTCAGCTGACTGGCTGTGAAGGTATAAACCTCTCTGGAAGTAGAGCTGGGAGAAAAGAGAAACAAACGGTGACATTTCGCAGCTGCCCTGAGTGATCTCACTCTCTGAACTGCTCACAGCTGGGACCAGCTCAGTGGGTTTCAGTCTCTTAAAACATCAGTTTTAGTCGGTTTTATTTTATTAATAGTGAGAAAGGTGAGGGTTTCTTTTTAATGTCTTTCGGTCTGGTGATTAAACGTTTAAAATATAAAGCGTGAGCATGAAGTTATTCTCGGACAGTATTTTTCGAGCAGTAAGACTGTGCCTTTGTCTTGGTCTGTAGATTGTTAAGGTGGAGAGATGGCCTGTTGTAGAGTGGCAAGCTGTTCCTGTTGAATGTGGGAGATTAGGAAGAATTCAATGATCCTGATGATTATGTCTGCAGGATGTATGTTTGCAAGCCCTATTTGATGGCATGGATTGGTGGAGGAGTAATTAAAGGCAGTGAGGAATTGATTGGGGTCAAGGGTGTGATAGGTGGCTGTCTCAGGATTGTAGGATACTGTAGATACAGTCAGATAGATGGGTTACCTCTAGGAAAGCTAGGAGGGGTAGGCAGGTACTGCAGGAATCTCCTGTGGCTATCCCCATCTCTCTCAAGTATACTGATTTGGAAAATGTAGATGGTAATTAGACTTTCAGGGGAACATAGCACTGACTGCCAAATTACTGCAACTGAGACTGGCTTCTAACATAATGTGAGGTATATTCAGTTTCACTGAATCGATTGTGATAGGAGACTCTCTAGTCAGGGGCAAAAACTGCCGTTTCTGCAACTGACAGTGAGACATCAGAATGGGGTGGGTCCTCCCTGATCCCAGGGTCAAGGATAGCTCAGAGGGAGCAGAATATTCTCAAGGGGGAGAATGACCAATGGAGCTCATTGTACATTGGTACCAATGGCATAGGAAGGCGAAAGCATGGCGTCCTGACGAGCGAATATCGGAAATTAGGTTGTAGGGAACAAAGTAGGTCCTCAAGGATAGTAATATCTGCATTACTCCAGGTGCCACGTACTCGTGAGAATAGGAATAGCAGGATGGAAGAGATGAATGTGTGGCTGAGGGGTTGGTGCAGGGGTGAAGTATTGACATTTTTTGATCATGGGAATCTCTTCTGGGGTACAACTGACCTGCATAAAAAGGGCGGTTGTACTGCATTGGATAGGGACTAATATCCAGGCAGGGAGTTTTGCCAATGCTGCTCAGGAGGCATGAAACCAGTGAGGGATTGGGGGTAAACTCAAAGAGCTAGTGAGAAAAGAGGTATGTCTGGGCTGGTACTGTTCAGAGGTCAGACTGTCGAGGCAGGCAAGAGCAAGCCACAGAATGAGGTGGGACTGACCAGTTACACTGCATTTGTTTTAATTTTAGAGGCCTGACAGGGAAGACGGATGAGCTCAGGGTATGGTTTTGTGCATGGCACTAGGATTTTACACCAATTACAGAGGCGTATCTCAGGGATGGCTAGGACTAGATGCTATAGCAAGGAAAGAAAGGGAGCAACAGAGCAGGGGGCTGGCGTTTTTGTTTCTGGATAACAAGACGGTGGGACTTCGGAGGATATTCCTGGGAGTATATTCAGGCAAGTTATTTGGGTTGTACTAAGGAATAAGAAAGGGATGATCACCTTATCGGGATTGTATTATGGATTTCCTTCCAATAGTCAGCAGGGAATTGAGACGCAAATTTAACCGGAGATCTCAGCTATCTGTAAGAATAATATCGTTGTAATGATAAGGGGTTTTAACTTTATAAACACAGCCTCCGAATGCTGTAGTGTTAAAGGCTTAGACAGAAAATATTTGTTCGGTGTGCACAAAAAATAGTTTGATTCAGTTTCTAGGATGTACCAACTAGAGAAGGAGCAAACCTTGACCTATTTTTCTTTATTCATTCACAGGATGAGAGTGTCACTGGCTGGGCCCAGAGGACAATTCAGAGTCAACCACATTGCTGGGATCTGGAATCACATGGAGGCCAGACCAGGTCAGGACGACAGATTCCTCCCCTGAAGGACATGAGTGAACCAGATAGGTTTTTTCCAACAATCGACATTGTTGTCATTCGATTCTTATTCCAGATTTTTATTGAATTCAAATTCCACCATCTGCCATGATAGGATTCAAACCCAGGTCCCCAGAACGTTATCTGGGCCTCTGGATTAATTGTCTCGTGATAATAATACCAGGCCATCACCGCCTCTTCTCTTGGGAAATGAGGCAGGGTGAGTGACTGGGGTATCAGTGGGGCAGCACATCAAACCCAAGAATCCCACAGCATTGTGGCTCAGTGGTTAGCGCTGCTGCCTATGCACCAGGGACCTGGGTTTGTTTCCCGCCTCAGGTAACTGTCTGTGTGGAGTTTTCAAATTCTCCCGGTGTCTGTGAGATTTTCCTTTCGGTGCTTCAGTTTGCTCCCATAGTCCAAAGATGTGCAGCTTAGGCGGATTAACTATGTTAAATTTCCAATTGTGTCCAGATGCTGTAGATGAGGTGTTGGGATGTCAAGAAAACCTCTACCTGATGTGTAAAAGATCCTTTGGGGCCTTGGACAGAGGTGGGAGGTGGAGGTATGGGCACAGGTTTTACATCTCCTGTGGTGGGCGGGGAATGTGCTGGGTGCGGAGGGTGGATGGTGTGGACTGCAGAGGGAATTGTCTCTGTGGAAATATGTCCCTGGTGCTGGGGTCTGACCGTAGTAGCAGACATGTCAGAGGTTTAATGCACTGTATCTTGAGATTAATGGGGTGGAAGGTGAAGACCGCAGGGTTATATTCTTGCAGTAGACAATAGACAATAGACAATAGGTGCAGGAGTAGGCCATTCAGCCCTTCGAGCCTGCACCGCCATTCAATATGATCATGGCTGATCATTCCTAATCAGTGTCCGCTTCCTGCCTTATCTCTTGATCATAACCCCTGATTCCACTATCTTTGAGAGCTCTATCCAACTCTTTCTTAAATGAATCCAGAGACTGGGCCTCTACTGCCCTCTGGGGCAGAGCATTCCACACAGCCACCACTCTCTGGGTGAAGAAGTTTCTCCTCATCTCTGTCCTAAATGGTCTACCCCGTATTTTTAAGCTGTGTCCTCTGATTCGGCACTCACCCATCAGCGGAAACATGTTTCCTGCTGTCAGAGTGTCCAATCCTTTCATAATCTTATATGTCTCAATCATACCCCCTCTCAGTCTTCTAAACTCAAGGGTATACAAGCCCAGTCGCTTCAGTCTTTCAGTGTAAGGTAATCCCTCCATTCCAGGAATTGACCTCGTGAACCTGCTGCACTCCCTCAATATCCAGAATGTCTTTCCTCAAATTTGGAGACCAGAACTGCACACAGTACTCCAGGTGTGGTCTCACCAGGGCCCTGTACAGCTGCAGAAGCACCTCTTTGCTTCTATACTCAATCCTTCTTGTTATGAAGGCCAGCATGCTATTAGCCTTCTTCACTACCTGCTGTACCTGCATGCTTGCCTTCATTGACTGGTGTACAAGAACACCCAGATCTCTCTGTACTGCCCCTTTACCTAAATTAATTCCATTGAGGTAGTAATCTGCCTTCCTGTTCTTGCCACCAAAGTGGATAACCATACATTTATCCACATTAAACTGCATCTGCCATGCATCTGCCCACTCACCTAACTTGTCCAGGTCACCCTGTAATCTCCTAACATCCTCATCACATTTCACCCTGCCACCCAGCTTTGTATCATCAGCAAATTTGCTAATGTTATTGCTGATACCATCTTCTATATCATTAACATATATTGTAAAAAGCTGCAGTCCCAGCACGGTTCCCTGCGGTATCCCACTGGTCACTGCCTGCCATTCCGAAATGGAGCCATTTATCACTACCCTTTGTTTCCTATCAGCCAACCAATTTTCAATCCAATCTAGTACTTTGTCCCCAATACCATGCACCCTAAGTTTACTCACTAACCTCCTATGTGGAACTTTATCAAAAGCTTTCTGAAAGTCCAGGTACTCTACATCTACTGGATCTCCCTCATCCATCTTCAGAGTTACATCCTCAAAAAACTCCAGAAGATTAGTCAAGCACGATTTCCCCTTCATAAATCCATGCTGACTCTGTCCTATCCTGTTACTACTATCCAGATGTGCCGTAATCTCATCCTTTATAATAGACTCCAGCATCTTTCTCACCACTGAGGTCAGACTAACTGGTCTATAATTTCCTGCTTTCTCTCTCCCACCTTCCTTAAAAAGTGGTATAACATTAGCCACGCTCCAATCCTCAGGTACCGATCTCGAATCTATCGAATTCTGGAAAATAATCACCAACGCATCCACGATTTCCCGAGCCACCTCCTTCAGTACCCTGGGATGTAGACCATCAGACCCCGAGAACTTACCAACCTTCAGACCTAACAGTCTCTCCAACACCAAATCCTGGCAAATACAGATTCCCTTAAGTTCAGGTCCTTCAGCCACTGTTACCTCAGGGAGATTGCTTGTGTCTTCCCCAGTGAACACAGATCTGAAGTACCCATTTAATTCTTCTGCCATTTCTTTGTTCCCTGTATTATATTCCCCTGTTTCTGTCTTCAAGGGCCCAATTTTAGTCCTAACCATTTTTTTGCCTTGCACATACTTAAAAAAATCTTTTCCTATCCTCCTTTTTATTATTGGCCAGTTTACCTTTGTATCTCATTTTTCCTCTGCATATTTCCTTCTTAGTAATCCTCTGTTGTTCTTTTAAAGCTTCCCAGTCCTCTGTTTTCCCACTTATCTTTGCTGTGTTATACTTTTTCTCTTTTAACTTTATATGTTTCTTAACTTCCCTCGTCAGCCACAGCCGCCCATGCCTCCTCCTGGGATCTTTCTTCCTTTTAGGAATGAACTGATCCTGCAACTTCTGCATTATACACAGAAATATCCGCCATCGTTCCACCACGGTCATTCCTGCTAAGGTATTGAACCATTGAACTTTGGCCAGCTCCTCCCTCATAGCTCCATAGTTCCCTTTATTCAACAGAAGTACTGTCACTTCCGACTGTACCCTCTCCCTCTCAAATTGCCGATTGAAACTTAATGTATGATGGTCACTACTTCCCAATGGCTCCTTCACTTCGAGGTCTCTGACCAATTCTGGTTCATTACACAATACTAGATCCAGAATTGCCTTCTCCCTGGTCGGCTCCAGCACCAGCTGCTCTAAGAATCCATCTCTGAGGCACTCCACAAAGTCTCTTTCTTTAGGTCCAATACCATCCTGATTCTCCCAGTCTACCTGCATGTTAAAATCCCCCATAACAACTGTAGTAACATCTTTACCACAGGCCAATTTCAGCTCCTGATTCAACTTACATCCGACATCCAGACTACTGTTTGGGGGCCTGTAGATGACTCCCAAGAGGGTCTTTTTACCCTTAGTATTTCGCAGCTCAATCCACACTGACTCTACATCCCCTGACTCTAGGTCCCCCCGCGCAAGGGATTGAATATCCTCCCTTACCAACAAGGCCACTCCACCCCCTCTGCCCGTCAGTCTGTCCTTACGATAGCACGTGTAGCCTTGAATATTCATTTCCCAGGCCCTGTCCACTTGAAGCCACATCTCAGTTATCCCCACAATATCGTATCTGCCAATTTCCAAAAGAGCCTCGAGCTTATTTCTAATGCTTCGTGCGTTCATATACAGTATTTTTAATTTGTTACTGCTCTCACCCTTCCCATCAACCCTTATTGAACACACCTAGAACACACCCACTCTAATAGCAATCACTTACCTTCCCGACCAGCTTTGCGCTCCGCCTGAACTTCCGCCCAGCTCTCGCCGCTCTCTGCTGCGAAAAGACCGTTGGCTTTGAGGTAAGTTCTTTATATAGCAAATCACTTACCTTCCTGACTGGCTTTGTGCTCCGCCTGAACTTCCGCCCAGCTCCCCTGCTCTCTGCTGCGAAAAGCTCTCTTCTGTAGTTGAAGGGGTTGGGATAGAGATGGAGGTGCGGGAAGTGGAGGATATACATTGGAGGGCATTGTCAATGAGACGTGAGGAAATTTGCGATCCATGAAGTAGGAAGCCTTTCTGTGATGTCCTGGAATGGAATTGCTTCTCCGGGGAGCGGGTATGGTGGAGGCCAGGGATTTGGGAGTACAGGATCATGTTTTTACAGGAGTATACTCAAGGGAAATCAGGAAAGCAAAAAGTGACATAAAAAAAAACTTCAGGTGTTCAAGGAGAATCCAAAAGAGATTATACAAGTGCATCTCAGATAAAAGATTAACTCGACAGAGAAAAGGACCTCTTAAAGATCACCAAGGCTATCTATGGCACCACAGGGGGTGGGAGAGATATGTGAGTACTTCATGTCTTTTTTTTACTGGAGAATGATATGGAAGTGAGAGAGTTTGGAGGAATAAATCGTGATAACTTGAAAAGTGTCCCTGTTATAGAGGAGGAGGTACTGGATGTTTTAAATTGCATCAAGGAGGATAAAGCCCTGGGACATGATCAGTTGTATCCTGGAAATTTGTGGAAAGCTAGAGAAGTGATTGTCGGGAACAATTCCTGAGATATCTGTATCATTGATAGCAAAAGGTGAGGTGCTGGAAGCCTGGTGCCATTATTTTGGAAAGGCCAAGGAACAAGAGAACAGGCAGCCTGAAGTCAGTGGCAGGCAAGTTGTTGGAAGCGATTCTGAGGAATATGATTTACATGTATTTGGAAATACAAGGAATGATTAGAGATAGTCAACGTGGCTTTGAGTATGGGAAATTTTGCCTCACTAACTTGAGTGTGTTTTTTGAAGAAGTGACAAAGAAGATTGATGGAAGCCAACTGTAGATATTGTCTATATGGGCACTGAACAAGGTTCCACAATGCAGACTGATTAGCAAGCTTAGATAACATGAATGCTGGGAGAACTAGCCATTTGGATACAAAACTGCCTTTAAGGTCGGAGACAGAGGGTGGTGATGGAGCGTTGCTTTGTGGACTGGAGGCCTGTGAGCAGCAGTGTGATGCAAGGATGGATACTTTGTCCTTAAATAAATGACTTGGATGTGAATAGATGAGGTACAGTCAGTAAGTTTGAAGATGTAGTGGACACCAACATTGAAGATGTAGTGGACAGCAAAGAAGGTTAGTTCAGAGTAAACAGGACCTTAATCAGATGGGCCAAGGCATGGCAGATGGAGTTTAGTTTAGATAAATGTGAGCTGTTGCATTTTGGAAAGGCAAATCAGGGCATGACTTATGCACTTGATGGTAAGGTCCTGGGGAGTGTTGCTGAACGAAGATACGATGGAGTGCAGGTTCAATGTTCCTTGCAAATGGAGTCACGGGTAGACAGGAGAGTGAAGGTGGTGTTTGGTCCACTTATATTTATTGGTCAATGCATTGAATACAGAACCTGGGACGTTATATTATGGCTGGACAGGACATTGATTAAGCCACTTCTAGAATTCTGTTCGAGGAAAGATGTGAAGCTTGAAACTTGGGCGGCAAGGTGGCTTGTGGGCGGCACGGTGACACAGTGGTTAGCACTGCTGCCTCACAGCGCCAGAGACCCAGGTTCAATTCCCGCCTCAGGTGACAGACTGTGTGGGGTTTGCACGTTCTCCCCGTTTCGGCGTGGGTTTCCTCCGGGTGCTCCGGTTTCCTCCCACAGTCCAAAGATGTGCGGGTAAGGTGAATTGGCCATGTTAAATTGCCCGTAGTGTTAGATTAGATTAGATTACTTACAGTGTGGAAACAGGCCCTTCGGCCCAACAAGTCCACACCGACCCGCCGAAGCGCAACCCACCCATGCCCCTACATTTACCCCTTACCTAACACTACGGGCAATTTATCATGGCCAATTCACCTGACCCGCACATCTTTGGACTGTGGGAGGAAACCGGAGCACCCGGAGGAAACCCACGCAGACACAGGGAGAATGTGCAAACTCCACACAGTCTGTCACCTGAGTCGGGAATTGAACCCAGGTCTCAGGCGCTGTGAGGCAGCAGTGCTAACCACTGTGCCACCGTGCCGCCCGATTAAGGTAAGGTAAGGCGTAAATGTAGTGGTATGGGTGAGTTGCGCTTCGGCGGGTCGGTGTGGACTTGTTGGGCCGAAGGGCCTGTTTCCACACTGTAAGTAAACTAATCTACAAGATTTACAAAGACATTGCCAGGTTTGCAGGATTTGGGCGACAGGGAGAGCTGAATAGGCTGGGGCTGTTTTCCCTGGAGTGTCAAAGACTGAGAGGTGATCTTATGGAGATGTATAAAATCATGAGGGGCATGGATAAGATGAACAGCTAGGGTCTTTTTTCCTTAGGTTAGGTGGGTCCAAAACAAGAGTGAGAGGGCAAAGATTTAAAAGGGATCGAAGGGGCAATGTTTTTAAGCTGTGTGTGATGTATGTATGGAATGAGCTGAGAGATGGAGTAGTGGAGGCTGATACATTTACAACATTTAAAGGGCATCCCATTTGAAGGAAGTATTTCGAGGGATATAGGCCAATAGTTGGTAAATGGGATTCCATTAGTATAGGATTCCTAGTTGGCATCTGTGCTGTACATCTCTATGACACTAATAAACGAAAATAAGATGTGTTCCTCTTTTGTGAAGAGCTAGAAAAAGCACAGATAATTGTCCTTGGAGCTGAGAAGGTGAAGCAGTGATTTCAACCAGGTGCAGGTGAAACCCACACAGATACTGAGAGAATGTGCAAACCTCATAGAGACAGTCGCCCAAGGCTTGAATCGAACCCGGGTCCCTGGTGCTGTGAGGCACCAGTGCTAACCACTGTGCCACCCTGAAATTGCAATTGTATTCACAGCTATCACTTCCTCTGGAAGTTCATTCCAAACATGAACTACTCTGCAAAAACAAATCCCGAACATCTTTTTAAAGCCTTTCTCCTCTCACCTTAAAAAGTATGCACCCACTCTTGAATCACACCCCCTCCTGGAAAGGACACCTGCTATTCCCATTCCCTGTACTCCCCATGATTTTATAAACCTCTAATAAAGTCACCCTTCAGCCTCCTGTGCGCCAGTGAAAGAAGTCCCAGCCTATCCAGCCTCTGCTTATAGTTCAAACTATCCATTCCCATTAACATTCCGGTAAATTTAGTATAAAATCGCTCCAATTTAATAATATCCTTCCTATAACAGCACAACAGATCTGGGTGCAGTATTCCAGAGGAGGCCTCACCAATATCCTGCCCAACCTCAACAAAGCAACTCTCTTTACTCAATGGTCTGAGCAATGAAGGTAAATGTGCTCAAAACCTTCTTAACCACCCAGTCTACATCCAACACAAACTTCAAAGACCTGAAACCCTCAGTGTCCTTTTTCTATATCATTACTCAAGACCATACTTTTAATTAGTGTAAATCCTGGCCTCGTTTGTTTTATCAAGATGTAATATTTTGCAATTATTCCAATCCAAAAAATCCTGAAAGTATAAAGACAATAAGAGTATACTGAAGAGGGAAATCAGGACGGCAAAAAAGGGGACATCGGATAGTTTTGGCAAATTGGGTTAAGTGTAATCCAAAGGGTTTTTAGAACAAAAATTAAGAATAAAATGGTAACTAGAGAGAGAATAGGGCCCCTCAAAGATCAGCAAGGTGGCCTATGTGTGGAGCCGCAGGAGTTGGGGGATATACTAACCAAGTATTTGGCATCAGAGTTTACTTTGGAGAAGGACATGAAAGATACAGAATTGGGGAATTAGATGGTGATATCTTAACAATGTGAATCTTACAGAGGAGCAGGTGCTGTGTGTCTTGTAATGCACAAAGCTAGATAAATCCCCAGGATCTGATCAGGTGTACCCTAGAACTTTGTGGGAAGCTGGAGATTTGATTGCTGCACCCCTTGCTGAGATATTTGTATCATCAATAGGCATAGGTGAGATGCCAGAAGGCGAGAGGTTCGTTATTGTGGAGTCGCTATTTAAGAAAGGTGGTAAAGAGAAGCCAAGGTGAGCCTGGTGAGCTGGATGTCGGTCCTGGGCAAGTTGTTGGAGGGAATCCTGTGGCAAAGGGTTTACATGCATTTGGAAAAGCAAGGGCTGATTAGTGATAGTCAGCATGGCTTTGTGTATGGGAAATCATGTCTCACAAACTTGAGTATTTTTGGAGAAGTAACAAAGACGATTGATGAGGGTAGAGTGGTTGACGTGATCTATATGGACTTCAGTAAGGAACTCGACAAGATTCCCCATGGGAGACTGATTCATGGAATGTTGGGGTGGGGGAGTCCAGACATAGACGGCATAGATTTAGGGTGAGGGGGAAAGATACAAAAGGGACCTAAGGAGCAACTTTTTCATGTGGAAGGTGGTACGTGTATGAAATGAGCTGCCAGAAGAAGTGGTGGAGGCTGGTACAATTACAGCATTTTAGAGGCATCTACAGGAAGCGTTTAGAGGGATATGGTCCAGGTGCTGGCAAAAGGGACTAGATTAAGTTCGGATATCTGTTTTGCATGGACAAATTTGACCGAAGGGTCTGTTTTATGCTGTGGGTTTCACAACTCAGTGGGTTTCAGTCTCTCAAAAGATGAATCTTCATCTGTTTTGTTTTAGTAAAACTATAGCATTCGGTAGGGCAAGGGACTACTTCTTTAAATACATATCCTATGATATTTTGATTACATTTTTAAAATATAAAATATTGGCACTCATTTACTTTAGTCTAGTGTTTTGTGAAGCAGTAAGACTGTGCCTTTTTCTGGGTCAGTGGAATATTACGGTGCAGTGATGGCCATTCGTCCAGGGATGTGTTCTTCCTGGAGGATATAGGAGATTAGGGAGAGTTTCAATGATCCTGACGATTATGTCTGCAGGAAGTGAAGGTGTAAATCCTGTAGGATTTCACGGATCAGATGGAGCGGTGGTTAAAATTGGTGGAGAATTTACAGGAGCCAGGGAGTGTGAAAGGTAGCATTTTCAGAAAGGTAGGTAAACTGTCGATCCAGTCGGGTCGATGCTTTATCTCTCGGAAAGGTAGGAGCAGAGAGCAAGTAGTGCAGGAGTCTCCTGTGGCTATCCCCATCTCAAACAAGTATACTGTTTCAGAAACATCATGGGTCCCAGACTCTCAGAGGAGTGTAGCACTGATAGCCAAGTTACTGGTATTGTGACTGGCTCTACTGTAAAGAGAGGTATATAGCTTCCAAGTGATCGATTATGTTAGGAGATTCTCCAGTCAGGGGCACAGTCTGCCATTTCTGCACCTGACAGTGAGACATCAGAATGGGGTGGACCCTCCCTGGTGCGAGGGTCAAGGATGTTTCACAGAGGGTACAGAATTTTCTGAAAGGCCAGAATGATCATTAGGAGATCATTGTACATTGATACCAATGACATCGGAAGAGAAAAGGATGAAGTCCCGATCAGAGAATGTAGCAAATTAGTTGGGAGGATAAAGAATAGTTCCTCGTAGGAAGTAATATTGGGATTACTCTTGGTGACACATGCGAGTGAGAGTAGGAATAGCAGGATAGAACAGATGAATATGTGGCAAAGGATTTGGTGCAGGGGAGACGGGTTCACATTTTTGGAACATTGGAATCTCTGCCGTGGTAGAATTGATCAGCATAAGAAGGATGATTTGTCCCTGAATTGGAAGCTGTCTAATACCCAGGCAGGGAGATTTGCTAGTGCTACTCGGGAGGCATTAAACCCGTGAGGGAGTATGGGTACACCCAAACGGATAGCGAGAAAAGAGGCTGGTACAGTTGAGAAGTTAGGCAAGACATAGAACGAGGTCAGACTGAGCAGTTTCACTGCATTTACTTCAATGCAAGAGGCCTGAAAGGGAAGGCAGATGAACTCAGGATATGGCTTTGAACATGGGACTGGGATATCAGATTTCTCCAGTTTCCTCATTTCCCCTCCCCCCACCTTGTCTCAGTCGATTCCCTCAAACTCAGCACCGCCTTCCTAACCTGCAATTTTCTTCCTGACCTCTCCGCCCCCACCCCACTCCGGCCTATCACCCTCACCTTGACCTCCTTTCACCGATCACATCTCCATCGCCCCTCCCCCAAGTCCCTCCTCCCTACCTTTTATCTTAGCCCGCTGGACACATTTTCCTCATTCTTGATGAAGGGCTTTTGCCCGAAACGTTGAATTTCCTGTTCCTTGGATGCTGCCTGACCTGCTGCGCTTTAACCAGCAACACATTTTCAGCTCTGATCTCCAGCATCTGCAGACCTCACATTTTACTCTGGGATATCATGGGTATTATAGAAACATGGCTCAGGGGTTAGGACTGGCAGCTTAATATTCCAGGGTGTCAATGAAAGGAGAAGGATAGAAAGGGGGAACATGAGAGGAGGGGGAGTGGCATATTTGATTACGGATAGCATTATGGTTGTGCTCAGGGAGGATATTCTTGAGAGTATTTCCAGTGAAGTTATTTGGATGGAACTGGGAAATAAGAAATGGATGATCACATTGTTGTGGTTGTCTGTGTGGGTTTCGTCCGGTTGCTCTGGTTTCCACCCACAATCCAAAGATGTGCAGGTTGGGTGATTATCCAGGCTGAATTGCCCAGTGTTCAGGGATGTGCCGGTTGGGTGGATTATCCAGGCTGAATTGCCCATTGTGTTCAGGGATGGGCAGGTTGAGTGGATTATCCAGGCTGAATTGCCCATTGTAGCTCAGGTTTGTGCAGGTTAGGTGGATTGTCCATTGGAATTGCAGCATTACAGGGGTAGGGTAGAAGGCTCTGATGGTCAGTGTGGATGTGATGGGCTGAATGGCCTGCTTCCACACTGTTGGGATTCTCTGATAATTCTACTAGTTTTAAAATAGTTACAGAAAATAATAGACCAGATCTAAAAGTTAGCATTCTAACTTGGACAATTTTGACGGCACAAGGCAAGAACTTTCAAAATTTGTTTGCGGGAGGTTATTCCCAGGTAGAGGGACGGCTGGAAAGTGGGAACATAAGAACATAAGGAAGAGGAGCAAGAGTGGGCCATATGGCCCCTCAAGCCTGTTCTGTCATTCAATAAGATCAGGACTGATCTTTTCATGGCCTCAGCTCCACTTTCCTGCTCTCTCACCATAAGCCTTAATTCCTTTCCTGTTCACAAATCTACATTTAACCTAAAGACATTCAAGTTGATACCCTCAACTGCTGCACTCAGCAGCAAATTCCACTGACTCTCAACCCTTTAGCTGCAGAAGCTCCCCCTGAACTCAGTCCTAAATCTGATTCCTCTTATTTTGACGTTATGCTGTCTAGTTTCACCCACCTTCAGTGGAAATAACTTTGCTGCTTCTATCTTATCTATTTCCTTCTTAATTTTATATTTCCAATCCAACTCTCCATTCTTCTAATTTCCAATGAGTATAGTGTCAGTTTTCTCAATCTCTATGCATACACCAAACCTCTCAACTCCTGACTCAAACTAGTGAGCCTCCTCTGCAGCCCCTCCAGTGCCAGTACATCCTTGCTGAAGTAAGGAGACCAAATCTGTACACAGTACTCCAGGTGTGGCCTCACCAGCACCCTATACATTTGTTTAAAAATAGTGGCATCATATTTGCAGCTTACCAGTCTGTCAGAACTGTCCCAGAGTCCAGCAAATTTTGGTGAGCTATCACAAGTGCATTTGCTACTTCCCCCCTGCCATCTCTTTTAGTCCCCTGGGATGCATTCCATCACGGCCATTCTATCAGGGCCAGGAGACCTATCTACCTTTGAGCTGTTAGCTTTCCCAACACTACTTCTTTACTGAAAATGTTTGATTGTTTCTCTGTCCTCATCTGACATTGCCTCCATAGGCCTGTAAAAATGAGACAATGAGGGTACACAGACAGTATGTTTCTGTTAGGGCCAACACTGGGAGGTGAAAATGTGTTGCTGGTTAAAGCGCAGCAGGTCAGGCAGCATCCAAGGAACAGGAAATTCGACGTTTCAGGCAAAAGCCTTTCATCAGGAAAGGCTGGGAGGTGTAGGGAATGCTGCATGACCTGAGAAATTGAGGCTCCTGAAAAGAAAGTGAAGGAGGGATATGGCAGAGAGCGCTGGGTTTGGTTGAATCCCTGGAGGAATGTAGGGGCAGTAGGAGTATACTTGAGGGAAACCAGGAGGGCAAAAAGGGGGCAAGAAATAGCTTTGGGAAATAGTTTTAAGGAGAATCCAAAGAGATTCAACAAATATACTAAGGACAAAATAATAACCAGGCAGAGAATAGTGACCCTCAAAGATTAACAAGATGTCTCTGGAACAGCAGGAAGAGGGAGAGATTCTGTAAGTATTTCACATCAGCTTTTACTGAAAGATGATATGGAAGCTAGAGAATTTGGAGAAATAAGAGGGTGATAACTTGGCAATTGTAGATATTACAGAGGAGGAGGTACTGGATGTCTTAAAATGCATAAATGTTGATAAATCCCTGGAATCTGATCTGATTTGTGGGAACCTAGGGAAGTGATTGCTGGGCCCCTCGCTGAGATATTTATATTTTCGACAGCCACAGGTGAGATGCTGGAAGACGGGTGTCATTATTTGAGAAAGGTGGTAAGGAAAAGCCAGGGAACTATAGACCGGTGAGCCTGAAGTCTGTGGCAGGCAAGGTGTTGGAAGGGATTCTAAGGGACAGGATTTGCATGTAATTGGAAAGATAGGAAATGATTAGGTAGAGACAGCATGGCTTTGTGCATGGAAATCATTAACTCGGACTTGAGAAAGACACAAGGTTCCACATAACAGACTGGTTCGCAAGTTCAAGACCATGGAATAGGGGGAGAACAAGGTATTTGGATACAAAATTGGCTGGAAGAGATGTACAGCACGGAAACATACACTTCATCCAACCGGTTAATGCTGACCAGGTTTCCCAACACATTCTAGACCCACCCTGACAACACCTGGCCCACACCCTCTAAACTCTTCCTATTCATATGCCCATTACAGAGGATCCTCAGTTATTCGACCAAGATGGGTGGGCACGATTTCATTCGGATAATCTATTCGGTGAATCGATTAAATGACTTTCCTGTGGGGCTCAGAGTTGTTAAAGTCAGCTCCCAGTTCAGGAGACTGCAGCAGCACACAGCACGATCACCCGCCCACACACCGACACCAGCCTGACCCTCACTGCCATCCACACACCGTCCCCTGCCTGACACTCACTGCCGTCCAATATCGCCCCCAGCCTTACCCTCACCACTGCCCCCAACCTGACCCTCATTGCCGTCCACACACCGCCCCCAGCCTGACCCCCACCACTGTCCAACACCGCACCAAGCCTGACCCTCACTGCCATCCAACACCGACCCTAGCCTGACCCTCACCGCCGTCCACGGTGCACACACTGCCCCCACATGACCCCCATCACCGTCCAACACCGCTAACAGCCTGACTCACACCTCCGTCCACACACCGACCCCAGCCTGACCCTCACCGACATCCACACACCGCCCCCAACCTGACCCTCACTGCCGTCCAACACCGCCCCAGCCTGACCCCCACCACTGTCCAACACCGCACCAAGCCTGACCCTCACTGCCATCCAACACTGACCCCAGCCTGATCCTCAACCCCGTCTAAACACCGCCTCCAGCATAACACTCAACGCCATCCACGCACCGCCCCAGCTTGACCCTCACCGCCGTCCAACACTGCCCCCAGCCTGACCCTCAACCCCGTCTAAACACCGCTCCCAGCCAGACATTCAATGCCGTAGACACACCGTCCCCAGCCTGGCCCTCAATGCTGTTCACACACCATACCAAGCCTGACCCACAGCGCCGTCCAACACCGCACCAGCCTGAAACACTACCGTCCAACACCACCCCCAGCCTGACCCTCACTGCTGAATGCACACCGACTCCACCAGTCCCTCACTGCCTGCCACACACCGCGCCCAGCCTGACGTTCACTGTTCTCACACACCACCCCAAGCCTTTCCTTCACCACCATCCAACAACCCCCCAAGCCTGACCCTAACCGTCGTCCACACACCAACCCAAGCATGACCCTCACCACTGTCCAACACCACCCCAAGCCTGACCCTCACCGCCACCCTCACACGGCCCCCAGCCTGACCTTCATGGTCGCACACACACTGCCCCCAGCCTGACCCTCACCGCCCCCCACACACCGACACCAGTCTGACCCTCACTGCCGCGCACACACTGCCCCCAGACTGACCCTCACCGCCTCACACACACCGCCCAAATTCTGACCCTCACCACCATACATCAACGCCCCAAGCCTGACCCCCACCGCCTTTCAACAGTGCCCCCAGCCTGACCCGCTCTGCCATTTACACACCGTCCCCAGCCTGACCCTCAGCTCAGCCCACACACCGCCCCAACCTGACCCTCACCCCCGCCTACGCAGTGCCCCCAGCCTGACCCTCACCACGGTCCACACACCGCCCCCAGCCAAACCCCCACCACCGTCCAACACTGCCCCAGCCTGACCCTCACCGCCGCCCAGACACCGCCCCCAGCCTGACCCTGACCGACGCCCACACGCCACCCCCAGCCTGACCCTCACCGCCGTCCATGGAACGTCCCCAGTCTGACTCTCAACACCGTCCACGCACTGCCCGCAGCCTGACCCTCACTGCCGTCCAACACACCTTTCCCAGCCTGACCCACACCGCTGACACCCGCCTGACCCTCACAGCAGTCCACACTCCTCCCCAGCCTGACCCTCACTGCTGTCCATCACCGCTCTCACCCTTACCGCCCCAACCTGACACACACCGACCATTCACACACGTCCCCAACCTGACCCTCACTGCTGACCACACACCGCCCCCATCCTGACCCTCACCACCATCAACACACCTCCCCAACCTGACTTTCACCACCATCCACACACCGCCCCAGCCAGATCCTCATCATTGTCCAATATTGCCCCCAGCCTGACTCTTGCCACGCCCAGCCAGACCATCACCACCGTCCAATATCTTCCCCAGTCTGACCCTCACCACCGTCCACACACCGCCCCCAGCCTGACCCACAACGGCGCAGGCACACCGCCCCCAGCCTGACCCTCCCATCTGTTCACGCACCGCCCCAACCTTACCCTCACCGCTGTCCACACACTGCCGTCAGCCTGACCCTCACTGCCCCGCAACCACCTCCCACACACTGCCCCAAGCATGACTGTTACTGCCCCCAACTTGACCAAACACCGCCCTCAGCCTGAACCTCACCGTCGTCCACACATCGTCCCCAGCCTGAACCTCAAGCTACCCACACACTGCTGCCAGCCTGACCCTCTCCACCGTCAACACTCCACCCTAAGCCATCCTTAGTGGGCGGCACAGTGGCACAGTGGTTAGCACTGCTGCCTCACAGCGCCAGAGACCCGGGTTCAATTCCTGCCTCAGGCGACTGACTGTGTGGAGTTTGCACGTTCTCCCCGTGTCTGCGTGGGTTTCCTCCGGGTGCTCCGGTTTCCTCCCACAGTCCGAAGATGTGCGGGTCAGGTGAATTGGCCATGCTAAATTGCCCGTAGTGTTAGGTAAGAGGTAAATGTAGGGATATGGGTGGGTTGCGCTTCGGCGGGTCGGTGTGGACTTGTTGGGCCGAAGGGCCTGTTTCCACAATGTAAGTAATCTAAAAAAAATCTAATCTAATCCTCACACTGTCCCCAGCCTGACCCCAATGCCGTGCACATACTGTCCCCAACCTGACCCTCACTGCCTCGCAACTGCCGCCCACACACCGCCCCAGCATGCCCCTCACCATCATCCACCTTTGCCCCCAGCCTGACCCTCACCACCCCATACACACCGACCAAAGCATGACCCTCACCACCGTCCAAATTCACTCTAAGCCTGACTCTCACTGCCATCCACACACCGCCGCCATCCACACACCACCTGCAACCTGACCCTCATGGCCCCAGCCTGACCTTCACCACCGTCTAAATACCACCCACATCCAGAACCACACTGCTGCCCACACATTCCCCCAATTCTGACCGTCACTACCATACTTACACCGCCCCCAGCCAGACCCTCACTGGGGTCCACTCACCACCCCCAGCCTGGCCCTCACCGCTGTCCACACACTACCCCCAGCCAAACCCACACCACAGTCCAACATTGTCCTCAGCCTGACCCTCACTGCTGCACGCCCACCGCCCTCAGCCTGACCCTCACCGCTGCCCATACACTGCCACAAGCGTGACCCTCACCACCCTCCAACACCACACCCAGCCTGACCCTCACCGCCTTCCACGCACCGCTCCAGCCTGACCCCCACTGCCGTCCACACACCACCCTCAGCCTGAACCCCACTGCCACCCACACACCACCCCCATTCTGACCCTCACTACCATCCTCACACCACCCCCAACCTGACACTCACGGCAGTTCATGCACCGCCCGCAGCCTGACCCTCACTGCCGTCCACACACCTTTCCCTTCCTGACCCCCAAAGCCGCCGCAGCCTGACCCTCACCACCATCCAACAACCCCCCCAGCCTGTCCCTCATCATCACACTCAAACCGCCCCCAGCCAGACCCTCACTGCCCTCCAAGACCGCCACCAGCCTGACACTCGCTGCCATCCACACATCACCCCAAGCCTGACCCTCACCGCCATCCACACGCCACTCCAGCGTGACCCTCACCACCATTCAACACCATCCCAAGCCTGACTCTCACCGTAGTCCAACACATCACCCCCAGCCTGATCCCACACACCGCCCCCAGCCTGAACTTCACTATTGCCCACACACCTCCCCCATCCTGACCCTCACCACCATCCTCACACTGCCCCAGACAGACCCTCAACGCCGTCCAACACTCCCCACAGCCTGACCCTCACCACTATCCTCACACCATCCCAGCCTGATCCTCACCGCCGCCCACCCACCGCACCCAGCCTGACCTTCACCGCCGTGCACACACCGCACTCAGCCTGATACTCACCTCCGTCCACACACACCGCCCCCATCCTGACCCTCACCACAATCCTCACACCGCCCCAGACAGAGCCTCAACGCCGCCCACACACTGCACCCAGCCTGACCCTGACTGCCGTCCAACATCACCCCAGCCTGACTCTCACCGCTGCCCACACACTGCACCCAGCCTGACCCTGACTGCCGTCCAACATCACCCCAGCCTGACATTCACCACACCCAACACACTGCCAGAATCATGACCCTCACCACAGTCCAACACTACCCTAAGCCAGACCCTCACCGCCACACTCAAACCGCTCCCAGCCTGATCCTCACAGTCGCCCACACACCACCCCCAGCCTGACCATCACTGCCGTGTACACACCGCTCCCAGCCTGACCCCCACTGGCGTCCCCTCACCACCCCCAGCCTGACCCTCACCACGGTCCACACGCCGCCCCCAGCCAAACCCCCACCGCCGTCCAACACTGCCCCAGCCTGACCCTCACTACTGTCCAACAATGCCCCAGCTTGACCCTCAACGCCGCCCAGACACCACCCCCAGCCTGACCCTCACCGCCGCCCACACACCACACCCAGCCTGATCCTCACCGCCGTCCACACACCACCCCTAGCCTGACCCTCACCGCCGACCAAAACATCATCCCCAGCCTGACCCTTGCTGCCTTCCAACCCTGCCATCAGCCTGACCCTCATTGCTATCCAATTCCGTCCCAACTCTGACCCTCACTGCACTCCAACCCCGCCCTCAGCCTGACTCTCACCGCTGTCCACACAACACCCCAACCGTGACCCTCACCGTCGACCAACACACCGCCCCCAGCCTGACATTCACCGCCATCCACACACTGCCCCAGCCAGACCCTCAGCGTTGTCACACACCGCCCCCAGCGTGATCCTCACCACCGTCCATGCAACACCCCCACCCTGACCCTCAGTGCCATCCAAAACCGCACTGAGCCTGAACCTCACCGCCATCCACACACTGCCCCCAGCCTGACCCTCACTGCTGTCCACACACTGCCCCGAAATTGACCCCCACCACCATCCGACACCACCCCAACTTGGCCCTCAGACCGTCCAGCCCTGGCCCCAGCCTGACACTCACTGCTATCCAAAACTGACCCCAGCCTGACCCTCCCTGCCATCCACACAACGCACCCAGCCTTACCCTCACGGCTGACCACACACCGCCTCAGCCTGACCATCACCACTGTCCACTCACTTCCCCCAGCCTGACCCTCAATTCCATCCTCACACCACCTGCCCCCTCCCCAACCCTGTCCATCACCGGCCCTTCCCCCAACCCCATCCATCACCGGCCCCTCCCCCAGCCCTTTTCAACGTTGCCCTCCCAACCCCATCCAACATTGCCCCCTCCCACCACCCCGTCCAAAACCACCCCTCCCACAACCCCTTGCAACACAGCCACCTCCCCCAATTGTGTCCTATACAGCCAACACCTCCCCCCAACCCACGTCCAACACTGCCCCTCCCCCCCACCTCTTCCAACACCCTCTCCTGCCAAACCCGTCCAACACCGCTCCCTCCCTAATACCACCCTCTCCCCAACACAGACCAACACTGCAACCTCCCGCAACACCGTCCAATGCTGCCCCCTCCCCCAACCCAGTCCAACACAGCCCCCTCCTCCAGCCCTGTCCAACACCGCTCCCTCTCACAAAACCATCCAACAAAGCCACCTCCCCAACCCCGTCCAACACTGCCCGCTCCCCAACACCATCCACCACCGCCCCTCCCCCAACCCTGTCGAACACCGCCCCCACCCCAACCCAGCCAACACCATCCCCTCCCTAAACCGGTCCAACACTGCCCCCCCCAACTCCTTCCAAACCCGCACCCTTCCCCAACCCTGTCCATCCCCAGCCCCTCCCCAACACCGTCCAACACCGCGACCTCCCCCAACTCAGTCCAACTCCGACACCTACCCAACCCCATCCAACACTGGCCCCTCCCAATCCCATCCAGCACCGACCCCTCATCAACCCCGTCCAACACTGGCCCCTCCCTCGAACCCATCCAATACTGACCTCTCCCCCAGCTCCCTTCCCAGCCTCATCCAACATCACCCTTCCTCCAACCCTGGCCAACATCGTCCCTTCCACCAACCCCATCCAACACCGTCCCTCCCCCAACCCCGTTGATCACTGCCCCCACCCCCAACCACGTCCAACACAGCGCCCTCTCCCAATCGCGTCCACCACAGGCCCCCCTCCGACCGCGTCCTACCCAACTCCCTCCCCAAACCCCGTCCATCCCCGCCTCCTCACACAGCCCCGTCCAACACGACCCCAACCCCGCCCAAAAGCATCCCTCCCCCGACCATGTCCAACACTGCCCCCTCCTCACAACCCCGTCCAACACCGCCCCCACCCCAACCCATTCCAACCCAGCCCCCTCCCCAACCCGGTCCAACACCACCCCCTCCCCACAACCCCGTCCAACATCGCCCTCCCCCAACCGCGTCCAACACCTTTCTCCCCCAACCCCGTCCAACACCCCCCTCCCCAACCCCATCCAACCACATCCCCTCCCCCAACCCCATCCAGCACCTCACCCTCCCCCAAACCCGTCCAACACTGCCCCCTCCCACAACAAAGTCCAACACCGCCCACTCCAACAATACAGTCCAACCCCATACCCCTCCCCAACCACGTCCAACCCCATCCCCTCCCCAACACCGTCCAACACAGCCCCCTCCCCTACCCCGTCCATCATCATACCCTCCCCAATAGCAGTCCAACACTGCTCCCTCCCCATCCCTGTCCAACAACGTCCCCTACCCCAAACTCGTCCAAACCTGGCCACTCCCCCAGCACATCCAACCCCGCCCACTCCCCAACCCTGTCAAACCCTCACCCCTCCCCCAACACCGTCGAATTCCGCCCCCTCCCGCAACCACGTCCAACACCATCCCCTCCCCACAATAGTGTCCAACACATTCCCCTCCCCACAAAAGCGTCCAACACAGCCACCTCCCCCAACCCCGTCCAACACCGCCTCCTCCCACAATACAGTCCAACACTACCCCCTCCCCAACTCCGTCCAACACCGCCACCTCAGCCCGACCCGGTCCCACACCGCCCCCTGCTCCCAACCCTGTCCAACACCGCCCCTACCCCCCCAAACCCATCCAACACCGCCCCTCCCGCCAACCCCGTCCAACACCACCCCCTCCCCCAAGCCCGTCCAACCACACCCCTCCCCAACCCCATCCAACACCACCCCTACCCCCAACACCGTCCAACACCACCCCCTCCCACCAACCCCGTCCAACACCGCACCCTCCCCCAACCCCGTCCAAAACAGCTCCCACCCCCTAGCCCCATCCGCTCCCTCCCCCAACACCATCCAACATCGCCCCCTTCCCCAACCCAGTCGAACACCCTCCCCCCAACTCCTTCCAAACCCACACTCTCCCCCAATGCCGTCCAACCTCGTGCCCCTCCCCCAACATTGTCCAACACTTGTCCCTTTCCCAACCCAGTCCAACCCCGCCACCCCAACCCAGTCCATCACCGGCCACTCCACCAAGCCCATCCAACACTGCCCCCTCTCTGCAATCCCGTCCAACACAGCCTCCTCCCGCCAACCCCGTCCAACCCCGCCCACTCCCACAGCCCCATCCAACCCCTCTCCCCTCTCCAACCCCGTCCAAAAGCACCCCCTCCCCCAATCGTGTCCATCATCGCCCACTCCCCACAACCCCGACCAACTCTGCCCCCTGCCCCCAAACCCATCCAAAACCGCTCCCTCCCCAACACAGTCTAACACTGCATCCTTCCCCAACCCCGTCCAACACCGCCCCCACCCCACACCCGTTCAGCACCGATCCCTCCCCCAACCCCCTCCAACACTAGACTCTCCCCAACCCGGTCCAACACCCCCTGCTCACAACCCTGTTCAACACTGCCCTCCCCCAACCGTGTCCAACCACGCTTCCTCCCCAACCCTGTCCAACACAATCCCCTACCCCAACCGCACCCAACACCGCCCCCTCCCCAAACCCTGTACACCAGCACCCTCCCAACCCTGTCCAACCCACCCCTCCCCAACCCTGTCCAGCACCGCCCCTCCCCAACCCCATTCATCACCACCCCCTCCCCAAAAGCAGTCCAACCCTGCCTCTTCCCCAACCCTGTCAAACCTTGACCCCTCCCCCAACACCATCACTGCTCCAACCCCGTCCAACACCATCCCCTCCCCACAATCTTGTGCAACACAGCCACCTGACCCAAAAGCATCCAACACAGCCACCTCCTCCAACCCTGTCCAACACTGTCCACTCCCACAATACAGTCCAACACTGCCCCCTTCCCAATTCCATCCAACACTGCCACCTCCCCCCAACCAGGTCCAACACCGCCCCCTCCTCCCAACCTCGTCCAATACCACCCCCTGCCCCAAACCCATCCAGCACCGCCCCTCGCACCAACCCCGTCCAACACCACTCCCTCTCCCAAGCCTGTCCAACACCACTCCCTCCCCCAACACCGTCCAACACCGCCACGTCCCTGAACCCCGTCCAACACCGACCCCACCCCCAACCCAGTCCAACACTGCCCCCTCCCACAACCTGGTCCAACCCGCTCCCCTCCCCAAACACCGTCCAACACCACTCCCTCCCCCAACAACGTCCAACACTGCCCCCTCCACCCAACTGCATCCAACATCGCTCCCTTCTCAAACCACATACAACACCGCCCCCACCCCCAACTACATACAACACCGCCCCCACCCCCAACTACATCCAACACAGCCTCCTCCCCCCAATCGCGTCCAACACAGCTCCCACCCCCTAGCCCCATCCAACACCACTCCCTCTCACAACACCGTCCAACACCTCCCCCTGCTCCCAACCCTGTCCAACACCACCCCCACCCCCAAACCCATCTAACACTGCCCCCTCCCACCAACCCAATCCAACACCACCCCCTCTCCCAAGCCTGCCCAACCCCGCCCCTACCCCAACACCGTCCAACACCACCCCCTCCCCCAACCCAGTCCAACCCCGCTCCCCTCCCCATACACCGTCCAACACCGCTCCCTCCCCCAACAACGTCCAACACCGCCCCCTCCAACCAACCACATCCAATACTGCCCCCTCTCCAAACCACATGCAACACCGCCTCCACCCCAAAACCCGTCCAGCACCGATCCCTCCCCCAACCCCTTCCAACACTAGCCTCTCCCCAACCCGGTCCAACGCCCCCTGCTCACAACCCTGTCCAACACTGCCCTCCCCCAACCCTGTCCAACCACGCCTCCTATCCAACCCTGTCCAACACAATCCCCTATCCCAACTGCACCCAACACCGCCCCCTCCCCAAACCCTGTACACCAGCATCCCCCAACCCCGTCCAACCCACCCCTCCCCAACCATGTCCAGCACCGTCGCTCCCCAACCCCATTCATCACCACCCCCTCCCCAAAAGCAGTCCAACCCTGCCTCTTCCCCCAACCCTGTCAAACCTTGACCCCTCCCCCAACACCATCACTGCTCCAACCCCGTCCAACACCATCCCCTCACCACAATCCTGTGCAACACAACCCCCGACCCAAAAGCGTCCAACACAGCCACCTCCTCCAACCCTGTCCAACACTGTCCACTCCCACAATACAGTCCAACACTGCCCCCTCCCCAACTCCATCCAACACTGCCACCTCCCCCCAACCAGGTCCAACACAGCCCCCTCCTCCCAACCTCGTCCAATACCACCCCCTGCCCCAAACCCATCCAGCACCGCCCCTCGCACCAACCCCGTCCAACACCACTCCCTCTCCCAAGCCTGTCCAACACCACTCCCTCCCCCAACACCGTCCAACACCGCCACGTCCCTGAACCCCGTCCAACACCGACCCCACCCCCAACCCAGTCCAACACTGCCCCCTCCCACAACCTGGTCCAACCCGCTCCCCTCCCCAAACACCGTCCAACACCACTCCCTCCCCCAACAACGTCCAACACTGCCCCCTCCACCCAACTGCATCCAACATCGCTCCCTTCTCAAACCACATACAACACCGCCCCCACCCCCAACTACATACAACACCGCCCCCACCCCCAACTACATCCAACACAGCCTCCTCCCCCCAATCGCGTCCAACACAGCTCCCACCCCCTAGCCCCATCCAACACCACTCCCTCTCACAACACCGTCCAACACCTCCCCCTGCTCCCAACCCTGTCCAACACCACCCCCACTCCCCAAACCCATCTAACACTGCCCCCTCCCACCAACCTGATCCAACACCACCCCCTCTCCCAAGCCTGCCCAACCCCGCGCCTACCCCAACACCGTCCAACACCACCCCCTCCCCCTACCCAGTCCAACCCCGCTCCCCTCCCCATACACCATCCAACACCGCTCCCTCCCCCAACAACGTCCAACACCGCCCCCTCCAACCAACCACATCCAATACTGCCCCCTCTCCAAACCACATGCAACACCGCCTCCACCCCCAAACCCGTCCAGCACCAATCCCTCCCCCAACCCCTTCCAACACTAGCCTCTCCCCAACCCGGTCCAACGCCCCCTGCTCACAACCCTGTCCAACACTGCCCTCCCCCAACCCTGTCCAATCACGCCTCCTATCCAACCCTGTCCAACACAATCCCCTATCCCAACTGCACCCAACACCGCCCCCTCCCCAAACCCTGTACACCAGCATCCCCCAACCCCATCCAACCCACCCCTCCCCCAACCCTGTCCAGCACCGCCACTCCCCAACCCCATCCATCACCACCCCCTCCCTAAAAGCAGTCCAACACTGCTCCCTCTCCATCCCCGTCCAAAACCGTCCCCTACCCAAACCTCGTCCAACCCCGCCTCCTCCCCCAATCCCGTCAAACCCTGACCCCTCCCCCAACACCCTCACTGCTCCAACCCCGTCCAACACCATCCCCTCCCCACAATCCTGTCCAACACAACCCCCGACCCAAAAGCGTCTAACACAGCCACCTCCTCCAACCCTGTCCAACACTGTCCACACCCACAATACAGTCCAACACTGCCCCCTCCCCAACTCCTTCCAACACCGCCACCTCCCCCCAACCAGGTACAACACCGGCCCCTGCTCCCAACCTCATCCAACACCGCCCTCACCACCCCCCCAAACCCGTCCAACACCGCCCCCTCCCACCAACCCCGTCCAACACCACTCCCTCTCCCAAGCCTGTCCAACCCCACTCCCTCCCCCAACACCGTCCAACACCGCCACGTCTCTGAACCCCGTCCAACACTGCCCCACCCCCAACCCGGTCCAACACTGCCCCCTCCCCCAACCTTGTCCAACCCCGCTCCCCTCCCCAAACACCGTCCAAACACTCCTCCCCCAACAACGTCCAAGACTGCCCCCTCCACCCAACTGCATCCAACACCGCTCCCTCCCCAAACCACATCCAACACCGCTCCCTCCCCAAACCACATCCAACACAGCCCCCTCCCCCCAATCGCGTCCAACACCGCGCCCTCCCCCAACCCTATCTACACAGCTCCCACCCCCTAGCCCCATCGAACACCGCTCCCTCTCACAGCACCATCCAACAAAGCCCCCTCCCCCAACCCCATCCATCACTGCCCCCTCCCCGAAAGTAGTCCAATACCGATCCCTCACCATCTCCGTCCAACAACGTCCCCTACCCCAACCTCGCCCAAACCCGGCCACTCCCGCAGCCCCACCCCGCCTCCTCCCCCAACCCCGTCAAACTCTGACCCCTTCCCCAACACCGTTGAACTCTGCTCCCTCCCTACTCCCGTCCAACACCATCCCCTCCCCACAATCGTGTCTAACACAGCCCCCTCCCCCAAAAGCATCCAACACAGCCTCCTCCCACAACACAGTCCAACACTGCCCCTCCTCCAACCATGTCCAACACCACCCCCTCCCACAATACAGTCCAACATTGTCCCCTCCCCAACCCCGTCCAACACTGCCACCTCCACCCAACGGTCCAACACCACCCCCTGCTCCCAACCCTGTCCAACACCACCTCCACCCCCCAAACCCATCTAACACTGCCCCCTCCCACCAACCCAGTCCAACACCACCCCCTCTCCCAACCCAGTCCAATCCCGCTTCCCTCCCCAAACACCGTCCAATACCGCTTCCTCCCCCAACAACGTCCAACACCGCCCCCTCCAACCAACCACATCCAATACCGCCCCCTCTCCAAACCACATGCAACACTGCCCCCACCCCCAACCCCATCCAACACAGCCCCTCCCCCCAATCGCGTCCAACCCCACCCCCTCCCCCCAACCGCGTTCAACACCACCCCCTCCCCGAACACCGTCCAACACTGCTCCCTACCCCAACCACATCCAAACCCGCCCACTCCCCCAAATCTGTCCATCACCGGCCCCTCTTCCAACCCCGTCCAAAATCGACCCCTCCCCAATTCTGTCCAACATCGCCCCCTCTCCCAACCTTGTCCAACACCTACCCCTCCCCCAACCCCATCCAACACTGGCCCCTCCCCCAACACCATCACTGCTCCAACCCCGTCCAACACCATCCCCTCCCCACAATCGTGTCCAACACAGCCCCCTGACCCAAAAGCGTCCAACACAGTCACCTCCTCCAACCCTGTCCAACACTGTCCACACCCACAATACAGTCCAACACTGTCCCCTCCCCAACTCCTTCCAACACCGCCACCTCCCCCCAACCAGGTACAACACCGCCCCCTGCTCCCAACCTTGTCCAACACCGCCCTCACCCCCCCAAACCCGTCCAACACCGCCCCCTCCCACCAACCCTGTCCAACCCCACCCCCTCCCCCAACACCGTCCAACGCCGCCACGTCCCTGAACCCCGTCCAACACCGCCCCACCCCCAACCCAGTCCAACACTGCCCCCTCCCCCAACCTTGTCCAACCCCGCTCCCCTCCCCAAACACCGTCCAACACACTCCTCCCCCAACAACGTCCAAGACTGCCCCCTCCACCCAACCACGTCCAATACCGCCCCGTCTCCAAACCACATGCAACACTGCCCCCACCCCAACCCCATCCAACACAGCCCCCTCCCCACAATCGCGTCCAACCCCACCCCCTCCCCCCAACCACGTTCAACACCATCCCCTCCCCGAACACCGTCCAACACTGCTCCCTACCCCAACCACATCCAAACCCGCCCACTCCCCCAAATCTGTCCAACATCGACCCCTCCTCCAACCCCGTCAAACCCTGACCCCTCCCCCAACACCATCAAACCCTGACCCCTCCCACAACCCCGTCCAATGCCACCCCTCCCCCAAATCTCGTCCAACACAGCCACCTCCCCCAAACGCATCCAACACTGCCCCCTCCCCCAGCCCCGTCCAACACTGCCCCCTCCCCAACACTGTCCAACACCGCCCCTCCCCCCAACCCGGTCAAACACCACCCCCTGCTCCTGACCCCGTCCAGCACCGCCCTCACCCCCCCAAACCCGTCCAACACTGCCCCCTCCCACCAACCCCGTTCAACACCACTCCCCCAAGCCCGTCGACCCCACCCCCTTCTGCAACCCCGTCCAACCCCGCCCCTTCCCCAACATCGTCCAACACCGCCCGCTCTTCCATCCCCGTCCAACACTGCCCCCACTCCCAACCCCATCCAACACCGCTCCCTCCCCCTACCCCATCCAACACTGCCCCCTCCCCCAGCCCTTTCCAATATCGCTCCTCCCCAATCCTGTCCAACACTGCCCCCTTGCCACAACCCCGTCCAACTCCCACTGCCGCTAACCCCGTCCAACACCGCACCCTCCCACAACCCACCCTCTCCCCCAACACCGTCCAACACAGCCTCCTCCCCCAGCCCCGTCCAACCCCACGCCTCCCACAACCCCGTCCAACACCGCCCACTCCCACCAACCCCATCCAACATTGCACCCTCCCCAACACCATCCAACACCGTCCCCTCCCCCAACCCGGTCCAACTCCGCTCATCCCCAACCCCCAGCCCAATCCAACACCACTCCCTCTCACAACACCATCCAACAAAGCCCCCTCCCCAACTCTGTCCATCACCGGCCCCTCTTCCAACCCCGTCCAAAATCGACCCCTCCCCAATTCTGTCCAACATTGCCCCCTCTCCCAACCTTGTCCAACACCGACCCCTCCCCCAACCCCATCCAACACTGGCCCCTCCCCCAACACCATCACTGCTCCAACCCTGTCCAACACCATCCCCTCCCCACAATCGTGTCCAACACAGCCCCCTGACCCAAAAGCGTCCAACACAGCCACCTCCTCCAACCCTGTCCAACACTGTCCACACCCACAATACAGTCCAACACTGTCCCCTCCCCAACTCCTTCCAACACCGCCACCTCCCCCCAACCAGGTACAACACCGCCCCCTGCTCCCAACCTCGTCCAACACCGCCCTCACCCCCCCAAACCCGTCCAACACCGCCCCCTCCCACCAACCCTGTCCAACCCCACCCTCTCCCCCAACACCGTCCAACACCGCCACGTCCCTGAACCCCGTCCAACACCGTCCCAACCCCAACCCAGTCCAACACTGCCCCCTCCCCCAACCTTGTCCAACCCCGCTCCCCTCCCCAAACACCGTCCAACACACTCCTCCACCCAACCACATCCAATACTGCCCCGTCTCCAAACCACATGCAACACTGCCCCCACCCCAACCCCATCCAACACAGCCCCCTCCCCACAATCGCGTCCAACCCCACCCCCTCCCCCCAACCACGTTCAACACCATCCCCTCCCCGAACACCGTCCAACACTGCTCCCTACCCCAACCACATCCAAACCCGCCCACTCCCCCAAATCTGTCCAACATCGACCCCTCCTCCAACCCCGTCAAACCCTGACCCCTCCCCCAACACCATCAAACCCGCCCCTCCCACAACCCCGTCCAATGCCACCCCCTCCCCCAAATCTCGTCCAACACAGCCACCTCCCCCAAACGCATCCAACACTGCCCCCTCTCCCAAGCCCGTCCAACACTGCCCCCTCCCCAACACTGTCCAACACCGCCCCTCCCCCCAACCCGGTCACACACCACCACCTGCGCCTGACCCCGTCCAACACCGCCCTCACCGCCCCAAACCGTCCAACACCGCCCCCTCCCACCAACCCCGTTCAACACCACCCCCTCAAGCCCGTCGACCCCACCCCCTCCTGCAACCCCATCCAACCCCGCCCCTTCCCCAACACCATCCAACACCGCCCGCTCTTCCAACACCATCCAACACCGCCCGCTCTTCCAACACCATCCAACACCGCCCGCTCTTCCAACCCCGTCCAACACCGCTCCCTCCCCCTACCCCATCCAACACTGGCCCCTCCCCCAGCCCCTTCCAATATCGCCCCTCCCCAATCCTATCCAACACTGCCCCCTTGCCACAACCCCGTCCAACTCCCCCGCCGCTAACCCCGTACAACACCGCACCCTCCCACAACCCACCCTCTCCCCCAACACCGTCCAACACAGCCTCCTCCCCCAGCCCCGTCCAACACCGCCCCCTGCAACCAACCCCATCCAACATTGCACCCTCCCCAACACCGTCCCCTCCCCCAACCCGGTCCAACTCCGCTCATCCCCAACCCCCAGCCCAATCCAACACCGCTCCCTCTCACAACACTATCCAACAAAGCCCCCTCCCCAACCCCATCCATCACCGGCCCTCTCCCAAGCCCGTCCAACATCGCCCCCTCCCCAAATCTGTCCAACATCACCCCCTCTCCCAACCTTGTCCAACACCGACCCCTTCCCCAACCCCATCCAACACTGACCCCTCCCCCAACCCCATCAAACACCTGCCCCTCCCCCAGCCTCGTCCAACATCGCCCCCTCCTCCAAACCCGGCCAACATGGCCCCCACACCCAACCCCGTCAAACACCAACCCCTTCCAACACAGCCCCCTCCCCTAACCCCGTCCAACACTGCCCCCTCCCCAACTCCATCCAACACCATTCCCTGCCCAACCTCGTCCAACCATGCCCCCTCCCAAACCCCGTCCAACACTGCCCCCTCCCACCAATCCCATCCAATGTCGCACCCTCCCCAACACTGTCCAACCCCGCCCCCTCCCACAACCCATCCCCTCCCCCAACACCGTCCAACACAGCCTCCTCCCCCCAGCCCCGTCCAACCCTACGCCTCCCCCAACCCAGTCCAACACCACCCCCACCCCTAACCCCGTCCAACACCGCCCCCTCCCACCAACCCCAACCAACATTGTACCCTCCCCAACACCGCCCCCTCCTCCAACCCGGTCCAACACCGCTCATCCGCAACACCTTCCAAACCCACCCCCACCCCAACCCTGTCCAACCCCGCCCCTCCGCAAACACCGTCCAACACCGCTCCCTCCCCAACCACATCCAACACCATCCCCACCCCCAACCCCGTCCAACACCGCCCTCTCCCACAACCCACCCCCTCCCCCAACCCCATCCAACACAGCCTCCTCCCCCCAACCGCGTCCAACACTGCCCACTGCCCCAACCCCGACCGACACCACACCCTCCCCCAAACCCCGTCCAACATCGCCCCCTCCCACCAACCCCATCAAATGCCAACCCCTCCATCCAACTGCGTCCAACACTGCCACCCCCAAACTCCATCCAACACTGCCCACTCCCCGAACCCCGTCCAACTCTGCCCCTCCCCTACCCCGTCCAACACCGTCCCCTCCACCCAACCACGTCCAACACCACCACCCCCAAACCCCGTCCAACACCGTCCACTCCCCCAACCCCGTACAACACCGTCCCCTCTCCCAACCCCATCCAACACCGCCCCCTTCCCCAACTTCGTCCAACACTGCCTCCTTCCCCAACCCCTTCCATACTCGCCCCCAACCCCGAGCAACACGGGCCCCTCCCCATCCCCGTCCAATACCGCCCCCTCCCCCAACCCCTTCCAACATCGCCCCCTCCCCCAACCCCATCCAACACCAGCCCCTCCCCCAACCCCATCCAACATCGCCCCCTCCTCCAACCCCATCCAACACCGGCTCCTCCCCCAACTCTCTCTCTCTCTCTCGACAACCCTCTCATGCACCCTTCTCTCCTTCTCACCCTTCCTCTCTCTCTCTCCATCTCTCCACCTCTATCTCTCTCATTTGCCCTGTCTCTCTCTCTCCCTGTGTCTCTCTTTCACACACATGCCCCTCCATCTATCTCTCTAACTTGCTCTCGCTGGCTCTTTTCTGTCACCTTATTCTCTCTCTCTCATTTCTTTTCTCCCTCCCTCCCTCTCGCTCTGTCTGTCTGTCTGTCTCTCTCTCTCTCTTTCTGTCTCGCCCTCTCTTGCCGCTGCACTCTCGCTATCACCCTCTCTCTCTCCCGCCCCTCTCTGTGACACCCTTCCTCTGTCTCTCTCTTCTCTCACCATCTGTCTCTCTTTCTCTCCCTCGTGCTCCCTCTCCGCCCATCACACTCTCTCTTTCACCCTCATTCTTTTTCTTGCCCTCCCTCTCGTTCTTGCCTTTGCTCTCTATCTCTCTCTCTTCTCCCCTCTCTTCCCAACTCTCTCTCTCATCCCCTTTCTCTCTCCCTCACCTCCTCTCTTTCGACCCCTCTCTCTCACCCCCCCCCATCTCTCTGCCTCCCTCTCTCTTTCTTGAACCCTGTTTCTCTCTCCTTACTCCTTCTGTCTCTTTTGCTCCCTCTCCCTCTCGTCCCCCCCAATCTCTCTTGCTCATCTCTCTTTCTTGCTCTCTTACTGCCTCCCTCTCTTGTTCCTTCTTTCTGTCATCCCCTGCTTGCCCCTCCTTCTCTCTCTTTTGCCTTAGACTTAGACTTAGACTTACAGTGTGGAAACAGGCCCCTCGGCCCAACAAGTCCACACCGACCCGCCGAAGCGCAACCCACCCATGCCCCTACATTTACCCCTTACCTATCACTACGGGCAATTTAGCTTGGCAAATTCACCTGACCCGCACCTCTTTGGACTGTGGGAGGAAACCAGAGCACCCGGAGGAAACCCACGCAGACACGGGGAGATCTCTCTCACTCCCTCTCTCATCCCGTCTTTCTCTCTCTCTCTCTCTCTCACCTCATCACTCTCTCACACACTCTAACTCTCTCTTGCCCACTCTCTGTTACCCTCACACTCTCTCTCTCGCCCTCACACTCTCTCACCTTCTCCCTTCCCTCTTTCTCTCGTACCCCCTCTCTCTCTCTCGACCCCTCTATCTCTCGACCATGTCTCTCTTGCCTCCTCTATCTCTCTCTTGCCATCCCGCTCTTTTTTGCCCCTCCCTCTATCTCTTACTCTTGTATCTCTCTCTCGCCCTCTCACTCTCTCATCCCCTCCTTCTCTCTCTATCTTCCCTCTCTCCTCTTTTCTCTCTCTCTCTCTCTCACCTCACCCCCCCATCTCTCTCATCCCCTTTCTCTCTCCTTTTCCCTCTCTAAGACTTACCCCCTTTCTCTCTCGCCTCTCTATCTCTCTCTCCCCCTCCCTCGCATCTCTCTCAGTCTCACTCCCTCTGTCTCATCTCTGTCTCTCATTATGTTCTCCCCTGTCTCTCTTTCTCTCGCTCTCCCTCACCCTATCTCTCCCTTGTTCCCCTCTCTCCCTCCCTGATCCTTCTCTCTCTCTCTCTACCTTCTCTCACTCTTGGTCCCTCTCCCTTGGTATCTCACTCTCCCCACATCCCTCCATTTCTCTTTGACTGAATCTCTCTCCCTCCTGTCCCTCCCTCTCTGAAACATACTGTCTCCCCGATCCTTCCCTCTCCCTCTGACCCAGAGACTAGGGGGTGGTGGTGCGGCTGCATGTTGGGGGGGTGATGGTGAGTGGATAGAGAGATGTGGGAGGACGGGAAAATGGGGTAGAGACGGAATTGCGGGTGGGAGACAGAGACGGCAGGATGAGGGGGAGAGTGAAGTGTGGAGGCAGGTGGAGAAACAGGGGTTGGGGGGTGTGTGTGAGAGGGAGAGGGGGAGTGAAAGGGAGAGCTGGTGAGAAAGAGCGAGTGTGCAGAAAGAAAGAGAGAGGGGGAGAGAAGTGATGAGAAAGAGTAGGGGAGAGGAAGTGGGGAGGCCAGGTTGAAGTGGGGGTCAGGCAACCTAAACCCAGCTCCTGAGCTCAAGGCCCGGTGCCCTCCCCTTCCCTGAGGACCAGGACTCGGGGCTGAGTCTGTCTCTCTCCAGCTCAGCTTCTCCAACACAAAGACACACAACAACATCGGTCACTCTGCTGCTCGGCACACTTTAATCAGCATTTTTATTGGTTACAAATGGAAGTGATGGATAGTCAGTGGGATGGTGCCTTTTCTCACTGGCCCCTGAGTTGTGAGAAACATTGAAATGTTTCCCTGTCACCCCCCTGTGGGATAAGGATGGACAAACCAGCGCTCCCCTCAGTCTGTTACCATAGCGACAGGCTGCTCCATCGCTGAAACACTGAACTGAAATGAGAAAATCCGGCATGGTGTGATCAATAAGGGAATTTGATTGATGGATGGATTTGGGTGAAGGGATATTTCAGCACATTCTTCAGCTGCTGCCTGAAATTAGTCTGGGTCACGGCATAAATCGCGGTGTTTGTGCGGCAACTGAGGAGCTGCAGCATGAAGCCCAATTCCCCCACAAAGGAATGGAGAGACACAGTCCGATACCCAATATGTGACATCCGGGACCATATAGAACACACCATTAACGTTGACCATAACAGGATGAAATTGGCCGAGATCACAAACAGTAAAATGATGGATTTTTTTTCGGTTTCTCATTTCTGTGTCAGACTGAGCGTCCCCATTGGTGTGAGCGCGGAGTCTCCTGCGGGCTCTGCTGGTCACTAAAATGTGTCTGACGGTGAGAACATTGAGCAGCAGAATCAGGAGAAATGGGACACACGGGGTTAGAATGTGGTGGAGGGACCCGATTGTGACCCAGACACTGGATTTTGCAACAAAGAGTGTTACATCACAAAACCAGGGGCGGTTCGCCAGCCAATACCAAGCCGTGAGCATAAAATACCAGGAAATGTTCTTTAAACAGCTCAGCACAGTCACTGCTCCCAGAACCACAGCCGCCATTTTCTCACTGCAATATTTACTTTTCATCTTCTGGCAACAAATGGCCACAAACCGATCAAAGGTGAAAGTGACAGTGAACCAGCCAGAGCAGTCAGTGGCTGCATAAAGCAGGATGGCATGGATATTACACACGGGGACGGAGTCCATCAGGAAATAAAACTGTTCCCGATAAACAATGGGAATGTGTCTCAGTATCAGGTCAAGGATAATGACCAGGAGATCCGCCGCTGCCATGGCCCCCCAGGTAACGTCTGACACATGGAGACAATCCACAATCTTTATAAAGCAGGACGTAGATGGTCACTATGTTAACTGTGAGGAAGGAAAACAAACCCATTATCCATCAGCCTGGAGGCAAAGGGACCCGTTTGATTGGGGACTCAGTGAGATTTTCAAATATGTCCCTGCATTCAGGGATTTACTAAAATAATTGGAGCTGGAATAACAAATAGGAAGGTCAGAATTACTGATAAAAGTGTGACATAAACCACAAGAAACCCTCCCTCTCCAAACACACAGAGACACATCCATAAGGACAGATAGTTTCTGGAACATTCCCATACACTCGGTCACTCGAGAGCAGACACAGGTCACTCCTTCCCAGTTCCTAATACGGAGGGTGGAAATGTTGCTGTCCTGAAGGATTCTCTGCCAGTTTCCTGAAGACAAACAGAGTTTAGAAATTTCTGTATTTTGGTCTGAATTGTGGTCGATCCTGTGTCATGAAGAAATGCAAATGCAGGGAAAACGTATTCACCCCTTTAACTGCCCGAGGGGCCTTCGGAACAGTGTCTCCTTCTTCCTGGAACGGGATCTCTTCCATTGGGATCTTATCGTTTGTTCAATTCACTGACATTCGGCTGTTCACAAACAATGTCAGGGACAGAACGTTCCGGGGCATGACAGTTATAGAATGTCGGGGATGGAACGTTCCGGGGAATGGCAGTTATAGAATGTTGGGGACGGAACATTTTGGGGAATATCAGTTATAGAATGTCGGGATGGAACGTTCCGGGAATGGCAGTTATAGAATGTTGGGGATGGAACGTTCCGGGGAATGTCAGTTATAGAATGTTGGGGACGGAACGTTCCGGGGAATATCAGTTATAGAATGTCGGGGACCGAACGATCCGGGGAATATCAGTTATAGAATGTCGGGGACGGAACATTCTGGGGAATGTCAGTTATAGAATGTTGGGGACGGAACGATCCGGGGAATATCAGTTATAGAATGTTGGGGACCGAACGATCCGGGGAATATCAGTTATAGAATGTCGGGATGGAACGTTCCGGGAATGGCAGTTATAGGATGTTGGGGACGGAACGTTCCGGGGAATGTCAGTTATAGAATGTTGGGGACGGAACGTTCCGGGGAATATCAGTTATAGAATGTCGGGGACCGAACGATCCGGGGAATATCAGTTATAGAATGTCGGGGACGGAACATTCTGGGGAATGTCAGTTATAGAATGTTGGGGACGGAACGATCCGGGGAATATCAGTTATAGAATGTTGGGGACCGAACGATCCGGGGAATATCAGTTATAGAATGTCGGGATGGAACGTTCCGGGAATGGCAGTTATAGGATGTTGGGGATGGAACATTCTGGGGAATGTCAGTTATAGAATGTTGGGGATGGAACGTTCCGGGGAATATCAGTTATAGAATGTCGGGATGGAACGTTCCGGGAATGGCAGTTATAGAATGTTGGGGACGGAACGTTCCGGGGAATGTCAGTTATAGAATGTCGGGGATGGAACGTTCCGGGGGATATCTCCTTGACCTGTACATCACCTTTCCCTCTATCCACCCCACCAACATGATGTACTGTGCCTGGCCACATTATAACATTATTGGGGTGAGAGACAGAGGGTCCAATCACGGGAACGGGAATTAAAGGCATTGCCAATCAGCTGAAATGGTTAGATATACCACATTCTCAATCCACCTCACAGAACCAGCCCAGACACCATCAACCCAGAGGAGATATCTGTTCACCGTGAAACACTGTGTAGACCAGGCCAGTGTACTGCTCAGTACAACCCAGCAATTTGTCCAGATTCATCCATTGCACTGATCAATACAACCCGGCAAACTGTCCAGAGTGGAACACTGCACAGATCAGATCAGGGCATTGATCAATAAACCCAGACCTTATATCTGTCCAGCGCGGTGAGCTGTGCAGAACACAACAGTGCATTGATCTATTAGTCCGGATTAGATTTGAGCCCCGCTCCTCCAACCGCCACCAAGACAGAACCCCACTGGTTCTCACCTACCACCCCACCAACCTCCGCATACAACGTATCATCCGCCGCCATTTCCGCCACCTCCAAACGGACCCCACCACCAAGGATATATTTCCCTCCCCTCCCCTATCAGCGTTCCGCAAGGACCACTCCCTTCGTGACTCCCTCGTCAGATCCACAACCCCCACCAACCCAACCTCCACCCCCGGCACCTTCCCCTGCAACCGCAGGAAATGTAAAACTTGCGCCCACACCTCCACACTCACTTCCCTCCAAGGCCCCAAGGGATCCTTCCATATCCGCCACAAGTTCACCTGTACCTCCACACACATCATCTATTGCATCCGCTGCACCCGATGTGGCCTCCTCTATATTGGTGAGACAGGCCGCTTACTTGCGGAACGCTTCAGAGAACACCTCCGGGCTGCCCGAACCAACCAACCCAATCACCCCGTGGCTCAACACTTTAACTCCCCCTCCCACTCCACCGAGGACATGCAGGTCCTTGGACTCCTCCACCGGCAGAACACAACTACACGACGGCTGGAGGAGGAGTGCCTCATCTTCCGCCTGGGAACCCTCCAACCACAAGGTATGAATTCAGATTTCTCCAGCTTCCTCATTTCCCCTCCCCCCACCTTGTCTCAGTCGGTTCCCTCAACTCAGCACCGCCCTCCTAACCTGCAATCCTCTTCCTGACCTCTCCGCCCCCACCCCACTCCGGCCTATCACCCTCACCTTGACCTCCCTCCACCTATCCCACCTCCATCGCCCCTCCCCCTAGTCCCTCCTCCCTACCTTTTATCTTAGCCTGCTTGGCTCTCTCTCTCCTATTCCTGATGAAGGGCTTATGCTCGAAACGTCGAATTCTCTATTCCTGAGATGCTGCCTAACCTGCTGTGCTTTGACCAGCAACACATTTGCAGCTGTGATCTCCAGCATCTGCAGACCTCATTTTTTACTCGGATTAGATATCTGTCCATCACGGGGAACTATGCAGACCACAGCAGTGCATTGATCTATAAACCTGGACTAGATATCTGTACAGCACCGGGAGCTGTGGAGATCATAGCAGGGCACTAATGTGTGAACCTGAAACAAATATCCATAAAGCATAAAGATCTACACAAATCACATCATTGCATTATCTATAAACCTCAACCAGATAATCTGACCAGCATAGCAGTGATCACCCGTGAATTAATCTGTAAACCAGGAGCAGTTACCATCCCACCATGAAGGACTGTGTATCCCACCCCAGTACATTGCTCAGTAACACTGTGTTCGATCACTGTCCAGCGTGGGGAAACTTGCAGCCAATGCTGGATAAGGCAGGATGTGCAGCTCCGACCCAGTTCTAGCTCCATATCTACACTGTCCCATGGCAAGGGGGCGCTGTGGGTGTGAACATCATTGCCAGAGAGAGATGGTGGGGGAATCAGTTTAAATATCACAACATGTGAGGGGTTTCGGAAGTAGACAGAGATGAGGGAGACAGAGAGAGACAGTGTTATGGAAGAATGTGTCCCCAGGTTTCAGAATGCTGAAATGTAGACACTTCAATATAATCACGTAACATGAGCCAGTCTTCCCATGAAAGATGGGAAAAAGGGATGTTGGTGTGAGGTGAGATGGTGGAGAGTTTTGAATGAGTATTTGTTCTACAGATTTCTAACTGGAAGTGGTTTCAACAGAATCTATGACTCATTGGGCAGATTCTAACAATAATTTGTCTCAGTGCCATTTTCACTGAGTGTGACAGAGGGATCGTCCTCACGAGGCTAAACTAGTTTCCTGGTGCTATCTTATTGAACTCACTTCATTAACTACCCATCCCACCCACCCCATGGTGTCCCTCTCATTCAATGCCAGCCCGATTCTCCCAACCATAATGGCTGGAGGTACTCACCATCGCCCGGATGCCCCTGAATATTCCATGATCCCTGAGACTGGGGCCATTTAAAAAAAGGCCAATGGGCACACAGTTGAGCTTTCTCAGTTTGGAGATGCCCTGCACAGTTTACCCCGAGCATGGGGGATAAGGGGCAATATCACCACGGCTTGTCGTCAGGGGCACGGAGGTCCTGGTGGATGGGCTAGTACAGAGAGGGACCATTCTCTTCCCAGAGGAGGCCACACCACCCGACCCACCGAGTATGGTCTAAGCTCACCACCAGCTCAGTGCAGTATTTGCGATCTGTAGAAATGTCCATCAATACAGGGCTAGCAGCAATAACTTTCCCCGCTCTGTCACGATAAGGGTCATAGGTAGGAAAAGGCAGGATGTTAGGCAGGCTTTCAGGGAGCTAGGTTGGAAGCTCAGAGTTAGAACAAACAGAGTTGTTGTCTCTGGTTTGTTACCCGTGCCACGTGATAGAGAGTCGAGGAATAGGAAGAGAGAACCGTTAAATGCGTGGCTACAGGGATGGTGCAGGAGGGAGGGATTCTGGTATCTGGACAACTGGGGTTCTTTCTGGGGAAAGTGGGACCTCTATAAACAGGATGGTCTACACCTGAACCTGAGGGGCACCAGCATCCTTGGGGGGAGGTTTGCTAGTGCTCTTTCGGGGGGTTTAAACTAACTCTGCAGGGGCATGGGAACCTAGACTGTAGCTTTAGGATGCAGGATCTGGAGTGTATGGAGGTTAGGAACATGGCGTCAATCTCGAAGGAGGGTGCCTGTAAACAGGAAGGTGGCTTGAAGTGTGTATACTTCAATGCGAGAAGTATACGAAATAAGGTAGGTGAATTTGCAGCGTGGGTTGGTACCTGGGAGTTCGATGTTGTGGTCATTACAGAGACGTGGGTAGATCAGGAACAGGATTGCTGGTTGCAGGTTCCAAGGTTTAAATGTTTTAGTAGGGTCAGAGGTGGGGGTAAAAGAGGGGGAGGTGTGGTATTGCTTGTCAAAGATAGTATTACAGCGGTGGAAAAGACAATGGATGAAGACTCGCCATTTGAGGTAGTTTGGGCTGTGGTCAGAAATAGGAAAGTTGAGGTTACCTTGTCAGGAGTTTTTGACAGGCCCCCTAATAGTCCTAGAGATGTAGAAGAAAGGATTGCGAGGATGATTCAGGAGAAGAGTGAAAGTAGTAGGGTGGTTATTATGGGGGACTTTAACTTTCCAGATATTGACTGGGAAAGCTATAGCTCAAGTACGTTAGATGGATCGGTGTTTGTCCAATGTGTGCAGGAGGGTTTCCTGACACAATATGTAGACAGGCCAACAAGAGGTGAGGCCATACTGGATTTGGTTCTGGGTAACGAACCAGGCCAGGTGTTAGAATTGGAGGTAGGAGAGCACTTTGGGGACAGTGACCACAATTTGGTGACTTTTACTCTAGTGATGGAGAGCGATAAGTGTGCACTGCACACTTATGATGCGGTGAGGCATGACTTAGGATGCGTGGCTTGGAAAAGCAGGCTTCAAGGGAAGGGCACAAATGATATGTGGAGCTTGTTCAAGGAGCAACTATTGAGTGTCCTTGATAAGTATGTACCTGTCAGGCAGGGAGTAAAGGGTCTTGTGAGGGAGTCGTGTTTTAATAAGGAATTGGAATCCCTTGTTAAAGGGAAGAGGGTGGCTTTTGTAAAGACGAGGCGTGAAGGTTCAATTGGGGCGATTGAGAGTTATAAGGTAGCCAGGAAGGATCTAAAGAGAGAGCTAAGAGCAGCAAGGAGGGGACATGAAAAGTCCTTGGTTGATAGGATTAGGGAAAACCCAAAGGCTTTCCATAGGTATGTCAGGAATAAAGGATGACTAGGGTAGGAATAGGTCCCTTCAAGGATAGTAGTGGGAAGTTGTTTGTGGAGGCTGAAGAAATTGGGGAGACACTGAATGAATACTTTTCGTCAGTATTCACTCAGGAACAGGACATTGTTGCCGATGTGAATATTGAGTCACAATTAATTAGAATGGATGGCTTCAAGGTATGTAGGGAAGAGGTGTTGGGAATTCTGGAAAGGGTGAAAATAGATAAGTCTGATAAGGGCCTGATGGCATTTATCCTAGGATTCTCTGGGAAGCAAGGGAGGAGATTGCAGAGCCATTGGCCTTGATTTTTATGTCGTCGTTGTCTACAGGAATAGTGTCAGAAGACTGGAGGATAGCAAATGTGGTTCCCTTGTTCAAGAAGGGGAGTAGGAATAACCCTAGTAACTATAGGCCAGTGAGTCTGACTTCTGTTGTGGGCAAAGTCTTAGAGAGAATTGTAAGGGATAGGATTTATGAACATCTGGATAGGAATAATGTGATCAAGGATAGTCAGCATGGTTTTGTGAAGGGCAGGTCATGCCTCATAAACCTTATTGAATTCTTTGAGAAGGTGACTAAGGAGGTGGACGAGGGTAAAGCAGTAGATGTGGTGTATATGGATTTTAGTAAGGCGTTTGATAAGGTTCCCCATGGTAGGCTACTGCAAAAAATACTGAGGTATGGCATTGAGGGTCCGTTAGAGGTTTGGATTAGGAATTGGCTGGCTGGAAGAAGATAGAGGGTAGCAGTTATTGGTAAAGGTTCATCTTGGAGTGCAGTTACTAGCGGTGTTTCACAAGGATCTGTTTTGGGACCATTGCTGTTTGTCATTTTTATAAATGACCTGGAGAAGGGGCTAGAAGGTTGGGTGAGCAAGTTTGTGGATGATACGAAAGTCGGTGGAGTTGTTGACAGTGAGGAAGGATGTGGCAGGTTACAGCAGGATATAGATAAGCTGCAGAGCTGGGCAGAAAGGTGGCAAATGGAGTTCAATATAGGTAAGTGTGAAGTGATTCACTTTGGTAAGAGTAACAAGAAGATGGAGTACTGGGCTAATGGTCGGATACTTGGTAGTGTGAATGAGCAGAGGGATCTTGGTGTCCATGTACACAGATCTCTGAAAGTTGCCACCCAGGTAAATAGTTCTGTGAAGAAGGCATATGGTGTACTGGGCTTTATTGGTAGAGGAATTGAGTTCCGGAGTCCTGAGGTCATGTTGCAGTTGTATAAGACTCTGGTGCGGCCACATCTGGAGTATTGTGTGCAGTTTTGGTCGCCATACTATAGGAAGGATGTGGAGGCACTGGAACGGGTGCAGAGGAGGTTTACCAGGATGTTGCCTGGTATGGTAGGAAGATTATATGAGGAAAGGCTGAGGCACTTGGGGCTGTTTTCATTGGAGAAAAGAAGGTTTAGGGATGACTTGATAGAGGTGTACAAGATGATTAGGGGTTTAGATAGGGTTGACCATGAGAACCTTTTTCCACATATGGAGTCAGCTATTACGAGGGGGCATAGCTTTAAATTAAGGGATGGTAGGTATAGGACAGATGTTAGGGGTAGATTCTTTACTCAGCGAGTCGTGAGTTCATGGAATGCCCTGCCAGTAACAGTGGTGGACTCTCCCTCTTTATGGACATTTAAACGGGCATTGGATAGGCATATGGAGGATAGTAGGATAGTGTAGGTTAGGTGGGCTTGGATTGACGCAACATCGAGGGCCAAAGGGCCTGTACTGTGCTGTATTGTTCTATGTTCTATATTCTATGTTCTCTCTGCTCCCTCACACTCAGTGTATATCTGTTATAGAACTGACCAACAAACAAGGCTCATGCTCCACCACTCTCACTGCTGCATGCAGCACCTCCCCCTTCTCTCTCTCTTTTTCTCTCTCTCTCTCTCTCTCTCTCTCACCCCCTCTCTTTGTCTCTGTCTCTCTGTCATCCTGTCCACTTTACCCCCCCATTAATTACACTGCATGGATACAACACTGTCGACAGACTCTCTCTGAAAACCTCACCATTTGCCATTATCCCCACCTACACTCGCACTAACAGCAGGGCCACCCACTCCCACCCTCCCTCCCTCCCTTTCTCCCATCCCAGGAGAAACAGCCTGGAATTGACAGAAAGGGCCAAGCCGGATGGTGGAGTGCCCGATATCCGTTCCCTCACCCCCCTCCCCCTGCCATGTGGGGAGGACCGTGGTAGGAGCCGGAGAGGACAGGGACACCTCGTGTGGAGATTCTGAAACATCCACGTCCGAGTAAGGAGCAATGTTCAGTGAAGGCAATTCTCACTTTAAACCCACTGACAGTTCCGTTTCCCTCGGCACAACTTAGAAGCCGTGGCCCTGATGCCCATCTACCTTTTGTGTCGGGCTGGTACAAATGGAATCCCCACGGTCTCGGTGGGCAGGAGGGTGGGCTCACAACACATTGTCACCACCACCTCCCAGGAAGGGAGCACGGAGGCTCCCTCCTACACCTCCTCCTGTAAACAGCTCAGATACTGAAACTAATCTGTGACAGTTACTGCTCTCCCCACCTGCCCTGATATCTTCAACAATCTGTGCTCATATACAGCCAGGGCCTTCTGCTCCAGCACCCCCTTTATAATGGCACAGCCTGTTTTATATTGTTGTTCAATGTCTTTCCTACCAAAGTGCATCACCTCACACGGCTCTGCATTGATCCCCATCTGCCTTAAGCCTGAACACTACACCAATGTATGATTGTACTGTTAGAGTTCCACACGGTCCTCCATAGACTTTACAATTCTTCCAGGTTCGGTGCCATCTACAAACACTGAGATTGTTATAGTGTCAAAGTCCCAATGAAACAACTGAAATCCTGCCACACTCACAAGTGTGAGCAAGTGAAATATTGCTATATTCCCATGGACAAAGTTGAATAATGACATACTGTCAATGGAGCAACAAAAGTCCTAACACACACTAGATGGAGCGAATGAAATATTGACAAACCACAGAGCAAGAGAAATCCGGATGGGTTCCACTTATCTATATTCATCAGGGTATAATGTGATGAAGTTGAAAGCGTATACTGTACCTTTAAGAGAGAAGGAATGCTGTTCTGAAATGAGAGCTTACAAGCGCCTGTGATATGAGACGATGGCAGACCCAAAAACAGTATCTTGCTATAGAGCTGGAGTCGGGTAATATTCAGAGGGTCTCTTTCAGTTCACTTTCAGTGTTAAAAAATACATTGTTGTTTTTATTTAAACAATTGAATTTGGGAGTTCTCTGTCACTCATATTTTATCAGTTTATGAGGCAAATTGAGCATTTATTTATGTTAAGTTTAAATTACCAGATGAGCTCTATGCCTTGTCCTAACAATTTGTGTGTGTATATCTGTGTGTCTCTGTGTGGGGCAGGTCTGGCAGTCTCTATGATGTTTAAAGTGATGCAATGCCACCCTCTGCTGGCCTCCCCACGCCACTGCAAAGGCATTGGCAGAGGGTGAAAACCAACAGGGATTCATTCAGAGCGGGGGAGGGAGAGGGCAGCTGCTCACAGCACCATCCAAACTGATGTCTTATCCATGTACTGATCTAAATGTCCTTTAAACGTTGTAACTCTCCCTGCTTTCACCACTTGCTCTGCAACTTCATTCCACATACAAGCCAGCTTCTGTCTAAAATAATTATCTCTCCTGACTTTTGTAAATCTTTTTCCTCGCACCTTAAAATATCACTCAGTTTTGAATCCTCAACTCTAGGAAAAAGACATCAGCCCTTCAGCTTATCAGTACCCCTCATTATTTTATAAACCTTTGTAAAGTTACCCCTTAATCTCATACTCTCCAGTGAAAAAGGTCCCATCCTATCCGTCCCTCCTTATAGCTCACTCCCTCCATTCCCAGCTACACCCAGGATAATCTCTTCTGAACCTTCTCCAACTTAATAATATCAAGGTCAATAATATCAACATGATTAGTCAAGGTGTTTTCTATGGGTAGGGGAGACCTAAACTAGAGGACATAGGCTTAAGGTGAGAGGGGAAGCATTTACAAGTGACCTAAGGGGCAGTTTTTTCACCCAGAGGGTGGTGTGCCTATAGAATGAGTGGGCAGGATGACCAGAAAGGACACACTATTCCAGGAGAGGTCTCACCAATGTCCTGTACAACCTCAACATGATGTCCCAATTCCGATACTCAAAGGTCTGACCATTGAAGACAAATGTGCTAAACACCTTCTTAACCACATTATCTATATGAGATGCAAACTTTAAAGAATTATACTTGAAGGCCGAGGTCTCTGTTCTACAACACTGCCAAAGGCCCTACATTTAATTGTATAGGTCCTGCTCTTGTTCGATTTATCAAATTCAATATCCCAGTGAGTGATATACAACCTCCCCACTGACCCCCTTTAAAATATCCTCACCATCTCCAGACGGCCTTCACACTCCGGCCTTGATTTTCACAAAGACCCTGAGCTTGGTTTGCCTTATGTGGTTAGGGGGAGGAGGGACAGATTGCAGACACAGTCAGTGGGGAGGAGAGGCTGGACAGAAATCAGCGGCCTGGTATCATTTCATGGTTTTAGGAAGAGGGCAGACACACGTGAGAGTTGGGTAAGAGTGATCGGTGTTTTGGGACCAGAAATTATGGTCTTTCTCCGTCTCTGGTGTTCAGTAATATATATCCATTTGAGACCCTTCATGGTGCAGAGTGTGTCTGCAGGATTTCTTTCCCTAATATTGCAGACTACAGATAATAGCGATTAAAGATGTGCATAGTTAATTTCGAGAGCATAGCACGTACACTCAATATCCTTCATTTGAGACAAATATCTTGCATTTGTTTAACAATACAAAGTTTTTGTTTGTGATTCAGTAATGGTAACCTGATTATAATAAAGCCACACCAAGCTGAAAGCGGACACTTAAGATGCGACCCAAAATCTGGGTATGGTAGTTGTAGTGGGTAGTGTCCATGTCTCTGAGCCAGAGCTCTGGATTTGATTCCAATTCCTGATCATGTGTAGTAGTGGTCCTAGCTCTGGACTAGAAGGCCTGGATTCAAGTCCTGCCTGTTGCAGACGTATGTCACAGCATGTCAGAACAGGCTGATGAACAAACACACAGGAGAATAATGTTACAGCTTTATGGGTATTGCGCAGTGAGGATAGTGTCCCTTCCTCCAGGCACAAAGGTCTAGGTGTAAATCCCACAGAAATGTCTCATGATACATCTGAACAAACTGATTAAAACAGATTTAAAATTGTGACTTGATGGCGAAGGAAGAGGTGTCAGCATTGAATTTCAGAATTTAGGCCCAGGATGACTGAAAGTACAGTTATTCATGTTGATTGGAGTCACGTTTCACAGCAGTAGAGGTTTATAAAATCAGAACGGTCATGAGTAGGGTGAGTAATCAGGGTTTTTCCCCAGGTTAGGGGCGTCCAAAACTAGAGGGGATTGGTCGAAAGTGAGAGGGGAAAGGTTTTGATGAGGCCTAAAGGGCACCTTTTCACACAGAGGGTGGTGTGCGTAATGAATGAGCTGCCAGAGGAAGTGGTGGAGGCTGGTACAGCATGTAAAAGGGATCTGGATGCTGACAGATCTGCCGAGCTTTTCCAGCAATTTCTGTATTTCTTTAAAAATTGCATTTGTTTTAACACAGGTATTCTGAATACGTTAAACATTTTATTTTTTAATGTTAAGGACATGTATGTCACAGCGTGTCAGAACAGGCTGATGAACAGGCTGATATTTCAAATCAACTGAGAACATTTTCTGTTAAGGCTATGGCTCTGCGTATGACAGCAGCAAAGATGCACCTACATGGAACAGGGAATGTGATGGAGACATAGTTTGGACAATGTACAAGGAGACCTCACATGGTCCAGTTTGGGAGAGGATGACATTACTGTGTGATTCAGCTCAGAGAGGGAAAAAATGTAATCTGCCCAAGAAGAAATGGCCTTTTGCACTCATTGTTCCTTCATTGTTCCTCATCACAGCAATGTGTGCGAGCTAAAAAAAAAACTCTATAGTTGTCGTTATTTTTATAGAATTCCTGTAGTGTTGAAATAGGCCCTTCGGCCCAACAAGTCCATACCAACCTTCCCAACCCATTCCCCTATATTTACCCCGACCTAGAAATCCCTGAACACTACAGACAATTTAGCATGACCAATCCACCTAACCTACACAGTTTGTGGTAGGAAACTGGATCACTCATTAGAAGCTCACACAGACAAGGGGAGAATGTGCAAACTCCACACAGACAGTCACCCAAGGCTGGAATCGACCCCAAGTCCCTGATGCTGTGAGACAGCAGTGCTAGCCACCATGCTACCCTTTGGGTGATCCCTGACCAAAATTAATTGGAATCTACTCAATGCCTAAAGCAAAAGGAATTCAGCCAAATCCAACTCTCTCAGTATGAAATCCCATTGCTAGCAGCTGTGTGAGTACAATATCTTTAGAAGCAGAATAATGTTTTGGACAATCTCATAATTTTTCCTTTTGTCGTGAGCTACACTAATATCTGGACAAGGTTCTTTCAAGTTACAATTGCAGAGATTTTGTGTGTGTGTGTGTGTGTGTGTGTGTGTGTGTGTGTGTGTGTGTGTGTGTGTGTGTGTGTGTGTGTGTGTGTGTGTGTGTGTGTGTGTGTGTGTGTGTGTGTGTGTGTGTGTAAAGAGTTGGATAGAGCTCTCAAGGATAGTGGAATCAAGGATTATGGAGATAAGGCAGGAACAGGATACTGATTAAGGATGATCAGCCATGATCATATTGAATGGTGGTGCTGGCTCAAAGGGCAGAATGGCCTACTCCTACGCCTATTGTCTATTTTCTATTGTCTATTGTCTATTGTGTGTGTGTGTTTCGAAAGGGAAATATTGATTACGTATTTGCAATACCCAAACAGTTTGCCATTCATCTTCCCACCATAGTTTGAATAACATTGCTCTGGATCATAAACATGTTGTTTTAGCAGATTAAAGAAACTAGCCTGACTTGTTCCTGAAACTGACCCTGACTCAGTCTGAGACTGATATCATCGGCCATATCACCAACCTGGTTACATTTGTTGTGAGCAGTGGAGAAGTGGAGAACTATAGACCGGTGAGCCAGATGTCGGTGGTGAGTAAGTTTTTAGATTAGATTACTTACAGTGTGGAAACAGGCCCTTCGGCCCAACAAGTCCACACCGACCCGCCGAAGCGCAACCCACCCATACCCCTACATATACCCCTTACCTAACACTACGGGCAATTTAGCATAGCCAATTCATCTGACCCGCACATCTTTTGACTGTGGGAGGAAACCGGAGCACCCGGAGGAAACCCACGCAGACACGGGGAGAACGTGCAAACTCCACACAGTCAGTCGCCTGAGGCGGGAATTGAACCCAGGTCCCTGGCGCTGTGAGGCAGCAGTGCTAACCACTGTGCCACCGTGCCGTGCCAAGTTGTTGGAGGGGATTTTGAGGGATAACATTTACATACATTTGGGAAGGTAAGGGCTGATCGGGGTAGACAACGTGGCTTTCTGCATGGGAAATCATGTCTCATTAATTTGTTTGAGTTTTTTGAAGAGGTGACAAGGAAGATTGATGAAGGCAGTTTGGTAGGCATTATATATATGGACTTCAGCAAGGTGTTCATTTAAAGAACAAAGAGCAAAGAAAATCTGACAGCCCAGGAACAGCCCCTTCGTCCTCCAAGCCTGAGCCGATCCAAATGTACTGTCTAAATCTGTTGCCCAATTCCTAAGCATCTGTCTCCCTCTGCTCCCCACCTACTCATGCATCTATCCAGATGCATCTCAAATGAATCTACCGTGCCTGTCTCTATCATCTCTGCTAGCAACACGTTCCAAACACCCACCACCCTCTGTGTGAAGTACTTACCACATGTATCCCCCTTAAACATTACACCTCTTACTTTGAAAACACAACCTCCCTTTATTGAATCCTTCAACCTGGGTAAAAGCTTGTCTCCATCCACCCTGTCTATACCCTTCATGATTTTGCAAACCTCAATCAGTTCCCCCCTCAGTCTCCTTTTTTCTAGTGATAATAAACCAAACCTACTCAGCCTCTCTTCATAGCTAGTATTTCATTCTGATTGGTAGACAGATTAGTAAGTTTCGGTCACATGGGATACAGAAGACACTTGTCACAATTGTCTTGAAGGAAGAGGAATATTTTTCAGACTGGAGGCTTGTGAGCAGCAGTGTGCTGTAAGAATCAGGACTGAGTTCACTGCATTTCATCATTTATGTAAAGGATTTAAATGTGAATATTGGGGCCATAGTTAGTAAGTTTACAGATGACATCAGAAAGGTGCTGTAATAGATTATCTCAGAGTACAACGAGACCAAAAATAGATGGGACAAAGGGTCAAGGAGTGACAGATGAAGTTTAATTTAGATAAATACGAGGTTTTGTATTTTGGGAAGGCAAATCAGGGCAGAAATTATACACTTAATGGTAAGGTCCTGGGGAGTGTTGTAGAACAAAGAGACCTAGGGCTGCAGGTGCATTGTTCCTTGAAAGTGGAGTCGCAGGTAGACAGTGTGGGACAGAACATATTTGGAACATTTGCCTTAATCAGTCAGAGCATTGAGTATGGGAGTTGTGGTGGCATGTTGCATCTGTACAGGATGTTGGTGAGGCCACTTTAAGAATACTGCGTACAATTCGGTTTTCTGCAGAAATGACTTGCATGGATGTTCCAGGACTGGAGGTTTGAGCTTTAGGGAGAGGTTGATTAGGTTGAGGTATTTCCCGCTGGAGTGTCGGAGGTTGAGGGGTGACTTTATAGAGGTTTAAAAAAACCATTGGGGCATGGACATTCTGAACAGTCACGTTCTGCTCCCCAGGATATGGGAGTCCAGAACAAGAGGGCATAGGTTGACGGGGAGAGGGCGAATGAATTAGAAGGGACCTAAATATTTCACACAGAGCGTGGTGTGTGTACAGAAAGTGCTGTCAGAGGACGTGGTGAATGTAGTTACAATCCCACGTTTAAAAAGTATCTGAAAGAGAAGGGATATTGGCCAAATGGTGGCAAATGGGAATAGATCAGATTTGATATCTGATCGGAGTGAACAGATTGGACTCATGGGTCTGTTTCTGTTCTGCATGACTCTCTGATTCTGTAAGAGGGAGGATGAAAAATTCTGAAACAACATTTCAAGTCAGAATTCTCTTCACTGGAAGTTTATCGTGCCTCTATGTTCACATTGATTGAAAGCTGCGTTAGGTAAAAATTTGACAGAGAAGTGAGTCATGGATAATGGGACACAGACAGGAAAGTGGAATTGAGACCACAACCTGATCAGCCACAATCTTAGAGCCTGGTGGAAAAGGGACCCATTCCTTCTCCTCAGTCCTAATGTCCCAATGACCCACTCCTGCTCCTTAGTCCCATGTTCCTGTGTTCCATTCAGCCCCTCAAACCTGCTAGACAGGAGCAGTTGGAGGCCACTTACTTCATATAACCTTGTGCACAGAAACAGAGGAGACCATTCGGCCCTTCAAGACTGTCCCACACGCTTTGAGGTGATTTGGGAAATGTAATTTGAAAATCCAGGCTGGGTATGAAAGAGACCCCTCATCTCCCTTTACAGAGCTCCCCCTCTCTGCAACTTGTGCTTTATGTATAGGTCATGTTGTAGACCCAGATTCACTGTGAATACAGCCTGCATACCTCAACCAAAGATGGCTCACAAAATCCTCTGGCCTTCCTGACTGCAATATTCAATAACTGAACATCCATGAAAATAATACCCACTAACTTTCCAATAACAGAATATGAGAACATCAGAAACAGGAACAGGTCATTCACTCCACAAGCCTTGCCCTTCACTAAGATCATGACTGATCTGCTCTTGGTCTGAAATCCTCTTTAATGCCCAATTCCTCATCGCCCTCACCTCTCTGACAGGTCTATATCCATCGACCTCCTCTTCAAATACTTTCAGTCATCTAGCTCCCTGAACACTCTTGAGAAAAGAAATCCTGACATTCAATCCAACCTGTTTGAAGAAAAAACTTGCTGCTCCTATGTCATGGCCTATTGATATGAACAAAAGAGGTTGACACAAGGGTTCAGGTAAAAATGACTGGCCCTGATGTCAAGGCTTCTGTTGACATCAAGGAGCTTAACAAAACTGGACTTAATGGGAATCAGAGAAAACTCTCCAGTGTTTGGAGTCAAACATGGCACAAAGGAAGATGTTCATCATCTCAGTCCTGGGTCACCTCTGTGGGAGATCCTCAGGGTAGCTTCCTCTTCACAAATATCTTCAGCTGCTTCATCAATATCTCCCTGCCCCCACCTCCCCACCATAAGATCAGAAGTGGGGATGGTCAGTGAAGATTCCACAATGTTCAAGAATAATTTGATGCTCCCATCAGCTCCTGAACTGGTCGGTGTCCATGAGCAGCAAGACCCAAACTTCATTGAGACTTGTGCTGTTAAAGGGTTTGTAACATTCATGTAAAAGCACTGCCCGACATTACACTTTACCACAGTAAAACAAGAGTTCATTCAGCACCTAACACTGGTTTCACAGGAATATGAGGAAGCCATTCAGCCCATTGACACTACTGGAGAAGAACAAGGACAGCCCATTCAGTGCCTCCAGCCTATTACTCAGGAAGAGAAGGAGTCTAGTGTGATGGACCACACCAGAACTCCTTGACAATATTTGAAGGTAGTAGCCTAGACTCTAATATTTTCACACAAACTTTGAACTCTAATGTTTTCTTATTTTAAAGGAAATGTAAAGTGTCTGTTCCAGATGCAATGTGACAGGTCAAACTATACGGTGGTAAACAAAACACCATTTATTTAAACATGAAAGGTGAAATAAAACCAAAGAAAGAGGAATTTAGAATAATGTAATTCTATTGGACAACTTAACAGAATAATAGACCTAGGAGTTATTACTAATGAACTAGTCCAACATAGGAAATTCCCATATACACAGCCCTTAGCAACAAGGAAAATTCAGGAATTGAAAACAGCATCAAGAGAAAATTCAGAGAGAGTAGCAGCCAGGAGACATTCCCTGAAGCTTCCAACTCTGGGGAGACCCCAATAGTTTTTGATGTTACTGAGAAACCAAAACCCAGAGATCCTAATCTGTGAGAGCTGGCCACACCCATTCAGGCTGCATTAAAATAAACTCGCTGTTTACTGAAGTGGTTTTAACTAGCCAGTTTGGTAACAATCGTTCAATCTCTCTCTTAAAAGAAACCAGGACAAAAAAAGTCTTAAAGCTACATCATCACACTTGACAGCACATCGAGCTGTCAAACAGGAACCAGGGGTAACTCAGTCAGGCCCTTAGCTCTGATCAATCGGATGAGGAAGAAGCCAGTCAGTCCATTGAGTCACTTACACAGGAACAATAGGAGGCCATTCCCCCCTCAATGCACTTACACGGGGGCAGAATAAGGTAATTGATGCTGATTCCTGATGAACGTCTTATGCCCAAAACGTCAATTCTCCTGCTTCTCGGATGCTGCCTGACCTGCTGTGCTTTTCCAGCAATCAACTCTCTACTCTGATTAGATTAGATTACTTACAGTGTGGAAACAGGCCCTTCAGCCCAACAAGTCCACGCCGACTTGCCGAAGCGCAACCCACCATCCACCACTTCCTCACCCCCCCCCCCCCCTCACCCCACCCCCCCCACCATTCGCATCTACATCATTTCTAAATACCACAAATAATAAGGGACACAGAACTGGTCCCTGTGACACGCCAGGGGAGACTGGTCTCCAATCACACAAACAGCTTTCTACCAGTACTCTCTGTCTCCGGCCAGAGCACAGAGATTGTCCGGGTGGTTGGCAGGGAGGTGAAAGGTTTTAATGTTACAGGAAGATACAGATGGAATGATCAGATGGGCAGAGCAGTGGCTTATGCCCGAAACGTCAACTCTCCTGCTCCTTGGATGCTGCGCTTTTCCAGCAACACATTTTTCAGCTCTGATCTGCAGTCCTCAATTTCAACTATGAGGTGATGCACTTTGGAAGAAGGAACCAGACTGGGGAGTACTCAATGAATGGCAGCACACTCGGAATCTCAGAGGGTGCTTCTCCACACATCCCTGAATGTCACTATGTAGAGTAATAGGTTAGTTCAAAAGTCACATGCGATTGTCGGTATAGCCTTTAATCGCTGAGACATAGATTGTAAGAGTTATACAAAATTTTGTTTCTGCCACAGATAGAATGCTGTGTGCAGTTCTGGGAACCTCATTACAGGAAGGATGTGATTGCACTGGAGGGATGCAGATGAGATTCACCAGGATGTTCCCTGGGATGGAGCATATCAGCTATGGAGAGAGGCTGGATAAGCTCGGGTTGTTTACACTGGAGCAGAGAAGGCTGAGGGGGACTTGATTCAGAAAGATAAGATTATGAGGAGCATGGACAGGGTGGCTATACAGCAGCTGCTCCTTTTAGTCAAAGGGATAAGAACAAGGGTGCACACTTTTAAAGTGAAGGGGTTGAGGTTTAGAGAAGATATAAGGATTGTTTTTCACTAAGAGGGTATTGGAGTCAGGATTAAACTTCCTGAGAGGATAGTTGTGGTAGGTAATCGCATAACCATTAAAACGTACTTGAAGTATAATAACATTTATGGTTACAGATCTCATGTAAGAAAGTGGGACTAATATAGATCATCCTGCTTTTCTGACAGTACAGAGTATATGATTCTGTGATTGTTTGATTATGGAGTGAAAGCAGTTAGGAAGATAAATGGTGCGTTGACCATCATTTCAGGGGGATTTGAGTACAGGAGTATGGGTGTCTTACTGTAGCTGTATAGGGCCTTGGTGAGATGCCATCTCGAACATTGTGCAGTATTGTGTGCAGTTTTAGTGTCCTTACCTAATAAAGGACACATCTGACATTCAGGGAGAGCAGTGGAGGATGACCAGACTGATCTCTGGGATGACAGGCATGTTGTTGGAGCAGAGTTTGGGGTGACTGGACCTGTATACCATGAGCTATAGGAAAATGAGTGAAATATATAAAACTCTGATGGGGGAGACAGTGGAAGCAGAGATGATGATTCCCCAATCTGGGACGTCTAAAACAAGGGCCCACAGTAGTTGGTACAGGCAGGCCACTCTGCATTGAGATGAGAATAAATGTCTGCACTCAGAGACTGGTGAACCTGGGGATTTCTCCCCCAGATCAGGCTGTGGAAGACAAGGCACTGAATATAAATAATGATTGTTAGACACGAAGGGGATGGGACGAGAGCAGGAATATGGTGTGGAGATAAAGGATCAGCGATCATTACAGGTTATTCTCTGATAATGCGGCAGCTGTGTTCCTGTGGAACACTATTATAGAAAGTGGCGCAATATAAATAATGGGGGCTATGGGAAAAAGTGGATGAGGGGCGAAGACCCAATGATGTCAGGAAAAATCAAAACATTAGTCAGCCTAACACAAACAACAGCACAGTCTATGTAAATCTTTAAACCATATATTGTAATGTAATAGTGCTGTAAATGTATCACTTGCACACTGCAGTTCCTGAATACAGCACTGTAACTTTCACCAAGCTCTTCACCAGAAAGCACGTGAACAGACTGACCACATGACACTAATCCGGGATTCCAGTTACAGTAGATTCCTGACAGTAAGGAAAGATGCCCTTCAGCAAAACAAGTCCATACCACCCTCCGAAGAGTAACCCACCCAGACCCATTCCCCAATCCTATATTTACACCTGACTAACACATCTAACACAATGGTCAATTTAGCATGGCCAATTCACCTGACCAGCACATCTTTGGACTGTGGGAGGAAACTAGAGCACCTTGAGGAAATCCATGCTGACACAGGGAGAATGTGCAAACTCCACGCATAAATTAACCCAATGTGGAAATTGAACCCGGGTCCCTGGTGCTAAACACTGAGCCACTCTGCCGTTCCAAGATTTTTCCCCAAGATTCTTCCTCTGGTTTGAAAGAAAGTTCCTTCTAAATGTTGACTACAATTCCCAGTTCTGGATGTAGGTTTGCTTACTGAGCTGGAAGGTTCATACGTCCATAATCTCAACCTGAGCTACAAATGTTCTCAAACCTCGGTAACAATTCCCAGTTTCAGGCTCAGTTTCAAGATATGCAGAGCGGATTACATTCCTGGTTTAGCTGAACACATTGAGGGTGCATTTTGCAGACTGAGGACCCTGAGGCTGGGTTTTGCTGTTCAGCTTGTGTCGGGGATTGAATCATGTCACAGTGAATGGGAGCTCACTTTATAAAGAAAGGTGCACAATTCATGAATCTTGTTGCAGCCAAATCATGTTTAATAAGCACACATTATTGGAGAACTGCCTGTATATTGAATGAAGGAGCAAAATTGATGGGCCGAAGGGACTACACTGATTTTTAGTTTATATGTCCCAATGTTTAAACATACTAAGGGATATGAACCTTGCATGGAGAAAACTGCATTGAGGAGATTTCTCCATGAACTAGAATGGTGGAGCTCAATGGGTCTCAAGACCTCCGCCTTTCCCAATGTTTCTGTGCAGTCTGTGGGAAAGCTCTGTAAATGTTGTTACAAGCCCTCAGATGTTAGGAAGGAGATCTCTGCATGGTGACAGGACTGTATTTCTAATTCCTTTTTCCAATGCCGAGACTGGTGCTGGGTGTTCTGTCCAGGTTTATCCTTTAATGTCTCGGAGCAGTTTGATATAATGAAATGTCTTGCTTGGCTGTTTCGGAGACCATTGAAGAGTTTATCACATGTCTGTGTGTTTGGAGTCACTTTTAGCACAGACCAGGATAGCACGGGAGATTCACTTCTTGAAAGTACATTGGGGAAGCAAATTGGTGCTTACAATCAACATTGGCTTCAAGGTCAAAGGTCACTGTTACTGATTTTACATCTTGATATTTCATTAATTATTATTAACTTCCACCAGCTGCCAGAGCATCAGCCTGGTCTGGATTAGTAATCCAGTGACATTTCCACAGCAGCACCATCTCCACATTTGAACCTATCAGAAACCACACTGAGCAGGTTATTTCTGTGCTGCTTGACAGCTCTGTCAAAAAGAACTCCCACTAATGTGAGTATCGCGACAGGAGTGAGGACATAGTAAATGGTCAGACTGTAGTCATTCCCTTGTTATGGTACTGAGTATGCGGCTGTACAGGACATTGGTTAGGCCACTGTTGGAATATTGCGTGCAATTCTGGTTTCCTTCCTATCGGGAGGATGTTGTGAAACTTGAAAGGGTTCAGAAAAGATTCACAAGGATGCTGCCAGGGTTGGAGGATTTGAGCTATAGGGAAAGGCTGAACAGGCTGGGGCTGTTTGCCCTGGAGCGTCGGAGGCTGAGGGGTGACCTTATAGAGTAAAAAGTGAGGTCTGCAGATGCTGGCCTTATATAGAGGTTTACAAAATTATGAGGGGCATGGATAGGATAAATGGACAAAGTCTTTTCCCTGGGGTGGGCAGGTCCAGAACTAGAGGGCGTAGGTTTAGGGTGAGAGGGTAAAAACAAGGACTGCAGATGCTGGAAACCAGAGTCTAGATTAGAGTGTTGCTGGAAAAGCACAGCAGTTCAGGCAGTATCCGGGGAGCAGTAAAATCGACGTTTCCGTCAAAAGCCCTTCATCAGGAATACGGGCAGAGAGCCTGAAGGGTGGAGGGCAACGATAAAGGCGACTGACTGTGTGGAGTTTGCACAATCTCCCTGTGTCTGCGTGGGTTTCCTCCGGGTGCTCCGGTTTCCTCCCACAGTCCAAAAATGTACAGGTTAGGTGAATTGGCCATGCTAAATTGCCCGTAGTGTTAGGTGAAGGGGTAAATGTAGGGGTATGGGTGGGTTGTGCTTTGGCGGGTCGGTGTGGACTTGTGGACCGAAGGGCCTGTTTCCACACTGTAAGTAATCTAATCTAATCTAATCTAAAAGAGACCTAAAGGGCAAAGTTTTCATGCAGAGGGTGGTACTTGTATGGAATGAGCTGCCAGAGGATGTGGTGGAGGCTGGTACAGCTGCAACATTTAAGAGGCATTTGGATGGGTATATGAATAGGAAGGGTTTGAAGGGGTATGGGCCGGGTACTGGCAGGTGAGACTAGATTGGGTTGGGATATCTGGCAGTCATGGGCAGGTTTGATCGAAGGGTCTGTTTCCATGCTGTACATCTCTCTGACTCTATGACTCAATGGATATTGTTGAGTAATTTTCCACATTGCCAGGGAGAAGTCAGAGTTGGAGCTGGAATGAAACAGCTTCCCCAGGAACACGGCTTGTTGTGCAGCACAAGTGTTCAGTCCTGTTGCAGGAATGGGGTCAGGGCCCATTGCCTTTGTCGTATCTGCTGTGACCAGCTGTTTCTTCATGTCACGGGCAGCGAATCGAATTGGTTGAAGACTGGCATCTGTGATTCTGTGGGCATCATGATGAGGGTGAGGTGGATTATCGACTCAACACTTCTGGCTGAGGATGGTGCAGATACCACATCCTTATCTGTTACACTGATGTTCAGGGCTGTTCCGTCATTTAGGATAGAGATATCTGTGGAGTCCTCTCCTCCAGTAAGTTGCTTAATAGTCCATCGACATTGATGACTGATTGAGGGAAGAATACAGGGCTTCGATCTTATCTGTTAGTCTTGGGCTGACTTCCCCCTTCTCCATCAGATGGTAGTTTTGCTGTTTGGAATGTAACCAGTCAAGTGCGGTAGCTTTAATGGGTTGTCATCACATGGTTCTGACTCTGGCATGTTCACTCAAACTCGGCACTGAACCATCACTCGGCTTGATGATAATGGTAGAGTGATGGATTATCCTGGGGAAAAAGTTATAGATTGTTATAGAATGCAATTCTGCTGCGGCTGCTGCTGTGATCTATAGCATCACTTGATAACGCAGTGTGAGATGCAATATCTGCAAATCAATTCTACTGACTTTCCCCCAGTTCACACCGAGACCCATTCACCCATCACCCTATACTCAGTGACCTAACCTGCCTTCTGATGTGCGAACACATCCAGTTTCACAGTTTCATTCTGCTGAGGGCCTCTCCCTGATGTCACATCTCCCATTTGTTGCATTATACAGGTACATATTCATCTGAATCATTTTCTTTCCAGTAATACCATCTTCTGTGTTTGAAGTGAATGTTTTGTCCTCTGTTCTTTTCCCTGACGATGATTAAGAGGTCTGTTGTGGCAGTGATGTCAGCCTTATGTTGTTTCAGAGCCAATGAACTTGTGTACTTTGCATTATCGTTCACTTCCCAATGTACCGTGCTCCGTGCTGGACAGGGCATTTGAGCAGATTTGACCCACGTCTTTGGAACTTGTTCAAAAACAGAAATTGCAGAAGAAACTAAGCAGGTCTGGCTGCACCTTGTGGCGTGAAAGGACAGTTAATCTTTTGGACCCAGTGACCCTTCCCAGTTTCTCCAGAAATATTTGTGTTTTTATTTCCAGTATCCATAGTTATTTGTTGAATTGAAAATTTGTTCTCATTTCTGGAGAAACTCAGTAGGTCTGGCAGCATCTGCAGAGTTAGAGAAAAAGAGTTAGCATTTCAAGTCCAGTGCAACACTTCGTCTGAACTGAAAATGATTGGAAATGGGTATTTTAGTCCCTTGGCAGAGGTGGGGGTTAGGTGACAGGGAAAAGAGGGTGCAAGAACAGATGAACAGGCTTTTAGCAGTAGTGAACGAGAAAATAATATAAAATGAGTCTAAATTAAAATGTGACTGGGGAAAGGGGTTCTCTCTATTGAGTGAAAGACATAGAAGACACAACCACACAAGGTCATAGGGAGGCCAGGAGGGAGAATGTTGAACATGTGGTATTATATAGATCTGGCCAGAGATACATTTTCACTGCAGAGATCATCACCGCCATCAGAAAAAGGAACGCAGGTGCTTGACGTTATATTGGCACTAGTAAAATTTTCATGCTGCCTTAGTGTTGTAACATAAAGACAAAACAAATAACAGAATGAAGTTTGGGCTGAGAGCTGTTTACCAGTCGCTTTTAATATTGTTTCAAATTTGCAGTGCTTCTTTTTAAATGCTTGTTCTTGAAGTTAGTATCGGAGGGTTTTAGGAGGTTGAGGGGTGACATTGTAGAAGTTTATAAAATAATGGGTAGGATGAAAAGCCGAGATCTTTTCCACAGGATAGGAAAATTAAATCATAGAGTGCATAGGTTTAAGAGGGAAGATTTAAAAGGGAGGAAGAGCAAACTTTTTTTACACAGAGGGTGATGTTTATGGAATGAGCTGCCAGAGGAAGTATAGCTCCAACATCTAAATGACATTTGGACAAACATATGAATGGGAACCATTTTGAAGCATATGGGCCAAATGCAAGCAGATGGGACCAGTTTATATTGAAAACCCTGGCTGACATGGACATGTTGGACCAAAGATTGTGTTTCTGCGCGATATAACTGTCTGAATATAGAAAGCAAAGAAAAGGAAAGAAAAGATGTAATGTAAACAAATTGGCAAGAAATATAAAAACAAGCAGCACGAGCTTTTCCATTTATATAAAAATTGTTCAAGAGGTGTGTGTGATCTTTGGTAGAAAGAAAGTCAGGAAAGTTTATTGAGGACACTTGGAGGGTGTGACTGGGGAACTGGCTACAGGGAACAGATAATTTCCACCAGTATTTTACATCGTTCCTCACAGGTGCTGTAAATATTTCAATGATGTAGACAAAATTGTAAAAGTTCTTGAACTGTCTCTAACAAAAGGAACAAGGCCTTTTTTAAAAGATAAGACCAAGGGTAAACAGATCATAAGCAATTCATAGCTGGTTTTGACAGAAGTGTTCACAGAGTGGCTGGTGGCTCTGCGTGAAATATTCCATAACTCACTGGATTAAAGGACTCTAGCTTTCGGAGTGACGCTCCTTCATCAGGTGATTGTGGAGGGCTCAATCGTAACACATTATACATTTGAAAAATTGATTGTCTATTAAGCCTTTCATCTGTGAGAATACAGTGATAATTTCAATTCTTTCATGTGTAAATCACAAAACCCTTTTTTAAAAGTTGCATTCTCAGGTTAGCTGTTAACAATGGTGATAGCTAGACAATATGTTGAGGGTGTTAGCCCTCTGTGTTCTCTGACTGTGACCTGATGTTTAGATTGATTACCATTGTTAACAGCTAACCCGAGAATGCAACTTTAAAAAAAAGGGTTTCGTGATTTACATATGAAAGAAGTGAAACTATCACTGTATTCTAACAGATGAAAGGCTTAACAGACAATCAATTTTTCAAATGTATAATTTCAGTTGCATCACACTGCAAATTTTTGCTATAAATTCTGTGTTACGATTGAGGCCTCCACAATCACCTGATGAAGGAGCGTCGCTCCGAAAGCTAATGTGCTTCCAATTAAACCTGTTGGACTATAACTTGGTGTTGTGTGATTTTTAATTTTGTACACCCCAGTCCAACACCGGCATCTCCAAATCATGGATTAAAGGAGTGTTCCAGTGAAACTGAAGACCCTCTGATGTGGCGCCTGTCTTCAAGAAAGGAGCGAGACTGAAAGCAGGAACCATTTAGCCTCAACATTATTGCTGGGAATTTGTGAGAGTCTGTTATTAAGGAAGGAATTGCAGGGCATTTAGAAAAGCAACGCACAGAGTCAGCATGGTCTTGTTAAAGGTAAACAATATTTTGTCTGTAAAATCATGCAAAGTTTTTCCGGAGATCCATGAGAATGTATCAAGCGGCCTTTGTAAAGGGGACTGTTGGACATGAGGCTTTCGAGATATTTTCCACAAGGTATCACAATATAAAGGTTCTTACACAGGACAGAAGCTCATAGTATGACGGATAATGCATTAGCATGGGAAGACAATTGGTAAACACCTAGACATCGGAGAGTCAGGAATCATCGATCTTTATGAAAAAAATGTATCTACTGGAGTACCACAAATATCAGTCTGATGGCAAGAGCTGCTTACAATCTATACTGATAGCCTGACGGCGGGAGCTGAGTGCAGGATACATCGGAGTTTGTGGATGACACCGAGAACCTAAAGGCAGGCATTTAATGGAGAGGGCTCCCAATAAAAGAGCAGTACAACGGATTGGAGTGTTCATCTGTATGAAACATAACGAGCATGCTGATGCAGAAATGTTGGTTCACTAGACTGGTTCCTGGGATGGAAGTGTTGATTCATTGAATACATCAAAAATGCTGAGGCCATTATTCATTGTGGTTTAAATGAATGAGGGTGGCATTACTGAAATGGACAAAATACAGAGGAAGCTTGACAAAGTAGATGTTGAGAATGTGGTTCTAAGCCTGGGCAGAGTGTCTCACTCCGGGACATAGATACAGAATAAGGAATATCGATTTCAAACTGAGATGCAAAGAATTGTCTTCTTTCAGAAGGCAGTGAATGGCTGGAATTCCCAAACCCAGAGGGTTGTGGAGTCTGGGTCACTGATTGTATTTACAGATGGTGTGGATTGGCTTTTGTCATATCAGCGGGTTGAGGGATGCAAAGGGTTAGCAGGGAAGTGGAGTTAAGCACTGGAGTAGATCAGCCATGTTCTTATTTATTACGTTCTTATTTATGCTTTTGGTAAATAACTGGTTATTATCCTGGAAGTCATGATGCAAAATGTTGCATTCAGGGAGAGCAGAGGATTTGTCAGAGTTGACCTTGTGTGGGGTATGGGGGCTGTATTCACAGCAAATCTGGATCTGTAACATGACCTACATCTGGAGCAGAAGTTACAGAGAAGGGAAGCCTGGAAAGAGGGATTGGGTGGGGGTCACTTCCTGAACCAGCCTGGATTTTCCAATTACATTTCCCAAACTACACCTAACCATCGGAGTGGCCTCGATCTGTTCCTGTTCAGCAGGAGCAAAGGGCTGAATGGAACATCAGAACATAGGGCTGAGGGACACAAATGGCCATTTGGCCCTTTGGCACTACTCCATCAGTCAATAAGGTCATGGCTCATCTCATTGTGTTCCCAGCTGCACTTTTCTCTCATTGTACCATTATCTCCGATTCACCTATCTATAGAAATACAGTCAAATTCAGCCTTGATATAATATATAGATTCAGCCATCCCAAACTTCTGCGAAAGAGAATTCCCACTTGAATGAATTCCCACTTTATGAATTTCTCTTCACTCCGGTTCTGACTGAGGTTGGAGGGTGTCACTGTTCACTTCTCTAGTCCCACTCCTTCACTGCTCACAACAAATTTTAAAGGAAACCAGATATGGCCGATGATAAAGATCTAAGACTGGGTCAGGTTCAGTTATCAGAACAAACCGGTTAGATTTCATTAGTTAGCTACAAGTAATTAATAGAACTAACTGAGGAGTATGATGGATATGTGGTTCACACTGCAACCTGACGTCACCAAGGAGTTGGGTTCAATTCCAAGCTCAGATGATACTCTATGTGGAGTTTGAACATTCTCCGTGTATCTATGTGGGTTCCCCCAATGCTCAAGTTTCCTCCCAGAGTACAAAGATGTGCAGCTTAGAGTGGATTGACCATTCTAGATTGCACACTGTTGAGAGAGGGTCCCCTTCATGGTATCCTCTGTCAGTGGGGGGAATTGAACCTGCGCTGCTGGCCTCCCTCTGCATCACAAACCAGCCATCCAGCCAACTGAGTGAGAGACTGCGTAACTGTTACAGACAGAAACATTCACAGACAAAGAGCAAAAGAAACGTTCATAACAAGGAAAGTGACACAATTCAGATAACGGTCAAGATAACAGCTGAGGATAAAACGTTCTCTTCTCGAAATTGTATTTCATAATTGCATAAGTGTTTAGAAGCAGTGTTTGGCTAAATACAATAAAGTGAGACAAAGTGAAATAGCCAGAATTACTAATTGTGATTGAATATAGAATACGTGCATATGTAGAGAGAAAGAGTGAGAGTGAGATAGAGAGAGATGAAAAATCGTTGTGTTAGTGTCCTTTATCTGCCATGAGCAAGGTCAACTGTGCAGTGTCGCTCCAAACTGAGGAAGTACAATAATGCGACCATTGACCATTGAAAGATGGCAATAATGTCATTGATCACAGAGTATCAGGGGCATCAGTCTGATGGTGAGTACCTCCAGCCATGATGGGGTGAAGAATCGGGCTTGAATGAGAGGAACACTAGGAGATTGAGTGGGTACTGAGTATCACTATGAGATGAGGTAAGTTCGATAAGATAACACCAGGAAACTAGCTCAACCTCATACAGACAATCCCTTTGTCACACTCAATAAAAATGGCACTGAGATAATTTATTGTTTGATTCAGACTAATGAGTCGAAGACTCTGCTGACCCCACACCCAGATACAAGGCTGCAGAAAAAAATGACCATCCAAAGCTCTCCATCATCTGTACTGACACCAATATCCCCTTCACCTATCATTCCTGGGAATACTGGTTCATGATGCAGAACGCTGTCGAACTGTCTTCATTTCAGTATTCTGAAACCTGTGACGTTACATGTAATTGTCTCACTTTTTTCCCAAAATCCTTTTTATTGTTGGTAGTTAAACTGATTTCCCCGCCATCTCTCTCTGGCAGGGACTAGGGAATACCATCTAGGGAATGAGGACTCTGTATCAGAGTGATAATGTAACTAGACGGGTAATTCAGAGGCATGGGCTTTGACTCCAAGGCAGTGTTTAAAATACCACCACATCCGATGTCAGAGATTAAATTTGAATGACAAGAATTGGAATGAAACCTAATTTCATTCATGGAAACCTGAAACGGTCAGGATTTATTTTTATTATTTCACTTATAGTCTTTGGTAAAGAAACTTAACGTTATTGCCCAGTCTGAACTCGGTGTGACGTCAGACACACAACAAAATTGTTGGCTCCATTTTTTCTTGACAAATGGCCACATGGTCAAGGGCAATTAGTGATGGACAACAAATGCTGCCCTTGCCCATGATGCTGGCATCCCATGAAACAACAGCATTAAAGGTGAACTAAACCAAGAAACGGTGAGTGATAGAGATCGAAAATAAAATTCTCCAGTGTCTGAAAGTGTTGGAGAATTTCAGCATGTATGGCAGCCTCTGTCAGGAGCAACGCAGATAACAGTTTGAGTCCAGTAACCCTGTTTCACAACTGAAAGCAAACTGGGAAATAATATTATTTATCCTGGAAACCGGGATGGTTGCATTGAAGAGAGAGGTGGGGGCCAGTTTTGAATAGAACGGATGGAGAAATGGCCAAAAAAGAGAGGAAAAGAAATGAAAAGGGAGCAAATGGATTGCTGATGACAAACTGGAAAGAAAACAAAATGGCAAGTTATTCTCACATTTCCCCATTTCCCATATTCTTGGATATCACGTCTGTTTAGAACATAGAAGGATACAGCGCAGTACAGGCCCTTCGGCCCTCGATGTTGCGCCGACCGAATCCTACCTAACCTATACTAGCCCAATAACTTCCAAATGCCTATCCAATGCCCGCTTAAATGACCATAAAGAAGAAGAGTTCACCACTGATACGGGCAGGGCATTCCATGAACTCACAACCCGCTGTGTGAAGAATCTACCCCTAACATCTGTCCTATACCTACCACCCCTTAATTTAAAGCTATGTCCCCTAGTAACACCTGACTCCATATGTTTACATATGTTCCTGTTTATAGTGAGTTAGGTTCCCTCCATCTCTCTTCCCTGAGTGTCATGATCAAATCCATTGGCAATACTGGTGCTGCCCTTATAGTTGCTGAGATACAGAGAAACGAAATGTTACATTGCCAACTGTGTCTTTGAGGTGAGAAACTGTTACTGTGGGACTGTGCAGAGATGCAACGGTTTTCTCCACCAGGAAGAGAAATTCAGGAGTGGAAATAGTTTTCAACATTGAACACGTGCACTATGTGTGTGGGGAATTGACTTGTTCCTGACATTGGAAATTCAGTGGAGTTTCTGTGGATGATTATCTCGGGTTTGCATTGTCAGTCTGGTGACCCAACTCTATACACTGCATTTACAGAGTGTCTGGGTCCTTGGTAAACAAATAAAGACGAAGCTCCACAGAAGGGAAGAACGAGGGTAGGTCCGATCAAGGACAGTAGTGGGAGATTGTGTATTGAGTTGGAAGAGATAGGAGAGGTCTTGAATGAGTACTTTTCTTCAGTATTTACGAACGAGAGGGACCGTATTGTTGAAGAGGAGAGTGTGAAACGGACTGGTAAGCTAGAAGAGATACTTGTTAAGAAGGAAGATGTGTTGGACATTTTGAGCAACTTGAGGATAGACAAGTCCCCTGGGCCTGACGGGATATATCCTAGGATTATGTGGGAAGCAAGAGAGGAAATTGCAGTACCGTTGGCAATGATCTTTTCGTCTTCACTGTCAATGGGGGTGGTACCAGGGGACTGGAGAGTTGCAGCTGTACAGGACTTTGGTTAGGCCACATATGGAGTACTGTGTGCAGTTCTGGTCGCCTCACTTTAGGAAAGATGTGGAAGCTTTGGAGAGGATGCAGAGAAGATTTACCAGGATGTTGCCTGGAATGGAGAATAGGTCGTACGAGGATAGGTTGAGAGTTTTCGGCCTTTTCTCGTTGGAACGGCGAAGGATGAGGGGTGACTTGATAGAGGTTTATAAGATGAGCAGAGGAATAGATAGAGTAGACAGTCAGAAACTTTTTCCCCGGGTACAACAGAGTGTTACAAGGGGACATAAATTTAAGGTGAAGGGTGGAAGGTATAGGGGAGATGTCAGGGGTGGGTTCTCTACCCAGAGAGTGGTGGGGGCATGGAATGCGCTGCCCGTGGGAGTGGTAGAGTCAGAATCATTGGCGACCTTTAAGCGGCAATTGGATAGGTACATGGATGGGTGCTTAATCTAGGATAGATGTTCGGCACAACATCGTGGGCCGAAGGGCCTGTTCTGTGCTGTATTGTTCTATGTTCTATGTTCTATAAATAGGGAGGGTGGTGCACTATCATTCCTGGGATTTCCCAGGACATTTGTCTAGGCTAGACCAGGTGGAAGGTGTGAAACCAATCTGTTTCAAATTTGAGGTATTCACTGAGCTGTGTCCCCTCGTTCAGTGTACCATTTAGCCTCACACCAGAGACAGGCCTGTGCTGATGCTCACCATAAATTAAAATGGATTAATTCTCGAACTTTCCAGGCAGGAGTGAGTAATATATCCATCATCACTGAAGTACAGTCCTCCGATGTATTCACTGGCTGACAAGAGCCACCTGTCTGCTGAGAGCAATTTCTTGAGTCTATCTCACTGAGAAAGTACAGAAACAACCTTCCAGAAATACAAGGGAACATAGTGACTGGTGAAAATGAGGAACATCAGGAAATTAGAATTAATAAAAGGCATTTCTTTGAAAATCACATTGAATTGAAGGTTGATATGTTGCTGTATCTGATGTGCTACATCCCAGAGTATTGAGGAGGTGGCAGTAGAGCTAGTGAAAGAATTATTGATTATTCTTCAAAAGCTGGTTAGATTCTAGAAAGGATCCTGCAGACTGAAAAGCAGTTGCTGTAAACATATTTTTTTATAACAGGACGGAGAGGGCAAACAGAAAACTAAATAGTGGTTAGCTTGACGTAAGCTGTGAGAAAAACCTTGGAACCTTTTGTGAGGTATGTGACAACTAGACACTTGGAAAATAATGACATGATTCGGTAGATTCGGCCTAGATTCTGGAATGGGGAATCATCTTTGATCTTTGATAAACCTGCTGGATTTTATGGAGGTTGTCTGTTGTGACATCGACAACGAGAGTGGAGTATTTGAATTTTCAGCAGATATTTGACATGGTTGAATACAGATGAGTAGAGACTGTTAAGAGTCCATGGGTACATACGGGTGGAATACATCGAATGTTTTAAAAGTTGAAGTGTATTAAATCGAGAATGAAGAGAGCAGTATTTTTATCTGGAGCAAAGGCTTTGGATTATCAGAAGAGTTAGTGTTTGGGCAATAGCTCTTTGCAAGTCATAAAATGTTTCAGTCGGGAACAACAAATAACCTCATTCACATTTATGTTCATTAAATAGTAAGAGGTTGGGAAGTGCTGTTGCTGAACGTGCTCGGTCATAAATCACTGACAGATTTTTTTATGCAGCAGGAAATAAATGATATGTAGCGCTTCATATAAAATGATTAAAGTACCAGAGTAAATGTATCTTTCCGAATGGTAGTATTTTGTTGAGAGACTATTTGGGGTATTGTGTACAGGCTGAATCTGCTTTATAAGTAATGATCTTGTCAGCAATACATCCAAAGGGGTTTCACCAGACTAAACCCTGGCATGATGTTACCATGAGGAGAAAGTGAAGAAACTTGTGTTTAATATATAGTACTGTGAGGGAATAAGAAGTTAAAACTTGATGGTTATAGTTGGACACTCATTATGTTTAAAGTAACTGAATAGGGTGAAGATTCCATCCTTCTCATTGTATGCTTGTTTTCCGGTAGTTTCCGTGCCTATGTAGAGCCCCATGTCTATTGACAGAGAAGTACAGGCTCTGAATTAACTTTAATGTACAGTTGCTGTGGGACTCTGCACTGAATGTTACATTGTCAGCAGCTACAATACCTTCATTCTGAAACAGTTGGCCATTCCCCACCAGTTTCTGACCTACATAGAGACCATGGGTCTAACTTCTTGGAATGAACAACACTTTGGTGAATGAGTAAAAATGTTGTCTTCATTCCCACTGTCAGAAAATGATGTTAAAATAACATATACGTACTATGAGTAATGAAGCAATGTGGAACTAGTTAGAGCGTTCTATCTGTGCAGCCCATGCACCATTCGTTTGTGATATTGGAGCATTTTGACACCTTCCTCTTCCTGTTTCAGTGACCTGAGAAGCTGAATTACCACTTCCTGTTCCTTTGTTAATGGCTCAAGATGTGAAAAGGTCTCTTTCTGATCCTGTGTAAATGATGCAAGGGAATGAGCAGACCCCTTGTCTTCCTATGGCATAGGCAGGAGGGACTGATTGGACTATCCCTCTTCTTGCTCAGTAGTTTTGATGGTCTATATGACTTCCTCATATACTTGTGAACCCAGATTGAGGTGCTGAATGAGCCTTTCCTTTTTCTGGGGAAATCCAGAGTATCTGGCAGTGCCGTTACATGAACGTTACCCAGACTTTAACAGCACAAGTTTGAATGTTGTCTAGGTCTTGGCACACATGGACACAGATGGCTTCAGAAGCTGAGGGCTGAAAAACATTTCTGAACATTGTGTAGTCTTCAGTGAATATCCCCACTTTGGATCGGTGTGAACTCAATGGGCTGAATGGCCTGCTTCCACATTGCAGTGATTCCCCGCTGACCAACTGCAAATGCAGAGTTACCCATGGCCGAGATAATTGATGCTTAGCGATAATAATCACCTTCCCTTGTGCTGTGAATAACTCCGAGCAGTGGAGAGGTCACAATCGATTCTCATTAATGTGGTTTTGCTCAGGCTCCTTGATGCCATCCTCAGTCTAATACTGCCTTGAGTTCAGGGCCATTCTCTCTTACCTGAGCCCCTGTGTTCCCTCTTTTGTTCATATCAATAGGTCATGGTGTAGAAGCAGACAGTGGTTTCTTCAAACAGAAGGACGTGATTGTCAGGAATTTTCTTGCACAGAGAGTTAAGGGAGCTAGATCACTGAAAGGGACCAGTGGTGTTCTGCAGGGATCGGTTGTGGGATCGCTGCTCGTTGTGATTTTTATAAATGACTTGGATGAGGAAGCGGAAGGGTGGGTTAATAAGTTTGCCAATGACGTGAGGGTTTGTGGAGTGGTACATAGTGTGGAGGGCTGTTGTCGGTTGCAATGGGGCATTCACAGGATGCAGAACTGGGCTGAAGAGTGGCAGATAGAGTTCAAGCTGGAAAAGTGTGAAGTGATTCTCTTTGCAAGCTCGAATGTGAATGCAGAATACAGGGTTAAAGGCTGGATTGTTGGCAGTGTGGAGGAACAGATGGATCTTGGGCTCCATGTGCATAGATCCCTTAAGTTTGCTACCCAGATTGTGGTAGGGTTGTTAAGACGGCATATAGTACTTTAGTTTTGATTAGCAGGGGATTGAGTTTAAGAGCTGCGAGGTTATACTGCAGCTCTATCGGGCCTTGGCTAGACTACACTTGGAATATTGTGTTCAGTTCTGGTCACCTCATTCTAGGAAGGATGAGGAGGCTTTAGAGAAGGTGCAGAGGGAACTTGCCAGGATGCTGACTGGACTGGAGATCAGGCCTTATGAAGAAAGATTGAGGGAGTCAGGGCCTTTCTCATTGGAGTGAAGCAGGATGAGAGGTGATTGGATACAGGTGTACAAGATGATGAGAGGCATAGATAGAGTGAATAGCCAGTACCGTTTCCCCAGCAGAAATATCTCTAATGAGGGAACGAGGGTACATAATTTTAAGGTGATTGGAGGACGGTTTCGGGGAGATTTCAGAGTTCGGTTCTTTACACAGAGAGTGTTGGGTGATGGAATACACTGCCAGCAATGTTAGTCAAGTCAGATACCTGAGGGACATTTAAGAGATGCTTGGATAGGCACATGAAAGATAATGCATAAAAATATGTCGATGAATCTGATTTTAAAGAAGGATAAAAGATCATCACAGCATCGAGGACTGAAGGGCCTGTACTGTGCTGTAATGCCCTATGTTCTCTGTTCTACAAAAGTATTTAAAGAGGCTTTAGATGGATTTTGACCTGTCAGAGAATTGCATGCTATGAGTAATTAGGCATGAAAGAGGACTTGAGACTGAGAGAAGATCAGTCATGATCTTACTGAAGGGCAAGCCAACTTGATGGGTGGAGGTAGGGAGTGAATGACTTGCTTCTGTTTCTATGTTCTCACATTCTATTATTGGAAAGTTACAGGGTGTCATTTTCCTGGAAGTTTTGTTATTGAATGTTATAGTCAGGGAGTCCAGAGGATTTTCTGAGCCATCTCTGGGTGAGGTGTCCGAGCTGTATTCACAGTGAACCTGGTTCGATAACGTGACCAACAAATGGGGCACATTTTGCAGAATGGGGAATCTCTGTAAAGGGAGATGAGGGCCTCTTTCATACCCAGCCAGGGTTTTCCAATTACATTTTTCAAATCAACCAAACCATGTGGGAAAGTGTTGAGGGACTGAATGGTCTCCTCTGTTTCTGTGCACGAGGTGATAACAGTAAGTGGCCTCCCACTGCTCCTGTCTAGCAGGTTTCAGGGGCTGAATGGAAGACAGAAACATGGGACTGGGGAACAGGAGTGGGTCATTACACACTGTGAGCCTTCTCCACCAAGTACTAAGATTGTGGCTGATCAGGTTGTGGTCTCGGTCCCACTTTCCTGCCTGTATCCAATTATCCATGACTCACTTCATGGACAAATACTTAACTAATGCATCTTTGAATAAATGTAAACAAAGAAGCTTCACAACTGTTTGGGGAAGATAACTTCCACTTGAAAGGCCTTTGAGAACTTTTCCTAATCCATCTTATCGAATCAGAGAGTTATACAACACGGAAACAGACACTTTTGTCCAAATTGTCCATGCTAATCAGATATCCTAATCTGATCTAGTCTCATTTTCCAGCATTTTGCCAATATACCTCTGAACCAGTCTTATTTATGTATCTATCCAGATATATTTTCAATGTGCAATTATACCCACTTTCATGAGTGCTGTTGTACTCTGAGATAATTTTCCTCACTCTCCACTGCACCACATATTGCTTTTATCTGTAAACTTACTAATCGTGCCTCCAATATTCAAATCAAGTTGTGTATATACATGGTGAAAAGCAACAAGCTCAACACTGATTCTTTCAGCACACCACCGGCCACAGGCCTCCAGTCTGGAAAATAATCCGTTACCTTCAAGACAATTTTGCGTCCAATTGGTTAAATTTCCCTGGATTCCATGGGACTAACTGCTTTAAATTTTCATTTGTATGCTGTAACTCAATTAGTTTAGCTGATCTAAACATATTTCCATGATCACATATTTACTCTTATTTTGCTTCAACTATCTGATGAAACAAAGTCTCTGCCAATGCCACTTCAGCTTCCGTATCCTTACATTTTTGATCTCTCCTGTTTCAGCTGGTGACATTGGGACCTTGTTGCCCCACATTTAGGAAAGATTCCAGGATAAGACTCCTGCATTGCTTCAGTTGCCTGTGACTCCACTGGCTTTTCAACCAGAGCAGGTAGTACTCCTACCGGTGAATCAGCTCCATACTTTACAAGGACAACTTGTATTCCTGGAGCTGAAAGTTTGTCCAATACTCCCATCACAATTTCTCCACACTTTACTGGGCACTCCATCCCCGCTTTACATAATTGTGCACTTTTTGCCTCGCATGAATTCACTTTAGCAGTACCTTTTCTGGAAATAGTCCTTCAGGAATACATACCTTTGCATCTTTCAGCATCACAGACTGAGAGGATCCTGTGTCTCTTAATTTTTTTTAGATTAGATTTTACAGTGTGGAAACAGGCCCTTCGGCCCAACAAGTCCACACCGACCCGCCGAAGCGCAACCCACCCATACCCCCACATTTACCCCTTACCTAACACTACGGGCAATTTAGCCTGGCCAATTCACCTGACCCGCACATCTTTGTGACTGTGGGAGGAAACCGGAGCACCCAGAGGAAACCCACGCAGACACGGGGAGAACGTGCAAACTCCACACAGTCAGTCGCCTGAGTCGGGAATTGAACCCGGGTCTACAGGCGCTGTGAGGCAGCAGTGCTAACCACTGTGCCACCGTGCCGCCCACTAATAGTGCATCCTCTTTATCTGCTACTCCTGACCTATGTGAATACACTTTCCCTTTGCAGGTATATTGTATAAGCAGATCTGGCACTTCCTCCTTGACCAACCTCAGATCAACTTTTACACTCTGATGCAGCTATCTAGCCTCCACTATGCTTTCTGTTACCGCTCCAATAAAATTCCCAGGCTTATCCTGTTTTCCTACATCTGTTTGTTCTTCTCCCTAGTCCACTAACAGAGTGATTTCCTGTGACCTCATTTATTGCAACGAAAACACCAGAGCTTTTTAGCTTCTTTGTCCCCTTCAAGGGTTTCCTTTTTACCCTGTGGTAAGTTATCTTTCTGATCTTCACTGAGATCTACATATCCTTTTCCACATGAGGATTTCTTTATCCCTCATGCACTGAAATTGATTCTGAATGCCAAAATGTGTTTTATGAATCATCAACCTCTTCAGTTGCTAACTTTGGTGTTTTAACTCTCTGCTCTTACACATGAATTTGAGCTAATTTATGCAATGAATCTTTGAATTCCTCCAAAATAATTATCTCTCTAAGTGCATCATAGATCTGCTCGATTTTTAAAGTTCTTAGCCATTTATCAAAATTACTTTCTTTGGCCCTTTCAAACTCAATATAGTTTTGACCAAGGTCACTCCTAAGATTCCTGAAATGTTGCCTATAGGCTTCTGGCACAAGCTCATATGCACTTTCTTCACCTCGTCATACTCCCAGATCCCTCCTCTGATATTGTTGCGGATATCTCACTAGCTCTATCTACAAATTTTGTTTGGATCAACAAAACCCACATGGCCACTGCAATTGTTTAGCCACTTTTTCAAATGAAATGAAAAAGATTTCCATATCATACTCATCAAATTTAGGCAAGGCGTGAATATACTTAAAAAGTAACTCACCAGGCTTTTGACTACCATGGGTTTGCTCATCCTCACGCTGTCCCTCACTCAGCTTACCTTCAGCCTTCATCTCCATTGTTTTTAGTTGACTTTCCACTCTCAGTGTCCGTCTCTGAAGCTCAAACTCTCTCTCTTTTTGTTTCTCTCCTGCTAAAGCCATTCGTTTTTTTTTTCTCTTTCCTGGATAAAACAAATTTGTTCTCTGTTAATTTTAATTTTAGTCATAACGCAAACTGCTTCATTTCTGCTTCTGATTCAAGTTACTTTATTTGTGATTGAAGTTTAGCCATTTCTACAGACCCCAATGGAGTTTCCAGCAAATTGGAATGCTGAGCTCCTGCTGCAATCATCCCAACTTTCCTCGCATTAGAAAGTAGCTTCAACTCCAGCCTGTCTACTAATTTCCACAGCTTGGACTTATGTGCATTTAGTACAACTCCAAGGTCGATTCTCCCATCTCCAAGACACCCTTTGTGACTGCAAGAGCTATTGTTTTCTGAAGTTCTGTTTACCCACCAAATCAACATAGGAAAAAATAGACTCTAAAACCTGCCACTCGCTGTCTAAATTCCGTAAAGGGCCCCCAATCTGTTATGGACCAGGCCCGACCACTGAAAACATTTTTAAGCAGGTAGTCCAGACGTAAATTTGGTATTTGTTGAAGGTTAGTGTATAGTGGATATTCCCAGAGTAAATTAGCTGGTCAGACTGCCGAGTTTTAAACAAACAGATTTTATTTACCAAATCAGAATGAAGCACATGAAACTGAAAATAGAATATCCAACTAACCTACCTTATCCAACCAAGAGGCAATCCTGACTTTAGGACATTGTTCCAAAATACTTGCAAGAATTCCAAAAAACAAATGCTTTATTACAAAAAGTAAATCTGATACAAAAAGCTTACAAGTTATGAGGTCGGAAGAGAAGGAGGGGGAGAGCATCCAAATTCAACAGTGACCTTAACTTAGCTAACCCCCAAACTGAATCGATCTGCCCAGCTAGAGAGCTGGCCACATCCTCTTGATTATACAAGTTTTTATTTAAAGACTTGAAAGCATTCTGCCTGAGGCATTACCAGTTAGGTATAAACAAAAGGACCCCAAATGAACCTGTCAAAACTCAGACATATTGAAATCTTGGGTCATATAGAACCTCAGTGAAGAAGAAATTTCAAGGCTATTATAACTTTGTAAAGTGACCGGCTTTGTGACAAGATTTGTCACTTTGGTTTTGGACTAAATACAAACAATGTAAGTCTTTCTGCTTTGAAGCCAATAAAGTGTGTTAAGGTGTTTGTGAGTTTATATTTAAAAAAGGTGCTGAAGCACATTGAGTGTTGAAGATACAAATTGCCTCATTAGGTCAATGAAAGGAATGCCCAGGCAAATCCACATTTCCTGTGTAATGGAGTGCCAATGTAGCCATTGTAAATATATTGGCTGGTGCCTGTTCTAGTCGAGGATTATGGTTTTTGAGGATGGTGGTGGAGGTTCAGGCGGTTACAGTATTGCAAATGAACAACGCCTGTTTGTTCAGTGACTATGATTGATGTCAGTCTCCATGGATCTTAAGGATGTCACTGGATGGTTTTTCTCTCTCCTATTAATAAGGGGTTTCTTGCAATGCTTTATGCCATTGTATCAGCAGATGCATCACCTCCACCACTAACAGGGATCAGCAGCTGCAAAGACAGGAAGAGGAGAGGTAAACATCAGAGAATAGTCTGGAATGTTCAATTAATGGATCAGAATCTGCTAACATTAGATTGGAATGCTGCAACAATGGACAGGAGTTTGTCCTCGTCTCTTTTCTATCTTTCCTGGAATTGGTCGACATTATCAGATCAGATGTACGGTGTACTGATGATTATTCAAACGGTTACTATCCCATGCTCGCTATTGTTGGTGTTCCTGGTAAGTATCTCCATCTCTATCCATTTACTAATCCCATAAACCATGGCGAACTTCCTTGCTATTTCTGTTATCTATATATGGCAAAGATGGAAAATGATGTCTTCAGTTTCAAATGCAAATTCCCTTCATTATCCACAAATTTCAGAACCGTCCACACGCCCGCCCTCACAAACACCTGAGAGCAAGTTTGTTCACAATCCCGAAGAACATTTTTACCCGGAATTCATTTATGTCTCGGTATTCTGTCCATCATCAAACCTATCCACCATCAGTTCGATAATATCCCCAGTCACCATCTTGGCATCAATGCTGATGCTTAATAAACCATTATTCATGTCTTTATGGTTACAGGTCTCCTCGAAGCATGATTTCAGTTGCAAATATTTCGATCACAATCTTGTTCTTGTCTCTAAAGTAACCTCATAACAGGGACACTGTGTCAGAGTAATACTGTTGCAAGAAATGTAATTCAGAGGCACATGTTATTACAGATAAAGGCACTGTTTCACATCCTACTACAAATTATGTCAGAACGTAAATTCAAATGACAGAAATTGGAAATAAAAGCAAGTTTCAATAATTATAACCTTAGTATCACCTGAATTTGGTATGTAAGTTTATCTATTTCACTGATGTCGTTTGGAAAAGAAATCTAGCATTATTACCTGATCTGGCTTAAGACTGACATCAGACCCACAGTAATGTGCTTGGCTCTGTACTACCTTCGGGAATGAGCTCACAGTAAAGGGTCAACAAATACTGCCCCTGTCAGCGATGCAGACATCCCATGTAACAACAACAGGAAAGGTTAAATAAAATAAAGATGCAAGAGATCAGAATCAAAAAGAACGAGAAAATGCCAGAGAAACTGAGCAGATTTGGCTGCCTCAGGCCGAGAGAAAGAGATAATTGGCATTTTGAGTTCAATGACCAGACATCAGAACTGAACGCCGCTGAGAAATAGTGTGATTGATGTTGGTGACAGGGACGGGATGTCTGTTGTAAAGGGGAGAAGGACTGAGTTGAATAGATAGAGAAAGGGAAAGATAGAGAGAAAGAAGCAAACAACAGGATTTTTGATGATTAGCTGGGATGGAAAACAAATGAGATTAACCTTATTTATTTTTCTCCTGTTACCGTATTACTGCAAACTGTGACCATGTAAGGTATACATCAAAGTCACTGTTTAAGGTGAGTTGCCACTTTGTCTCTCTTCCCTAAGTGTAAACATATTCTTTTGTTCATTAATGGGATGCTGGGCCAGTATTTAATTCCATTTCCCCATTGTCCTTGAGAAGGTGTTGGTGAACTGCCTTGCTGACCATTGCAGTCCGTGGGCTGTAAATAGTCAGTGCTGAGGTCCATCCAGTTTCATTTCTTTGAGACTTTATAGTGTCTGATATAACTGAATGGCTGGCTTGGCCATTTCAAACTGCAACTGAGAGTTAACCACATTGCTGTGGGTCTGAAGTCCCACATAAGCCCAATCAGGTGAAGATGATGGATTTCCTTCCCTGAAGGGCATGGGTTGCCACATAGGACAATCGACAATGGCTTCATTGTTTTATTTGATTCTTAATTCCTGATATTTTATTGAATTCAAGTTCCAACATTTTCAGAGGTAGAATTCCAATCCGGTATCTGGGTCATTGCCTGGGTCCCTGAATTAATATTCCAGATATCATACAGCTAGGCCATTGCCTCCTCAGCATCTCCAACCATCTCCAATGGCAATAGTGATGATGCTGTTGGTGTGGTTTTGCTTCTTAAGGCAAAGAAATGATTTGGCAAAACATTCCATCCTTCTCATTTTGTATTTAAGAGCAGGCAAGATGATGGGAAGTGCTCTTGGGAAAAAGGAGATGGATGTCCTTGGTCATGAGTAACTGACAGAATTCATGCTGAACAGTAAGTAATCAGCACAGTAAATGTGTGGTGCCCTTCATTGCAAAATGATGAAAGTATAAGAGTGAAGGCACCTTCCTGCAGTTGTAGAGTGTTCTTGAGACAGTACTTGGGGCACTGTGAACAGATATTCTCTCCTCTACAAGGAATGATCTCCTTGCCACAATGAGACTGTGTAAAGGAGTTTCACCAGATTAATCCCTGCGGTGATGGTACCATGAGGAGGGTGTGAGGAAAATGACTGTTTAATCTGTATCTTTACAAAAGAATAAAAACTGATTGCATTATAACTTGAGTGTTATGGACTAACACTCATTATTTCCAAAACAAAACATTGATAGCATGGAATATAACATGTTTTCCCCAATAGACGTCTTCACATTTGGACAAATATATAGATAGGAAATATTGAGAAGGATATGGGCCAAGTGCAGAGAAATGAGCTTAGCATGGATTGACATCTTGGTCAGCATGAACCAGTTTGGCCTAAAGGGCCTGTCTCCATGCTGTAGGATTCTATGGCTCTTTCACAGAGAGTGAGCCAGGTTCTGAATGAACTCTCACTGCCTCAATGTGCAGTTGGTGTGTGACCCTGCACTGAACATCATGTTGTTCACAAATCTGTCAGCAGTCACATTCTGATAGAGTAAACCATTCTCACAAGATTGTGACCACCGTACAGAACCCTAGCCTGTCTTCTCTGTCTCAAAGATAGTCCTTTTCTGTCTAAAAGCTGTTGCTTGGCTCAAAGAGATTGTCCTTGATTTTTTTTCAGAAGGGCAATAAAACGGGGCCTGACTCTGGTCAGCCTGGTTTACTACAGAGATGAAAAGGATTTTCAGAGTCCTTTTATTTATATGAAAACAGATGAGACTTCAGGCCAATGTGGTCGTGCTTTAGAAGTGACCTGTTTAATGAATGGGGAGTGGTCAGCTCTTTTTAGCTGAATTAGCTGAGCTGAGCTAAGCTAAGCAGTTTTCAGTTGAGGCTTGAGCTGGGAAGTTCAACAGGGAGCTGTGTGGAAACTCTTTTTTGCTCTTCAACCTGTAAGCATGAGTTCCATTTATATTGGTTTTTCAAGGGAGTTTGCTTACTGGAACTGTCGTGTATATTCGGAACAGCATATTTAATTCTAGTTGAATAGGTTCTGTAGGGGTTCTTCATTCTGTTCTTTGTGTTTCAATGTGTAATTTTGTGAATAAAGTTTTTGTCTGTTTTAAAATCTAGTAGACAATCTAGGTATTTTACTTTGGGTTTTTTCATTGTACACTTACCAAAACAAGATGCAAAGTTATGTTCTGGGCTGCCTGCTTAAGAATGTTTCAAGTGGTCTAGCCGAGTCCATAACAGATTGGGTGCTCTTTGCAGAATTTTAAACAATGAGTGTGTCTTTATTTCGGATGTTGGTTTTGTTGGGTAGACAAAGCTTGAGATAGTAAGGGCTCTTTCATTCGCCAAACATTTTCTGGATATGGATGCAGTGACTTTGGAAGGTTTGCAAAAAGGTGAATATGACCAAGTTGCAAGAATTAGCAGAGAGGCTGGAATTAGAACTGCCTGCTTCTGTGAGGAAAGGAGACATGGTTACAGCAGTAGCTCATCCATTAAACTTGCTGCAGAAACCATCAGAATCTACAGAGGTAGCAAGAATTCAATTTCAAATAAATCAGCTCGTGTTTGAGGCAAGAGATAAGGAAAGGGCAGAAGAAATGAAACAGTTTGAGGTGCGACTAAAATCAGAAGAGATGGAAAAAAGAGAGCAGTACAAGAGAGAAAAGGGGCAGCAGCAGCAGAGGAGAAAGAAAGAGAGAGCTTTTGAACAGCAAAAATTGACACATAAAAATGGAACGTCAGTGTAAAAGGCTGGACGTAACGACAGATGGTAGGGTTAGTGAGGAAGAGAGTGAGGATGAACAAATCCCTGGTAGTCAGAAGCCCAGTGAGAAACTGTTTAAGTATGTTCAAGCATTACCTAAATGTGATGAGAAAGATGTAGAAGTCTTTTGCAACTCATATGAAAAGGTGGCTAAACAAATGCAGTGGCCAGAGGCAATGTGGGTTTTGTTGATCCAAACGAAACTTGTAGGTAGGGCTAAGTGAGATATTCGCATCCCTATCAGAGGAGGTATCTGGGGAGTATGAGGAGATGAAAAATGCCATTTTAACTGCATATGAGCTTGTACCAGAAGGTTATAGGCAACCTTCCAGGGATCTAAGAGGGACTCTGGGCAAATCTACATTGAGTTTGAAAGGATCAGAGTAATTTCGATAGATGGATAAGAACTTAAAAATCAAGCAAACCTATTATAACCTTACAGAGGTAAATATTTTGGTGGAATTCAAAAATTCACTGCCTGATGTAGTGTCAACTTGTAGAAGAGCAGAGAGTTAAAACAGCAAGGTTAGCTGCTGAAGTGACTTATGATTATGAACTGGTCCATATACTCGTTTTGGCTTCCAGATTCAATTTCAGTCCATGAGGGATAGTAACTGGAGCAAAGAGATATCCTCACGTGGATAGGGAGAGGCAGATCTCAGTGAAGGTCATAAGCATAATTTATGAGTGGAGAACGTGTGGCAGGAGTACTGGACCCCAATTCCACGAATAAAATGTGTCCTTGTAAATGATATAGCTGATTCACCAGTAAGCGGGCTGCCTACTCTAGTTGAAAAGCCAGTGAAGACACAGGCAACTGAAGGCCTGGAGAATATTTATCCACGATTTTTCCCTTATTGCGTGATCAGAAGATCACCAATTCAGGTTTATGCAGGAGACATTAAAGGCACAGATAAGGAAGCTGACATAGATTTATCAGAGACCTTTTTTGATCAGCTATGTAGAACAGAGAAGGAGCAAGTAGGAAAACATGCAAGTACTTTTAGCTTCGCTAAACTGATTGATTTACAGCAGAAAGATGAGGAGTTGAAACAGTTAGATCAAAAGATATTTAGCAAGAAAGAGAACGAATGCATTCCTGTCTGTTATTACTTAACAAATGATATCTTAATGAGGAAATGGAGACCATCACACATTCAAGCAGATCAGACATGGGCAGACATTCATCAAATTGTTTTTCCAGTAAGATATAGAAATGAGTTGCTGTGAGTTGAGCAAGAGCTACCACTTGGACGTCATTTCGAGGTGAGAACAATACTGGCTAAAATACAAATATATATTTTACTGGCCTGGACTACACAAGCATGTTGTGGAATTTTGCCAGATGTGTCAAACATATCACACATGCAGTAATAAAACCTGCAACTTTAATACCTATTCCAGCACTCGAGGAACCTTTCACAAGAGTCTTGATTGATTGTGTAGGTCCCCTACCACAAACAAAAAGTTGGAATAAATAGTTATTAACAATAATGGATGTGTCGACTAAATTTCCAGAGGAAATCCCATTATGCAGCATCACAGCTGAAAGGATAGTAGAAAAATTGCTTAATTTTTTAACGAGATATGGACTACCAATAGAGATCCAGTCAGATCAAGGAACAAACTTCACATCCATACTATTCAAGGAGGTGATGGATAAAACAATTCAAACCATACAGAATCGCAGGGAGTGCAAGAGAGAAGGCATCAAACACTGAATATCATGTTGAGAATTTATGGTCAGGATTATCCAGATGATTGCGATAAGGAAATTCCTTTTGAACTTTTTGCGATCAGAGATGCACCGAATGAATCAACCAAATTTGGTCCATTTGAATTAACTTTTAGGCATGAAGTAAGAGGACCATTAAAATTGGTTATGGAGAAATTAGTAAGTAGGAATTCAGAGACCACCCATTTGGCAAATGTTAGGGAATGTTTGCATAGATTAGACTTACAGTGTGGAAACAGGCCCTTCGGCCCAACAAGTCCACACCGACCCGCCGAAGCGCAACCCACCCTTACCCCTACATTTACCCCTTACCTAACACTACGGGCAATTTAGCTTGGCCAATTCACCTGACCCGCACATCTTTGGACTGTGGGAGGAAACCGGAGCACCCGGAGGAAACCCACGCAGACACGGGGAGAACGTGCAAACTCCACACAGTCAGTCGCCTGAGTCGGGAATTGAACCCGGGTCTACAGGCGCTGTGAGGCAGCAGTGCTAACCACTGTGCCACTGGAGAGTTGATTCAATTGCATTTAAAAGTATCGCAGCATACAATGGAACAGCAAGCGGGTAAGAAGTCACAAATTAGCAATTTTACAATTGGGAATAAGGTATTCGTGTTACTTCCAATGACAGGTGAGCCTTTAAAAGCAAGGTTTTGTGTACCTTATCAAACTGAGAAGAAATTTAGTGAGATGAACTACTTGATAAGGACTCCAGACAGGAAGAAATCTCACAGAGTGTGTCATGTGAATATGCTCAAAAGGTATTTTGATAGGGAAGGAAAGCAAGAGGAGAAGGTGTTCATGATAACAACACAGAAAGAAAAAAACAAGTTCAGAAGATTCTGAATTTGGCATTCCTCCAATCAAATTGAACAATGAGAAAGTTGTCAAAAATTGGGAGAAATTATTGAGTTACACAAGAAAATCGAAATGACCTGAACGATTTTTTAATATCACGGAAATAAACTGGAAGTGCTAATATATTTGTGCATGGCGTAGATATGGGAGATGCTATTCTGATTAAGCAACATTCTTATGGGCATAATCGCCAAAGTTGGCACAGGTTCAAAAGGAGATAGAGTGCATACCCCAAGATGGCATAATCAAAGTGAGTTACAGTGACTGGAGCACACCTATAGTAATAGTGCCAAAGCCAGATGGTACGCAGCGATCATGTGCGGACGATCGTAAAGTCAACATTGTTACAAAGACTGATGTATATCCAATTTCATGTTTGGAGGACTGTGTCGAAAAAGTGGTAGAAGCCACTTACATTTCTAAGTCGGATTTGCTGAAAGGTTACTGGCAAGTATCTCTGTCAGAGAAAGCAAAGGCAATTTCGGCTTTCATAACGCCAAATGGACTATATCAGTTCAAAGTCATGGCATTTGGTATGAAAAACGCTCCACCACATTTCAGAGACTGAAAATAAGGTCATTGCCAGACTATCCAACTATGTGGTGTACATTGATAACCTGGTGATTTTCAGTCACTCATGGAAGGAACATTTTATAACATTTTTAGGACTTGTTCGCTCAACCTCAGAAGGCAGGCTTGGTGGTAAACCTAGCTGAAAGGGAATTTGTGAAAGCCCAAGTCATGTTCCTGGGCTACGCAGCATTGCAGAACTTCAAGACAGTCAAGGGTGAGAGATGAGTGTAGTGGTCAGTGCTGATGGGAATATGCTGTGGAAACTGCAATGTTTGAAGATGGATAAATCACACAGACTGGAAGGATAACTGAAGGAAATAGAAGAGAAGATTGTGGAGGCAGTGGTGGTGGATTTTCAGAAATAAATGTCCTCAGGGAACATCGCAGAGAACTGGAAAATCGACATATAAAATCTCCGTGCAAGGGAGGCAAAAGACAAGAAATCATAAGGCAGTTAGCCTGACTTCAGTCATTAATCGGGTTTTCGAGCCCACTATTAACAATGAGGCCACAGAGTAGAGTCATAGAGATGTACAGCATGGAAACAGATCCTTCGGTCCATCTCATCTATGCCGAACCAGATATCCCAATCTCATTTCATCCCATTTGCCAGCACCCGGCCTGTATCCCTCTAAATCCACTTTAATCATATACCCATCCAGATGCCTTTTAAATGTTGCAATTGTACCAGCATCATTAGCCATGGTTGATTTACCTCTTCAATTAGACTTTTTGTATTTGAAGGATGTATATGTGTTATAAATGATGTATCTTTTCAAATACTAGCTTTGCCTGTCTCCTGGCAAAGCTTTTAGTGATTTTCCCAAGCCACCAACTTGCCACTCATGCCCTCTTAGTTTCCTTTGTTCAAATTCCAATCTCTAGTTTCAGAATGAACAACGCCACAGTCAGATCTCACAGGGTCCATTGTAGTAACACTGTTAATTAGACTTTCTCATTGCATAGGACTAAATCTAAAGTAGCCCAATCTCTAATGGTTTGTGTTATGTTAAATTTCAACTGAGGAGTTGTGGGCGGTATTAATTGCACATTGGTCATTGAACATTCCCACTTTTGAACTTATGATGGAGGGAAGAACATTAATGAAGTAGCTGGAGATGGCTTGGCCTGGGATATTTCACTGCAGAACTGGGCCCTTGTAATGCAGTACTTGGAGGTGCTTAGTAAAATAGGGCTGAGTCAGCATGACTTCGCCAAGGAGAGGTCCCGCTGACAAGTCTGCCAGAATTCTTTCAGATGATAATGTGCAAGTTTGACAAAGGAAGGATGTGATTTGATTGGCTAATTGGGACTCTGCAAAATATGAATCTGCCTTAAATTGAATTTTGGTCATCTATTCATAACAAGTTGCATAAGCAGAGATATAAAAACAGTTAAAAATTAAAAAAAAACAAATTCAGCACTAGCTAAAAACAATAACGATGGCAGGTCGGGGGACGTGTTTTTTCTGCATCATGTGGTAGCTGGAGACATTCACTGTCTCCCTCAGCAATCCTAACTTGCGGTGTGACCAGTTCACTAAATGTGCTATCCACTACCTCCTCAGCATCACGGATGCTCCACAGTGAGTCAATCCTTAGCTCCAGAGCCATTATGCGGTCAAACAACAGCTGCAGCTGGACACACTTCTTAAAAGTGTAAGAGTCAGGAATGTCAGACACGTTCCTAAGGTCCCACATCAAGCAAAAGTCATATGCCACGGGTCTGACATCCCCTGCCATTGTAAGCTTAACTTTATATGAACTAACTAAAACCAAACAATGCACTTAAATAAATGAAAAAGATGGATAAGAAATAAAAGCTTTACCTTACAGGATCTTTTTCCTCTGGTTCGAGGAGAGGGGCGTTAGAGAGATATATGTGTAGTGTCTCGGTATAGTCACTGCCCAGATATAAATTAAGCCCTATCCTTCCCGGCAGCCCTCGCTTCACACGTACTCCTCTCCTCGCTGCTCTGGGAAAATGGAGTTGGTTGTCAAGCAGGTTAGGTGGAGGTGATAGATATCAGATCCTGTCATCACTGGACTGATTCAGAGGACTCCTCTTTCCCAGTTAATGAACTCAAACTTAAGTATTTATCATCAAGTCTGTCCATTTTAAAGAAAAAAGACTTGCCGGAGTTGTGCTGAAATGATATTTAAATTTTGGTGCGACAAGACTATTCCATGTGCCAATGAGGTTAGAAATAGGATGGTAGTAGAGTTAAATACATGGGCAAAGAGCTGGTAGAGAAGGCAGCATTTCCGATATGTGTATCATTGGGATTCCCGAGTCCCTCTCTCAAACAAATCTCTATAATATTAGCATAGCAGTTATATATACTCACCCAAGCTCCAAGTTCATTCATCTTGCCTGTCATACTCCTCACATTATAATCAGCGTATTTCAGACTGCCAGGCCCATTGTGTTCAGTAACCTCTGCCTGTTTGTTGTTGGTCTTAGCTGTACTGGGATGAGTCGCCAACCCCGCCTCAGTCGTGTACTTGTGGACGTACTGCTCTGGTTCCCACTGTGCCCCCCTCCCCCCAACGGCCACACTAGCTTAAACCCTCCTGAGTGACAACAGCAAACCTGCCTGCCAGGAGATTGCTGCCAGTTCAGGTCCATCCCTTCCTTCTTGCGAACATCCTACCGACCTGCAAATCCCAATGATCCACATATCGGAGATTACTGCCAATTAAGGTCCATCCCGTCCTTCTTGTGTATATCCTATCGACTCAGGATCTGATGGCATTGGGCTGAAGTGTGTTTATGTCAACGCAATGATTATCATGGGTAAGACAGATGAGCTTACAGCCTGAATCAATACATGAGACCATGATGTTGCAGCCATTACAAGTACTTAGTTTGGAGAGGGACAGGACTGGGCGTTCAATGTTCCAGTGTTTTGTTGTGTTAGACGAGATAGAGAGGAAGGTAAAGGAGGTGGAGAAGGTGTATTACTAATCAGGGATAATGTTGCATTTGCACTCAGAGAGGTCATACTGGAGAGCTCATCCACTGAGGCAATATGAGTACAGCACAAAAATAAGATTGATGCAATTATTGTGTTCGGATTATACTATAGTCCTTTCAACAGCCACCGAGACTTTGAGAACAAATGTGTGGGCCAGTTATGGAAAGGTGTAATAAAAACAGAGTTGTAATAGTGAGTGATTTCAACATCTCCAATATTGACTGGGACTCCCTTAGAGCAAGTGGCTTAGATGGGCCAGATTTTGTTTGGTGCATCCAAGCGGGTTACTTGAAACGGTATGTGGATAATCCACTACAGGAAGGACCATACTGGACCTCGTATTGGCTAATGAGCCTGGACAGGTGACTGACATTTCAGGGGGACAGCATTGTGGAATCATTTTGGAAACTCCTTCAGTTTTAAGATAGCTAAGAACATGGATAAGTCAGGAGCTTTTGAGAAGCTATGGAATTAGAATAAGGCAAGTTACGTCAGCATCAGGCAGGAGCTAGGGAGTGTTAATTGGGATGAGTAGCTATCAGGCAAATCCACATTTTGTATGTGGCAATTATTTATTAAATCTTGGTTGCAATATCATCTGGAGAACGTCCTCCCGACTGTTTGAATTTCAATCTATGTTGTTTGAACAGATATTTCGAAGTCGCTGTATACCAGAGAACAGCAAGGGATAATGGATGATTGTGCCCTGTGTCCTTCACTGAACCAGCTTGTCTCTATAGGCACCTAACACTTTTATTGTGGCTCAGAATTAATAGAGCACAGACGGAAGCCATTCAGTCCTTCATACACCTACGAGCTCTCCAACTACGCTATCTGAAAATAGAGAGAGTTATTGGAGATAGACACAGAGAGAGAGAGTTAGAGAGAGAATGAAATAGAAAGAAAGAATGTGAATAAACAGAGAGGAGAGAAAACGGAGTGACAGAGTGAGTGAGAAATGAAGGGGTGTGAAATGGGGATGAAATTAGATAGATCAGGAGATAGCATGAGGAGAAATAGACAGAAGATGGAAGTTTTATTTAAAAATCCTCCTGAATCGCAAGCTCTTTGTCTGGGAGCCATACCCTGTGAGCACCATGCTGATACTGGTTGTGATCCCAGATCATTTATCTCCTATAATATCACAGAGTTGAGTGGCTGACAGCTAAACAGAATCCAATAGACCAATTGACTGGCTCCAGAGAGAAGGTGGATTAATTTAAATAGATTGTGCAAACAGTAGCAGGAATTGATAACCCCCGAGACATTGTGCGAGAGACTGGGCCAGAGGATCTCAGTGAAGGGGATCACTGACAGAGGGGAAATCAGCATCTCAGCTGTGAGTCAAGTAATGACTGAAAAAGTTTGCACACCATTTCCATGGTTTAGTAATCCACATTTCAATTCATATAGCTCGATATCATGAGTGTATTTTAACATTCTTATCTCTTTGTACATTTCATATTTTGGTTTGTCCAGAAAATCATTTTGTCCCTGTAATTTGTGTTGAATAAACACATTTCATTTCTGGGGAAGAAAGGACCTGTTCCAATGGGACAGCCTTCATCGAATCCATGCTAGGACTAGAGTCCGAATGAATCGCATAACTAGGGCAGTAGACAGGGATGTAAATGGAATAGGAGTGGTGGCGGGGGTAGGGGAACGGGAATCAGTTATAGGGGTAATTAGATACCTGAATTAAAAGAGGAGGTTAGAGTGCAGAATTCAGGATAGATTATTAAAATCTCCAGCACAGCCATAAATAAGATAGAATATCTAGAAATAATTAACAAGGATACTTCAAGCACACTGGAAAACGAATGACAATGAGAAGAGGGATGGTTAATACAGGACTGACAGTGTTATATCTGAATGCATGCAATATAAGGAATAGGATAAATGAATTTGTGACCCAGATTGAAATTGGCAGGTATGATGTGATGGGCATCACGGAGACATGGCTGCAAGGCGATCAGGATTGGGAGCTAAATATTCAAGGATATGCACCCTATCCAAAAGATACGCAGGTGGGCAGAAGAGGTGGGGCTGCGTTATTAGTAAGAAATGAAATTAGATCAATAGCAAGAAATAACATAGGGTCAGATGGTGTAGATTCTGCATGGATAAAATTGAGGAAGCACAATGTTAAAGCAACCACAGTTGGAGTCTTATATAGGCCTCCAACAGTAGTGAGGAGCTGGGCCATCAGAAACATCAGGAGATAGAAAAGATGTATAGGAAAGGCAAGGTTACAGTGATCATGGGGGATTTCAATATGCAGGGGGACTGGGAAAATTAGATTGGCAGTGGATTGGAAGGAAAACAATTCATGGGATGTCTACAAAATGTTTTTTTGAGTAGCTTGTGGTGCAGTCCACGAGGGAACAGGCAATACTGGTGTTAGTGTTGTGCAAAGAGGCAGACAAGATAAGGAAGGTTAAGTTGAAGGAAGCCGTTGGAAGCAACGATCATAACATGGTTGAAATTATTCTGCAATTTGAAAGGCAGAAGATAGGATCACAGGCAACGGCAGAGGCATAAGGGAGAAGCTGGGTAGAAATGACTGGGAGAGTAGCATAGCAGAAAAGACAGTAGAACAGCAATGGCAGGAGACTCTAAGAGTAATTTAGGAGACACAGCAGAGATTCATTGCAAGGAGAAAGAGGCATGGTACACGGAGGATGAGTCAACCATGGCTGAAGAGAGAAGTCAGGGATAGCACTAAAGCAAAAGAGAGAAGTAAAGTTTAAATTAGATTACTTACAGTGTGGAATCAGACCCTTCAGCCCAACAAGTCCACACCAACACATTCCCCTATACCTAACGCTATGGGCAGTTTAGCATGGCCAATTTAACTAATCTGCACATTTTTGGACTGTGGGAGGAAACCAGAACAAACCTACACAGGCAATGCGCCAATTCCACGCAGTCAGTCGCCTGAGGCAGGATTTGAACGGGGGTTTCTGGCGCTGTGAGGTAGCAGTGCTAACCACTGTGCACCGTGAGACCTGCAATTTGGAAGCTTACAAAGACCAACAGAGGGCAACAAAAATGTATAAGGAGGGAGAAAATTAAATAAGGGGGTAAGCTAGCCACTTACATATATAAAGTGCAAAAGAGAGGCAAAAGCAGATATTGACAATGACGACAGAGAGGTAATGGCAGAGAACAAAGGAATGGCTGAAGAACTTTGCGTCAGCCTTCACAGTGGAAGACACAATTAATTTCCCAAAATTGGGGCAGAACAAAGTATGGAGTTCATCACCAAAGAGAACGTGTTAGAAAACTAAATGGCCAGAATGCAGATAAATCATCTGGACCAGATGGACCACACCAAAGCCTTGTAAGGGAGATAGCTGAAGATATAGTGCAAGCATTAGTTGTGATCTTTCAGGAATGACTAGAATCAGGAAAGGGCAAAGTGGACTGGAAAATCGCTAATGTGACACCCCGTTTAACAAGGGATTAAGGCAGAAGACGGAAAATTACAGACTGATTAACCTAACCTCAGTTGTGGGTAAGATCCTGAAATCCATCGTGAAGGGTGCGATTTCTGAATGCTTGGATATAGATGGTAAAATAGGGCAGAGTGAGCATGGTTTCATCAAAGAGCGGTCATGCCTGACAAACCCGTTAGAATGTTATGAGGAAGTACTGAGCAGATTAGGAGAACCAATGGATATTATCTACCTGCACCTCAAGACGTCCTTGGACAAATTGCTACACTGGAGGTTATTGAGAAAGGGGAGCCCTGGTATCAGAGGCAACGCGCTAGCATCGATACAAGCTAACAGAGAGTCAGGATAAAATGTGCCTTCTCACAATGGCAGTCAGTGACAAGCATTGTTCCACAAGACTCAGTGTTGGGATCACCAAATTTCACATTGTACAATTAACGATTTAGATGAAGGAACTGAGGGCACTTTGGCTAATTTTTAATATTAGAATCACTAGAGTGTGGAAACATGTCTTTTGGCAAAATAAGTTCACACCAACCCTCCGAAGAGTAACTCAACCAGACCCGTTCTCCACTGACTAATAACTTAATGCATGGGCAATTTAGCATACCCTCCTTCACCTAATCTACGCATGTTTGGACTACAGGAGGAAACCAGAACACCCACATGTGTAGGGAGAATAGGCAAACTCCAAACTGACAGTGACCCGAGCTGGGAAATCGAACCTGGGTCGTTGGTACTCTAAAGCAGCCACACTAACCACTAAGCCACCATGACACACACAGGCGGGTGTTCAGACAGTATAAAGATATGAAGAGGGTAAGATAGCATTGAAGAGGTGGAGAGCTTGCAGAAACATGATCCACTGAATCTCCTCAACTTCCCACACCTCTGTACTTGAACCCCACCCTGCCTACCACAATGAGGATAGACCCTCAACTTCCACCTCACCAACCTCCAGATACAAGTCATCGTCCTCCACCATTTCTGCCACCTCCAGTCAGACCCCACCACCAGAGATATATTTCCCTCCCAACTCCTATGAGCATTCTGCAGAGACCATTCCCTCCACAACTCCCTGATTAGGCCCACGTCCCTACCCCCCCACCAAGCCATCATCCACTCCTAGCACCCTCCCTTGTCATCCCAAGTTGTGTAAGATGTGTGCCTACCCCTCCCCCCTCACTTCCTTCCAAGGCCCCAAAGGATCCTTCCACACCCCGTAGACATTGTACTGTGTCCATTGTTCCCTGTCTCCTGATCATTAAGGAGACAGAATGTCAACTTTTGGAACGTTTCAGGGAACATCTCTCTCTCTCTCTCTCTCTCTCTCTCACACACACACACACACAGACACACACACACACAAACAGAGAGACACACACACAGACTCACACAATGATCCCACCACCCTATGGCCGAACACTTCAACTCTCCCTCCCAATCCACCAAGGACATGCCAATCCTGGGGCTGCTCCACTGCCAAACTCAAGTCAACCAACACCTGGAGGAACAACATCTCATCATCCACTTTGGGACCATCCAACCACACGGTATCAATGTCAGTTTCACCAGTTTCCTCATCTCACCTTCCCCCAACTTATCTCGGATCTAACACTCCAGCTTCGTACTGCCCGTGTGAACTGTCCAATCTCTCCATATTCTCTGACCTTCACGATCACAACCCACCTTCGTCTTACTATCGCCTTCCATGCTACCATCCCTCCGCCTTACCCTCTCCTATTTATCTTTCAGCCCCCTTCTGCCCACACCCTTGGTCCTGACAAAGAGCTTATGCCTGAAATGTCGCCCCTCCTGGTCCTAGGATGCTGTCTGACCGGTTCTGATTTTCCAGAACCACACTTTTGGACTGTGATCTCAAGCATCTACAGTCCTCCTCTTCGCCTGCAGAAGGATGTGGGCAGGTTGGGAGATTGCGTAAAGAACTGGTCGATAGAGTACAGTGTGCGAATGTGTGTGGTTGTGCTCCTTGCCAGAAAAACAAGAGGCATGGACTATTTTCAATATTACGAGCAAAATCAGAAGTCGGAAGTGCAAAGAGACTTGGGAGTTCTAGTCCAGGAGTCTCTCAAGGTAGACTTGCAGGTTGTCAGTAGTAAGGAAGGCAAATGCATGATGTCATTCATATCAAAAGGGTATGAATATAGTAGCAGGGCTATACTTCTGAGGCTGTATAAGGCTCTGGTCAGACTACATTTACAGTATTGTGCACAGTTTTGGGCCCCATATCACAGGAAGGATGCACTGGCACTGGAGGACGTTCAGAGAAGATTCATAGAAATGGTTTCAGGAATGAAAAGCTTAACATATGTGGAACATTTGAGGACCCTGGATCAATATTTGATGGAGTTTAGAAGGATATGTGAGGATCTATCTGAAACTTACAAAATACTGAATGACATGGACAGAGAGGATATTGGAAATATGTTTCTATTGATCTGAGATACTAGGGCCCAAGGGCCCAGCATAAAGGGAAGACCTTTTAGAACAGAGATAAGGAGAAACTTCTTCAGCCAGAGAGTGTGGAATCTATGGAATTCATGGCCACAGAAGCTGTAGACACCTGGTCATTAAGTATATTTAAGACTGAGATCGATAGGTTCTTGATTGTCAAGGGGATCAAGTGTTATGGGGAGAAAGTGGGAGGGGATGTTGAGAAGCTTAACAGGCATGATCAAATGGCGGAGCAGACTCAGTGGGCTGAAAGGCCAAATTTCTGCTCCTATGTCTTCTAGTCTTACGTTTAATGTTGACTGTCCTCATCCCTCAGTATAGATGAGCCCTGAATCTGACCTTATGATTTATAAAGAGGCACAATCCAATACTGATGACTTCTGAGGCAATATCATTATCTCTCCCTCCAGTCTCAGCAGCAATTTCCTCCAATTCACTCTGATTTCTGTCCCCTCCACAATGTCATAATCAGACAGTAATTGAAGTCCTATAAATGATACTTCATCATAGTTCATTGACATCAATAACATCAACAACATGACCTTCACTTGCCCCTTCTGATCCTCGAATAACAATCTGAATTGTATTTGTCACGTACAATTCTTTGTTAACATATTCATGCAGTTTGCCTGTTATAATCCATGTTGTCTTAAACACTTTTTCCCACCAGGTTATGGACTATAAAAGTTCACTCAACATTATAATCACTGATCACTAATTTTAGGCTGTACGTTTCCATTTATAAATGGAGAAACTGGTTTATGTTCCAACAGTCCTCTGTCATTACTCCCATATCCAAGGCAGATTGAATAATTACACACAAAAATCCGCTATCTCCAACATCCTTTCCCTCAGTCACTCCCACATATCCCATGCTGAATGTGTAAATTTTAAACATTATTTTGAATTTTAATAAAATCAATATTGAATTGAAAGAGGTTAACTGGAGTTATTTGTTCACCGACTGTGATTATGTCAATCTCTGTGGATTCTATTTATCTCAGTGGAGGTTTCCATCATTAAATGATAAATGGGCTCTGTCAATGTGTTATCCCATAGTGTGAGAGGGAGCATCACCGACAGCACTAACAGGGATCAGCACCTCCAGAGAGAAGGGAGGAGAGATCAGAATCTGAGAACATTAGACTTGAATGTTCCAACAATGGACAGGAGTTTATCCTTGGGTCTTTACTATCTTTCTCAGCCTTAGATATCATTAGCATGGCGGATCTAGGATATCCTTTGGACTATTCAAGGTGGTTAATATCCCACTGTTACTGTTCCTAGTAAGTCATTCCCTTTGACTGTTAAACTGAGTTAAACTGAATTTCTGCTCATGATACGTTAAGTTTAGAAAATGGAAATCAATGTCTTCAGTTCCAATCAAAAATTCCTTTCCTTGTAAATTATATAAAGCAAATTACTATTTACAAATTACTCACTGATATGGAAGAAGGAACCAGACTGTTCTCAAACTCCATAATCCCTCTGTCCTGCACAGACTTACATTTCCACATCCTCCCCACATACCAATCCAGTCTAATACCACCATTATGATATCCCAGTTTCCTCCTCAGCCTCAGTACAACTGCTGAATGAACCGCCATTTGTGCTTTTGTTAAATCTGATACAGCTGTTTCTTCAAGTCTCTTCAAACCACGTGTCTATTACAAAATGATTGCACTTGAGATGTTTAACTTGTTCTCTGCACAGAATCTGTCAGATGTAAGACAGTGTATCGTGCTCAAGTCATTACCTCATAATCTACTGCCATCGAATAATAATCCACTGATATCTCATGAAGGAAATTGATATAATTAGAATGAAACCATTATCATTTGTGAGAAAAAGCCCATCTGCTTGCCTCATGTCCTTTAGAGAAGGCAATGGGTCATCCTTGCCTGGTCAGGTCTCTGTGTGACTGCAAACTCACAACAATGTAGTTTACTCTTAACTGTCCTGTGGAACAGCTAAAACAGCCACTCAGTTTTAGAGCGGTATAAAATGCTGGCCTGACCAGGGCTGCACACATCCCATGAGGGAAGAATAAAGGAAAGATAGCTCCTTCCTCTGCCTGTTTATCATACTCCAACAGCTCATTTCCATTCAGATAGGTGACCATACCTTGTTTTAGGTGTATTCTATCTCTTTAAAATTCTTCATGACAGTGATGTTCATCTCCATCTCTGGTGTTGGCTTTATTAATGTTGATGTACAGACGTAAGGAACTTGTAAATTTCACGCCAGTCTCAGGGCATAGAGAAGGAATGGCTTTTTTGCACCACAGGAAAGAAACAGAAACGGCAAAGTGAGGGAAGGGAATTATTGTGATCATCCCTGAGAGTGTTGTTGAGGCAGTATTTAGGGTATTGTGTACAGATTTTCTCTCCTTTATAAGGAATGATCTCCTCGTCACAGAGAGAGTGTGAGGAGTATGAACAGACTAATCACTAGGTTCATGGTATCATGAGGAGTGAGTGAAGATTAATCTGTAGCACTGTGAGAGAATAAGAGGTGATTGCATTGAAACTTGAGGGGAATGGACAATCACTCATTATGTTCTAAACAGACACTAAAAACATGATAAATTCCATTGTTTGGCTTTTAACTCAGGTTATAATTCTCGATAGTTTAAGTGCCTCTGAGAACGTTTCCCCTACTTCAGCCCCACTCTCCATGTCAATTGACAGAGACAGGTTCAGGCTTTGCATACAGTCTCCCCACATTAATACAGTGCATTCGGTGTGTGTGATTCTGCTCTGAACGTCCATGTTATCCACAATCCCGACAACAGTCACAGTACATTCTCTCTAACATTACAAATCTTTGCACAAACCTTGAACACTTACGGGCGAGAGACGCTGAGACAAGCCAGGAAATGGGAATCCTGCGCTAACCGCCTAAGCGCCACATACGAACAACTCCGGTTCCTACACGAATGCCGAAAGAATCAAATCCTTCCACAATGTGTCAGGTACAGACCACCAGTCATCAACCCACAAGCCAGGGAAACAGCCAAGCAGAACGGATCCAGGATGATCCAGGTAATGATCACAGACGCTCACAACCAACTCCACAAATACAAACAAGAAATTGCGCGCCAAGAGTCATTAATTTCAAAAACCACTAATCATGAATGGGCCCGGGCCATAGAACAGGCTGTCACTATAGGACAAAACAGGACAACACACCACAAAAAAATGGCACTAAAAGAAAAAATGGCCAAACTAAAACACAGAAAAGAGGACACTACAACACACACCTGGGTTAAAAACCTCTCCCACAGACAGCTCACAGACATGGAAAGAACTATACTGGCCAAGGGACTCAACTACAACCACAGGGACGCCAAGACAGCAGACTTCCTAGCAGCACTAGAATGCACACTCAGGAACAATGGACTGACAGAAGAGACACAACAAACAGTGAGACAAACGGTCGTACCTATGATGATAAGAAAAAGACAAACACATAACCTCAACAACAAGGAGAGGGAAGCACTGACAGCACTAAGAAACAATAAGAACATAATCATACTACCAGCAGATAAAGGCAGAATGACGGTCATCCTAGATAAATCAGATTACATCAAAAAAGCACAACAACTACTCGCAGATACCAACACCTACCAAACGAAGAAATCTGACCCCACACCACAACTCACCAATAGAATAAATAACACACTAAGGAATCTACAAAAAAACGGACAGATAACCAAAGCTGACCTAGAAAGAATGAAACCTGAAAGCAACAACACCCCCAGATTCTATGGACTACCTAAAGTACACAAACCAGACATCCCACTCAGACCCATAGTATCACTACCAGGGACACCATCATACAAACTGGCCAAAGAACTACAACAGAAACTGAAACACCTGGTCAGCGGATCCAAACACTCCATACAATCAACACAGGAATTCTTGGACGTCATCAGGAATACACACATAGACAAAGAAGAAACCATGATCTCATTCGACGTAACGGCACTGTTCACTTCGATTGACAAAACCCTAGCCAGAGAAACAATAACCAACCTACTGGACATACAGAACAGAAAACAGGAGGCGGAACCTATCAACAAAGACGGCATACTTAAACTACTGGACTTGTGCCTCACTACACACTTTACATTCAACAACCAGATATACGAACAATTCAACGGAACACCCATGGGATCACCAATCTCGGGACTCATAGCAGAGGCAGTTATGCAAAGGTTAGAACAAACAGCCCTACCACAAATTCAACCCAAACTCTGGGTCAGATATGTTGATGACACGTTTGTAATCATCAAAAACACGGAAATAGAAATAACACACCAGATCATGAACGCCACAACACAGGAATCTGGTTCACGAGAGAAGAAGAAAAGGATAGCCAACTCCCATTCCTAGACGTGATAGTACAGAGAACACCGAACGGAGAATTCACCACAAGGGTACACAGGAAAACAACACACACAGACCAAGTCCTAAACTATGAAAGTAACCACCCCAAAACACACAAACGAAGCTGCATCAGGACACTATTCAAAAGGGCCACAACACACTGCAGTACACCAGAACTGCAAAAAGAGGAAGAGGAACACCTATACAAGGTATTCGCCAAAAACGGATACCCCCGCAACTTTATCAACAGATGCCGAAGAGACAGACCACGGAACGAGGACATGCCACAACCAAAAGGACTAGCCACACTACCATACATCAGGAGCATTTCAGAACTGACAGCCAGACTACTGCGACCCTTAGGACTCATAACGGCACACAAACCAACAAGCCACGCTCAGACAACAACTCACTAGAACAAAGGACCCAATACCCAACATGAGCAAAACTAATGTAGTTTACAAAATACCATGCAAGGACTGCACAAAACACTATATAGGACAAACAGGGAGACAGCTAACAATCCGCATACATGAACATCAACTAGCCACGAAACGACACGACCAGCTATCCCTAGTAGCCACACACGCAGACAACAAGCAACATGAATTCAACTGGGAAAACACTACTATCATAGGACAAGCCAGACAGAGAACAGCCAGGGAATTCCTAGAGGCATGGCATTCATCCACAAACTCCATCAACAAACATATCGACCTGGACCCAATATACCAACCACTACAGCGGACAGCTGAAACTGACACCCGGAAGCGGCAAGGACAGACCACTATAAATACCGGAAGAAATATCAAAGAAGCACTTCGCAGGAGGCTCCAAAGCACTGATGATGTCGCCTAGCCAGGGGACGAAACGTTTGCAACAAAAACTTCCAGCTCAGCGAACAGAACCACAACAACGAGCACCCGAGCTACAAATTTTCGCACAAACCTTGAACATTCACTCTAAAACAGTTAACAGCTTCCAAACAGCTTCTGTCCTCAATGGAGAACATGGGTCTGTCTTCTCGGAGGTGGAAGATGCCTCCTTGAGACTTGCCACAAAATATTTGGCTTCTCTCCTCACTACCAGGAAACCATGTTAAAATAGCACACATTCCACATGCAATGGGGCCACGAGGAACATCATGGAGATGTCTCTGTGTGTAGTCTCTGCTCTATTGTTTTGTCACGTTGGAGCATCAATTACATCCTCCTATTCCTGCATAAGCCATTGAGGGGATGAATGTTCTCATCATGGTCACATGGAACACATACAAGTGTCTGATTGGACTTTGCACTTTCCTGTTTAGCAGTTAGATGAACTGACCAGACAGCAGAAGGGTTGAATGGTTTGTCCCTCTTCTTGTTCATTAGTTTCGATGGCCTGAATTACTTCCTCATATCCATGTGCAACCAGTTTGAGATGCTGAATGAGCTCCTCCTTTAACTGTGGAAATGTGCAGTGTCTGGCTGTGCTGTAACATGAATGTTACGGGCATCTTTAATAGCCCAAGCCTGAATGTTGTCCGGGTCTTGCTGCTCATGGATACAGACTGGTTCAGGAGCTGACAGGAGACAAAATGTTCTAAAAATTGTCTTATTTTCAGTGACAATCACAACTTCTGATCTTATGGTGGAGGAAAGACGTTGATGCAGCAGCTGGAGATGTTTGTGCTAAGGCAGCTACCGTGAAGATCTCCTGAAGGAATGTCCTGGGAGTGAAAGGATTAATGTCCACAAACCACAAACATCTTCCTTTGTGCTATGGTTGGCCCAAACCAGAGGAGATATTGTAGTTGATTCCCATTAAATTTAATTGAGTCAGCGTTCCTTGATACCGTCCTGAGTCAACTCCTGCCTTGTTATCAGGATCTGTCACTCTTAGCTGGGCTCCAGTGCTCACCTCTTTTGAACATGTCAATAGATTATTGTGTCTGTGTGGGGAGTGTTTTCTTCTCACAGATGGTAGTGAATGTCAGGAACTATCTGGACTAAAGAGTTCGGGGAGCTAGATCACTGAAAGTATTTACAGAGGAGGTAGATTGGCTTTTGCTCTCTATCATTGAGTTGAGGGGTGTAAAGAATTGTGAATTGAATGGAGTTGATGCCAACAGTGGATCAACCATGATGGTATACAATGGCATGGCAGGATTGACCGTCTGAATTACCTGATCCTGTTCCTTATGCTCCCATATTTTGTCACTGGAAAGTTAATGGTTGTAATTTTCCTAAATGTTCTGTCATTGAATGTTGCAGTCAGAGAGAGCAAAGTATTTTGTGTATCATCTCTGAGTGATGTCTGGGGGCTGTATTCACAATGAATCTGGGTCCACAACATGACCAGCAAATGAACCACAAGTTGCAGAGACGAAACACTCTGTAAAGAGATCAGAGGCGTCTTTCGAACCCCGATTGTATTTCCCAATAACATTTTCCAAGCCACACCAAACTGTGTGTGTCAGTCTGGAGGAACTGAATTATATCCTATGTTACTGTGGACCAGGTATTTGGAGCAAGTGGCCTCCATCTGCTCCTGTGCAGGGTTGAATAGAACATTGGAACATTTGAGTGAGGAGCAGGAGTGGGTCATTAGCCACTTTGTCACTGCTGTACCAGGTGACAAAGTTCGTGGCTGATCTGGTTGTGGTCTTAGCAGCACTTTTCTGTATGCACCATTTTCCTTCATTCACTTCTCTGTCAAATACTTAACAGACACAACTTTGAGTAAATGCAAACACCTAGAATTCTCACTTGTATAGCTCTTTCAGAATTTCTCGATCATGTTCCAACCAATATTATAGGGTCACTGATTCCTTTTGCAGTCACATTCCTCCATTGGTTATAACAAATTTCAAAGTTTAATGATAAGGCCAATGATGTAAGTGTCTGCCTGGCTCACCTTCTAGAAAAATGTGACAAACACACAAACGTGCACCTGCATGCACATATGAACACACACATTTTAAGACAAAACAGAAAAATGAAAGTTTTCCAGAGTTTCATAACAGCTGAACTCTTAACAAATGGAAAGATTTGTCCCAAATGTTATTCTGTCCTCTGAAGTTCTTCCACTCACATACTGATCCAATAAAACCACTCGAATAAGATTTACAAAAAAAGAATTTCAAAACCCCCATCAAGTTATGTCGCTTTGCCTGTGAATCTTCCTCTGTAGGTTTTCCTGGGTCTGATCTTCGGTCTTCTGCTGCACAGATTTTCATGGAAACAATTACCTTTCAGAGAGTGATTCTGCAGGCAGTCTGCATTTGTTAGTGCTCTTTGCCGCTCTGGCTAACTGTTCAAAATGTCCGATTTTATACCACAAAACATCAAATTGTCTCATTGGTTTTATATCATTAAAATTCAAATTTGTTTGGAGTTTGGTTTCTTGGGCATAAGTTAAACTGATTGGCCAAAATCGAATTTGTTGTATACCATAGCACTCTGCTCAGCTATTTGTTTCAGCGAAATGTTACTTTTAAAAAAAAATTCAGCACTCTCTGTGCATGTTAAGTCCTTGCCAACTTTCACTCTCTTTAAAAGGTACAATACTCGCCTATGAATTCATAACAATCAACACATTTTATTCTTAAAATTTATTCTGTAGTTTTAAACACCCGAACATGAGAAAATATGTATCCAGCGTTTTTGCTCAAAATTGTGTATGTTTCAAAAAGATTTCGCATCCAATACCTAAACTGATAAAGCTTCATATCAAAAGACCTCCCAGGAACGTGTGTACAGGGAGCTGGAGAGTTATGTTTCAGGTACATTCCTGATGAAGGGCTTATGCTCGAAACATTGACTTTCCTGCTCCTCGGATGTTACCTGACCTGCTGTGCTTTTCCAGTGCAACGCCTTTCGACTCTGACCTCCAGCATCTGCAGTCTCACTGTCCAGATGCAGTAAAACATTGCTATGATTAAACCTGATACACTTCCCCAGAAACAACATAATTTCAAACCATTTGCTGCATCTGGATAGGAGCAGCAGTTGGCCATTCGGCTGCACCATTCAGAATGCTCATGGCTGATCCGAATATGTCTGACTATCCGTCTCCGGTCTGTTCCCAATAAACATTGACTCTCCTGTCCAACAAAGATAACTCGAGCTCAGCCTTGAGTATCTTCAATAACTGCATCTTTACTGCTCCCTGAGGACAAGATAGCACAACATTAAAGTGAAAGGGACATCCTTGTTTCATTGCAGGACCCGTTATTTTAAAACTGTGTTAACCTAACATCAAATTGCCACCTTTTTTTGAAACATAAAGACAGAATAATTAGGATTAGACATAAACTATACAGCCCTCTAAACCTGTCGAATCAAATATGTATTAAACTCATTCTCCGCTCCTGTTCCAGGAAGAATATACCAGATATCATAACACCACACGAGCATTAAAAACAGGAGCAGAATTAGGCCATTCGGCCCATCGAGTCTGAATGCCATTTAATAATGGCTTAGAGGTTTCTCATCATCATTCTCCTAACTTCTCCCTTTAACCCTTGGTACCCTTATTCATCAAAAACCTATCTATCTCTGGCTTATAGACACAAGTGTCTGTGCTTCTTTGTGTCTGTGTGCGTGCGTATGTGTTTGCTCATGTGTTTGTGTGTCTGTGTATTTGTGTGTGTACATTTGTCCTTCCGTATATTAGCATCTGCGTTTTATCTGTGTTTAAGTCTGTTTGTATGTGACTGTGTATGTCTCTGTATGCCTCTACATGTGTGTGGGTCCAACTCAGTTCATGTGCTGTGAGTGTTATATATTTCTATAAGATGTACCCTTCGTTTGTATACTATAATGAAAAATGACCTAGCCTGTTCAAACTCTCCCTGTAATTCAGACCATTGAGTACTGGCAACATCCTTGTGAATTTCTTCTGCATTCTTTCCAATTGAATCACATCCTTCCTGGAGCAACTTGCACAAAACCAAACACAGTATTCCAAGTGCAGCCTCACCAGCATCCTGTATAACTGCAACATAACTCCCCAACTTCGAAGTGCAATTCCCTGACTGATGAAGGCCAGCGTGCCAAAAGCCTTGATCATTGCTGTCTACCTGTGACTCTACTTCGAGAGATCCGTCACCTGATTTCCAAGGACCCTCTGTTCCACTACACTCTTTAAGGCCCGACCATTCACCATGAAACTCCTACCTTGATTTGATTTTTCAAAATGCAAGACCTCACACTTTTCTATATTAAACTCCATTTGCCATTTCTCGGCCCACTACTCCAGCTGATCAAGGTCCTGCTGCAATTTCTGATAACCTTCCTCACTGTCCACAATACCGCCAATGTTAGTGTCATCGGTAAAATTACTAATCATGCCTTGTACATTCTCAACAAAATCATTGATAGAGATAACAACAATGGTCCCAGCACCGACTCCTGAGGCACTTCACTAGTCACAGGCCTCGAGTCCGACAAGCATCCTTCCACTATTACTCTCTGCTTCCTACCATCAAGCCAATTGTGTGTTCAATTTGCTAGCTCCATCTGGATTGAACATTTCAGAGCAGCCTATCATGTGGGATCTTGGGCGACATGGTGGCTCAGTGGTTAGCACTGCTGCCTCACAGCGCCAGGAACCCAGATTCAATTCCCGCCTTGGGCAACTGATTATGTGGAGTTTGCACATTCTTCCTGTGTCTGTGTGGGTTTCCTCCCACAGTCCAAAGATGTGCATGCTAAATTGTCCCATAGTTTTCAGGGATGCGTGCATTAGGTGTATTAGTCTGGGGTAAACGTAGAGTTGTATGGAAATGAGCCTGCGTGAGTTACTCTTCGGAGGGGCAGTGTGGAGCTGTTGGATCCATGGGCCTTTTCCACAATGTAGGCATTTTAAGAACACAAAAACTGCATAAATTAACAATCTGAATTTCAAAGAAAACAAAATAAAACAAGGTCAAATGTGGAAATTAGTAATCGGGAGAGAAGAGTTTATTGTTGGGAATAAGGAAATGGCTGAGATATCAACCAGTTACTTTGCATCTGTCTTCATGGAGGAAGATCCAGAAAATCACCCAGACTTACCAAGTGATCATATGGATCTTGTGAAACTAAAGATATAAAGTCAATTTATATCAGTAACAAGGTAGTAGTTGAAAATGTAGCTGGATTGAGCATTGCTAAGTCTGACAAACCAGATGTACTTCATATCAAAATATTAGCAATAAATCAGCAAGAGAAGTATTAGCTGTGCTGTTAATCACTATGTTTTATTTTCTGGTACATTCTGCAGAGATCGGAAGCCATTGTTGATAAATGGAAGGTAATGAATATGATCCAAGCACGGTAGGTGAATGGAATGAATCCAAGCAACTGCAAAGCGAAGAAGAGATATTGTGGTGAACTGCAGACCAATTAACTTGTAAGAAAACTGTTAGAATCTACCACATACCACATGATATTGGATATTTAGAAATTAACAGCAACATTGGTGGGAACCAGCATATATTTCTGACAGAGAAATCATACTTGACGAACTTCGGAATTATTTGATCTTGTTACTTGCAGCATAGATAATAGGGAACCAGTGGAAATGGAATATTTGGATTTCCATAAGGCTTTCTATAACAACTCATGCAATGAGTTTGTACGTAAATTAATGTGAAGTGCATTTGGAGGAATATGTGTAAGTGGAAAGTTATGTTCACATTCATTTAAGGGAACCAGAATAGAGATGGAAGGACATGTTGAAGCAGTTTCGCAGCGTGTTACTGAGACTGTACCTGGAGTATTGAGTCCAGTTTCGGTGACACAATCTGAGAAAGAATATACTGACCACAGAGGGTGTGCAATGGGCATTCTCCAGATTAATCCCTCAGGTGGTGAGATTGCCTGATGAGGAAACTCATTTCGTGTTCTCCACATTTTCAAAAATTGAGAGGTGATTGCAGTGAAATTTAGAAAATTCATTAAACATATGACAAGGTGGAAATAAACTGAATGTTTTTCTGGCTGTCTACTCTACATTTAACACAAATAATGGCAGGATAAGGGACAATTCATATAAGACAGCAATAAGAAGCAAATCCATCACTTGAAGGGGTCAGACTAACACAGGGGCATGGACACCTGCTGCAGGGCAAGATTAGGGAGATTCTCCAGAAATTCTACAAGTGTGTCAACTGGAATACAATAACTAGGGAACACTTAGGACTCATTAGAGACTTGCCACGTAGCATCCAAATCAACTTCATGTTAGCATAGAGAGCATGGTGGTAGAAGGCTGTTTGTGTGACTGGAGACCGGTGTCCAATGGTGTACCACACGGATCAGTGCTGTGTCCCTTGTTACTTGCAATTCGGATGTGCCGATGTTGGACTGGGGTGGACAAAGTTATGTCAGATAACACTAGATTATAGTCCAACAGTTTTATTTGGAGGCACTAGCTTTCGAAGCGAATCATCACCTGATGAAGAAGCAGCGCATCGAAAACTAGTGCCTCTGAATAAATGTATAACCTCGTGTTGTGTGATTTTTTTAACCTTAAAAATGATTGACCTGGTGGTTGGAAGTGAGGAGAAAGGTCTTAACTTACAGGAAGATGGCAGATGGATCATAACCCTGATAAAGGCGATGTAATGCACTTCGGAGAAAGAAACCAGGCAGGGTAGTAGTACTCAATGAATGGCAGCACACTAGGAAGCTCAGCGGGTGCTTCTCCACATATCCCTGAATGGGGTGGACAGGGGAACACCCAAGTTGACAAAGCATAGCGACCGTAAACATAGCCTTTGTTCATCAATGTATAGATTATAAGAGCTATACAGAACTTTAGTTAATTCAAGATGGAATAATGTGTGTAATAATGTGTTATAGAAAGCCTTCTGGAAATCTAATACTGGAAGGATGTGATTGGTCTGGAGGGGGTTCAGAGAATATTCACCAGGGTGTTCTCTGGGATGGAGCATATCAGCTCTGCAGAGAGGCTGGATAAGCTCGGGTTATTTACTTTGGAGTAGAGAAGGCTGAGGGGGATGTGATTCAGGAGGACATGATTACGAGGGGCACGGAAAGGGTGGATAGACAGCAGCTGTTCCTTTTAGTCAAAGGGTCAAGAACAGGAGAGCAAACTTTTAAAGTGAAGGGTTTGAGCTTTAGTGAGAAATTGACAGTTGCATTTTTTTAAACACAGCGGGTGTTGGGGCTGGGATGCACTCCCTGAGAGGGGAGTTGTCACAGATAACCTCACAACCGTTAAAGAAAATACATGGTCACGCACTTGAAATGCCATAACATTCCCGGCTACCGGTCTTGTGTCAGAAAGTGGGACTATTGTCGACAGTGCTGTATTTGTGATGGTACAGATTCTATGCTCCTGTGATTGTATGGCTGTGGAATGTCAGTCATTCAGCAGCTTAGACAGGAATTGATGGGTTTCTGAAGAGTATATTAACAACGGTTTTAAAGTGAACTTATAATAGGTTCTAAAAGCATGTCAGTGGCAAAGTTAAGGGGAAAAGATGCAGCTTCTGACAGGCTGAAGCCAGAGAATGGAGGACAAGGAAATGGCAGAACTATGAAGCAAATAATTCAGTTATGTCTTCACAGAAAAAAAACAAATCAAAAAAACAATATTCCTAGCAATACTAGGAAACTTTAGTCTGGTGAGAAAGAAAAGAAATAGGATGAAATTAGCAACTAAACAGTTTCGGAGAAAGTATTGCAACCAAAAGTAATGGGCATAGACAAAGTCAACAGAGATTTATGAAAAGGGAATCATATTTGAGTAACTGACTGAGCAAAATTATGGAGAAGCAATCAATGCATTATCATTGGATTTTGCGGAAAATAGTTAATAAAGGCCCAAGCCTATCACGCAAATTCAAATCTTATGGGACTGGGGCAAATATGTGGACATAGTTTAGAACGGGAGAGCAGACAGCACACAGTGAGTAGGAGTAAAACAATGTGTTTTCGAGTGGAAGGCTTGTGGGTATAGCAGGAATTGGGGCTTTGGCTGCAGCTATTCCCAATAAACACCAAACTTTTGACAAAGGAATCAAATGCAATATTCCCAATTCTGCTGATGGTATGAAACAATGTTGGATTGTGAGTCGGTGTGCAGGATGTAAAAAAGCTCCAAGGTGATTGAGACAAGTGGAGTGAATGGCCAAATACGTGGCAGATGGAGAGCAATGGGGGTAGATGGGACGTTGTGCACTTTGGTGGGAAAAAACAGGACGGCAATCTACCATTTGAAAAGGGATTGGTTGAAAAAATATTGATTTGCAAAGGAACTTATGCTGCACTTTTGTTTCTTTCTGTGCATACCTGCAAGGTCCATGCAGGGCAGTGAGTTCTGAAGTCAGAAGTCAATACTGAGAATGGCATTGGCACGCTGACCAGTATACACAGAACCAATGAAGTGGGGAGCTGTAACATTGAAAAGGATCTGGATCTCCCTGTACACCAGTTACTGAAAGCAATATTGCAGCATTAGAATGCAGTTAAGAAGATAAATGATGTGTTGACCTCCATTTCAGGGGGATTTGAGTCCAGGAGCAAGGGTGTTTTACTGCAGCTGTACAGGGCCTTGGTGAGACCCCATCTCGAACATTGTGCAGGATTGTGTGCAGTTTTGGTACCTTACCTAATAAAGGACAAACTTGACATTGTGGGAGTGCAGCGGAGGATGACCAGACTGATCTCTGGGATGACAGGCTTGTTGTGGGAAGAGAGTGAGGGTCGGCTGGGCCTCTATTCCATGGGCCTTCAGAAAATGATTGGAGGTCTCAGTGAAACATAAAAAAACTCTGACAGGGCGAGCAGTATAGAAGCAGGGATGATAATTCCCCTGGCTCGGACGACTAAAAAAGGGGCCACAGTATTAGGTACAGACAGGCCACTCTGCATTGAAATACGAACAAATTTCTGCACTCAGAGACTGGACAATGTGCGGAATTCTCTGATACATAAGGTTGTGGAAGCCAAGACGCTGAATATGAGTAAGGATTTCTAGACACTAAAGACAAGACAATGCTGTGGAGATGGGGGATCAACCTCATTACAAGTAGTTCACCAATAATGCGGTCCCTTTGTTTATGTGCAACACCATGTTGTAGATAAAAAATGGTGCAATATAAATAATGGGGCGATGGAGTAAAGAGAGTAAGGGGCGAACCCTGAAATATCAGTAAAAACCAAAAATGAAAGGTGGTCTAACATACACACTAGCACAGTCTAAGTTAATCCTTAAAACATATTTTGCAATGAAATAGTACATTAAATGTAACATTTTAACAAATGTAACAGTCACTGACTACAGCCCTGTAGCTTTCAGATGCTCTTCACTAGAAGTTTTCGGGGCTGACTGACGACGTGATGCTAACGTGAAATTCCAGTTCTCCCCAAAATTCTCCTCCAGGTAGAAGTGATGTTCCTTCGAATTGTAGTCTACAATTCCCAGTTTGAGGCTCAGTTTCAAGGCTTGCAGAGTGGATTACATCCCAGTTTTAGATGAACCACACTGAGTGTGCATTTTGCAGGTAAAGGACCCTGAGCTTGGGTTTTGCTGTTCAGCCGATATCGGGGATGGAATCGCATAACAGTGAACAGGAACTTGCAGCCAAATTGTATTAAATAAACACGTGTCATCGCACAACTGCCTGTGTATGGTTTGGAGTAGCAAAATTGATGGATAGCAGGGGCGACAACTGTTCTCATTACATATTTCACAATGATTAAGCAAATTAAGGGATATGAACACTGTGTGAGGAAAACTGCATTGTGGAGATTTTCTCCATGACCTAGAATGGGGAAGGCTTAATGTGTTGAATGGCCTACACCTTTCCCGATGTTTCTGTGTAGTCTATGGGAAACCTCTAAATATTGTCACAAACTCTCAGACATTAGGAAGGAGGTCTCTGCAGTGTCAACAGGACTGTGTTTCCCGTTCTCTTTTCTGAAACTGAGGTGGGTGCTGAGTGTTCTGTCCTTTAAGACCCCAGAGCAGTTTGATACAGTAAAGTGTCTTGCTTGGTCGTTTCAGAGACCATTGAGGAGTTTATCACATCTCTGTGTGTCTGGACTCACTTTTAGGCCACACCAGGAAAGCAGAGGGGATTTGCTTCCAGAAAGTACATTGGGGAAAGAAATACATGTTTACAATCGACATTGGCTTTCCGGTCACTATTACTGACACCAGATTTGAGGTCTTGATATTTCATTAATTGTTTTTAACTTCCACCAGCTGCCAGTGCATTAGCCTGGTATGGATTAGTAATCCAGTGACATTTCCACAACAACACCATCTTTACATGGGACCTATCAGAAACCACAATGACCAGTTTATTTCTGTGCTGCTTGACAGCTCTGTCAAAAAGAACTCCCACCAATTTGACTATTGTGATGAGACTGAGGGAATGGTAATTGGTCAAAGTGAAATTATTCCTCTCTTAGGGAACTGGACATAGCTGAGTAAGTTCCCACATTGCCAGGGAGATGTCAGAGTTGGAGCTGGAATGAAACAGATGCCCCAGGGACACGGTTTGTTGTGCAGCACAACTCTTCAGTCCTATTGCAGGAATGGTGTCCATTGCCTTTGTTGTATTTACTGTGTTCAGCTATTTCTCCATGTCATGTGCAGTGAATAAAATTGATTCAAGACTGCCAGATGTAATTCTGTGGGTATTATGATGAGGGTAATGTGGATCATCCTCCTCCAGTAAGTTGTTCAATGGTCCATTGACATTTGTGACTGGATGTGGCAGGACTGCAAGTCTTAGACCTGATCTGTAAGTCTGTGGATAATATCTCCCTCTCTATCAGATGTTATTTCTGCATGTTTGGAATCCAACCAGTCAAGTGTGGTAGCTTCAACGGGTTATCATTACGTTTAGATACACATGTTTCGGATTCTGGCATGTTCACCTCATTCATCACTGAACCTTGATGCTCATGGTAGACTGGTGGATTATCCTGGGGGGAAAATTACTGACTGTGTTGAATACAATTCTGACTCTGCTGCTGCTGATGTCTACACTCAGCATCACATGATAGCCCAGTTTGAGTTGCAATATCTGCAGTTCAATTCTACTGACTGTCCCCTAGTTCACAGCGAAACCTATTCACCCACCAGCCCTGTACTCAGTGACCTAACCTGGTTTCTGATGTAGTAACATTTCAATTTTCATATTCTCGTTCTGCTGTGGATGTTTCCATGGTGTCACACCTCTGATTTATTACATTATTCAAGCCTTTAACATATATTTCTGAATCGTATCCATTCCTGTAATGCCATCCTGCGTTTGATCTGAATGTGTTTTCCTCTGTTTCTCTCCCTGACTATGATTAAGAGCTCTATAGTGTAAGTGATGATAGCCTTATGTAACTTTAGAGCCAATGAATGTGTGCATTTTGTGTTACCATTCACTTCCCAGTGTACAGCGCTTCGTGTTGGACAGGACGTTTCAGCTTCTTTGACACACGTCATTGGATCTTGTTCAAAAACAGAAATTGCTGAAGAAACTAAAGAAGTCTGGCAGCATCCTGTGGAGTGAAAGCACAGTCAATCTTTCGGGTGCAGTCTCCCTTCTACAAAGCTCCCAGTTTCTCCAGCAATGTTTGCATTTTTCTTTGCAGTATCCATAGTTATTTGTTTAAACGAACACATATGTTTGCCTATTAATTTTTGGAGAAACTCAGCACATCCGGCAGCATCTGCAGAGACAGAGAAACATAATTAACATTTAAAGTCCAATGTGACACTTCTTCAGAACTGCAAAGGATTGGTAAAAGGTTTTTTAATCCCTTGTCAGAAGTGCAGGATGGGTGGCATGGAAAGGAGGGTGTGGCAAAAGATAAACGGGCTTTTAGCAATGGTGAACGAGAAGATGATGTAAAATGGGTTTAAATTAAGATGTGAATGGGGGAAAGGGGTTATTTCTCTTGAGTGTAGGCTAAAGAAAACACATACGCACAAGGTCATAGGGAGGCCAGGAGGGAGAATGCTGAGCATGTAAGTGTTATGTAGATCTGGCCAGAGATACATTTTTACTGCAGAGATCATAACCCGCTTCAGACAAAGGATGTCAAATGTTTGACTTCTTCTTGGTATCAGTAAGAGTTTCATGCTGCCTTAGTATTGTAATATGAAGAAAATAAATCACAGTATGAAGTTTGGGCTGAGTCCTGTTTACCTGTCATTTTTAATATTGTTTCAAATTTGCAGTGCTTATCTTTAATAGCTTTTTCTTAAAGTTAGTATCAGATGGAGTGAGGGAGGTTGAGGGGTGACATTATGGAAGTTTAAAAAATCATGAGAGACTTGGATAGGGTGAATAGTCAAGGGCTTTTTAACAGGACAGGGGAGGCCAAACATAGAGGACATAGCTTTAAGGTGAAAAGGGGAAGATTTAAATGGAACAAAGGGGCAATGTTTTTACATAGAGGGTGATGCGAGTATAGAATGAGCTGCCAGAGGAAGAGTGGTAGATGCATGTACAGCTTCAACATTTCAAAGACATTTGGACAAACATATGAATGGCAAACGTTCAGAGGCATTTGGGCCAAATGCAAACAGATGGGACTAATTTAGATTGGAAAACCTGGTTAGCATGGACAAGTTGGGCAAAAGGGTCTGTTTGTGTGCTAAATGAGTGCATGAATCCAGAAAGCGAGGGAAAAGGAAGAAAAGATATGATGCAAACAAACTGTCAAGAAATAGGAAAACAACTTTCACGAGCTTTTTCGTGTGTATAAAATAATTCAGATGAGTATGTGGCCTTTGTTACAAAGGAAAACAGGAAAATATATTTGGGATATTTAGAGGGTGTGACTGGCTAGAGGGAAGACAGAAGCTCACAGTATGACAGATAACGTATTAGAACGGAATGACAATTGACAAACACATAAATATCGACGAGTCAGGACTTATGGATCTTTGTGATAAAATATATCGACTGGAGTAGCACAGATATCTGTCTGAGGGTAAATAATTTATACCAGTATTTTACATTGTTTAATATTTAATATTAAACAATGTAATATTTAATATTTCAATGATAGAAACAAAATGGTGATAGGAGGGAAGTTCTTGAACTGTCTCTAACAAAAGTAAGAAGGACTTTAACAAACAGATAATACAAAGGGTAGGCGGGTCAGCGGTAATTCATGGCTGGCAAGAAGATAAGATAAGTGGTTACAGAGTGGCTGGCAACACTGTGTGAAATATTCCAAACTCTCTCGATTACAGGAGCGTTTCAGCATAACTGGAGAACCTTCAATGTGGGACTGTCTTCCAGAAAGGCGTGAGACAGAAAGTATTCTTGCTGGGAATCTGCTGGGGTCTGTTATTACGAAAGGAATTGCAGGGCATTTAGAAAAGCTTCACAAAAAGTCATCATGGTTTTGTGAGAGGGGATCTACATTTTGCCCTATAAAATCATGCAAAGTTTTTCTGGAGATCACTGAGAATGTAACAAGCAGACGTGATAAAGGGGGACTGGTATGCATGAGGCTTTCCAGAGATTTTCAACAAAGTACCACAAAATAAATGTTCTTACACAAGACAGAAGCTTATAGTATGGCGGATAACATATTAGCATGAATGACAATTGGCAAACATAAATATCGGAGAGACAGGATTAATGGATCTTTATGATAAAATGTATCAACTGGAGTAGCACAGATATCAGTCTGATGGCAAAAGTTATTTGCGAGCTAAACTGATGTCCTGACGGTGGGACGTGAGTGTAATATACATCCGAGTTTGTGGATGACACTGAGAACTTGTTATTTAATGGAGAGGACTCCCAAAAAAGGAGCAGTGCAAAGGGATTGGAGTGTTCCTGTTTATGAAACATAAAGTCAGCGTGCTGATGCAGCAAGTGATTAGGATGGTTCATTAGGTGGCTTCCGGGGATGAAAGGGTTGAATTATTGAGTACATCAAAAATGGTGAGGCGATTATTCATTGTGGTTCAAATGAATGAGGGTGATATTACCGAAATGCACAGATACAGAGGGGGCTTGACAAGGTAGATTTTGAGAATGTGGCTCCACACCTGGGCAGAATCTCGAACACGGGGATGTAGATACAGAATAAAGGATATTGATTTCGAACTGAGATGCAAAGAAATGTCTCCTTTCAGAAGGTTGTGAATGTCTGGAACTCCCTAACTCAAAGAGTTGTGGGGGCTGCATCACTGAATGTATTTATCGACGGGGTGGATTGGTTGTTGAAATATCAGCGAATCGAGGGATACAAGGAGTTAGCAGGAAAGTGGAGTTGAGCCGTGGAATAGGTCAGCCATGTTCTTATTGAATGACAGTGCAGGCTTGAGGGGCCGAATATCCTGCTCCTGTTCCCATTTCTTACGTTCTTATGTTTTGCTTTTGGAAAGTCACTGGTTATTTTCCCAGAAGTCTTGTTGTACAATGTTGCATTCAGGGACAGCAGAGGATTTGTTTGAGTTAAACCCTGGGTGGGATATGGGAGATATATTCACAGTGAATCTGGGTCTGTGACACTACCCACATTGGGAGCAGAAGTTTCAGAGAGGAAAGTTACAGAGCCTGGAAAGAGGGATTTGGGGGTGTGTGGTCTCTTCCTGACCCAGCCTGGATTTTCCAAGTACATTTCCCAAACTACACATAACTTTCAGAGTGGCCTCGATCTGCTCCTGTGTAGCAGGACTGAAGGGCTGAATGGAACATCAAACAGAGTGCTGAGGGATACGAGTGGGCCATTCGGCCCTTTGACACTTTTCCACCAGTAAATGAGGTCATGGCTCATCTCATTGCAGTCCCAGCTGCACTTTTCTCTCCATGCACCATTATCCCTGATTCACCTGTCTATGGACAATCAGACAAAGCCAGCCTCGATATAGTATAAAGATTCAGCCATCCCAGTCTTCTGGGAAAGAGAATTCCCACTGGAATGAATTGCGACTTTGTGAATTTCTCCTCAGTCCAGTACTGACTGAGGTTGGAGGGTGTCACTGTTTCATTTTCTAGTCCCACTCCTCCACTGCTCACAACAAATTTTAAATGTAAGAAATTTATTGATATGGCCATTGATAAAGGTCTCAGACTGGATCAAGTTCATTGATAGGAACAAGTCAGGTACATTTCTTTAGTCTGCCACAAGTAACGAATAAAACTTAACAGAGGAACATGGTTGATCAGTGGTTAGCACAGCTACCTCCCATCACCAAGGAGCTGAGTTCAATTCCAATTTCAGGCAACCCTCCATGTGGAGTTTGAACATTCTCCCATGTCTGTGTGGGTTTCCTCTCAGTGCTCCAGTTTCCCCCCACAGTCCAAAGATGTGTAGCTTAGATTGGACTGGCCATGCTAGATTGCCCATAGTGTGCAGAGGTGTGCAGATTGGGTGGGTTAGTCATGGGAAATGCAGGATTACATGGATAGAGTAGGGGGGCAGGTCTGGGTAGGATGCTGTTCAATGCGTCGGTGTGGACTCAATGGACTGAACGTCCTTCATCCACACTGTAGGATTTATGTGACAATGACAATTTTGGACTATACAAACACCCAATGGGTATCTACCTGATCCACTCTCCTCAAGGTTTTGCATGTTTCAATAAGATCACCTCTCAGTCCAAGGGAGGTGAAAGCCTCCATAATATAAATCCTTCATCCCTGGAATACGTGAAGTGAAACCCCTCTGAACTGCTCCCAATGTAATTATATCTATTCTCAAGTAAGGAGATTTAAAAAAATCTCATATCCCAGATAAGGTTAGCTATTTTTTCTCAGCATTGTAAGTCTTTGTAACTCTCTTCCCCGCAGAGCATTGGAGGCAGACATATTGAATATTTTTGAGGCATACCACTCCCACAGGCAGCGCATTCCATGCCCCCACCATTCTCTGGGTAAAGAACTGTTAGGACGGGCTACCGTCCCCGTGTTCGTTTGAAGGAAGAGAAACACTGGATCTGATTCAAAATATAAGCTGTTTTAATGAGAGAGAGAGCCGTACACAAATACAGTGAGGTTTTCAGCTCACTGGAGAAGGCGCCTTCTGCCTATTGTTCTCTTTGTCTAGCTTTTTAGCCCCTCGCATCCCAGTGCTACATCCTTATTTGGTAAGATATGGTATACTGGTATGGCATTGGTCCCGAGCTGATAACATTCTGTTACCTCAGTTTGAGCTACGTGCATTTTAACACAGTTCCAATGTCCTGTTATCTTTTCACCCTCCCTGGGGCCTCTTCAGGCTATGCCATCAGCTTTTCAGTCTGCTCCTAGTGTAACATAATGGTCTACTGCTGCCTAGTTTAGCTAACAATTTCCAGACTTGCTAATACTACCTTACGTGAGCACTACCTAACAATAAAGTTTCTTAACACAACCTAACTTTAATAATGGATCCCAACACTCCCTCCCTTGGCCTCGAAAGAGGCCACACAAAATACAGCAGTTCGCGCGCAGCAGTCAGGACCCGGACGGTCGGTGAGCGCCCCTCCGTCGCTCCTTTGCAAGACCGACCATTTAGCTAAACCCGGCTTGTCTGACTCTAGGGAGACATAGTTATAGGGGATAGGAGTCCCTAAGCAGCATACAACCTCACAAAGCAATCCGCGTCGCAAAAAATCCCTACTCTAGGCGCCTCTCCAGTTCGCATACAATCGTTAAGGCACGAGAAGCAGTGAAATAATACATAACAGACATAAGCACTCAAAAGTCGTAAACATCTACAAAAAGCCATCCCAAAACCAACAAAACGATTACTGAGTATGATAACAAAAGCGAAGAGAACCAGAGGAAAACACAAAGTGGATGAGTTAGGACGCCTGCAGAATGAAGGTCTGCTGTCCAAAGAACACCCAATTGTACAACCTCCCAGTAAAATTGGTCGTATTATACCATGACATCTTAAAATAAATTTTCAAACTACTGACATAGTGTCAAATCTTTTTTGTAATAGGATTCAATGAGCTCTCCTTCCTTCCCAAAGGTTTGTTGTTAAGTCGGTTCTGGAAGATGCCACAAAACTGGCATTTTCCTTTGTCAAAAATACAGTGAATACAATGTCAAACTGCTGGGTCCACGATTTTCCTTATATCAAGCTGCTTTGGAAGCCAGAAACTTGACCAGATTCCCGACACGGATACAAAAGCCAGGCATCTGTTAAAACCACATGACCACAGGCCATTATTCTGAAGGTCAATGCACGACTGTGCCTGTCTTAGGTTGTCCCTCGCTCGAGGAATCTTACCCATCATTGGCTAACCAGTCACCTTCACTTGACCAATAAAAACCCACATCCATTTTACAGCTGTCAAGTACGGACACGGGCAGTGGTAACTGGCTTATCATTGTGAACAGTGGCCGTCGAGACCAATCGAAGCCATTTAGGAATACCAGATGATGGCTAGGAATCTCTTGAGTGAACAATAGTCTCTTGAGTCTCGAGGCATATAGCACTTCACAATCTCTAACTGCAGCATAAAAGCACAAATTTACCTGTTGTCAATTTGAACGGGAAAGAAAAAAAAATACACAACGAGGGGGTCTCTGCACCTCAGCCCTCACATTCTGAGGCCCGAAATGGGAAGGATTAGAAATGAGAGATACAGTTATAAAGTAAAATCATAAGTTGTCCCGCGCTTCTCTCTCAGGCATATCTCCTCCATTCCCTCTGATACCGATCCCGTAATCTTTCCTTGGGTGCCCCCATCACAGGCTCCTCCAGCACCGCTGCCTGGTATGCGGGTGGGGGGTTATCCTTTCCCTTCAGGGCATGGTCAATCGTTCGTGTCACAAGCATCCTGATACATGGTATACAACAACAACCACAGGTAATAAAGATAGCAACAGAGATGCATAAACCAAGGGACAGCTGTCCCAGCACAGTTCCCTATCTACTGAATGTACTATTCAGCCAATCTATGACTGGGTTGTTAACCCTGACTGCTCAGAAATGATGCCAGTTGTTGTTCCCCTCCCCGTCGTTATCAAAATCATAAGCGGAATGGCTCTTTCTTCCCTTTATAGATCAGGACACTCCCGCCTAAAATGCCCTATCTTTCCACAATAATGGCATCCTGCCTGTGGAGACCTTCATCTCTGCCCCTGTCGCTCAAACCCTCTATCAAATGCTCCTCCTTGTCTCTCCCTATCCCCTTTCCTCCCTGCCCTACATGCTGTCACCCGCTGCTCCGGTTGCTCACTTTTGGCTGCATTCTTCTCCTAATTACCTCATCAACCGCAGCTACCATCATTTACGCGTACTGCTCCAGTCACTTGTCCTTTCTCTCTTTAAAAACACTTTCTGTGCCCCTCCTAACAATTCATTTAATGGATTTATCCCACTTCACCCTTCTATCTTCCGTATCTTTCCCTATCCAGTATCCCCATATAAGTCTCCTTTCTCCCGCAGTAAATAGTATATTCAAAATAGACATCAACTCAGCCCACAAATACAGACTGGGCCTCAAAAATAAATTAATTTGTTCTGACAATCCTATCGGATTCTCAACCAGGACCGTCATTTCCCTCTAAATGTTCCGACCTCCCCACTGGTGAGGGGGTCACACACAAACCCAATCTCCTTGTCCCCTATCAACACTTCCCGAAGGGGACAAGTCGTTATGTTCTTCCCTGTTTCTTTCTTTTAAGAAATTTTCCAATGTTCCTATCTTCCCATATGCTCAAACACCAATTTATCAATTCATGCTTGACTAACTTTAAGGCCTGTTCCTAACTTGTAGACATATTTATATATTTACGTCCATTTATTCAGTGTTTAATATTTAAAATGTAAAATGCATACAGTTCCCAATTTTGAAATCCACTGTAATCGTCCAGATTTAGTACCCTAATTTAGATCCAAAATTAGTTTTCTTATGTACTCCTGACCAATCATTTTTCAATTACAATACTTTAGGTCGTAAAAATAATCAGAGCTGTCTTACAACAATTTGTCAATTCAAGTTAAAAACTTCTAATGCATGCACAATGGTTGAATCCAAGGTCACAGATAATAACCATGGAAACTTTCGTTTTTTACAACTACCCACTGTCGAACGAAACTTCGAATGTCCTTCATATATTGCTTTTATGTAAAAATAAAAGAGGTTAGTAAGAAAAGTAGTTAGGGAGTCATGACTCATAAAAGAACAGAAGTTATTAGCCTTAAAAAATCATGTTAAGCTCACATAAAAAGAAATCACTTTAAACAGCAGTCCTGGAACTCAGGCTCTAGAAACAAAACCAAGAAAATAATCACCAAACAAACAGATGCATCTGAATCAGTTCACGAAGGGTTAAAGTCTTTGCAGGCTGTACTCCCGAAATGTTTACTTCAAACGTGCTGCCCTACTCTCTCTATCTATCTCTCTCACAGACACGGTCTGCTAGTGCTCAGCAGCATTCGCATTCTCTCTCTCCTTGGGATATGACACACAATTTCTTAATTCCACAGACCCACTCAGATTATTATATCAGTTATATCAATATCAGTTACCAACTAATCTTTCCCATCTCCACTCAATCTCAATAAAATCTCCAACCTGAAAAAAAAATCATGTTAAGCATTCATAAAAAATCACATTCCAAGAAAAGTCCAGGCACTCAAGTTCTAGGTGATAACTCTCAAACATTCATTCACTGACAAGCAGATGAATTTAAGCCAGAACACAAAGTGTTAAAATGTCTGCTGGTCGAGTAGCCCGTTGTTAGTGTCTCGCACTGTCTCTCTCTCTCTCTAGGGCAACAATGCAAACTTCTCCCACAGACTTCCACACACAAACTCTTCTTCTCTCACAAACTTTTACAAACACAGAAATACTTATACACACATACAGATGTTTACACACCCAGAGACTCTATCTTTCTCATAAACAAAGTCCCTCTCACACCCACATACACACACACACAGTCGCTCTGTCCGTAACTCTGTGTCTGTCTCTGTCCCCGGTCCTCTGTCTTTGTCTCTCTCTCCACCACGGCACTCCTGGGTGTCGGGCGCACGAATGCACCACCTCGACTCCTGACAAAGCCTGTCCCGATCAGCGCTGTCCTCTGGTCAAGGGAAGTATATACTTTACTCCCCAGTCATTAGTGCAGGAGGGAAGCCTACGCTTAACACGAGATTGTCTTGCGCGGGGGGGAAGCCTACGCTTTACCCGAGACCGTCTTGCGTGGAGAAAAGCCTACGCTTTACCCGAGACCGTCTTGCGCGGAGGGAAGCTTAAGCTTTACCCGAGATCGTCTAGCACGGGAGATTATACATTTTACCCCTAACAATACTTTCAGCGCCCACCTAGAGCACTTTTTCTCTTCAACACACTACCCACCTCTAGGACTTTCAGTGCCCACCTAGAGGACTTTTTCTCTTCAAAACAATAATACTCACCACCCCTAGGACTTTCAGAAACCGCACGGCCGGGTTGACCCTTCACCTAGGGGACTTTTCTTCATAAATAAATGGTCCGACTCTCTCTCGGGCTGCCAAGCCCACAATTTCGGTTGGCAAAGAGTTGTGAGACGCCGAGCAAATAAGAATTTAGCGTATTCAAATCCCTACTGGAGATCTTTTTTGAAAAAGGCGCCTCCGAGCCTGATTAGAAGTGGCCGGCCGTTCGGCGACCTCTCAATCCCTGCCAACAGGCGTGTCTCCACTCCCTCCACACGTTCGGGGTCACCAATCTGTTAGGACGGGCTACCGTCCCCGTGTTCGTTTGAAGGAGAGAAACACTCAATCTGATTCAAAATATAAGCTGTTTTAATGAGAGAGAGAGCCGTACACAAATACAGTGAGGTTTTCAGCTCACTGGAGAAGGCGCCTTCTGCCTATTGTTCTCTTTGTCTAGCTTTTTAGCCCCTCGCATCCCAGTGCTACATCCTTATTTGGTAAGATATGGTATACTGGTATGGCATTGGTCCCGAGCTGATAACATTCTGTTACCTCAGTTTGAGCTACGTGCATTTTAACACAGTTCCAATGTCCTGTTATCTTTTCACCCTCCCTGGGGCCTCTTCAGGCTATGCCATCAGCTTTTCAGTCTGCTCCTAGTGTAACATAATGGTCTACTGCTGCCTAGTTTAGCTAACAATTTCCAGACTTGCTAATACTACCTTACGTGAGCACTACCTAACAATAAAGTTTCTTAACACAACCTAACTTTAATAATGGATCCCAACAAGAACCTACCCCTGACATCACCCCATGCCTTCCTATATATATATATTCTCACTATCTGGAATAGATACTTATCCCCGAACACCAGAGATGAAGAAATAGCATACATTCTGGATCAAAAACACCAATCACTCTTTCCCACCTGTAACGTGTGACTGCCCTCTTCTTAAACCCATGAAATGATTGAAGGCAGCGAACTGCTTTCCGGCTTTTCTTCCCCAGTACTATCACCCACTGGATGGAGGAGTGGCAGATGGAGTTTAATTTAGATAAATACAAGGTATCTCAGTTTGTTTAAACAAACAGGGAAAGGACACCTACAATTAAATGTCAGGCCATTGGTAGTGTTGTAGAACAGAGAGATCTAGGGGTTCTGGTATATTTCTTTGAAGTTTGCATCATTTGTAGGCAGGGTGGTTATGAAAGCGTTTGACTTGCTGGTCTTCATAGCTCAGACCTTTGAGTACAGGAGCTGGAACATGATCTTCAGGTTGTACTGGACATTTGTGAGGTCTCTCTTGAAGGACTGTGTGCAGTTCAGGTCATCCAGTCACATTGAGGATACTATTGAACTGGAGACGATTCAGAAAAGATTTACCGGTTGTTGCTGGGAATGGAGTGTTTAAGTTATGAGGACAGACTCGATGGACAGGGTCCTTTTCCACTGCAGCGTAGGAGGTTGAGGCCTTATAAACAATGAAGGGCTTATGCTCGAAACGTCGAATTCTCTATTCCTGAGATGCTGCCTGGCCTGCTGTGCTTTGACCAGCAACACATTTTCAGCCTTATAAACATTATAAAGGTTTATAAAACAATGAAGGTTAGAGATAATGTGTCCTTTCCTTAGGGTGATGGATTTCAAGACTGGGGGTAACTTTAAGATGAGAGGAGCAAGTTTTACTGAAGGCATAGTGGCATAGAGCATGGAAACAGACTCTTCTATCCAACTCGTCCCTACTGATCAGATGTCCTACATTAATGTAGTTCCATTTGCCAGCATTTGGCCCATATACCCGTAAACACTACCTATTCATGTACCCATCAACATGCCTTTTAAATGTTGTAATTGTCTCTGCCTCCCCAACTTCCTCTGGCAGCTTGTTACTTATAAAGCACCCTCTCTTTGAAAATGTTACCCCTTAGATCCCGTATAAGTCTTTCCCCTCTGACCTTCAACCTATGTCCTCTAGCTTTGGAGAGTGCTACACTGGGGAAAAGACCTTGGCTATTGACAATATCCATTCCACTTATGACTTTATAAACATCTAAGATCTCCCCTCAACCGCTGATGCTCCAGGATAAAAAAACCCCGGAATATTCAGCCTCTCCCTAAATCTAAAAGCATCCAACCCTGGCAATATCTTTGTATATCTTTTCTGAATTATTTCAGGTTTCACACATGCGAGACCTTAATTGCACAAAGTATTCAATAGTGGCCTAACCAATATCTTCTACAGCTGCAGTATGACCTTCCAACTCTTACATTCAATGCTCTGACCAACAACGACAATCATATCAAATACTTTCTTCACTATCCTATATACCTGTGACTTCACTTTCAAAGTACAATGAACTTGTACTCCAAGGTCTTGTTGTTTAGCAACACTCCCGAGGGACTTAACATTAAATATATAAGCCAAGCCTTGACATTCCTTTCCAAAATGGAGCGTTCACGTTTATCTCAATTAAATTCCATCTGCCACTGCTCAGCCCATTGGTCCATCTGATCAAGTTCCCGTTATACTCTGCGGTAATCGTTTTCTCTTTCCACTGCACCTTCAATTTCGGTGTCAAATATGAACTTGCTAACCATATCTCTTGTGTTCATATCCAAATCATTTATGTAAATGATGAACACAGTGAACCCAGCATCAAACTTTGTGGCACACCACTAGTCATGGTTCTTTAGTCTGAAAAACAACCCTCCACCATCATCCTCTGTCTTCTATCTTTGAGCTAGTTCTATATCCAAATGGCTAGTTCTCCTTGTGTTCCATAAAATCTCACCTTGCTAACCAGTCTCCGATGGGGAACCTTGTCGAATGCCTTACTGAAGTCAAGGGCGGCACGGTGGCACAGTGGTTAGCACTGCTGCCTCTCAGCGCCAGGGACCTGGGTTCAATTCCCGCCTCGGGCGACTGACTGTGTGGAGTTTGCACGTTCTCCCCGTGTCTGCGTGGGTTTCCTCCGGGTGCTTCGGTTTCCTCCCACAGTCCAAAGATGTGCGGGTCAGGTCAATGGGCCATGCTAAATTGCCCCTAGTGTTAGGTAAGGGGTATATGTAGGGGTATGGGTGGCTTGCGCTTCGGCGGGTCGGTGTGGACTTGTTGGGCCGAAGGGCCTGTTTCCACACTGTAAGTAATCTAATCTAATCAATATAGATCATATCGAGTGCTCTGCTCTCATTAATCCTTTTTGTTACTTCTTCAAGAAAAGAATAATCAAGTTCGTGAGACATGATCACCCATGCACAAAGCCATGTTGACATTCTCTTATCAGTCCTTGCCTTTCCAAATACATGTCAATCCTGTTGTTACGATTCTCTCCAACAACTTGCCCACCACCAATGTTAGGCTCACTGGTCTATTGTTCCCTGGCTTTTCCTTGCCAGTTTGTTTAAGAATGACACCAGGTTAGTCATTCATATAGTCTGGCACCTTACCTGTGGTTACTGATGTTAAGAACACTTCATCAAGATTTCCAGCAATCATTTCTTGAGATTCCCACAGAGTTCTCATGTATACCTGTTCAATACCCATGAAATGCAATGTGATTACACATCATTTGGTTCATGTATGGCATGAATGTCCTGAGAAGTGATAGATGTGGGTAAAGTTACAACATTTAAAAGTCATTTTATTAAGTACAAGAATAAGAAAAGTTTTGGAAAACTATGTCCAAGCGCAGGAATGTGGGACTAGTTTAGTTTGAGATTATCGTTAGCATTGTGTATATAGGCCAATAGGTCTGTTTCCAAACCCCCTATATAATGCTATGATTCCATGTGTGTTTGTATGTCCAAGTATGTATCTGCATATTTCTGTCCACGCTTGTCAATTTATGCATGTCTATATGTGTATCTGTGTGCAACTATCTCTCTGTGTGTCCTGCATTAGTGTTTATATGTATACTTGTATCTCTATCTCTGTATCTGTGTGCAATGGGAACTGTTATGTTTTGAGATGAATCATTGAATGGGGTTCAAAGCCTCCCTACCTCCCTTTCCCTCTCCCTCTGTCTCTCCTTCTTTTGCTGAAAATGATACAATGCCTTGCTTTGCTGGTGTGTTTTAGGACTTTTCAATCCTTTCTTACATATAAGGGTAAGTCACTAAACATTGCATTTTACAGGATGTGTGTGTGTGCGTGTGTGTCAATGTGTGTATGCCTCTGTGTGTGTGCCTATGTATTTGTATGTCTGTGTGTGCAGCTGTGCGTATGTATGTGTGTCTGTGTGTGTGCATGCCTTTGTGTGTCTCTGTGCGCCTGTGTGTGCTAGTGTGTGTCTTTGCTCTGTGTGTGTGCGTGCCTGTGTGTCTGTGAACATCTGTGTGTGTGCATGCATGTACATGTGTGTGGGGAATGTGGGTGTCTGCGTATGGGGGTTTGTGGGCATCTGTCTGTTTGTGTGTGTGTGAGGCTGTATGTGTGTATGTGTGTATGCATGCCTGTGTTTATGTTTGTATGTGTGTGTTTTGTGTATGGTGTACGTCAATACGTGTGTGCCTCTGTCTGTATGCCTGTATGCGTGTGTGTGTATGTTTGTGTGTATTTTTTTTAGCGTGCGTCTGCGTCTGAGTTAGTGTGTGTGTCTGTTTGAGTGTGTATATCTGTTTGTGTGTGTCTGTGTTAGCGTACATGTGCATATGTGGGGAATGTGGGTGCCTGTGTGTGTTAGTGTATGTGACAATTTGAGTATGTCTGTTTGTGTGTGTCTGTGTGTGCCTGTGTGTCAGCGTATGTGTGCGTGTGTGAGAGTGTGGGTGTCTGTGTATATGTGTGGGGACTGTGAATGTCTTCGTGGGGGGGGAAGTGTGGCTGTCTGTGCGTTTGTGCATGTGTGTCGGTATGTGTGCGTGTCTCTCTGTCCATCTGTGTGTGTTTCTGTGTCTGTGTGTAAGCATGCATGTGTCTGTGTTGAAGGTTTGATCTGGAATAAGGTGGAGGGCGGAGGGTAAATGAGGAAACTGGTGAAATCTGTGGCTGTATGTGTTGTGTGTATGAGTGCGTGCGTGTGCGCGCGGGCATGTGTGTCGGTCAGCGTGTGTACGTCTCTATGTCTGTTTGTGAACCTGTGTGTCTCTCTGCATCTGGGTGTGCAGCTGTGCGTATGTATGTGTGTCTGTGTGTGTGCATGCCTTTGTGTGTCTCTGTGCGCCTGTGTGTGCTAGTGTGTGTCTTTGCTCTGTGTGTGCGTGCATGTGTGTCTGTGAACATCTGTGTGTGTGCATGCATGTACATGTGTGTGGGGAATGTGGGTGTCTGCGTATGGGGGTTTGTGGGCATCTGTCTGTTTGTGTGTGTGAGAGGCTGTATGTGTGTATGTGTGTATGCATGCCTGTGTTTATCTTTGTATGTGTGTGTTTTGTGTATGGCGTGTGTGTGGGTGTGAGTGGGTGTATCTTTCTAGGTGTGTGGTGGCTGTGAGTATGTGTGTCTGTGTGCAGCTGTATGTGTGTCTGTGTGCAGCTGTATGTGTGTCTGCATGTATGTCTGTTCCTGTGAGCATGTTTGTGTGGGTGTGCGTGTCTGTTTGTGTGTGTCTGTGTACGCGTCTGACTCTGTATGTGTGTGTCTGCATCAGCGTGTGTCTCTTTCCGTGAGTGTGTGTGTGTCAGTATGTATTTGCGTGTCTGTGTGCGCGTCTGTCTGTGTATGTGTCTGCGTGTGTGTATGTATCTGTGTTTGTGTATGTGCCTGTGTGTGTGCGTGCATCTGTATGTGTGTATGTCTGTGTGTTGATGGTGCTGTGAGCTGCTACCCTCCTTCTGTCCCTCCCATACTGAATCCCTGATGATTTTCACCCTCCACTCCCACATGTACAGTGGTGTGGGGAGGCCAGCTGGGACTGACAGCAACAGAAAGCTCAGCAGGTCTGGCAGCATCTGTGAACAGAAATGAAAGGACCCTTCCTCAGAGCTCGTGGCAGGGGGATATTACATCACTTTAAGCACCATGGAGAATACCAGACTCGCTGCACACTGATACACACAGATAGGCACACACTCATACAGAGACATAGAGACATTCAGTAATACCCAGAAACTGATACAGATATGGAGTGTCTGTCAGCATTTCTCTTGCTCCCCAGTAACCTTAGCAATATTTCACTTACTCTGTCTGGTGTGTGTCACATTTTAAGATTGTCCTTAGGGAGTGTGTTGGTATTGCACTTGCACACAATAGTGAGTAAGTCACTATTTCTGTGTAGAGTGTGACTATAGGACAATTTCAATGTTTGCAGATACCAAACCTGGACGAATTATAAAGTGTGTAGATCACAGTGTGGAACTCCAGCAGGACAGTGACACGTTGGTGTAGTTTTCTGGTTTATGGCAGATCAGGATCAATGCAGAGCAGTGTGAGGTGATGCGCTTTGGTAGGAATAACTCTGAAGTCAATGTAAAACACTTTGTACCATTATAAAGCGTGTGTAGGAGCAGAGGGTGCTGGGTGTATATGAGCACAGATTGTTGAAGATGTTAGACACGTGGGGAGAGCAGTAAATATCGCATGTTAGTTTCAGTATCTGAGCTGTTTACAGGAGGAGGTGTAGGAGGGACTCTCCGTGCTCCCTTCCTGGGAGGTGGTGGTGACGATGTGTTGTGAGCCCACCCTCCTGCCCACCAAGACCGTAGGGATTCCATTTGTACCAGCTCGACACAAAAGGGAGATGGTATCAAAGCCACGGCTTCTAAGTTGTGCCGAGGGAAATGGAATTGTCAGTAGGTTTAAAGTGAGAATTGACTTTCACTGAACACTGCTCCTTACTCGGTTGGTGGGAGGTGGATGTTTCAGAATCTCCACGCATGGTGTCCTGCTCCTCTCTGGCACTTGCTAATGTTCTCTCCACATGGCGTGTGGGGGTCAGGGAAGGGATCTGTGGCCCGTTCTGTCCTTCTTCAGGCTGTTTCGTCTGTAATGGGAGAAAGGGATGAGGGAGGGAGGGAGGGTGGGAGAGGGTGGCCCTGCTGTTAGTGCTGGTGTAGGTGGGGAACGGGAACATGGTGAGGTGTCCGGAGGGAGTCAGTCCACAGTGTTGTATCCATGCAGTGTTATTAGTGTGGAGGGTAAAGTGGAGCGAGAGAGAGAGACAGAGAGAGAGGAGAGAGGGACTGCATGCAGTAGTGAGAATGGTGGAGCATGACCCTTGTTTGGAGTTAGGTGCTATAACAGATATGCAGTGAGTGTGAGGGAACATTTGGTGATCATTATCCTGACAGAGGTGGAGATGATTATTGATTTTTGTCCTGTATTGCTGAGCATTTCTTCAGAGCACAGATCACTGAGCTGGGTGGGGAGCTCAGATCATGCTCGGTGGGTCTGGTGGTGTGGCCCTCAATGGGAAGAGAATGCTCCTCCTCTATTCACCATTCACTAGCCCATTCGCCAAGATCTCTGTGTCTCTGTTGACAAACCATGGTTGAATTGCCCCTTATCTGTCATGCTCAGAGTAAACTGTGCAGTGCAGTGCAGCTCCAAACTGAGAAAGCTCAACCATGTGCCATTGGCCTTTTGAAGATGCACCAGTCTCAGGGATCATGGAATATGTAGGGTCGTGCGGACGATGATGAGTACCTCCAACCATGAAGGGAAATCGCGCTAGCATTGAATGAGAGGGGCATCATGGAGTGGGATAGGTAGTTAATGAAGTGAGTTCGATAAGATAGCACCAGCAAACTAGTTCGGTCTCATACAGACTATTCTTCTGTCATACGCAGTGAAAATGTCCTTGAGACAAAGTATTGTTCGATTCAACCCAATGAGTCGAAGACTTTGCTGACTGTACTTGTAATTACAAAGCTGCAGAACAAATGCTCATCCAATACTCTCCATCATCTGACCTCACACCAATATGCTGTTCACCATCATTCCTGGAAACATTGGCTCATGTTACAGGATACTGTCAAAATGTCTTCATTTCAGCATTCTGGAACCTGGGAACACATCCTTCCATGACATTGTCTCTCAGTCTCCCCATCTCTGTCTATTGCCCAAACCCCACCTATTTGTTGATACTTAAACTGATTCCGCCGTCATCTCTGTCTGGCAGTAATGTTCACACCCACAGCACCGCTGTATCATGACACAATGGAGATATGGGGAAATGGATGGGAGCTGCACATTCTGTCACTTCCAGCATGGGCTGCAAGTTTCCCCACGCTGCTCAGTGATCTAACACAGTGTCCTGAGAAATGTACTGGGATGGTTTACACATTTCCACACCCGGGTCATATACCTCATCTGGGTTTATAGATCAATGCACTGCTGTGGTCTGCATACCTTTCCACTCTGGGTAGATTGTGGGTTGTATTGTACAGTACACCAGTCTGGTCTGCATAGTGCTCCCTGCTGAACGCATGTCTCATCTGGGTTTATAGATCAATGCATTGCTGTGGTTTGCACAGCATTCCACTCTGGATTGATTGCAGCATGGTGTTCAGCAGTGCACTAGCCTGGTCTGCACAGTACTCCATACTGAACAAATATCTCCTCTGGGTTTATGTTGTCTGGTCTAGTTCTGTGAGAGGAATTGAGAATGTGTTATTACTGATCCTTTCAATTGATATGGCAATGCCTTTATTTTTGTTCTCAATCATGTGATTGGACCCGGCGAGTCCCATTCTTCAGCCTACCTCCATAGTTCAGCAACGTGATGGCCCCAGAGTAATTGCCCAGTTTCAATGTGAAGAACTGTTCTGTCTATTTCTCTGGCCTTTGGCCTTGCTCACCCTGGAGCATCGGGATTCATCACGATAAACCTCAGTAAGGTCACTCACCAGAACCAACATTGCCCCAGCCCATTCATACTCTCCGTGTAGCTCAACATCACTCGCCACCACCACCCTACTCAACACTGTCAGTATACTTGGAAATCTTTTCTGAAAGCTTTCAAGATTAACAACATCTTTCCTAAAGCAGTGAGAACAGAATTAAAGTCAGTATTACAGAAATGGCTGAACCTAGCGTGTTGGCAAAAGTGAGTATAGCAGATGCGGAGATTTAGAGTCAAGAGTGTGGTGCTGGCAAAGCACAGTACGTCAGGCAGCATCTGAGGAGCTGGAGAACCGATGTTGCGGGCAAAAGTCGAATTTTCCTGCTCCTCAGATGCTGCCTGACCTGATGTGCTTGATGGAGTTGTTGTTACAGGGGGCAGAGTGGGAGGAGGTGTAGTCTAGTAAAATGCCATCCCATACTCCTAATTCCTTCGTCTCCGCCGCATCTGCTCCCAGGAGGACCAGTTCCAATATCGTACAACCCAAATGGCCTCCTTCTTCAAAGACCGCAATTTCCCCCCAGACATGATCGACGATGCCCTCCACTGCATCTCCTCCACTTCCCGCTCCTCCGCCCTTGAGCCCCGCCCCTCCAATCGCCACCAGGACACAACCCCACTGGTCCTCACCTACCACCCCACCAACCTCCACATACATCGTATCATCCGTCGTCATTTCCGCCACCAGGGATATATTTCCCTCCACTCCCCTATCAGCGTTCCAAAAAGTCCACTCCCTCCGTGACTCCCTTGTCAGGTCCACATCCCCCACCAACCCAACCTCCACTCCCGGCACCTTCCCCTGCAACCGCAAGAAATGCAAAACCTGCGCCCACACCTCCCCCCTTACTTCCCTCCAAGGCCCCTAGGGATCCTTCCATATCCACCACAAATTCACCTGCACCTCCACACACATCAGTTACTGCATCCGCTGCACCCGATGTGGCCTCCTCTATATTGGGGAGATAGGCCGCCTACTTGCGGAACATTTCAGGGAACACCTCTGGGACACCCGGACCAACCAACCCAACCACCGTGTGGCTCAACACTTCAACTCCCCCTTCCACTCCGCCAAGGACATGCAGGTCGTTGGACTCCTCCATTGCCAGACCATAGCAACACGACGGCTGGAGGAAGAGCGCCTCATCTTACACCTAGTAATCCTCCAACCAAAAGGGATGAACTCAGATTTCTCCGGTTTCCTCATTTCCCCTCCCCCCACCTTGTCTCAGTCAAATCCCTTGAACTCAGCACCGCCCTCCTAACCTGCAATCTTCTTCCTGACCTCTCCGCCCCCACCCCCACTCCGGCCTATCACCCTCACCTTGACCTCCTTCCACCTATCACATTTCCAACGCCCCTCCCCCAAGTCCCTCCTCCCTACCTTTTTTCTTAGCCTGCCAGACACACTTTCCTCATTCCTGGAGAAAGCCTCATGCCCGAAATATCGATTCTCCTGCTCTTTGGATGCTGCCTGACCTGCTGCGCTTTTCCACCAACACATTTTTAGCTCTGTTGTGCTTTATGAGCACCACACTCAGAACCCAGTTTCTATCCCAGATGGCCTTCTTCTTCAAAGGCTGCAATTGCCCCTCCGACATGGTTGACAATGCCATCCAGAGCATTGCATCCACTTCCCACATCTCCACCTTCGAATCCCACCCCTCAGGGAAAGAACACCCTGTTCGTCACCTAACATCCCACCAAACCTCCACATACAACACACTATCCTGCCCCATTTGATCCACCTACAAACACACTCCACTACCAGGGATATATTTCCCTCCCTACTAGATCTGCAATCCATACAGAGCATTCCCGGTGTCAGGTCCACATCACCCACCAACCCCCCTCCACTCCTGGCCCCTTCCCCTGCAACCACAAGAATTGATAAACCTGACCCTCACCTCCCCCTCACCTCCGTCCCAGACCCTGAAGGATTCTTCCACCTCATTTGCAGTTTTATCTGCACTTCCACACACATCGCCTCCAGTATCCATTGCTCCTGATGTCTCCTCGACATTGGGGAGACTGGATGCCAATGTGCCGTACACTTCAGAGAACATCTCTGGGACACCCGCACCAACCAACCCCACCAACCCATGGCTGCACACTTTAACTCCCCCTCCCACTCTGCCATAGACATGCAGGTCCTGGACCTCCTCCACTGCCAAACTTTAACCACCCAACGTCTGGAGGAAGAAAGACTAATCTTCTGCCTTGCGACCCTGTAACCAAATGGGATCAATGTGGATTTCACCAGTTTTCTAATTTCCCCTAACCCCACCTTATCCCAGATCCAACCAAATCTGCACCGCCCCCATGACCTGTCCTACTTTTCCATCTTCCTTCCCATCTATCTGTTCCACCCTCCTCTCTGACATATCACCTCCAATCCCAATTTTATCTACCTATCACATTATCAGCTACCTTCCCCAACCCCATCCCTTTCCCATTTATCTTTCAGTCCCCTTGGGCCACAAGCCTCAGTCCTGATGAAGGGTTTACACAAGAAATTTCGATGCTCCTCTGATACTGTCTGACCTGCTGTACTTTTCCAGCACCACATTCTCGACTCTGATCTCCAGCATCTGCAATCTTCACTTTCTTCCTTGAGTTAATGTATTCAGAAATTTCCCCACCAGACATTTTATCCTGTCTCCTTTATAAACAGAACAGGGCATAAACAGCCCTGCAGTGCTCTGGCAACACTCCCACATACAAGGACGAAGTAAAAAAAAGAAAGATTTAAAGTCCGTCCGTCAGTAACCCTCATCTATCCCATCGAGACTGAGTAAATATTGCCTTTTATTATGACGTGAAATGTTATGTAAGGAAGGGGTTAACCGAGCCTGTTTTTCAGTGACTGTGACTAATGTCAGTCTCCATTGATTCTAATTATCCCAGTGAAGAGTTCCCATCCTTTAAGGATAATTGGGCACCGTTCAATGTATTATCTCCAAGTGTGAGCAGGAACATCATCGACAGCATGAATTGAGACCAAGAGCCCTAGATGGAGAAGGGGAGGAGAGATCATAATCCGAGAACATTAGACTAGAATGTTTCAACAATAGATCAGAATCTGAGAACAATAGACCAGAATGTCCCAACAAAGGACAGGGGTTTATCCGATTATGTTTGGTCTCTTTCTACATATTATGATTGGTTGTCATTATCATCACAGACCTATTATGTCTTTCGGATTATTCAATATTCTTATTATCCTCTCCTGTCTATTGTTGGTGTTCCTGGTAAGTCTCACCATCCAGATATGTTTTTTTTCTATAAACCAGTTATGACTGCGTTACTGTTCTCTCATGTAGTCTTCATTTCTTGCCACTATTATTGTTCATGTTGAGACTCATAACCCAAATATTCACTCTGCAGACCACTATTAACTGCATCAGGGAACGTGTTCAATTACTGGCTCCCTCCTTGATTCTGGCAATGTTACTCACGGGTCTCTGTGTTGACCTACTCACTTTCAGATGTGAACCATTCTCTCCCTGTCCTTGCTATTTAAATATTGGGAGTGTGGAGGTCATTGCCCTCTATTATGTTTACAAACGCCATTTCCTTCATGGGACTCCATCCCATGCCTGCCCAATATCTTTTTGTTTATTCATTTGAGGGACTTGGGCCTCGCTGGCTGGCCCGCATTAATAGCCCATTCCTAGTTGCCCTTGAGAAGGTGATGGTGAGCTGACCTCTTGAATCGCTGCAGTCCACTTGCTGTGGGTTGACCCACAATGACATTAGGGAGGGCATTCCAGGATCCTGACCGAACGACTGTGAAGGAACACCGGTATACTTCCAAGTCATGGTGGAGAGCTGTTTGTAGGGGAACTTGCAGGTGGTGTTTGACACAGACAAACCACAAGTTCGGTGATCCCTTTGGCCATGAGCCGATTCCTGACACCATGCCCTGACCATGATTAACTTTAACTACTCACTGCTCCAGAATGTACTTCACTGCCTTAACTCATCTACTGTTTGAACCTTGAGCTGTGAAATACAGACTTAATGATAACAACAATCTGCTGCTGTCACTCTCGGGTTGAAACCTTCGAACTCATACCAAAATCCCATCAATCTGATATTCCTATGCAGGCTGATCTATACTTATACTGGTCCAATGGAGATAGAAATCTTCCCCTGCTGTGTGTATTAGATGTGTGTGTCATTCCAAGTGAAAGTAAAGTTTTGCAATACTTCCCATGCTGGGTAGATAAATCGGTTTACTGAGCAACACACGAGCATGGCCTGCACAGTTCTCCATGTTACTCTGTCATCTTCTTCCAGTAAAAAATGAGGTCTGCAGATGCTGGAGATCACAGCTGCAAATGTGTTGCTGGTCAAAGCACAGCAGGCCAGGCAGCATTCCAGCTTATGTTGTTTGAAATGTTCTGTGAAGCCGATTTAGAATTTGATAAAAAAAAATTTCAGCTGATTTGAAAATTCCTTTATTCAATGTTCTCATTCTTGTAATTTTGCTCTCTAAGGACACAATGCACCAGCTAGTCCCACTACCCACTCTTTTTCTCGTTATTTCCGCAACATGTTCTCAGAAAATTAACTATCTGTTTCAGTCTTTAATGTGAATATTTCTGCCTCTCTGTATCTTTCCCTGATGTTGGTGTTTGGCTCCATAATGTATTGAATGCTGACACTCTCTCTATGTAATGGTGTGTGTTTGGCTGTTGTTCACTTCACGTTTGGTATGTTGCCTCCCAGGTGCAAGGGTACGTGATGTCGCTGATCGTGTTTTCCGGGTCCTTAAGGGGGAGGGGGAGCAGCCCCAGATCGTGGTCCACGTTGGCACCAACGATATAGGTAGGAAGAAGGGTGAGGATGTCAGACAGGCTTTCAGGGAGCTAGGTTGGAAGCTCCGAGTTAGAACAAACAGAGTTGTAGTCTCTGGTTTGTTACCCGTGCCACGTGATAGAGAGTCGAGGAATAGGGAGAGAGAGCAGTTAAATGCGTGGCTACAGGGATGGTGCAGGAGGGAGGGATTCCGGTTTCTGGACAACTGGGGTCCTTTCTGGGGAAGGTGGGACCTCTATAAAAAGGATGGGCTACACCTGAACCTGAGGGGCACCAGTATCCTTGGGGGGAGGTTTGCTAGTGCTCTTTGGGAGGGTTTAAACTAACTCCGCGGGGGCATGGGAACCAGGACTGTAGCTTTAGGGTACAGGACCTTGAGTGTAGGGAGGTTAGGAATAATGCAGCGATCTCTAAGGAGGGTGCCTGTAACCAGAAAGGTGGATTGAAGTGTGTATACTTCAATGCCAGAAGTATAAGGAATAAGGTAGGTGAACTTGCAGCGTGGGTTGGTACCTGGGACTTCGATGTTGTGGCCATTACAGAGACGTGGGTAGAACATGGACAAGAATGGCTGTTGCACGTTCCAGGGTTCAAATGTTTTAGTAGGATCAGAAATGGGGGTAAAAAAGGGGGAGGCGTGGCATTACTTGTCAAAGACAGTATCACAGCAGTGGAATGGACGATGGAAGAGGACTTGCCATCTGAGGTAGTTTGGGCTGAGGTTAGAAATAGGAAAGGTGAGGTCACCCTGTTAGGTGTTTTCTACAGGCCTCCTAATAGTCCTAGAGAAGTAGAGGATAATATTGCGAGGATGATTCAGGAAAAGAGTGAAGGTAGCAGGGTGGTTGTTATGGGGGACTTTAACTTCCCAGATATTGACTGGGAGAGCTATAGCTCGAGTTCATTAGATGGGTCGGTGTTTGTACAATGTGTGCAGGAGGGTTTCCTGACACAATATGTCGACAGGCCAACAAGAGGGGAGGCTATATTGGATTTGGTTCTAGGTAACGAACCAGGCCAGGTGTTAGACTTGGAGGTAGGTGAGCACTTCGGGGACAGTGACCACAACTCGGTGACTTTTACTTTAGTGATGGAGAGGGATAATCGTGCGCCGCAGGGCAAGAGCTATAGCTGGGGGCAGGGAAATTATGATGCAGTGAGGCATGACTTAGGATGTATGGATTGGAAAAACAGGCTTCAAGAGAAGAACACTAATGAGATGTGGGGATTGTTCAAGGAGCAGCTACTGCGTGTCCTCGATAGGTATGTACCAGTCAGGCATGGTGTAAAGGGCCTTGTGAGGCAGCCGTGGTTTAGTAAGGAATTGGAGTCCCTTGTGAAAGGGAAGAAGGCGGCATATGTAAAGATGAGGCGTGAAGGTTCAGTTGGGGCGATTGAGTGTTATAAGGTAGCCAGGAAGGAGCTAAAGAGGGAGCTAAGAGAAGCGAGAAGGGGACATGAAAAGTCTTTAGCTGGTAGGATTAGGGAAAACCCAAAGGCTTTCTATAGGTATGTCAAGAATAAAAGGATGACTAGGGTAGGTATCGGTCCAGTCAAGGATAGTAGTGGGAAGTTGTGTGTGGAGGCGGAGGAGATTGGAGAGACATTAAATCAGTACTTTTCATCAGTATTCACTCAGGAACAGGACACTGTTGCTGATGTGAATATGGAATCACAAATAATTAGAATGGATGCCCTGGAAATATGCAGGGAAGAGGTTTTGGGAATATTGGAAAGGATGAATATAGATAAGTCTCCTGGGCCTGATGGCATTTACCCCAGGATCCTATGGGAAGCTAGGGAGGAGATAGCAGAGCCATTGGCCTGGATTTTTATGTCATCATTGTCAACGGGAATAGTACCAGAGGACTGGAGGATAGCGAATGTGGTCCCATTGTTCAAGAAAGGGAGTAGGGATAGGCCAGTGAGTCTGACTTCAGTGGTGGGCAAAGTCTTAGAGAGAATGGTAAGGGATAAGATTTATGAACATCTGGGTAGGAATAACGTGATCAGGGATAGCCAGCATGGTTTTGTGAAGGGCAGGTCGTGCCTCACAAACCTTATTGAGTTCTTTGAGAAGGTGACTAAGGAAGTGGATGAGGGTAAAGCAGTAGATGTTGTGTATATGGATTTTAGTAAGGCGTTCGATAAGGTTCCCCATGGTAGGCTAATGCTAAAACTTCGGAGGTATGGCATTGAGGATACATTAGAGGTTTGGATTAGGAATTGGCTGGCTGGAAGGAGACAGAGGGTAGTAGTTGATGGATTATGTTCATCTTGGAGCACAGTTACTAGCGGTGTACCACAAGGATCTGTTTTGGGACCATTGCTTTTTGTTATCTTTATAAATGATCTAGAGGAAGGACTTGAAAGCTGGGTAAGCAAGTTTGCGGATGACACAAAAGTCGGTGGAGTTGTGGATAGTGAGGAAGGAAGTGGTAGGTTACAGCGGGATATAGATAAGTTGCAGAGCTGGGCGGAAATGTGGCAAATGGAATTCAATGTAGCTAAGTGCGAAGTCGTTCACTTTGGTAGGAATAACAAGATGATGGATTACTGGGCTAATGGTAGGCTACTTGGTAGTGTGGATGAGCAGAGGGATCTTGGTGTCTATGTACACAGATCTCTGAAAGTTGCCACCCAGGTAAATAGTGCTGTGAGGAAGGCATATGGTGTACTGGGCTTTATTGGCAGAGGAATTGAGTTCCGGAGTCCTGAGGTCATGTTGCAGTTGTATAAGACTCTGGTGAGGCCTCATCTGGAGTATTGTGTGCAGTTTTGGTCGCCATACTATAGGAAGGATGTGGAAGCTTTAGAACGAGTGCAGAGGAGGTTTACCAGGATGTTGCCTGGAATGGTAGGAAAATCTTATGAGGAAAGGCTGAGGCACTTGGGGCTGTTCTCATTGGAGAAGAGAAGGTTTAGGGGAGATCTGATAGAAGTGTATAAGATGTTTAGGGGTTTAGATAGGGTAGATACTAAGAACCTTTTACCGCTAATGGAGTCAGGTGTTACTAGGGGACATAGCTTTAAATTAAGGGGTGGTAGGTATAGGACAGATGTTAGGGGTAGATTCTTCACACAGCGGGTTGTGAGTTCATGGAATGCCCTGCCCGTATCAGTGGTGAACTCTCCTTCTTTATGGTCATTTAAGCGGCATTGGATAGGCATTTGGAAGTTATTGGGCTAGTATAGGTTAGGTAGGATTCGGTCGGCGCAACATCGAGGGCCGAAGGGCCTGTACTGCGCTGTATCCTTCTATGTTCTATGTGTGTTCCATGCAGTGTTCAATGTCAGGGGAGGGGTTATGTGTCGGGCTGTTGTTCACTTATCGGTGTATTCCATGTGGTATTCCATGTCGGAGGAGGGGTTATATATCGGGCTGTTGTTCACTCTCCGGTGTGTTACATGTGATGTTCCATGTCGGGGGTGGGGTTATGAGTCGGGCTGTTGTTCACTTACCGGCGTGTTCCATGTGGTATTCCATGTCAGGGGTTGGGGTACATGTCGGGTTGTTGTTCACATAACACTGTGTTCCATGTGCTATTCCATGCCGGGAGAGGGGTTATGTGTCAGGTTGTTGTTCCCTTACCGGTGTGTTCCATGTCGGGGGTGGGGGTGTGGGTCGGGCTGTCGTTCACTCTCCGGTGTGTTACATGTGATGTTCCATGTCGGCTGAGGGGATATGTGTCGGTCTGTTGTTCACTTACCGATGTGTTCCATGTGGTGTTCCTTGTCGGGGGTGGGGGTGTGTGTTGAGCTGTTGTTCTCTTACCCATGTGTTCCATGTGGTATTCCATGTCGGGGCTGGGGCTGTGTGTCAGGCTGTTGTTCACTTACCAGTGTGTTCCATGTGGTATTCTGTGTCAGGGGTTGGGGTATATGTCGGGCTGTTGTTCACTTACCGGTGTGTTCCATGTGTGTGCCGTGTGGTGTTCCATGTGGTATGCCTGTCTCTTTGTTGGCTACGTAGAACAGTCCATCTTCCATAATTACACCAGCACCACTCCACACCTCTTGCTCCGCTACATTGATGACTGTATTGGCGCCACTCATTCCACCCTGACCGTAAATTCACCTGGACCATCTCTGACACCTCCCTCCCCTTCCTGGACCTCTCCATCTCCATTAATGAAGACTGAATTGACACTGATATCTTTTACAAACCCCCCAACTCCTACAGCTCACTGGATTACACCTCTTCCCACCCTACCTCCTGCAAAAATGCCATCCAGTATTCCCAATTCCTCCGCCTCCGCCTCCGCCATATCTGCTCCCAAGAGGTCCAGTTGCAGCGTCAAACACACCAGATAGCCTCCTTCTTTAGAGACCGCAATTTCCCTTCCCACATGGTTCAAGATGGCCTCTAATGCATCTCGTCCACACCCCGCCCCTCTGCCCCCAAACCCCACCCCTCCAAACGTAACAAGAACAGACCCCCCGGTGCTCACCTTCCAACCTACCAACCTTTGCATAAACCACATCATCCGAAGACATTTCTGTCACCTCCAAATGGACCCCACCACCAGAGATATATTTCCCTCCCCACCCAGTTCCGCTTTCTGCAAAGATCATTTCCTCCGTGACTAAATGGTCAAGTCCACGCCCCGCAACAACCCACCCTCCCTTCCTGGAACCCTCCCCTGCCACCACAGGAATGGCAAAACCTGCGCCCACACCTCCTCCCTCAAGTCCATCCAAGGCTCCAAAAAAGCCTTCTACATTCCCATTCACCTGTTATACTCTTTGCTACCTTCCCCCACCCTCCTCTCTGACCTATCACCTCCATCCACACCCCCATTCACTTATTGTGCTCTATGCTGCTTTCCATCCACGCCCACCCCCTCTCATTTATCTCTCCACTCTGCAGGCATCCTGCCTCTATTCCTGATGAAGGGCTTTTGCCCGAAACGTCGATTTTTCTGCTCTTTAGATGCTGCCTGACCTGCTGAGCTTTTCCAGCATCACTCTAATCTATCAAGCCTGTCCACACCTCTTGCACAGCTACATTGATGACTGTATTGGCGACACCCGTTCCACCCTGACCGTAAATTCACCTGGACCATCTCTGACACCTCCCTCCCCTTCCTGGACCTCTCCATCTCCATTAATAAAGACTGAATTGACACTGATATCTTTTACAAACCCCCCAACTCCTACAGCTCACTGGATTACACCTCTTCTCACCCTACCTCCTGCAAAAATGCCATCCCGTATTCCCAATTCCTCCGCCTCCGCCATATCTGCTGCCTATCAAGCCTGCAGCCTAGAGGATGCAACGTTGTCTTCTCCAATTTGAAATAACATTCCTATCCACACCCCTTCTCCCTTTCCAGCCCATCTCCCTCCCTTCCATTTCACCTTACGATGATGTTCTTCCAGCTCCCAACTGGATTGATCCCTCCTATCGCCCAACCACGTATCCACATATCCGTGCCTTACAATCCTGCTGCTTTCCCCACCCCAACCACTCCCTTCCCTCTTTACCTGCAGCACTCCCTACCCCCACCCCCAGTCTTGAAGAACGGTTATACCTGAAATGTTGACTTTCCCACCCCATGATGCTGTCTGGCTTGCTGTGTTCTTCCAGCCGCATGTTTGTCTCCTATAACTCAGGAAGATAGAGTCAAGTCTATCACGCCGGTAAGCAGGAACCACGGGTTGCCCATTGAAGTCCTTGAACCTCTGCCCTCGGGCCAGGAGGAAGACATTCAGTTCCTCGAGACACTGACACATGAACAGAAGAGACCATTCAGCCCCACCAAACTGTTACACTGAGATAGGAGGCTGTCATTGATGCTGCAGCATGACAAACCAATGAAGCAGAGACTGCACAGACAGACTGCTCCATGTTGTTCCTCCTGGCCCCATTGCTAATGGCACACACGTGCTACGTTAACATGGTTTGCTGACCATGAGGAGCGAAAGTGACTGGTTTGTACCAAGTACCAAGGAGGCATCTTCCATCTCCGAGATGTTAGGGACTAGGCTAGACCACTCAAAACAGCCTTAAGCAGGCAGCCCAGAGCATAACCTGGCAATTTATTTTGGTAAGTGTATAATGAAAATTACCCGGAGTAATTTAGCTGATTGACTATTAGATTTTAAAGTAGACAAAAACTTTATGTATAAAATTACACAATGTAACACAAAGAACAGAATAAAGAATCAGGACAGAATTTAACCCATTCAACTCAACTTAAGTATGATGTCCCGAATATACACAACTCTCCCAATAAGCAAACTCCCAATTAAAAACAGTATCAATGGAATACATGCTTCCAGGTTGAAGTTTAAGGTCAGAAAAGAGAAACACAGCACTCTGTTGAACTTCGTAGTTCAAGACTCAACTGAAAACTACTCCGCTCAGCTCAGCTAGGACAGCGAAAAGAGTTCACCACTCCCCTTTCATTCTACAGGTCACTAATAAAGCATGGCCACTTTGGCCTGAAGTCTAATCTGTTTCCATATAAACAAAAGCCCTCTGAAAATCCTTTTCATCTCTGTAACAAACCAGACTGATCGGAGCCCAGCCCCGTTTTATTGTCCCTCTGAAAAATCTCAAGGACAGAGTCTTCTTGAGACAAGGAACAGCTTTTGGACAAAAAAGGGACTAGTTTTGTGACATCTCCCCCTCCCTTAAGAAAACCAGAATACAAAAAGATGGTTGCATTTTTATCCGTTCAAACCCAGACATTTACACTATACTAACTAAACATGCAAACATGCACAAACCCCTGCAAATTCAGGCCGCCACATTCCCGCCACCGAACACCTCCTTATCTCATTGGAGTCTGACTAACTCATCAGCTTGCATGTTTTCGCGACCTGCCACATGCACAATTGTCAGGTTGAACGGCTGCAACAACAAGCTCCATCTAAACAGCCTGGCATTTTTGTCCTTGAATCTTTCCACAAACGTCAGTGTGTTGTGATCAGTGTCTATGATTGTCTCGGATGCATTGTTGGTAATATAAAGTCTCTTTCTACACAGTTGAACATTTCTGTTGATAAACGTTCGACTTCTTAGAAAAACACCCAATGGATCTTTCTATTCCCTCGTCATCCCTCTGCAGGAACACCAGACTGACCCCCTCATCACTGGCATCGATAGCCACCTTGAAATGCTTCGTGTAATCCTGTGTGGCTAACACCGTGGGCAGTGGTTAACACAGTTTTCAGGCTGTCAAATGCCATTTGACAGTCCTCTGTCCACTGAACATTTTTGCCCTTGACAATTCAGTGAGGAGAGCAGCCACACTGCTTATCGTTTGGGACAAACTTTCGATAGAATCCAGTCAATCCCAGGAACCGTAGTACTGTGTTCCCCAACTACATTTATTTTCATATCTCATGGGGCCATTTGTCCAAGTCCAGTAACGTAACACAGGAACATGACTTGGGCTTTCGCAAATTCACTTGTAGCTGGGTTTACCACCAAGCCTGCCTTCTAAAGTCGATTGAAAAAGTCCAATAAATGATTATTAAAGGATTGGACACTCTGGAGACAGGAAACATGTTTCCGCTGATGGGTGAGTGCCGAACCAGAGGGCACAGCTTAAAAGTAAGGAGTAGGCCATTTAGGACAGAGATGAGGAGAAACTTCTTCACCCAGAGAGTGGTGGATGTGTGGAATGCTCTGCCCAAGAAGGCAGTGGAGGCCCAGTCTCTGGGTTCTTTTAAGAAAGAGTTGGATAGAGCTCTCAAGGATAGTGCAATCAGGAGTTACGGAGATATGGCAGGAACAGGATACTGATTGAGTTTGATCAGCCATGATCATAATGAATGGTGGTGCAGGCTCGAAGGGCAGAATGGTCTACTCCTGCACCTATTGTCTATTGTAGACAGAAAGTTTCTTCAGCTCTGCCTATTGCAGGGAACGATACAATGAAAATTATCCAGGACCACATAGAACGCAAATGTTGCAGTGAAAGCCACCAAAACCTAATTCAATACTAATTACGTACAAGCGTAATCAATAAAACATACAGAGGCACATAGCATAAAAGGAGAATTCAGCTCCATGTCCAAAATAAAATTTGTGGCTCCCTTGTAAAATAAAACCCAACTGCATCATACTGCAAATTCACCAAAATAGGAAAAGCAAGAAAATGGAATTCTCAATGCTTTTTCCCTGTGAACAACATCAGAAAAACAGGATAAAATCAAGGCTTAGATGTGAACTTCATAAACGATGATGATGAGAATGGGAAGGATGGAGTTTGGGGGGAATGATAATGAATGTTGTGGATGACACAAAGATGAGCTGGTGGTTCACAGTGAGGAGGAACGTGTGAGGGTACAGGAGGGTCTAAACCAGTTGTTCAGGCGTACAGATCAATCGCTGATGAAATTTAACACTGATGAATGTGATACCTTTCTGAAGTAACAAACAAGAGTGTACTCAAACTGAAAAAAGGTCAGATTTACTTGATTTCACGTTTAAGCAAAGAAGGTTGAGAGGTGCTCCTGATGGAGGTGTTTAACTGCATGTGGGGTCTAGACAGGGTGAACAGAGAGCAGGTCTTCCCCTTACTCCGAGGCTCAATAATAAGGAGACACACATTTAAAGTGAAAGTCGACTCACCATTAATCTGTAAACTGTAGAAAAAGTTTTCTATTTCTAAATGTATTTGGTTTTAAAATATTTCACGATTTATATTGCCTCCTGAAAAATGTGATGTTGAAGCAGAGGTTATGTTTTGTGATCCAGATTCCCTGTTTCTCGTGCCTCAGTTTCGCAATCAACCCACCAATGTGATGAAACACAGACATTTTCCCAACTATGATCCACAAATCAATATTTGTCCGTTCCCTTGACATGCCTAGACCTTTTTAAAGACTTTTATCCGCTTGACATTTTCCTTTTCTAACCTTTTCAATGTTTGTATTCTCCCACAATACATTCAAAACATTTTCCATAAGATTGTGGACACTTTCTAACAGAATTGATAATGTAATATTTTTACTCAATATTGAAACTCTAAAGTTGCAACAATGCTGACGTGTTTGATTGTCCCATCACCCAGCTCCAGCCTACAGTTGCAGCAAATATTCATTAAATCTCAAATGAATTGCCAAGTCTTTACTTGTGATCTAAATGGTCATTTGTCCCTTTATTACGAAATAGGCATATTAATTACGGATTGTCTGTCTGACTGCAACATGTTGATGTGGTTTACTGCAGGCAATTAAACATCAGGAGGTAATAATAGGGATAGGCCATCTACGACAGGCTTGCTGTCATAATCAACAAGGCCTGACTGAGGCATTTTCTCCACACTGATGTCATGTTCCCTACATACAGAGCAACCTGCATCTCCCTCAACCAAACCCCTCGCCCCCTGATACCCCAGCCACCAACGGTGAATAAAATCCAAAGAACTGTAGATGGACCAATAGAAATTAGGAGTGGCGGTAGGAAATTCAACTGTGCAGTTATCCACATTAAATAGCAATCTGCCCCATTTTCTAAGCCTATCAATATTCAGCTATAAACTCTTTAGCTACTCATTACAGCCTGTTTGAAAACCTAGTTGAATACCATCTGTGAATTTAGTTACTACACTCTGCCTCTCCTTCCACGTCATTTGGGCAGATTGTAAACAATTGAAGTTTGAAAACTGAACCCTCACTAGTTTCTGTTCACCAGAGAAAGACCATTTCTCCCGATGCTCTGCTTTCTGTTAGTCAGCCAATCCTCCATCCAATTCAATACTCTACCCTTAACCCCTCGGATCTAATCAGCTAGACAAGTCCTTAACCCAGCACCTTGTCAAATGCCTTCTGAAGTCTAGATGTACAGCATTTGCTGCATTCCCATTAACCAGCTTGTTGGTTACATTCTCAAAGCACCCCAGCAGATATGTCAAGTACAACCTGCCCACCATGAAACTGTGCTGACATGGTGAATTCATCATTGTTTTCCCAAGTATTCAGTTATTTCCCACTTTATGTTTGACTGAAGAAACTTCCTCACTACAGAGGTTAAAGTTACTGGTCTATAGTTTGTGAATTTTTGCCCACCTCCTGTTTTGAGTACGTGTACCACATTATTACTTTTCCAATACTTCATACCGTTCCAGAATCCAAGGATTTTTTGAATATCCTAACTAATATGTCCACTATCTCTGCTGTTACCTCCTTTAATATGATAGACTGCAGGCCGAGGGTCTGACCTGCCTATAATCCCATCAATGTATTTAACATCTTCTTCCTTGTCATCATACTTCTATCATGATCCTTTGCAGTTGTTTTAAATTTTGGGAAGAAATTATCTTGCACTGTGAAAACAGCAAGTGTTGACTTTACCTCTGCCATTTCTGAGTTTCCCATTATTACTTCACCATTTTCATCCTCTCAAAGGCCAACATTTACTTTCAGCATTCTGTTACTTTTTGTCTATTCGGAGAAGTGTTCTTTATTATTTCTTAAGTTTGCTACTCATTTTCCCTCGTAGCCATTTTGATTTTGTTTTTAGTAACTGTTTACTGACAAGTAAAGTGTTTTTCTTTAATTCATTAAATGATGAGGGTGTCACTGGTTAGACAGCACTCATTGTCTGGCCCTAATTGCCCAGAGGGCAGTTAAGCGTCAACCAAATTTGTATGGGTTGGAAGTCACATATAGATCAGACCAGGTAAGGATGGTGGTTTCCGTCCCTAAAAAACATTCATTAAACATATGGGTGTTTCCAACAATGACCAATGGATTCATTATCATCAATAGACTCTTAATTGCAGATTCATATTGGATTTAAATTCCACATCTGCCATGGCGGCATTTGAACCTGAGTCCCCAGAACATTATCTGGATTAGCAGTCAGCGATAATACCATCAGGCGAGAACTTTCATGTTATTGTTGACTTCCATGTTAAGACATGGATCACATTTACAATTCCTCTTCCATTCAGGATTACACTTTATTTGAGGGTTTTGACTATCTCCCTAAGTAGTTGCCACTGTTCTTCAAATATCCTGCACTTTAAACTTTTTGACTTGTTCAATCAGGCCAAGCCATTCCTCAGGCCAATACAATTATCATTGTCCAACACTAAACCTCTCCTATGTGACTCTGTCTTCATTGTTACAGTCTGAATGTGAAACTCCTGCATGTTGTGGTCACTCTTTCTAAGACGATATTGTACTACAATATGATTTATCACTCCTTTCTCATTATGTAATACCAAAGCCAGTTCTCAGGTTGGTTCCATTACATGTTAATCAAAGAAATAATCTGTCATATATTCGAATATGACGTTCTTTGAGGCTCCCCTTGCCAAATTGATTACTCCAGTCAATGTGCATGCTCAAATTCCCATAATTACTCTTGTGCCCTTGTCTCAAGCCATTGTTATTCCCTGGTTCATGCTATTCCCTCCACTGAAAGTAATTTGTGAGGTGGGGGTGGGGGGAGGGGAATGGGTTATGGGCTGGAAATGCTCATACCAATGGGTTTCTTTTCATGTGTTTTATTTCAAACCAGACTGATTCATCAGTTTTGACCCACGTGCTAATATCATTTCTTAATACAGCCTTGATATAATCCTTAACAATTGTTTTTATTTCAAAAATATACTTTATTCATAAAATATTCATAGAATAATTTGATACACTGTACATTAGGTAATGCCATACATATGTCCACATTTACATACACAGCTGAGAACTATTATTATTACATACAGGTCTGTGCATTTCTCGCTCATATATTGGGCTGAGGCATCAGCAGAGCCCAAATGACTGCATGGGCCCCCTGATCTTCTTTAGACAGGCAGTTGTTAAACGGTGGTCTTTCCCTACCGCGCCTTGGCGGCAGCTGCCCCAACCTTCAGCGCGTCCCTCAACACGTAGTCCTGGACCTTGGAATGTGCCAGTCTGCAACACTCAGTCGGGGTCAACTCCTTCAGCTGGAAGATCAACAGGTTTCAGACCACCCAGAGAGCGTCCTTCACCGAGTTGATGATCCTCCAGGCGCAGTTGATATTCGTCTCGGTGTGCGTCCCGGGGAACAGGCCGTAGAGCACGGAGTCCCGCGTCACGACGCTGCTCGGGACGAACCTCAACAAATACCATAGGCACATTCAGAAGGAGGTGTGTGACAGTCTCATCCCCCCTGCAGCCACTTCGAGGGCAGCGTGCAGTGCGGCAGAGAGTCCGGGCGTGCATAAATGATCTCACAGGTAGAGCCCTTCTCACCACCAGCCAAGCCATGTCTTGGTGCTTGTTGGAAAGTTCTGGTGATGAGGCATTCTGCCAAATTGCTTTGACAGTCTGCTCAGGGAACCACTCAACAGGATCCGCCCTCTCCTTTTCCCGACGGGTCTCAAGGACGCTACGTGCTGACCACTTCCTGATGGACTTGTGGTCAAAGGTGTTTTTCTTCAGAAATTTCTCCACGAAGGACAGGTGGTACGGAATGGTCCAACTACTCGGAGCGTTCCGTGGCAGCGAGGCCAGGCCCATCCTTCGCAACACCGGGGACAGGTAGAACCGGGGATCCACGCACAGCTTGATGCAGCCACACACAAAGGTGGCCATCAGGGTGAGGGTGGCATTAGGAATGTTTTTTCCCCCATTGCACCTGTCTTTGTACATGGTGTCTCTTCGGACCCGGTCCATCTTTGATCTCCACATGAAGTGGAAGTTGGCCCGGGTGACTGAGGCAGCACAGGTTCTGGGGATAGGCCAGACCTGTGCTACATATAACAATACTGAGAGTACCTCACATCTGATGACCAGGTTTTTTCCCGCGATGGAGAGCGACCGTTGCTCCCATCTGCCTAGTTTCTGTCTCATCTTCCTGATCCACTCCTCCCAGGCCTTGGCGCACGCCCCAGCACCCCCGAACCAAATACCCAGCACCTTCAGGTGATCAGTCCTGACGGTGAAGGGGATATAGGATTGGTCGACCCAGTTCCCGAAGAGCATGGCCTCGCTCTTGCCTCGGTTTATCTTGGCCCCCGAGGCCCGTTCAAACTGGTCGCAGATGCACAGGAGTCTGTGCACGGACAGCGGATCCGAGCAGAAAACGGCAACGTCATCAATGTACAGGGAGGCCTTAACCTGTAGGGCCCCACTGCCAGGAATAGTCACCCCTCTCAGGCTCGCATCCTTCCTGATGGATTCGGCAAATGGCTCTATGCAACACACAAACAAGGCAGGAGAGAGTGGGCAGCCCTGCCTGACTCCAGATCTTACAGGGAAGCTATCTGATTCCCACCCATTGATTGAGACTGCACTGACAAATTTGGTGTAGAGCAGTCTGATCCAATTGCAGATTCCCTCCTCAAAGCCCATTTTGGAGAGGACATCCCTCATATATGAATGCGATATCCTGTCAAAGGCTTTCTCCTGGTCCAGGCTGATGAGGCAGGTGTCCACCCTTCTGTCCTGCACGTAGGCGATCGTATCCTGAGGAGTGCGAGACTCTCAGAGATCTTCCTGCCTGGTACAGCACAGGTTTGGGGGTGGATCACCGCTCCCAGAGCAGACCTGACCAGGTTGGCAAGATTTTGTAGTCTGTGTTTAACAGTGAGATCAGTCTCCAATTTCTAATTTCGTCCCTCTCCCCCTTCCGCTTGTAGATGAGGGTGATGATGCCTTTCCTCATGGATTCATGCATGGTACCTGCCCGAAGCATACTGACATACACCTCCAGCAGGTCCCTGCCAATCAAGTCCCAAAGAGCGGAATAGATCTCAACCAGTAAGCCGTCGCTTCCGGGAGTTTTATTCTTTTCGAAGGACTCGAGGGCCCTGGTCGGCTCATCCAGAGATTTTTTTTTATATTTCAAAATATACTTTATTCATAAAATAAATCTTTGGTACCTGTACAATTTGTCATGTCATTCATAGACATATACATTGCAATAAATCTTTGATACCTGTCATATTGTTCACAGATATACACATTGCATATCTTAACCTTACAAAAAACACAAAAAAAACAGATTGAATTAATCATATTTACAGTTATCATATTTACAGTCCCTTTATTCACCATCCAGTCTCTTATTATATAGCTGTGGCTTCAGCAGAACCCACCTAGTGAATGGGTGCCCTGTTACATGATTGCAACCCCAGTTTATGGGGTTACCATTGTCCATTTGACTGTCCTGTTTCTGGGGTAGCTGTCTGCATCCCCATGGTGAGCTCGAACTGGTGGACCTTCGCTGGGCTGAGGTAGCTATCCAGCTCCTCACTGGGGTCATTTACCCGCTCTGGTGACATTGAGCCAAGGCAAGGATCCGCACCGTCCAGTTCTGTGTCTGATAATGGGACTGTCAGAGGATCACAGCTTCCAGTTACCTGTAGTTGTGGTGCAGTGGGTACCCCCTGGTTCTCACTGGGTGGAGGGTGGACTTCGGGGGGGTCCGTTGTTTCCTGGTTGGGAGGAAATGCCCTCCCCTTTATCTACGGCACTCTGTCTCTTCTTCTGTTGGTGGTGACCTTCTTTGCGCCCATCTTCCCCATCCGAAGCGCTGGCTGTCTCTCCCTCATGCAGCTGTCGTTTCCTGGGGGCCTGGCAGGATTTTCTCTTCCTGTTTTTAACAGGTATCCACTCCTCTGCCTTCTCGATTAACTCCTCGTCCATTGCTTCCATCTGCCCAGCTAGAGCTAGGATCAGCTGCTGTGTCTCTCCGCTGGCTGCTGCCTCCTCCACTCCAGCCTGTTCTTCTTTCTGGGTGCCACCAGTCTCTGTTTCCCTGCTGTCTGGGTGAACCTTGCTGGTCTTTGAGGGTCCACGGCTCACATTGCCATCTCCAGCCATCTGTGCGTAAGTGGGCCCCCCCACCGTCTTGGGCAGGTCTTGTACATGTGGCCTGCCTCTCCACACAGGTTGCAGCTCTTTGTTTCCTGACAGTCCTTAGTCAGGTGACCCTCCTGTTTGCAATTCCTGCAGATGGTCACCTTACAATCCGCCCCCATGTGTCCCGCCTTCCCACAGGTTCAGCACACTTTCGGCTGCCCTGCATATGTCAGGTAGCCTCTGCTCCCTCCAATTGCGAAGCTCGAGGGTGGGTGAAGAATGTTCCCATTACCATTGACCCTCAGAGTTACCCTGACCTGCTGTTTACTGGTCCAGATCCCAAAGGGGACGAGCACATCGGTGGCTTCTCCCTCAACTTGGACGTACCTTCCCAGGAAGGTCAGGACATCAGCCGCTGGAACATAGGGGTTGTACATATGGATTGTAACAACCCGACTCCTCTGTGCAGGAAGCACACACAACAGGACTGCCGACAAGATGGAGAACAGAGGCTCCCCTTCCTTCTCCTTGAAGACCTTCAGGAGCTGCTCGCACTGCTTCACACTCCTGAAGGTCACGTCGAAATACCCTGCCCCAGGGAAATCCTGCAGGCAGTACACCTTTTTTTATTTCAAGAATATACTTTATTCAGAAAATATTTGATACACTGTACATTTGGTAATGCCATACATATGTCAACATTTACACACACAGCTCAGGATTTTCATTATTACATCCAGATCTGTGCATTTCTCACTCACATATTGAGCTGAGGCGTCAGCAGAGCCCAAATGACTGCAGGGCCCCCCGATCTTCTTTAGACAAGCAGATGTTAAACAGTGGCCTTTCCCTCCACTGCAGCAAACCCACAGCATCCCAACAACACCTTCTTAATGAACAGCATGCAATCGACCGGAGTACGACCCTCCACCTTCTTCACAGTCACCCTGACTGTGTTACGAATGCCCTGGCCAGGGCTGCGAATGGCTGCTGAGGCCACGGCTCCAAGATTGGTTGGTCCCTGAATTGGCGTTAGGCCGAAGACAGCATGAAGATCTACCAATACCAGGTCAGCACAACCAAACGATCCTCCAATGTCCAATCACGATCCAGCAATGATCTCTCCACTAGCTCTGATGACTCACAACTCAACACCTGTCCTGATAAGAACAGACACTTCATCTTAGCCAAAAGGCCGAGAAGCAGGCACTCCACCTGCTGTTCCTTCTTGCCTGAATACTGAATAGCCTCAGATATTTAACCCCCCAGTCCTGACCTTCCTGTAACCACATTTCAGTCATGCCCACCATGCCATAATTTTTTTATCTCTGCGCTATCAGCTCATTCATTTTATTCCAAATGCTGCACACATTTAGTTAAAAATGTTTTAACATAAGTTATATCGATTTATCTTTCTCCTTTAATACTTGTGTGCACAGGCTCTCTTTATTTATTGATCCGCGATAATAGTGAGCCTATCATATACTCCAACTTTCAACTCACATTTTTAAAATTGTTGTGATTAGTTCCCTCAGCATGGTCATTAAAATGGCTCTGCTTGTTTATTTGACAAACCTTTACTTTCTGCTCAGTTTCTGACCTGCTGCTTTGGTTCCCAGCTCCTGTATCATTAGCTTAAATCTGCACGATCACACCTCCCTTCCAGGGTGTTGGGGCCCCTCCATTTAAAGGACATACTTTCCTTTTTGTACAGTCTCCATCAGCCCTGGATGCGATCTGAATCATCCAAAAATCAGAAACCCTCCTCCCAAACTAGCTTTTTGCCACATATTCAACTTGACTATCTTCCTCTTCCTTGTCTCACTTCCAGGTGCCCAGGGAGTAATCCCAAGAATACAACCCTGGAGATCCTGGTTTTATACGCACTCCTAACTCCCTGAAATTCCTTTGCAGGACGTTTCAACCATTCACTCTTTTTACCAATATCATTGGTATCAATGTGAACCATGACCGCTGTCTGTTCACCCTCCTACCTCTGTATGCCCTGAGCATGCTCAGAGACATTATTGATCCAGGCACCGACCACCCTTTTATGAAGAAATCATAGAATCACAGAATCCCTACAGTGGGGAAGCAGGCCATTTCACACAGCATGTCGACGCTGACACTTTCCGACCATTCCCCTACTCTATTATTCTACATTTTCCCCTGACTAATGCACCTGACTGGCACATCGCTGAACACTATTGGCAAAACATAAACAACCCAGACCCATTCCTCTACATTTTGTTCAGTTTGCTTTCTCACAAATGATACTGACAGAACTATTGTGCATTTCCAGCAAGTTCTGGTTGTGTCACCGATGATGATTGCATATTTATAAAACCGTATGCAACACAGAATTGCAAATAAAGCTGAATTTAAACTCTCAAAAGAAAACTAAATATTTGGTTATTCAATGATCCCAGTAAAGGTTCATTACATTACTACTGTTCGGTCCATGAACGTCATTTCTTCAATTTCCCAATCCATGAATAAAGGAGGTTCTCTATCTTCCAACTACCTCAGTGATCTATCTCCCCAACCTCTCTGGGATAGAGAAGTCCTGATGATCACTCCCCTCTGTGAGAAGGAAACACACCGCAGACATACACTGTGACCTTTTGACATCAATAAAATATACGAACACCAGGTAAGAGTGACTGGCCCAGATAACAAGGAAGTATTTGAATAATGATGTTACCAAGGAACCTGAAGTAAATGGAATATAATGGAGATTGGGAGGAATCTCCCTACTTTTTTTTTGAGTGGGAGCAGCAGCAAAGGTAAGGCGAACCAGGAAGGCTACAGCTAAGGACCGGGAGATTTTTAAAATTACTTACCGGTAGTGGCCAGCGGTGTTTTTCCTCCACAGTAGGAGGGGTAGCAGCGGCGGAAGTGACGCGGACCAGAAGTGTTGCCAGGAAGGAAAGTAAGTGACCATATATATTAGCAAGACCCTGTGGCCCAGAAGGGAAGGGGGCAGAATAGAAAAGTGCTAGTGGTAGGAGACTCAATTGTTAGGAGAATTGACAGGAGATTTTGTGGTCAGGATTGGGATTCTCAGAAGGTATGTTGCCTCCCTGGTTCCAGGGTCTGGGACATCTCCAATCGGATGTATAAAATTCTGAAAGGGGAGGGCGAACAGCCAGAAATCATGTTACATATTGGCACCAATGATATAGCCAGGAAAAGGATTGAGGAAATCAAAAGTGATTTCAGGGAATTAGGGTTGAAGCTGCAGAGCAGGACGAACAGAATAGTGTTCTCGAGTTTACTACCAGTGCAACGAGATAGCGAGGCGAGGAACAGGGAGCGGGCGCTGCTTAACACGTGGCTGCGCAGCTGGTGCAGGAGGGAGGGCTTCAGATATGTAGATAATTGGGATGCCTTCTGGGGAAGGTGGGACCTGTACATGAAGGATGGGTTGCACCTGAACTGGAAGGGTCCAATGTCCGGGGTGAAAGATTTGGTCGAGTGGTTCAGGAGGGTTTAAATTGTATGGCAGGGGGGTGGGAACCTGAGCTATATACCAGTGGTGAGAGTTGATGGAGATGAGGCAATAGCAAGAGGTAGCGCAGCCAGTGGGAAGGAATTTCCTGGGAAAGAACCAAGGGATTAGTTAATATGTGTTTGCTTTAATGCAAGGAGTATCAGGAATAAAAGTGATGAGCTTACAGCATGGATCAGTGCCTGGTAAATGATGTTGTGGCCAGAACAGAAGCATTAGTTTTTAAGGGGCAGGAATGGTTGCTGGATGTTACAGGGTTTAGAACATTTAAAAAAATAGGGAGGGGGAAAAGAGGAGGGGGTGTAGTACTGCTAATAAGAGAGGGTATCACAGCTATAGAAGTTACCATTGTCATGGAGGGTCTGCCTCCTGAGTAAAAAATGAGGTCTGCAGATGCTGGAGATCACAGCTGAAAATGTGTTGCTGGTCAAAGCACAGCAGGCCAGGCAGCATCTCAGGAATAGAGAATTCGACGTTTCGAGCATAAGCCCTTCATCAGGAATGGTCTGCCTACTGAGTCAATAAGGGTGGAAATTAGGAACAGTAAGGGAGCTGTCACCTCGTTAGGGGTTTACTACTGGCCCCCCAATAGCAGCAGGGAGATGGAAGAAAGCATAGGTCGGCAGATTTTGGAAAAGTGTGAATGGAGTAGGGTTGTGGTAATGGGTGGATTTAACTTTCCCAATTTTGATTGGAACCTCCTTCGAGAAGATGGTTTGGAAGGAGCTGTTTTTGTAAGGTGTGTTCAGGAGGGTTTCCTAACTCAGTACATTGACAGGCTGATGAGGGGAGAGGCCATTTTGGATTTGGTGCTCGGCAATGAGCCGGGGCAGGTGTCAGATCTTGTGGTGGGAGAGCATTTTGGTGATAGTGACCACAACTGCCTCACATTCTACATAGCTATGGAGAAGAAGAGAAGCAGGCACAATGGGAGGATATTTAATTGGGGAAAAGGAAACTATGATGCTATCAGATGTGAGTTGGGAAGCATGGACCAGGAGCAACTGTTCCATGGAAAGGGCAGTATAGACATTTGGAGACAGTTTAAGGAACAGTTGTTGCAAGTGTTGCATAAATGTGTTCCTCTGAGACAGGCAAGAAGGGGTAAGATAAAGGAACCTTGGATGATGAGAGCTGAGGAGCTTCTCGTCAAAAGAAAGAAGGCAGCTTATGTAAAGTGGAGGAAGCAAGGGTCTTGCTCAGCTCTAGAGGATTACAGGCAGGCGAGGAAGGAGCTCAAAAATGGTCTGAGAGCCAGGAGGGGGCATGGAAAAGGCTTCGCAGGAAGGATTAGGGAGAATCCAAAGGCATTTTACACGTATGTGAGGAATAAGAGAATGATCAAAGAAAGGGTAGGGCCGATCAAGGATAGCATAGGAACTTGTGTATAGAGCCTGAGGACGTAGGGGAAGCCCTAAATGAGTTTTTTGCTTCTGTCTTTATTAAAGAAAAAGACCTTGTAGTGAATGAAACCATTGAGGAGCAGGTGTGCATGCTGGAACAGATAAAGATTGAGGAAGCTGATGTGCTGAAAATTTTGTCAAACATTAAGATTGACAAGTCACCAGGACCAGATCAGATTTGTCCTCGGCTGCTTTGGGAAGCGAGAAATGTGATTGCTTCGCCCTTGCGAAGAATTTTGCATCCTCGTTCTCCACTGGAGTCGTACCTGAGGACTGGAGGGAGGCAAACGTAATTCCTCTCTTCAAGAAAGGAAGTAGGGATATCCCCAACAATTATAAACCAGTCAGTCTCACGTCTGTCGTCTGCAAGGTGTTAGAAAGGATTCTGAGGGGTAAAATTTATGAACATCTGGAAGAGCATGGCTTGATTAAATGCAGTCAGCACGGCATTTTGAGGGGCAGGTCATGCCTCACAAATTTTATTGAGGTCTTTGAGGATGTTACTAGACAAATTGATGAGGGTGGAACGGTGGATGCGGTGTATGTGGACTTAAGCAAGGCATTTAATAAGGTTCCCCATGGTAGGCTCGTTCAGAAGGTCAGGAGGAATGGGATATAGGGAAATTTAGCTGCCTGGATACAGAATTGGCTGGTCAACAGAAGACAGCGAGTGTTGGTGGAAGGAAAGTATTCTGCCTGGAAGTCAGTGGTGAGTGGTGTTCCACAGGGCTCTGTTCTTGGGACTGTACTCTTTTTAATTTTTATTAATGACTTGGATGAAGAGATTGAAGGATGGGTCAGCAAGTTTACAGATGACACAAAGGTTGGAGGTATCATTGACAGTATAGAGGCGTGTTGTAGGCTGCAGCGTGACATTGACATGATGCAGAGATGGGCTGAGAGGTGGTAGATGGAGTTCAACCTGGATAAATGTGATGTGATGCATTTTGGAAGGTCTAACTTGGAAGTTGAGTACAGAACTAAAGACAGGATTCTTGGTAGTGTGGAGGAACAGCGGGATCTTGGTGTGCAGGTACATAAATCCCTCAAGTTGCCACTCAAGTGATAAGGTTGTTAAGAAAGCATATGGTGTTTTGGCTTTTATTAACAGGGAGATTGAGTTTAAGAGCCGTGAGATCTTGTTGCAGCTCTATTAAACTTTGGTTAGACCGCACTTGGAATCCTGTGTCCAGTTCTGATCGCCCTATTATAGGAAAGATGTGGATGTTTGGAGAGGGTTCAGAGGTGATTTACCAGGATGCTGCCTGGAATGGAGAACTTATCTTACGAAGAGAGGTTGACTGAGCTCAGACTTTTTTCATTGGAAAAAAGGAAGAGAAGGGACCTAATTGAGGTGTACAAGATAATGAGAGGCATAGATAGAGTTGATAGCCAGGAGACATTTTTCCCAGGGCAGAAATTGTTAACTCGAGAGGTTATAGTTTTAAGCTGTTTGGCGAAAAGTATAGAGGAGATGTCAGAGGCGGGTTTTTTACGCAGAGAGTTGTGAGAGTATGGAATGAATTGCCAGCATCTGTTATGGAAGAAAGGTCATTGGGGATATTTAAGAGACTGGTGGACATGCATTTAAGAAATATATAAAATTAAAAGTTAAAAGTTAAAAGAGAAAAAGTATAACATAGCAAAGATAAGTGGGAAAACAGAAGACTGGGAAGCTTTTAAAGAACAACAGAGGATTACTAAGAAGGAAATACGCAGAAAAAAAATGAGATACGAAGGTAAACTGGCCAATAATATAAAGGAGGATAGTAAAAGCTTTTTTAAGTATGTGCAAGGCAAAAAATTGGTTAGGACTAAAATTGGCCCCTTGAAGACAGAAACAGGGGAATATATTACGGGGAACAAAAAAATGGCAGAAGAGTTAAATTGGTACTTCAGATCTGTGTTCACTGGGGCAGACACAAGCAATCTCCCTGGGGTAACAGTGGCTGAAGGACCTGAACTTAGGGGAATCTGTATTTGCCAAGATTTGGTGTTGGAGAGACTGTTAGGTCTGAAGCTTGATAAGCCTCCGGGGCCTGATGGTCTACATCCCAGGGTACTGAAGGAGGTGGCTCGGGAAATCGTGGATGCGTTGGTGTTTATTTTCCAGAGTTCGATAGATTCGGGGTTGGTTCCTGAGGATTGGAGGGTGGCTAATGTCATACGACTTTTTAAGAAAGGTGGGAGAGAGAAAGCAGGAAATTATAGACCAGTTAGTCTGACCTCAGTGGTGGGAAAGTTGCTGAAGTCTATTATAAAGGATGAAATTATGGCACATCTGGATAGTAGTAACAAGATAGGACAGAGTCAGCATGGATTTATGAAGGGGAAATCATGCTTGACTAATCTTCTTGAATTTTTTGAGGATGTAACTCTGAAGCTGGACAAGGGAGATCCAGTAGATGTAGTGTACCTGGACTTTCAGAAAGCTTTTGATAAAGTCCCCACAGGAGGTTAGTAGGTAAAATTAGGGTGCATGGTATTTGGGGCAAAGTACTAGATTGGATTTAAAATTGGTTGGCTGATAGAAAACAAAGGGTAGTGATAAATGGCTCCATTTTGGAATGGCAGGCAGTGACCAGTGGGGTACCGCAGGGATCCGTGCTGGGACCGCAGCTTTTTACAATATATGTTAATGATATAGAAGATGGTATCAGCAATAACATTAGCAAATTTGCTGATGATACAAAGCTGGGTGGCAGGGTGAAATGTGATGAGGATGTTAGGAGATTCTAGGGTGACCTGGACAAGTTAGGTGAGTGGGCAGATGCATGGCAGATGCAGTTTAATGTGGATAAATGTATGGTTATCCACTTTGGTGGCAAGAGCAGGAAGGCAGATTACTATCTCAATGGAATTAATTTAGGTAAAGGGACAGTACAGAGAGATCTGGGTGTTCTTGTACACCAGTCAATGAAGGCAAGCATGCAGGTACAGCAGGTCATGAAGAAGGCTAATAGCATGCTGGCCTTCATAACAAGAGGAATTGAGTATAGAAGCAAAGAGGTGCTTCTGCAGCTGTACAGGGCACTGGTGATACCACACCTGGAGTACTGTGTGCAGTTCTGGTCTCCAAATTTGAGGAAAGACATTCTGGCTATTGAGGGAGTGCAGCCTAGGTTCACGAGGTCAATTCCTGGAATGGAGGGATTACCTTACACTGAAAGACTGAAGCGACTGTTTAGAAGACTGAAAGGGGATCTGATTGAGACATATAAGATTATGAAAAGATTGGAGACCCTGCAGCAGGAAACATGTTTCCGCTGATGGGTGAGTGCCGAACCAGAGGACACACTTTAAAAATATGGGGTAGACCATTTAGGACAGAGATGATGAGAAATTTCTTCACCCAGAGAGTGGTGGATGTGTGGAATGCTCTGCCCCAGAGGGCAGTGGAGGCCCAGTCTCTGGATTCATTTAAGAAAGAGTTGGATAGAGCTCTCAAAGATAGTGGAATCAAGGGTTATGGAGATAAGGCAGGAAGAGGATACTGATTAGGAATGATCAGCCATGATCATATTGAATGGCGGTGCAGGCTCGAAGGGCTGAATGGCCCACTCCTGCACCTATTGTCTATTGTCTATTGGTCACAGGCATTTGAGGGTTCGTACATTAGATTTACCTTACATGAGGATCAATGGTCAGCACAACATCGTGGGCTGAAGGGCCTGTTCTGTGCTGTACTGTTCTATGTTTTATGGTTGGAGTGATTCAACACAAGGAAGGTGGCTATGGTTCTTGGACATCCACCACCTCAGTCCCAGAACATCTCTGCGGGAGATCTATAGTGCAAGCATCCTCAGTTGCTCCTTAAATCTTTCCCCCCATCAAAAGCTCAGAAGTGGGGAAGGTCAATGAAGATCACACAATGTTCAAAACAATGTGTCCTCCCTCAGCTCCTGTAGCAGTGTGTGTCCATGTGCAGCAAGACCCGGGCAGCATTCAGGCTTATGCTGTTATAATGTCGGTAACATTCATGCAACTGTACTGCTGGGCACAGTGCTTTACTACAGTAAAGGGAAGAGTTCATTCAACACTTCAAGCTCACTTCACAGGAATTTGAGGAGGTCATTCAGCCCATCAACATTATTGGATATGAATAGGGACAGCCCATTCAATCCCTCCTGCCTATTACACAGGAAGAGAAGGAGCACAGTCCATGGATTGAGAATTTGATGATGGAGTGAACACAGAGACTAAGGTCTTCCTTTGGATAGAAGGCCATGACTGATTGGGTATCACATGCTTCAGTGCTTGAAACACCGCTATTTGTAACAAAAAGAAGTGGTTTGAATGTGAACAACACATACAGTCCTTTTCATGTTGTATTTATTAGAAGGTGAGAGGTTGCGAACTGCTTTTGGCAAAAAGGACCTGGACGTCCTTGGCCATGAGCCATGAACAGAATTCATGCAGGGCATCTATTAATCAGGACAGGAAATGAAATGCCAGCCTTCATTACAAAATGAATCATTTGTAGGAGTTGTGGAATGTTGTTGAGGCAGTATTTCGGCTATTGTGGACAGACGCGCTCTCCTTTATAAATCAATGATCTCCTTCTCACAGAGGCAGTGCAAAGCTATTTTATCACAATCATCCAACAGGAACCAGGGATTGCGCAATCAGGCCCTTGAGCTTCTACCCTGACACCAGGAGGCAGCCATTGAGCCCCTCAAGCCCCTTGTACAGAAATAGGAGGATGTTATTGACGCCCCAACATGACAAACGAATGAAGCAGAGACTGCACGGATAGACTGCTCCATGTTGATCCTCCTGGCTCCATTGCTAATGGTACACAAATGCCACATCAATGTGGTTTGCTGACGTTGAAGAGGGAAGACAAATGTTTCGTGTGAAGTCTCAAACCAGCATCTTCCATCTCCGAGAAGGTAGACGTATGTTCGCTATTCCTTCATACTCTCTTCATGTTACTATCATTCCAGAGATGATTGTGATAAAATAGCTTTGCACTGCCTCTGTGAGAAGGAGATCATTGATTTATAAAGGAGAGCGAGTCTGTCCACAATAGCTGAAATACTGCCTCAACAACATTCCTACAAATGATTCATTTTGTAATGAAGGCTGGCATTTCATTTCCTGTCCTGATTAATAGGTGCCCTGCATGAATTCTGTTCATGACTCATGACCAAGGACGTCCAGGTCCTTTTTGCCAAAAGCAGTTCGCAACCTCTCACCTTCTAATAAATACAACATGAAAAGGACTGTATGTGTTGTTCACATTCAAACCACTTCTTTTTGTTACAAATAGCAGTGTTTCAAGCACTGAAGCATGTGATACCCAATCAGTCATGGCCTTCTATCCAAAGGAAGACCTTAGTCTCTGTGTTCACTCCATCATCAAATTCTCAATCCATGTAGGATATCTCCCCCTTACACAAGGACTGTAACGTTTTCACTTACCTGTGTGCAACCGTGTCAACCTTCTACTGAAAATTCAAATACACCGTTCACCCTGGTTCTCACTCGTCGATGTCACAACCAACACCCTCCATAAACTCCAGTACATTTTTCAAAGACAGTTTTCCTGTCCTGAATCTAGGTTGACGCTGCTGAATCATATCATTGTTCTCCAATGATCTAGTTATGATTAATTACAAAAATTCTCAGTTTCCTCACTAATGACATAAACTTATCCCCTAGATGGTCCTGTTGTAAATATGTATGGTCGTAATAGCCGCTTTCCAGTCTGCAGGATCCTTTACAGAATCTAAAGAGCTTTGACCACCCTCATATAATGAAGGAAAAGGCAGGAGAGAAGGACGCTATTGACCCATCCTGTCTGCACCAGCTCCGAAAAGAGTTATCCAGAAAGCTCAATTCTCCAATCATTGTAGCACTCTAAATTCATCATTCATCTGTTCTGACAGCTTACCAACCTTCAACACAATGAGTTTTTCCAGTACTTCAACTTTACTAATTCTAAATTTCCTGAGGTTCCTCATTTTCGCAGTCACCCTGTTCTCTAATATATCCAAAAATATTTTCTATTGCTTCTTTTGTTTGGACAGAAAAATGTATTCACCTCACCCGACAGAGATGGCCTCTGTCACCTCGTGAATACGTGAGAGGATGGGACTCTGGCAAAGTGTTTATGTCCCTCATTCCTGCCTGGCAAGTTCCAGGATCAAAATGGCTGATGGACATTTTGAGTGCAGTTCTCTCCCTGGTGTGAGACTGCACAGCTCTGTGGCCTCCTCATTGTTGAAATAAACTGGCTTCGCTCTTTGCACCTGGGAAAGGTATACCATTGGGAAATATTTGTGGAAATCACAGAAAGGATCTGCTTCTCTTTATGCAGTCTCCGCAGACACAGATACACTGTAAAATATATCCCCATACCTTGCACAGAGTAGGCACACCAGGCTCCCTGGTCTCCCTGGATGAATGCAGCAGCTGACAACACAAATCCATTCAGAGAACCTACACTAACTTTCCAATGTCAGGAGCAAGTCAATACTTACATATATGGCACACCCACTCAGTGTTGACAATGCCTACTTCTCCTCTGTTTCTATTCCTGGCTGATAAACTGTTACATTTCTGTGCAGTCCCTGAAATATGAATAGTTCTGCTCACCATGAAAATAGTTGACAATGTAACTGCACAATTTTTTGTACCTCAGTCACGATAACAGCAACACCGCTATTGACGGTGGGGATGCTGAGGAGGTGATGGTCAAGCGGTATTTTCTCTAGACTATAAATTCTGAGGTCTCCACAAATATTTCCCAATGGTGCACCTTTCCCAGGTGATGACCTAAACCCGGACTTCAATCCCACCACAGCAGATGGTGGAATTTGAATTCAATAAAATATTTGGAATTAACAATCTGATGAAATATTGATGGTTGTCAAAACTAAGAACATTGGGTTCACTAGTGTCCTTCATGGAAAGGAATTTCACTGGTCTGGCCTACATGTGATTCCAGACCATCAGCAGTGGTAGACTTTCAAATGCTCTTTGCAATGGTCAAGTCTGATATTCAGTTATACACTACAAGGTCTCAAAGAAGTGAAACCAGAGAGACCTAAGCACGGCCAGTCTACAGCACGTCGATGTGCAGAGGTTCAGAGATGCAGTTCCCCAGCATTTTCTCAAATCAACTCGGAAAGAAAAATAAATGCTGACCCTGCCAACAACACCCATGTCTCATTAATGAAGAAAATAAGATGACCACACCCAGGATGGAGAGATAGAGGGGACAGAACTCTGTTGAAACAGGGACTTGGATATATACCTACATGGCCATGATACTCAGGTATATGGGAAAAGGTGAAAAATAAGTGAAAATGATCTCTCAATTTATTTCCATACCAACTGATTATCCACAGTTCCTTTGTTTATTTTTTCTATGTCTCTATTTCTCCATATATTCAACACAATCCACCAACACATATTACACTATTTCCCAGCTGCTTTCACGTTGATGCATGGTGAGTGGACTCAAAATGCTAACTCTGTTCTTCTCTCAACAGAGGCTGCCAAACCTACTCTGTCTCCCCAGCACTCTGTTTCCTTTTGGTTCAGAAGCCAAGTATCTTTCTTTGTTTCATTTAACCTTTATTTTTGTTATTGTATGGGACATTGGCCCATCGAGTCCACACTGACCCTCTGCAGAGCATTGCACCCAGACCCTCCTCATACCTCATTCCTGCATTTCCTATGGCTAACTCAACTCCTACCCTGTCCCTGCGTCTCCTGTAGCCTAGCTGCACATGACGGGTAATTTAGCATGGTCAATCTACTGAACCTATTGTGCACTGTGGGAGGAAACTGAACCTGACAGAGGTGTATGAGCAGAGTGAACAGACAGCAGCTGTTGCCTTTAGTCAAAGGGTCAAAAACAAGGGGGACCACATTTAAAATGAAGGACAAGACATTAAGAGAGGATTTGTGGAATCTGTTTTGAACCCAGACGATGGTGTGTGTCAAGAACGCACTGCCTGAGAGGGTGGATACGAAAGGAAACTTCACAAATTTTATACAACACTTGTATCAGCATTGGATGGTGCAGACTCGATGGGCCTTGTCTTTAATACACGATTTCATGTGGTGGTAGCCATGAAAGCTCTGATATGTTCTGAAGCAGCAACCAATGAGACTTGTTGGTTTGCTCCATTGAACTGTGCTCAGTAAGTGGTGAGGTTACAAACCAGCATCATCCCATGGAGTATCAGCACTTACTCAACGTAGGACACCCAGACATCTCTGAAAATATCTATGTTAATTCACATGCTCAGTGCAAGAATTGTCCAACAACAGCATCAGCATTATTTCAGCTGTTTGACACCATTATTTTAAGGACAACAATAACATAGAAACAGGCTTCCCTTCATTATTATATAGACTTCTCGTCTAAGGTTGTTATTTCTCTGAAGAATAATAAATTCCTTCTCATGTCGGTGTATCTCCTATTTAAATTTACTTAATGTCCCAAATCCACATTGTTCTGTGGCCGTGAATTCCACAGATTCACCATTCGCTGAAAGAAGTAATTCCTCCAACTTCCCCTTTATTGTAAAATTACGACTCCTCATTTTAGATTGAATCATCTTCTCTGTCTCTACTTGGTCAATCCCTTGACCATTTTATAGACCTCAATGATACCATCTTTCAGTCTTGGGCTCTAATGAATATGAATGCAAATAGTAGTTGTAGTTCAGCTTGTGACATCTTAATAACTGTGGCAGAGGATATTTGTTCAAAACTGAGCTGGACAGTTAGTACTTTTCAAATAAGAAATAGTTGATGAGATTAAGTGCATTAATATATTGGAGTTTTGTTTTTAGGAAGACTTACTGTTGGGAATATTTAGTTCAGGGAATATTGCAGTGAAAGCTGTGGAAGATTAACCTCCACCCATGTGTGAGGTAGTACACTGTAGTCAAAAGGATAAAGAGACCACTTCCTCATTGGAAATATCTCCTTAAAAAGGGCAGAGGGATCCAGAGACAGGAATGAGTCACTGACAGTAAATGGCACCGCTTTGTGAGGTTAGATAGAAAAGTAGATCATGGTTTTATTTCTGGGGCAACAGAATGGCAATGTGTTAGGTATGTGTAGAACCATGGACAGATCACGCTTGAGCACTGCAAACAGTTCTGATCTTCATATTGTACTATGGATGTAGAGGCAGTAGGGAAGATAAAGAATTATATCAAAATTGAATTTGAATTCGTCAAGTAAGATTGGACAGTCTTGTCACTTTGAAAAAGAGTGACATGGTCCAGTTAGGTAGGGGTTTGATAGGGTAGACATAGAAAAGATGTTTCTGCTTGTGAATGACACTATGCACTGGAGCTGGGGATATAATTGTAGTCTCTATTAAATCTAACAGAGAATTTGCAGAGGGCAACAAAGTCTTTACCTAGAAAGGGGTGTAACTGTAGAACTTACCTCATCAGGAATTTTGAAGCAAATAACAGATGAATTCAAGGAGGAGCTTGGAATACAAGAAATTGAAGAAAACTATTTTGATGGATTTAGGTTGAGAAGGAGGCAAATCACAAATACTGAGAACCTGTTTATGTGTCCTGAAACTATACATCTGTGTTGATCTGTAACATTTCTATAGTAGCAGCAGCGGCAGCATTAAACAAGACAGCTCACACTTACCATTCTTGGAGAAAAGCAGAACCTCTGCCCACACAAAGGGAAATAGCCCTATTGAAGAGGTGGTTCAAACAGTGGCCAATGACTTGGCCCACAGAGACAGTGTTCCTTCATTACCTTGTGAGACAGGTGAATTCTTGAACCAGAAATAATGTTTTGTCCTTCCACTGATGTCATGACTTAAACAGGGAAATGTGTCTCTTCAGTTAGATGATTTGAATCAATCAAATCTATTGCTACGTTAACACTCCTTCCGTACCCAAAGGATATGTGGGTCAAATAGGCACTTGTCTTGCACTGATTTATTTCAAGATTCCTTTTTTCAGTCATGTGCTTAAGCTATTCAATCCAAGTTCCTTGTGTTTCCCTTGGATCTGTGGTTGTGCATAAGGAAACTTAAACAATGTGTGATTCAATATCAAAGTAGTGTTGATTCAATAATTGTAAATTCGACGTTTCGGGCATAAGCCCTTCATCAGGATGAAGGGCTTATGCCCGAAACATCGAATTTCCTGTTCCTTGGATGCTGCCTGACCTGCTGCGCTTTTCCACCAACGCATTTTCAGCTCTGATCTCCAGCATCTGCAGACCTCACTTTCTCCTCAATAATTGTAACCCAACTCTGCTCCTTGAGCAGATAACTAACCCAAGGATTCTAGCTCAGCCCTTAACTTCAAGTTCAAGTTCTAAACCTTTCAGTGAGCAATGGGAAATAACAAAGAACAATGTCAATCATTTATTGTTTCTCCAGACTCTGCTTCCATTGCCACTGAGTACTCCCATAAGTTTGATGTGTCAATGACTAAAGGTGAGATTGAAGAGAAAGTCCTTCCGTTTCATCCTGCCATCAGAGAGCCATCACCGCTTTAATATGGGGAAGAAACGCAGCTCCGCTCCATGTTGGAGGTATCTTGCCATGAGATTCAGATGGAGAGGACGAGGACCATATGGTGTAATGAGTGTGAGCCAAAGTTGGGCCGGGCCTGTGTTTTTAAAAAAATCACGAGTACCACTCGGTAACAATGTGGCCAGAGTTTATAAATATTGAAGAAGAATAAATATTTCACACAGTTTTTTATAGATATTTTATTGAAAATTTAACATTTTTTACGTTTACAAAAGAAAACTTAAAAACAACCCAAGTATAAACATTGACATACAATTAAATCTTAAATAAATAATAACCAAAATCTATCAAACAGAAAAAAAAGACCAAGAAAGAAAAAAAACAAAACTCTACTAACTACTCAACTAACCAGAGTGTATGATTAAAACTCTTACATTATTCAAGAGAGAGAAAAACAACAACAGATAATACAGAAATTGAGTAGTGGTATACATGCTCGGAATGTGTTAACATCAGATCACAACAAAACCCATATTTGTGCGGGATTCCTCTCTTAAGAGGCCCTGGACCAGCCAGGTTCAGCCCTCAATTAAATAAAGGCCCTTGTTAGGATGACCTAGATATTTGTAGTTGTGTAATTCAAGAAGGGCTGCCATGTTTCATGGAGTAATTCGGTTTTTCTTTTGGTGCACCATATTTGTAAGGAAGTCAGGGGGAGTATATTCCTTAATTAGTGTATATTCTTTAATTAGTGTATATTCCTTATTGGGCAGCATGGTGGCACAGTGGTTAGCACTGCTGCCTCACAGCACCAGAGACCTGGGTTCAATTCCCGACACAGGCGACTGACTGTGTGGAGTTTGCACGTTCTCCCAGTGCCTGCGTGGGTTTCCTCCGGGTGCTCCGGTTTCCTCCCACAGTCCAAAGATGTGCGGGTCACGTGAATTGGCCATGTTAAATTGCCCGTAGTGTTAGGTAAAGGGTAAATGTAGGGGTATGGGTGGGTTGCGCTTCGGCGGGTCGGTGTGGACTTGTTGGGCGGAAGGGCCTGTTTCCACACTGTAAGTCTAATCTAAAAATCTAGTGAAAAATTATTCTGTGCCAACTCGAAAGTCCATGAGGGCCCACAGCCACCCAGTTTACCAAAATGTTTTTCCTTGCACAGAAAGAGAAAATGGAAAATAATCTCTTCCCTGTCGTAATTTCAGGTGTTCTTTATCCAATAGGAGAGCTATATTGATCCTATAGGAGAGCTATATTGATCCTTTCCTTTTTGAGGTTTGATAATATTCTCTTCCTTTTGACTGGTGAATTACTCCCCGTGACATTTCAGGTGCACCATTTAATTGACTGATCAACCATAATCACAGGGTAAGTCCGAGACCCCCTGGGAGAAGAAAACTTATCCAAAAATCCCGAGCATAGAGCATATATGGACAAGATGACAATTGTTATGATCATTGTAAAAATCCTATTTTATTAAATATAATCAAAGCATGGAGGGTAATGCAACAGGATGAGGGCAGCCTACAAAAATCCTATAGTGGGAATGTTGGGATGCCAGCCAGGGCTGACTGATGCTGTATTCAGAACCTGGGAGTCCAGAGGTATCCTCTGTTTGGGAGACCTGTTCGATGGGAAGGTCATGATGTCCTTCAAACAGCTGCATCATAAATTTCGGTTGCGTAATAAAGATCTTTTTCAATATTTTCAAATACAAGAACTATTTTACAAAAGAAGACCACATTGATAATTAATCTATGTAGACTGGCCAACAAGAGGTGAGGCCATACTGGATTTGGTTCTAGGTAATGAACCAGGCCAGGTGTTAGACTTGGAGGTAGGTGAGCACTTCGGGGACAGTGACCACAACTCGGTGACTTTTACTCTAGTGATGGAGAGGGATAAGTGTGCACTGCAGGGCAGGAGTTATAGCTGGGGGCAGGGAAATTATGATGTGGTGAGGCATGACTTAGGATGTGTGGATTGGAAAAATAGGCTTCAAGGGAAGGACACAAATGATCTGTGGAGCTTGTTCAAGGAGCAGCTATTGGGTGTCCTTGATGAGTATCTACCAGTCAGGCAGGGAGTAAAGGGTCTTGTGAGGGAGCCGTGGTTTAATAAGGAATTGGAATCCCTTGTAGAAGGGAATAGGGCAGCCTATGTAAAGATGAGGCGTGAAGGTTCAGTTGGGGCAATTGAGAATTATAAGGTAGCCAGGAAGGATCTAAAGAGAGAGCTAAGAGCAGCAAGAAGGGGACATGAAAAGACCTTGGTTGGTAGGATTAGGGAAAACCCAAAGGCTTTCTATAGGTATGTCAGGAATAAAAGGATGACGAGGGTAGGTATCGGTCCAGTCAAGGATAGTAGTGGGAAGTTGTGCGTGGAGGCGGAGGAGATTGGAGAGACACTAAATCAGTACTTTCCATCAATATTCACTCAGGAACAGGACATTGTTGCTGATGTAAATATTGAGTCACAAGTGATTAGAATGGATGGCTTTGAGGTATGTAGGGAAGAGGTCCGGGGAATACTGGAAAGGGTGAAAATAGATAAGTCCCCTGGGCCTGATGGCATTTATCCTAGGATTCTCTGGGAAGCTAGGGAGGAGATAGTGGAGCCATTGGCCTTGATTTTTATGTCATTGTTGTCTACAGGAATAGTGCCAGAAGACTGGAGGATAGCGAATGTGGTCCCCTTGTTCAAGAAGCGGAGTAGGGACAGCCCTAGTAACTATAGGCCAGTGAGTCTCACTTCTGTTGTGGGCAAAGTCTTAGAGAGAATTGTAAGGTATAGGATTTATGAACATCTGGATAGGAATAATGTGATCAAGGATAGTCAGCATGGTTTTGTGAAGGGCAGGTCGAGCCTCACAAACCTTATTGAGTTTTTATCCCAATCCTGCATATTGAAATCCCCCTACTCACTGTAACTTTGCCTTTCCTACATATATTTTCTATCTCCTGGTCTATCATGCGCCCCAACTCCTGACTGTGATTCAAAAGCCTGTACATCACTCCAACTATGATTTTATAACTTTGCGGTTCCTCAATTCTACCCACACACATTCCACACCATCTGACCATACATTGGGTAATGGGAACTGAGTGATGGCACTGAAAAACACGTTAGCTTTGTCTCAAATTTATAGTTTAGACATGGAGTAAAAATATTTCATTTTAAATTAGTTTGAAATGTCGCCGCAGTGTGTTTCATTGGCCAAATATTCTGTCTGTATTAGGGAAGAATACAAACTGTTGAAACTGTTAGAGAAGGAAGATATGAAGAGGACACAAGTCCAAAAAGAGATATAGGTTGGGCCAAGTGAACAGGCAAATATTTTATATTTCCTACAAACATAGTAGGAAAAATATGTCTGTGCTCAAAGATATTGGTGGGTTGAATGGAAACGGAGTGTATTATTTCAGTGGAGAGATTGGCTTTTTGAGAGGAACCGGGCATCTGGGTTACAAAATAAAAACTTTATGTGTACATCAAATTTTTAGGGAGGTAAGATAAATGTCGAAACTCTCTGAAACAGAATACATTTAAAAGTAGGGGTGATTTTCTACAGATCTACAAGGTAATGGTGTAACTACATCGAGAGAGCGATGGCCACAATGATATGAAATGCAATCCATAGAAGATTCACTCAGCTGACTCCTGGGAGGAGCGTTTATTTATGGAGGAAATCTTGAATTGACTGGACCTGCATCTTCTGGGCTTTAGGCGAACAACATGTGATCTTGTTTGACCCCAGAATATTCCAATTGTCTTTCAAGTCGAATTCTGAAACAATGTTTCAGTTGGGTGAGAGATTACCATGAGTGGCTGGATTATAAAACTGAAGAATGTCTCTGTTAAGAAGATGGTGATTTGGTGTAATCATCTCAAAGTGTTGTGTCTTTGTGGAATTCTCTTCCCAGATAGCAATGGAGAATAAGTCATTGAATATTCCTAAGGCAGAGGCAGGCAGATTCTTGACTAAGAATGCACTAACATTGTAAGGGCAAAGGAGAAATGTGTGATTGAGGTCAAAATCAGATCATCCACGACCTTATCGCATGACGGAGCTGTTTTGATTCCTTACTCCTGATGCTAGTTTCTACATTTCTGTTGTCTTTAGATACTGAAAAAATTATGGGCATGATTGCCATGAACATGAGAAGGTGAAGCAGTGATTTCGACCTGGTGCAGATTTGGTTCCAAGTTCTTGAATTTGCAGAGAGAGAGGAATTGTTAATTGTCACAATTTTAAGTAACTACTTCCATGTAATTGGCAAATAATACAAAGTGAAAATGTGAACATTATTTTACTCAGTAACTTCTGAGCATCTGGCACAGTCTGAATGACACATATTCAGCAGGTATTCTGAAACAGACTTGGAATTTTACTTTTTAAGGAAAGATTTGGGGGGCTGTGGCCACATGGGAGGGGTTTGGGACAGATTTTCAGCATCTCCAGAGGGAGAAAGTACAGGCCCAGTGGGCTGAATAGCCCCCAACTCCCTGTGCTCTGTGATACTGCCCCAATCACTGTGAATGATGCTCATCCCAGGGCAGAGAGAGGGAGGAGCCAACCACTCACCTCTCAGTAGGCGCCGGCTTGATTAACGGCAGCTCCAGACCAATAGGAGGAGAGTTGGTGTGGTCCTCCAGCCAATGGGAGTGAAAGAGGGGTGGGTCCAGCAGGCCAACACGTGACCATGAGCTGTGCAGGGGCAGTGTCACTGTGAGGGAGGGACCCAGTGAGTGTGAAGGGAGTGGGAGAGAGAGCAGAGACTGGGACATAGGCTGTTAGATCGGAATTACAAACTCCCTGTAAATTAAAACCAAAAGATGCTGCCAATCCAAAACAACAATCAGGAGGTTCTGGAAAACATCAGCAGGTCTGGCAGCATCTGTGCAGAGAAATCAGTTAAAGTTTCAGAACAGATCTTACTGATGAAAAAAAAGTCAGTTTATGTGCAGAAGATAGTGTGGGGGAGGATATAAGGAGTAAAGGATAGAGGTGGGGATAGAGTGAGAAGAACGTTTGGATAAAGGAGTGGATAATGTTATAAGTGAATTCTGTCTAGGTATTCTAAATCTCCGGAGAATAGTCCCTGACACTCGGCTAACTACTCTACACTAGGGCTATGGTTCAGATCAACCGAGTTCTGCCTCCACACTCTGCCGACCGCGGACTGTCCTTTAACCCTTGACTTCAAGGGAGACTGTCCACAAGGTCCCGTCCTAGGAGGCGAACTCCAAGCTGACAGCACCAGCCCTCATCCCCTCCGACTACCGCTTTTCCCGTGGCAAATCGAAATGCTGCGAGACACACAAATGAGCAACGGATGTTTATTTCAAACTTGCAAGTTTGGGCGGCTTCCAAAAAAAAGCTTCGGAAAATCGCGCCGGAAGATTTTACAGCACTAATATTTATACATTATTTTTACATGTAAAAACATTAATGACAATTCCATTGGTTAAAACATTTCACGCTTTTCTCTGCCAATTCTTTGATTTATATTGTTTTTAACAATTCCATTGGTCAAAACCTTTCACACTTCTCTCTGCCAACGCTTTGATTATCTGTATGTTTCTAATATTCTGAGAGCTACTATTGTATCATGGCCACCTGTTTCTTAAACATTACATTATTTTTCTCTATCCCAGGCCTTGGTTATCTGTATGTTTCTAATATTTTAAGAGCTTCTATTGTATTATTGCCAAGGTTACCTAGCTTCATAGCAGCCTAGTTTTAATTAACAGCTTACGTCAGTTTCATTCAAGGTTACAAACCGCCATGTTTTTGACATAACAGTTTCTCCCTGTTTCCAGGCTAACTTACATTCAGTCTCACAGTTCGCCCTTACTTATTAACCCTTAGTTAAACTGCAGAAATTACATCACCCATATCAATCCCCCCTGTCTTTTTATACGGTCTATAATTTCTGCAGCATAATCATGGCCTGTCTATCCCAATCAGTCTCAGGATCATCAGCATCAGTCTGGAGGTGAATGCCCACCACTGTACGCGGGTCGCCCTTCATCAGGGCCGTTTCAATAAGGCGGGTAATCAGGCCCCGTAGACAGGGAATTATACAACAGCCTAAAGCGATTATGACCCCTGTTACCACCAGAAGTGTAACCATTACTGAGACCATCACCCCCTTCCATTTACCGAACCACCGCTCTAGCCAGCCAGTCCAATCAGTATTAACTCCTGAATTTTCAGTTATTTCCTCTGCCAGTGACTTAAGTCCCTCCAAGGCACGGGTGACCGAGCCATCAGGGGCTGTGTTGTTAGGAATAAAAGTGCAGCATTGAGAGCCGATCATGGCACAAACACACCCCTTTTCAGCTAGGAGCATATCTAAGGCCAATCTATTCTCCCAAGCCATACGACTGGTAGCATCCAGTTGTTCCGCCAGACCCTTGACTGCATCTCTAGTATGGTTAATAAATCGTGCTTGGTTATAATAAATATAGTTTATCCAATCGACATTCTTGTTTATAGTGACCCACCAGAACAGGGATGACTCAAAGCCTGCTGCAATTTGGTTACGAGCTTTGAACTCATCAGGCACTCCCCTAGGGACCCCTATTGAGTCAAGGTAAATCTTATCATCAAAAGAAGTGGGCAACAGCGATCTCCTATCCCTTCCCTTTGTTCCGACTATCTGTTCTCCCTCAAATGCCAAGGTGAATGGAATTGCCAATTGTACAATCGCACATATCCCCTTCCAATCTGGGGGCAGGGTGGGTCTCAGTAGTTTGCCTCCACAGTACCACCACAGATCCGCTCGGGGAACATTTAAAGCTGAGTAGTTTCTTCCTTCCTCCGCTTCAGTAACGTTTTTAATTGCTGAACACAATCTCAGCTCCCCCAAATCGCTAGATCGACCTTGTCCAACAGCAGCCGAAAATACAGGGGGAGCTTGTGTCTTTCGTTTCTCCAAAGGAGGGAACATCAAACATCAAAGACAGGGAGGTACAATTCGGATTATTCCATGCAGTCTCATCTTGATATAGGGTTATCATACTTTCCATGTCCTGTTTGTTTCGCTCCCACCCGAGCGGAAAGGGAACTACCTGAGACACTGTCCTGCCGTAGGCACATGCATAGCAATTGCTTTTGTTCAGGCTTTTTACCCATTCAACCCAGGCATTTGTATCTCCGTATCCAACTTCTATTTCAAGAGTCTGTCTCAAGTCTTTTACCTCTATAATTTTTAGTGAATTCGGATCAGTGGAAGGGGTTAAAATTTGCAATTTAGAATGAAGGAATCCCAAAGGCTGTCTTTGTCTGACGCCAATTCGAAAACAGCAGCCCACAAAACGCTTCCCATACCCTGTCATCTCTATCTTTAAATCATTACTAAGGAGTTGGGACCCATTTTTACGGGGAAATGAGTCTTCAGAGGAAGCATTTTTAATGGTGAGATATATCGGATGACACTTCCTGTCAAAACAGTTTAGGGCTGGGCTAAAGGGGGCTCTATGGATAGTGATGCCAGGCGGTGGCTTTTGCGACCCAAACCTTGTGTTCGGTAGGGTGTGAAGAAATATCTTGGAGGAAAGATATTCCCTTTGAAACTCTACATCTGGGCATTCTACTAGGCTGCAAGCATTGACCTTTATAACTTGTGGAAATTCCGAAACAGAAATCATTAACACAACATCTGAAAAAGATATATGAGCAAAACTCAGAAGTAACAGGAATAGCAGTATAATTCTGACTAGTGCTAAGAACTTAAACAATATATCAAAGCACAAAACAAGGTTAAATAATCCCCGCGCTCGCGTCGCCACTGTATAATCAGTTACTCAAAGTCTGTTCAGTCTGAGTTTCAGTGGGTCACGTGTTGATTCGGCTGTCCAGACTCCTTTCTTAACTGGAGAGGGTACTGGCCCTTTGCCAGCCTTTCTCCGCCGTTCAGTGGTGAGGAGTACTAGGAACGGGCCGTCCCACACACGTTCGAGAGTTTGCTGTTGCCAATGTTTGATCAAAACCCCTTCACCGGGTTCAATAGTGTGCACAGCGAAATCCAGAGGTGGAGTCTGAGTCAGGAGTCCCTGGTGGAGTAAACAAGAAACAGCGAAGCCCAGGGTCTCAACATATTTACATATACACATATCTCGTGACTCAAGCTCTAGGTGATAAACACTCAAACATTCATGCACTAACGAACAGATGACTTTCAGCCAGAAACACAACAAAATGTAATAGCTTCTGTTCTCTCTCTGTAGGTCCTCTCACACAGCCGATTGCTCTCTCTCTCTCTCTCTCTCTCTCACACATGCGATGTTGGTCTCTCTGTCTATGTCTGCCTGTCACTGTCTCCTGTGTCTGTGCGTCGGAGCTCATAGCGACCTCCCCTTGACCACCAGGTCTTCAAGTGCTAACTCTTTTCCCCAAGTATCTCCACTCCCAGTCTCCAGTACTGCTGCCTGGGCAGTCCCCATGTGGCAGATCTTCCCCCGCTTTCCCGGAGGTCACTGCTCTACATAGGGAACTGTCCAGGGTCGGTTGTCAGTAACATTTTTAATTATGTTTCCCATCCTTTCATCTTGCATCTTTAAAACTCCACTTCTCAGTGCAATACAGTCTACTTACTGTCTCAACGTTCTGAAACTCACTCTCAAGTTACCCATATTAATTTGCATCTGCCCTCAGAGTTTCTGGTCCCCCCTGCCTTATCAGCAGCCTATTTCTTTGTACATCTATTCCGGAGCCACTGCTCCCCTGCCTCACCGGCAGCCTATCTCTCTGTGTAACTGGGTACATTTGCCCCTAGAGCCCCTGCTCCCCTGCCTCATTTTCCTGAAGGTGGATACCACCCCTCATGTGAATTTGGAATTGTTCTAACTTATTACTACCTTGCACTCAATCTCATGAATGGTCCTCCTTTCCATAAGAAGTCAGCCGGATTTAAACATGCGCCCACCTCTATCTTAAGGTCCTCTCTATCTAAGAGCACTGCCTCATATTTCAGGATTCGGGAGTCTGTGAGCCATCGTCCCGCTTTTTGATTCAGGATAGTGCGGACTTAGTGAGGAGTAACCACAGTCAGTGGTGCTCCAAACGTCAGTTTCCGGCTTTCTTCCACTAGCTTAGCAGTGGCTGCTACTGCTTGTACACATTCGGGCCAACCCCGTGAAACGGGGTCTAGGATTCTGGAGAGGAAAGCTACAGGTTTTTTATGTCCACCCCATTCCTGAGTCAAGACCCCAAAAGCCGTCCCGTGCTTGGCATTAATAAAGAGTCGAAAATCTTTATTAAAATCTGGCAAGCTCAAAACCGGTGCTGTAACTAATTTTTCTTTTAAAGTTTCAATCAGCATTTTTCCTTCTGGGTCCTATTTAACCCTGTCCGGAGCCTCCTCTGTTAGCTGCAGGTATAACCTTTTCGTAAGAGTAGCATAATTATCTATCCAGAGTCTGCAATAATCCAGCAAACCCAGGAACTTTCGGAGTTCCCTCTTAGTTCGGGGTAGTCCTAATTCTACAATTCCCTTTATTCTTTCGGGGCTTATTCTCTTCTGCCCTTGACTGATCAAATGCCCTAAATATCTGACTTCCCATTCCACATACTGTAGTTTGTTCTGACTAACTCGCAATCCCTTCACTGCAAGGTAGTTTAATAAATCATTGGTTCCCTGCTGTGTGTCAGTTTGGGTGGGACCGGACAACAGGAGGTCGTCCACATACTGAATTAACTTTAAAGTTGGCCTTAAAGTCAAGCCCTCAAGAACTTGTTCTAGGATCTGTCCAAACAAGTTTGGTGACTCGGTAAAACCTTCAGCTAAGACAGTCCACCTATACTGCTGTTTTCTCCCAGTATCAGGGTCCTCCTTAAGTTCTAATAAAATCATATCATGAAAGAAAATAACGTTGAGCATTCATAAAATTACACTCAAAAATAGCACACTGAATCAAATGACAAACAACAAGTTTCACACATAAAACCATTAACAAACAGATGAATTCAAGCCAGAGCACAAAGTGTTAAACTGCTTATTAGCTGAGAAGCCTTCTGCCAGATTCTTTCTCACAGACACCATGATAAAGCTTGCAGCATTTCTTACTTGCACTTTTCCACACAGATTTTCGCAGAGAATTTCACACAAAAAGATCCATACACAAACACAAATTCTCACATCCACAGAGACTACTTTATTTTTCACAATCAGATTTACACACACAAAGACACACATAGATCTTCACCAACACAGAGATCCTCTCTCTCTTACAACAAACAGATTTTACTCAAACACCCACATACCCAGTTATACTAGCAGCTTCCGTTCGTTCTTCCTAATCGGGCCGGCCCATCTCATTCAAACATACATAAATATTCAGATTTAGATATCCACCTTATCTATCCGACTCCTTTCCCTATTCACATTCCATCCCGTAGATGCCCTCTCTCTCTCTCCGTAACTCCGGGCATTCTCGTTTGAAATGACCTAGTTTCCCACAGTGATAACATCCTGAGGGTTTCGGCCTCCATTGTCCATAGCCCTTACCCTGGACATTCCACTTCTCTTCACCACCCTTCTGCCAACTTCCTCTATCCCTTCCGCGACATCCTTGTGTCCTTCATTCATCCTCCCAGGGGACTCACAGTCCTCCCTTCTATCATTATCTTAGCCTTCCGTTTCTCCGCCACTATGTCCCTCTATACAAATACCTTCTGAACCTCCTGTAACAACTCCGACTCATTTCTACCGCTCCCGTCCTCTATCTTCTGTAACTTCTTCTGGATATCAGGCCATGCCTTTGTCACGAAGTGAACCTTTACCATCCTTCAGTAAAAAATGAGGTCTGCAGATGCTGGAGATCACAGCTGCAAATGTGTTGCTGGTCAAAGCACAGCAGGCCAGGCAGCATCTCAGGAATTTACCATCCTTCATCCTATTTCCCCATCTGGGTCTATACTCGAACATTTCCTAACCGACTCCCTTAATCTGTGTAAGAACGCACAGGGAGACTCGTCCTTTCCCTGCCTCAGGTCAAAAACCTTGGCTAAATTTTGCCGTTTGGGGATGCAAGTTTGTATCCCTTGGATTATCAAATTTCGCAAGTCTGACGTATTATCCCTTCTATATTGTGGTGGTCCCAGTTAGGGTTCTGAAGGGGATATTTGTCCTCACCCCTAACCATCCCCCTCTCATGCCAAATTGTCCGGCAAGCTCAATACCGGCGCTGCTACTAGTTTTTTTTAAAATCTCAATTAACACTTTCCCTATCCAGTATCCCCATATAAGTCTCCTTTCTCCCCCAGTAAACAGTATATTCAAAAATAGACATTAACTCAGCCCACATATACAGACAGGGCCTCAAAAATAAATTAATTTTTTCTGACAATCCTATCGGATTCTCAACCAGGACCGTCATTTCCTTTTAAATGTTCCGACCTCCCCACTGGTGAGGGGGTCATACACAAACACAATCTCCTTGTCCCCTATCGGCACTTTAGTCGTTACGTTCTTCCTTTTTTTAAGAAATATTGCAATGTTCTTAGCTTCTCATATCCTCAGACACCAATTTATTAATTCATGCTTGACTAACTTTAAAGCCTGTTCCTAACTTGTAAACATATTTATATATTTATGTCCATTTATTCAGTATTTAATATTTAAAATGTAAAATGCATACAGTTCCCAATTTTGAAATCCACTGTAACCACCCAGATTTAGTACCCTAATTTAGGTCCAAAATTAGTTTTCTTATGTACTCCTGACCAATCATTTCTCAATTACAATACTTTAGGTCGTAAAATAATCAGAGCTGTCTTACAATAATTTGTCAATTCAAGTTAAAAAAAAATTCTAATGGCCGAATCCAAGGTCTCAGATAATAACCATGGAAGTTATCGTCTTTTTATTCCGACAGCCTACTGTTGAACTGAAAATTCAACTGTCCTTCACATGTTGAAAAAAATCATGTTAAGTTTACATAAAAATCACATTTAAAACAATCCTGGAACTCAAGCTCCAGTGAATAAAACTTCCTCATTCAATCACCAACAAACAAATGTGCATTCAAACCAAATCACAAAGGGTTAAATGTTTTGCTTGCTGTTCTCGCACTCTCTCTCTCTCTCTGCCGGTCTTACTGCAAGCTGCTGGTAAAAATAAACTTCAGTTGTCCCCCTTATACGGCTTCTATGTAAGGATAATAGAGACCATCCAGAAACGGGGTTCAACACTATCAGTTTGTAACTAATCTCTTCCGCTCTCCACAATCTCTGTAGAATCTATCAGAGGGAATTTTCGGGGTTTCGTCTTCCCGTTCCTTTTTCGATCCGGAACATTGGCCACCCATGGTTGGTCTTCAGGCTAACCTGTTTTCTATACTCTGGTTACTTAGTCAACCCTTTTATCCCGGTTACCAAGTTAACCCTTAATTTCCCGGTTACCTGTCACAACCACAGAGTCGACAAGGCAGTGTACACTTCTCAATTCCGCGAAAACCCCAAATACCAGAGAAGGTTCTTACCTTGATCCGTGCACGGAGTCGTCCGACTCAAGATAACACTTCAACCTGTTACCTTATCAAAACTTCAACCTTTTACTTTATTATAAACGCTTCCTATTCACATCGTTTGCTCAAATATCTGTGTGTGTCACAGTGTCCCGGAATCATTCAGAGCCTCCCGTGGGAGTTCTTTTTAGTATCCCGGACACGAGCCCCCAAATTTGTTATAAGTGAATTCTGTCTAGGTATTCTAAATCTCCGGAGAATAGTCCCTGACACTCGGCTAACTACTCTACACTAGGGCTATGGTTCAGATCAACCGAGTTCTGCCTCCACACTCTGCCGACCGCGGACTGTCCTTTAACCCTTGACTTCAAGGGAGACTGTCCACAAGGTCCCGTCCTAGGAGGTGAACTCCAAGCTGACAGCACCAGCCCTCAGCCCCTCCGGCTACCGCTTTTCCCGTGGCAAATCGAAACGCTGCGAGACACACAAATGAGCAACGGATGTTTATTTCAAACTTGCAAGTTTGGGTGGCTTCCAAAAAAAAGCTTCGGAAAATCGCGCCGGAAGATTTTACAGCACTAATATTTATACATTATTTTTACATGTAAAAACATTAATGACAATTCCATTGGTTAAAACATTTCACGCTTTTCTCTGCCAATTCTTTGATTTATATTGTTTTTACAATTCCATTGGTCAAAACCTTTCACACTTCTCTCTGCCAACGCTTTGATTATCTGTATGTTTCTAATATTCTGAGAGCTACTATTGTATCATGGCCACCTGTTTCTTAAACATTACATTATTTTTCTCTATCCCAGGCCTTGGTTATCTGTATGTTTCTAATATTTTAAGAGCTTCTATTGTATTATTGCCAAGGTTACCTAGCTTCATAGCAGCCTAGTTTTAATTAACAGCTTACGTCAGTTTCATTCAAGGTTACAAACCGCCATGTTTTTGACATAACAGTTTCTCCCTGTTTCCAGGCTAACTTACATTCAGTCTCACAGTTCGCCCTTACTTATTAACCCTTAGTTAAACTGCAGAAATTACATCACCCATATCAGATAATGATCTGGCTGGGGGAGGGTGACGAGCTGTTAATGGAGACTGTTAGTGGCTAACCATGGGTAGTGTGTAATGGGCAGGCTGTGAGAACAAGGGGTAGGGGTGTGGGGTAGGGGGCTAGGACATGAGGTTGTTAACCTATGGTTAGCCACTAATTGTCTCCATTGGGAGCTGTTCCCCACCTACATCACTCCACGATGGGAGCTGCCCAGGACACACCCCTCTGGAATATCCTCCCTAACTCTCTCTGTCCTCCTTAAAGATGTATCTAAAAATCGTTCTCTTTAATCAACATTTCCATCATTCGTGAAGCATTTTAGGAGATTTGTCAATGTGACAGGCTCCACACAATGCAGGTAGTTGTTGTTGTTGTTGTTGTCTGACATCAGGAGAAACAGAGAACATCCCTCTCTCTCTCAACCTGATGAACAGCAGCAAAAGCAGGAAGCACTGAGCATGCTCCAGGCCACAATGGGCCTCGGATTATTGATGTCAGCGCAGGACCAATGAGAGTCGGGGGACGGGGGGAGGGGCTAGAGGACCAGGAAGTGCTAGATGGTCCTTCAACCAATCGGAGTTAAACAGGGGTGGGACTATACTTAACCACGTGATCAGCTTCACTGGCAGCACAGTGTTGTTGTGACCAAGGTATTGGAAATGTGTGAAGGTGAAGGGCAGGGGAAAGTCATCTTGACCAGGAAGAGAAGGAAATTTTCATGGTACGGGATGAGAGGTTTTACAGAACTTAGTGCACATTGTAAAACACAAATTTTGAAAATCCCAAATTCTGCACCTCTTTCCCTCCCTATAATGCATTTTGCACTCCCTGAAATATCAACTGTGTGTTTGTCCCTCCACAGATACCAGTGATTAATGCCAAAGCCTCATTGCCTGTGGAGAAGGTGATGTTTGACTTCCTTGTACAGCTGCAATTCGTGTGGTGAAGGTGCTCCTGCAATGTGGTTGGGTAAGAGCTGTTATAGATTATTCACTCAGCAACATTGAAGAGTTGACAATGTATGCAAATCAACAACAGTTAATTTTTATCATGTTTATAATTCCACAGAAATACTATTGAAAACTTCTGCCATAAGGCCATAGATTGAGATATCAGGTGATCAAAAGCATTGCCAAATAAGCAGGTTTTCAGAACACCTTAAAAGAGGAAAGCAGGTCTGAGAGGGTTAGGGTAGGAATTCCAGACCTTCTTGCCTTGGCAACAATAGAAATGGCCAGAGAGGTGAAGTATTGAATAAACACATCGTTGGGAGTCTGAAAGAAAATGAATTGTCGAGGTCTCACAGGTTGTGTGGTGAAGGGAGACAGGGATGTTCACAGCCAGGAATTACATCAAGGGTGAGAATTTTAAGTTGTTGCTTGTAAATAGGAGCCTTTTGATGGATCAACAAGTTTTGGTACAAGTGAGCACTTGGGCAGTAGGGTTTTAGATACTCTTGAACATTTAAGTTGAATGTGGGAGGCTGGCCAGGAGTGTGTTTGGATAATTAAGTCTGGAGATAACACAGGGATGGACGAGTATTTCAGTAAATGAACTGAGACTAGGGTGGAGTTGGGTGATATAACTAATGTAGAAATAGTGCTTTTGGAGTTGGGCTGCTCCTCATCTCTTCCCCCTCACCAAATCATAGATATTGTTCCTTATTCTGTCTGTCTGTCTCTTCTGATTATGTTCTTCTCTCCCATTCTGCTACAAACTAATATTTGACCCCACCATTGTTGGAAAAACCTGCTCCATCCCTACTCTCCCTTTCCTTTCTGAATTCTTTGTATGTGGTGTCCCTCAAGGATCTCTCCTTGGTCCCTCCTGTTTCTCACCTACATACTGCCAGGAGGTGACATCGTCCAAAAGCACCGTGTTAGGTTTCACATGTACACTGACAATGCCCAGCTCTCCCTCCCCATCATCACTTTCCATTACTCAGTTATCAAACTGCTCATCACGCTCCCACTACTTGATTGGCTGCAATTTCCTGCAACGGAACATTGCAATGGTTAAACCCATTGCCTTCAGTTGCTATTACAAATTACTTTCCCTTATTACTGAGCCCCTCCCTCTCCCTGGGAACTGTCTGAGGCAGAACAACACTCTTCTCAATATTGCTGTCATATCTGACCCCAAGGTGATCTTCTGATCAGGTATCTACACAATCACAAACACCAGGAATTTCAATCTCTGAAAATATTGCTTGTCTCCACCTCAAGTGAAAAGTGAGGTCTGCAGATACTGCAGATCAGAGGTGAAAATGTCTCCACCTCACCCATTGCTACTGAAACCCCTGACCCGTGTCGGTGTTGCCTTAAACGGGACGAATCCAAAACAGAACCCTTGATTCCGCGACTATCCTAGAATTAGGTTCCACACTCCCTCATGATGGGAAACATCCTCTCAGTATTTACATTGTCAAACTCCTTAAGAATCCTGCATGTTACAATGAGATCACCTCTCATTTTTCCCAAATCCAGTGAGAAGAGTCCCAACTTCTTCAGCCTTTTCTTAAAAGTTAATCTCTGCAAGCTGGGGTTCATCCCAGTCAATCTTCTCTGAAATGCCTCTGATGAAATGATGCATTCCTTTAAATAAAGGGACCAAAACTTCTGTCATTACTCCCAGCTGTGGTCTCACTCCCACTTTATAAAGTTACACTCAGGTATATACTCCAAACTCTTACACTGAAAACTCCTTGCAATAAGAAACAATGTTCCATTCCCCTTCCTGATTCCTTGTTGTAACTGTGTTTCCTACACAATTACCCCGGTCTCTTTGTGGTGTAGCTTTCTACAGTTTCCACCATTAACATAGTACTCTGTTCTTTTATTATCTCCTCCAAAATGAACAACTTCACATTATCCCAAGTTATACTCCATTTGCCAACTTGTCCACTTCCCCAATGAATCCCTCTCTGTAAACTGTTTATAATTCTTTTGGAACTTTACCATTCTGCCTTTTCTAGGAGATTTCCCCGCTCATTCTTCTAAACATTTCCTGGGAGCACTGGGCAGTGGGAAGTAGTTATCTTTTCAGAGAGACTCTTTGGAATGACTGGGAGGAGCTTGCTGCCCATTGGTCAGAATGGAGACAACTTGCCCATCAAGCTGCACTCGCCTTTCACCCCCCATGTCTTATTGATGAGGCACAGCGGCAGCACGGACGGAAAGAAAAGGAAGCAAATCCTGCTCTCCACATCCCACTGATTCTTGGAACATTGTGTCCCATGTGTCAAAGATCTGCCCTGTTCAGTCACGTGAAGTCCCAATGTGGAAACTCCTCGAAACCCACACAGATTTCCTCCTGAACTGACTGCTGACCTCCACAAGGGGTAATGCGTCCAGTCATCCTGGGCCAGGAGGAGGGGATGGTGAGAGTTTCTTAAATGAACTGACAGTGACAATTTTATAAATGTGTATTACAGGTGGGCATTCAGAATGTAATCTCAGTAATTGTAATGCCAAACTCTGACAAAATTACTCAATTCATCAGGAGCTGGATATTCACATTGTGTGTGAGTATTGTGTTCCAGCTCATTCCCATTTGCTGCATAAAAGTTCTCTTTTGAATCACCCTACACTCTCAATAGATCTCCCACAAGTCTTCAATATGTGTCCTGTAATCCCTTTATGATGTGCTCATGAGTGTAAGGTTGATTATTCTAACGTACAAATTATGTGAACCCCTCTGTCACAGGGCACCCGCAATTTCCTCTGCTCCAAGGAGAACAACCTCAGTTTCCCCAATCCCCTGATTGGCCAATGTCTGTTTGCTATCTATAAGGCACCCGTCAGGATTGTGTTGGAACATTCTCCACTTGCCTGCACAGTGGCATCACTGTGTAAAAAGTAAAGTCATCATAGTCCGACCAGACCATAGGGCTGCTCTGTCATTAGGGAGAGTTATCTGGTGGTGGTTAAACCTGAAGGTTACCACAGCCCAGGCAAGGGGAGAGGTTGAGAAGAAGAGTCCATCTATTGTAGATGTATATTCTTGATATGTATCATTAACACCTATGTCCCTGCAACTAAAATCCCCCATTCCTTGGACCATCCTGGTAACTCTCCTGTGCCCCCTCTCAGAGACCCTGCCATCCTTCCCAATGTGTGGGCGATCTCTGGTTTGCACAGACGCAGCTGCTCTGTGTTACTGTGGGTGATGTTATCATAGAGCAACAGTTGCATTAAACCTCACTGTTTGGAAGGGTGGGAGACACACAAATCCCAACAATATTTAAGATGTATTTAGTGTGCACTTGCAATGTCATGTTAGATAACATTTTTCCGCAAGTAGTAGAAAATAGATGAGGATAGTTCGATGGTAGTTTTCTTTGTCACAGACTGATGGACCGCCAGAGACTTTTTCTGTTCTGTAGACCGCGGAGATGTTTATTATAGGAATATGACATGATCTATTGGACATCATGTCAGAAAAGGTGACACTAGAATAGATGACAGATGATTGGTCGATGTTTTTGGGAGGAAAAGGGGATTGAGATGCTTAAGAGGAAATTCAGAAGCTCAGCGCAGGGATCGGAAAGGGCCATCATCAAGTGATAAATAAACATTGGGCATCCTGAAAGCTGGAAATAAAGAAAGGCACATATGGCAGAGCTTTGAGAGACTGGTGGGGATTAGACATGGGGAGGATAATGAAGCTGGGGCAGATGAAACTTGGAAAGGATTGTTACAGAGATAGAGATATTTGTGATAGAGGTTTTGGGGTTTTGAGGCTGGAGAGGAATTATCGAGATAAGGAAGAGTTGTAAGGCTGGATGAGGTGGCATTGACAGGGAGAGTACTGAGCATAGAGGAATTTACAGAGGTAGCGAGCGTAAGAGTCATAAAGTTATGCATCATTGACACAGACCCTATGGTCCAACCAGTCCATGTCGACCATAATTTTGAACTAAACTAATTGCATCTGCTTCCACTTGGTCCCAATCCATCCTAGCATTCCCTATCGATATATGGGTCCAAATGTTTTTTCCTCTTAGAATCCCATTCCCCAACCCTTTTACTCTACATTTACCCCTGACTAAATCTAATCATCCCTGAACACTATGGGCAATTGATCACGGCCAGTTCACCTACCCTGTACATCTGTGGTTTGTGGGAGGAAACGGGAGCACCCGGAGGAACCCACGCTGACATGGGGAAGCATATCCTAGCACCACATGGACAGCCACCCAATGCAGGGATTGAACCTGTGTCCCTGGCGCTGTAGGCAGCAGTGCTAACCATTGAGCCACTGTGCCACCCTTAAATTGTAATTGTATTCACAGTCACCACGTCCTCTGCAAGTTTATTCCTTATGTGAACTTCTCTCTCTGCAAAAACAAAAAATAAAATCCAGAACGTCCTTCTCTCACCTTAAAAAGTATGTACCCACTCTTGAATCGCACTCCCTCCTGGAAAGGGCACCTGCTGTTCACATTACCTACGCTGTTTAGGATTTTATAAACCTCTAATAAGGTCACCCCTCAGCCTCCTACACTCCAGTGAAAGAAGTCCCAGCCTACCCAGTCTCTCCTTATAACTGAAAGCATCCATTCCCATCAGCATCCTGGCAAATCTCTTCTGAACCTGCTCCGATTTAATAATATCCTTCCTATAACAGCACAACCAGAACTGGGCCCAGTATTCCAGAAGAGACCTCACCAATATCCTGTACAACCTCAACGTAATGTCCCAACTCCTATACTCAAAGGTGTGAGCAATGAAGGCAAGTGTGCTATACACCATCTGAACAACTCTGTCTACATGTGATATAAACTGCAAAGATCTGAACCCTGAGGTCTCTTTGTTCTATATCACGATTCAAGGCCTGACTTTTAATCAGTGTAAGTCTTGCCCTTTTATCAAGATGTAATATTTGGCATTTATTCCAATCCAGAACATCCTTTGAGTATAAAGGCAATAAGAGGAAAATCAGTAAGGCAAAAAGGGGACAGGACTCAGCTTTGGCGAATAGGGTCAGGACAATCCAAAAGGTTTTTTTAAATACATTAAGAGCAAATGGGTTACTAGAGAGAGAATAGGACTCCTCAAGGATCAGCAAGGCAGCGTATGTGTGGATCTGCAGGCGATGGGGAGGGAATACTAAATGAGTATTTTGCATCAGTATTTACTGTGGAGAAGGACATGGAAGATATAGAATGTTGGGGAATAGATGGTGACACCTTGAAAAAAGTCCATATTACAGAGAAGGTGGTACTGGATGTCTTGAAATGCATAAAGGTGGATAAATCCCTAGGATCTGATCAGGTGTATCCGAAAATTTTGTAGGAAGCTAGGGAAGTGATTGCTGGGCCCTTTGCTGAGATTTTTGTGTCATCGGTAGTCACAGCTGAGGTGCCAGAAGACTGGGGGTTGGTTAATATGATGATACTGTTTAATGAAGGCGGTTTGGACAAGCCCGGCAACTACAGACCCGTGAGCCTGATGTTGGTGCCAGACAAGTTGTTGGAGGGAACCCTGAGGGACAGGATTTGCATGTATTTGGAAAAGCAAGGACTGATTAGGGATAGTCAGCGTGGCTTTGTGTGTGGGAAATCATGTGTCACGTACTTGATTGAGTGTTTTTTTTGAAGAAGTAACAAAGAAGATTGAGGGCAGAGCACTAGATGTGATCTATATGGACTCCAGCTCGGCGTTCGACGAGGTTCGCCATGGGAGACTGGTTAGCAAGGTGAGATCTCACGGAATACCGGGAGAATTAGCCATTTGGATACAGAATTGGCTCAAAGGTAGAAGGCAGAGGGTGGTGGTAGAGGGTTGTTTTTCGGACTGGAGTCTGTGACCAGCGGAGTGCCATAAGGATCGGTGCTGGGTCCACTACTTCTCATCATTTATATAAATGATTTGGATGTGAACATAGGAGGTATAGTTAGTAAGTTTGCAGATGACACCAAAATTGGAGGTGTAGTGGACAGTGAAGAAGGTTACCTCAGGTTTCAATGGGATCTTGATCAGATGCGCAAATGGGCTGAGGGGTTGTTGTGGTTCTGTTCGCCAAGCTGAGAATTTGTTTTGCAGATGTTTCGTCCCCTATCTGGGTGACATCGTCAGTGCTTGGGAGCCTCCTGTGAAGCGCTTCTGTGATCTGTCCTCCGGCATATATAGTGATTTGTCTCTGTTGCTTCCGGTTGTCAGTTCCAGCTGTCCGCTGCAGTGGCCGGTATATTGGGTCCAGGTCGATGTGCTTATCGATTGAATCTGTGGATGAATGCTGTGTCTCTAGGAATTCCCTGGCTGTTCTCTGTTTGGCTTGTCCTATAGTAGTAGTGTTGTCTCAGTCAAACTCATGTTGATTGTCATCTGAGTGTGTGGCTACTAAGGATAGCTGGTCGTGTCGTTTCATGGCTAGTTGGTGTTCATGGATGTGGATCATTAGCTGTCTTCCTGTTTGTCCTATGTCGTGTTTTGTGCAGTCCTTGCATGGGATTTTGTACACTACATTGGTTTGCTCATGCTGGGTATCTGGTCCTTCGTTCTGGTGAGTTGTTGTCTGAGAGTGGCTGTTGGTTTGTGTGCTGTTATGAGTCCTTGTGGTCGCAGTAGTCTGGCTGTCAGTTCGGAAATGCTCTTGATGTATGGTAGTGTGGCTAGTCCTTTGGGTTGCGGCATGTCCTTGTTTCGTTGTCTTTCCCTTGGGTATCTGTTGATGACCTAGACAGGGGACGAAACGTCTGCAACACAAATTCCCAGCTAGGCGAACCGAACCACAACAACGAGCACCCGAGTACAAATCTTCTCACAAACTTTGGGCTGAGGAGTGGCAGATGGAGTTTAATTTAGATAAATGTGAGGTGCTGCATTTTGGAAAAGCAAAGCTTAGCAGGACAGATAGATGTAATGGTCAGGTCCTATGGAGTGTTGCTAAACAAAGAGACCTTTCAGTGCAGGATCATGATTCCTTGAAAGTCGAGTCGCAGATACATAGGATAGTGAATGTGTTTGGTGTGATTTCAATTATTGATCAGAGCATTGAGTACACCTCCTCCCACCCTGCCCCCTCTAAAAACGCCATCCCATATTCCCAATTCCTTAGATCCGCCGCATCTGCTCCCAAGAGGACCAATTCCAGTACCGAACAACCCAGATGGCCACCTCCTTCAAAGACGACAATTTCCCCTCCGACGTAGTTGACGATGGTATTCACCACATCTCCTTCACTTCCTGCTCCTTTGCCCTTGAACCCCACCCCTCCAATCGCCACCAGGATAGAACCCCACTGGTCCTCACCTACCACCCCACCAACCTCCAGATACATCGTAACTTCCTTCGTCATTTCCACCACAAACAGACCCCACCACCAAGGATATATTTCCCTCCCCTCCCCTATCAGCGTTCCAGAAAGACCACTCCCTCCGCGACTCCTTCGTCAGGTCCACACCCCCCACCAACCCAACCTCCACTCCCGGCACCTTCCCCTGCAACCGCAAGAAATGCAAAACTTGCGCCCACACCTCTACCCTCACTTCCCTCCAAGGCCCCAAGGGATCCTTCCATATCCATCAGAAATTCACCTGCACCTCCACACATATCACTTACTGCATCCGCTGCACCCGATGTGGTCTCCTCTACATTGGGGAGACAGATTGCCTACTTGTGGAACGTTTCAGAGAACACCTCTGGGACACCCGCACCAACCGCCCCGTGGCTGAACACTTTAACTCCCCCTCCCACTCCGCTAAGGATATGCAGGTCCTTGGCCGCCTCCATCGCTAGACCAGGGCAACACGGCGCTTCTTCTTCCGCCTAGGAACCCTCCAACCACAAGTGATGAATGCAGATCACCACCCCCCCGACCTTATCTCAGTCCCAACCCTGGACTCAGCACTGCCTTCGTGACCTGCAATCTTCTTCCAAACCTCCCCATCCCCACCCCCTCTCCGGCCTATCACCCTCACCTTAACCTCCTTCCACCTATCGCATTCTCAACGCCTCTCCCCCAAGTCCCTCCTCCCTACTTTTTATCTTAGCCTGCTTGGTACACCTTCCTCACAGTGGAAATAGCCTCCCTGCTTCTATCTTATCTACTCCCTTCATAATTTCATATTTTTCCTATGTAACCTCCCATTATTCTAAATTCCTACGAGTATCATGCCAGTTTTCTCAATATCTCCTCATAAGGTAAACCTCTCAGCTCCAGACTCAAACTAGTGAACCACCTCTGCACCCCCTCCAGCGCCAGTCCATCCTTACTCGAAGTAAGGAGACCAAACCTGTACACAGTACTCCAGGTGTGGCCTCACCAGCACCCTGTACAGCTGCAGCATAACCATCCCTTTGGCAATGAAGGACAATATTCCCTTCACTGCCTTAATTACCAGCTGCACCTGCAAACCAGCTTCCTGTGATTCATGCACAAAGACACCCTTTGCACAGCAGAATGCTGCATGTTTTAATCATTTCATCATCCAGTTTGCTTTTAGTCCAACCAAAATGAGCTTACATTTCGCAACAATGTCCTCCATCTGCCAGACCCTTACCCACTCAATTAACCTATCTGTATCCCTGTTCTGGATCAGTGGTGCTGGAAGAGTACAGCAGTTCAGGCAGCATCCAACGAGCAGCAAAATCGCCGTTTTTCCAGCAACACTGATCCAGAATCTGGTTTCCAGCATCTGCAGTCATTGTTTTTACCTATCTGTATCCCTGTGCAGACTGACAGTGGCTTCTGTACACATTGCTCTACTACTCATCTTAGTGTCGTCTACCTTTCACGAATCCATGCTGTGTCTGCTCGATGAGGCAACTTCCCTCACTACAGAAGTTATGCTAACAGGTCCATTTTAAAACGTTGGCATCACATTTGCAGCTTTCCAATCTGTTAGAACAGTCCCGGAGTCCATCAAATTTTAGTGAATTATCACAAGTGTATTTGCTATTTACCCACTGCCATCTCTTCTAGTCCCCTGGGATGCATTCCATCACAGCCAGGAGACCCATCTACCTTTAGGCTGGTATCTTTCCCAGCACTACCTCTTTACTGAGAGTGATTGTTTCTCTATCCTCATCTGCCATTGCCTCCATAGGTCTGCGACAATGAGAGTACACAGACAGTATGTTCCTGTTCAGGCCAAGGCTGGGAGGTGTAGGGAATGCTGCTTGTTGAGAGGAAATGAGGCTCTGGTCAATAAAATGAAGGAGGGATATGGCAGGTACAGACAACTGGATTTGTGTGAATACCTGGAGATGTATAGGGGCAGTAGGTGTATACTCGAGGGAAACTAGGAGGGCAAAAAGGGGACGAGAGAGCTTTGTGAAATGGGTTTGGGGAAAATCCAAAGAGATTCTAGAAATATACTAAGGACAAAAGAGTAACCAGGCAGAGAATAGAAACCCTCAAAGATCAACAAGGCTATCTATGGATCTGCAGGAGGCAGGAGAGATACCATCTACGTATTTCATGTCAGCTTTTACTGAAAGAGGATATGGAAGTGAGATAGTTTGGAGAAATAAATAGGGATAACTTGACAAGCGTCCATATTAGTTAGGAGGAGGCACTGGAACTTGTATAATGCATCAAGATTGATAAATCCCTGATACATGATCAGGTGAATCCCAGAACTTTGTGGGAAGCTAGGGAAGTGATAGTCGGGCCCCTCGCTGAGATATTTGCATCACTGAGGTGCTGGAAGACGGGAGCCATTATCTGAGAAAGGTGATGAGGAAAGGCCAGGGAAAAATACACTGGTGATCCTGTAGTCAGGCAAGTTGTTGGAAGGGCTTCTCAGGGATAAGATTTAGATGTAATTGGAAAGGTAAGAAATTATTAGGGACAGTCAGCATGGCTTTGTGCATGGAAATCACTAACTTGGACTTCAGAAAGACATTCAAGGTGGAAGAGCTAGCTATTTGGGTACAAAATTGGCTGTAAGCTTGGAGACAGAGGGTAGTGGTGGAGGGTTGCCTTTCGGACTGGAAGCCTGTGATGAGCAATATGGTGTAAGGATCGGTGCAGGGTTCACTGCTTTTTATTTATATAAATGATTTCTATGTGAAAATAGGAGCTATGGTTAGGGACTTTACATAGACACCAAATTGGAGGTGCAGTGGATTGGAAAGAAGGTTACCTCAGAGTCCAATAGGACTTCAATCAGTTGGGCTGAGGAGAGGCAGATGGAGTGTAATTCAGATAAATGTGAGGTGCTGCATTTTGGAAAAACAAATCAGGGCAGGACTTATACATTTACTGGGAAGGTTCTGGGGATTGTTGCTGAACAAAGAGACCTTGAGGTGCAGGTTCATAGTTCTTTGAAAGTGGAGTCATGGATAGGCAGGGTAGTGAAGGAGGCGTTTGGTGTACTTGTCTTTATTGGTCAGTGCATTGAGAATTGAAGTTGTGACATTATTTTGCAGCTCTGCAGGACATTGATTCAGCCACTTCTGGAATTCTGCTTTCTGTCCTGGTCACCCTGCTCCAGGAATGATATTACAAAACTTGAAAGTATTCCGAAAAGAGATGCAAAGGTGTTGCCAGGGTTGAGGGTTTGAGCGAAGGGAGAGGCTGAATAGGCTGGGGCTGTTTTCCCTGGAGCATCAATTGCTGAGAGATAACCTTCGAGGTAAATAAAATCGTGAAGGACATGGATAGGGTGAACAACCAGGTCTTTTCCCAAAGTTAAGTGAGTACAAAACTAGAGGGCACAAGCCTAAGTGTGAGGGAAAAGATTTTAAAGGGATCTAAGGGGCAATGTTTTCAAGCTGGACGTGGTATGTTTATGGAATTAGCTGCCAGAGAAAGTGTGGAGGCTGGTACAATTACAACATTTAAAAGGCATCTGACTGGGTACGTGATTAGGAAAAGTTTAGAAAGATGGGCAAAGTGCTGGCAAATGTGACGAGATTAATTTAGGTTATCTGGGTGGCATGGACGAGTTGGATCAAATGGTCTGTTTCTGCGCTGTACATCTCTGGAATGTAACTATATGAGGATAAATTTAGAGGGCTACAGGTAAATGGGAGGGGAGTAAGGGCGGATTGGCACCATCTCGAGAGGGAGAGAGTACAGCCCCAATGGGCTGAATAGCCCCCAGCCCCTGTGCTCTGTGATACTGCCCCATTCACTGTGAATGATGAAGCTCATCCCAGGGCAGAGCCATAGACACATACAGCATGGAAACAGACCCTTCAGTCAAACTTGTCCGTGCCGACCAGATATCCTATCCTAATCTAGTACGATATGGTAGCAGTTGGCTCATATCCCTCTACACCCTTCCTATTCATATACCTATCCAGATGCCTTTCAGATGTTGTAACTGTACTAGATGCCACCACTTCCCCTGACAGAAGCTTCCATACACCCACCACCCTCTACGTGAAAAAAGTTCTCTCTCGGGTACCTTTTATATCTTTCCCCTCTCACCTTAAACCTATGCTCTCTAGTTCTGGAATCTCCCACCACAGGGAAACGATCTTGTCTATTTATCCCATTCCTGCCCTTCATGATTTTATCAACCTCTGAGGTCACCCCTCAGCCTCCCACACTCCTGGGATGATCCCACCACTCATGTCACAATGGGGCCTGGCTGATTGACAGCAGCTTCAGTCCAATAGGAGAGTTGGTGTAATCCTCCAGCCAATGGGAGTGAATGAGAGGTGTTGCCAACAGGCCAACATGTGACCATGAGCTGTGCAGGTGCAGTGTCACTGGTCACTGGGGGGGTGGTGAAGAGACCCAGGGAGTGGGAGACACTGCACAGACTAGGAGAGAAATGGAGTTAGTGTGGACTGGGAGGGTTTATAAACACACGATGTAGGCTGCTAGACCTGAATTAGAAACTCCAAGTAAATGAAAACCAAAAGAACTGCGGATGCTTAAATCAGAAACAACAACCAGAAGATACTGGAAAAGCTCAGCAGGTCTGGCAGCATCTGTGAAGAGAAATCAGAGCTAACATTTTGAATCCGATGACCCTTCCTCAGAACTGATGTAACTGAGAAAAAATGTCAGTTTATATGCAGAAGGTAGGGGTTGAGGAGTAAATGATAGGTGGTGATGGATTCCAAAGAGAGAGAGAGAGAGAGAGGAGCAGTTGAACAAAGGAATGGATAATGATCTGGCTGGGGGAGGGTGAATAGATGTTAATGGAGACTGTTAGTGGCTAACCATAGGTGGTGTATAATGGCAGGCTGTCATAACAAGGCCTGGTCTATGGGGTGGGGGGGCTAGGCCGCGAGGACATGGGAGACTTAGGACCTAAAATTAATAATTCACTGTTGAGGCCAGAGGGCTGAAGGGTCCCCAAGTACAAGATGAGGTTTGTTCTTCCAGCTTATGTTAAAGTGTGGCACAGGAGAAGCACAGCAGGTCAGACAGTATCCAAGGAGCAGGAGAATTGACATATTGGGCCTAAGCCCTTCATCAGGAATGAGAGGGTGCTGTAAGTGTGCTGACGGATAATAGGATGGGTGTGTGGGACTGGAATGAAGGTAGCTGGGTAGGCAATAGGAATATGCAGGTGGCAGGTAATGGTGAGAGGGTGGAGTGGATAATTGGGAAGGAAGGTGGCTGGCTGGGACTGTTCAAGAGGGTGGTGCTGAGTTGGAGGGTTGGATCTGGGATAGGTGGGGGGAGGGGAAATGACGAAATGTTGATTCTGTGGTTGAATGGTCCCAAGATGGAAAATGAGGTAATCTTCCTCCAGGAGTCATGTAGCTAGGATTTTGTGGTGGAGGGGCCCCAGGACATGCATGAACTTGGCAGAGTGGGAGGGGGAGTTGAAATGGTTGCCAGAGGACAGTGGGGTTGTTTGGTGCATGTCTCCCAGAAAGGTTCCCTGAAACATTCTGCAAGTTGGCGTCCTGTCTCCCCATTTTAGAGAGCAATGAACACAATAGGTGACGTGTTTGGATGTACAGGAAAATCTCTGCTGGATGTGGAAGGAACCTTTGGTGCCTTGCATGGAGGTGAGGGGGAAGGTGTGGGCACAGGTTTTACACCCCTTGCAGTGGCAAGCAAAGGTGTCGGGAGTGGAGGATGGATTGGTGGGGAGCATGGATCTAATGCGGAAGTCACAGGGAATGGTCTCTGAGGAATGCTGAAAGGGGTGTGGAGGGAAAGATATCTCTGTTGGTGGGGTCTGATTGTAAGTGTTGGAAATGGCAGAGGAAGATGTGTTGTATCTGGCTGAAAAGTGAGGACTTGGGGGTTCTATCCTTGCTGCGGTTGGAGGGGTGGGGTTCAAGAGGCAGAGGTGTGGGAAGTGGTGGGGATACACTGAAGGGTATTGTTGACCACATGGGAGGGCAAATTGCTGTCCTTGACATACGGGTCTATTTGGTATGTTCTAGAGTGTTCTGCCAGTTTGCATCAAGCTTCCCTGGAACACTGCAGTCAGAAAGAGACAGAGATGTTGGCCCGGGAACAGACTTGTGTGTTAAAGTGGCAGGCGACTGGAAGCTCAGGGTCTTTTTTGGCTTGAGAGGGAGCACAGATTTATCCAAATTGCACTTCATCTCTTTGGTTCTAAATCTGACATTTCCTACAATCACTCACTCCATGATATTAACCTGTAAACTCCTTATTTTCAATTCCCTGCAAACTTCTCATTAAAATTCCTTATGGACTCAAATTCCAGCACCATTTTGGGTGGAATGTTCCAGATTCTGACAACTGTCTGTTCATCCAGAAACTGCTGAAGTCCCTGTTGACTCTGGGGTTACAAAGGGCTGAATTGAAAGAGGAGATGCTGTTCCTGAGCTGTCATTGAGATGCATTGGAACAGTACAGGAGGCTGAGGGCAGTGTAGGTGTGAGCAGACAATGAAAATGACAGGGCTGCACTGAGAGAGCTGCTTGGCTCAATGAGAGTGTTTTGGAGTTGGGTGAAAACAGAGTGAGGGGAGACAGGGAGAAGGTGAAGCTGAAACTCAGTTTTAGTTCAGGCCATTCAGAAATTCACATGGTCCCAATGGGAACAGCCAGTTTGTCAGCAATACCTGTGGAGATTTTGTAACAGTTTTTAAAATTATAACATATCAGCTTAAGTAAAGAATACGGGACTTTGATTATAATGGAAATGTTTAAATGGAAGGAAGATTGCTCGCTCCATTAAATTCTCTTAATGGGAGTAACTAACTGAATCTAGAGAGCCTCTGTGACAGGAGACCTCAGACCCATGGTGTGCTTCTCTTGTACAATGTGGGAAAATTAGGGATGTTTCCAGTGTCATTGACGGCTGTGTGTGCAGGAAATGTGCCCATCAGCAGCTACTGGGAAACTGCTTTTCGGATCTGGAGCTGTGAGTGGACTCGCTGTGGAGCATCTGCAATACTGAGATGTTATGGTCAGCACGTTCAGTGAGTTAGTCACACTGCAGGTGAAGGTTACACAGGCAGAAAGGGAATGGGTGACCATCCGATCAAGTAAAAGACTCAGAAAGGGAGTGCAGGAGTTCCCAGTAGTAATTCCCTTCCCAAACAGATACTGTATACCGCTTGGAATTCGTGGGCGTGTGGGTGGGCGTGGGTGGGTGGGTGGGTGTGTGGGTCGGTCTCAGGGGAAATCAGCAACAAACAGGTTCATGACACCATAGATAGCTCTGCTGCCCAGAATGGGAAGAAACGGGGGATTCAATAGTCAGGGTTACATAAGGCACTTCTCTGGCCACAGCCATGAATCCAGGATGGTATGTTATCTCCCTGGTGCCATGATCCACGATATCAAGTGGCTCCAGGACATTCTGGAGCTGGAGGGTAAACAGCCCGAGGTTGTGGAACACACAGATACCAACGGCATCGCTAAACAAAGGGATGAGGGTCTGAAAATTGGATATTGGGAACGCAGGGACACATTAAAATGCAGCTCCCGAAATGTAATGATGTCAGACTTGCTCCCAGTGCCATCAGCTCCTGAGAGCAGGCATAAGAGGTTGATCAGCTGCATGTGTGGCTGGAGAAATGGTGTACCAGAGAAAGGTTTAGATTCTTCAGGCACTTGGGACCGTTTCTGGGTTAGTTGGGATCTGTACCAGCCTGACCGGTTCCCCCTGGGCAGGGCTGGGTCAAATCGCCTGGGGTGGCTATTGCTGGTTCCATTGGTGAGGTATTAATTAGTCTGGCAGGGGGATGGGAAGTAAACTGTCAGTTTAGATGAGTCAGATTCAGATCAGGGAGTGGGAGGTAGAATATTAGTGATGTAGTCAGCAGCTCAGAAAGCCAGAAGAAAGAAGGATTAAACGAGGATTGAGTCCCCCTTCATCCATCAGTCCTGACATCACAGGAATGAGAGTCAACGAAATATGGAACTGTACAGCTCTCTGACTCCAAGTGCTTTAGCAAAATGGTGAAAATCTCTAATAAAAACAAAAAGTGCTGGAGATCCTCAGCAGGTCGGGCAGCATCTGAAATGGTGACAGTTGCAGGAAACATTGCAGCCTCGGTCATCTTGTTCACTGTCCACTAAACCTCCAATTTTGGCATCATCTGCAAAATTATTAATACCTCCTATGATCACATCCAAATCATTGATATAAATGACGAAAAATAGTGGATACAGCACCAATCCTTGTGACATTCCACAAGCATACAGTCTGAAAAGCATCCATCCACCACCACTCTGTCTTCTACCTTTGAGCCAGTTCTGTACTCAGATAGCTGGCTTCCCCTTTATTCCATGAGATGTAACCTTGCTCACCAGTCTCCCATGAGAAAGCTTGCCGAACACCTTACTAAAGTCCACTTTGATCGTGTCGAACAGTCTGCCCTCATCAATCATTTTTGTTACTTCAAAAAACATTCTACCCCCTAGAAAACATAACAGTTACAGCACCAGAGTAATCAGCCCACCGTCTCTGTGCAGATCATGGTCCCATTCCAAACTAATTCCATCTGCCTGTAATATGATCCATATCCCTGCCGATCTATGCCTGCTTATGGGTCTGTCCAAATGCCTCATAAATTGTGATTGTTTCTGCTTTTCCCTTCTCCCAGGAGAATACATTCTAGTCACTTCTCAACTTCTGCACAAGATACTTGCCTGACACAACTCCCTTTAAACTTGCTCAGATGTTGTTGAAAATGCTCAGCAGGTCATGCAGCATTTGTGAAGAAAAATTAGTTCAAGTTTTGGGTCTGGTCACACTTCCTCAGAAACGTTAACTCTAATTTGTTTTCACAGATGCTGCTAGACCTAATGAGCTTTTCTAGAAATTTCTGTTTCTCTTCCTGGTTTACAGCATCTGCAGTTGTTTCGGCTTTCATTTCCTTTAAACTTGCACCCTCTCCTGTTAAATCTGTGTCTCTAGAATTTGTCATGTCCACCTTGGAAAAAAGATTCACATTATTCGTTTGGACTCCTCTACCCTGGGAAAAAAGAAACCCTATCATTGCTCCTCATAATTTTATAAAGTTCGATAAGGCCACCTAAAGTGTCCAGTGCTGCGGGGAAATAGCCTCAGCCTATTCAGCCTCTCCCTGTGGTTCAAATGTTCCAACACTGGCAACACCCTAGTAAAATTTTCTGAACACTTGCAAGTTTCCCAACATCTTTCCTATAGCAGGGAGACTGGAATTGAAAGCAGTGTGATTCCAAAAGTGGCCGACCCAATAAACTGTACAACCGAAACATGATCTCCCAACTCCTATACTCGATGCACTGTCCAATAACAGCTAGCATACCAAACACCACCTTCACCGACCTGTCTACCTTAAACCACACTTTCAAGGAACTATCAACCTACACTGCACGGTCTGTTTGTTTGTCAACACTTCCCAAGAACTTGCCGTTAAGAGGTTGAGTCCTATTCTGATAACAGCTTTCTGAAATCAGGGAGACTACAATTGAATGCAGTATTCTAAAACTGGCCTCACCAATGCCCTACTCAGCCACACGTGACCTCCTAACACCGATACTCAGTGACAGAATCCCGAGTGTGGAAATGGCCTTTCGGCCCATGAGACCATACCAACTATTTGAACAGCATTCCAGCCTAACTCCGTAACCTACCATTACCCAAAGCTAATCCAGCTAACCTGCATGTCTTTGGATTTGTGGGAGGGAATTAAGAGCACCCAGAGGAAGCCCACGCAGACACACGGAGAATGTGCAAACACCACACAGACAGTGGAATCGAACCAGAGTCCATTTATTGATCAGCACAATCCAATGCACCTGATCCCACTGAAACTCTACTTTCCAGGAACTATGCAGTTGCTCTGAGCCCTTCAGACGGAATTAGGGTGAGGAGGAGAAAACAGGAACAGGGTTGAGGAGTAGATCTATAAAATAACTCTCCATCGTTCCCCTCTGTGTTTTCCCCCCGTCTCTCCCCGCTCTATTTCCCCCCCCCCTGTCGTCAGCCCTTTGTCGATCACCCCCACCCCTGTCGGTCGCCCCTCGGTCTGTCCCCCCTCTCAGTCAGTCATTCCCCCCACACTCAATCGGTCGCACACCCATCTCTTCTCCCCCATTCCCCATTCCTTGGTCTGTTCCCCCTCTGTCAGTCACCCCCCCCCCCCCCCACACACACTGTCGATCGCCTCCTCTCTTCCCCCCCCCCCCCCCCGTCTATGCCCCTCCTCTCTAATCCCACTTTCTGTCCCCACCCATTTCTGCCCCACCCCTCTCGATCCACCCACCCTCTCTGCACACCCTCCCCTCCCAGTCCCCTAGTTCCATACTCCCCCACCGCAGAGAAAATATCTTGTCTATTTACCCTATCCCATGCCCGGTTTGATTTTAAAAATTTCTTTCAGGTCACCGTTCAGCCTCTGATGCTTCAGGGAAAGCAGCCTATCCAACCCTGGCAACATTCTATCATTCTTTTCTGACACCTTTCAAGTTTGAGAACATCGATCTGATAGGAAGGAGACCAGAATTGCATGGAATTTTACAAAAGTTGCGGAATCAATGTCCTGTACAGCCACAGTATGACCTCCCAACCCCTACACTCAATGCTCTGACCAATAAAGGCAAGCAGACCAACTGCTGCCTTCACTATTCTATCTACTCGCTACTCTACTTTTAAGGAACTATGAACCTGCACTCTAAGGATTCTTTGTTTAGTAGCACTCCCCATGAACTTACTATTAACTGTATAAGTCCTGCTAAAGTTTGCTTTCCCAAAATGCAGCAGCTCACATTTTTCTAAACTGAACTCCTCAGCCATTCACCCATCTGATCCAGATCCCCTTGTACTCTGAGGTAATCTTTTTCACTGTCTACTACACCTCCTATTTTGGTGTCATCTGCAAACTTACTCACAATACCTCTTATGTTCACATCCAAATCATTGGTGTAAATGACGAACTGTAGTGGATCCAGCACCGATCCTTGTGACACTCCACTGGTCACAACCTTCCAGCCTGAAAAGCACCCTCTGTCTTCTACCTTCGAGCCAGTTCTGTACTCCATACGATCTAACCTTGCTGACCAGTCTCCCATGAGGAACCTTGTTGAACGCCTTAGTGAAGTCCATGTAGACCATGTCCATGCTCTCACCTCAACAATCCTCTTTGTTACTTCTTAAAAAAAAAGGAGTCAAATTCATGAGACATGATTTCCCATGCACAAAGCTGTTATTAATATCCAGGATTTAACTCTGTATATCGGGGTCTGCGTTGCCCAGTTAATATTCGGGATGAAGTTCAAGTACACCAGCATTTTGTCAGTGACTGTGTATTGAGTCTTGTTAATATCACCAACATAGGTGAGTTCGTTTATGAAAGGCAGTCCCTGTATCCCTTGCCCAGGAAATGGCAGTGTCCTTACATCTGGACCAGGAGGATCGGGTTCAGAGTTGAGTGACAGCATCTTTGAAGAGGATGATTAGAAAACATGCCCAAGCCACCACGCCATACTGTCTCCCAGCTGTCCCTGCCTGAGCCTTTAAACAGAACCATCCTGTAGTTTCTCTCCTGTCAAACTCTTCCATTGCTCATTTAGTCCAGGATCCCCTCCTGCTGCAGCACTGATCCTGTCCCTTACTGACCTGTGCATCTCCCAGTGTCCTCCACATTCATTCATTGTTCTCTATCCCATTATCCCAGTCCTGCAGCCCTGCCCCCTCCCGTCTATAGAGACGGCTCAGTGGTTAGCACTGCTGCCTCACAGCACCAGGTACCTGGGTTCGATTCCGGCCAAACCTGGAGTTTGCACATTCTCCCTGTGTCTCAGCAGGCTTCCTCCCACAATCCAAAGATGTGCAGTACAGGTGATTTGGCCATTCTAAATTGCCCATAGTATTAGTTACATTAGTCAGGGGTAAATATAGGGCAGGGGAATAGGTCTGTGTAAGTTACTGTTTGGAGGGTCGGTATGGACTTGTTTGGCCGAAGGGCCTGTTTCCATACTGTAGGGATTCTGATATATTGGGCAGCAGCTGCTGTCAATCACCCAGGCTCCTGTATGATCTGGAGCATGTGCTATAGGAGGGGAGACCAGTGCACGGGCGCAGTGCTGGCCAATTGTGGGAGTATGCACAGTTACGGGACAGTGCCAGGCAGGGAGGCTGTGGGTGTGTGGGATTGATCTATCATTTAGGAGAAAGTGAGGACTGCAGATGCTGGAGATCAGAGCTGAAAATGTATTGTTGGAAAAGCGCAGCAGGTCAGGCAGCATCCAAGGAGCATTCCTGAAGAAGGGCTCATGCCCAAAACATCAACTCTCCTGCTCCTTGGATGCTGCCTGACCTGCTGCGCTTTTCCAGCAACACATTTTCAGCATTAATCTATCATTGGCAGCTTCCTCCCTCTGGGCGCAGGACCCAGGGGAATGGCCCCTCTCCTGGTACCCTGACGTGATCAGACTATCAGTGGTGCAGCATTTTGCAGCAAGTTATGAGAACTCTTTTGTGAAGATTCAGGGTTGTCACGGAAAGGGACAAGGATGGGCCTGCAATTAGAGTTCTAATTTTGTTCATTTCAGTAAGATGGATTTTGGCCAGAGTGTGCAGGAAGCAGTGTATGCAGGATGGTTGTCATCAGAGGATTCACCAACACCCCCATCTCTCTCTCTCTCTCTCTCTCTCCCTCCCCCCCCCCCCCCCCCAACCCGGTGGACTCAGAGTCAGAGTCATTGATTTGGTTCTTGGTCTGCAGACAGGAGCTAGGAAAATGAATTCAAAGAGAGGAGAGAGGGCGTGAGAACTGGGTGTGGAGGAAAAGAGTGAGGAGATTGGTTTGGATTTCAGTTCACAGAAGAGAGAAATTGTGAGACTGCAATTGAAAGCTTTGGAGGAACAAGGAAACCACAGTTTAATACCATCATTATCTTATGAATTTCCATCTTGTGTTCAGTGGTAACTTGTGTGCTCTGTTGTATGGTACTGAAAGGGTGGATTTGTGGATGAGAAATTCAAATTGAACTTCATGTTCAGATCCGATAGTTACTTGATCCGTGCTGATCTGAATATCATTGGCCTTTTCATGTGGAAGGTGTGTATTCTGTGTGTGGTAAATATTCCGAATCTGTGTGACTGGAAAAGTACTGAGACACAGCCAAGTCCATGTCAGAATGGTGACTGGAGAGAGATTTCATTTGTTTTTGAAAGTCTGAAAAATCATGGCACATTTTCCAGGAACAATTAAGCCACAGCCTTGCTTTGTAGAAAGACAAGTCTTTAATGAACCATGCAACCAGAAAGAGACAAGGATACCTGCCCCATGGGAGACACTATGAAAATGGGATTGTTGTAAAGGAGTTAATTCTCGATCATGGATTGTAATCCATTGGCGTTGTCACGTTGGTTTCAGCGCCGTGGGGAAATACAAGAATATGATGAATGCAGTGTAAGTTTCAGTTATTAAACTGTAAAAAGTGCAGAAAACATTACAAGTATGTTGGCAGGGCTCAGAGATAGGGAGAGGTTGGACAAACAATGATTTTTTTTTGTTTAGAGCAGAGGAAACTGAGGGGCGATCTTTTCTGGAAGTGTATAAGATCATGAGAGGCTTGGGTAAGGTGAATGCACTCAGTCTTTTTCCCAGGGAATCAAGGAGTGGAGGGCATCAGATTAAGGTTAGAGGATAAAGAATAAAAGAAAAGCTGAGGGGCAACTGTTTTACCCAGAGGATGGTATGTATATGGAATGAGGTGCCAGTGGAAGTGGTTGAGGTGGGTACATTAACAACATGTAAAAGGCATTTGGACAAATACATGGACAGCAAAGGGTCAGAAGCAGATGGGCCAAGTGCAGGAAAATGGGGTTAGTGTGGATGGACATCCTGGTCAGTATGGGCCAGTTTGGGGTCTGTCTCTGCTGCAGGATTCTATGATTCTAAGTGCATTTGCTATTTCTCCCACTAACTCTGGTATCCTGGGATGTATTCCATTAGGGCAATGAGACTTGTGTACCTTTAGCTCCATTAGCTTGCCCAGCTCTAACTCTTTCGTGATAATGGTCATTTCTTGGTCCTCACCTTCCTCAGTCTCCTTACCAATTACTGGCATGTTCTTCTTATCCTCCACTGTGAAGACTGACTGCTGTGTACTCATATTCCTGAACCCTGCTGGATAGGATAACTAGGTACAGAACTCTGAGTGGTCTTTGAGTCTTTATTGATGAGAAATGGCAGTTACATGGATAGTGTACATGCGAAATGTCTTCAGGCAGCATCAGATAACTCCCCGCCTGTCCGATGTACAGCTCCCATTCTTATACATTTGTGGTTTGGGACTTTGAATAGAGACTGACTCTCAGTATTATCTCCATGGCAACAGCAGTTAGAAAGTCTAGTTCAATTCAGCACTTTGTGGTTAAACCACACACACACCCCCACGCCCCCTCAGTGGGGCTGTCTATCAGGATTCTGATGTGGAGGAGCCGGTTTTGGGGTGGGCTGGACAAAGTTATAAATCAGACAACACCAGGTTATAGTCCAACAGGTTTATTTGGAAGTACAAGCTTTTGGAGTGTGCTGTGATTTTTAACTTGATCAGGATTATCTCTATGGTAACAGCTAAGTGCTTCAACAATTACAGAAGTCATATGTTCCCCACACAATAAGTTCCCCTCTAGCAGTGTAAACAGCTATTCCAGCCCTGTGGATAGCTACTAATCACATTCCTCCCCCAATCCCATCTAGCTTTCTGTTGATCTTTAACGTTTTTCTAATGTCCTAATGTCTCCTTGGTCTTTGCCGATTTGTATGCCTTCTATTTCAATTCGATAGACTCACTTATTTCCTGAGCCACCCAGGGCAGATTACTCCTTTTCCTACAGTCCTTCCTTTTCTTGATATATACTTTCGCTAAGCACTTCGAAAAATTGCTTTGATATTCCCGCACTGTCCGTCAACTTTCCCACCGTGAAGTCTTTGTTTCCAGTCTACATTAGCCAACTCCTGCCTCATCCTATTGGAGTCTCCTTTGTTTAAGCACTGGATCTTGGGCTTGGATCTAATCTTCCAGCTGTCCATCTGCGTTCTAAGTTCAACCAGACTTATCAGAAGTTTTTTATCAGATTACGAGGTGAGGCGGTGTTTCCTGGATGTTCTGGATTTCATTGTCAGAGACCTTGGCTTTGTGGTAAAGTATAGGATAGATATTCACAACAGAGTATTCTGGACGGTGTGAATGTACTACACAGTCTAAAACCATAAATCACTGTCTCCCCTCAGGTTCAAATTGCAAAATCATTACCTTCTACATGCTTCCTCACTATCTAAGTTTGGAAGCCTAATCCACCTGATTATCCTGCATTTTCCAAAAATCTCCTTTGGTGAAGGTGGTGAGTTTTGGATCCAGCTTTCCAGTTATTACCGTAAGAAGATGAGCACTGGGCACAGGAGAGGCAATGCAGCCCTTCGAACCAGCTCCCCCATTTAATATGGTGATGATTGAGCTCACCTCGGTCTCAGCTGGATTTTCACGCCTGCTCTCTCTCACTCTTCATCTCATTGCAAATGAAACATCTGTATCTCTTCATTAAATCTGCTCATTGGCCTGGCAACCACCGCATTTTGAATAGGGAATTCTACGGATTCACAACACATCGAGATTGTGAAGGGCAGGTCGTGCCTCACAAACCTTATTGAGTTCTTTGAGAAGGTGACTAAGGAAGTGGATGAGGGTAAAGCAGTAGATGTTGTGTATATGGATTTTAGTAAGGCGTTCGATAAGGTTCCCCATGGTAGGCTAATGCTAAAACTTCGGAGGTATGGCATTGAGGATACATTAGAGGTTTGGATTAGGAATTGGCTGGCTGGAAGGAGACAGAGGGTAGTAGTTGATGGATTATGTTCATCTTGGAGCGCAGTTACTAGCGGTGTACCACAAGGATCTGTTTTGGGACCATTGCTTTTTGTTATCTTTATAAATGATCTACAGGAAGGACTTGAAAGCTGGGTAAGCAAGTTTGCGGATGACACAAAAGTCGGTGGAGTTGTGGATAGTGAGGAAGGAAGTGGTAGGTTACAGCGGGATATAGATAAGTTGCAGAGCTGGGTGGAAATGTGGCAAATGGAATTCAATGTAGCTAAGTGCGAAGTCGTTCACTTTGGTAGGAATAACAAGATGATGGATTACTGGGCTAATGGTAGGCTACTTGGTAGTGTGGATGAGCAGAGGGATCTTGGTGTCTATGCACACAGATCTCTGAAAGTTGCCACCCAGGTAAATAGTGCTGTGAGGAAGGCATATGGTGTACTGGGCTTTATTGGCAGAGGAATTGAGTTCCGGAGTCCTGAGGTCATGTTGCAGTTGTATAAGACTCTGGTGAGGCCTCATCTGGAGTATTGTGTGCAGTTTTGGTCGCCATACTATAGGAAGGATGTGGAAGCTTTAGAACGAGTGCAGAGGAGGTTTACCAGGATGTTGCCTGGAATGGTAGGAAAATCTTATGAGGAAAGGCTGAGGCACTTGGGGCTGTTCTCATTGGAGAAGAGAAGGTTTAGGGGAGATCTGATAGAAGTGTATAAGATGATTAGGGGTTTAGATAGGGTAGATACTAAGAACCTTTTACCGCTTATGGAGTCAGGTGTTACTAGGGGACATAGCCTTAAATTAAGGGGTGGTAGGTATAGGACAGATGTTAGGGGTAGATTCTTCACACAGCGGGTTGTGAGTTCATGGAATGCCCTGCCCGTATCAGTGGTGAACTCTCCTTCTTTATGGTCATTTAAGCGGGCATTGGATAGGCATTTGGAAGTTATAGGTTAGGTAGGATTCGGTCGGCGCAACATCGAGGGCCGAAGGGCCTGTACTGCGCTGTATCCTTCTATGTTCTATGTTCTATGAGATAAGTACATTCTTCTTCATGAAAATAGAATAGAGTCCCTATAGTGCAGAAACAGGGTATTCATCCAGCGAGTCCACATACGATGAGTATCCCATTCAGATCCACCTGCAACCCTGCATTTCCCATGGCTAATTGTCTAACCAGCACTGTGGGCAATGTAGCATAGGCAATCCACCTAACTTACACATCTTTGCATTGTGGGAGGAAGCTCAAGCACCCCAGGAAACTCACACAGACATGGGGAGAACATGTAAACTCCACACAGTCGCCTAAGGCTGAAATCAAACCCAGGTCCCTGACGCTGTGAGGCAGCAGTGCAAACCACTCGGCTACCTCTGCTTAAAACCTGCTACCCCTTATTAACCTCCCCACCCACAATTGGCTGAATCTATGTTCTGATGTCAGAAATCAGGTTGTGGAAGCAGATGTCTCCGTAAATTCCAGTAACAGCCCATGTGTCCTGTGTGTCTGGGGATCTTATACACAACACCCTCCAGCCCACTCTTTTCATTCACTATCCAGAAACATGTCTCCAGTGGCTTCATGGGGGCTACAACTCCCACAATCCCTGAGGCAGGGACCACGTGTGTGCAGGGAAGCCCGGCACTGCACATGTACAGAATATGGGCAGATTTTGGCGTATGTGCGTTGGGGTAATTAGCGGAAAGTATTTGACACTGTGATTGGCTGGAGGACAAATGTACAGCTTCAGGGGAAGAAAGGGTAAAAAGATATTCCAGAGAATGGTCTGTTCTGAATTTCTAACCTGTACATATTCCTTTATACAAGGTGCTAGATGGTGAAGATTTGCAGACTGAAATCTCAAAATCATGTGCAGAGTGTGATTAAGTTAACCAGCATTTGAAGAACCAAAGATGAAGAATCACTCGGCCAAAATCCTACAACACACTCCCTCACAGCATTGTCGATCTGTCTGCGCCAAATGGACTGTGAATGGTTCAAGACAGCAGCTCAGTACCATCTTCTCAAGGGTAACTAGAGATGGGGAATAAATCCTGGTTGAGTCAGTGATGCCCATATCCTGGAAATGGTTTCTATCTCCACTTGCTGAAACCTGGTTGATGTTACTTCAGGATGCTGAGTGTATCCTCCAGGAGGCAGAACCATCACATTACCCCTGCCTACACCCACACAGTAACACCGCAACATCACTGGAACAAAAGGCAGTAAAGCCAAAGGAGGACTTACGTAGTTCTTTGAGGTAAAGTCATCCAAGGGGATTGGAGCACAGCAGGACCAGGAGACTGAGCTGGATGGTCAGCTGTTTCCCATTGAATGGTGGAGCAGGTTGAAAGGCCGTATGGCCTCCTCCTGCCCCTATCTCCCAGGAATGTATATAGCCATGGAGCCCGGGTAGGAAGAAGTGGGCAGGGCAAGGATTCTCCAGGAGATTGCACTTCCACATCAGTTTTCAGTGAGTGGATTTTATTTAACTTCTGTCTTTAACACCAGGTTTGTGAATTTGGTTTTAAAATATTGTAGATGTTTATTCCACAATAAAGAAAACTAAAATAAAATATACAAAACTATCTGAAAATATAACGGTTTTGAAAATTTCAAACGCCCTGCAAAACAAAATCCTGTCTACTCCCGGACACCATCACTTCCCAGTTACTCAAACTCCAGCGAAATATTCCCTCCCTGTCTGAACCATTGGTTTGATTTAACTGCTTTTCAGTACTCGTTCTGTGAGCTGTGAAGCGTTAAATTTTCCCCCGTTTCTCCTACCCAGAAGTGTTATTACATACAGCTGAGCAACTGTCCCACCATCAAAATCATCATTATGCCATTTTGCTTTTTGTTAATATATAACCACTAGCAGTAAACCACCCATGTTACCAAACAAAGCCCATTATGGGCAAAGCAAACCATTGCAAGTGACACAGTGGGAAAGGACTAAATCAAAGTAGAGTTTGGGGTGAGGGGGCAACAGTGAACACTGTATCCCTTGCAATGCCCACCTCTATCAAAAGGTGCGGAGAGCATTGATACATACCACATGCTCCTTCTCCAAGGATACCCTGCTGTGTAGCCTTTATCCTCAATCATAGAATAGAATCTCTACAGGATGGGAGGAGAGCATTGGCCCATCAAACCCCACCGACCATCCCACCCAGAGCACTCCATCCCTGTGACAGTGCATTTCCCATGGCTGGTCGGCCTAGTCTACACATTCCAGGACATTGTACAATTTATCACGACCGATTCACATAACCTGCACGTCCTTGGACTGTGGGAGGAAACCCGAGCACCTGGAGGGGAATGTGCAAACTCTACACAGGCAATCTAACAATGCTGGACTCCAACCTTGTACCTGGTGCTGTGAATCAGCAATGCTACCATCACAATTTAAATTAAAACAGATGATCCCTGTTCATTGTCACGTCGATGTTTGTGGAGACTAATTGCTCAGAACGACATCCTGAGGTTCAGAAAGTAGTGATTATAAATTTAGTCAACACCAGTCCAGTTAATGTGAATAATAACCCCAACATCAATACTCCAACAATGCCATCATGTACAAGGTCCAGTCCTGACTCTGAAGAGCAGTAACTCCAGAATCAGAGTCCTGCAGTGCTGGAGGAGCAGGGGGATGACCACTTCCCTGTGTCCACGCACTGATCTCTCTGTCATAGAACATGGAAAATACAGCGCAGTACAGGCCCTTCGGCCCTCGATGTTGTGCCGACCGAAGCCTATCTAACCTACACTAGTCCAATAACCTCCATATGTTTATCCAATGCCTGTTTAAATGACCATGAAGAGGGAGAGTCCACCACTGCTACTGGCAGGGCATTCCATGAAATCCCAACCCGCTGAGTAAAGAATCTACCCCTAACATCTGTCCTATACCAACCTCCCCTTAATTTAAAGCTGTGTCCCCTAGTAACAGCTGACTCCATTAGCGGAAAAAGGTTCTCACTGTCAACCCTATCTAAACCCCTAATCATCTTGTACACCTCTATCAAATCTCCCCTAAACCTTCTTTTCTACAATGAGAACAGCCCCAAGTGCCTCAGCCTTTCCTCATACGATCTTCCTACCATGCCAGGCAACATCCTGGTAAACCTCCTCCGCACTCGTTCCAATGCCTCCACATCCTTCCTATAGTATGGCGACCAAAACTGCACACAATACTCCAGATGTGGCCGCACTAGAGTCTTATACAACTGCAACATGACCTCAGGACTCCGGAACTCAATTCCTCTACCAATAAAGCCCAGTACGCCATATGCCTTCTTCACAGCACTATTTACCTGGGTGGCAACTTTCAGAGATCTGTGTACATGGACACCAAGATCCCTTTGCTCATCCACACTACCAAGTAGCCTACCGTTAGCCCAGTAATCCATCTTCTTGTTAGTCCTACCAAAGTGAATGAGTTCACACTTATCCACATTGAACTCCATTTGCCACCTTTCTGCCCAGCTCTGCAACTTATCTATATCCCGCTGTAACCTGCCACATCCTTCTTCGCTGTCCACAACTCCACTGACTTTCGTATCATCCTCAAACTTGCTCACCCAGCCTTCAAGCCCCTCCTCCAGGTCATTTATAAAAATGACAAACAGCAATGGTCCTAAAACAGATCCTTGTGGAACACCGCTAGTAACTGCACTCCAAGACGAACCTATACCATCAACTACTACCCTCTGTCTCCTTCCAGCCAGCCAATTCCTAATCCAAACCTCTAATGCACCCTCAATGCCATACCTCCGCAGTTTTTGCATTAGCCTGCCATGGGGTACCTTATCGAACGCCTTGCTAAAATCCATATACACCATATCTACTGCTTTACCCTCGTCCACTTCCTTGGTCATCTTCTCAAAGAACTCAATAAGGTTTGTGAGGCACAACCTGCCCTTCACAAAACCATGCTGACTATCCTTGATCACATTATTCCTATCCAGATGTTCATAAATCCTATCCCTTACAATTCTCTCTAAGACTTTGCCCACAACAGAAGTGAGACTCACTGGCCTATAGTTACTAGGGCTATCCCTACTCCCCTTCTTGAACAAGGGGACCACATTCACAATCCTCCAGTCTTCTGGCACTATTCCTGTAGACAACGACGATATAAAAATCAAGTCCAATGGCTCCCTAGCATCCCAGAGGACCCTAGGATAAATGCCATCAGGCCCAGGGGACTTATCTATTTTCACCCTTACCAGTATTCCCCAGACCTCTTCCCTACATACCTCAAGGCCATCCATTCTAATCACTTGTGACTCAATATTCACATCAGCAACAATGTCCTGTTCCTGAGTGAATACTGACAAAAAGTATTGATTTAGTGTCTCTCCAATCTCCTCCGCCTCCACGCACAACTTCCCACTACTATCCTTGACTGGACCAATACTTACTCTAGTCTTCCTTTTACTCCTGACATACTTACAGAAAGCCGTTGGGTTTTCCCTAATCCTACCAACTAAGGACTTTTCATGTTCCCTTCTCGCTGCTCTTAACTCTCTCTTTAGATCCTTCCTGGCTACCTTATAACTCTCAATCGCCCCAACTGAACCTTCACGCCTCATCTTTACATAGGCTGCCTCTCCCCTTTCACAAGGGATTCCAATTCTTTATTAAACCACTGCTCCCTCACAAGACCCTTTCCTCCCTGCCTGACTGGTACATACTTATCAAGGACACCCATTAGCTGCTCCTTGAACAAGCTCCACATATCATTTGTGTCCTTCCCCTGAAGCCTATTTTTCCAATCCACATATCCTAAGTCATGCCTCACCACATCATAATTTCCCTGCCCCCAGCTATAACTCCTGCCCTGCAATGCACACTTATCCCTCTCCATCACTAGAGTAAACGTCTCCGAGTTGTGGTCACTGTCCCCGAAGTGCTCACCTACCTCCAAGTCAAACACCTGGCCTGGTTCATTACCTAGAACCAAATCCAGTGTGGCCTCACCTCTTGTTGGCCTGTCTACATATTGTGTCAGGAAACCCTCCTGCACACATTGGACAAACGTCGACTCATCTAACGAACTCGAGCTATAGCTTTCCCAGTCAATATCTGGGAAGTTAAAGTCCCCCATAACAACCACCCTACTACTTTCACTCTTCTCCTGAATCATCCTCGCAATACTTTCCTCTATGTCTCTCGGACTATTAGGAGGCCTGTAGAAAACTCCTAACAGGATGACCTCACCTTTCCTATCTCTAACCTCAGCCCAAACTACCTCAGATGGCAAGTCTTCCTCCATCGTCCTTTCCACCGCTGTAATACTATCCTTGACAAGCAATGCCATGTTGAAGACTCAGCAAATCCCTTGTCACACAGAGAGGTAAACAGCTCCTACCCAGTGTGAATCTGATGGGGTCTCAGGGGGCAGGATGAATCACTGCATCCCTTCTCACACACTGAGCATCTGCATGGCCTCTCCCCTGCGTGAGCTCGCTGATGTTTCAGCAGGTCAGAGGACTGAGTGAACCTTTTCTCACACATGGAGCAGGTGAAGGGTCTCAACCCTCTGTGTGCTCTCTGGTGCCTTAGCAGATTGTAAGATCAAATAAATTCCTTCCCATACATGGGGCAGGTGACCACCCTCTCCACAGTGTGACTATGTCTGTGAGTGTCCCTCTGGGAGGGGTAACTGATTCCCTCCCACAGCCTCACTCTGGTGCCCATCATATTAGTGTGTGTGTTTCTGTGTATATCTGTTTAATGGTAGGAGACAGAGTGTTGGTGGAGGGTTGCCTGTGTGTTTTTTTTCTGTGTCTGTCTGTTTAATGCTGGTGTTAGGGTGGTGGTGGTGGTGCTTGTTTGTGTATGTTTTTCTGTATGTATCTGCTCAATGACAGGAGACAGTCTGGTGGTGGTGGAGGGTTGTGTGTATCTGTGTTTCTGTGTATATCTAATTTAAGGAATGGAGACAGTGTGGTGATGGAGGATTGTGTTTGTGTGTTTCTGTGTATATTTGATTAATTGCAGGAAACAGGGTGGTGGTCAAGGGATGGTGTCTGTGTGTGTGTATATCTGCTTAATAGCAGCAGACAGTGTCACAGTGGAGATTGGTGTGTTTCTGCGCATATCTGTTTAATGGCAGAGAAAGGGTGGTCTTGGAGGGCTGTGTGTGTATTTTTGTGTATATCTGTTTAATGACAGGAGACAGTGGTGGTGGAGAATTGTCTGTATATTTCTGTAAATATCTGTTTAATTGCAGGAGACAGGGTGGTGTTAGAGGGTGGTGAGTGTGTGTTTCTGTATATAACTGTTTAATGAACGGAGACAGGATGGTCGTGGAGGGTTGTGTGTGTGTTTCTGTGTGTATCTGCTTAATGACAGGAAGCAAATTTGTGGTCGGGGTTTTGTGTGTTTCTGTGTATATCTGGTTAATGGCATAAAACAATGTGGTAGTGGAGGGTTGTGTGCGTGTGTTTCTATGTATGCCTGTTTAATGGCAGGAGACATGGTGATGGTGTCGTGATGTGTGTGTGTTTCTGTTTATATCTGTTTAATCGCCATAGTGTGTGTGATTGTGCAGGCTTGTGTGTGTGTGTGTTATTGTGTATATCTGATTAATGGCAGCAACCAGGGTGGTGGTGGAGGGTTCTGTATGAGTGTGTGTTTCTGTGTATATCTGCTTAAGGACAGGAGACAGGGTGGTGTATGTGTACACAGTAGTGTACAAAATCCCATGCAAGGACTGCACAAAACACTACATAGGACAAACAGGAAGACAGCTAACGATCCGCATCCATGAACATCAACTAGCCAGGAAACAACACAACCAGCCACACACGCAAATGACAAGCAACATGAATTCGACTGGGACAACACGACGATTGTAGGACAAACAGGGAACAGCCAGGGAATTCCTAAAGGCATGGCACTCATCCACAGATTCAATCAAAGCACATCGACCTGGACCCAATATACCGACCACTGCAGCGGACAGCTGGAACTGACAACCGGAAGCGGCAGATTTAAACCACTACAAATGCCGGAGGTAAGATCACAGACGCGCTTCACAGGAGGCTCCCAAGCACTGAGGATGTCATCTAGACAGGGGACGAAACGTCTGCAACACAAATTCCCAGCTCGGCGAACAGAACCACAGCAACCTTCCCTGTCTGTACCACATTGCAGACTCAGTGCCTCCATTTGATGTCATCATGAATGATCATTTTGGTGATGCACTAATTGAGCTTCACACCATTCAGTTCCCTGCCTCAAGATCTTTGATACAGATAATTTGTCATTGATGATCCAACAGTGATCTCTGTAGCACAACACTAGTTTTGTCACAGCTTTGCGATCTGAAAATAAACATTTATCTCGACTCTCTATTTCCTGTTAGCGACAGCTTCCCTGTTCCTGTGTAGCACCTAAGGTGGGTTGAATGGTCTCCACCTGAGCTGTGTAATGTACTCAACGAGTTGAATTACTTCATTCCCTATTCCTGTGTAACTCCTTCGAGGGGCAGAATGGTCTCCTCCTGTCTCATTGTAACGATCCTGTCTGACTGAAAGGGTGGTCCCCTACCTTGTAATAGCATCGAGGAGTGGATTGAGGGAATAACAAATGGAGTAGGGGCAGCAGTATATCTCTGTAACAACCTCGAGGGTGGACTGAGGGCACAGCACATGCGGTAGGAGCAGCAGTTGGCCTTTTGGCTGCACCATTCAGAATGCTCACGGCTGATCCGAGTGTGTCTGACCATCCGTCTTCTGTCTGTTCTCAGTAAACATTGACTGTCCTGTCCAGCAAAGATCAGTCAGGCTCAGCGTTGCATATCTTCAATAACTGAGTCTTCACTGCTCCCTGAGGATGAGGACACCACAGTCAGCACAACACTAAAGAGAAAGGGACATCATTATTTCATTGTGGGACCCGGTATTTTAACCTGTGTTGAACCTAACATCAAATCATCACTTCTTTTCAGACATAAGGACACAATAATTACGAATAAAGATAAAACATTCCAGTCTTTAAACCTGCCCTACGTTCCCGCTGACCCTTTCCAATCAAATATGTATCAATTCCAGCCTCTGCTGCTGTCTCAGAAAGAGAATACCTGATAGCATAACACCACAAGAATATAAAAGCAAGGAGCAGAATTAGTTCATTCGCCCCATCGAGTCTAATATTCCGTTCAATAATGGCTTATATGTACCTCAAGCTCATTCTTCTGCCTTCTCCCTAGAATCCTTGATCCCATTACAAATCCAAAGCATATCGATTTGCGTCTTAATGACACGAGTTTCTGTTCCTGTGTGTGTGTGTGTGTCTGTGTGTGTGTGTATATATACGTGTGTGTCCATGTGCTTGTTATCTGTGTGTTTGTGTGTCTACATCTGTCTTTCTGTGTATCGGCCTGTGTGTTTCCTAACTGTGTTTGTGTCGATTTGTATGTGACTGTATATGTCTCTGTGTTTCTACCTGTGTGTATGCCTATCTACTTGTAAGTATTGTGTGTTTTTTTTATATTGGGGTATTTACCAATTCTTCTGTGTATTTCTGTGTCTGTGTCTCTGTGCAATGAGGTATCTGTGTCTTTTACTTTTTGGAAGTCAAAGGACTGTCATTTGAACTGCCAGTAGGTTTAAAGTGAGAATTGTCTTTCACTGAACATTGCTCCTTAATTGGTCGGTGGGACGTGTACGTTTCAGGATCTCCACATGAGGCGTCCCAGTCCTATCTGGCTCATACCAGTGTCCTCCCCACATGGCAGGGGGAGGAGGTGAGGGAATGGATATCAGGCACTCCACCACCCGGCTTTGCCTTTCAGTCCTATTCCAGGCTCTTCATCCTGGAATGGGAGAAAGGGAGGGTGAGTGGGAATGGGTGACCCTGCTGTTAGTGCTGGTGTAATTGTGGGGAAATGTGAGGTGTCTGGAATGAGTCGGTCGACAGTTTTGAATCCATATAGTATTATTAGTGTGGAAGGTATTGCGTAGGTGACAGAGAAAGTGAGGAAGAAAGTGGTCGTGCCTGAGCCTTATTTGGAGATAGAGCATGAACCTTATTCGGGGGTAAGTGCTTTAACAGATATATAGTGAGTCTGAGTGAGCAGAGAGTATACGGTAACTCTTATCCTGACAGAGCGGAGAGGATATCAATGCTTATCCTGTATTGCAGGACATTTCTTCAGATCATCTCAGCATCGAGCTGTGGCTCCCCAAATGTCTTGTCCAAGTCTGTCACTAATAACGACACAGACCTGTCCCTCAGCTTCCACAGAATCAGTTTAGTTCGGGCAAGACAGCAAGAAGAAGCAAATATTGGTGTGTTATATATCAAAACCAAATGCTAGCAGAAAATCTCAGCATCATATGCTCTGGAAATTAGATATGCAAGTATTGTGGATACTGCAATCTTAATGGATGGTCTCAAATTGCGTCTAAACTGTGTTAACTAAGTGACTGCTCATGTTGTGAAAAATAAACTCCGTAAGTGTATATGAGGTGGGTTGTTATGAAGAAAACTGGAGAGCAGGTTATTTTGGATTTGGTATTGTCTGGTCCGAATGACGAATTATTAACCTTGTACTGAAGCAGCTTTTAAGGAATAATGACATTAATAAGATGCGTTTTATATGGCGTCTGTGTACAATATAGAATGCTTGAACTTTCTTGTTAAACGTCATGGAAAACTGGAGGCTAGGGGGTCAAGATAACTCCAGTGAATTGGGAAAGTACAATATAACATTCAGTGGGAGACAAGCAATAGTTGTTCAAGTCATAGAGTCCGACAGCACAGAGACAGGCCCTTCAGCCCAAACTGGTCCATTCCGACCAAAATGTCCATCCACGCTAACCCCATTTCCCTGCCATTGCTCCGTATCCTTCTAATCCGTTCCTATCCGTGTATTTGTCCAAATGCATTTTCAAGGTTGTTAATGTATCCGCCTCAATGTCTTCCCCTGGCAGCTCATTTCATATGCGTACCAGCCCCTGTATATGAAAAGATTGTTCCTCAGGTTCACTTTTATTCTTTCTCCTCTGACCTTAAACTGATACTCTCTAGTTTGTGACTGCCCAAATCTGGGAAAAAAAAGACTGGGTAAATTCACTCTATCCATGCCTGTCATGATCTTATAGACTTCAATATGATCCTCCCTCAGTCTCACACACACACAAGTAAAAAGTCCGAGCTTGTCCATCCTTTCCCTATAACTCAGTCCATTGAGTCCTTGGCCACATCCTTATAGTGTTTTTCTGCATTCTTTCCAGTTAAATAACATCCTTCCTATTGTAAAGTGAACAAAACTGAACATAACACAACCAATATGGCCTCAGCAGCATCCTGTATAACTGCAACGTAACTCCCCAATTTTGATACTCAGTGAAATACACTGATTAAGGCCAGTGCGCCAAAAGTTTTTTTCACTGCCCTGTCTATCAGTGAATCAACTTCCAGAGAACCATGCACCGAATTCCAAGGTCCCTCTGTTCCACTACACTCCTTAGGACCCAACCATTCACCATGAAAGTCCAACCTTAATTTGACTTTCTAAAATGCAAGAACTTACACTGATCAAAATTAAAATCCATTTGCCAATTCTCAGCTGACTTCCCCAGCTGATCAAGGTACTGCTGTAATTTCTAAATTTGTGATAATCTTCCTCACTCTCATGATGCCGCCTATTTTAATGGTGTCTTCAAACTTACAAATCATATCTGTACATTCTCATCTCATTCTCCTAATCATAAATATATGTAATATGCAGTGGTCCCAACACCAACCCCTGAGGCATTCCACTAGTCACAGGCCTCCAGTCTGACCAGCATTGTTCCAGTATTCCCCTCTGCTTCCTACCATCAAGCCAATTTTGTACCTAATTTGCCAGGTTCCCCATATTTCCATGTGATCTAACCTTCCAGAGCAGCATAACATGTGGAACCTTATTGAAGGCCTTACTGGAATCCATATAGACTACGTATAACACCCTGCCCTCCTCAACGTAACTTTTTTTTTAGATTAGATTACTTAGTGTGGAAACAGGCCCATCGGCCCAACAAGTCCACATCGACCCGCCGAAGCGCAACCCACCCATACCCCTACATTTACCCCATTATCTAACACTGCAGGCAATTTAGCATGGCCAATTCACCTGACCCACACATCTTTGGACTGTGGGAGGAAACCGGAGCACCCGGAGGAAATCCACGCAGACACGGGGAGAATGTGCAAACTCCACACAGTCAGTCGCCTGAGGCGGGAAGTTACTGGTCACTTCATCAAAGAACTCCAACAAATTTACGAGTCATGATCTCCCATGCACAAAGACATGCTGAATTTGATGAAGGGCTTTTGCCCGAAACATCGATTTTCTTGCTCCTCGGATGCTGCCTGACCTGCTCTGCTATTCCAGCACCATTCTAATCATACTCTGAATCACATTCTGTCTTTCCAAATGCATGTATATCCAATATTTCAGAATCTTCTCAAGTAACTTACCCACTTAATTTTAGGTTTACTGGTCTTTAATTCCCAGGTTTATCTTTGTAGCCTTTCTTGAAGAAAGGCACATCATTCGCTACCCTCCAATCGTCTGGGACCTAACTTGTTGGCCAGTGATGATGGAAATGAGCCAACCAGGGCTCTCGCAATTTCTTCTCTATCCTCCTATCCTCCTGCAGTGTTCCTGAATATATCTGGTCAGGACCAGGAATTTTTAGAAATACTGCAAAGTCTGAAAAATTCGTCTATTTATTTCCGGCACAAACACCAAAAAGTGAGAAAGTGGCTCAATGATGGTTAACATCACAAATTAGAAAATGTATTCATCATAGGAAGTGGTTTCAGAAGAATTCCAGATATTGTGGAAACCTGGAATTCTCAGAAATTAACAATCCAGAAAAGGAAGACCATGAAACTGATAGGGAAATCAAAAAGAGAACGTGCATGCTCACGAACAGGAACACAAAGATTGCATCAATCTACGATCTATATTTCAAAGGAAACAAAATAAAAGTAAGGTCAAATGTGGAAATTTGTAATTGGGAGAGGAGAGGTTATTGTGGAGAACAGGGAAATGGCCAAGAAAACAACCAATTACTTTGCGTCTGTCTTCATGGAGGAAGATCCAGAAAATCACCCAGTAATACCAAGTGATCATATCAGACTTCTGCAGCTAAAGACATAAAGTCAATTCATATCAGTAACAAGGTAGTACTTGAACATGTAGCTGGATTGAGCATTGCTGACTCTGACGAAACAGATGTATTTCCTATCAGAATTTCAGAAATAAATCACCAATAGTAATATTAATTGTACTATCGATGACTGTTTTATTTTCCTGTACATTCTGCAGAGACTGGAAGCTATTCTGGATAATTGGAAGTTATTAAATGTGATCCATTAGATGAATGGAAGGAATCCAAACAGCTACAAAGGGGAGAATAGATAATGTGGAGAACTGCAGACCTTGACATCTGTAGGGAAACTATTGGAATCTGTTACAGAGGATGTGATTTTTGATATTTAGAAATTAACAGCAACAATGGAGAGAATCATGCATTTCTGATAGAGATATCATACTTGATAAACTTTGGAATTGTTTGAAGTTGCTTCTTACAGCATAGATAATGGGGAACCGGTAGAAGTGGCATGTGTTGGATTTGTGGAAGGGTTTCTACAAGAACTCAAACAGTGAGTTTATAAATGCAATGAATGTGAAGAGTATTTGGAGGAATATATGTAAGTGGAAAGTTAAAGTTTGGTTCGCCTTCAATTATAAGAGTCAGAACATTGATGTAAAGACATGTTGAAGCAGCTTCACTGCGTGTTGGTTGGACTGTGCCTGGAGTATAGTGTATGGTATTGGTGACCAGATCTCAGAAAGAATATACTGACCACAGAGGAAGTGCATTGGACGTTCTCCAGATTAATCCCTCATCAGGTTGCCTGATGAGGAAACTCGGCCTATGTTCTCTCCAGTTTCAAAGAATGAGAGGTGAGTCACTGTAAAACTTAGAAACTTCACAAAGCATGTCACCAGTTGGACATTAACAGACTGCTTGCCTGGCTGTCTAATCTATAATCAAGGCAAATAACAGCAGGATCTGGGATAGGCCATTTACATCTGCAATAAGAAGTAAATTCTTCATTTGGAGGGCACTGTCTAACACAGGGGCACGGAAATCTCCTGGCAGGGCAAGATTAGAGAGACTCCCCAGATATTCTACAAGTGTGGCATGTGGAACAGAATAACCAGGGAACAGGTAGGACCTATTATTTTCTTGGATTCCTATTCCTATTCCTTGGATGCTGCCTAACCTGCTGTGCTTTAACCAGCAACACATTTTCAGCTGTGATCTCCAGCATCTGCAGACCTCATTTTTTACCCGAAGATTTTAACCCACTGCGAATCCTCTTGCAAGGATGCCTTCCTTGAAGAAGCTCTCTTCCTCCCTCTACAAGGATTTCAGTGAGGAATTTCCTATTCCTTGGATGCTGCCTAACCTGCTGTGCTTTAACCAGCAACACATTTTCAGCTGTGATCTCCAGCATCTGCAGACCTCATTTTTTACCCTATTATTTTCTTCCGAAGTTGCGTCCAAATCAACTTAGTGGTAAGAGACAGAGAGTGGTGGTAAAAAAACTATTTGGGTGACTGGAGTCTAGCGTCCAATGCAATTCGGAGTTAAAAATCACCAACCCCAGGTTATAGACCAACAGGTTTATTCGGAGGCACGTGCTTTCAGAGCACACAACCACCTGATGAAGAAGCAGCGCTTCGAAAGTTCGTGCCTCCGAATAAACCTGTTGGGCTATCACCTGACGTTATGTGATTTTTAAACTTATCGTTTGTGGCATTCATAAATGATGTAGATGTGAATATGGAGGAGGGTGGTGAGTAGTGTGATAAGTAAGTTTATGTTAGACACAAAGATTGCAGGAAGATACAGATGGAATAGCCAGATGAGCAGATCAATGGTAGATGGAATGTAACCCTAATAAATATGAGGTGATACGTTTTGGAAGAAGGAGCCAGACAAGGGAGTACTCAATGTATGGCAGCACACTAGGAAGCTCAGAGTCTGCTTCTCAACACATCACTGAATGTGAATGGCGAGGGCAATACACACGGTGACAAAGCATAGCGGACAATAAACATGGCCTTTATTCATTGATGCATAGATTATAAGAGCTATGTGGAACTTTGGTTTGGTCAAGATGGAATACTGTATGGAGTTCTGGGAACCACATTACAGGAAGGATGTGATTGCACTGGAGGGGGTGCAGAGGAGATTCATCAGGACATTCCCTGGGATGGAACATATCAGCTATGGAGAGAGGCTGGATAAGCTCGGGTTGTTAACTTTGGAGCAGGGAAGGCTGAGGTGGATGTGATTCAGAAGGATAAGATTACGAGCGTCATGGTCAGGGTGTATCGACAGCACTGTTCCTTTGAGTCAGAGGGCCAAGAACAGGAGAGCACACTGTTAAATTGAAGGCATTGAGGTTTAGTGAGGACTTGAGGATTGCTTTTTTTTAACCCAGTGGGTGTTGGGGTCTAGAATGCACTTCCTGAGAGGGTGGTTGTCACAGGTAACCTCACAATTGTTAAAAAAAAACCATGGTTGTGCCCTTGAAATACTGTAACGTTGACGGCTATGGATCTTGTGTCAAAAAATGGGATTAATACTGACCGTAGTCTATTTCTGATGGTACAGAGACTCTGCTACTTTGATTGTATGGCTATGGAAGGTCAATCATTGAGCAACTTAAGACAGGAATTGTTGGGTTTCTGAAGAGTATAATTACAAGGTTTATAAGAGTGAACTCTTACAAACTTCTAAAATATATCAATGGTAAAATTAAGAGGGAAAAAAGGTGCAGCTTTCTTAGTCTGATACCAGAGAATTGAAGACAGGAAAATAGCCGAACTGTGGAGTAAATACTTTAGTTATGTCTTCACAGAAGAAATCAAAACAAAAAAGAAATCTTCCCAACAATTCTAGGAAACTTTAGTCTGGTGAGAAAAAGGAAATATAATGAAATTAGCAACTACACAGCGTAGAGAAAGTATCTGGACTAAAGGTAATAGGCATAGATAAAGTCAACAGATATTTATGAAATGGGAACCATATTTGTGAAAGTCATTTTTAACAATATTATTTGGAAGCAATCAATGCAATACGATTGGATTTTCAGAAAGATTTTAGATACGCCCCAAGCTTATTGTGCAAATTTGTATCCTATAGGACTGGGGCTAATATACGGTCATGGTTTTAGAATGGGAGAACTAGCAGGAAACAGTGAGCAGGAGTAAAACAATATTTTTTTAAAGAGTCGAAGGCTTGAATGATATAGCAGGGTTCGGGGCTTGGGACCCATTTATTCCCAATACACATCACATATTTAATAGAGGGGATCAAATGCAACATTCCCAAGTCTGCTGATGGCACTAAGCAATGTCAGATTGTGAGTGGGTGAGGAGGATGTAGAAAAGCTCCAAAGTGATTGAAACACGTGGCATGAATGGGCAAATATGTGACAGATGACAAGCAATGTGAGGTCGTGTACTTTGGTTGGAAAAATAGAACTGTAGCCTATTATTTGAAAAGGGATTGGTTGAAACATGTTGATCTATAAAAGAACTTAGGCTGCGCTTTTATTTTCCTTCCGCACAGACCTGCAAAAGCCATCCTGGGCAGTGAGTTCCGAAGCCATAAGTTAATTTTGGGAATATCATTGGCACGCTGACCGATGTACACAGACCCACCAAATGGGTGACTGTAACATTGAAAAGAATCTGGATCTCCCTGTACACCAGCCACTGAAAGCAATGTTACAGGAGCAGAAAGCAGTTAGGAAAATAAATGGTGTGTTGACCTTCATTTGAGGAGGATTTGAGTCCAGGAGTAAGGTTGCCTTACTGCAGCTGCACAGGGCCTTGGTGAGACCCCATCTCGAACATTGTACAATATTGTGTGCAGTTTTGGTTTCCTTACCTAATAAAGGACAAACCTGCTGTTGAGCGAGAGCAGTGAAAGATGACAAGACTGATCCCTGGAATGACATACTTGTTGTGGGAAGCAGAGTTTGTGTTGACTGGGCCTGTATTCCATAGGCTTTAGGAAAATGAGTGGAAATCACAGTGAAAAATACAAAGCTCTGATAGGGTGAGACAGATTGGAAACAGGGATGATAAGTCCCCTGGCTGGGGCATCTAAAACAAGGGCCCACAGTATTAGATACTGACAGGCCATTCTGCATTGAGATGAAAATAAATGTCTGCACTCAGAGACTGGTGAACCTTGACAATTGTCTCCCAAATTAGTTTGCTGAAGCAAAGGCACTGAATATAAATAAGGATTTCCAGACACTAAAGTAATGGAGAGAGCAAGAGAATGGTGTGAAGATAGGTCAGCCATCATTATAACCTGTTCTCTGATAATGCAGTAGCTCTGTTTCTGTGCCACACTGTATTCTAGAAAACAGTGCAATATAAATAATAGGGCTTATGGGAAACATGGGAGAAGGGTGAAACCCACTCACCAAAATATCAGTAAAGCACACACGCTCACACGTTCTAAGTAAATCTTTAAATCATATATTGTAATGCATTAGTACAGTAAATGTAACACTTTAACACTACAGTCATTGGCTATAGCCCTGTACCTTTCACCAAGCTCTTCAACAAAAACCGCGATAGCCAACTGACCACGTGATGCCCCCACAGAATTCCAGTTCTCCCCAAGCTTCTGTCCTCGGTTGGAAATAAAGTCCCTTCTAAATGTTGACCACAATTCCCAGTTTCAGGCTCAGTTTCAAGGCTTGCAGAGCGGATTGCATTCCTGTTTTAGCTGACCACACTGAGGGTGCATTTTGGAGGCAGAGGATCCCGAGGCTGAATTTTGCTGTTCAGCTAGTGCCTGAGATGGAATCACGTCACAGTGAACAGGAGCTTGGTTAATAAAAGAAAGTTCCGCAATGCACTAATCATATTACAGCCAAATTGTATTTAATAACCATGCGTTAGAGGAGAGCTGTCTGTATATTGAATGGAGCAGCAATATTTGTGGACTGAAGGGATGACAGCAGTTCCTATTTTATATTTCCAGATGTTCAAACATATGAAGGAATATGAACACTGTGAGGTAAACCTCATTTCTCCATTAGCTAGAAAGGGGGAAGGCTCAATATGTTGAATGGCCTACTCTATTCCCGATGTTTGTCTGCAGTCTGTGGGAAAGCTCTGTAAATGTTGTCACAAATTCTCAGATATTTGGAAGGAGGACTCTGCAATGTCGTCAGGACTATGTTTCGAATTCCCAAATTCCAATATTGAGGCTGGTGCTGGGTGTTCTGTCCAGGTTAATTCTTTAATACCCCGGAGAAATTGATATAATTGAGTGTCTTGCTTGGCCTTTTCAGAGACCATTGAAGAGTTTTTCACATGTCTGTGTGTCTGGAGTCACTTTTAGGCCAGACCAGGAAAGCACAGGAAATTTACCTGAAACTACATTGTGGAAGCAAATTCGTATTTACAATTGACATTGACTTCAGTGTTACTATTACTGACTCCCGATTTTAGATCACAATGTTTTATTAATTGTTATTAACTCCCACCAGCTGCCTGAGCATTAGCCTGGTCTGGATTAGTAATCCAGTGACATTTCCACAACAGCACCATCTCCACATGGGACCTGTCGGAAACCACACTGAGCAGGATATTTCCGTGCTCCTTGACAGCTCTGTCAAAAAGAACTCCCACCAATTTGGCTTTTGTGATGGGACTGAGGGAGTGGTAATTGGTCAGATCATAATTATTACTCTCTTAAGTGACTGGATATAGTTGAGTAATTTTCCACATTGCCAGGGAGATATCAGTGTTGAAGCTGGAACGAAACAGCTTCCCAGGGACATGGCTTGTTGTGCAGCACAAGTCTTCAGTCCTTTTGCAGGAATGGTGTCAGGGCCCTTTGCCTTTGTCGTATCTATTGTATTCAGCTGTTTCTTCATGTCACGGGCAGCGAAGCAAATTGGTTGAAGACTGGCATCTATGATTCTGTGGGCATCATGATGAGGGTGAGGTGGATCATCGACGCAACACTTCTGGCTGAGGATGGTGCAGATACTAAATTCTTGTCTTTTGCGTTGATGTGCAGAGCTGTTCCGTTATTTAGGATGGGGTTAGTTCTGGAGTCCACTTCTCCAGTAAGTTGCTACATAGTGCATTGACATTCATGACTGGATGTGGCAGAACCGCAGACTTAGATCTGATCTGTTAGTCTTGGGATCATTTCTCGCTCTCCATCATATGTTAGTCCTGCTATTTGGAATGAAACCAAGCAAGTGCAGTAAATTTAATGGGTTGTCATCACGTTTAGGTTTCCATGGGTCTGACCTTGGCATGTTCACCCACACTCGTCACTGAATCATGGAAAGACGGGACGGTATTGGTAGACTGATGGATGTCGGGGATGGAATCGCGTAACAGTGAACAGGAACTTGCTTTATTTGAAAAAAAAGCATACAATTCATGAGCAGCATTGCAGTCAAATCATGTTTAATAAACATGTGTCATCGAAGAACTGCCCGTATGTTGAATGGAGGAGCAAAATTGATGGATAGCAGGGACAACTGCAGTTCTTATTACATATTTCAAAATGTTTAAGCATATTAAGGGATATGAACACTGAGTGAGGAAAACTGCATTGCGGAAATTTTCTCCATGAGCTAGAATGGGGATGGCTCAATGTGTTGAATGACCTCCTCCTTTCCCGATGTTTCTGTGCAGTCTGTGGGAAAATTCTGTACATGTTGTCACAAGCTCTCAGATGTTAGGAAGGAGGTCTCTGAAGGATCAACAGGCCCATGTTTCCTGTTCCCTTTTCTGATAATGAGGCTGGTGCCAGGTGTTCTGTCCAGTTTTATCCTGTAAGACCTCAGAGCAGTTTCATATAACAGAGTGTCTTGCTTGGCCGTTTCTGAGACCATTGAAGAGTGTATCACATGGCTGTGTGTCTGGAATCACTTTTAGGCCAGACCATGAAAACTCAGAAGATTTGCTTCCTGAAAGTACATTGGGGAAAGAAATTGATGTTTACAATCGACATTGGCTTTCGGGTCACTGTTACTAACACCAGATTTTAGATCTCGATATTTTATTAATTGTTTTTAACTTCCACTAGCTGCCAGAGCATTAGCCTGGTCTGGATTAGTAATCCAGTGACATTTCCACAACAGCACCATCTCCACATTTGGACCTATCAGAAACCACACTGAGCAGGTTATTTCTGTGCTGCTTGACAGATCTGTCAAAAAGAATTCCCACCAATTTGACTATCGTGATAGAACTGAGGGGGAGAAAATTGGTCAGATTCTAATTATTCCTCTCTTAGGGAACTGGGCATAGTTGAGTAATTTTCCACATTGCCAGGGAGATGTCAGAGTTGAAGCTGGAGTCCAGCGAATTGAACTGATTGAAGATTGCCATCTGTGATGCTGTGGACATCATGGCGAGGGTGAGGTGGATCATCAATGCATCACTTCTGCAGATATACATCTTTGACTTTTACACCGATGGACAGGACTGTTCCGTTACTTCGGATGGGGATATATCTGGAGTCTTCTCCTCCAGTAAGTTGTTCAATGGTCCATTTATGGGTGGATGTGGCAGGACTGCAAATCTTAGATCTGATCTATTAGTCTTGGGATAGTATCTCCCTCTCTATCAGATGTTAGTCCTGCTGTTTGGAATCCAAACAGTCAAGAGCTGTAGCTTTAATGGTTTATCATTACGTTTAGAGCCACATGTTTCTGACTCTGCCATGTTCACTCCACATTCATCAGTGAACCACAGAGCAGCTTGATGCTCATGGTAGACTGGTGGATTATTCTGGGTAAAAAGTTACAGCTTGTGATTGAATACAATTCTGCTTCTGCTGCTGTTGCTGTTAACTACAACATTACATGATAACCCAGTTTGAGCTGCAATTCAATTCTACTGACTGTCCCCCAATTCACACCGAGGCCCATTCACCCATCAGTCCTGTACTCAATGGCCTAACCTGATTTCTGATGTGGGAACACTTCCATTTCCATTTTCTCATTCTGCTGAGGTCTCTCCCTGGTGTCCCTCCTGCAATTTGTTGCATTACTCAAACACTTTAACATATTCATCAGAATATTTTCCTTCCCCGCAATGCCATCTTCTGTGTTTGAAGTGAATGTGTTTCCCTCTGTTTGCCTCCCTGACCATGATTCAGAGCTCCGTAGTGTCAGTGATGCCAACCGTATGTAGTTTCAGAGCCAATGAATTTGTGCACCATGCGTTTTCGTTCACTTCCTGTTGTAAGGCGCTCCATGCAGGACAGGACGTTTGAGCAGCTTTGACACACGCCTTTGGAACCTGTTCAGAAACAGAAATTGCTGAAAAAACTAAGCAGGTGTGGCAGCATCTTGTGGAGTGAAAGCAGAGTTGATCTTTCGTGGTCCAGTGACCCTTCTCCAAAGCTCCCGGTTTCTCCAGCAATTTTTGTATTTTTATTTCCAGTATCCGTAGTTATTTGTTTAAGTGAAAATTTGTGCTGTGTCTATTCATTTCTGGAGAAACTCAACAAGTCTGGCAGCTTCTGCAGAGACAGAGAAACAGTTAGCATTTCAAGCCCAGTGTGACACTTCTTCAGAATGGAAAAGGATTGGAAACTGGAATTTTTAGTTCCTTGAGAGAGTTGGGGGATGGATGACAGGGAAAAGAGGGTGTGGCAAAAGTCAAACGGGCTTTTAGCAGTGGTGAAGTGGAAGATAATGTAAAATGGGTTTAACTAAGGTGTGAGTAGGGGAAAGGGTTCTCTCTATTGAGTGCAAGATAAAGACACAACCGTACAAGGGCATAGTGAGGCCAGGAGGGAGAATATTGACCATGTTATATTACACAGATCTGACCACAGATATGTTTTCAATGTTGAGATCATCACCCTCTTCAGGCAAAGGATTTCAGGTGTTTGCCTTCTTATTGGCACTGGTAAGAGTTTCATTCTGCCTTAGTATTATGACATGGAGTAAAACAAATCGCAGTATGAAGTTTGGGATGAGTGTTGTTTATCTGTCATTTTGAATATTGTTTCAAACCTGCAGTGCTTATTTTTAAATGCTTGTTTTTGAAGTTAGTATCAGATGTAGTGTAGGAGGTTGAGGGGGTGACATTATAGAAGTTTATAAAATCATGAGAAGCATGGATAGGGTGAATAGCCAAGGTCTTTTCCACAGGATAGGGGTGTTCAAACATCGAGGATGTAGCTTTAAGATAAAAGGGGGAAGATTTAAATGGGACAAAGGGGCAACCTTTTCACTGAGAGAGTGATGGGTGTACGGAATGAACAGCCAGGTGGAAAGTGGTAGATGCAAGTACAGCTACAACATTTCAATGACATTTGGACAAGCGTATGAATGAGAAATGTTTTGAGGCATATGGGCCAAATGCAAGCAGTTGGGACTAGTTTAGTTTGGAAAACCTGCTCAGAGTGGACAAGTTGGACCAAAGCGTCTGTTTATGTGCGATCTGACTGTATGAATCTAGAAAGTGAGGGAAAACGAAGAAAAGATATGATGTAAGCAAATTGGCAAGAAATTATAAAAACAAGTAGCGTGAGCTTTTCCATGTATATAAAACAATTTCAAGATGAGCGTGTGACCTTAGGTAGAAATGAAGTAAGGAAAACATATTGTGGACATTTGGAGAGTGTTATTACAGAATTGGCTAGAGGGAACAGGCGGGTATTTCACACCAGTATTTGACATCATTCCACACAGAGAAGGTACTGTAAGTATTTTAATTACATAATCAAAATGGTACTACGAGGGAAGTTCATGAACTGTCTCCATCAAAAGAAACAAGGTTTTAAACAAACAGATAAGACTAAGGGTAGACAGGTCAGCAGTAATTCATGTTTGATTTTAATAGATATGTTTACCAAGTGACTGGTGGCACTGTGTGAAATATTCCATAACTCTCTGGATTATAGGTGCATTCCAGCGAAACTGGAGACACTCCAATGTGGTGCCTGTCTTCAAGAAAGGATCAAGACAGAAAGCAGGAACAATTTAGCTGAACCATTATTGCTGGGAATCTGTCAGGATCTGTTATTAAGGAAGGAATTTACGGGCATTTAGAAAAGCTTCACACAGAGTCAGCATGGTTTTGTGAAAGGGGATCTATATTTTGCCTGTAAAATCATGTAAAGTTTTTCTGGCGATCCCTGAGAACGTAAGGGGCGGATTGATAAAGGGAGATTAGTAGACACGAGGCTTCACAGAGATTTTCACAAGGTATCACAATATAAAAGTTCTTACACAAGACCAATGACGGATAATGTACTAGCATGGAATGGCGATTGGTTAACCCACAGAAATCGGAGAGTCAGGATTCATCGATCTTTATGATGAAGATGTAAACTACTGGAGTACAAATATTAGTCTGACGGCTTCAGTTATTTACAATCTATATACCGATAGCCTGATGGTGAGAGCTGAGCGCAATGTACATCTGAATTTGCAGATGACACGGAGAACGAAAACACAGGTTGTTACTTAATGAAGAGGAGTACAAAGGGATTGGCGTATTCCTGTGTATGAAACATAATGTCAGCATGCTGATGCGGCGAGTAACTAGGTTGGTTCATTGGTTCAAATCAGTGACTCACTGCACTGGGCAGGCCCCTGGTGCAAACTCTCGCCCTTTGAGTTGCTGCTGCCGATGAAAAACAGAAATATCAGAAGCGAAACATATCTGAACTGCTCCCAATGTCATCATATCATTAATCAGATAAAGAGACAGAAAATAATCTCAGATGATTTTTATGTTTATTTTCTCAGGGCAGTGAGTCTTTGTAAATCTCTTTTCCAATGAGTATCGGAGGCAGAGATATTGAATATATTTTTCAGGCACAGATGGAAGGTTCATAAATAACAACAAGTGAACGATTATGAGGCAGGAATGTGCAGTGTGGGGAAATGCTGCAGGGTAGGAAATGACACTGATTCAAAACATCCAGGAATACAATGCAAAACAAAATTATAATATAGATAAAAATTTAAAATGCAACGGTGACAGAATACAGTTCCAAAGGATCATAGGGCTGCTCTGTTATGAGAGAGAGCCCACTCGGGGTGGTTTACTTTGAGGGTCACTGCATCTTGGGTGATGGGGTGAGGTTGAGAGAGTGTCCCCCTTATGGTAACCTCTGTCAGTGTGGGGAATGGAACCTGTGCTGTTGGCCTCCCTCTGCATCTCAACCAGTCGTCCAGCCAACTGATTGGGAGACAGTGTAACTGTTACAGTCAGAAACAGTCAGAGACAAAGGGCTAGAGAAACTTTCATAACAAGGAAATAGGTACAATTCAGATAACAGTCTAGATAACAGCTGAGAATAAAAATATTCTCTGCCATAAATTAAATTTTATAAGGAGATAATTGTTTAGAAGCTGTCTTTGGCTGAATACAATAAAGTGAGACAAGTTAATTAAGCAGAATTATTCATTGTAATTTGGTATTGTTAACTATAAATACGTGTATACATTGACTAGTCTATGGAAAATATGCTTATCATTATGTAGAAGTATAGAGTTGATGGAATATATTGTTTGGAGAGTGCATTCCCATTAGAAATGCACTTGAACAGGTGCTTGAAGATAACTGGGGTAAAAGTGCCTGAGTGCTGTCTGGTCAGTGACAGGAACCCAGGGGGTTGAAAGAATGAAAATTCCTCTAACATGGAGATGAGAAAACCATCAGTTCAGCTGCGATCTTATTGAATGCTAGAGTACATTTGAAGGGCAGAATAGCCTCATGATGGATTTGAATTGTATGTGATTTCAAAAACATACATCTCTATTCCTCCCCTTGTGTGTTACATATATTGGCACTGGTATTTTCCTGAAAATTGGAATTGTTTGGAACATTATCTGGAACATTCCATAATCAGCATTCTCCAGAATATTCTATCGCCGTATGACGGTAATGAAGAGGGGAGAGAGAGAGAGAGAGAGAGAGAGAAGGAATCTGTTGCATGCAGTAGTGAGTGTTGGAGCATGAGCCTTGTATGGGGGTGGGTGCTATAACAGATATACAGTGAGTGTGAGGGAGCAGAGAGAATACAGTGACCCTTATCCTGGCAGAGCAGGGAAGGTTATTGATGCTTGTCCTGTATTGCTGGACATTTCCTCAGACCGCAGATGCTGCATTGAACTGGGTGGTGAGCTCAGACCATATTCTCTCGGTGGAGCAGGTAACGGCTGTCTGGTGGTGTATTTTTTAAGTCGCGGTATAGTCCAGTTATTGTTTTTTTAACGGCTAAAATTTAAAGTTTTTTTAAGTGCCGAGCGGACCTGGAAGCTGGTGTCGCACTAGCTTACCTGAGAAGGTTTTTTTTGCTTATAAAAGCGCGCAGGCGAGGAACGCGAGGCCCTACAGGGGTAGAGCCTCCCACCCGCCCTCCTCCTCTAACCTAATAATAAGACCCGTTATGGTAAACAGGTAAGTGCTGCATTTTGCTTGTTTGTTTCTTTAGATCTAGTTTTTAAAGTTTACCTGTTAGAGGGATGGCAGCGAAGGCAATGCAATGTTCCTCTTGCAACATGTATGAGGTGAGGGAAGCCATTAGCGTCCCTGCTGATTACGCTTACAAGAAGTGCACCCATCTCCAGCTCCTCCAAGACCGTGTTAGGGACCTGGAGCTGGAGTTGGATGAACTGCGGATCATTTGGGAGGCAGAGGTGGTCATAGATCAGAGCTTTAGGGAAGTAGTTACTCCGAAAGTTATAGAGAGATGGGTGACAGTGAGGGGGAGTGGGAGGAAGCAGCCAGTGCAGGGACCCCCTGCGGTCATTCCCCTCAAGAACAAGTATACCATTTTGGATACTTTTGGGGGGGATGACTTACCAGGGGTAAGCAACGAGGTTCAGGCCTCTGGCATGGAGCCTGTCCCCGTTGCTCAGAAGGGAAGGGTGGAGAAAGGTAGAGCGATAGTTATTAGTCACTCAATAGTGAGGGGCACAGATAGGCGGTTTTGTGGGGGCGACAGAGACTCACGATTGGTATGTTGCCTCCCAGGTGCAAGGGTACGTGATGTCTCTGATTATGTTTTCCGGGTCCTTAAGGGGGAGGGGGAGCAGCCCCAGGTCATGGTCCACGTTGGCACCAACGACATAGGTAGGAAGAGGGGTGAGGATGTTAGGCAGGCTTTCAGGGAGCTAGGTTGGAAGCTCAGAGCTAGAACGAACAGATATCACGTGCCACGTGATAGAGAGTCGAGGTATAGGGAGAGAGAACAGTAAAATGCGTGGCTACAGGGATGGTGCAGGAGGGAGGGATTCCAGTTTCTGGACAACTAAGGTTCTTTCTGGGGAAGGTGGGACCTCTATAAACAGGATGGTCTACACCTGAACCTGAGGGGCACCAGTATCCTTGGGGGGAGGTTTGCTAGTGGTCTTTCGGGGGGTTTAAACTAACTCTGCAGGGGCATGGGAACCTGGACTGTAGCTTTAGGGTACAAGACCTGGAGTGTAGGGAGGTTAGGAACATGGCATCGATCTCGAAGGAGGGTGCCTGTAAACAGGAAGGTGGCTTGAAGTGTGTATACTTCAATGCCAGAAGTATAAGAAATAAGGTAGGTGAACTTGCAGCGTGGGTTGGTACCTGGGACTTCGATGTTGTGGCCATTACAGAGACGTGGGTAGAACAGGGACAGGAATGGCTGTTGCAGGTTCCAAGGTTTAAATGTTTTAGTAGGGTCAGAGATGGGGGTAAAAGAGGGGAGGTGGGGCATTGCTTGTCAAGGATAGTATTACAACGGTGGAAAGGACGATGAAGGAAGACTTGCCATCTGAGGTAGTTTGGGCTGAGGTTAGAAATAGGAAAGGTGAGGTCACCCTGTTAGGAGTTTTCTACAGGCCTCCTAATAGTCCGAGAGAAGTAGAGGAAAGTATTGCGAGGATGATTCAGGAGAAGAGTGAAAGTAGCAGGGTGGTTGTTATGGGGGACTTTAACTTCCCAGATATTGACTGGGAAAGCTATAGCTCGAGTTCGTTAGATGGGTCGGTGTTTGTCCAATGTGTGCAGGAGGGTTTCCTGACACAATATGTAGACAGGCCAACAAGAGGTGAGGCTATACTGGATTTGGTTCTAGGTAATGAACCAAGCCAGGTGTTAGACTTGGAGGTAGGTGAGCACTTCAGGGACAGTGACCACAATTCGGTGACTTTTACTGTAGTGATGGAGAGGGATAAGTGTGCACTGCAGGGCAAGAGTTATAGCTGGGGGCAGGGAAATTATGATGCCGTGAGGCATGACTTAGGATGCGTGGATTGGAAAAATAGGCTTCAAGGGAAGAACACAAATGATATGTGGAGATTGTTCAAGGAACAGCTAATGGGTGTCCTTGATAAGTATGTACCAGTCAGGCAGGGAGTCTTGTGAGGGAGCCGTGGTTTAATAAGGAATTGGAATCCCTTGTGAAAGGGAAGAGGGCGGCCTATGTAAAGATGAGGCGTGAAGGTTCAGTTGGGGCGATTGAGAGTTATAAGGTAGCCAGGAAGGATCTAAAGAGAGAGCTAAGAGCAGCGAGAAGGGTACATGAAAAGTCCTTAGTTGGTAGGATTAGGGAAAACCCAAAGGCTTTCTATAGGTATGTCAGGAACAAAAGGATGACGAGGGTGGGTATCGGTCCAGTCAAGGATAGTAGTGGGAAGTTGTGCGCGTGGAGGCGGAGGAGATTGGAGAGACACTAAATCAATACTTTTCGTCAGTATTCACTCAGGAACAGGACACTGTTGCTGATGTGAATATTGAGTCACAAGTGATTAGAATGGATGGCTTTGAGGTATGTAGGGAAGAGGTCTGGGGAATACTGGAAAGGATGAAAATAGATAAGTCCCCTGCGCCTGATGGCATTTAGCCTAGGATCCTCTGGGAACCTAGGGAGGAGATAGCAGAGCCATTGGCCTTGATTTTTATGTCGTTGTTGTCTGCGGGAATAGTGCCAGATGACTGGAGGATAGCGAATGTGGTTCCCTTGTTCAAGAAGAGGAGTGGGGATAGCCCTAGTAACTATAGGCCAGTGAGTCTCACTTCTGTTGTGGGCAAAGTCTTAGAGAGAATTGTAAGGGATAGAATTTATGAACATCTGGATAGGAATAATGTGATCAAGGATAGTCAGCATGGTTTTGTGGAGGGCAGGTCGTCCCTCACAAACCTTATTGAATTCTTTGAGAAGGTGACCAAGGAAGTGGATGAGGGTAAAAGCAGTAGATGTGATGTATATGGATTTTAGCAAGGCGTTCGATAAGGTACCCCATGGCAGGCTAATGCAAAAACTGCGGAGGTATGGCATTGAGGGTGCATTAGAGGTTTGGATTAGAAATTGGCTGGCTGGAAGGAGACAGAGGATAGTAGTTGATGGTATAGGTTCGTCTTGGAGTGGAGTTACTAGCGGTGTTCCACAAGGATCTGTTTTGGGACCATTGCTGTTTGTCATTTTTATAAATGACCTGGAGGAGGGGATTGAAGGCTGGGTGAGCAAGTTTGCAGATGACACGAAAGTCGGTGGAGTTGTGGACAGCGAAGAAGGATGTGGCAGGTTACAGCGGGATATGGATAAGTTGCAGAGCTGGGCAGAAAGGTGGCAAATGGAGTTCAATGTAGCTAAGTGTGAAGTCATTCACTTTGGTAGGACTAACAAGAAGATGGATTACTGGGCTAATGGTAGGCTACTTGGTAGTGTGGATGAGCAGAGGGATCTTGGTGTCCATGTACACAGATCTCTGAAAGTTGCCATCCAGGTAAATAGTGCTGTGAAGAAGGCATATGGTGTACTGGGCTTTATTGGTAGAGGAATTGAGTTCCGGAGTCCTGAGGTCATGTTGCAGTTGTATGAGACTCTGGTGCGACCTCATCTGGAGTATTGTGTGCAGTTTTGGTCGCCATACTATAGGAAGAATGTGGAGGCATTGGAACGAGTGCGGAGGAGGTTTACCAGGATGTTGCCTGGCATGGTAGGAAAATCGTATGAGGAAAGGCTGAGGCACTTGGGGCTGTTCTCATTGTAGAAAAGAAGGTTTAGGGGAGATTTGATAGAGGTGTACAAGATGATTAGGGGTTTAGATAGGGTTGACAGTGAGAACCTTTTTCCGCTAATGGAGTCAGCTGTTACTAGGGGACACAGCTTTAAATTAAAGGGTGGTAGGTATAGGACAGATGTTAGGGGTAGATTCTTTACTCAGCGGGTTGTGAGTTTATGGAATGCCCTGCCAGTAGCAGTGGTGGACTCTCCCTCTTTATGGTCATTTAAGCGGGCATTGGATAAGCATACGGAGGTTATTGGGCGAGTGTAGTTTAGGTAGGCTTCGGTCGGTGCAACATCAAGGGCCAAAGGGCCTGTACTGTGCTGTATTTTTCTATGTTCTATGTTCTATACTCGGTGGGTCTGGTGCTGAGGCCTCCGCTGGGGAGAGAATGGTCCCCCTCTGTATTGCCCATGCACCAGGACCTCTGGGCTCCTGTCAACAAACTGTGGTGCAATTTCCCCTTATCTGCCATGCTCGGAGTAAACTGCAGTGCAGCTCCAAACAAAGAAAGCTCAACCGTGTGCCCATTGGCATTTTATAGACGGCACCAGTGCCAGTGTTTCCGGAATATGCAGGGACATCAGGGCAATGTTGAGTACCTCCAGCCATGATAGGTGGGAGAATTGAGCTGGCATTGAATGAGAGTGACACCATGGGGTGGTTGGGTAGTTAATGAGGTGAGTTTAATAAGATAGCACCAGGAAACTAGCTCGGCCTCATGCAGACAATCCCTCTGTCTCACTCAGTGAAAATGGCACTGAGACAAATTTTTGTTAGATTCAGCACAATGAGTCAAAGACTCTGCTGAGCCCACTCCCAGTTACAAAGCTGCAGAACAAATGCGAATGCAAAACTCTCCATCATCTGAACTCACACGAATATCCCGTTCACACATTATTCCTGGTAATACTGGCTCATTTTGCAAGATGCCGTTGAAATATCTTCACTTCAGCAATCTGAAACCTGTGATTTCCATGAAATTGTCTCTCAATCTCCCTGTCTCGTTATCCCAAAATCATTTTTTTTTGGTATTTAAATTGACTTCCCTACTCTCTCTCTCTGGCAGTGACGTTCACACCCACATCACCTCTTTGTCAGGGAACAATGGAGATATGGAGCTGTAAATGGATGGGAGCTGCACATCCTGTCACTTCCAGCAAGGGCTGCAATTTTCCCCACGCTGGGCAGTGATTAACACAATGTTACGGATCAATGAACTGGGGGGGGGGGGGGGTGTACACAGCTTTACATGCTGGGAGGATAACTGTTCCACGTTTACAGATCAATTCACTGCTATTCACTGTACAGCTCCCCATACTGAACAGATACCTTAGCCACGTTTATAGAACAAGCCCACTTTTGTGCGTTGCATATTATCCCATGATGGACAGACCATTTCGCCCAGGTTTCTGAATCAATGCACTGGTGTATCCTGTACTGCTCCCCATATTGGACATTTAGATTAGTGACAGCTGCATTCCATCCTGGACAGATTGCTGAGTTGTAATGAGCCTGGTCTGCAAGGTGCCCGAGTCTTTATCTCATCTGGTCTTATAGGTGTCTGGGCTGGGTCTGTGAGGTGGATTGTGCATCTGAGATAATTCCTCATCGAGTTATGATTCCTCCAGCTCGACGCATTCAGCTTTCAAACCCTTATTGTCCATGAAGTAATTATCCAATTAAAACATGAATATCTGTCCTTCTTGTCATGGACCCGAACAGACGCAATATATGAAGAAGGTCGTCTCGACCCAAACATTTTCGTATTTTAAAGACACTTGTCTGGTGCTGTGTTTAAGATGCAATTCGTTTGGTCAAAATATTCGAAATTAAGCAAAACACAATTTATTCAAATATTGTAGACAAAATACAACAAAAACATGAGGAACTTGGAAAAACTTAATTTATTAGAAAACTCAACAGATTAAAAGGTTATTTAATTACTAAACAGTAACTGCTCCAATAATTTAACATCCTGGAAACACACACTTGTTTAAAAAAAAACAAATTCAGGAAACATATTGTCTCACATGCAGTTCTCAAATCCAGGAGGAACAAACATCAAAGACAATTCTGTGAGAAATCTCAAGGAGAGAGAGCAGCAGCTCGGAGAGTTTTACTGCCTTCCAACCCTGCTGAGACCCCAGCAATAAATGGCAAAAGGTAAAACTATGAATCCTTGTTGTGTGAGAGCATGACCATCACTCCACAGGACCAGGCTGCGGCTGCAAGGGCCACAGGGAATGGACTGTATCTATACCATCCATGGCAATGTAGTAGCGTCTCAAAAATGCCTAACCCCACTTAAGCCCTGCATTGTTGGTAAGATAAATGTCAAAGTTAAATATAAAAAATTAAAGCCAAAGGATGCAGCAGGCCTGGTGATCAGACACAGACGGTCTCGGAAGCACATCAATTCCCACCCAGCCAAAACACAGTAGAATCATCGAACTTGTGAAGACAAAGTATCATTTCTCTCTCTCTCTCTCTCACATCTAACTTTACAATTGGAGATGTGCCATTCAACCAATAGTCAGTGATGTCAACACCACACCCAAACCATGTATTATTGTTATATGTCAGGGTTGTTGTGAAAGGGGTTAACTGGAGCTGCTTGTTTGGTGACTGTGATTGATGTCCATCTCCGTGGATCCTAATTGTGACACTGGAGGTTTTCCTCTTCTTTTAATAAGAGGCTTCCTTCAACCTGTTATCTCATAATATCAACAGCAGCATCATCCTCAAGATGATTGGGATCAGCAGCCAGAGACAAAGGGAGAGGAAGACAATCTCAGAACAATAGACTGGAATGTTCCAACAATGAAGCAGAATCTGAGAACATTAGACTGGAATGTTCCAACAATGGACAGGGGTTTATCTACGGGTCTTTACTTGCTTTCTCTGGATTGGGCATGGTTAGAGTTGCGGATACAATCCCATCCTCCCATTGGTGCTCCTGGTAAGTCTATCTCTGTCAATTCGATAAACGATGGTGAAGGTTACTGCTGTTTCAGTTATTTATATTTAACATATGCACAAACTGTTACCATCCATTTCAGTCACAAACTCCACTTAATTTCACTCAGTTTCAGATTCCTCATTCATAAACATCTAAGAAGTACAAAATTGTTCAGGCCCTTGAGTCTTCCTTTTACCCTCAACTGTTTCTGTATATTCTTTCTGACATCAAACCTGCTCACATCCATCTCTATAGTATCCCCAGTCTCCAGCTCTGCCTCAGTGCTGTTGTTGAATTAGCCGTCATCGGTCCCTTTGCTAACTTCAGAATTTACGGCTCCAGTTCTCTTCTGACCTCTCCTCCAATTGCAAATATTTTGAACACATTGTTGTGGTTCTGTTCTGAAGCTACAAATCTTCTCACAAATTTTGAACACATATTTGTTCATGCCTCTATTATTTCATAATAGGGACCACATTTCAGAGTAATAATGCCACTGGACGGGTAATTGAGAGGCACAGATTATGACCTGAAAGGCGTTATTTCAAATGTTACCACAGCCAATGACAGAACTTAAATTCGAATGACAAAAATTGGAATGAAATCTCATTTTACAAACGGCAACCATAAACTATCAGGTTTTCTTTCATTATTTAACTTACAGCCTTTGGTAAAGAAACTAAGTGTGACTTCAGACCCACGACCACATGGTTGGTTCCATTTTGTCTTGTAGGAAAAAGTGAGGACTGCAGATGCTAGAGATCAGAGCTGAAAATGTGTTGCTGGAAAAGCGCAGCAGGTCAGGCAGCATCCAAGGAGCAGGAGAATCGATGTTTCAGGCATGAGCCCTTCTTCAGGAAGGCATTCCTGAAGAAGGGCTCATGCCCGAAACGTCGAGTCTCCTGCTCCTTGGATGCTGCCTGACCTGCTGCGCTTTTCCAGTAACACATTTTCAGCTCCATTTTGTCTTGACAAATTACCTCACAGTCAAGGGCAGTTAGTGATGGATAACAAATGATGCCCTTGCTTGTGTTGCTGACAGCCCATGAAACAACATTAAAGGTGAAATGTGGATGCTGGAGATTTGAAATAGAACTCTCCAGCGTCTGAAGGTGTTGGAGAATCTCAGCAAGTATGGTAGCCTCTGTCACAAGAAAAACAGATAAAGTTTCAAGTCCAGTGACCCTACATCAACACTGAAACCAACTGAGAAAATATCAGGGATGGCTGATTGAGTGAAGGGGAGGTTAGTTGAATGGATGGAAAAATGTCCAGCAAGAGAGAGCGAGAGAGAGAGAGAGATAGAGAAATGAAAAGCCGACAAGCGACTGCTGATGAAGTAGAAGGAAAATGAAAAGGGACTTTCTTCTAACATAACCCCTTTCCCCATATTCCTGAGTATCACGTCAATCTAAATATGTCCCTGTTTAAAGTGAGTTATATGCCCTCTATGACTCTTCTCTAGTGCAGTGGTCAACTCCATCGCCAATACTGGTGCTGCCGTTATAGTTGCTGAGAAACGGAATGTTACATTGCCAACTACTTCTTTGGAGAAAGGAACTTTCACTATGGGTCTGCCCGTGATGCAACAGCTTTTCAGGCAGCTTTTCTCGGATGTGTATTATCAGCTGCAGCATGTATTCAGAGAGACCTGAGGGTCTGGTGACCCCACTCTGGACACTGCATTTATAGAGTGTTATAGTAAACAAATAGAGCCAAGACTACACACAAGGGAAGCTCTGTACAGAGGGAGGGCTGGGTATTGTATTATCCTCCCTGGGATTTCCATACATATTTTTCTAAGCTGAACCAATTCCAAACATAAAACGTAATCCTTTCAAAAATGAGATGGTCACTGAGCTGTGTCCTCTCCATCAGTATAACCTGAGCCTCACACCAGGCAAGGACTGTGCTGACACTCACTATGAAGTGGACTGGATTAATTCTGGAACTTTCCAGGCAGGAGTTGTTAACATATTCATCATCTCCGAGGTGCAGTCATCCGAAATTATTCATTCACTTTCAGAAGCCATCTGCCAACTGAGAGGAATACATTGAGTCCAGCTCCCTGAGGAGGGTACAGAAGCAAACTTCCAGATATACTAGGGGACAGGTTCTGGTGAAAATGAGGAACTGCATGAAACTAGAATTAATGAAGAGTATGTTTTTGAAAATCTAATCGAATTGAAGGTTGGTAAGATGCTGCATTTGATGAGTTCCATCCGAGAAGGCGGCAATAGACCTAGAGAAAGAATTACTGACTATTCTTCAAAGCTGGTTAAATAAAGAAATGATCCTGCAGACTGGACAGCAGGTATTGTAAACCTAAACATTTAAAGTAGGATGGAGTGGGCAAACAGAAAACTAAATAGCTTGATGTCAGCTGTGAGAACCTTTGATAAGATGTAGTAACTAGACACTTGGAGAATAACGATATAACTTGGTAGATTTGGCCTAGATTCAGTATAGGGAAATGATCTTTGCTAAACCTGTTGGAGATTGTTGACTCTGTCCGTTGTGTCATTGACAATTGAGAACCAGTGGGAGTGGAGTAATTGAATTTTCAGAAGTAGTTTGACATTGTTGAATGTAGGTGGATGGAGAATCTTAGAGTCCATGGGCATGTATTGGTGGAATATAAACCATATAAATTAAAAATTGGATAATGGGCAAAACCAACAGAGTAGTGTTTTCTTTCTCTGGATGGAAGGCTTGTCGAGTATCAGAAGGATCAGTTCTTATGCAATAGCTGTGCACAAGGTATAAAAATGATTCAGATGTGAAAAACAAATACCATCATTGACATTTGTGTTTATTAAATGTTGAGAGGTTGTGAAGGGCTGTTGTTGAAAAGGACCTGGATGTCCTTGGTTATACGTCACTATCAGAATTCGTACAAGACAGGAAATAATTGTAAAGGCTATGTGGTCAGTCATGGAAAATTATTAAAGTACCAGAGAAAATATATCTTACTCAATGGTAGTGTTTTGTTGAGCCAGTATTTGGGTAGTATGTACAGGCTGAGTCTGCTTTATAAATAAGGATCTCCACTTCACCGAAACAGTGCAAAGGAGTTTCACCAGACAGAACCCTAGCATGATGTTACCATATGGAGAGAATGTAGTAACTATCTGTTTAATCTGCAGTACTCTGAGTGAATAAGAAGTTGAAACTTGATGGTTATGAACAGACCCTCATTATGTCTCAAGCAGCCATTGATAAGGTGGAAAATTCCATACTTTCCATAGGATGCTTGATTCCCAATAGTTTACGTGCCTGTGCAGAGACCTCATGTCGATGGACAGTGAGGTACAGGCTCTGAATGAACTCGGAACACTTTCATGTACAGTTACTGTGTGACTCTGCACTCAATGTTGCATTGTCCATCATCCTGTCAGAAGCCATAATACCTTCATTCTGGAACAACTAGCCATTCCCCACCAGCTTCTGATTTCCAGAGAGAACATGGGTCTGCTTTCTCAGCGAAGGAAGATGTCTTTGAAATTGGTTAAAAACTTGTCTTCATTCCTACTCCCAGGAAACCATGTTAAAGTATGTCATATGTACTATGAGTAAAAAAGCTACAAGGAACAAAGTGGAGCAGTTTATCTGTTTAGTCCCTACTTATTTTGTTTGTGATGTTGGACCATCTCTGACACCTTCCTGTTCCTGGGTTAGTGACTTGAGAAGCTGAATGACCTCTTCCTGTTCCTTTGTAAATGACTCAGAGTGTGAAATTGTCTCTTTCTGATCCTGTGTAAGTGACGTGGAGTGTTGGACAGACTGCTTGTCGTCCTGTGTAGCAGGCAGGAGGGACGGAATGGACCATCTCTCTTTTTGCACAGTAGTTTTGTTGGGCTAAATGACTTGCCCACATTCTTGTGAAGCCAGATTGAGGGGCAGAATGAACTCCTTTGTTTACTGTCCAAATGTGCAGTGTTTGGCAGCGTTGTTACATAAATGTTACCAACAGTTTAACAGCACAGGCTTGAATGCTGTCCAGGTCTTGTTGCGCAAGAACACACTGCTTTAGGACCTGAGGGATGATGAAGGTTTCTGAACATTTTGTAACCTACAGTGAATATTCCCACTTCTGTTCGATGTGAACTCAATGGGCTGAATGGCTTGCTTCCACACTGCAGGGATTCCCCGCTGACAAACTGGAGATGCCTGGGCTGAGGGAGCTACACTGAGGATCTCCTGCAGTGATCTTCCACAGCTGAACGATTGATGCCCAATGATGATAAACATCTTCCATTGTGCTGTGAATGACTCCAAACAACAAAGAGTTCGCAATGGATTCTGATGAAGTCTGATTTTGCTCAGGCTCCTTGATGTTATCCTCAGTTAAATACTGCCCTGATACCAGAGCCAGTTGCTCTTAGTTAAGCCCTTGTAATCACCTCTATCGCTCATATCAATAGGTCATTGTGTATGAGCAGAGCAATGGTTTCTTCAAACAGAGGGTAGTGAATGTCAAGAATTCTCTGTTCAGGAGATTCATGGGAGCTAGATCACTGAAAGATCTCTGAATGGTCTTCCCTCTTTCTGTGCACCACGTTAAGTGGCCTCCAACCGCTCCTGTCTAGCAGTTTGGAGGGGCTGAAAGAACAATGGAGCATCACACTCAAGAACATGATTAGGTCATTTGACATTATGAAACTGTTCCACTAGGTACTAAGATTGGGGAATATTGGGTTATGGTCTCAGTCCCACTTTCCTGTCTGTATTCTATTATCCATGACTCAATCTCTGTCAAATATTTAATGAATTCAGTTTGAATAAATGTGAACAAAGAGGCACCACATACCTCTGGGGAACAGAATTACCACTCAAATGGCCTTTTTAAAATTTCTCCTCATCTTTCTTACAGTGTCATACAGCAGGGAACCCTGTCCACATAAACCAGACATCCCAATCTGATCTCAACCCATTGTCAGCATTAGGCCCATATCCCTGTCAATTCTTCCTATTAATATGTACAGCCAAATGCCTTTTAAATGTTGGATGAAAATTTGGATGAAATAAAATGAAATCCACAATCTGGATGAAAATATTGTCCCTTTACTATCTTTCTCCTCTCACCTTAATCCTTTGTCCTATAGCTTTGAACTCCCCTATCCTGGGAAAAAGACCTCAGCTATTCAGACTATCCATGCCTCTCATAATTTTACAAACATCCATAATGTCACACCTCAGCCTCCGATAATCCAGAGTAAACAAGCCCCCATCTGTCCAGCTCTCCCTGTAGCTCAATTCCTCCATGCCCGGCGATATTCTTGTGAATCTTTTCTGCACCCTCTCAAGTTTAACAACATCCTTCCTGTAGCAGAGCGAACTGAATTAAACACAGTATTCTAAATCTGGCCTCATCAACATCCTGCCCAGTCACAATGTGATCTCCCAACTCGCAAACTCAATGTACTGATCACTAAGGGCAAGCATACCAAACCCCACCTTCACCACCCTGTCTACCTGCGACTCCATTTTCAAGGATCAATGAACCTGCACAGTTTTGTTCAACAATACCCCCCAAGGCCCCACCATTAATTGTGTATGTCCTACCATATTTTACCTTACCAAAATGCCTTCACATTTACTTAAATTTAACTTCATCTGTCAACCCTTGGCCCATTGGCCCAAAGATCGAGGTCCCATTGTACTCTGAGGTAAACTTTGCTGGCTGCTGCACCTCCAATTTTAAAGTTATGTGTAAACATAATGTACAGGCAAATATTCGCATTCAAATCATTTTTATAAATAATGCAAAGCAGCGGATTTAGCACTGCCCTTGTGGCACATCACTGGTCATTGGCCTCAGTCTGAAAAGCAGTCCTCTATCACTCTCTGTCTCCTACCTTTACTCTAACTTTGTAGTCATTTGGCTAGCTTATCTTGGATCTACTTATGACCTAAGCTTCCTCACCTGTCTGCCATTCGGAATCCTGTTGAATGCCTTGCTGAAGTCTATATTGACAGCCTCCACCATATTGCTATCATCAATCTTTTTTGTCACTTCTTCACAAAATGCAATGAACTTTGTTGGAAATGATTTCCCATGCACAACGCCATGTTGACTATCCTTCATCAGGTGTTGCATTTGCAAATACCTGTAAATCCTTCTCCTCTCAATGCTCTCCAACAATGCGGCCACCAATGACGTCAGGCTCACTGATTTATAGTTCTGGACATTATTCCCTTTCCTCGTCCCATGTTTCCGCTGTTCACTGCAAATATTAATGTAATGGGGTTGGTGATATGATCAATAAAATAGGTCTCAGACTGGGTCAGGATTAGGAACAAGTCAGGCAGGATTCTTTAATCTGCTAAAATTAACAAGTTTATGACCCAAACAAAGTTACTCAGACTACAATGGAAAGATAAATAACAGACAGTTTGGATATGGCAAATCTGTGCATTGATGTTTCCCTCTCTAAAAATACTGACACATGCACACATTTGATGACAAACTGAAAAATAAAATCTCTGCAGAGCGTTAACTTTAAAGAACTTTGCTCAAATATTAATTGAACTCGTGACGAAAGGCAACATATCGTATAGCTGATTGTCGATTTGTCCCTGAGTTCAGCGATCCTCCATTCGGGCCATTTGTTGTCAGATGATCAGGTGGAGTTCGTACGGTCAATGATCCTTATCCCTGAGAGTTTAAAAGATGAGCACAGAATATAGACTAACATTTGGGGGAATCGCTACCCAGTCAAAAATGCTGTCTTTCTGATGCAACGATAGAACCATCTGCAATGTCAGTCATGTGCTCAATTTTGACCGTCAGATACTGAGAAGGGGGGAGAGTACCTGATGAACACGCGTCCCCTTAACAACACAACCAATAATGTCCATCATTAATTTCATTTTTGGCTGTTGTATGGAAAATTTGCCGCAGTTGCTCCACGTTAAAATAAGCAATTGTCTTTGAGAGATGACCTGATAGAGGTTTACAAAATCATGAGGGGCATGGATAGGATAAATGGACAAGGTAAGGGAGTCCAGAATTGGAGGGCATAGGTTTAGGGTGAGAGAGGAAAAATATAAAAGAGACCTAAGGGACAATGTTTTCACACAGAAGGTGGTACGCGTATGGAATGAGCTGCCAGAGGAAGTGGTGGAGGCTGGTACAATTGCAACATTTGAAAGGCACCTGTATGAGTATATGAATAGGAGGGGTTTGGAGGGATATGGCATGTGGGACTCTTTGGGTTGGGATATATGGTCAGCATGAATGAGTTGGACCGAAAGGTCTGTTTCCGTGCTGTACATCTCTCAGACTCTGTGACTCTATGGCCCAGTCTTCACTGTTCCCTGGGAATGAGAATACCACAGATAGCACAATCCTAAGGAGATAGGAGCTTATCTCAATCTTAAATGGGGAAACCTTTAAATTTAAAAGTGTATGAACCTCACAGCTAATCAGCTTCTCCTTTTTAAAAATGAGGACACAACCAATAGAAAAGACGCAGACCATTCAGCAGCTCAAACCTATCCCACATTTCCATTGACTCCGTTCAGTAAAATATTTATCAAACTCAGCTGCCACTGTTCTCTAGGGTAGACATTTCTGATAGCATAAACCATAGAATGCATGAAATTGGTGCAGAACTGCATTGTTTGATTCATCAAGTCTGATCTTCTGTTCGATCATGGCTGACATGTTTCTCAACAAAACTCTCCTGCCTTTTCACTGTAACCCTTGCTCCCCTTATCAATCAACACATTATCTATTTCTGAATTAAAGAGAGAACTGTGTCTATGTCTCTGTATGTCTGTATGTTTGTGTTTTGGGTTATTAGCAGAAGGCAGACGGTGGTGAAGGAGGGTTGACTTTTGAACTGGGTGCCTGTGACTAGTGGCATTCCACAGGGATTGGTGCTGGATCCAGTTTTGGTTGTCATTTATATTAATGATTTAGCTGAGAATTATAGAAGGCATGGTGAGCAATTTTACGGCTGACACCAAGATTTGTGATATAGTAAAAAATGAAGAAGGTTACATAAGGTAACAAAGAGATCATGATTAATTGGATGACAGCGATGTACAGCACCTCTATCCAAGACCCTTTGGTCCAACTCATTCGCACCAACCAGATGTTGTAAGTTAACTTAGTTTCATTTTCCAGCATTTGTTCCATATCCCACTAAACCCTTTCAATTCATAGCCCTATCCAGATGCCTTTTAAATGTTGTAATTTGTACCAAACTCCATCCCTTCCTTGGCAGCTTATTGCATACATGCACTACCCTCTGTGTGAAAATGGCCCCCATAGGTTCCTTTTAAATCTTGTCCATCTCACCTTAAATCTATGTCCTCTAGTTTTGGACTCCCCTACACTTGGGTAAAGACCCTGACTATTCAACCTATCCATGGTCTTCATGATTTCATAATCCTCTAGAATGTGCAAATTTGACTCCAATCAACACAAATGGCTTTGTTTTCAGTAAACCTGGGCATAAATTCTGAAATTCAATACTGACTCATCTTCCTTCTTCATGTGCTCTGCCTTCGAGATAAACTATGAAGATCTTTAATTGCTTGGCTATGATTTCCACCTTAAGTGGATATTATCTGTGATCGGGAATTTGAGGGAAAGACATCCTGCAGACACACTGTGCACTGTAAAGGATCTGGAATAGATGTTTATTACTGAACACCAGAGACGAAGAAAGAGCATACTTTCTGAATCAAAAACACCAATCACTCTTACCCACCTCGAACATGTCACTGCCCTCTTCCTAAAAAAACACGAAGGAATCCAAGGCAGCTGATTACTGTCCAGCCTTTCTTCCCCAGTACTATCACTCACTGAACTGAGAAGTGGCAGATGGAGTTTAATTTCTATAAATACAATGTATCCCAATTCGGTAAAACAAACAAGGAGATGACATCTACAATTAAATGTCGGCCCATTCGTAGCGTTGTAGAACAGAGCTATCTGGGGGTTCTGGTATATTTCTATGAAGTTTGCATCATGAGTCGGCAGAGTGGGTATGAAAGCGTGTGGCTTGCTGGCCTTCATTGCTCAGACCTTTGAGTACAGGAGCTGGAACATTATTTTCAGGTTGCGCTGGACATTCATGAGGTCTCTCCTGAAGTACTGTGTGGTTCTGGTCACCCAGTTACATTGAGGATATTATTAAAGTGGCAAGAGTTCAGAAAAAAAATACCAGGCTGTTGCTGGGAATGGAGTGTCTAAGTTCTAAGGACAGGCTCGATGGACTAGGACCTTTTCCACTGCATCGTAGAAGGTAGAGAGCTTATCAACCTTATAGAGGTTTATAAAACAATGAGGGGTATAGATAATGTTGAATGGAAGGTGTCCTTTCCTTCGGGTGGTGGATTTCAAGACTAGGGAGCAATTTGAAGATGATAGGAGAAAGTTTTACAGAAGACATAGTGTCATAGAGCTACCCAGCTCTACCCAACTTGTCCCTGCCAAACAGATGTCCTACATTAATGTAGTTCCATTTGCCAGCATTTGGCCCATATACTCCTAAACACTTCCTATTCATGTGCCCATCCAGATGCCTTTTAAATGTTGTAATTGTCTCAGCTTGCACAACGTCCTCTGGCAGCTCGTCACAAAGAAAAACCCTCTCTTTGGAAACGTTGCCCCATAGATCCTTTTAAGTCTGTCCCCTGTGAACTTCAACCTATGTCCTCTAGGTTTGGAGCGTACTACCCCGGGGAAAAGACATCAGTTATTGACACTATCCATTCCACTTGTGAGTATATAAACCGCTATGCTTACCTCTCAACCACTGATGCTCCAGGGAAAATCACTCCAGCATATTCAGCCTCTCCATAAATCTCAAAACATCCAACCCTGGCAATATCTTTGTAAATCTATTCTGAATTCTTTAAGGTTCACACATTCTTCCTCGAGGAGCGAGACCATAATTGCACGAAGTATTCAATAGTGGCCTAACCAATGTCCTGCATAGCTGCAATATGACCTTCCAACTACTACATTCAATGCACTGCCCAACAATGACAAGCACCTTCTTCACTATCCTATTTAGCTGCGACTCCACTTTCAAAATACAATGAACCTGCATTCCAAGGTCTCTTTATTTAGCAACACTCCCCAGGGACTTAACATTAAACGTATAAGCCAAGCATTGATTTTCCTTTCCAAAATGCAGCACTTCACATTTATCTAAATTAAACTCCATCTGCAACTCCTCAGCCATTGGTCCGTCTGATCAAGATCCTGTTATAATCTGAGTTAATCATTTTCTTTCTCCTCTGCACCTTCAATTTTGGTGTCAAATATGAACGTACTAACCATACCTCCTGTGTTCACATCCAAATCATTTATGTAAATGAGGAACAGCAGTGGACCCCGCACCAATTCTTGTGGTACACCACTGGTCACAGGCCTCCAGTCTGGAAAAAATCCCTCCACCACGACCTATCTTCTATCTTTGAGCCAGTTCTGTATCCAAATGGCTGGTTGTCCTTGTATTCCATAAGATCTCACCCCTCCAACCGTAACAAGGACAGAATGCCCCTGGAGCTCACCTTCCACCTTACAAACCTGCGCATAAACCAAATCATCCGCCAACATTTCCGCCACCTCCAAAAAGACCCCACCACCAGGGATATATTTCCCTCCCCACCCCTTTCCGCCTTCCGCAAAGACCGTTCCTCTGTGACTACCTGGTCAGGTCCACGCCACCCCTATGACCCACCCTCCCATCCTGCCACCGCAGGAATTGTAAAACCTGTGCCCACACCTCCTCCCTCACCTCTATCGAAGGCCCTAAAGGAGCCTTCCACATCCATCAAAGTTTTACCTGCACATCCACTAATATCATTTATTGTATCCGTTGCTCCCGATGCGGTCTCCTCTACATTGGGAAGACTGGACGCCTCCTAGCAGAGCGCTTTAGGGAACATCTCCGAGACACCCACACCAATCAACCACACCGCCCCGTGGCCCAACATTTCAACTCCCCCTCCCACTCTGCCGAAGACATGGAGGTCCTAGGCCTCCTTCACCGCTGCTCCCTCACCACAGATGCCTGGAGGAAGAATGTCTCATCTTCCGCCTCGGGCGGCACGATGGCACAGTGGTTAGCACGCTGCCTCACAGCGCCTGAGACCCGGGTTCAATTCCCGACTCAGGCGACTGACTGTGTGGAGTTTGCACGTTCTCCCCGTGTCTGCGTGGGTTTCCTCCGGGTGCTCCGGTTTCCTCCCACAGTCCAAAGATGTACGAGTCAGGTGAATTGGCCATGCTAAATTGCCCATAGTGTTAGATAAGGGGTAAATGTAGGGGTATGGGTGGGTTGCGCTTCGGCAGGTTGGTGTGGACTTGTTGGGCCGAAGGGCCTGTTTCCACACTGTAAGTAATCTAATCTAATCTAATACTTCAACTCCAGGGCATCAATGTGGACTTCAACAGTTTCCTTATTTCCCCTTCCCCCACCTCATCCTAGTTTTAAACTTCCAGCTCAGCACTGTCCCCATGACGTGTCCGGACTTGTCCGACCTGCCTAGCTCCTTTTCCGCCTATCCACTCCACCCTTTCCTCCCTGACCTATCACCTTCATCTCTTCCCCCACTCACCCATTGTACTGTAAGCTACTCTCTCCCCACCCCCAACCCAGCCAAGCTTATCTCTCCACGCTTCAGTCTCTCTGCCTTTAGTCCTGATGAAAGGCTTTTGCCCGAAATGTCGATTTCGCTGCTCGAAGGATGCTGCCTGAACTGCTGTGCTCTTCCAGCACCACTGATCCATAGATTCTACAATCACTTGCATTCCTCCCCATCGTAGTAATCATGGCCAACTGTATGGCTTTCCCGATCTCTCTGGCCTCCTCTAGATACTACACCCCTCCCTACTTCTGTGACCCCTTCCAATTCCTACACTTCTCTCATCTCTGTAGCATTCTGTGGCACTACACACTTCCCTATTTATGTAATCTCCTCCACACACTATACCCCACCTATCTCTGTAACCTGCTCCAGCTCCTACAGCCCTCCCTAATTCTGTGACACCCTCGAGCTACTAAACCCTTTCCTTGCTCTGTAAACTTCTCCAGCTACAAGACCCTTCCCTATTTCTGTGACCTGCACCAGCTAATCTATCCCTCTTCATCGCTGTGATTTTCTCCAGAACTGACAGCCCTCCCAATCTCTTACAACACTACTCCCTTCAATACCTGTCAGTTCCTCAATCTTTTACACACTTTCATACCTCATTAGTCACCTGCATACATTCCTCCCATTCTCATCTCTGTACTCTCGTCCAGCACCTTCAATCCTCTCCATGCCAGAAAACTCTTCCTGCTTCTACAACCTTCCCTAACTTTGCAGCATCCGCCAGCCCAAACACACCTCCCTATTTCTGTTTTGCCTCCATACCCTAGACCCCTTGTTAATTCTGTAAAATTCATCACATACGACAGCATTTCCTTTCACTATAACCACTTACAACATATACATCCCACAATACCTCTGTTACATCCATGTCCATCCCACTGCCCTATCTCCATCAACTGCACCAGCCTCTACATACCTCCTGATCTCTGTACCATCCTGCTAAACCCCAAAACCCTCGCTTCCGCGCAATCTCCTCCATATTTCTATAAATTTCTCCAGCTTCCATACACACCTCCATTTCTACACTCCTTCCTGTTTTCGTCATCTCCTCTAGCCATAACACCTCTCCATATCCTTTGAACTTGCTTCTGCCCTGGCAATTTTCCTTCTGCTATTCCAGTCTTCCCGATCGCTGTAGCCTCCTGTAGTATGCATGATACTATACCTCTGCAATCTGCTCCAACTCTCCATTCTTCTTTATCTCTGTAAATTCGAGTCATCCCTCCGATCTGTGCAACTTCCGCCAGCAGTACATTCACATCTCTGAAACATCCTCTAGCCCCTTCTCCCCTCTTCATCTCTGTGACCCACACCAAAAATGAGAGGCTTCATTCTTGTTATAACCTCCACCAGCAACTACATCCTTTCCTATCTCTCAAATCCCCATCAGCCCCAATACCCTTCCTCATCTCTGTAACTTCCAACAGCTCCTTAGCCCAGACCTCCTTATCTCTGTAATTTGCTCTAGTACATACACCACTGCTATCTTTGTAGCTTCCACCAGCATTTTCACTGATCCATTTTATTGTGGTTTCCACCAACACTTAAATCCCTCTATATCTCTGGTAGCAACTCCAGCACCTACAGTTCTCCCTATCGCTATAAACGTTTCAAGCCAATGTATCCTAACTATCTCAGTAAGCACCTGCAGCACTTACACTCTCTGGTGTCTACGAGCTTCTACACCGCTCCATATAAATGTCACTTTTTCCAGTCGGTACACATCTTCTGATTTTTATATTCTTGTCTAGCACTGATGTTACTCACTACCTCAATCATCACCTCTAGCATATTTGCATCCCCATCACAGTAACCATCTCCAGCATCTGCATCAAGCTTATCAATGTGCTGTCATCCAGCACCTGCACTACTCGTTAACATTGCGTTCTGTACAAGCACCCACCCTCCTCCATATTGCTGGAATCTCCTCCAGCCTGTGGTTCCCAACATTCTAAAATACGTACATACGCTCTTGAATCAGCAGCCTCCATTTCACCAGTGAATGTGAAAAGTGTGTGAGCCGAGGGAGGGAAGATGAATTTGAATATAAAATACTTACCTCTTGAATCAGCTGAGGGAAGGGTGTACAGGAGCAGAAGTGGACAAGAGGATTGCTGGTTGAAAGAGCTCAAGAATTCGGGCAAGTAGCTAAACCCGAAACAGTGCACAGATAGTGACTCTCACCCGTCCTCTTATTCTAAGGAAAGAAAAAAAGACTGTGGAGGTAGGTAAGCTCAATTTGTTTAATATAAAGGAACTCTTTTAGTAATTTAGAGGAGATGGAATGGAAATGCCAGTTGCATGTTCCTCTTGCAGAATGTGGGCATTAAGTATCATCACTCGCGTCCCTGCTGGCTTTACCCACGAGAAGTGCACCAAGTACCAGCTCCTCACATTCCACGTTTGGAAACTGGAGATGGATGAATGTTGGATCATTCGGGAGGCTGAGGGGGAGATAGAGTCACACCTAAATTACATGATAAAGTAGGTGAGTGACCGGGAATAAGCAGACAGTGTAGGGGTCCCCGTGGCCATTTACTTCAATAATAAGTATACAGCTTTGGACAATGTTGCGGGGGATGACCTACCAGGGGAAAGCAACAGCTCCATCGGTCAAAAGGAAAGAGGAGAGAATAGGAGTGCAATAATGAAAGGAGATTCAACGGTGAGGCAAACAGGCAGTAGATTCTGTGTTTGCGAGTGAATCTCCAGGATGGTATGGTGCCTCCCAGGTGACAGTGTCAAGGATGTCTCGAAGTGAGTCCACAGGATTTTGGGAGAGTGAGCAGCCAGAAATCGTAGTTCAAATTGGTACTAATCACACAGCTGGGGAATGGTAGGAGGAGGAGAAATGTAAATGTAGGGAATTATTTTGGAAGCTACAAGGCAGGACGAGCAGATCAGTGACCTCAGGATTGCTAATGGTGCCACATGTTAGTGAGGCTCCCAACAGATACTAACTGCAGATGAACACATGGCTGCCGAGCTCGCGTAGGTTGGAGGGCTTCAGATATGTATATCATTGGGATACATTCAGGGAAAGATGGAATCTGTACAAGGGTGATGGGTTGCACCTGAACTGGATGGGCACCAATATCCTGGGCGGGAGGTTTGCTAGAGATTTGGGAGAATTTAAACGAATTTGACAGGGGGATGGGAGCCAAAGCGACAGCTCATAGGGTGTGGTAGCTGGTGAACAAGCAGATACTGCGTGCACAGAGTCTATGAGGAAGGATATACCAATTGATAGAACGAAGGTGCAGTTCGTGTGATGGATTGAAGTGTGTCTATTTTAATGCAAGAAGTGTTAGGAATAAGGACGATGAAAGTCGTGCATGGATAAATACTTGGAGATACGATATTATGGCCATTACGCAGATTTGAATATCACAGGATCAGGAATATTTGTTGGATGTTCCGACATTTATATGTGTCAAGGGGAACAGGGAGGGAAGCAAAAGAAATGGGGGAATAAGGGATATATCATTGTTGAAGAAAAGTAGATCATTCAGGTGGATTTCTCTACAGAGTCAATGTCAGAGAAAGAGTCACAAAGGATCAGGTTGGGAAGCAAATTTTGGAAAAATGCACAAGTAACTGAGTTGTTGTCATGGGAGATTTCAAGTTCCCTAATATTGATGGGAAATTCCTCAGTGCTCCCCCACAGTTTTGAAAGAGCATTTGCCATGCATCTGCCCACTCACCTAACTTGTCCAGGTCACCCTGTAATCTCCTAACACCCTCATCACATTTCACCCTGCCACCCAGCTTTGTATCATCAGCAAATTTGCTAATATTATTGCTGATACAATCTTCTATATCATTAACATATATTGTAAAAAGCTGCGGTCCCAGCACAGATCCCTGCAGTACCCCACTGGTCACTGCCTGCCATTCCGAAATGGAGCCGTTTATCACTACCCTTTGTTTCCTATCAGCCAACCAATTTTCAATCCAATCTAGTACTTTGCCCCCAATACCATGCGCCCTAAGTTTACTCACTAACCTCCTATGTGGGACTTTATCAAAAGCTTTCTGAAAGTCCAGGTACACTACATCTACTGGATCTCCCTCGTCCATCTTCAGAGTTACATCCTCAAAAAATTCAAGAAGATTAGTCAAGCACGATTTCCCCTTCATAAATCCATGCTGACTCTGTCCTATCCTGTTACTACTAACCAGATGTGTTGTAATTTCATCCTTTATAATAGACTCCAGCATCTTTTCCATCACTGAGGTCAGACTAACTGGTCTATAATTTCCTGCTTTCTCTCTCCCACCTTTCTTCAAAAGTGGTATAACATTAGCCACCCTCCAATCCTCAGGAACCGATCCCAAATCTATCAAACTCTGGAAAATAATCACCAATGCATCCACGATTTCCCGAGCCACCTCCTTCAGTACCCTGGGATGTAGACCATCAGGCCCCGGAGACTTATCCATCTTTGGACCTAACATTCTCTCCAACACCAAATCCTGGCAAATATAAATTCCCTTCAGTTCAGGTCCTTCAGCCACTGTTACCTCAGGGAGATTGCTTGTGTCTTCCCCAGTGAACACAGATCTGAAGTACCCATTTAATTCTTCTGCCATTTCTTTGTTCCCCGTAATATATTCCCCTGTTTCTGTCTTCAAGGGCCCAATTTTAGTCCTAACCATTTTTTTGCCTTGAACATACTTAAAAAGGCTTTTACTATCCTCCTTTATATTATTGGACAGTTTACCTTCGTACCACATTTTCCCACTGCGTATTTCCTTCTTAGTAATCCTCTGTTGTTCTTTAAAAGCTTCCCAGTCCTCAGTTTTCCACTTATCTTTGCTATGTTATACTTTTTCTCTTTTAACTTTATATGTTTCTTAACTTCCCTCGTCAGCCATGGCCACCCATGCCTCCTCCTGGGATCTTTCTTCCTTTAAGCAATGAACTGATCCTGCAACTTCTGCATTATTCACAAAAATATCCGCCATTGTTCCTCCACAGTCATCCCTGCTAAGGTATTGCACCATTGAACTTTGGTAGCTCCTCCCTCATAGCTCCATAGTTCCCTTTATTCAACAGAAGTACTGTCACTTCCGACTGTACCCTCTCCGTCTCAAATTGCAGATTGAAGCGTATTGTATGATGGTCACTACTTCCCAATGGCTCCTTCACTTCGAGGTCTCTGACCAATTCTGGTTCGTTACACAATACTAGATCCAGAATTGCCTTCTCCCTGGTCAGCTCCAGCACCAGCTGCTCTAAGAATCCATCTCTGAGGCACTCCACAAAGTCTCTTTCTTTAGGTCCAATACCATCCTGATTCTCCCAGTCTACCTGCATGTTAAAATCCCCCATAACAACTGTAGTAACATCTTTACCACAGGCCAATTTCAGCTCCTGATTCAACTTACATCCGACATCTAGACTACTGTTTGGGGGCCTGTAGATGACTCCCAAAAGGGTCTTTTTGCCCTTACCGACTCTACATCCCCTGACTCTAGGTCCCTCCGCACAAGGGACTGAATATCCTCCCTTACCAACAAGGCCACTCCACCCCCTCTGCCCATCAGTCTGTCCTTATGATAGCACGTGTAGCCTTGAATATTCATTTCCCAGGCCCTGTCCACTTGAAGCCACGTCTCAGTTATCCCCACAATATCGTATCTGCCAATTTCCAAAAGAGCCTCAAGCTCATCCATCTTATATCTAATGCTTCGTGCATTCATATACAGTATTTTTAATTTGTTACTGCTCTCACCCTTCCCATCAACCCCTATTTCACTCAACCTTACAGCACGATCCCTTTCCGAGTTTTCTGCCTCATTGATACAGTTGTCTTTCTTGACTTCTCTTGTTCTAACTTTCCCTTCAATTTCCTTTTTATACATCCAGTTTGTTCCCCCCCCCCCCCACTACTTAGTTTAAATGTAGCAGTGTTGCAGTAGAAAACCTGCCTGCCAGAATGCTGGTCCCTAACCTATTAAGGTGCAAACCGTCTCTCTTGTAGAATTTTTGCTTACCACAAAGCCAGGGAGGAGATTGTCGTGCCTTTGGAATTGATCTTTAAATCATCATTGTCTACAGGAATAGTGCCAGAAGACTGGAAAATAGTAAATGTGATTCCCCTGTTCAAGAAGTGGAGTAGAGACAGCTGTGGTAATTATAGACCAGTGAGCCTTACTTCAGTTGTTGGTAAAGTGTTGGAAAAGGTTATTAGAGATAGGATTTATAATCATCTAGAAAAGAATCATTTGATTAGGGCTAGTCAGCATAGTTTTGTGAAGGGTAGGTAGTGCCTCGCAAACCTTATTGAGTTCTTTGAGAAGGTGACCAAACAGTTAGATGAGAACAAACTGGTAGATGTGGTGTGTATGGATTTCAGCAAGGCGTTCGATAAGGTACCCACAGTCGGTTATTGTACAAAATGCGGAGGAATGGGATTGTGAGAGATATAGCAGTTTGGATCAGTAATTGGCTTGCTGAAAGAAGACAGAGGGGTGTGGTTGATGGGAAATGTTCATCCTGGAGTCTAGTTACTTGTGGTGTACCGCAGGGTCGGTGTTGGGTCCACCGCTGTTCATCATTTTCATAAATGACCTGGATGAGGGCATAGAAGGGTGGGTTAGTAAATTTGCAGATGACACTAAGGTCGGTGGAGTTGTGGATAGTGACGAAGGATTTTGTAGGTCACAGAGAAACATAGAAAATATGCAGAGTTGGTCTGAGAAGTGGCAAATGGAGTTTAATGCGGACAAGCCTGAGGTGATTCACTTTGGTCGGAGTAACCGGAATGCAAAGCACTGGGCCAATGGTAAGATTCTTGGTAGAGCAGAGAGATCTCGGTATCTAGTGTTAGGACGGGCTACCGTCCCCGTGTTCGTTTGAAGGAGAGAAACACTGGATCTGATTCAAAATATAAGCTGTTTTAATGAGAGAGAGCCGTACACAAATACAGTGAGGTTTTCAGCTCACTGGAGAAAGCGCCTTCTGACTATTTTAAAATTTGTCTATCCTTTTGTTCTCTCACATTCCAGAGTTACATCCTTATTTGGTAAAACTTAGAATTTTCGTATGTGATTGGGTCTCGCCTGATAACGTTCTATTACCTCAGTTTGAGCTACGTGTATCTAGACACGGCTCTAATGTCCTGTTATCTCTCACCCTCCCTGGGGCCTCTTCAGGCTATGCCATCAGCTTTTCAGTCTGTTCTTAGTGTAACATAATGGCTTACTGTTGTCTAGTGAAGCTAACAAGTTCCAGACTTGCTAATACTACCTTACGTGAGCACTACCTAACAATAAAGTTTCTTACACTACCTAACCTTAATAATGGATCCCAACACTCCCTCCCTTGGCCTCGAAAGAGGCCACACAAAATACAGCAGTTCGCGCGCAGCAGTCAGGACCCGGACGGCCGGTGAGCGCCCCTCCGTCGCTCCTTTGCAAGACCGACCATTTAGCTAAACCCGGCTTGTCTGACTCTAGGGAGACATAGTTATAGGGGATAGGAGTCCCTAAGCAGCATACGACCTCACAAAGCAATCCGCATCGCAAAAAATCCCAACTCTAGGCGCCTCTCCAGTTCGCATACAATCGTTAAGGCACGAGAAGCAGTGAAATAATACATAACAGACATAAGCACTCAAAAGTCGTAAACATCTACAAAAAGCCATCTCAAAACCAACAAAACGATTACTGAGTATGATAACAAAAGCGAAGAGAACCAGAGGAACACACAAAGTGGATGAGTTAGGACGCCTGCAGAATGAAGGTCTGCTGTCCAAAGAACACCCAATTGTACAACCTCCCAGTAAAATCGGTCGTATTATACCATGACATCAAACTACTGACATAGTGTCAAATCTTTTTTGTAATAGGATTCAATGAGCTCTCCTTCCTTCCCAAAGGTTTGTTGTTAAGTCGGTTCTGGAAGATGACACAAAACTGGCATTTTCCTTTGTCAAAAATACAGTGAATACAATGTCAAACTGCTGGGTCCACGATCTTCCTTATATCAAGCTGCTTTGCAAGCCAGAAACTTGACCAGATTCCCGACATGGATACAAAAGCCAGACATCTGTTAAAACCACATGACCACAGGCCATTATTCTGAAGGTCAATGCACGACTGTGCCTGTCTTAGGTTGTCCCTCGCTCGAGGAATCTTACCCGTCATTGGCTAACCAGTCACCTTCACTTGACCAATAAAAACCCACATCCATTTTACAGCTGTCAAGTACGGACACGGGCAGTGGTAACTGGCTTATCATTGTGAACAGTGGCCGTCGAGACCAATCGAAGCCATTTAGGAATACCAGATGATGGCTAGGAATCTCTTGAGTGAACAATAGTCTCTTGAGTCTCGAGGCATATAGCACTTCACAATCTCTAACTGCAGCATAAAATCACAAATTTACCTGTTGTCAATTTGAACGGGAAAGAAAAAAAAATACACAACGAGGGGGTCTCTGCACCTCAGCCCTCACATTCTGAGGCCCGAAATGGGAAGGATTAGAAATGAGAGATACAGTTATAAAGTAAAATCATAAGTTGTCCCGCACTTCTCTCTCAGGCATATCTCCTCCATTCCCTCTGATACCGATCCCGTAATCTTTCCTTGGGGTGCCCCCATCACAGGCTCCTCCAGCACCGCTGCCTGGTATGCGGGTGGGGGGTTATCCTTTCCCTTCAGGGCATGGTCGATCGTTCGTGTCACAAGCGTCCTGGTACATGGTATACAACAACAACCACAGGTAATAAAGATAGCAACAGAGATGCATAAACCAAGGGACAGCTGTCCCAGCACAGTTCCCCATCTACCGAATGTGCTATTCAGCCAATCTATGACTGGGTTTTTTAACCCCTGACTGCTCAGAAATGATGCCAGTTGTTGTTCCCCTCCCTGTCGTTATCAAAATCATAAGCGGAATGGCTCTTTCTTCCCTTTATAGATCAGGACACTCCTGCCCAAAATGCCCTATCCTTCCACAATAATGGCATCCTGCCTGTGGAGACCTTCGTCTCTGCCCCTGTCGCTCAAACTCTCTATCAAATGCTCCTCCATGTCTCTCCCTACTCCCTTTCTTCTCTGCCCTACATGCTATCACTCGCTGCTCCAGTTGCTCACTTTTGGCTGCATTCTTCTCCTAATTACCTCATCAACCACAGCTACCATCATTTACGCATTCTGCTCCTGTCACTCACCCTCTCTCTTTACAAACACTTTCTGTGCCCCTCCTAACAATTCATTTAATGGAATTATCCCACTTCACCCTTCTATCTTCCGTATCTTTCCCTATCCAGCATCCCCATATAAGTCTCCTTTCTCCCGCAGTAAATAGTATATTCAAAATAGACATTAACTCAGCCCACAAATACAGACTGGGCCTCAAAAATAAATTAATTTGTTCTGACAATCCTATCGGATTCTCAACCAGGACCGTCATTTCCCTTTAAATGTTCCGACCTCCCCACTGGTGAGGGGGTCATACACAAACACAATCTCCTTGTCCCCTATCAACACTTTAGTCGTTATGTTCTTCCCTGTTTCTTTCTTTTAAGAAATTTTCCAATGTTCCTATCTTCCCATATGCTCAAACACCAATTTATCAATTCATGCTTGACTAACTTTAAGGCCTGTTCCTAACTTGTAAACATATTTATATATTTACGTCCATTTATTCAGTGTTTAATATTTAAAATGTAAAATGCATACAGTTCCCAATTTTGAAATCCACTGTAATCGTCCAGATTTAGTACCCTAATTTAGATCCAAAATTAGTTTTCTTATGTACTCCTGACCAATCATTTCTCAATTACAATACTTTAGGTCATAAAAATAATCAGAGCTGTCTTACAACAATTTGTCAATTCAAGTTAAAAACTTCTAACGCATGCACAATGGTCGAATCCAAGGTCACAAATAATAACCATGGAAACTTTCGTTTTTTACAACTACCCACTGTCGAACGAAACTTCGACTGTCCTTCATATATTGCTTTTATGTAAAAATAAAAGAGGTTAGTAAGAAAAGTAGTTAGGGAGTCATGACTCATAAAAGAACAGAAGTTATTAGCCTTAAAAAATCATGTTAAGCTCACATAAAAAGAAATCACTTTAAACAGCAGTCCCGGAACTCAAGCTCTAGAAACAAAAAACAAGAATTCAATCACCAAGCAAACAGATGCATCTAAATCATGTTAAGTTAACATAAAACGAAATCACTTTAAACAGCAGTCCTGGAACTCAAGCTCTAGAAACAAAACTTACTCATTCAATCACCAACAAACAAATGTGCATTCAAACCAAATCACAAAGGGTTAAATGTTTTGCTAGCTATACACGCGCTCTCTCTGTTTTTGCACAGTCCTTTGTGAATCTCCTTACCCCAACCCTTATTCCTCGCAATCCTTCTATCTATCGTTCTCTCTTGGTTTCTCTTCCCTTTGTCTCTTTTCACCTTCCATTTTTCTTTATCTGTCTCTGTTTGTTCTGAAACATGAGTTTGTTATTTTGGTTAAAAGAAAAAAGAACTCTGTCTGCAACTTGGCTCTGAAGCCACTGTCAACATAATACTGGGTCCAGGGCGCTACCTATTTTGGCTCTTTATTGTTTTAATTTTAAAAATATCCCAGTGTCACCTATACAACTGTGCATTTAACTCAATGGGAGTCCCCTAGCCAATCAGAGCCCTCCATTGCTGAATGGGAGTTCCTCGTCCAATAGAAAAACACACACACACACCTGGCTGCCCCAGTCTATGGGAAAAAAAATCACAGAAATTCACACCCACTTGAGAAAAGCAATCAAACTGCCCGCTGTGCAAACAGAAACCCCTTGAAAAAAAATCATTATAAACCACAAGCAATTCCACCCCGGTGGCAATGGAAACCAGAGAGAAAAAAAAATTGGAAGTCAATGACTGCCCAGACCATGCAGTATTTATACATTAAAACATATTCACAATTTATTTGGAAGTTGTACTTGCTATGAACTGACACAGGGAGGACATAAAAGGGAACTTTATAGGTTCAGGAATTATACCAAAATTCAAAGGTTTTTTTTTGGTCTTGTAATGTTTTAAAAACTTTACTCACGCAAAATAGAGCGTCTGAGCTATAGCCAAATCCCACAATACAAATACTCTAATCTCTGGACTAGAAATTGCTTCGCTTATAATCCTTATCTGCAGTGACTGCAGCTTTAATATTTTATTTTGAAATTGAATCAACAATTAGTAATTTAGAACATTAATTATTAAAATCAGTTTGTATTTCATCACAGATTACTAAATTCCATATTAATTTAGTTGCATTATTGTCTTTATTCCTACAATATAGATATTTCAAGCTTTTTGGACCCTATCCAATAAGATGCACTCTAAACAAGATATTTTTTTTGGAATATTAATTTGTTTTGCGACGTGTTACCTGGTGTGATAAATTTTGAGCACGATTACCTACTGTCTCTTCTATATTTATAAGAACGTTGGAAGAGTCGGATGGAAAACTCTTTTTATACTAGAACATATTCAAATTCACAAAAATTGCCAATATAAATAGTAATAAGTTTTACTTGCTATTTACATCATTTGTTGGTTGCATAATATATTTTAAATATGTACATTATGTATATCTGTATTTACAAGAAAGTTTATTCAAAGTGCTTTAAAGTAAGATTTTTAAAACTTAAACAGAAAATTTGTTTAAGATTTCATAAAGGGATGCCGACAGGTTTAATTTATATACATTTTAATTAGTAAGACTGTCTTTAAAGCTTACAGAACTAAAATATTGGCTCAAACTGTATTTTAATGTTAATAATCATATACCCTGTACAAAACATAGACAAAAGACTATGGTTCAGCAGATGACTAATGATTCAGTAATCTATAGAGTTAGCAATAGAGGATTTAATGATCTTTAAACATTTTAAAATCTCCAACCTTAAAAAAAATCATGTTAAGTAACCATAACAATTACATTCAAAAACAGTCCCGGGACTTACGCTCTAGGTGACAAGACTTAAACATTCAATCACTATCAAACAGATGAATTCAAGCCAGAGCACAAAGTGTTAAACTGTCTATTAGTTGAGCAGCCTTTTGCGAGTCTCTCTCTCTCTTTCTCACAGACCCAGTCTGCTAATGCTTGCAGCACTCACTTTCTCTCTCTCTTTGAGATATGACACACAGATTTTTTTCACAGACCCACACAGATTTTCACACATACAGAGACTCTTTGTCACACAGATTTTCACACATACAGAGACCCTTTCTCACACAGATTTTCACACAAAAAGATTCTCACACACACTCAAATTTTCACACACAGAGAGACTCTCTCTTTCTCGCAATCAGATTTTCACACAGAGATTCTTATACACACATAGATCTTCACAAACACAGAGACCCTCTCTCTCTTACAACGAACAGATTTTTACCCACACATACACATAGTCAGTTATACCAACAGCTCCTGTTCATTCTTCCTCTTTGGGCCAGCCCCTCTCTCACAAACTTACACACACACACAGTCGCTCTGTCCGTATCTCTGTGTCTGTCTCTGTCCCCGGTCCTCTGTCTTTTGTCTCTCTCTCCACCATGGCACTCCTGGGTGTCGGGCGCACGAATGCACCACCTCGACTCCTGACAAAGCCTGTCCCGATCAGCGCTGCCCTCTGGTCAAGGGAAGTATATACTTTACTCCCCAGTCATTAGTGCAGGAGGGAAGCCCACGCTTTACCCGAGATCGTCTTGCGCGGAGAAAAGCCTACGCTTTACCCGAGATCGTCTTGCGCGGAGGGAAGCTTAAGCTTTACCCGAGATCGTCTAGCGCGGGGGATTATACGTTTTACCCCTAACAATACTTTCAGCGCCCACCTAGAGCACTTTTTTTCTTCAACACACTACCCACCTCTAGGACTTTCAGTGCCCACCTAGAGGACTTTTTCTCTTCAAAACACTACCCACCTCTAGGACTTTCAGTGCCCACCTAGAGGACTTTTTCTCTTCAAAACAATAATACTCACCACCCCTAGGACTTTCAGAAACCACGCGGCCGGGTTGACCCTTCACCTAGGGGACTTTTCTTCATAAATAAATGGTCCGACTCTCTCTCGGGCTGCCAAGCCCACAATTTCAGTTGGCAAAGAGTTGTGAGACGCCGAGAAAATAAGAATTTAGCGTATTCAAATCCCTACTGGAGATCTTTTTTGAAAAAAGGCGCCTCCGAGCCTGATTAGAAGTGGCCGGCCGTTCGGCGACCTCTCAATCCCTGCCAACAGGCGTGTCTCCACTCCCTCCACACGTTCGGGGTCACCAATCTGTTAGGACGGGCTACCGTCCCCGTGTTCGTTTGAAGGAGAGAAACACTGGATCTGATTCAAAATATAAGCTGTTTTAATGAGAGAGAGCCGTAGACAAATACAGTGAGGTTTTCAGCTCACTGGAGAAAGCGCCTTCTGACTATTTTTAAATTTGTCTATCCTTTTGTTCTCTCACATTCCAGAGTTACATCCTTATTTGGTAAAACTCAGAATTTTCGTATGTGATTGGGTCTCGCCTGATAAAGTTCTATTACCTCAGTTTGAGCTACGTGTTTCTAGACACGGCTCTAATGTCCTGTTATCTCTCACCCTCCCTGGGGCCTCTTCAGGCTATGCCATCAGCTTTTCAGTCTGTTCTTAGTGTAACATAATGGCTTACTGTTGTCTAGTGAAGCTAACAAATTCCAGACTTGCTAATACTACCTTACGTGAGCACTACCTAACAATAAAGTTTCTTACACTACCTAACCTTAATAATGGATCCCAACACTAGGTACACAGATCCTTGAAAGTTGCACCCAGGTTGACAGGGTTGTTAAGAAGGCATGCAGTGTTTTAGCTTTTATTAATAGTGGGATCGAGTTCTGGAACCATGAGGTTATGCTACAGCTGCACAGCACTCTGGTGCGGCCGCACTTGGAGTGTTGTGTACAGTTCTGGTCATCACATTATAAGAAGGATGTGGAAGCTTTGGAAAGGGTGCAGAGGAGATTTACAAGGATGCTGCCTGGTATGGAGGGAAGGTCTTACGAGGAAAGGCTGAGGGACTTGAGGCTGTTTTCGTTGGAGAGAAGAAGGTTGAGAGATGACTTAATAGAGACATATAAGATAATCGGACTGGTTAGATAGGGTGGACAGGGAGAGACTTTTTCCAAGTATGGTGATGGTGAGCACGAGGGGCATAGGTTTAAATTGAGGGGCGATAGATATAAGACAGAGGTATTTTCATTACTCAGAGAGTAATGCTTTGCCTGCAACGGCATTAGATTCACCAACTTTAAGCACATTTAAGTGGTCATTAGGCAAGCACATGGACCTACGTGGAATAGTGTAGATTAGGTGGGCTTCAGATTGGTATGACCGGTCAGTGCAACATCGCCGAAGGGCCTGTACTGCACTGTAATGTTCTATGTTCTATCTGTTCTATGTTGACAAGAGATGAGGAACATCTGGTTAAGAGGAAGAAGGAGGTTTATTGAAGGTTGAGGAAGCAAGAATCAGACAGGACTCGGGGTCGTGGCGGGCGGAGTAGGTGGGGTAACAAGGTAGCTAGGAAGGAACTGAAGAATAGACTTAAGAGACCTAGAAACAGGCATGAAAAAGTGGGTAGAATTAAGAAAAATCCCAAGTCATTCTACACATATATGATGAATAAGAGGATCGCTAGAGTGAGGGTACGGCCGACCAGGGATAGTGGAGGTACCTTATACCTGAAGTCAGAGGAGGCACGGTAAATAATTTACAAACACTTTGCACAAGTTTTCATTTGTGGGTGAAAACTTCTCCTTTGTGAGGACTGCGTGAAACAGGCTGATTTGCTTGAACAGATTGACATGGAGAAGGCAGATGCGATGGAAATGTTGAAACACATGATGATATATAAACCTCCCCGCCCCCCCCCCCCCCCCCCCACTCCCCCGGTCAGATGCATTATACTCAAGGTGCCTGCAGGAACAGAGGGAAGAGATTGTTGTGCCTTTGGCAATGCTCTTTACATGTTCGCTGTCCACTGGAGTAAGGCCATGGTGATTTGAGATTGCTAAATGTTATGCCCTTCTTCAAGAAGAGGAATAAGGATAACCCTAGGAATTATTATGTCAGTGGTGGGCAAATTATTGGAGAGTTTTTGGAGACCCAGGATATATAATTACTTGGAAAACCATAGTTTGATAAGAGATGGTCAGCAGGACCTTGTGAGTGCAGGTTATGCCTCATTCGCTTTATTGAATTATTTGAGGATGTGACAAACACATTGAAAAAGTTCGAGCAGTGGATGTGGTGTCGATATACTTTAGCAATTGGTTGATGACATTTTTCATGATAGGTTCTTTAGAAGAGTAAGGAAACATGTGATACAGTGAAATTTGGCTGACAGGATACAGAATTGACTGGCCCATGGAACAGAGAGGTTGGTGGTAGATGGAAAGTATTCAACCTGGAGCTTGTTCTCCTGTGGTGTTCCAAAGGGATCCGTGCTGGGACCACTTCTCTTTGTCATTTTTATAAACTTGGGTGAGGAAGTGGAAGGGTGCGCTAGTAAGTTTACTGATGACATGAATCTTGGTGGGGTTGTGCACAGTGTAGAGGGCTGTTTTAGATTCTAATGGGACATTGACAGAATGTAGAACTGGGCTGATAAGTGGCAGATGGAGTTCAAAATGGAAAAGCGTGAAGTGATTTATTTTGGAAGTTTGAATTTGATTCCATAATTCAGGTTTAAGAGCAGGATTCTTGGCAGCGTGTACGAACCGAGGGATATTAGAATCCATGTACTCTGATCTCTCAAAGTTGTAACCCAAATCGATAGGATTGTTAAGATGCCATATGTTGTGTTGGCTTACATTACCAGGAGAATTGAGTTTAAGAACCGTTGAGATTATGCTGCAGCTTTATAAAGCCTTGGTTAGACCTCACTTGGAATATAGTTTTGAGTTTCGGTTGCCTCATTATAGGGAGAATATGGAAGCTTTACCGAGGGCGCAGTAGAGATTAACTGGAGATTTACATGCTGCCTGGATTGGAAGGCATGTTTTCGGAAGAAAGGTTGAGTAGGCTAATGGCTTTTCTCATCGGAGGGAAGAAGGGTGAAGAAGAGTGAAAGGTGACTTGATCGAGGTGTACATGATGATGGGAGGCATAGACAGAGCTATAAGCCAGCGAATGTTTTCCCCAGGATAGATATGTCTATCACAAGGAGAAAGGATTAGGGGAGGTGTCAGTTGTACAGGTTGATGCATGTATGGTATGCACTGCCAGCAGTGGCAGAGATACATTAGAGATATTTAAGCACTTCATGGATAGGGACAAAAATAATGGTAAAATTAAGGGTATGTAGGCCAGTTCACTGTAGCCTCCTCCAGTCCCTAGGAACCTCCCTGTATCTGTTACATCCTCCAGTCCCTACAACCCTTGCTATCTCTGTAGCCTCCTCCAGTCCCCAGAAACCTCCCTAGCACCATAACCTCCTCCAGCCACTACACCACTTCTACCTCTGTAACTACCTCCAGACCCTCCACTCCTCCCTATTGCTGTAATCTCCTTCAGCATCTTCAACCCTTCATATCACTGTGGATGCCTCCAGAGTGTATATCCCGCCATATCTCTGGAACCCCACTCTAGCAATGACTACCAACCTGTTGCTATAGACTCCTGAAACTTCTCTAATCCTCCCTCTCATAGTAAACTCTTCCAACTCCTCCAGCTTTATCCAATTTTGTAATGTCTTTCAGCACATATACTTTTCCTTATCAAGGTGATTTCTCTGTTCGATAGCAGTTTTCCCAAATCTGCAATACCCTCCTGCACCAATACCTCGCTGTCACTGTACGCTCCTCCATCCTTAAGCTCCTCCATGGCTCTGTAAATTTTCACTGTATTCATTGACAGTGCATCCTCTTTGGGATGGCGAATATAAACACTCTCATATACATTGACTGAAATTTTCTGACATCATCTCAGTGCCAAATAAGTTGCCCCTTATCCTGAAATTCTTCCATCGTGTTTTGGATTCCCAGATACTCAGACATAATTTCCCAGTGTCTGCACTACAAAGGTCTTGCCACTGAGAAGCTTTTACTTTTAAATCAAATCACTTAGCAATTTCCTGAAACTCAAAGATACAGACCAAATTTATTCACAAACTCAGCAAGGGGAACTCAATTACCAAACAGTGAAAGGTTAGAGTATAATTCATTGATAGGCACCAGACATTGTTGGCTGGGCCATCATTTAGTACCCAAATAGAGTTTTCTGGACAAGTTGGTTGTGCACTGCCTGCTTGAATTGTTGCAGTGAGTTTGGTGCAGGTACATCCATAATAATGTGAGTGACTGAAAGCCAGAATTTTACTCAAGCGACACCTGTGCAACAGAGATATATTTCCCTGTCAAGATGGACAAATCGCTTTACGTGAGACCTGCAGGAGATGGTGTTCGCATGGCTCTGTTGTCCTTGCCATTCCAGATGGTCATGGCCTAGAAAGGGCTAGATTAGATTAGATTAGATGACTTACAGTGTGGAAACATGACCTTCGGGCCAACAAGTCCATGCCAACGCTCCGAAGAGCAGCCCACCCAGACCCATTCCCTACGTTTACCCCTTCACCTAATACTACGGGCAATTTAGCATGGCCAATTCACCTAACCCGCACATTTTTGGACTGTGGGAGGAAACCGGAGCACCCAGAGGAAACCCACGCAGACACAGGGAGAATGTGCAAACTCCATTCAGACAGTTGCCTGAGGCGGGAATTAAATGGTGTCGCAAAAAATTTGATAAATTCCTGCAATGTATCTTGGAGCTGGAACACACACTCTCCGTTGAGATTTTATGGAGGAATCTCATAAAATTCTGGATGCGATGGCAAACAACCTGCTTTACAAGTATACCCTTCCTGATGGAATGAGTCTTGGTGGATTGCTCTTCGGAGGGTCGGTGTGGACTTGTTAGGCCGAAGGGAATGTTTCCACACTGTAAGTAATCTAATCTAATCTTATGCATGTACAGCATAATGCGCCAGGTATGTCCTTAGCTTGTTTAAAGGCAATACAACTTCATTTTGTTACAGTCAATGACTCCATGTAATTTAATTAAACAAGAATGTGCAGAAATGAGTTGTAAGTGGCCGCATGGTTCCCATGCCATTGCAACGTGGAATACAAAACCATGAGAACAGGACAAAGTTGTTGAATCCCCTGCGCCTGTTCAAAAATTTAAGGATATTGCAGCTGATTTGTTGCCTAAGTCCGTATATCTGCCCGAATCTGTCAGGACCTTTTCTTAGCAAAAGTGTTCCTATCTCAGGTATTAATGTGTAAATAAGGAACTAAACAATAACAACAAGAACAGGGAAGAAGATGATGTAGCGTGCACAGCATAAGCCTTGTCAATTCAGTGTTGAGTATAGAAGGCTGTCAAGGGCCAATTTGAATTATAATTATTACTTCATTCATTGCCTTTGATTCTGTTGAGAATATTTACTCAGACGAGAATGTTCTTCAACCAAGGTAGTTATAGTGGTTTTCAAAATAGGAAATAAAAGATGAAGATTGTGTTCAGATTGAGTCAGGGAGAGTACGGAGGAAAGGCAACATATTGGGTGGAGGTGATGATGCTCATTTCAACGACCAGTGAAACCACTATGGGACTTCTGGGCCCGAATAATTTTATCAATATGAATGTTCTTGATGAAAAGACCATAAACAGAGTGAAGGATTTAAAACGTCATTCTTGTTTGGAGGTGTGTGCTGCGAGGTAGATGGAAAGATTTTTGAATACTGAACAGGCCTCCACATGGGCAAGCTCAGGGAAAATTTCATATCATGCGGAAATGTGAAATTATCCAATTTGTTGGAGAAATTGATGTGCAGTATATTTCTTAAATCGTAAAATGTTGCAAAGTCCAGATGTAAATAAAACTCAAGAGTGTTTCAGTTCAATTATATTTGTTCTAATAATCCTCAGCTCCATTTTTCTGCATTTTCCCTGCAGCATTTCATTCACTGACTGATTGAAAAGGTATCTCTCAGCCTTGTAGGTACTGAATGGCCCAAGCTCTCTACCATGCAGAATCTTCCATAATTGTTTCCCTCTCACTGATGTGAGACTGGGCAGTTTTCAATTTCTTCATTTATTTCTAGTGCACTTTGTTGAATTTACAATCGATTGTGTCCTCTCCTATTGGACCTTGTCTGTGGCCAAAAGGAAATAAGAGAAAAATATTATATCTAGTAATTTCCTCCCTCTTCTCCCATATCAGGTAAGCTACAGGTTATCCAGATCTGGGGATGTGTCCACTCTTTACTCAGCCAAAACTTTCGATTTGTCCTCACTTTCTGCATCAATCTGCTTATGGATCACACTATCAATCTTGGAATACAACAACTAATTCTCCAAAGTGAAGAATGACATAAAGTACCTGTTTAGCATATTCTCTGTCTCCGTGCACAGACTGTCTCCTTGGAACCTAATAGGTCCCATTCTTTCCCATTTTCTCCTCTTTTCTTTGATATACCAGTAGAAAATCTTGGGCTTCTTAGTAATCATATCAACTAGTGTTTTATCATGACCCCTTTTGCTTTTCTACTGACTTTCTTAAGTTCTGTGTTGTACTTCCTGAACTCTTCAAGGACTTTCATTGATCTACTCACTTTATACCGACTTTAAGCTTCTCTTTACTTTGTTATTCCGTTCTGAATGTTTTTGACGTCGAAGGTTCTGTGGGCTTATTTTCCAAAACTTTATCTGAGATTGTAACATGTTGGGCCCATAGGTTCATGAATTCCATTTTGGGTATTAGCATCACTCCCTCACCACATTCCAGACTGTTCTCCTACAACTTTACCAAGAAGTAAATCTACCAACTTAAGAGAGTTCTTCGAGGAAGTAAGCAAGTTGTTAGATGAAGGAAGGGCTGTTGATGTCATATATATGGACTTTAGTAAGACGTTTGATAATGTTCCCCATGGTAGATTAATCGATAAATTAATGTCACATAGTGTGCAGGGTTTTTTAGTTAAGTGGATAAAGAATTGGTTGAGCAACAGGAGTCAGAAAGTAGTAGTTGAAGGGAGTTTCTTGAAATGCAGAAGGATAACCAGTGGTGTTCCACAGAGGTCAGTATTGGGGCCACTGTTGGTATGATTAGCAAGTTTGCAGATGGCACATGGATTGGTGAATTAGCAGAAAGCATAAGGGACTGTCAGAGAATACAGGAGGATATAGATAGACTGGAGAGTTGGGTGAAAAAGTGACAGATGGCTTTCAAGCCAGACAAATATGAGGTGATGAATTTAGGTAAGTCTAGTTCTAGAGCAAAATATACAATGAATGGAAAAGACTTGGGAAAAGTTGATGGGCAGAGAGATCTGGGAGTGCAGGTCCATTGTACTCTGAAGGTTGCTGCACAGTCAAATAGAGTGGTCAAGAAGTCATATAGTAGGCTTGCCTTCATTGGACGGGGTATTAAGTATGAAAGCTGGCAAGTCATGTTAAAATTGTACAAGACATTGGGTTCAGCTGCATTTAGAATACTGTGTACAGTTCTGGTCACCATGTTACCAAAAAGATGTGGACGCTTTGGAGAGGGTGCAGAGAAGGTTTACGAATACGTTGCCTGGTATGGAAGGTGCTAGCTGTGAAGCAAGGATGAGTAGGTTAGGTTTATTTTCACTAGAAAAAAAGAGACTGAGAGGTGACCTGATTGAGATTTACAAAATCATGAAAGGTATAGACAGGGTGGATAGAGACAAGCTTTTTATAAGGGTGAAGGATTCAATAACGAGAGTTCATGCTTTCAAGGTGAGAAGTGGAAAGTCAGCAAGTACACCACACAGAGGGTGGTGGGCGTTTGGAACGCGTTGCCAGCAAAGGTGGTAGAGGCAGGCACGGTAGATTCATTTAAGATGCATTTGGACAGATGCATGTGGAGGTGGGGAGAAAGGGATACAAATGCTTAGGAATTGACTGACAGGTTTAGACAGTACATTTGGATCGGATCAGGATTGGAGGGCCGAAGGGCCTCTTCCTGAGCTGTAAATTTTCCATATTCTTTGTTCTTTGTACACAGATTACTTTGGTCAGATCATGCCTTATTTGTAATAAACTCAGGCTGCCATGTCCAAAAACCATTTACGTTGAAGAACTTTTCTTGTATTTTACTTCCCAAATTGAAATGTATGTGTCAGGGTCACTGGTCCTAAAAAGCGATCCCAATCCTGCCTGGAACTGTGGTCTGGCTTCATTCCCCATTATGAGGCCCAGCACTGCACCATTCCTAGTTGTATCTTCTACATGTTGACATGAAAAGCTCTCAGCAATATTATGCAACATATTTGTCCCCTTTTAAAAACACATGACTGCCCCAATAATTGTTCGGCATTTAAAATAATTGCCAAGATTGTTGTTATATTTATGGAAATAAAATATAAAGTCAGGACAGCACTCTATGATATAAAAATAAAACATATACATGTTATCTTATACCGAAAAGGGAATATGTTGTCTCATTGTCGTGGTGGTCACAATTACATATCCAATGTCAGTATTCAAGTGAATACATTGACATTCTAACAATTCAAAAGTTGTTATTCTCTAAACCATTACATATTCACAGTTAACAAACGATTGAACAGTAAAATAGAGTTAGCATTCTTTCGAATTTATATTTAATTAACCAACTTAATTTCTTACTGAAATGTACAAGTTTTAGCTATTTCCAAATAATTTAGAAATAACAATAATTTGATATACACTTTGAATATTAACCTTTGTTTTATTAAATTGTCTGTTACAAAGCCAAATCATGGTAGCTCAATCGTACTTTTGCCAATAAAGATGCCCCAAACGAATCTACTCATTTTATTCCTTTCGTGTTAATATTTAGACAGATAAATATTTAGACAGGGTCGTTGAAACTAATTCATGAAAAACTGATAGGACCGAAATCAGAAATATTGCATTTGGAATATATATCAGAGGTGAGGAAAGATTAAATCAGATAGATGAATTAGCTAAACAGCAACTGAAGAGGGCACAGCATAGAAAGAAGCGTTTGCCATTTCGAAACTCTAAAATGCAGACATTTTCACGTGGGGATGACATATTAGTATTGTTACCAGTGACAGCAGATCCCTTCAAAGGCAAGTTTAGTGATCCCTGTCAAATTGAGAAAAGTTGATTCAGATAAATTATCTGGTAAAGATGCTGGATGGAACAGAATATCTTGTGAATATCTTGAAACCTATGTCTTTTGGAGACATGGAACTATTGAAACAGATGTTAGATTCCAATCTGAAGTATGAGGAATCACGTCCAGATGTCGACAATTTCGATGTGCCTCAAATTACGTTAAATAACAAGAAATATCTTGAACAATGGGCTAGGAGCAAAGAACAAGGTTGAAATGTTTCACGCTGTAGTATAAGGACATATGCAGAAATAAAATGAAAGGACTAATACTATTGTACATGAGATTCAAGTAGGGAATTCTCTTCCTATAAAACAATACCCTTACAGTCTTAATCCTTTCCGAGCCACACAGGCCCAGAACGCAAGTGGATGTGATCTCAATGGAGACATCATTGAATTGAGTCAGATTGAGTGGAGGTCACAGATAGTGTTCGTTTCCAAACCTGATGGGACTCAACCATTTTCTGTGGACTATCGGAATGTCAACACTGTAACAAATCCGGACTACTATCAAATACTAAGATTGTAGCAATGCATACAGAAAGTTGGACAAGCTAGTTACATCACAAAGGTTGATTTCCTGCATTTTTATACACAGGTACCTTTATCAAAAGCAGTAGAACTTTCTGCATTTGTAACTCCAAGTAGGTTGTGTCAAGTCAAAGTGTTGGAATGAAGAACACACCGGCCACATTCAAAAGTCTCACAAACAGAGTGGTAATTGGCTTAAGAAATTGTGTAGTTTATCCTGATGATGTGGTGATCTTTAGTTATTTTTTAAAATATCACAGGATACCGTGGGAAAGGTCTTTGAATGATTTGTAAAAGCAAAACTAGAAATAAACTTAAAGGGAACAGAATTCGTGATGTTCTTTGGACATACATCGGAAATGGATGGATGACTCCAAGGAACGCGTCGATAAAAGCCCTTGAGGGATTTGCACGGTCATACTCGACGAAATAAGTGTCACAATTTTTGGTACAGAACGGATTCTACTGGAAGTTTGTTGCAAACTTCAGCAGCATGGTGACATCTCCAATAGATTTATAAAGAAGAACACGAAATTTCATTGGACTGTATACTGCCAAGAAGCATTGGAGAATTTAAAATCTGCATAACTCACCACATCAGTTCAAATATAATTATATTTGCAGAATTATATTTGCAGCTACATTCTATTTTGCTCAAAAATATACAGTCCGTAGGCAGTCAATAGAAGCAGTCAATATGTAAGAAGTTGCAAATTCTACTTTGGAAATAGAAACAGTCCGAGTCAAGCATGGGATGCAGACAGATTCCAAACTCACATTTTAACGCATTATCTGAGCTGAGATGTCACCTTTAGTTATAAACTATTAAGTTATCCGAAAAGGTGACTTAAAAGAGTTTTGGGAGTTACATATTAATGTACCAAAAACTGCAACCCATTCTCAAACTCAAAGATTTAACAATCCATGTTTATTCAGTGAATCATTTTGATGCATGACACTGCATCAGCCACGATACATTTTGCTATAAATTTTGTGTCTTATGATCTTTCACTCCACACTTACCCGATGAAGGAGCAGCGCTCCGAAAGCTGGTGCTTCCAAATGAACCTTTTGATCTTCAACCCGGTATTGTGTTAGACTTTTCAAGAAAAAAGTATTTCCAATTTCTCTCATTCTTCCTTGTCTAAATCCTTCATTGCAGTAATCATTCTAATTACTTATAAAGTTACTGGTATTCCTCGTTGTTATGATTCTGTATATTTGTGCTTTTGTTTGTGACTTTGGGTGTGCAACTGTATATTTATTTGTTGTGAACAATCCCCTGTAATTGCACTGAAATGAAAGATTAAGATGTCATTACATTCCCATACTTTTTCAGAAAATGTACAACGCTTCCAAGCTGTTTGATGTCAACAAGATGTAAGAATCTCTTTTATTCATCATTTGGGAAAGTGAACAAATGTCCACAAATAGCATTCAAGGATATGCAGGTTGGCTGCATTAATTGGGGTAAATTAAATGAACACAAAATAGGGATTAATAGTTTAAACAGGCACAGCCAGTCTAACGACCATCAAAGGGAAGGAATCACAACAATTTAAAAATGTGAGTTGGAAGTTGGAGTAAATGAGAGGCTCAGTACTTTCGGGGATTGATAAATAACGATGGAGAGTGTGGAAAGTGTAGTGCACATAAAGTATTAAAATGGAAAGACAGATCAAGGGAACGTATTTCAATAATGTGTACCTAAATGCATGCAATATTTGGAATAATATTAATGAGCTGACATCTCAAACAGATACAAAAAAAGATAGCCCGATAGGAATTACTGAAACATGGTTACAGGAAGGTCAGGAGTGGGGATTTAAATATCCGAGGTTCCTCAGTATTCTGAAAAGAAGGAACAGCAGGTGGACTTGCTATGTTGGTTAAGTATGATATCAAGGCTATGTCAGAAATGATTATAACACGAGGGACCAAAACGATTAATCAGTCTGGGACAAAATAACGCCCATGGAAAGAAACCCAATGATCGGTGTAATTCCAGCCAACAGCCCACCCCCTCCCCACCCCTCCAGAATTGCTTTCTAAGTAGGGAATAGCATGAACCATGGAATATCGATGGTTTGAGAGAGGAGGGCACCAAAGTAATTATGCATAATTGGAATGTGCATAGTGACTGGAATAATCGATTTGGGAAGGGTAGCCTCAAAGAATGCTTCATTGAATGTACAAGGGATTGTTTCTTAAAGCAACATGTCATGGAACCAACCATGCAACTGGCTTTTGTTAGGTTTAGTGTTATGTAATGAAGAAGGAGTGACAAATGATATTGTAGTACAGGAAATAGTGACTGCAGCATGCTGACTTTTACATTCGGGTTGAAAAAGTGAAGACGGAGTCAAAGACGCAAGTATTAGTGTTGGGTAATGATAATTATAAGGCCTGTGGAATGGGTTGGCAAAAACATTAACTGACAGTTCAGTTGAAGAACAGTGGCATATACTGAGGGATATATAAAAGTCCCTCAATTAAAGTATAATCCTGAATGGAACAGGAATTGTTAAACAGTAAAAGGTCATTCATGTTTTAAGATGGAAGTCAATGATAACGTGAGACTGATGGCCTGGTGTATTATCACTGACTGCTAATCCGGGTATCCAAGAAATGTTCTGGGGATCTGGGCTCAAATGCTGCCAAGGCTGATGATGGAAATTAAATTTAATAGAAATCTGGAATTAAGAACATAATGTTGATAATGAATCCACTGCTCATTTTTGAAAAAAAAACATGTGATTCCCTAATGTCCTTCAAGGAAGGAAACCGCTGTCCTGACCTGGTCTGGCCGACGTGTGACTCCAGACCCACAGCAATTCGTATGACACTTAACTGCCATCTGGGCAATCAAGGATGGACAATAAGTGCTGTTTAACCCAGCGATGCCCTTATCCTGTGAATGAATGTAAGCAAAACATTAGCCTAAACAAAATCAAAAAAGCTGTTAAATAAAGCGAGTAGAAAGCATAAAATTGATACCAAATGCTGTGCCGAGTATATAAGATCGAAAAAAAAATGGAAAAAAACAATATTGGCTTTTTAGAGGATGAAACTGGCGAAGTAATAAAGGGGACCTCAGAACCGGCAGAGCCATAACCAGTACTTGCTTTTTTTCACATTGGAAAATAAGTTCTTCCCAAAATTTTGAGCGACTGCAAAGGATCTTCATGGAAGTACGATGCCGAGGAAGGAGGTATGAAGTACATTGATTGGATTAAAGACAGGTAAGGCCCTCTGGCCAGATAGCCTGCACTCTGTGGTATTAAAGGACGTGACAACAGAGATAGTGGATGTGTCAGTAAGGATATTCATAAAAACCCTTGGATTCTGGAATGTTGCCAATGTATTGGAAAATTAGTAATCTGGCACTCTGATTCAAAACAGAAGGTAGCTAAAAAGTGGGTAACTATGGACCAGTGAGTTTGACCACTGTAGTGAGGAAGTCGCTTCTGTCAATCATAAAGTAGGAAATAACTGAACACTTGGAAGCACAAACATGGATTCACCAGTATCAGCATGGTTTCATGATGGACAGGTTATACTTGGCAAACCTATTGGAGTTCACTGCGAATGTAACCAGCAAAGTGGATAACGAAGATCCAGTCATAGTATTGATGTAGTATAGAACCAAGAGGCATTTGACAAGGTGTCACTCAAAGGGCTGATCTGGAAAGTTAGATCCCAAGGGATTATGGGTAGAGTATTGAATTATTGAGAGGATTGGCTGAATGCCAGAAAGCCGAGCATCTGGTTAAATGGTCCTTCTCTGGTGAACTGAAACGAGTGAGGTGCTGCAGGGTTTATCTCTCAGACTTAAACTATGTGCAATCTATACAAATGACCTGGAAGGAGAGACAGAGTGTAGCAACAACATTTGCAGATGATACTAAAATAGGTGTTAAAACAGGTTGTGATGAGGAGACAAGGAGGTTACAGATGAATATTGATGGGCTGGGAGTTTGGGACAGCACCAGACAGTTGAAGATTAACTTGGAAAAGTGCGAGTTTATCTGCTTTGGCGGGAAAAAAAGTTAAAGTGCAAATGATCAATTAAATAGGAAACATCAGCCATGTAGGTTCTAGGCATATTTTTGCATAACTTGCAGAAAGTCGGTATGCAAATGCAACATATATTAAGAAATGGAAATAAAAGCCTGACAATTATGGCAAAAGAGAAACTGAATTCAAAGCAGTGTTACTACAATTATATTGCCATGATGTGGATGAACTGTGTTGGATTAGGGTGGATAAAGATTTAAAAAATCACACAACACCAGATTATAGTCCAACAGTCTTATTTCAAAGTACTAGCTTCTGGAGCACTACTCCTTTGTCAGGAAGCTACCGAAAGCTTGTTCTTAAACTAAACTTGTTGGACTATAACTGGGTTTTGTGATTTTTAATTTTTTAAAATTAGATAAGATCTTTGTTCCACATCTCAAGTATTATGCCCAGTTTTGTTCAACTTACTTCAGGAAGGATTTGCTGGCATTGGAGACACATCTGATGAAGCTCATTCGGTTGATTCCAGGATTGAAATGTCTGTCATACGAGGAGCAGTTACTTGGCTTCTGCTTGTACTAGCTGGAGTGAAGAAGGCTGAGGAAGAGTCTGATTGACACAAAGAAAGTATGAAGGGGATTCATCAGATGGATATTGGAAAGGTGCCCCTTGTGAGACAGTTCTCAAACAAATAGTCATAGATATAAAGTGAGAGTAGGTAGGCTTAAAGTTCAGATGAGGTGAAACTGCTCTCAGAATATTGTACATCTGTGGAACTCATTACACCAGAGTGTCATGAAGGTAGAATCAATCATCGGATTCAAGACCGAAATAGATATTTTTCTGATGACGATCAGGATTAGGGCTGTGGGCACTAGCAGGCAAATCAAACCAGGGTTAGATTGGCCATGATCACATTAGACTTTGCAGAGAGTCGAAGAGATGATTTTCCTATTCCCACTGCTATTTTTCATTTTGTTCTGGTGTTGTTACTAATGTAGTTCTTGGGATTTTATTTAACATTGGTTGTTCGGATGTCAGGAGCCAAGGGGTTTGGTTGACGGAAGTGCAGGTTGCTCTGTGTGTCGGGGAAAAGACATTAATGTGGACAAAAGACCACAGTCAGCCCTTGCTGATTGACAGAGAAGGTCTGACAAATGGATGGATTATCCTTGTTCTTAATTCCTGATACCCCTCCCCCAAGTCCCTCCTCCTTACCTTTTATCTTAGCCTGCCTGGCACACTCTCCTCAATCCTGATGAAGAGCTCTGGCCCAAAACGTCGAATTTCCTGTTCCTTGGATGATGCCTAACCTGCTGTGCTTTAACCAGCAACACATTTTCAGCTCTGATCTCCAGCATCTGCAGACCTCACTTTTTACTCGAAGACTTTAACCTACTCCGAATCCTCTTGCAAGGATGCCTTCCTTGAAGAAGCTCTCTTCCTCCCTCGACAAGGATTTCAGTGAGTCTCTCTCTCACTGCACCCCCCAGGTCATCTCCTCTGCAGGTGATTCCCTCGAACTCAGCACCGCCCTCCTAACCTGCAATCTTCTTCCTGACCTCTCCACCCCCATCCCACTCCGGCCTATCACCCTCACCTTGACCTCCTTCCACCTATCACATCTCCATTGCCCCTGCCCCAAGTCCCTCCTCCCTACCTTTTATCTTAGCCTGCCTGGCACCCTCTCCTCATTCCTGATGAAGGGCTCTGGCCCGAAACGTCGGATTTCCTGTTCCTTGGATGCTGCCTGACCTGCTGTGTTTTAACCAGCAACACATTTTCAGCAGTTGCCATGACTAAACCAAATCAAAACGCTACAGTCATACAGATAATCCATAACTAATATGCTGATTTCATAATAAAGGGGCAAATGATCATTTTGATAAGAAGTAAACATTTGGCCATTCTTTTGAGATTTAATGATTATTTTCTGCAACTGTAGGCTGGGAAATGGGTTACGGAACTCCTAAAGACTTCAACATTGTAGCAACTTGATGGATTTGATACTGAGTCCAAAATATCACTTAATCAATTCAATTGGAATGTGGCCATAATCTATATCTTTGGAAAAATATTTTGAATGTGTTGTGGAACAATGCAAACTTCAGAAAGGTTAGAAATGGAAAATACAAAGTGGATATGATTCTATAAAAAGGTTTAGGTGGGTCTTTGGATCAAAGTTGGGAAAATATGCCTGTGTTAGAGCACGTTGACAAGTTGAAGCAGTGTAATATTTCAATGGATAGATTGCGAAACTGAGGCAGAAGGAATGGGGCACCCGGGTCACCAAACAAACTGCATGAACGACAAGCTTTTTGGGAGGCAACATAAATGTTGAACTATGTTTAAACCGAATACATTTTGAAGTAGATAAGTTATTTCGAAGTTTTAGATTGATGATGAGACCAATTTCACTTTAAAAGTATATCTCCTTGTTATTGAACCTTCGAGTAATCGGAATAAATGCGCTTTGTTCACCCTGTCTATGCCCCTCGTGCTCTTGAACAGGAGGCCGTCTCAACCTCCTCTGTTTCAAAATCAAATCAAGCTTCTACTCAGTTTGAGCACTCTCTTGTCTTGTTACTTCTCAAAAATATCACCTCGCATTTGTCAATGTTCAATTTAATCAGGCATTGATGTGGCCACCCAGAAAAACAGTTTATACCCTCCTCTAACTGAGCACTTGCCCCCTCACAGTGAGCCACACAGCAAATCTTTGTGTCAACCGTACCATTGTTTATCAATACCACCAAACTCCATCAGTCATGTTCGCATCATCATCATTTCTGAAGCTCATAAATAAGCCTTGATTTTCTTCTTGTGCTTCAGATGTTATTCACAGAAGAAGAATTGAGAATTCATGTTTCTTGTTCTTCATATGTCGGTGAATTTACAGCGTGATGTAGTTGAGGTCTTTTTCTGAGGGAGCCACAAATTCTATATTGGACATGGAGCTGAATTCCTTTTTTATACTTTGCCCTCAGATTGAACTTGAAATTACATTTGTCAGATCATTGACCCTTTTGATCAAGAGCATTTTACAATCTTCGAAAACCTTCTTCACTGTCGACTGTGCCAACAATTTTGGTGTCATTTGCAAACTTACTTACCTCTTTTCTATATTCTCATCCAAATCATTTATTTGATAACCCTGGAAAAATGTCTGTGGAGCACTTCTGGTCACGGACCTCCAGACCGAAAAGCAATACTCCAGCATAACTCTGTCTCCTGCCTATAAGCAAATTGAAAATGCTGGAGAGAAATTCGGCAGTTCTGACAGCAGCGGAGCAGAGAGGAATGGAACTAACTTTTCGGAGTCCAATATGACTTGTTCAGAAAAGGTCCATATCAGGCTCAATATGTTAACACTGTTTTTCTTTCTTCAGATCTTGCCTCACCTGTTGAAAGTCTTCACTATTTTGAGCGTGTATTTCAAATTTCCATTATCTCTAATATTTTGCCTTTCATGGCGGGGCTAGATGTTGAACCTGGTTATATTTGGACAATATGCTCCATTCCTGTTCCCATGACATGTACTGGTGACATTTGTGTTGCACTGGAGTCTGTTTCTTCTTGAAGTTCAAAAAATATCTTTTTCCCAATATCTTCTTTAATGCGTGAATCTCAGCAAATTCATTTTGATTTAAAAGGCATTTTAGAGACAGCTAAACTTTGTGAAACAAGAAGAATGGACTATTGATGATGAAATTGTCTATGTCCTTTCTGAATATGGTTGTCCACTCAGGCTCTGAAAACTTTTAATACATTTCTTTCAGAATAATTGCAGCCAAAGATGTTGGTCGCAAAGTCCATCATCTGTGTACCAGATCAGAAAGAGCTATATCCCAATGGTTACTGTAATTCCTTGTACCCCTACACATTTTCTTATCTGTGTCTTTTTTTAATTCTGAATATCCTGTCCAGATGTAAACAAACCTATCAACCTGTATCACCTGTCATTAAACAGTCTGTAAAACACAATTCCCTGAATGACCTTTAAAATTGCCCTGTTCAATCCACATTGCCTTTCAGAATCCATCTCCCAAATGTCATCTGCTCCCTTGGTCTGCATTACAATTCATTCTGTTTATCTGAAAGAGTGATAGTTAAATCGTGACTGCGAGATATTACTATTCTCCCCTCAAGTCTCCACAGGCATTGGCATCGCTATTTTCTGTGTCCTAGACAATGTCATATTCATTCTGTTACTGAGTCATTAATCAATGGATTTTAATGAATCAGGTTATCGTCTACATCACATTTGGCTTTGGACTGAAGTCAAATAAATGGAAGTCTCACTGCTTTAAAGCCAATAAGTTGTATTAACATATTTGAAATTCATATTAAAAAATGATGAAGCGCATTGTGTGTTGAAGATTGCCTTATTAAAACAACAAGAGGAATGTCCAGATAAATCCATACTTCCTTTGTCAGGTCAAGAGAAATATGCCCACTCGTAATCTGTTGATGGGCACCTGTTCTGAGAAGAGATCAGCACAGTAAGAACATCTTGATTGTGTTATTTTTGGGGTAAGTGAGGGTTCAGGCGTGTTACAGCATTGTACATGGACAACACAGCGCAATAATCTAGCCTGCGGTAAGAAAACATGCATCATTCCCCCTTAAAATTAAATTCACAAGATAATTGACGATGGGAGAAGAGACCAATCACCAGAGATGTCAACATCCAATCCAATCCAGTTATTAGTGTGAACTGAAAGTCCATGCTGGAAGGAGTTCGTAGGAACTGTTTGTTCAGTGACTGTGATTAACATCAGTCTCCGTGGATTCGAATTGTGTCACTGGAGATTTTCCCTCTCTTATTAATAAGGGGATTCTTGCAATGTGTTATCCAATTGTCATAGCAGATGCATCACCTCCAAAACTAACAGGGATCAGCAGCTGCAGAGACAAGTGGAGGAATGGTCAAAATCTGAGAACATTAGAGTGAAACTTCACAACAATGGACAGGAGTTTATTCTTGGGTCTTTCCTGGATTTCTGCGCCTTGGGCAACACTGCCATGGCAAATATACAGTTTACTGCTGATTATTCAGGCAGGCTACTATCCCATCCTCGCTTTTGTTGGTGTTCCTGGTAAGTCTCTCTGTCGCTATCCATTTATTAATCCAATAAACCATGGTGAACTTCATTGCTATTTCTATTGCATTTGTAAAGACGGAAACTATTGATTTCAGTTCCAACTACAAACTAATTCATTACCTACATATTTAAGACCTCCACCTCCACCAGACAAACATCTGACAACAAGAATGCTCATAATCCCGAAATCGCTTTTCGCCCTGAATTGGTTTATGTCTCAATACTCCTTCCATTGCCAAACCTCTCCACTACCGGATTCATAACTTCCCCAGTCTCGACCTCTGTGCCCGTGTTGTTGCAAAATAAACGACTATCTATCCTTGGTAAAATTCAGACGTTACGGTTCCAACTCTCTTCTAAGCACTTTTTCAGTTGCAAATATTTCGATCACTATCCTTATTCTTGTCTCTAAAGTATTTTCATGACAGGGGCACTGTGTCAGAGTAATAATGTTGCTGGAAATGTAATGCAGAACCTTTCAAACCATTTTTAAACTTATTATACGAAAGGCCATGCATCAAGTGTGACCACAGATGATCTCAGAACTTAAATTCAATTGACAGGAAATGGAAATAAAAGCAAATTTCTCCAATGGCAACGATAACACTAACAGCATTTTGTTTATAGGTTTTTCTATTTCACTGATGTCCTTTGGCAAAGAAATCTAACATTATTACCTGGTCTGGATTAAGAGTGACTTCAGAACAACAGCAATATGCTTTCCTCTGTGCTACCTTAAGGAGTGGCCTCAATAATGTGCGTTTCGTGATCACAACAAATGAATGTCCTTGCCAGGGATGCAGGCGCCCTATGTAATGACAAAATTAAAGGTTAAGTAAAACAAATAATGATGTAGAGATCAAAAATAAAAAACACGAGGAAGTACCAGAGAAACTGAGGAGTTTAGGCAACATCAGCTCGAGAGAGAAACATAGTTGGCATTTCAAGTCGACTGTTCAGACGTTAGAACTGAACACAGCTGAGGGATAGTGAGATTGATGCTGTTGACAGGAACGTCTATTGTGGAGGGAAGAAGAGATGAGTTGAACAGATAAAGAAAGAGAAAGATAGAAAAAAAGCAAACAAGATGATTGTTGATGATCAGGTGGAATGGAAATAGAAAACAAAATTAGTGTTATTTATTTTTCTCTTGTCCCCATATTCCTGAATATTATGCCGGGTATACATCAAAGTTCCTGTTTAAATTGAGTTATGTCCCTTTATCTTTCTTCCCTGAGTGTGATGATATTCTTTACTTCCCTCACGGGATTCTGGGCCAGCACTTAATTCCCTTTCCTCATTGTCCTTGAGAAGGTGTTGTTGAGTTGCCTTTCCGACCCACTGCAGTCCGTGGGCTGCCAGTAGTCAGTGCTTAGGTCTGTCTGGTTTCATTTCTTTGAGACTTTGTAATGATTGATATAACTGAGTGGCCGGCTTGGCCAGTTCAAAGGGCAAGTGAATGTCAAACACATTGCTGTGGCTCTGGAGTCAAATGTAAGTTCTACTCGGTGAAGATGGCAGTTTCTTCCCGTGAAGGGCATGAGAATGCGGGCCAGGAAGGATTTTCTGACAATCCAAAGTTAAAAATCACACAACACCAGGTTATAGTCCAACGGGTTTAATTGGAAGCACACTAGCTTTCGGAGCGACGCTCCTTTATCAGGTGATTATGGACAATCACCTGATGAAGGAGCTTCGCTCCGAAAGCTGGTGTGCTTCCAATTAAACCTGTTAGACTATAACCTGGTGTTGTGTGATTTTTAACTTTGTACACCCCAGTCCAACACCAGCACCTCCAAATCCTGACAATCCAAAACTGTTTTGTAGTTTTATTCGATTCTTAATTCATTATACATTTTTGAACTCAAATTCCAACATTTGTCATGGTGGGATTCGAATCCGGGCTCTCGGTCATTACTTAAGTATTTGGATTAATACCACAGGGCCATCGCGCCCCCACCCCCCAACATCTCCACGCGTCTCTACTGGCAATACTGGCATTGCTGTTAGTGAGGTTTGTGCTTGAAGTATAGCTGTTCACAAGCAAAGAAATGACTGAGCAAAACGTACCATCCTTATTAATTTATAGATATTAGAAGGTGAGATGGTGGGAAGTGCTCTTGGAGAAATGGAGCTGCATTTCCTTGGTCATGATTCACAGACAGAAGTAATCAACACAATGAAGTGCATGCTGTGCTTCATTGCAAAATGATTCAAGTAGAGGAGTGAAGACACCTTCCTGCAGTGGTAGAATGTTGTTGAGATAGTACTTGGGGCATTGTGTACATAACTTCTGTCCTTGATAAGGAATGATCTCCTTTCCAATAGAGAGACAATAGAACATAGAACATAGAAAAATACAGGCCCTTCGGCCCTCGATGTTGCGCCGACCGAAGCCTACCTAACCTACACTAGCCCAATAACCTCCATATACTTATCCAATGCCCGTTTGAATGACCACAAAGAGGGAGAGTCCACCACTGATACTGGCAGGGCATTCCATGAACTCACAATGTGAAGGAGTTTGATCGAACTTATCCCTTTGGTGATGGTAGCATGAGGAGAGTGCGAAGGAAATGAGTGTTTAATTTGTATTGCTAAAAAGAATAAAAGGTGATTGCATTAAAACCTGAGCGTTATAGACCAACATTCATTATTTCCAAAACAAAAGATTGATAGCATCAAATATAACATGTGTTTTCCCTTGTTACATGTTTTCACATTTTGACAAATAGGAAAGGTTTAGAATGGCATGGGCTAAGGGCAGGGAAATGGGATTAGAGTGGATGAACATTTTGGTCTGCATGGTCCAGATTGAGATGAAGGGCCTGTCTCCTTGCTGTAAGAATCTGTGACTCTATGATAACTTACGTATCTCTGTGGAGTCCACTAGTTGGTTGAGACAGAGCTCCAGGCTCTGAATGAACTTTCATCGCCTCAATGTGTGTGACCCTGTGCTGAACATCACGATGTTCAAAACTTGACAGCAGCCACACTCTGAAATAGTTAGTCCCACCAACTTCTGTGCCTCAATCCAAAGGGAGACAGGTTGATGTTCCAGTGAATACCATACGACACAGGAGCAACACAATGCCCATCTGCTCAATGAGACTGCTTTTCCTTTCAATCAAATTATTTTTAATCTTCTAGTCCTCTATTCCATTTTGTCTGCGATTTCCCCGTTACCCTTCTTTAAAAGACTGTCTATCTCAGCCTTCAAGGCATTTAATGATCCAATGGAAAAAGCCTTCAGAATTTTCTACAACTGTCCCCCTGCTAATAATGTGAGATTTGATGGTTTTTAATGCCTGCCTTATTTCTAACACTCGTTGTGAAAGTTGAACCTACATTAGATTTTATCCTGTCCAATCGCAACTCTCTGTGGCCAGAGGCAAAACAAAAATAAACCATGTTTTTGCATGGTTTGTGAAGGTTTGTAGCTCAGGTTGAGGTTTAGGGTGTAGGTTTGCTCTCTAAGAAACCATGTTTCAGAGCCTGTAAGCTTCTCCCTCGTCTTCCACACCAGCCTAAGATACAGCTCATCCGGATCTGGGAATTGCCCACTGTTTCTCCAGCATGAACTTACAATTCGTCCTCAACTTCTCTGTCAATCTGCTCAAGGATTACACGATCACTCTCCCTTATTCCGGAACTGCTTTTCCAAAGTGAAAATCGATATGTAGTACGTCTTTAACATAATCTCTAGTCCGTGCACAGATTGCTTTCTTGGTCTGGGGCACTCAGCATGCTTTCTCTTGTTATCCTCTTTCCCTTAATAAACCGATGATATATATTGTATTCTTGCTAATCTTTTATCACATCCCTTTTCGTTCTTTTACTTTTTTTTTAACTTTATTCCGACACATTCTATATTCTGAAAGGGATGCAATTGACCTACTCACTCTATACCTGCTTTAAGCTTCTCTTTCCTTTTTAATTCAGTTCCAAATAATTGTCGACATCCAAGGTTCTCTGGACTTGTTTCCCTAAATTTCATCTTCCGCATATCATGTTGGGCTGACACTCTCAATATTTCCATTTTGATGATGTGATCCCACCCACGATGTTTGCTACAGTTTTACCGAGAAGGAACTGTACTTTGGTGAGACCCTGTCTAAATTTTAATAAAATCTGCCTCCCCAATCCAAAACATTTTATTTTTCAAACCTTTGTTTTTGTCTTTTCCTTACCAAAATTAAAATGAATGAGTCACTGAAACTGGACCAAAAATGTTCCCCCAATACTGCCTGGAACACCAGCTGGCATCATTCTCCACAAAGAGGCTTTCCATCGCCCCTTGTTGCATCTTCGACATGTTAATAAAAGAAGCTGTCTGGAGTACATTTCAAACTCTCTGTCCCTTCTTAGGAAGTCATCACTACCCCAATGAATGTCTAATTGAACTGCCTGAATATAATTATCCTATTTTTACACACCTCTGTAAATGGCTTATATGTGTGCTCCTGTATTTTCTTGTATCTCGAGTTCGATAATATATCCAGAGCAGTGTGTCTGTCATTGTATTGATCCTACACTCCACCCACAAAGCCTCATTTTGATACTCTTCCCAGATATCTTCTGTTCTTACTACAGTCACTTACTCCATAATTAATAAAACAACACCATGTCCTCTTTTATACCCTCTCATGTCCTGCCAATTGCTCCTGCACAACAGAATATAGAGTTTTCAGCCCTGACGTCCCTCAACCACATCTCTGTGATGGCAATAATGTCACAGTTTGACATGTAAACTCATTCCCTTACCACATCTGCCTGCCTAATAATACTCCCGACATTAAGGTAAAGGGCATCCAGCCTGGCATATAGCACCCCGAATCTCTGTACCTCGGAGTTCAAAACACATTCCCTATTTGTTATCAGGATGTGAATCAAACTGTAATCTAAGACTGAATGAAAATTTGTTGAATTCTAATTCCTTTTTTAAAAGCAACATGTTCATCAAATGCAACTTTCCAGAACTGAGCTATCACCTCAATATACCATAAATTTCTGGTGATTAATTCTCCACTCAGTATGCAGCGGCGACAGCCAAAACTACTTAGAAACACTATAGTCTGGAAACAGGTTAGCACTGCTGCCTCACAGCGCCAGAGACCCGAGTTCAATTCCCGACTCAGGCGACTGACTGTGTGGAGTTTGCACATTCTCCCCGTGTCTGCGTGGGTTTCCTCCGGGTGCTCCGGTTTCCTCCCACAGTCCAAAGATGTGCGGGTCAGGTGAATTGGCCATGCTAAATTGCCCGTAGTGTTAGGTAAGGGGTAAATGTAGGGGTATGGGTGGGTTTCGCTTCGGCGGGTCGGTGTGGACTTGTTGGGCCGAAGGGCCTGTTTCCACACTGTAGGTCTAATCTAATCTAATCTAATCTAACCCAGAGAGTCCACAACAACCCTCCGAAGAGTACGCCAGCCTGGCCCATTCCCTTACTTCTCTACGTTTACCCTGACTAATGCACCCAACATATCAGCAATTTTAACATGGCCAATCCACCTAACTGCAGATCTTTCGATTATACAAGGAAACCCTCACAGGCACAGGGACAATATACAAATTCAAACATTTATTCGAGGCTGAAATTCGGAGCCGGGTCCCATGGGCTATGAGGCGGCTGTGCTAACCACTGAGCCACTGTGCCAAACACCACTAGTGGAGGAGAAAGTGAGGACTGCACATGCTGGAGATCAGACCCGAAATGTATGGTGCTGGAAGAGCAGAGCCGGTGAGGCAGCACCCGAGGAACAGGAGAATCCATGATTCAAGCATAAAGCTTTCAACAGGAATGTGGCTCGTACCCCAAGGGAAACATTAGAGGGGTGTGTGAGGTAGGAATGATATACATAGTTGAAGTTGGTGTTGAAGGAGATAGGTCAGAGAGGTGGGTGGTTGGAAGGAGGAAGGTTCCTTCAGTGTCTTGGACAAAGGTAATTGTGGAGGTGTGGGCGCAGATTTTGCACTTCTTGCGTTGGCATGGGAAGGTGCTGGGAATGGAGATGGATTAATGGGGTTATGTCGACCTGACAAGGGAGGCGCAGAGAGAATGGTTTCTGCAGAACGCAGATAGGATTGGGGAGGGAAATATATTTCTGGTGGTGGGGTTGGTTTGTAGCTGGTGGAAATGGCGGAGGGGGAGGTTGGTCGGGTGGAATGTGTGGACAAGCTGTTTCTGTCCTTGTGATTGGACGGGTGGGGTTCAAGTGTGGATGCGCAGAAAATGGAAGAGATGCGCTGAAAGGCGCAATCGACCATGGAGGAGGGGCAGTTGCTGTCTTTGAGGAAGCTCAAAGCTGCACAGCTACCATTCCCCACCTTGTCATCCGCTATGTCAATGATTGTATTGGGAGCGCCCCGTGCTCCTCAGAGGATATTGAACAGTTCATTAACTTCACTTACACCTTTCACCTGAACCTGAGTTCATCAGGACCATCTTGGACACCTCCCTCCCCTTTCCAGCCCTCTTAATCTCCATCTCCAGCGACCGAATATTCATGGACTACAAACTCACCAATTCCCACAACCACCTGGACTACATCTCCTCACATCCTGCCTCCTGTCAAAACTCTATCCCTAATTCCCAATCCCACAGCCTCTGCTGCACCTGCTCCCAGCAGGACCAATTCCACCACAGAACATCCCAGATAACCTGTTTCATTAAAGACTGCAAGCTCCCATCCCACATGGTCGATGGTCCACTTCTGCTCAACTCTTACACGTCCCGCACCTCTGCGCTTGAACTCCAGCCCCCCAATCGCAACAAAGATAAAACCCCATTGGTACTCATTTCCACCCAACATAACTTTAGAGTCATTACAAAGTCTTCCACCACTTCTGCCACTTACAAATGGACCCCACTACTCGGCCTTCTATGTTTAAATAATATTTGCGTTTCTTTGAATTTTCCTTTATTTTTAATATATCTCCTCTTTGCATTCCTTAATTGAACATCATTATATTCCTGGGCCTTACTGTCCTTCCCCAACCCTCTCTATGTTCCAGAGAGACTATTGCCTCTGCGACTCCCTTGATAGGTCCACACCACTGATCAACCCACCCTCCATTCCTGACACCTTCGCTGGCCAATGCAGGAAGTGCAAAATTTGCTCCCAGACCTCCTCCCTCACCTGCATCCAAGCCAGCAAATTATCTTTCCACATCTGACAAAGATTTAGCTGTAGTTCCACACACGTCATTAACAGTGTCTGTTGCTCCCAGTGTGGTCTCCTCTACCCTGGTAAGACCGGACGCCAATTTTGTAGAACATTTCAGAGAACACCTGGGGGACATAAGCATGAAACAATCGCACCGCTCCGTGACCGAACACTTTAAACCCCCTTCGCGCTCCGCCAAGGACATGCAAGTCCTGTGCCTGCTTCACCTCAAAACCCCAACTATGCAATGCCTGGAGGAAAAATGCCTCAACGCCCGCCCTGGGGCTCTCCTGCAACACGGGATAATTGCAGGTTTCACCAGATTCCTCATTTCCAAACTTCCATCTACACAATGCCCTCTTCAAATGCTCAGCTTCCTTCTTACCTATGCACTCCACCCTCCTCTCCGACCTATCACATTCACACCCATATTCATCAACCTATCATATTCCCAACTACCTTAGCCCAGCTCCATACCCCTCCCATTTATCTCTAGCCCCCATGGGTCTCATGCCTCATTCCTGATAAAGGGCTTATGCTCAAAGTGTTGATTCTCCTGTTCTTCAGATCCTGCCTCACTGGCTAAGCTTTTCCAGCACAGCTCACTTTGACTGACCCCTCAGTCATGGAGAATGTGAGGACTGCAGTTGGTGGAGAGTCAGATGAGAAAACCCTGGTGCTAGAAAAGCACAGCAGGTCTGGCAGCTTGTGAGGAGCGGGAGAGTCAACATTTTGTGCATAAGCCCTTCATCATGAAAGCATTGATGTCTTCCATGATGCAAAGGATATTGAGAACTGTACTTGCTCAGGAAGCATCACTGTGTATAATACCGTATGGAGAGCAACTGTGAAATGGAAAGCAGTCAATTCATTGGTTGAACAGGACATTGTGAAAGGGACAAGTGGAGATAATTTACAAACTGTTTTACAAACATAAGGGTAGATAAATCCCCTGGACCAGCCGGGATATACCCTAGATTACTCCAGGAAGCGAGTGAAGAGACAGTTGCATCTATAGCGAAGATCTTTGTGTCCTCACAGTCCACTGGAGTGCTGCCAGATTTTGGAGGTAACAAATGGTATTCCCATGTTCATGCAACGGAATTGGGATATCCATGCAAATTGCATTCGGGTAAGTGTTATATCAGTGGTGGGCAAAGGTTTGGAGAGATTTCTGAATGACAGGATTTATAATTACTTACAAAACTGCAGTTTGATTAGAGATAGTCAGCATGGCGTTGTGAGGGGAAGATCATGGCTCACAAACTTTTCCGAATTCTTTGAAGGTGTGACAAAACACATTGATGAAGGCAGAGCAGTGTATGCGGTGTACATGGATTTTTGCAAGGCCTTCGATAAGATTCCCCATGGTAGGCTCATTGAGAAAGTAAGGAGGCATGGGGATACAGGGAAGCCTTGTCTTATGGATAAACAATTGGCTGGCCCACAGAAGAAAGAGTGTGGTAGCAGATGGAACGTATTCAGTCTGGAGCTCGGTGACCAGTGGAAATCCACGGGATCTATTCTGGGAGCTCTGCTTTCTTTGATTTTCATAAATGACTTGCACAAGACAGTGGAAGGGTGTGTTAGTAAGTTTGCAGATGATACGAAGGTTGGTGGAGTTGTGGATAGTGTGGAGCGCTATTGTACGTTGCAACGGGACATTGACAGAATGCAGAACTGGGCTGATAAGTGGCAGTTGGCGCTAAAACAGGAATAGTGTGAAGTCATTCACTTTGGAAGGTTGAATTTGAATGCAGAAAACAAAATTAAAGGCAGGATTCCTGGCAATGTAGAGGAACAGTGTTATGTGTGCATAGCTCCCTCAATGTTGCCACCCAAGTTGATAATGGTATTAAGAAGAGATATGGTGTGTTGGCTTTCATTAACAGGCTAATTGAATTTAAAAGCTGTGAAGTTCTGCAAGACGTGAACTATAATTTTCAACTGAACAGTAATTGCATCATCTCTGAAAACAGTTGGATTGATTCCATTTTTACAGAACTAAAATATAAACTGTCAACATTTTATGACAAAAAATGAGGAATGTATATTTTTTATATTGAATAAAATACTTTCTATCTGAACATTGTTTTGATCATAACTGCATATTCATTACCAAATGAAAACATTGTTCCTCCAACATTTGGAAAGTGGTTGGCCTCTGAATGATTTCGTGTTCAGAGAGAGCAAACAATTGAATGATTAAATAGAAATAACGTTCTTATACATTTAACTATGACCAATCAATTCACTTTCTTACTGACATACACGAGCTTCAGCTATTTGTGAACAATGTAGAAATAGCAATAATTCAACATGCACATGAATATTAGCTCTAAATAATTGATTAGATTTATTAAATTTTCGCGAGCAATAATTTGAAAACTTGCAACTTTAGAATGAATGATATTTAATGTGAAATATAGTTAGTGAAAAAAAACGATGAGCTTATTTTCGTGTGAGTGAAAAGTCAAGCCTTTTCAAACACTTTTATTTCAAAGCAATGAAATGTTTGTTTTAGTGATAGGATAATAACAATTAACTTATTCATGCTCTTAGTAATAATTAGACTTCATAATGTTGTGCGGAGCTGATGTTGGACTGGGGTGGCCGAAGTTAAAAATCTGACAACACCAGGTTAAAGTCCAACAGATTTATTTGGAAACATGGGCTTTGAGAGCAGGTAGATACAATGAAGGAGCAGTGCTCCAATAGTTAGCGCTTCCAAATAAATCTGTTGGACTTTAACATAGTGTTGTCTATTTTTGTTTAACTTCATAATGAAGCTGACCTTGCAACACTTGCATTTTAAATGAGTTTGCACCAAATATAATCAGGTAATATACCAGCATTTACCACAGGAAGTAATCGGATACTGACCTTGTGTCGTGTGAGATCACTGCTGTGAAACCTGTTACTTAACCCAAGCACCCAGAAAGGCTCAACTCGCTTTATAATCTGTTCAAGTAGGACAGAGAGAGAACTTATAAATTCTACTATTTACAACTCTAAGCACCCTTTCCCTTAAATACTTATTACCTGCCTTCAACTCTACAACAACATACTATCCGAATAAACATGTACTAAAATTGCATCAACTTAATTTCAAAACCACACAGCGGCCTGTTGCTGTTGGTGTCTGTCATCCCATGGCTGTTGATCTCCGTGGGTGATTTTCAGGATTTTGGAACATAGAACTGAGAAAAGTACAGCACAGAACAGGCTGTTCAGCCCACAATGTGGTGCCAAGGATTATTCCTAACATACGCACTCCTCAATTCACTACTGTCAATGTGCATGTCCAGCAATCACTTAATGACTCTGCTTCCACCATCACCTCTGGCAATGAATTCCATGCATTCACAACTCTCTGTGTAAAGAACTTACTTCTGATCTCTCGTCTATAGCTTCCTCCTAATATCTTAAAACTATAATCACTCGTGACCTGGGGAAAAGTCTCTGGTTATTGACATTATCCGTGCCTTTCATTACCTTGTTTACCTCGATCAGATCACCTTTCTTCCTCCTTCTCTCCAGAGAGAAACGTCTGAGTTTAGTCAACTTCTCTTCAAAACACAAGCCCTCCAAGTAAAGGCAACATCCTGGTAAATGTTCTCTGCACCCTCCCCAAAGTCTCCAACTGCCATTTCTCAGCCCAGTTCTGCATCCTGTCTATATTGCGCTGGAACTTGAAATAACCCTTGATACTATCAACGGCAACTCCAACCTTTGTGTCATCAGCAAATTTACTAACCTACCCCTCAACCTCCTCATCCAAGTCATTTAAACAAACTACAAAGAGCAGAGGCACAAGAACAGAACTCGGCGGGCACCACACACCACTGAACTCCAGGCAGAATACGTTCCATCTATAGCCAGTCCCTTCCTTCTGGTAGTCAACCAATTCTGAATCAAGACAGCCAAATCTCCCGGTATCCCATTCTTGCTGGCTTTATGAATGAGCCTACTATGGGGCAACTTGTCAAATGCCTTGCTGAAGTCCATATTCATCATATCCACTGCTCGACATTCATCAACCTGTTGCGCGTTACCTCAAAGAACTCAATAAGCTTTTTGAGGCACAACCTGCCCCTCACACAGCCATGCTCACTGCCTTTAATCACACTATGCTTTTCCAAACAGTCATAAATCCTATCCCTCAGATTTTTTTTCCAAAACTTTGTTGATCATAAATGTAAGACTGACTGCTCAGTAATTGCCAGGAATTTCCCTATTCCCCTTCTTGAAAAGAGGAACAACATTCGCCTCCCCCCAATCCTCTGGTACGAATCACATGGCGAGCGAGGAAGCAAAGTCTTTGCCAACGGCTTGGCAACATCCTTTCTCACTTCCCGGAGCAACCTAGGGTAAATCTGGTCTGGCCCTAGGTACTCATCAACCTTAATGTTTGGCAAACCCTCCAGCACACTAATTTCATCAATCTTTATCTGTTCAAGCCTATTTCCCAGCTCCTCAAAGTTCTCATTCACAAGCAGATCCCTTTCCTTTGTGAAAATAGAAACGAAAAACTCATTTAGGGCTTCCCTTATCTGCTCAGACTCTACCGACATGTTCCCTATGCTATCTCTGACCGGCCCTAAGTTCTCCCTGATCATTCTCGTATTCCTCACGTATGAGTAAAATGCTTTGGAGTTCTCCTTAATCCTTCCTGCCAAGGCTTTTTCGTGTCCCCTTCTGGCTCTCCTCAATCCATTTTGAGCTCATTTACAGTAAGTCTGTAATCCTGTAAAGCTGTGTGAGATCCTTGCTTACTCCACCTTACCTAAGCAGCCTTCTTCCCTTTGACGGGAACCTCCTCTGTTCTCATCATCCAAACTCCATAATCTTACTGCTTCTTGCCTCTCTCCGAGGAACAAATTTGTGCATTTCTCACAACAACTGCTCCTTTAACAAGCTCAACGTGTCTGATGTGACCTTTCAGTGGAACAATTGTTCCCAATGTGCACTTCGTAACTCCTGTCTGACAACTCATAATTTCCTTTTCCCCAATTAAATATTTTTCATTGTAAACTGCTCCTTTCCCTCTCCAAGACTCTGGCAAATGTGAGGCTGTTGTGGTCACTGTCACCAAAGTGTTCTCCCATCGTGAGATCTGACACCAGTCCTAGCTCATAGCCGAGCACCAAATCCAAAATGGCCTCTTCCCTCGGCGTCCTGTCTACATATTGAGGACCTCCTGAACACACCTGACAGAAATGGTTTCACCTACATCATCTGCACGAAGGTGGATCCAATCAATATTGGGAAAGTTAAAGTATTAACAACAACCCTGCTACATCTGTATTTTTCAAAAATCTGCCAACCTATGCACTCTTCAATCTCCCCACGGCTATTAGGTATCTGCAGACACCCCCCAAATAAGTGACTGCTCCATAGCTGTTCTGAACTTTCACCCCTACTGACTAAGTCGACACACTTTTCTCGACAACCTTCATTTCTGTAGCTGTGATGCAATCTCTGATTGGCAATGCTTCATCCCCGCCTCTTTTTCTACCTCTCTGTTCCCAGCGGGCCCTGCTTCTCTCCACCGTCCTCTCCTCACCCATCTATTCGAAATGGAATCTCAACTCCCGAGATAAATCCTGTTTTTAAAGTGGGAAGAAACTGACCGACCCAGCAGCCCTCGCTTCACTCCGCCCTCTTTCTTCGCCGCTCTATTGAAAATGGAGGCCCAGCTCTTGAGGTAAGTCACTTGTTAATTGCAAAAACAAACAGACCTACAGCCCGCTCTGCTCTCTTCCTACTCTTCTCGGGTGCTCTGTTGAAAATGGAGGCCAGACTCTCGATTAAGTCCCTTTTTAAGTTGGAAAATGATGTTTCATAAGAAAAAGGTACCTTTGGGAGAGAGTGTTTCGAATGGCATTCACTTTCTAGATGGTAGTTGGTCTCTGTCGAACTTGCCAAACTGCCAGTTTCTTTATACCCCGAACATTGAATCATCCCATTTGTTCAAGGTTGGCAAAAGCAATAAATTCAACTTCAAGTTGGTTTTAGTATCCTGGGGCATAATTTAAACTGATTGACTAAATTCGAATGGTTGTCAAAACAGTGTTTTCCTGGCAGATACCCTGACGTTGACAGTTGGTCTCTCTCTGACTAACTCTCAAAATGCCGGCTTCTGTGTACCCCAAAGGTCGGAGCTCCTCATTGGTTTGACGTCATTAAAACAGTAGATTCAAACTCGATTGGGTTTTAGAGTCCTGGGGCAAAATGTAAACTGATTGGTTAAATTCGGATGGACATAACACCAAAAACTCAAGTAGTTTTTCAGATAAATGTTAAGTATTTTCCATTGTCCAGTACCCTCTGAGACCACTAGTTAGTCACATGACGGATGTCTGAAAGCTCCCAGTGCAAAGCAACTTTCATACTCACTTAAAGGTACAATATACGACTTCATCTTCATAACAGTGGAATCTGTACATGATAGAGTACAAAACTTTAATGTGCAGGAGGAGGTCATTGGGCCACTGTGTGTGCATCACCTCCCGAAAGTCTTCCATGCTCTCCCATTTGCCAGCCCTATCCCTCAAGACTTTTAAATTCATAACTTCAAAATATATATCCTGTTCTCTTTTGAATATTCACCCACAACTCTCCGAAGCAGTGTATTCAACATTTTAACAACAATCTCAGTAAAGAAATGTTTCCTTATCTCACCCCGAGCTCTTTTTCCTGACAGTTTTGAAACTGGAACTTGGAGATGCTGTAATGCCAATCAAATGAAACTATTCTTGTTTTTTCCTGCATATGCTTTTCATAATTTTGAGCACAACAATCAGTTCATATCTTTAGTCTGCTCCAGGAAGAATTAATCCAATTTCGTTGTCCCTCCTTTAACTAAATCCTTCATTCCAGTTATGTTTCTGATTATTTATAAGGTTACTGACATTCTTCTATGATGTGATGTGTCTATCTATGTGCGTGTGTGTGTATGTGAGATCGATAGATAGATAGATAGATGGATGGATAGATAGATAGATAGATAGATAGATAGATAGATAGATAGATAGATGGATATACAGAGATTGTGAGTGAGAGAGAGAGAGAGAGAGACAGAGAGAGAACAAGTCACTATAATCTCTGGATTACTTCATATGTCAAATAGTAAAGATCTAAGAATTGAGAAAATAGCATAGTTTAAGATAAGATTAAAGAGCTGGTCATGGGTAGTGTTTCAGGTTTTTGTACTATTGGTATCCATTCCAGGACAGGTGGGATCTGTACCAAAAGGTCAGTTTGGACTTTAACCGGAGGAGATCCAACATCCTTGTCAGAAGGTTTGCTAGTGCAAGTCAAGTGGAGTAACCTAATAAACCAGGAGGGTGAGAATCAATGCAACAGGTCAGATACTGAGCGGAAGGTAGAGGTGGATAGAAGATCAGGTACAGCCAGTCTAATTGCTTTGGTGAGGGAAGGAATTGTGTCAGAATCAAGATAGAGGTGTGGTGTAGTTTTGCCAGGAATTTACAAATAAGGATGGATAGTGTGGGCGATGTGAGTGTGTGAGGTTTGCGAGATTAAAAAGCTAATGCACAACAAACTATTAAAGGGGAAAGACAAATTAAGGAAACAATTTTAAAAATCTTGTACTTCGAATGCAATTGATGAGCTGACAGCACAAACTGAGAAAACTGGGTATTACCTGGCATGGATTATTGAAACATGGTTACAGGATGATCAGGACTGGGCAGTATTCCGGAAGGATAGACATGAAGGTACAGGAGGTGGAATTCATGTATTTGTTAAGGGTGATATCAAGATTGTACTCAGAAATGATATTGGCAACAGGGAACAAAATGAAAATGAGTAGAGTAATAGATAAAAAGCAAGGAAATAAATAACTTTGGAAGAGTAATTTTCAGCTACTGTGCCCCCTTCCCCAGTACCCTGCCAAATATAATTCTGATGTAGAAAATAATGAGAGCTTGGAACAAGGACACAACCATGCTTCAAAAAGATTTCTTATCTGAGACCTAAACTGATCGTGCTTCATAAGAAATGGTCTTCTTTCCGGGAACGTGTAAACAGAATCTTCTGAAACAATTCTATCTTTTCTTTTTTTATGGGATCACAATTGCACGTAATGTATCAGATGTGCTCTGAGCAATAACTTTGTACAGATACAGAGTTGAAAACACTGATGCCAGAAGTGCACAGCAGGTTAGGCAGCATACAAGGAGCAGTAGAGTCGACGTTTCGTGCACATTCCTGATGAAGGCCTTATGCCAGAAACGTCGACTCTCCTGCTTGTCGGATGCTATCTGACCTGCTGGGCTCTTGCAGTGGCACACTTTTCGATTCCGATCTCAAGCATATGCAGTCTCCCGATACAGATGCATTAAAAGATTCACCTAATTAATTCTGATATCCATTGCCGCTAACAACTTCATTCTCTTTATCTTCCAAATCACTTGTTGTATCTGCAGACTAATTGCATATGATTCATGTGCCAGGAATATACAAAGCATCTGTATCATAGAATTATGCAATCTCTCTCCATTTAAATTGTTTACAAATGTTTTATTCATTCTGCCAAAATAGATAACTTATGCTCTTTCTGTTGATGGTTTGCTCACTAACTGCATTTGTCTGGAATCACAATGCAGACTTGCTAACTGTATTTGACGACATATTGAGTGACCATTTTGGAGGAAGAGCTAATTGAGCTTCAGTTCATTCCGTCGCTTCGTCCTGAACTCTGAAACAGATTATTGATCATTGATGACACCGCAGTGATTGGAGGAACTACACAAGTTACAGCTTTTTAACCTGAAAATAATGATTTATCTCTGCTCTCTATTTCCTGTTAGTGACAGCTTCCTGTGTAGCAGCTTGGGCTGGGTTGAATGGCCTTCTTGTGTAATGTACTCAAAGAACCAAATTATTTCATTCGATATTTCTGTGTAACTCCTTCAAGTGGCAGAGTGTTCTCCTCCCGCCTCATGGTAACGATCCTGACTGGCTGAATGGGGTGGACCACAACCTCTGTAACAGTCTCGAGGGTGGATTGAGGGTAAAAACGCATGGAGGAGTCGCAGCAGTTCCCATTCCGTTGCACCATTCAGAGTGTTCATGGCTGATCCGAGTGTGTCTGACCATCCCTCTCCTGTCTGTTCCCAATAAACGTTGACTCTCCTGCCCAGCAAATATCAGTCGAGCTCAGCCTTGAATATTTTCAATAACCGAGTCTACACTGCTCCCTGAGGATGAGGACATCACGGGCAGCACAACACTAAAGTGAAAGGGACATCCTGCATTCATTGTGGGACCCGTTACCTTAAGACTGTGTTGACTGATCATCAAATCGTCACATCGTTTCAGATACAATAATTAAGAATAAACATAAACCATTCAGCCCTCCAAACCTAGCCCATGTTACCACTGACTCTTTCCAATCGAATACCTGTCAAGTTAGCCCCGCTCCTATCCCGGGAAGAGAATACCAGATATTTTGACAACACACGAGATTAAAAAAAGGAGATTACCTCGACGATTCGGCCCATCGAGTCTGAAATGCCATTTCAAAATGGCTCAGAGGTTTCTCAACATAATTCTTCTGACTTCTCTCTGTAATGCTTGATAGCCTTATTTGTCAAAAAATTATCTACCCCCGTCTTAAAGACACAAGTGGCTATGTCTCTGTGTGTCAGCTCGCGTGCATGTGTACGTTTGTTCATGTGTTTGTGCGTCTGTGTATTTGTATGTCTCCTTTTGTCCATCTGGTGTGCCTGTGTGTTTTGTGGTGTCGGGGTGGAGTGGGGGAAACGTACTCAGTGGCTCAGAATACAGTGGCATTTTTACTAATCAAGCGGGGAATGTTATTGTTGCTATCCTGTATTGCTGGACATTTCTTCAGATCATCGAGGTGGCCCTCCCAGAATGTTTTGGCCAAGCCTGCCGTTAACACTAAACAGACCATGGCCCTCAGATTCTACAAAGCCAGTTTGGGTGGAGCTCACAAATAGAAAAGAGAAGCAAACATTGGTAAGTTACATATCTAAATCAAAAATGTCGCTCAAATTTTGTGCATATAATGCTCTGGAAACTAAATGTGCAAGAACGAGGGTACTACAATAATAATGGATGATCTCAAGTTGCAAGTAAACTGCATTAACTAAGTGACTGCTAATGCTGTGAAAACTAATTTCAATCAGTGTTAATTGAGGCACGTTGACTGGTATGTTGTAATCAAACCAGAGAGCAGGTTATTTCCCATTTCGTATTATGTGGTCAGAAGAGCTGATTAATAACCTTGTCATGAAACAGTTTTTGAGAAATAGTGACAAAAGACTCTTGCACTTTACACAGTATCTGCATACAATATAGAATTCATGAATAGTACGGTCAAACATCATGGAAGCCCAGAGGCTCGAGGGTCAAGAAAGTTGCAGAGAATAGGAAAAGTACAATACACAATGTCGTGGTAGACAAACAATAGTTGTTACCTCTAGAAATATTGCAATGTCTGACGGCTTCATATATTTCTCTCAGGTGGAAACAGCAAAGAAAAGGAAGGTGATTGAACGATGGTTAACATCAAAACTTAAAGATTGGATTAAATCAAAGGAAGTAGCTTCAAAACAATTCCAGTCCTGAATGAAACCTGCGAATTCTGAGAAATTTACCACTCTGAAACGGAGGACCTTGGAACTGAAAATGACATGACGAAGAGGCACAAAAGAATAGGAAACACAAAGACCGACAGATTTACCATCTATTTTTCAAAAAAAAATAAAAGCAAGGTCAATTGTGAAAGAAAAGCTGTGGGGGCAGGAAAAATTATTGTGGATAACGGAGAAATGGCAGAGAAACTAACCAGTCACCTTGTGTCTGTCTTCATTGAAGAAGGTTCAGAAAATCTCCCAGAATTACCAAATGATCATCTGAGACATTTTGCAGTAAAGACATATTAGTAGCAGGGTAGTACTTGAAAACTTAGCGAGATTACGCACTGCAAAGTCTGAGGGACAAGGTGTACTTCATATCAAAATGTCAGGAAAACATAACACTAGGTGTATTAATTGTACTGTTGCTGACTGTGTTTTATATTTCCTGAATGTTCTGCAGAGGCCGGAAGTCATTATGGATAAATGTAATTTAGTGTTATGAAGTTAAAGGCATGTTCTGAATCTGAGGGAGAGTGAAAGCTGAGAGTTTGCAGACACCTGCCATGTGGTCAACTAGCAGTCTCAGATTGTGCTGGAAAATCGAAATTATGTTACATTTGACTGTTAAACATTACCTGAGCTTTCTTGCAATGTTTTCACAACAGCTGGAATTTAGCCAATTGGTTTAAAATATGCCCCAGCATACTAAAACCCAAACAAATTTGAGTTTTTTTTTTCACAACCTTGAACCATTGAGGCGATCCAATATGTGGGATATAAAAAAGTTAGCAATTTGAGAGCCAGAGCGAGAGACAAACTGCCATCTTCATAGTGACTATCAAAGGTAACAAAGGTCACTTTCTGATTTGAAACATCTTTACAGAAAAAGATTGGAAGTTGACCCAGAGAGATCTCAGCCAGAGGAATACAGAGACAGGAGATGACAACTTCTGTCCGGTTTTGAAAATTAAATGCATGTCATTTTAATAGGGGATTTTATTGGGGCAATATGTTATAGAGTGGAGGGTAGATGACAAACCTTTAAGAGAAAGCAGGCTTACAGTTGTAAGCAGCTTTCCTGGCTACCTTATAACCCTCAAGCGCCCTAACTGAGCCTTCACATCTCATCCTAACATAAGCCTTCTTCTTCCTCTTGACCAAAGATTCCACTTCCTTTGTAAACCATGGCTCCCATGCTCTACAGCTTTCTCCCTGCGTGACAGGTCCATACTTATCTCGGACACACAGTAGCTTTTCCTCGAATATGCACCACATTTCTAATGTGCCTATCCCCTGCAGTTTCCTTCCCCATCCTATGCTTCCTAAATCTTGCCTAATCACATCGTAACTGCCTTTCCCCCAGCTGTAACGCTGGCCCAGTGGTATACAGCTATCCCTTTCTATCACTAAAATAAATATGACAGAATTTGTGATCGCTTTCACCAAAGTGCTCACCTACATCCAAGTCTAACACCTGGTCGGGCTCATTATCCAGTACCAAATCTAATGTGGCTTTGCCCCTTGTTGGCCTGTCTACATACCATGTCAGGAATTCCTCCTGCACACACTGGACAAAAACAGACCCATCTATAATACTCGTACTATCGTGTTCCCAATCAATATTTGGAAAGTTGTAGTCCCTCATGACAACTACCCCATCTCTCTCACTCCTATCGAGAATCATCTTTGCTATCCTTTCCTCTACATCTCAGGAACTATTCGGAGGCCGATAGAAAACTCCCAGCAGGGTGACTTCTCCTTTTCTGTTTCTAACCTCAACCCATACTATCTCAGTTGACGAGTCCCCAAACATCCTTTTTGCAACTGTAATACTGTTCTTGACCAACAATGCCACACCTCCCCCTCTTTAACCATCTTCTCTGTTCTTACTGAAATATCTAAATCCTGAAACCAGCAACAACCATTCCTGTCCCTGCTCTAACCATGGCTCCGAAATGGCCATAACATCAATGTCCCAGGACCAATGCATGCTGCAAGTTCACACACCTTATTCCAGATGCTCCTGGCGTTGAAGTAGACACACTTCAAACTAACGTTTTGCTTGTCGGTGCTATCTTGCGTCTCTGAAATTTGCTTTTGGACCTCCATATTCTCAAGCTTTTCTATACTCAAAATACAATTTTGGTTCCCATCCCACTGCTGGACTAGTTGAAACTCACACCAATACCCTTAGCGAATTTCTCCCCCAGGATATTGGTACCCTCTAGTTCAGATGAAGATCATACTGTTTGTAGAGGTGCCACCTACCCCAGAATGAGCCCAAATAATCCAAGAATCCAAAACCATGTCTCCTGCATCTTCCCTGTAGTCACATGCTCAACTCCTCTCTCTCCCTATTCCTTGCCTCACTAGCACATGGCATGGTCAACAAACCAGAGACAACAACTCTGTTTGTCCTAGCTCTGAGCTTCCATCCGAGCTCCCCGAATTTCTGCCTTAAATCACCATCTCTCTTCCTACCTATGTCGTTGGTGCCTATGTGGACCATGGCTTGGGGCTGCTTCCCCTCCCTCTTAAGGATGCTAAAAACACGATCAGAGACATGATGAACCCTAGCACCTGGGAGGCAACACACCAACCGTGAGTCTCTCTCCTCCCCACAGAACCTCCTATCTTTGTCCCTAACTATGGAGTCCACAATGACTACTGCTCTGCTCCTCTTCCCCTTGCCCTTCTGAGCAACAGGGACAGACTCTGTGCCAGAGCCCCGCACCCCACTGCTTTCTCCTGGTAAGTCGTTCCCCCCCACCAAAACAGTATCCAAAATGGTATACTTATTGTTGAGCGGAATGGCCATAGGGGATCCCTGCACTGCCTGCCTGTTCCTTTTCTGTCCTCTGAATGTAACCAATTTGCCTTTTTCTTGTACCTTAGGAGTGACTACCTCCCTGTAACTCCTCTCAATAACCCTTTCTGCCTCCCGAATGATCCGAAGTTCATTCAGCTCCAGTTCCCTAACGCGCTTTTCAAGGAACTGGAGTTGGGTGCAATTCCCGCACACTTAGTCAGCAGGGACACTGGTGGTGACCCTTACCTCCCACATGTAGCTGCTGAGCCACCATGAAACTGTTGCACAGTGTTGGTGAGACTGTATTTGGTGTATTGTGTGCAGTGTTGGTATCCTGATCTAAGAAAGAATATTGTGATCACAGAGTAAGTGCAATAAACATTCTCCCGAGTAATCCCTCAGAAAGTAAAATTATCTGATGAGAGGAGTATGATAAGTTCATTTAAGTTTGCTCAAAGATTGGCCGGGTGGTTGGAAGTGAGGAGGAAGGTTTTTTGTGACAGGAAAATATAAATGGAACTGTCAAATGGGCAGATCAATGGCAGATGGAACGTTACCCTGATAAATATGGAGTGATGCACTTTGGAAGAAGGAACCAGAAGGGGAGAACGCCATGAATGGCAGCAACTAGGAATCACAGAGCGTGCTTGTCCACAGATCCATGAATGCCACTGGGTATGATAATAGATGGGTAACGGAGGATTCTAGACATGCCTTTCATCATTGATGTATCACTTGTAACAGCTACGTAGCACGTCGATTAGGTCAAGCTGAAATATCATGTGGAGTTCGGTGTGTTACTTTACAGGAAGGATGTGATTGCACTGGAGTGTGTGCAGAGGCAATTCACCAGGATGATCCCAGCGATGGAGCATATCAGCTGTGAAGAGAGGTTGGATAAGATCGGCTGTTTGCTTTGAAGCAGATACAGTTGAGTTCAGAAATATAAGATTAACAGGACCATGGACAGGGTGGATGGACAGCAACTGTTCGTTTTCATCAAAGAATCAAGGTAAGAGTGAAGGGCTTGAGGTTTAGAGAGGATTTGAGAATTGTTTTCCACCCAGCGGGTGTTGGGGCCTCGAATGTACGTCCTGAGAGTGGAGTTGTCACGTTAGCCTCAACTGTTGAAACGTCCCTGGGCGAGCACCTGTCATCACACTTATGGCTATGGGCATTGCGTAGAAAAGTGGTACTAATGTAGATCGGTGTTGTATTTCTGATAATAAAGAGTCTATGCTTCTGTGGGAATGAGGCTAATATATGGACATTTCTTTAGAATGGGAGAGTTGACAGGAAACACAGACCAAAAATAAAACCACGTGTTTCTGGAGGGGAAGGTGCCCGGGAGGTTGCCGGGGTCCGTGCTTGGGCCACAGCTATTCATAATGCACATCAAACATTTGTTGAGGAAATGAAATGCAATAGTTCCCAGCCTGCTGACAGCACTAAATGACGACGGATTATGAGTGGATGCGGAGAATGTAAAAATAACTTCAAGGTGATTGAGACAAATTGAGTCAATGAGGAAATATGTGGCAGATACAGAGCGATGTGGGTTGACGTGACGTTGTGCACTTTGGTGGTAATAATAGAACGACTGCCTATAATTGAAAAATTGAAATGTGTTGAGCTGCAAAGGAAATTATATTCCTTTTTGTTTGTTTCCTTCTACACTGACCTCCGGGGTCCATGCATTGCAGTGAGTTCTGAAGCCTGAATTTAATACGGGAATTGCATTGGCACACTGAATAGTGTATTTACACACGGTGAAAGAGAGGACTGCAGATGCTGGAGAACAGAGTCGAAGAGTGTGGTGCTGAAAACGCACATCTGAATATGCAGCATTGGAGATGCAGTAGAATTGTGGTTTAGGGTATCAGCCATTCATCAGGAATGAGGCTCACACTCCGCCAAGGACATGTAGGTCCTGGTCCTCCTCAATCCCTAACCACACGACGTCTGGAGGAAGAATACCTCATCTTCCACCTTGGGACTCTACAAGGGGTCAGTGTGGATTTCATCCATTTCCTCATTTTTCCTCCCCGACCATATCAGTTCCAACCTTCCAACTCGATCCCACCCTCTTGACCTGACTGAGATGTCCATTTTCCTTTCCACCTATCTCTTCCACCCTCGTCTCCGAACTATCAATTTCACTCCCACCTTCGCCTACCTATCACATTGCTAGCTACCTTTCCCCTCCCCCATCCCCCTCCAATCTTTTTCTCAGGCCCCTTGGCCAAAAAGCCTAAATTCTGATGAAGGGATTATGCCTGAAACGTCGATTCTCCTGCTCCTCAGATGCTGCATGACCGATTGTGTTTTTCCAGCACCACACTATTGGACAGTGTACCGAGATACACGAAGTGAGTAGCTATAACATTGAAAAGGATTCTTGTATGCCAGTCATTGAAAACAATATTGCAGCAACAGAAAGCAATTAGGAAGATAAATGCTGCGTTGACCTTGATTTTGGGCGGATTTGTGTTCAGTAGTAATGGTGTCTTACAGCAGCTGTACAGGGCCTTAGTGAGACCTCATCTGAATATTGTACAATATTGTGTGCAGTTTTGACATTCTTACCTAATAAAGGACAACCCGAAAACTGAGGTAATGTGATGAAGGATGATCAGACTGATCGCTGAGATGACAGGATTGTTGTGGGAGCAGAGTTCGTGTCGATGTGGCCTGTATTCCATAGGGTTTTGGAAAATGAGTGGAGATTTCTGACAGGGTGCGACAGATTGGAAGCAGGAAGGATAATTCCCCTGGCTGGAATGTCTAAACCAAGGGGCCACAGTATTAGATACAGGAAGGTCACTCTACATTGAGATGAGAATAAATGTCTGCTCTCAGAGACGGGTGAACCTGGTAGATTCTCTATCACATAAAGTTGTGGAAGCCAAAGCACAGAATATAAATAATGATTTCTAGAAACTGAAGGGATGGGGAGTTCAGGTGTATGGTGTCTAGATGGAAGGTCAGCCACATTTCAGGTTTTTCTCCGATAATGAGGTAGCTGCTTTCCTGTACAACACTACGTTGTAGAAAATTGAGCAATGTGGATTATGGAGCCTATGGAAAAAAGCAGAGGAAAGGGCACTCCGCCAAAAATAACAATAAAAAACAAAAATCAAAGTTAGTTTACCACACGCAATTGCACAGTCTAAGTACATTTTAAATCATATATATAGTAATGAAATAGTAGAGTAAATGTGATACTTTAAGACTACAATCACTGATTACAACACTGTGTCTTTCACGAATTTCTTCATGAGGACGCGTGTGACCTGACTGACCACATGACACCAACAAGGAATTTCAGATCTCCACAAGATTCTCCCCTGGTTTGAAATACAGTTTCGTCTAAACCTAGACTACAAATCCCAGTTTCAGCTGCGGGTCAAGGCTTGTGGAGGTGATTACATTCCTGATTTAGCTGAACACAATGCATGTGCATTTTACAGACGGAGGATCCTGAAGCTGGGTTTTGCTATTCAGCCGATACTGGGATGGAATCGTGCAGCAGAGAACGTGAGCTCGTTTCATAAAAGTAAGATCCACAATTAGTAATCGTTTACAGCCACATCATGTTTAATAATCACGCTTTATACGAGAATTATCTATATATTGAATGGTGGAGCAAAATAGATGGATTGAAAGAAGTTTTTGTTTTAAAATTCGCGATGGTTAATCACATGAAGGTATATATACTGTGCGTGTGGGGTGGTGTTAAGTGCATTGAGACATGAACTAGAATGGAGAAGGGTCAGTGTGTTGAATGGCCTACTCCTTTCCCAATGGTTTTGTGCAGTCAGGGGTTCTGTAAATGTTGTCACAAGCTCGTGTAGTACTTTAGATTACTTACTTACATTGTGGAAACAGCCCCTTCGGCCCAACAAATCCAGACCCATTCCCCTACACCTAACGCTATGGGCAATTTAGCATGGCAAATTCACCTAACCTGCACATTTTTGGACATTGGGAGGAAAGTGGAGCACCCAGCAGAAACCCACGCAGGCACAGGGAGAATGTGCAAACTCCACACAGTCATTCGCTTGAGTTGAGAGTTGAACCCTGGTCTCTGGCGCTGTGAGGCAGCAGTGCTAACCACTGTGCCACCGTGCTGCCCAAATATTAGGAAGGAGGTCTGTATCAACAGGACTGTTGTTCCCAATCCCTTATCCAATACCGAGGATGGTACCGGGTGTTCTGTCTGGATTTGTCCTTTTAGACCTCAGCGAAGTTTGATAAAATTGAGTGCCTTGCTTGGCAGTATCGGAGACCATTGAAATGTACATCACATGTCTGTGTGTCTGGACTGACTCCTCGGCCGGATCAGGAAAACACAGGGGATTTTTTTTCCTGAAAGTTGATTGATGAAGAAAATTGGTGCTGACAATCGACATTACTTTAGGGTCACTGCTACTGACACAAGATTTTAGAATCGAAAACTTCCACCAGTTTCCATAGCATTAGGCTGGTGTGGATTAGCAATCTCGTGACATTTTGACTTTAGCACCATATCAATGTGGGGGCCTACCTGAAAGCACATTGAGCATGCTAATTCCGTGCTGCGATGTCACGTGCAGCGAATCCAATTGGTTGAAGACTGGCATCTGTAATTCTGTGGGCATCATGAATGAGGTGAGGTGGATCATAAACTCAACACAACTGGCTGAGAATGTTCTAGAGACTGCATCCTTTTCATTGATGTTCAGAGCTGTCCCAGTATTGAGGTTGGGGTTATTTGTGGAGTCCTGTCCTGCAGTGAGCAGTTTAATCGTCCTTCACCATTTCCAGGAACTATGTACCTGCACGCCTGGGTCTGCCAGTTCAACCACATTCTCCAGAGCCCGACCGTTAACTGTGTAAATTCTGCCATGGTTCATCTTATAAAATGCAATATCTCACACCTACCTGTATGAAGCTTCATCTGTCATTCCTTGACCCAGTGACCCAGTTGATCATGGTCTCATCGTCCTTTTAAATAATCTTCTTCACTGTCCACTATAAAACCAATATTGGCTTCAAAAACAGTCTTAACCTCTCTGCTTACTATATACTCATTCAAATATTTTGCAAAATAACGAATAACAGCAGACTGGCCCTCGTGGTAAATGGCAGGTCCCAGACCACCAGTTAGAACAACAAATCTCTCCCAGAAACCTCTGTCTCCTACTGTCAAGCGAATTTTGTATCTAATTGGCTAGCTCTCCGTGATCTCCTGTGATTTAACCTTATTAACCAGACTTCTATGTGTAACAAAGTTGGGCCTCACTCCACCTAGACAACACATGCTGTTTTAGCTTCATCAATCTTCTTGGTCACCTTTTCATCAGTATTCACTCAGGAACAGGACACTGTTGCTGATGTGAATATGGAATCACAAATAATTAGAATGGATGCCCTGGAAATATGCAGGGAAGAGGTTTTGGGAATATTGGAAAGGATGAATATAGATAAGTCTCCTGGGCCTGATGGCATTTACCCCAGGATCCTATGGGAAGCTAGGGAGGAGATAGCAGAGCCATTGGCCTGGATTTTTATGTCGTCATTGTCAACGGGAATAGTACCAGAGGACTGGAGGATAGCGAATGTGGTCCCATTGTTCAAGAAAGGGAGTAGGGATAGCCCTAGTAACTATAGGCCAGTGAGTCTGACTTCAGTGGTGGGCAAAGTCTTAGAGAGAATGGTAAGGGATAAGATTTATGAACATCTGGGTAGGAATAACGTGATCAGGGATAGCCAGCATGGTTTTGTGAAGGGCAGGTCGTGCCTCACAAACCTTATTGAGTTCTTTGAGAAGGTGACTAAGGAAGTGGACGAGGGTAAAGCAGTAGATGTTGTGTATATGGATTTTAGTAAGGCGTTCGATAAGGTTCCCCATGGTAGGCTAATGCTAAAACTACGGAGGTATGGCATTGAGGATACATTAGAGGTTTGGATTAGGAATTGGCTGGCTGGAAGGAGACAGAGGGTAGTAGTTGATGGATTATGTTCATCTTGGAGCGCAGTTACTAGCGGTGTACCACAAGGATCTGTTTTGGGACCATTGCTTTTTGTTATCTTTATAAATGATCTAGAGGAAGGACTTGAAAGCTGGGTAAGCAAGTTTGCGGATGACACAAAAGTCGGTGGAGTTGTGGATAGTGAGGAAGGAAGTGGGGCGGCATGGTGGCACAGTGGTTAGCACTGCTGCCTCACAGCGCCAGAGATCCGGGTTCAATTCCCGCCTCAGGCGACTGACTGTGTGGAGTTTGCACGTTCTCCCCGTGTCTGCGTGGGTTTCCTCCGGGTGCTCCGGTTTCCTCCCACATTCCAAAGATGTGCGGGCCAGGTGAATTGGCCATGCTAAATTGTCCGTAGTGTTAGGCAGGGGGTAAATGTAGGGGTATGGGTGGGTTACGCTTCGGCGGGTCGGTGTGGACTTGTTGGGCCAAAGGGCCTGTTTCCACACTGTAAGTAATCTAAAAGTGGTAGGTTACAGCGGGATATAGATAAGTTGCAGAGCTGGGCGGAAATGTGGCAAATGGAATTCAATGTAGCTAAGTGCAAAGTCGTTCACTTTGGTAGGAATAACAAGATGATGGATTACTGGGCTAATGGTAGGCTACTTGGTAGTGTGGATGAGCAGAGGGATCTTGGTGTCCATGTACACAGATCTCTGAAAGTTGCCACCCAGGTAAATAGTGCTGTGAGGAAGGCATATGGTGTACTGGGCTTTATTGGCAGAGGAATTGAGTTCCGGAGTCCTGAGGTCATGTTGCAGTTGTATAAGACTCTGGTGAGGCCTCATCTGGAGTATTGTGTGCAGTTTTGGTCGCCATACTATAGGAAGGATGTGGAAGCTTTAGAACGAGTGCAGAGGAGGTTTACCAGGATGTTGCCTGGAATGGTAGGAAAATCTTATGAGGAAAGGCTGAGGCACTTGGGGCTGTTCTCATTGGAGAAGAGAAGGTTTAGGGGAGATCTGATAGAAGTGTATAAGATGATTAGGGCTTTAGATAGGGTAGATACTAAGAACCTTTTACCGCTAATGGAGTCAGGTGTTACTAGGGGACATAGCTTTAAATTAAGGGGTGGTAGGTATAGGACAGATGTTAGGGGTAGATTCTTCACACAGCGGGTTGTGAGTTCATGGAATGCCCTGCCCGTATCAGTGGTGAACTCTCCTTCTTTATGGTCATTTAAGCGGGCATTGGATAGGCATTTGGAAGTTATTGGGCTAGTATAGGTTAGGTAGGATTCGGTCGGCGCAACATCGAGGGCCGAAGGGCCTGTACTGCGCTGTATCCTTCTATGTTCTATGTTCTACCTCTTGGAAAATTTTAATCAGGTTTGTGAGGCACATATTCACAGACAGAAAGCCTAACTGACAGTCCTTGCCTTTGCGAATGCATGTAGCTCCTATCTCTCAGAATTTGCTCCAAACACTATTTTTAAAGTATTCGTACAGTGTGCAAACAGAACCTTCGGCCCAACAACTCCACACCGATACTCCAAACAGCATCCCATCTGTGCCCATTCTCCAACCCTATTACTCGACGCTTAACCCCTCCCTAATGAACCTAACCTTCCCCACCCTGAACACGATGGTAATTCAGTATGACTAATGTAGTAAAGATGCTCATCTTTGGATCATAGGACGAAACCGGCGCACCCGGAAGAAGCCCCTACAGACACGGGTAAAACGGATAAGCTGCGCACAGGCTGTCGCCCGAGGTTGGGATCGAACCCAAGACAGTGAAGCTACACTGCTAACCACTGAGCCACCAAATATTACACTCACTGGTTTATAGCTCCCAGGATTTTTCGTGCAGCCTTTTTTCAAGATAATGCCATAACATTAACTGTCTTCCAGTCCTCCAGCGCCCCACCCTTGACTGTCAAAGATTCAATAAATATTGAACAAACTGTCGATTCTGTAAAACAGAAACAATGACCTAAGGTGCTGGGAAAGCTCAGCCGTCTGGCAGCATCAGGGAACAGAAATTAAAGTTAATGTTCCAGGTCTCCACCTTATAATTCGATGTTTACCCCCTGACAAATGCACCTAACCTACACATCCCTGAATGTTATGGGACAATTTAGCATGGCCAATTCACCTAACCTGCACATCTTTGGAAATTACATATCTGTCAGCTAGTGGCTCACAAATTCTTCCCCAGCTTCTTGCAATGCTGTGGAACATATCCTGGGTATGTATCAACGGCTATGCATTTCAAGACCTGCAGGAATTCCGCTTCTGTAATGTGGGCACGTTTCATGTATTTATTTCCTTGAGTGTCCATGTCTTTCACCACAGTAAATGTTGACGTGATATATTTGTGTAGTACCTCACCCATCGAGCAGGAACTGACTGTAAGGCAGCAGCGTGTGGAAGTTTGAGTCCTTGTGAGAAGTGTGAACGCCACATGGCCCTGCATTTAAGGACTGTGTCGTTGAGCTCTTAACAGATTGAACGCTCAGACATTCACTCCAGTAATGTTGCAGTGTGACCATGCACAGAACATCATGTTTTTTGAAGAAGTAACAAAGAAGATTGATGAGGGCAGTGCAGTAGATTTGATCTTTATGGACTTCAGTAAGGCGTTCAACAAGTTTCCCCCTGGGAGACTGATTAGCAAGGTTAGATTTCATGGAATACAGGGAGAACTAGCTATTTGGATACAGAACTGGCTCAAAGGTAGAAGACAGAGGGTGGTGGTGGAGGGTTGTTTTTTCAGACTGGAGGCCTGTGACCAGTGGAGTGCCACAAGGATCAGTGCTGGGCCCTCTACTTCATGTCATTTACATAAATGATTTGGAGTAAAAAATGAGGTCTGCAGATGCTGGAGATCACAGCTGCAAATGTGTTGCTGGTCAAAGCACAGCAGGTTAGGCAGCATCTCAGGAATAGAGAATTCGACGTTTCGAGCATAAGCCCTTCATCAGGAATCTTGGATGCGAGCATACGAGGTACAGTTAGTAAGTTTATATATGACACCAAAATTGGAGGTGTAGTGGACAGCAAAGAGGGTTACCTCAGATTACAGCAGGATCTGGACCAGATGAGCCAATGGGCTGAGAAGTGGCAGATGGAGTTTAATTCAGATAAATGCGAGGTGCTGCATTTGGGGAAAGCAAATCTTAGCAGGACTTATACACTTAATGGTAAGGTCCTAGGGTGTGTTGCTGAACAAAGAGACCTTGGAGTGCAGGTTCATAGCTCCTGGAAAGTGGAGTCACAGGTAGATAGGATAGTGAAGAAGGTGTTTGGTATGCTTTCCTTTATTGGTCAGAGTATTGAGTACAGGAGTTGGGAGGTCATGTTGCGGCTGTACAGGACATTGTTTCAGCCACTGTTAGAATATTGTGTGCAATTCTGGTCTCCTTCCTATCAGAAAGATTTTGTGAAACTTGAAAGGGTTCAGAAAAGATTTACAAGGATGTTGCCAGGGTTGGAGGAGCTGAGCTACAGGGAGAGGCTGAACAGGCTGGGTCTGTTTTCCCTGGAGTGTTGGAGGCTGAGGGGTGACCTTATGAAGGTTAACAAAATTGTGAGGGGCATGGATAGGATAAATAGGCAAAGTCTTTTCCCTGAGTTTGGGGAGTCCAGAACTAGAGGGCATAGGTTTAGGGTGAGAGGGGAAAGATATTAAAGAGACCTAAGGGGCAACTTTTTCATGCAGAGGGTGGTTCGTATATGGAATGAGCTGCCAGAGAATGTGGTGGAGGCTGGTACAATTGCAACATTTAAGAGGCATTTGGATGGGTATATGAATAGGAAGGGTTTGGAGGGATATGGACCGGGTGCTGGCAGGTGGGAATAGATTGGGTTGGGATATCTGGTCGGCATGGATGGGTTGGACCGAAGGGTCTGTTTCCATGCTGTACATCCCTATGAGTCTATGACTCTATGTTGGTGAATGCCCACTTTTCTGGCAGCAGCCACAGTCTCTTCACTCAGAAGCAGTTAGCCATTCCCATCGTCTTCAGTGATCCACGTAGAAAGAAAGGATGTCCTCTTGAATGAAGGCTGTGCCATTGATACACATCAAAACATCATCCCACATCACTCCTCACCACTCCCCACACCAACCAACCCCATCAAAATATCCTGAGTGTACTGACAGCACAATAAACATCAGGGAGTAGGTAATCAGAGAGATAGAGCAACGCTTCCGATTTTTGAATGTGTCAGAGTGAACTCTCCAGTCCGATGTTGGCAAGTCCTGTAATCTCTCTCCATTTACATAATATACAGCCTTTTTGTCTTCCTTAAAATTTCACAGGTTCATGATTGTCCATGTTATATTCCAGCTGCCAAATTGTTGTTCATTACTATCCAGTTAGAGATTCTCTACCTCTTCCAGATAAATGATGTTCCTGTCTATCTTAGTTAGAATAAAAAATGAGGTCTGCAGATGCTGGAGATCACAGCTGCAAATGTGTTACTGGTCAAAGCACAGCAGGTTAGGCAGCATCTCAGGAATAGAGAATTCGACGTTTCGAGCATAAGCCCTTCATCAGGAATCTAGTTAGAATACATTTTTGCACGTTCGAAAACGTTGACATTGGTTGCAAATAGTTAAGGCCCCAGCACTGGTCACTGTGTCACCGTATTCAGTAAATTAATAAAGACTGATTGGTCCCTAATTTATCCGTGCTCATGGCGCAGAAACCCATCTTTCCCATATTCCTGTGTAGCAGCTTGGAATGGCTGAATGTCCCCTTCCATTTCCGGGGTAACAGACATGAGAGATGAAAAGATCTTCTACAATTGGCTGAATAGCCTGTTGCAGTGTCAGTGCAGTTGTGAATGTTGCTGAACATTTTGGAACCATCAGTGAACAGCCTCCTTCTGACCTTATGGTGAAGGGAAGGCCTTTGATGTTGCAGCTGCTGATTGTGCACAATGCTTCATGGATCCTGGTTTCCATTTGTTGGTCATTTAGAAGTTTATCCTACGTCACAGGTGGTAGTGCTGAAGATCTAGACACCTCCAAAGGGGCGTCTTGGTTCGAGATCGGTTAAAAGAATGAACAGAATTGCATCAAGATGCCTTACTTTAATAAACTAATGACCCGGTCACAAGAATCTCTCGGAGTACTGTCTGTTTAAAGTAAGGTTACCAGCTTAATAAATTTAGACAGCCTGGTGTAGACTTGTCCAGCAACACAGAGGTTAAAAGCTTCTTTGTTCAGTGGAGAAGAGGCGAAAGGCTGTTCCTACAGATGCTTTTCTGGACAGATCCATCTGTGACATGGGGTTTGGTGAGAATGATTCACCCTTGTTGGTTCCGCCATCAGTTCCCGCAAACTGGCTGCTGTACATTTGAGACCTCTATCTGCTCAGTCACTGGTGGGTCTGTGAAGACAATCTTGGTGATGGACATTGAGGTCCTACGCCCAGAATATGGTCTGTGCCCTTGTCACCCTTAGTGCTTCCTCCGACTTGTTTTCGACGTTGAGGGTGTTAGGATATTATAGAAGCCCATGAGAGGACAGAGATGTAGTTACTTCTTAGGACATTGGGGGCGCTGTGAACCTATAGTTTAAAATGATGACCAAAGTAATTTTTAATTCTGGGATTATTGCCATAACAAATAACAAAGCTGATGTTCAAATGAGAGAACATCTAAACTAAGCGATTAGATTAAGGTAAACTATGTGATAATAAGACTAGGAAAATGTTTCGAACATATAGTAATTCTTTGTGTCTATGATACAGAATGTCTCAAATATATGTAAAGCCTTTGTAAAAATGTTTCCAGAATACATAGAACCTTTGTTTGCAAATTATACCATTTTGAAGAAGGCTTTTGTTTGTGAAAGATCACGTTGCATGAATTGAGATTATAAAATAGTATAACTAACGGAGCTTATCGATAGATTTTCAGAACTTGTACATTTTCTCCAACGAACCATTCGATCTTTCGTGCTTCGCTGTAACAGCTAAGTTTCTGCAGCTAAATAAATGTACCTGCTTTATATCAAATAATTGGGTAAGTGTGGTCACTCCTTAAAAGAACACGCTTGGACGAATTCCGTCCTAACAAGGGGAACTGAGTTATCACCGAGGGGTGGTGTGAAAGCCAATAGATGTCCATCATCAGATTTCCTTGGGTATCTCTGACATATTATCATGTGGTTTCAGGGGTTCTGGAATCAATGTTTAGAAATTCCAGGGTAGCTCCTTCGCTGACTATATCCCACAGCATAGCCACCACTAGTGGGTCTGTCCTGCCGGTGGGATGGGTCATCTCCAGGAATAGCAATGGAGCTTCATGAAATATGATCCATCAGGTCCGATTCTGTGAATATGATGATAACAGACTGTTTATTAACCATGTCAATATAAGGAATAAAGGAACAATAGAGCAGGGAGTAGTCGGTTAGAAAGCTGAATGAAAGTTCCTCCAACTAAATGTGCGTTGTATTCTCAAAACAGACTGAGGAATTCAAACCATATATTCAGGGAAATGGATATGATTTAATGGTATTAAAGAGACATGTCTACAGGGCGACCGATATTGGGAACTGAATATCAAGTATATTTTCAAGCTTGGAGTGTGAGACAAAATTGAAAAGGAAGTAGGGGAAATAGCTGAAGAAGAGATGACATCTGCATTTTCATTAAGGAGGTTCTTACAAAATTCTGACTCCAACATGCTCCGAAATATTCTGTAACTGTTGTTCCCTGGAACATTGTATACCTGACTTTATTTGTGAATGGCCGGATGAGAGTGAACTGAGCAAAAGGTAAGATCATGAGTGAAGAGATCCCTCTCCAAGGAGAACGAGAAACTGTTCCGAAGTTCCGTCAGGCATAAAGAGGTGAATATTTTTTTCCCTGTGTTTGCAGTTCTTTATGACAGAGGATCGACTATAATTTAAAACAAAAGACAGAAACTTACAACCTCTATTTGTCTTCAACGAACCGGGAAGGAATCCTCCAGGACAACAATGTTTTCACCCCACATATCAGGAACTGGAAAGAAGTGAGCTGTGCCTGCTCTCTAGTGATCGAGTGTGTGGGAATGATATAGAAACCATCTGTCCTAATGTGTGTGTTTCTGTGTGCTTGGGGAATGAAAGTTTCTTGAGTTTTATGGCACATGTTTCTCAGTAATATGGACCGTCTCATTTGTTATTTCAGCTCAATTATTTTAATAAATCTCCTGATGCAGTGACAGATTTGAAAATCTGACTGCATCCTCCATCATACTGATCACTTTGCCTCCAGGCTGATGGATAATGGGTTTGTTTTCCTTCCTCACAGTTAACGTGGTGACGATCTACGTTCTGCTTTGTAAAGATTGTGGATTGTCTCCGTGTGTCAGACGTTACCTGGGGGCCATGGCAGCGGCGGATCTCCTGGTCATTATCCTTGACCTTATACTGAGACAAATTCCCATTGTTTATCGGGAACAGTTTTATTTCCTGAGGGACATCCCCGTGTGTAACATCCACGCCGTCCTGCTTTATACAGTAACTGACTGTTCTGTCTGGTTCACCGTCACTTTCACCTTTGATCGGTTTGTGGCCATTTGTTGCCAGAAGCTGAAAAGTAAATATTGCAGTAAGAAAACAGCGGCTGTGGTTCTGGGAGCAGTGACTGTGCTGAGCTGTTTAAAGAACATTTTCTGGTATTTTATGTTCTCAGCTCATTATCGGTTGGCAAGCACCCTTTGGTTTTGTAATACGCCACTCGCTGTTATGTTTTCCTGGGTCTGGGTCACAATCGAGTTCATCCACCACATTCTAACCCCGTGTGTCCCATTTCTCCTGATTCTGCTGCTCAATGTTCTCACTGTCAGACACATTTTAGTGACCAGCAGAGCCCGCAGGAGACTCCGCGCTCACACCAATGGGGACACTCAGTCTGACACAGAAATGAGAAACCGAAAAAAATCCATCATTTTACTGTTTGTGATCTCGGCCAATTTCGTCCTGTTATGGTCAACGTTAATGGTGTTTTCTATTTGGAGCCGGATGCATGATTTTGGGTATCGGTCTGCATATCTAGATCCCTTTGTGCGGGAATTAGGCTTCATGTTGCAGCTCCTCAGTTGCTGCACAAACACCGCAATTTATGCTGTGACCCAGACTAAGTTCAGACAACAGTTGAAGAAGGTGCTGAAATATCCCTTCACCCAAATTCATCCATCAATTAAATTAACTCATTAATCAATCCATCCGGGATTTTCTCACTTCAGTTCAGTGTTTCGGACGTGAAGGACCGTGCGCTATGGCAACAGACTTACAATAGCGTTAGTTTGTCCAACCGTTTCCCACGGGGTGGTGGTTGTGGTGGTGGGGGTGGGGGTGGGTGTTGAGGGAGACTTTTCAATGTTTCTGCAAACTTTGGGGCCAGTCAAAAAAGCGCCATCCCATTTACTGTAACTATCATTTTAACTTGGAAACAAAAATCATGTTAATTAAAAAGTGTTGAGCAGCAGAGTGAACGATATTGTCATTTGTCTTTGTGTTGAAGAAGCTGAACTGGAAAGAAACAGAGTCAGGCCCAAGTCCTGGTCCTCAGGGAAGGGGAGGGACCCTGGGCCTGAGCTCAGGAGTTAGGTTTCAGACACTCTGGATTGTTTTCACCTGTGGGTGCGCCATTCCGACATAACCTCAGCAGAATTGATCTCTCAAGCCAGTTGGCCCCATCTCCACTCAATCCCCTACGTCTCGCTCTCTCGTTCTCCATCCCTCGCTCTCCTTCCTACCTCCACACGCCCTGTCGTAAGAGCGGCGGGAAGAGAAAGAGTGAAAGTGGGAGAGTCGAAGAGTAACAGGGAGAGTTGGATGAGGGTAGGGCGACAGTGGGAAGGTGATGGTGAGAAAGACAGAGAGAGAGTGGGAAGAGAGAGAAAGCAAGCGACTTAGAGAGCGAGGGATAGGGTTGAGATCGAGAGAGTGGGAGCGGGGTAGAAAGTGAATGTGGGCGAGAGGGAGGCTGTTGGGGAGAGAGTGGAGGAGAGAGAGTTTGAAGGGGGAGAGAAGGAGAGTTGAACGGGAGTGGAGAGAGAGTTTAAGGGTGGTCGAGAAAGAGTGAGAGAGAGCGCGGGGTGGTAAGTGGGTGCAAAGAGAGAGAGAGAGTGGGAGTGATTTAGAGAGAATAAGAAGGAGCTGAAATAGAGAGATTGGGAGAGGTGTACAGAGAGAGAGTGCGTGGGGTGTGTAGAGAGAGAATGCGAGAGGGGTATAGCGAGAGAGTGGGAGAAGGTAGAGAAAGACACACACACACAAGGAGTGAGAGACAGAGAAAGTGGGTGTTAGAGAGAGCGACAGACATTGGGAGGCAGTTGGAGCAAAAGGTTGGAATAGAGGAAGAGAGGGGTTGAGGGGAGGAGAGAGAGGGGAATGAGAGGGGGATAGAGTATGTGGGGAGACACAGTATGGGTGCACTTTGAGAGACAGTGTGGGAATAGGGTAGAGACAGAATGGGAAAGGAATAGAAAGAGAGATAGGGAAGGGATGAAGAGAAATGGAGAGAGAGCGCGTGCGGAGAGACGGAACGTGGGAGTATGTAGATTGAGAGAATGGCACAGGAAAGAGAGAGACAGTCAGAAAGGGAGTGGGGGAGAGAGTGAGAGCGTGAGACTATGGTAGAGAGAGAGTGGGAGGATGGTAGGGAGGGACAGAGAGAGAGAGAATGGGTGGAGTCCGGAGGGAGACCGCGGGAGGGGGTTTAGAGAGAATGTGTGGGATAGTGTAGAGAGAGAAAGTGGGTCGAGGATGTAGAGGGAGAGACAGAGACAGACAGAGGGAACGATGTAGAGAGGTAGATGGATGTGGCTGGAGGCTAGAGGTTGGAGAGAGGTGGAGACAAGAGGGAGAGAGTGGAATAGGGTGGAGAGAGAAGCAGACAGAGGAACGGACAGAGAGAGGGTGTGAGAAGGTAGAGAGACAGTGAGAGGCAGATAGATAGATTGACAGAGAGAGGGGCGCAGGAGAGAGAGTGAGAGAGACATATACTGGGATGGGATGGAGTGAGAGACAGAGAGAGAAGACAGAGAGAGAGACAGAGTGGGAGAAAGTGATTAGGTGGAGAGAGTGTGGGTGGGTAGAGGGAAAGGGGAGAGAGAGGGTGATATAGCAAGAGAGAGAGAGAGTGGGAGCAGGGTAGAGAGAGAACGCGGGAGGTGAGTGGAAAGAGAGAGAAAGTGGGAGTGGGGAAATAAAGGGGAGAGGGAAAAAGAGTGTGGGTGAGGGAGAGTGGGATTTGGGGAGAGAGACAGAATGGGAGGAAGCTAGCGAGGGAGGGAGATAGACAGAGAGATTGTGATGGGGAAGAGAGATAGAAAGCGGGCGGGATATTGAAAGAGACAGTGGTCAGAGGTAGAGAGAAGAGAGTGGGGGAGTACAGACAGAGTAGAGATGTTGAGAGAGAGGGGGAGAAAAAATGTGGTGGGCATAGAGAGAGAGAGTGGGACCACGTACAATGAGAGTAGAAGGCGGTTAGAGACAGAGAATTTGGGAGTGGAGGGTGAGAGGGAGTCGGGGAGACAGAATGGGAGGGAACAGAGAGAGACAGACACAGGGTGGGAGGAGGATAGCGAGAGAGTGGGAGGGTGTTAGAGAGATAGACCGTGGGAGGGAATTTGAGAGAGAGTGTGGGCAGAGGGTAGAGAGAAGAGAGAGTGGGAGGGGGTCGAGAGAGAAGTTTGAAGGACAGGGAGAGTGGAAGAGGGAGAGTGGTGGAAGGTAGAGAGAGATTTAGAGGGGATCGAGATAGAGTGTGGAACGGGATAGTGAGAGAGATATGGAGCTGTCAGAGAGGGTGGAGAGAGTGCCTAACAGGAATATAGTGAGAGAGAAGGAGGGAGGGTGTGAGAGACAGAGTGAGAGAAAACGTGGGGTGTAAGATAGAGAGAGAGTGGAAGGAGAGGAGAGCAAGAGAGACTCGGAAGGTGGCAGAGAGAGCGATAGAGAGACAGAGAGGGGGTAGAGAGACAGAGGAAAAGAGATGAGTAAGAAGAGATTGAGAGATTGGGAGACGTGTGTGTCAGTATTTACAGGGAGGCCCCAGGGAGTGCATCCGCATTTACCAGAGACTCCCGTGAAGTGAATCGATATTTGCAGGCGTCTGCTGGAGTCTGTGTTGGTATTTATAGGGGGGTCCTTGGGGAATGTATCAGTATTTACTGTGGGGTCCCAGGGAATGTGTACATAGTTACGAAGGGTCCCAAGGAGTGTGCTGGTGTTTGCAGGTGGGTCCTGGGCAGTGCATCAGTACTTACAGGGGGTCCAGCCAGAATTTGGGTATATACACGGAGGTGGCCAAGGACTGTCTCAGTATTTACACGGGGATGGCGGGGTATCCACCGAGTACGCTGCTATTCACAGGTGTGTTCCGGGGAGGGTTTCAATATTTGCAGGGGTTTCATAGGTAGTGTGTTGGTATTTCCACAGGAGTCCGGGGGGGGGGGGGGGGTTGTCGGTATTTACAGGGGTGTGTTGAGTAGTGTCAATATTGGAGGAGAAAGTGAGGACTGCAGATGCTGGAGATCAGAGCTGAAAATGTGTTGCTGGAAAAGCTCAGCAGGTCAGGCAGCATCCAAGGAGCAGGAGAATCGACGTTTCGGGCATGAAGAAGGGCTCTAGCCTGAAACATCAATTCTCCTGCTCCTTGGATGCTGCCTGACCTGCTGCGCATTTCCACCAACACATTTTCAGCTTGCGTCAATATTGGTAAGGATTATCCTCAGGAGCATGTCGTTATTTACATGGGGGTCCTGGGGAGTGTGTCAGTATTTATATGGTGGTCCCAGGGAATGTGCCAGTCTTTAAAGAAGTTGCCTTGGGGCGGGTGCCTATATTTACGGAGGGTGTCTGTATTTACAGGAGGTCACAGGGGCTGCATCGGTATTTGCGAGCTTTCCGGGTTGGGGGGGGGGGGGGGTGTCAGTATTTTCAGGAAGCGTCCCACGGATGGGTGTTTGTATTTGCAGGGAAGTCTTCTGGGGTCTGTCCGTATTTACATGGAGGACGAGGGGATTGTGCCAGGATCCCGATCCTGGATTGTGTGTCAATATTGACAGAAGGTGCTGAGGAATGTGGCAAGATTTACAGGGGGTTCCCTGGAAGTCTGTCATTATCTACAGGGCGGTCCCAGGTAGTGTGTCGGCATTTACAAGGGTGTTCCGGGAAGTGTGTTGGCATTTACAGGTGTGTCCTGGTTTGTGTGTCAGTGTTTACAGGGCGGGTCCCGAGGACTGTGTTGATGTTTAATGGAGTGACCAGGGGTGTGTGTAGATATTTATTGGCGTTCACTGAGAGTGTGTCAGTTTTTACAGAGGGCGTGCCCGGCAGCGTGTCGGTATTTATAGCGGTTTTCTGGGGAGTAGTCGGTATTTACAGGTCGGTCCTGGGCCGTGTGTTAATATTTACAGGGGGGCCTTGACCAGAGTGTTGGTATTTACACGGGTGTGCACGGGGTGTGACTCAATATTTACACGGGTGACCATGGGGTCCCATGGAGACTGTCGATATTTACAGGTGGATCCTGGCGCGTGTGTCAGTATTTATGGGAGGAGGGCGTCGTAGATAGTGTATTTATACAGGAATCTTGGGGAGTATGTGGGTATCAATAGGCCAGTGCCGGAGAGTGTGTCAGTATTTATAAGGGGGTCCTCGGTAGTGTATCATTATTTGCAGGGGATTCCCATGAAGTGTATCATTGTTTACAGGGGGTCCTGGGGAGTGTGTCAGTATTTAAAGGGAGTCCTGGTGTGTGTCAGTATTGACAGGGGGTGTCCCGGGGGGGATGTCAGTATTTGCTGGGGAGTCCTGTGGAGCGTGTCTGTATATACAGGGATTTTCTGGTGAGTGTTTTGTAATTTGGTGTCCAGGGTGTGTAACCGTATTTATAGGAAAGTCCCAGTGAGTGTGCCGGTATTTAAGGCTCGTCCTGGGGTGTGTGTTGTCATTGACAGGGGGTCCTGAGGAGAGTCTCCAGATTTACAAGGGATTCCCGTGGAGTGTGTCATTATTTACAGGGGTGTCCCGGGTAATGTGTCGGCAGTTACAAGTCGGCCCTGGGACATGTGTCATTATTTAAAGGAAATGTACAGGGGAGTGTGTTGGTATTTACAGGGGTGTCATGGTGTGTTTCTCCGTATTTACAATGGGGTCATTGCAAGTGCATCAATATTTACAGGGGAATCCTGGGGACAGTGTCAACACTGAGAGGGGAGGCTGATGAAGTCCTTTTCTCCGAAACGTCAATTTTCCTGCTCCTCGGATGCTGCCTGACCTGCTGTGCGTTTGCAGCACCACTCTAGTCTAGACTCTAGTTTCCAGCATCTGCAGTCCTTGTTTTTGCCTACTCAGTATTGAGAGGGTTGTCCCAGGGAGTGTGTTGGTATTTACAGTGGACATCGTGGGGAATGTCTCCCTCTTTGCAGGGGAATTCTGGAGAGCATGTAATTGATTACAGGTCGTCATGGGGAGTATGTCAGTATTTAACAGGGAGTTTGCATGAGGATTGTATCGGTTGTTACAAAAGGGACCTTGGGAAGTCAGTTGTTGATTGCAGGGGAATCGCTGTGAGTGTTGTTATTGACAGTGAGGTCCCGTGAAGTATTTGTCCATTTACATTGGGCAGTATGTACATTTTGTCAGTATTTACATCGGTTTCCTGGGAATTGTGCCCGGAATTGTAGGGGCGTCCTGGGGAGTGTGTCGGTATTTACCAAGGGGTCACGGGATTGTGTTGGTATTTACGCAGGTGTCCATAAAGTGTATATTATTAACAGAGGTGATGGATGAGATGAGATTACTTACAGTGTGGAAACAGGCCCTTCGGCCCAACAAGTCCACACCGACCCGCTGAAGCGCAACCCACCCATTCCCCTACATTTACCCCTTACCTAACACTAGCAGCAATTTAGCATGGCCAATTCACCTGACCCGCACATCTTTGGACTGTGGCAGGAAACCGGGAGAAATTTACAGGGCAGTCCCTGCAAGTGCTTCAGTATTTAAAGGGGGCTCCCAGGGCATGTGTCAGTATTTACCAGGTGGTCAAGGGGAGTGTGCATTTATTTACAAGGAGTCGTGGGAAGTGTGTCAGATTTTACAGGGGGTCACGGGGGGGGGGGGTGTGCTAGTAGTTACAGTGGTGTATAGGGGAGTGTGTCAGTATTCATAGGGGTATCCCAGTGAGCGATATTTGCAGGAGAGTCCCAGACAGTGTGTCAGCATTAACAGAGGAGGTTCAGGGAAGTGCATCAGTATTTAAAAGGGATGTCCTTGGGGAGGGTGTTGACATTTACAGGGACTCCCAGGGAATGTGTCTGCATTTACAGTGAGGTTCCGGGATGGGGGTCCCAGAGTGTGTCTGCATTCACAGTGAGGTTCCGGGATGGGGGTCCCAGAGTATGTCTGCATTTACAAGCGAGGAAGAATGCGAGTATTTACGGGGGTGTCCAGCAGAGTGTGTTCGTATATTCACAAGGGTCTTGGGGAAAGTGTGAACATTTGATGGGTTTTCCGGGGAATGTTTTGGTGTCCCGGGGAGGGTTTTGGTAATTTCAGGGGCATCCCAGGGAGCTTATCAGTATTTTCAGTGGAGTCACAGTGAGTGTGGCAGTATTTTCGGGGGTGGGGGGTGGGGGAGGGGGATGGGTCCAATGGAATGTGTCTTTATTTACAGATTGTCCTGTGGACTGTGCCAGTATTATAAGGGTGCATTCTGAGCAGTGTGCCAGTAGTTACAGGAGATCCTGGGGATGTGTGTCACCTTTTATAGGGGACCCGGTGAGTGTGCCAGTATTTGCAGTACAGTCCGGGGAGTGTGTCAGTATTTATAGGGGTCCTGGGGATTGTGTCAATATTTTCATGTGGTCCCATGGAATGAGAAAATATTAAAATCGGATCCTGTTGAGTGTGTCTGTATGTACAGTCGGTTCCTGGCCAGCGTGTCGCTATTTGCAGGTGGGTCCTGGATAGTATGAAAATATTTGCGGGGTACCCAGTGAGCGTGTCAGTATTTAATGAATTCCCATGGAATGTGTCAGTATTTGTATGGCTGCAGTGGAAAGTGTGCCAGTATTTATGGGGTTGCCCTGTGTAGTGTGCCGGTATTTATAGTGGGGTCCACGGCTGTGTGTTGATTTTTGGGGGGTCACCGGGGTTTGTTTCTGTATTTACCCGGGATTTCCAGGGAGAGTGTCAGTATTTACAGGATCAGTCCCGGGTGTGTGTTGGAAGTTACACGGGAACCCAATGGAAGTGTCATCATTTAATGGGGTGGACCCAGGGATTGTGTCAGTGTTGACATGGGGACCCTGGGCAGTGGGTCGGTATTTACCATGGGGTCCCGGGCAGAGTGAAAATATTTACAGTGGGGTCAAGGGAGGGTGATGGTATTGATGCGAGGTCCACAGGTGTGTCTCGATATTAACAGTGGTGTCCCAAGATGTGCGTCAGTACTTACGGTGGGTCCTGGGCAGTGTCTGGTATTTGCATGGTTTGTCCGAGGGATTGAGTGCGTATTTAAAAATGATTCCCGTGGAATGCTTCCAGGCTTAAAGCAGGGTTCCGGGAAGTACCTTATTATTTACAGGTGTACCGGGGAAAGTGTCGTTTTTTAAGGGGTTGTTACAGGGAGTGTGTTAGTATTTACAAGGGGGTCTGTGAGCGTGTGCAGTTATTGACAGGACATCAGGAGACAGTGCTTGTATTTGCAAAGGGGTCCCAGGGAATGTGTTGGCATTTACAGGAGTCTCTTAGGGAGCGAGTCACCAAATACAGGGTGTCCTGGAGAGAGTATCGGTATTTACAGGGAGAGGGATCCCGGGGAGAATGTCGCTATTTTACAATGGGGTTCCCAAGGAGTGGCCGCTATTTACAGAGAGGTCTCAGAGAGTGTGTCAGTAATTGCAAGGGGGTTCCAGAGAGCGTGTCAGTATTAGCAGGTGGCTCTCGGGCAGAGTGTCAGTATTTATGGGGGTGGGTTCGGGACATTGTGTCGGTATTTACGGGGGTTCCTGGGGCTATTTTGGTATTTACAGAGGCTTCACAGGTAGTGTATTGGTATTGACAGCGGTGTGGCCTGGGAGAGTGTTGGTTTTACGGCATGGGTGTCCCTGACAGTGAGGTGGTATTTAAAGGGGTGATCCGAACAGTGTTTCAGTAGTTATAGGAGGTCACAGCGGGGACAGTATTTAAAGGGAGGTGGTGAGGTTGCCAGGGAGTGTGTTGGTATCTACTGGATGGTGACAGTGAGTGTGTCGGTATTTACAGGGGGTCCAGGGAAGTGTGTTGGTGTATACAGACGGGTTCCCGGGGAGTATGTCAGTATTTGCAGGGAAGGAGTCACATGGAGTGTGTTGGCATTTACAGGTTTTCCCGGAGATTGTTTCAGCATTTGCACAGTATGACCTAACGTGCGTGCCAATATTTCCAGAGGGATCATGGGGAGTGTGTCGGTACTTACATGGGGCATCTGGAAGAAAGTGTCCGTATTTACAGGGGTCCAAACGAGTGGAGCGGTACTTACAGAGGTGTGAGTATTTGCAGGGGTTTCATGGGTTGTATGTCAGTATTTACAGGGGTATGCTTGTAACAGTGTGGTCATTTACAGAGTCGGCCCTGGGGATTGTCATTGTACTCACACCGGTCTCCTGGGGAGTATATCAGTATTTGACACGGGTCCACGGAGTGTGCAGTTATTTACAGGGTCATCCTGAAAAGTGTGTTGGAATTTACAGGGTGTTCCAAGGGATTGTTTCAGTATTTACAAGGGGTAGCCTGGGGAGTGCGTCAGTTTTTCCAAGGTGGGGTGTGGTTCCTGGGGAGTGTATCAGTGTTTACAAGGATGGGTCTCAAGGGGAGTGTCGATATTTTTAGGGTAATCCCAGCGAGTGTGGTGGCACTTACAGAGGTGGCCCAGAGAGTGTGTTAGGTTTTGCAGGAGTGTCACCGGGAGAGTATAGTTATTTACATCGGTATACCTGGGACTGCTCCAGTGTTCACAGGGGGTTCCGAGGAGAGTGCCGGTACGAACGGGAAGGAGGTCCTGTGTATTATGTCCGTTTTTACAGGAGGGGTCGCTGGGAGTGTGTGGTACTTAGAGCAGGGTCATGGGAGGTGTGTCAGTATGTCTAGGGGGATGAGGGGCAATGTCCGGGGGAGTGTGTCACTAGTTACAGGGGTTTAGGGGGAGTGTGTTTGTATGTACAAGGGTGACCTGACGATTGTTTCGATATTTATAGAGAGTATCAGAGAGTGTGGCGGTCCCTGCAGAGGTGTCCCAGTGAGTGTCAGTGTTTCCAGGGGGGTCCCGGAGAATTTGCAGTTATTTACATGGGGATCCCTGGGATTGTGTCTGTATTTTCAAGCGGCCGCAGGGAGATGTACATAGACGCCTTGAGGAGTGGGTGAGTTTATGGGGAATTCCTGGAGAGTATGTAATTATTTACAGAGGGGTTCCGGGCAGCGTGTTGGTATTTACAGGTGGGTCCTAGGATGTGTGTCATTATTTACAGGGGGTGTTCATGGAGAAATGAGCTGAAAAATGTGTTGCTGGAAAACTGCAGCAGGTCAGGCAGCATCCAAGGAGCAAGAGAATCGACGTTTCGGGCATAAGCTCATTGGATGCTGCCTGACCTGCTGCGCTCTTCCAGCAACACATTTTTCAGCTCTGATCTCCAGCATCTGCAGTCCTCACTTTCTCCTCCGTGTTCATGGAGAGAGTCATGGTATTCACAGATGCACCCTGGGGAGTGTGTTGTTATTAAATAAAGGGTTCCCGAGGAGTTTGCCAATATTTGTCCTGGGAGAGGGTCGGTATTTACAAGGGGCATCCTTTCGAATGTTTTGGTTTTTATCCGGGCATATCGGGGAGTATGGCAGCATTTCTGGGAGTTGCTTGGGAATGTTTTGATTTTTCCAGGGGGTGTGCCCCTGGAGGCTGTCAGCATTAACAGGGGTCCCGATAAGTGTGTTGGTATTTACAAGGGGCCCCGGGCACAGTGTGGATATTTACAGGGGGGTCCTGGGAGACATTCTGTATTGACAGTGGTTCCCCATGGAGTGGGTCGCTTTTTACAGGGGCTGTTCACAGGAAAACCGTCGATATTTACAAGATGGGGGGTGGGCTCTGTGGTGCATCGGTAGTATAAACATAATCTGGGAAGTGTGTCGCTGTTTACACGAGTGGTCCCCAGGTAATTATGGCGGAGTAATAGATTGTGTGTCAGAGTTGACTGTGGTTGACTGTGGTTGTACGTACGGTGGTTCCCAGGGAGTGTGTTACTATTTACAGTGAATGTGCACTGGGAGAGTGTCTATATTTACACTGGTGCTCTGGGGAGTGTGTCAATGTTTGCAGGGAGTGTCCTGGGGTTAATGTTGGTATTTACCTAGAGTTCTGATTGAGTGTGCGGTATTTACAGGGGAATCCGTGGGGTATGTCAGTATTTACTGAGGGGCCCTGGATTGTGTGCCATGATTAAAAGGAGGTTTCCGGTGAGTGTGTTGGTATTTTCAGGAAGGTCTCGGCAGTATGTCCACATTTACAGGATGGTCACGTGGATTGTGTCAGTAATTCCTGTATGGTCCCAAGGAGAGTGTCGGTATTTAAAGGGTTGTCCCTGGGAAGTGTGTTTGTTCTTTCAGAACGTAGAACATAGAACAGTACAGCACAGAACAGGCCCTTCAGCCCACGATGTTGTGCCGACCATTGATCATCATGTAAGGTAAACCTAATGTACGAACCCTCAAATTTCTGTGACCATATGCATGTCCAGCAGTCTCTTAAATATCCCCAATGACCTCGCTTCCACAACTGCTGCTGGCAACGCATTCCATGCTCTCACAACTCTCTGCATAAAGAACCCGCCTCAGACATCCCCTCTATACTTTCCACCAAACAGCTTAAAACTGTGGCCCCTCGTGTTAACAATTTCTGCCCAGGGAATAATTCTCTGGCTATCAAGATGTGCCCTGGGATACCGGGGACTGTGTCGGTATTTCTATTGGGGCACTGTGGACTATATTTACAGAGTGGTTTCGGAAAGTATGTTGCTATTTACACGAGGAGTCCCAGTGAGTGTGTTGGTATTTACTCGGGGTTCCAGGGGATTCTTTCGATATTTACAGGGTCCCAGAAAGTATTGCTGTATATAAATTGGTGTTCCAGAGAGATTGTCAGTACTTTAGAAGTGTACCCAGGAGTGTGTCAGTAGTTATGGGGAGTGCTGTGGAGAGTGTTGGTGGTTACAGGGCGTGTCCCAGAGTGTGTGGCAGTATTTACACGAGGATTCCCTCCACGGTGTAGGTAATCACAGGGGTGTGTGTGGGAGGGTGTCGCTATTTGCAGGTGGATGTCAGGAAGTGTGCAGTATTTACATGGATAATTGTGCATGTGACAGGTTGTAAAAACTTGATTGCCGATTCATTATCAAGACTTGAATGAGATACAGATACGTTTTGTCGTGGATATGCCACAGCTTGAATTCACATGTGGTTTCGCATGATGTAAGTGTATAGTTTAGATCGCGTATATGTGTGTTTTAGAAGACTCACTAATTTGGTTTTGAAGTTTTTTCTTTTACAAATAAAGCACTGTTTTGTTATTGATGGTTCATTATATGCGGGGAGGTGTAACAAAGCTGGTCCCGAATTTCTAAAAACATGTTCCTTTTCTCAAGGACACTGGGTCTTTGTTTTTCTTTCAGAGGAGTCGTAAACGTCTTTTGTTGCTAATTAGACTGGTTTTGGAAAGAGAGGATACGTATTGCACGCCGTTTTTCATTATATGTAGACAGGTGAGACTTCAGGCCGAAGTGGTCACTTTTTAGAAGTCACCTGCATCAGGAAAGAGGAGTGGTCAGCTCTCTAGCTGAACAGTTCAGTCCAGAACTAATGTGGATTTCAGCTGTGTGTAAAGAGGCTGTGAAACTGTCTGTCTCTTTCTGCCCTTCGAACTTTCACTTGTGAGCATATGTTCCAAATATTATGTTTTTCAACGGAATTTGCTGATTGTGACTGTGGTGTGTATTCGGAACAGCAAAATTAAATCTAGTCTGCATAAACTGAGTTATGTAGGGGTTCTTTATTCTGTTCTTTTTGTTTAATTGTGTAATTTTGTGCATATCTTTTTGTCTGCTTAAAACCTGGTAGTCAACCAGTTAACTTTCTCTGTGTATTTTCACTGCATATTTAGCAATACAAATTGCAAAGTTATCATCTGGGCTGCCTGCTTAACAATGTTTTGAGTGGTCCGGTCTAGTTCGTAAATGTATGTGTCAAAGTCTTTTTTCCCGGTGACAGTTACAGTGGGAGGAGGGATGGCGAGGACCAGGTATCTGATGGGAAGGTCAATTTTAAGTACAAAACCTTACTTAAAATTTGCCTTCCCATCAGGTACCTAGTCCTCGCTATCCCTCCTCCCACTGTAACTGCTGCCAGAAAAAAAAGACTGTGTAAAGGCGACATGCACGCTGTATGCAGGAGCGGACATGGAGCTGCTGGGTAAGTGATGATATATAATTGGGCAGAGACTGTTGGGGTGATGATTTCCCAGGAGTAAGCAATGGAGTGCAGGTGTTTGGCGCAGTCTGTCCCTGTTGCTCAGAGGGAAGTGGAAGAGGGGCAGGCCATTAGTCTTTGGGAAAATCCAGATTTAGGTCGGCAGATAGGAGATTCTGTGAGAATGAAAAAGACTCACAGTTGGTGTGTTGTCTCACAGGTGCCAGGGTTCGTGATGTCTCCGAAGCTGTTTTCAGGTTTCTTGAAGGAGAGAGGCAGCATACAAAAGTCATGGTCAACATAGACAACAATGACATAGGCACAAAGAGAGATGGGATTTTATGGCAAAAATTCATGGAGTTAGAATGGAAGCTTAGAGCTGGATAAAACAGAATTGTTATCGCTGGTTTGTTGCCCATGCACGTGCTGGCGAGGTGAGGAATAGAGAGAGAGAGAGGAATTTAACAAGCAGTTACGTGGAGAATTTTGCATTCCGGGATAATTGGGGCTATTTTGGGAGTAGGTGAGATGTCTCCAAACAGAATTGCATTTAACTGAACCAGAGGGGTACTGACATCCTCGGGGGGGAATTTTGTGAATGCTCTTCGGGAAGCAGTGGGGATGGAAACATAAATTGTAGTTCCACTATACAGGAGATTGAGTGTAATGAAGTCAGAAATAATATTTCAAGGTGGCAAGAGGGCACCCACAAGCAAGACGTTGGTTTGCAGAGTGTCTACTTTCAACGCTAGGAGCGTTTGGGAAAAAGTGGGTGAACTTGCAGAGAGGGTTGGTACCTTGGATTTAGATATTGGGGCCATTTTGGAGACATGGATCGTGCAGGGATAGGAGTGGGAGTTTCCGGTTCTGAAATTTATATGTTTCAGTAAGAACAGAGAACATGGTAAAAGAGAGGGTAGGTGGGATTGTGAATAAAGGCAGTACTATGGTGGCAGAAATGACGTTTGAGGTCTCACATACTGAGGCAATATGGGCTGAGGTTTGAAACAGAAAAGGAGAGGTCACCCTGTCAGAAATTTTATATCGGCGTCCGAACAGTTCCAGAGATGTAGAGGAAAGGATAGCAAAGGTCATTCTCGATAGGAGCGAGAGGGACAGTGTAGTTCTTATGAGGAAAATGAACTCTCAAAATATTGACTGGGAATACGATAGGTCAAGTACTTCAGGCAGGTCACTTTTTTGTTTAATGTGTGCAGTAGACTTTCCTGACACAATATGTAATATGTAGACAGGCCAACAAAAGGAGAGCTCACATTGGATTTGGTACTGAGTAATGAATCCGGCGAGGTGTTAGTTTTGAAGGCAGGTGAGGACTTTGGTGATAGTGACTACAATTCGGTTATGTTTACTTTAGCGATGGAAAGATATGTGTATATCACCCAAGTGAAGAGTTTTTGTTGGTGGAAATGCAATGATGATACAAGATTTAGGCTGCATTGGATGGGGAAGGAAACTGCATAGGATGTGCATAATTGAAATGTGAAGCGTATTCGATGTGCAGTTACTCCATGTCTTTAACAATTATGCACCTGCCATCCAGGGACAAAGTTGTAAACCGAGGGAGCAGTGGTTTACTAAAGAAGTTGAACCTCTTGTCAAGAGGAAGAAGAAGGATTATGTTAGGATGAACCGTGAATGCTCAGTTAGGGCACTTGAGAGTTAGAAGAGAGCCTAGAGAGACCTAACGAGAGAGTTAAGAAGAGCCAGGAAGTGACGCGAGAAGTCATTGCCGAATAGGGTGAAGGAAAACCCTCAGGCTTCCACGCTGGAAAAAGACAATGTTGTTGAGTGGAATACTGAGATACAAGCGACTAGACTAGATGGGATTGCGGTTCAAAAGGAGGAGGTCTTATCAATTCGTAAAAGTTTGAAAAAATATAAATCATCTTAGCAAGATGTAATTTATCCGACGATTCTCTGGGAAGTCAGGGAGGAGTTGAAAATGTGTTGCTGGTTAAAGCACAGCAGGTCAGGCAGCATCCAAGGAATAGGAAATTCGACGTTTCGGGCATAAGCCCTTCATCATTCATTCAGGAATGATGAAGGGCTTATGCCCGAAACGTCGAATTTCCTATTCCTTGGATGCTGCCTGACCTGCTGTGCTTTAACCAGCAACACATTTTCAACTGTGATCTCCAGCATCTGCAGACCTCACTTTTTACTCGAAGTCAGGGAGGAGACTGCAGAGCCATTAGTTTCATTTTTCTGTCATCATTGTCAAATGGAATTGTGCCGGAAGACTGGAGCATAGCAAATATCGTTCCCTTATTCAAGAAGTGAAGTACAGACAACCCTGGAAATTATAGACTAGTGAGCCTGACTGTGGTTGTGGGTAAAGTGTTGGAAAGAAAAGGTAAGAGATAGTATTCTTAACCATCTAGAAAGGAATAAGTTGAATAGGGATTGTCAGCATGGTTTTCTGATCAGTAGGTTGTGCCTCACGAATCTTACTGAGTTATTTGAGAAGCTGACCAAACAGGTGCATGAGGGTAAAGCAGTTGCTGTGGTCTATATGGATTTCAACAAGGTGCTTGATACACTTCCCCGTGTGCTGCATTTCACAAGATACAGATGCATGGGACTGACGGTGATTTAGCGGTTGAATGAGAAATTGGTTAGCTGAAAGCAGACAGAGGGAGCTGGTTGATGGAAACGTTCATCCTGGAATTGAAATACTAGTGGTGTACCACAAGGATCTTTTTGGGTCCAATGCTGCTTGTCATTTTTACAAATGACCTGGATGAGGGCATAGAAGGATTGGTTAATAATCATGCAAATGAAACTAAGGTGGGTAGAGCTGTGGGCAGAGCCGTAGGAGGTTATAGTTTAGACAGGAACATTGATGAACTAAAGAGCTGGGCTGAGAGGTGTCAAATCGAGTTTAATGAGGAAAAGTGTGAGGTTATTCGCTTTGGAAGGAGTAACAGTAACGAAGAGTGCTGGGCTAATGATAAGACCATTGGCATTGCAGATAAACAGAGAGATCTCGGTGTTCCTGTACATTGATCCCTGAAAGTTGCCACCCAGGTTGATAGGGTTGTTCAGAAGCCAGACCTTGTCTTTTCTTTTATTCGTAGAGGGATTGACTTTTGGAGGCATGAAGTCATGCAGTAGCTGGGCAAAGCTCTGATTCGCCAGACTGGAATATTCCGATCACCACGTTATAGGAAGGATGTAAAACTTTGGAAAGATTCAGAGGAGATATACTGGGATGTTGTCTGGTATGGAGTGCAGGTCTTATGAGGAAAGGCTGAACAATTTGAGGTTGTTTTCTTCAGAGAGAATGTTGAGAGGTGACTAAATTGAGACGTAAAGATAATCAGAGATTGAGATAGGTTGGACAGTGAGAACCATTTTCCTCTGATGGTGATGGCTGTCACGAGGGAACATAACTTTAAATTTGATTAGATTACTTACAGTGTGGAAACAGGCCCTTCGGCCCAACAAGTCCACACCGACCCGCCGAAGCGCAACCCACCCATACCCCTACATTTACCCCTTACCTAACACTACGGGCAATTTAGCATGGCCAATTCACCTGACCTGCACATCTTTGGACTGTGGGAGGAAACCGCAGCACCCGGAAGAAACCCAAGCAGACACTGGGAGAACGTGCAAACTCCACACAGTCAGTCGCCTGAGTCGGGAATTGAACCCGGGTCTCAGGCGCTGTGAGGGGTGATAGATTTTAGTCAGATGCCAGAGATAGTCTCTTTATTCTGAGAATAGTAGCTGTGTAGAACAGCAGGCCTGAAACAGGTGTGGACACACCAATATTAAAGGTATACAGCTGGGTATTCGATAGACACATGTTTCAAAACGCAAAAATGCCTAAATTGTGAAAACATGCTCTTTGGTGCGTCAAGTCCACACTGACCCTCCGAAGAGTAACCCACCCAGACACATTCCCCTATACTTACCACTGACTAACAACCAATACTATGGGCAACTCAGCTTGGCCAATTCAATTGACCTGCACATCATTAGATTGTGGAGGAAACTGGAGGACCGGGAGGAAATTCACACAGACATGCATAGAATGTGCAAATTCCACACATGTGGTCGCCTGAGGCTGAATCAAACGTGGGTCCCTCGCTCTTTGAGGCAGCAATGTTAACCATTGAGTGACCATGCCAAATACTGCAGGAAAGAGGGCTTTAGACTGGTTTCACAGATCAGAGCAACATCAAGGGACAATGGGCCTGTACTGTGGTAATGTTCTAAATTTCTTGTTCTCTCACCTGTCTCCTTCCTTTTCAACTCTCTCTCTCTCTCTCTCTCTCTCTCCTATTCTTCTCTATCACATAAAGCGAAGCTTACAATGGCAGGGGACCTCAGACCTGTGCCATGTGCCTCTTGCTTGATGTGGGAGCTCAGGAACGTGTCTGATGTTCCTAACTCTTACACTTGCAAGAAGGGTGTCCAGCTGCTGCTCTTGTTTGACCGCGTGGCCCCTGTGGAGCTGCTGATGGACTCACTGTGGAGCATCTGCTTTGCTGAGGAAGTCGTGGATAGCCCGTTTATTGAACTGGGTTACACCGCAGGTTAGTATTGCTAAGGGAGGCAGTGAATGGGTGATCAAAAGCCAGAAAAAGAGTAGGAAGGCAGTGCAGGTGTCCCCTGTGGTCATCTCTCTCCAAAACAGCTATTCCGTTTTGGATACTGTTGGGTGAGTTGGCTCACCAGGAGAGGGCAGCAGTTGTCAAGATCATGGCACCCTGGTGGGCAATACTGTTCAGCAGGACGGGAAAAAGACTCATAGGGCTATAGTCATAGGGAATTCCATATCGAAGGGAGTATGTTGGTGGTTCTGTGGCCGAAAACGGGAATCCTGCACAGTATGTTGCCTCCCAGGAGCTCGGGTCAGGGATGTACTGATCGGCTGCAGAACATTCTAAAAGGGGAGGGTGAACAGCCAGTTGTCTTGGTGCATTTATGCATCAACGATATAATTAGAAAACGAGATGAAGTCCATGAAAGAAAAATTCAGGGAGAGAAGTTAAAGAGGAAGACCTCAAAGGTCGTGATCTCAGAATTACTACCAATGCCATGTGCTCGCCAGCGTAGAAATGAAAAAGAAAGAAGGGCTGCAGATTTTTTGGACATTTACACTGGTTCTGTGGAAGGTTGACTGATACAAAATGGACAATCTACATCTGAACCAGAATGTAACAAATGTCCTTAAGGGAGTATTTGCTCCTGCTGTTGGGGAGGTTTTAAACTAATGTGGAGGGGACTGGGAACCAGAGGCAAAAACAAATAGGCAACGAGGTGGCGATTGCAGACTGTAAGGGTCATGAACATAGCATTAATAAAGGGAAGAGTAGGCAGAGAGCAGATGAACGCAAAAGAACTGGTGGCTTGAAATGCATCTAATTTAATGCAACGAGAAAGGCAGATGAACTTAGGGCTTCGATTGGTGCCTGAGATTATAACGTTATTGCAATCACAGAGACTTGGTTGGAAGAATGGCCATGATGATTCACAACTAAATGCTCCAGATATAGACACTTCAGACAGGAGAGTGAGGATGTAAAAGGGGGTGTGGAGTTGCACTGCTGGTCAGAGATGATATCACGACTGTGCTAAAGGAGGACATTATGGAGATCTTGGTTAGTGAACCATTATGGGTGGAGCTGAGAAATAAGCAGGGTGCACTTATGCTGTTGGAATTGTATGACAGGCCTCCCAACAGTGAGTGTGAGGTGGAAGAACAAACAGGGAAACAGATTATGGAAGGACGTAGAGGCAATAGGGTTGTGGTGATGGGAGATTTTAATTTTCCTAACATTGACTGGGATACACCTAGCGTCAGAGGTCTGGATGGGGTTGAACTTATAAGAAGAGTCCAGGAGAGTTTTCTAGAGCAGTATGTCAATAGTCCGATGAGGGAAGGGGCCATATTGGACCCGGTACTTGGGAACGAGTGAGGACTGGCGGTTGAAGTTTCGGTGGGAGATTTCTTTGGTAACAGTGAACAGAATTCTGTAAGTTTTCGAATACTAGTTGATAAAGATGAGAGAGGTCCTAAAGGAAGAGGACTAAACTGGGCCAAGGCCAATTATATCAAAACTGGCAGGAGCTCGGAAATGTGGATTTGACATAGCTATTTGAAGGGAAGTCCACATTTGGTATGTGGGAGGCTTCAAAGATAGGTTGAAGATAGTGCAGGATAGGCATGTCCCGTTGAAGGCAAAGGTTAGGAACGACAAGATTAGCAAACCATGGATAACAGGATAAAATGTACGCTAACCAAGAGGAAAAGGGAAGCATACATAAGGTCGAGGCAGCTAAGAACAGAACGTGCACTAGATAACAATCGCAAGAGTAGGACCAGTCTTAAACGAGGAAGCACGCGGGCTAAAATGTGCCATGAAATAGTTTTATTGAACAGAATTAAGGAGGATCTGAAAGCTTTTTATTCTTATATAAGAAGCAAGCAGATAACTAGAGAAAGGATTGGTCCACAAGAGGATAATGAAGGAAGGCTGTGTGTCGAACCTGAGAGAATTGGTGAGATTCTGAATGATTACTTTGCATCAGTTCACAGAGTAGAGGAACATGGTTTATCTTGAAATTGGAGATAGAATTTTGATTAGTCTGGTTCACGTTGGCATAAGTAGGGAAGATGTGTTGGGCAGGCTTGAGGTTATTATGATGGACAAATACGCTGGACCAGATGGGATCTATCCCAGGTTACTGAGGGAGGCAAGAAAGGAAATAGCTGGGGCCCTGACAGATATCTTTGTGGCATCCTTAAATACAGGTGAGGTGTCAGGGGACTGGAGAGTTGCTCATGTTGTCCCCTTGTATAAGAAGGGTAGTAGGGATATTCCAGGTAACTACAGACCAGTGAGTCTGACTTCAGTGGTGGGGAATTTGCTGGAAAGAGTACTGAAGGAGAGGGTCTATTCATATCCAGAAAAGAGTGAGCTTGTCAGTGATAGGCAACATGTGTTTGTGCGGGGGAATTCGTGCCTTACCAACTTACCAGAGATCTTTGAGTGCTGTTGACGTCATATACATGGACTTCAATAAGGCTTTTGATGAGGTTCCCCATGGTAGACTAATGGAAAAATTGAAGTCACATGGTGTGCAGGATGTTCTGGCTAGGTGGATAAAGAACTGGTTGAGCAACAGCAGACAGAAAGCAGTAGTTGCAGGGTGTTTCTCAAAATGGAGAAAGGCGACCAGTGGTGTTCCACAGGGGTCAGTGTTGGGCCACTGTTGTTTGTGATATATATATATAAATGATCTGCAAGAGGGCACTGTTGGTATGATCAGCTAGTTTGCAGATGACACGAAGATTGGTGGAGTAGCAAAAATCATGAAGGACTGTCAAAGAATAGTGGAGGATATAGATAGACTGGAGAGTTGGGCAGAGAAGTGGCAGATGGATTTCAATCCAGACAAACGTGAGGTGATGCGTCTGGGAGTGCAGGTCCATTGTACCCTGAAGGTTGCTGCACAGGTGGATAGAGTGACCAAGAAGTCATATAGTATGCTTCCCTTCATTGGTTGGTATATTGAGTATAAGAGCTGGCAAGATTGTACAAGACATTGGTTCGGCCACATTTAGAATACTGTGTACATTTCTGGGCGCCACATTACCAAAAGGATGTGGATGCTTTGGAGAGGGTGCAGAGAGGTTTACGATAATGTTACCTGGTATGGAAGGTGCAAGCTATGAAGAGAGGTTGAGTAGGTTAGGTTTGGTTACATTAAAAAAAGATTGGGGTGACCTGATTGAGGTTTACAAAATAATGAAGAGTATAGACAGGGTGGAGAGAGATTGGCTTTTTACCCAGGGTGAAGGACTCAATAACAAGTGTTCACGCTTTCAAGGTGAGAGGTAGAAAGTTTAAGGGGGATACACGCGGCAAGTACTTCACATCAAAAGCCTTATTGAAGGGCCTGTTCCTGGACTGGACATTTTCTTTGTTCTTTCTTCTTTGCTCTATCTTGCTTCTTCTCGCTCTCTCCTTCTTCAGCCCTCTCCACTCTCTCCCACTTGCCACACTATCTCAACCCCTTTCCACTCTCTCCCTCCTCCCTCCCTTCCCACTCCCTCTCCTTTCTGTCTTCCTCCATCTCTCTCTGTCACATCTCTCTTCCCACACTCGCTCTTCACCATTCACTCCCCACTCCCTCTCTCACTCCTCCATTCACACTCTCACTTCCCCTTCCCTCCCACTCTCTCTGCCCTTTCCACTCTCGCTCTCACCCACTTTACGCTCTCTTCCCCCTCCCTTAATATACTTTCTCTCCACCATTCCACACAACTCCCTCACCCACTCCATTCCCACTGTCTCTATTCCATCTTGCTTCTCACACTCACTCATCTCTCCCTTCCCATTCTCTCTCTATTCTCTCTTCACAATCACTCTCCAACCCTCCATTTCCATTCCGTCTCTGACCACTCCCCATGCACACACTCTCTCTTCCCTGCCTTACTATTCTCCCTATCTCCCTTACCACACTGTCCCTCCCTTACCATATTCAATCCCTCCCTCCCTTACATTTCTCTCTCCCTCCCTTACCACTCTCTCTCCCCTCCCTTATCACTCCCTATCCCTCCTACCCTTCGCACTCTCCCTCCCTCCCTTGCCACTCTCACTCTACGCATTCCACTATCTTTATCTACCCCTTTGCTATGTCTCTGCCCTTCCCACTCACCCTCTCTCCCTCCAGTCTGATTCTCTCTCTCCCTCCCTCACTCCCATTCCACTCTCTCTCTTCCTCTGTTCCTACTCTGTCCGCCCCTCCATTCCCACAGTCTCTCCTTCTATTCTCACTCATTACCTCCCTTCCAACTCCTTCTTTAGCCATTCTCTTCCCATTACCTCCCTGTCCCTCCCTGCCTTCCCACTCTCTCCCTCTCTTTATTCCCTCTCTCCATCATCCCGCTCACCACTCCCTCTCTCACCCTCCATTCACACGTACTGTCCACCTCTCCCACTCTCTCATCCCCTCTCTTCCAACTTTCTCGCCCTCACTCCCTTGTACTCTCTCTCATCCACTGTACGCACTCTCTCGCTCCCTTGCTGCCTACTCAATCATTCTCTTATCACCACTTCTCTGTGTTTCTCTCCCCTTATCTCACCCTCTCTCTCCCCCTCCCTTCCCAAACTCTCTTTCCTCCCTCTCTTTACATTCTCTGTGTGCCTGTTCAATGCACAGTCTCCCCACCAATCCCCCTCTCTCCTTCCTCCTTTCCCATTAACTCTCTACCCTCCCACTCTCTCTCACCTCAACCCTTCCCACACTCTCACTCCCTTGGTCACTTCACACTCACTCTCTCCCCAGAACTCCTCTGACTCCCCTCCTTTACTCTCTCTCACCCTCCCTTGTTAACCTTCCGTCCTCCACCCCATCACTCCATCAGGCTCTTTCACCCGCTGCCTTGCCATCGACTTTCTACTTTCCCACTCTCTTTCTCTTTTCCTATTTGCACTTTCTGTCTGCCCCCTTCCCACTCTCATCCTCCCTTGCCACCCTGTCTCCCTCCCTCCCTTCCCACACTCTCTTACTCATTCCTTTCAACTCTTGCTCCCTCTCTTACTACACTCTCCCTCTCCTCCTTCCCTTCCCACTTTCTTCCTCCCTTCCCACTCCCCTATTCCTCCCTCCCTTCCCACTGTATCTCTCTCCCCGTCACTACTCACTCTTTCCCCCTCTCTTTCCACTCTCCGTCTCTCAATTCCCTCCCTTTGTTTCCCCTTCCTACTCTCTCTCTCCCCACTCGGTTTCAACTCTCCCTTTCCTCACTCCCTTCCCACTCTCTCTCCTCCGTCCTTATCCCTTTCTCTCTCTTCCCCTTCCACTCTATCACATCCCTTCTGTTTCCACTGCCTCTCTCCCACTTCACTTCCAACATTCTATCTGGATTCCTTCCCACTCTCTCTGTCGCTCTACCACTATTTCTCTCTCTATACATACTCTGTCCCACACTCAATCTTATGCCCACTCTCTCCATTTTCCACACTCTCTCTCCCCTTTCTGACCCTGTCTCTCCCCTTCCCTTCTCACTCTCTCCCTCCTCTCTCCCCTCTCCTTTCCAACCGTCTCTCTCTGCTCTTACTTTCCAATTCCTCTTCACCTCACTTTCCACTGTCACTCTGCCGCTCACTTCCCTCTCTCTCATTTCTCCCTTCCTTCCCTCTCTCATTTCCTCACTCCTTTCCCACTCACTCTCCTACCCTCCCTTTCGATTCTATTTATAACACCTCCCTTCCCACACTTTCTGTACCCTCTCCTTTTCCAGCTCCCTTCCTACTCTCCGCCTCCCTTTCCACTCTCTCCCCTTCTTTCCCACATTCTGTCTTCCCTCTCCCTTCCCACTATCTCATACCCCACTCCCTTCCCATTCCCTTTTGCTCCACACTTCCCATTCCTCTCTCCCACTTTTGCAGCCTCTCATTCTCCCCACCCACTTCCCATTCTCTCTGAACACCCTCCTCCCTCGCTCTTACCCTCACTTGTCACACTTTCTCCCATCCTCTCTTCCCAATGCCGTCCCCCTGTCCCATTCCCCTTACTCTCTCTCTCTCTATGCTCACTTCCCACTCTCTCTCTCTCCATTTCAAACTCACTCTCCCCTCCCATTCTCTCCTTCTCATTGTGTCACATTCTCTCCCCTGCTCCCCACTATCACCCTTCCCCGTCCTTTGCTCCTCTCTACTTCAGCCCTCTCTTCCTACTCCGTGTCTCACTCCCTTCATTCTCACTCTATCCCTCATCCTTCCCTTCCCATTCACGCTATCCCCTCCTCCCATTATCTCTCTTCCTCCACCCTTCCCATTGTTTCACCTTCCCTCCCTTACCACTCTCTCTGTTCAAAGTTTGTGAGAAGATTTGTAGCTCGGGTGCTCGTTGTTGTGGTTCTGTTCGCCGAGCTGGGAATTTGTGTTGCAGACATTTCGTCCCCTGTCCAGGTGACATCCTCAGTGCTTGGGAGCCTCCTGCAGCATACGACCATTGCAATGGACAGCTGGAACTGACAACTGGAAGCAGCAGAGACAAACCACTATAAATGCCGGAGGAAACATCACAGAAGCACTTCACAGGAGGCTCCCAAGCACTGAGGATGTCACCTAGACAGGGGACGAAACGTCTGCAACACAAATTCCCAGCTCGGCGAATAGAACCATGACACTCTCTGTACCGGTCCCTTCTTAATGTCTTTGTACCCACTCCCTTACTACGCTCTGTTTCCCACTTTGATCCCACTCTCACTCACTCCCACCCCTCCTTCACACTCCCTCTCTCCCTCTGTTCCACTGTCTCTTTCTCTCCCCGTAATTGCCACTCTCTCTTGAATCCCTCTCCCTGTCCATTCACTCTCTTCCCTCCTCTCTCACTCTTCTCCTCACTTGCAACTCTTTTTCTCTCTCCCTCCCATCCCACTCTCTCCACAACTCACAACTCTCTCTCCTTCCTCCTTTCCCCCTCCCTGTCCCTATTCCTCACTCTCTCTACCCCTTCCCCTTCCTCTTCCCACTCTGCCCCACCACTGGCTTTACACTGTCTCCCTCTTCCCACCCTTCCCACTCTCTGTTCCCCTCCCTTCCCACTCTCTGTTCCCCTCCCTTCCCACTCAAAATGCTTCCGTCTCTCTTTCCTTCTCACTCCCAGTCTCTCCCTTCATCCCTGTCCCTGTCTGTCTCTTCCTCCAACACAGAACCTCTGCAGTGTGGAAACCAGTCATTTATGCCACACCGACTCTAAGAAGAGTAACCCGTCCATATCCAGTCCATTACCCTATTTCTCGGCACTTACCACTCCCCTACACATCACTGAACGCTGTCTGCAATTTAGTGTGGCTCAGTTACGAAACTTGCACAACTTTGGACTGTATGAGGAAATGGGTACACTTGGTTGAATCCCATGTAGACACAGGGAGAATGTGGGCGGCACGGTGGCACAGTGGTTAGCACTGCTGCCTCACAGTGCCAGAGACCCGAGTTCAGTTCCCACCACAGGCAACTGTCTGTGTGGAGTTTGCACATTCTCCCCGTGTCTGTGTAGGTTTCCTCCAGGTGCTCCGGTTTCTTCCCACAGTCCAAACATTGTGCAGGTTAGGTGAATTGGCAATGCTAAGTTGCCCGTACTGTTGGGTGAATGGGTAAATGGAGGGGAATGGGTCTGGGTGGGTTGCTGTTCAAAGGGTCAATGTGGACTTGTTGGGACGAAGGGCCTGTTTGCACACTGTCAGTAATCTAATCTAATGTGCAATCTCCACACAGATGACGCCCGCTGCTGGAGTAAAACCCAGGTCCCTGGTGCTGTGAGGCTGCAGGGTTAAGTACAGAGGCACCGTCTTCAACCTGTCTCCTCTCCCTCCAACTCTCCAAAACTCTAGCCCTCACTACCTCTTTGCCACTCTTTCCACCTCTGTCTCACTCTTTCTCTTGGACTCTTTCATTCCCTCTCTTGCCCTCTGATCGCCTCTCTCTCCCTCCCATTATCCTTCTTCCTCTGTCTAAGTGTCTGCCTTGGTTCATCACTCCCCTTCCTTTTGTCTGACATTCTGTCGTCTAACTCTCGTTTTCTAATTCTCGCTCAGTGTTATTCTCTCTATACCTCCCACTGTCTGTCTGTCTCTCTCTCTCTCCTTCCTTCCATCTCGGTCGTTCGTTTTCTCCCTCTCACCGCCGGTGTCTCTCTTCCGCTCCCTTCCTGATGCTCACTCGGTCTGTCTATCTCTCAATCTATCTCATTCAATATCTCCCACTGTCGGTCATTCTCACTCTCTCTCACTCCCTCTTCCTGGCTCTCGCTCTCTCTCTCTCTCTCCTTCAGTCCTTCCCTCCCTCTCCCTCTGTCTGACTCTATCTCTCTCCACACCCTCAGTCCATCCTTAGCTCTCCCTCTGTCTGTAACTCTGTCTCACTCCTTTCCTCCCCATTTCTGAATCTTACTCGAAGTGTCTCCCTCCCTCATTCCTTGCCCTCACTGTCTCTGGTTCATCACTATCTCACCCACACTCCCTCCCTCCCTCGCACTGACTCTCTCTATCATGCCTATTAACTCTCTCTCGTGCTTCTTCAGCCCCTTCAATTCTCTCTGCTTGTCCCTCCTTATTTCACTTTCTTGTTGCTTCCTTCCCTATCGTTCTGTCCGAATCTCTCCTACCTCCTTCACTCCGTCCCCCTCCGTCTGCCTGACTCTCTGTCTTTTCCCCTCAACCCCTCCCTCTGTCTAATCCTCTCCTCATCTATTTCCCTTCCTCCCTCTGCCTCTATCTGAAACTCTCCCTCTCTTTTCCTCTGTTTGTCTCTCTCCCTCTCTCCCCATCTGTCTGACTATCTCTCACCCTCTCCCTTTGTCTGGCTCTCTCGCTTTCTGACCCCATCTCCTTCTCTCTCTCTCTCTCTCTCTCTCTCCAGCTGTCTGACTTTCCCTGTCTCCCTCTCTCCTTCTCTCAATTTCCCTCTGACTGAATCTGTCTCCCTCCCTTTCAATCTGACGCACACTCTCTTGCTCATTCTTGCTTCGTCCTCTGACACAGACACGGGAGATGGCTGGGATGCTGGAGGGTGTGGGCAGAGTTTAGAGAGAAGTGGGGGGTGGGAGGAGTGAGAAAATGGGGAGATATAGAAACACAGGAGGAAGGCAGAAACAGCAGGAGAGCGAGAGAGAAAGGGATTGAGAGAGAGTAAAGTAGAGATGGGTGAACAGACCCATGGTGGGAGAGAGATGGAAGAGACCGATAAAAAGGGAAAGGGGGTCAGAAACAGAGAGTGTGCAGAGAGAGAGGGAGAAAAATGAGTAGGAAGAGGGGTGTGTCCAAGAGTGGGGGCGAGGGGTAAGTGGGAAAATGAATGAGCAAGAGAGAAAGAGAATGATGCGATTGAGTGGTTATGCGTGGAACAGGGTAGACAGATGAATTCTGCCTAAGACCAGGTCAATGTGGAGCACCCAAAGATAAGAGCTAGGACAGATTAACTTAAACTTTTTCCCCACCCCCACCCTCTTCTCATTTATCTCTCCACCCTTCAGGCACTCTGGCTTTATTCCTGATTAAGGGCTTTTGGCTGAATCATCGATTTTCCTGCTCCTCGGATGCTGCCTGACCTGCTGCACTTTTCCAGCAACACATTTTCAGCTCTGATCTCCAGCATCTGCAGTCCTCACTTTCTCCTTCTTCAACACAAACTCAAGCAATGATGCAATTAATTCTGTTACTCGGCACATTTTAATGAAGATTTTTATTGACAAACTGAAGTGGTAGGTGCAGTCAGTGGGATGGTTCCTTTTCTCAGTGGTCCCTGAATTGTGAGAAACATTGAAATGTGTCCCTGTAACCCTAGGTGGATATGGTTGGACAAACCAGCACCAACGTCAGTCTGTTACGATGCTGAAACATTGAAATGAAATGAGAAAATCCCAGATGGATTGTTTAATGGTTGAATTTGATTGATTGATGAATTTTGGTGAAGGGATATTTCAGCACATTCTTCAGCTGCTGTCTGAACTTAGTCTGGGTGACGGCATAAATCGCAGTGTTAGTGCAGCAACTGAGGAGCTGTATCGGGAAACCCAATTCCTGCACAAAACCATGTAGATACATAGAGGTATCTCCAATCAACCGCAACCTGTACCATATGGTAAACACCATTAACGTTGACCATGAAAGGATGAAATTAGCTGAGATCACAAACAGTAAAATGCTGGATGTTTTTCGATTTCTCATTTCTGTGTCAGACTGAGCGTCCCCATTGGTGTGAGCGCGGATTCTCCTGCGAGCTCTGCTGGTCACTAAAATGTGCCTGATGGTGAGAACATTGAGCAGCAGGATCAGGAGAAAAGGGAGAACCGGGGTTAGAGTGTGGTGAATGAACTCGATTGTGATCCATACACGGGAGAATATAACTGCATCTGTTCCGTGACAAAACCAGGGGGTGTTCCACAGCTGATATCGAGTGGTGAGCATAAAATACCAGAAAATGTTCTTTAAACAGCTCAGCACAGTCACTGCTCCCAGAACCACAGCCGCCGTTTTCTCACTGCAATATTTACTTTTCAGTTTCTGGCAACAAATGGCCACAAACCGATCAAAGGTGAAAGTGACGGTGAACCAGACAGAGCAGTCAGTGGCTGCATAAAGCAACACGGCGTGGATATTACACACGGGGATGTAGAGAAGGAAATGGAATTGTTTCTTATAAACAGTGGGAATGTGCCTCAGTAACAGATCGAGGATAATGACCAGTAGATCCACAATTGCCATGGCCACCAGATAACGTCTGACACATGGAGACAACCCACAATCTTTATAAAGCAGGATGTAGATCGTCACCACGTTAACTGCAAGTGTAAAAAAACAAGCACACAGTACATCAGCCTGGAGGCAAAGTGACCACTTTGACTGGACACCCAATGAGATTTTGAAGTGCATTACTATAATCAGAGCATTGTCGCTGTAATTGGAGTTGACGTTTAAAAAAAAGCTAAGTTCTGAATTACGTATAACAACGTGTCGCAACACACAAGAAGCCCTCCTCCTCCCCAAACACACAGAGACACATCCATAAGAACAGATGACTTCCAGAACATTCTCACACACTCGATGACTTGAGAGCAGACACAGGTTACTTCATTCCAGTTGCTTATACGGAGCGTGAAAACATTGCCATCCTGAAGGATACTCTCCCAGTTCCTTGAAGACAAATGAAGGCTGCAAATTTCTGTGTTTTAGTGTACATTGTGGGCGATCCTCTGTCGTGAGTAATATATATGCAGGGAAAACATATTCATCCCTTTAATTGCTTGAGTGGACTTCAGAACAGTGTCTCCTTCTCTCCGGAAAGGGATCTCTTCCCCCGAGCTCTTGTCTTTTGTTCAATTCACTGACGTTCAGTCATTAACAATAATTTCAGGGGTAGAATGTTCCAGGGAATGTAACATATGGACTATTATGTCGAATGTCAGGTGTGAAACGTTCCGGGGAATGTCAAACATGGAATATTTTGAAGAATGTAGGGAAGGGAAGTTTTTGGAAGATGTCATGTATGGAACGTTCCAGGGGAGTGTCGGGTATTGAATTTTCAGGGGAATGTTGGGTTTGAACGTTGCAGAGAATGAGAGATAGGGAACACTCGGGGCAATGTCAGGTCGGGGATGTTGTAGAGATTGTCGTTTATAGAATGTTCCTGAAATGTCTGGTGTAGAATGTTCCAAAGAATGCCGGATATTCAATGTTCCGGAGAACGTTGGTAACATAATATTCTGGGGATTGTCGAGTGTAGAATGTTTCATAGATGCCGAGTTATGAGCATTCTGGGGAATGTCGGGTATTGAATGTTCGGGGAAACTTTGAGTACGGAATGTCCCGGAGAATGGCATGTAAGGAATGTTCTGATGAATGATGTACATTGATTTTTCCTGAGAATTTGGATACAAACTCTTCCTGAAAATATTAGTTACAAAATGTTCCACAGAATGCCGGGTTTAGAAATTTCCAGGGAATGTCCGGTGTGGAAAATGGTGGAGAATGTTGGGAATGGAGCTTTCCAGGAAAGATAGGATGTAGATTGTTCTGGGGAATTTCAGGTATAGAAGGCTCTGGAGAATACTGGTATGGAACGTTCCAGAGAATGTTGGATATAGAGTGTTCCAGAGAATGTCGGATATAGAAATTTCCAGAGAATTTTGGCTATCGAATGTTCCAGAGAATGTTGAGTGTAGAATGTTCCTGATAATGCCGTGTATAGAATGTTCTGATCAATGTTGAGTGGAGAATTTTCCCGGGAATATCAGGTATAGAATGTTTCGGGAAATGTCGGGTGTGTGACATTCCTAAGAATGTTGGGTATAGAATGTTCTGGAGAATGTTAGGTATAGAACATTCTGGGTAATGTCGGTGATGGAATGTCGGGTGTAGAATGCTTCAGGGAGTGTCATCAACAGAATATTCCGAAAAGTATCAATTACAAAACGCCCTGCAGAATGTCCAATATAGAATATATTAAAGTCATAAAAAGCAACAGGCAAAGGCCCTTTTGTCCATCAAGACTACCCAAGTCTGAATCACCGAACCAACCTGTTCCAAACAGCAACCAATGTCAGAATGCTGGCCCATGAGGAGAAGCAGTTTCTTACAGGTACACGGATACATTAAGGTCCATTAAATGGCCTTCAGCTCTTCACACCTACTCGACCACTCAGTATGATTCTGGGTGATCAGACAGTATCCTGAGCTCAACGTCCCCACACACTCCCTGATAACCATTGAATTTATTGTTATTCATGAATGTATCTTCCTGTATCTAAAAAAAAAGTCACTGTCGCTGCTCTATGGGCAAGGAGATTCCAAGCATTCGCAACTCTCCGAGCACATAAAATAAATCTCCTCTTGTCTGCATAACATCAAAGATGTCATCTTCAAAACAACTTTGTAACCCAGAGATGTCGCCTCACCCACTTTTTATGTGTCTGTTTGTGATTGGATGCACTTCGTGATCCTCTTTGTGAACCAGAGGCAGTTCACCTCCTCAGTGATGCTTTTTGATGATTTTGGTTTTTCAGTCCATTGAAATATTTGCTTAAATGTCTTCTAATGTCTCTAAGTTGATAAGATACAGGACGTGAATTCACCCATTCGACTCAGTGAGACAATTCAGCCATTTGATTAGGGCTGATATGATTTTAAACACCATCCTCCTGCCTTCCATCTGTTTATCAAATGACCTTCTCATGAGTGCATTTTCACGACTCACTTCCAACAAGATGCAAGTGAAGAGCTGCAGTTTCAATTTTGCATCCTTCAGTCAGGGATTCCCTCTGTGTTTGAGCACATGACCAGCTGAGTGAGACTGAATGCACCCAATCTCTCTGGATCCATCATATCTGTTGAAATGCTGAAATCTGTTGAAATCCATCATATGCTGAATTCCAGTGTGTGATCGGCAACATGACCTCCCTTATGTCACCTGAGAAACACCCCCCTCCCGGCAACTACCTTCCCTTCGATCCCACCTCAAACTCTGATGGGTATTCAGCCTTCAGCTGTAACTGACACATTTCCTGCACTTCTGCTCGCACCCCTTCCCCTACTTCCCGATTAATGCTGCATTCCACGCAATCCTTGTCGATTCTTATCACATGGTGGTGGAACATTCTGTTAATTAAATGAAACAAGCATAAAAGCTCATCTTGCCTCGTAATCTTGATAAGTTGGAAATAGATATAGTGACCATATAGAAAATGGAGCTTAGAATGTTAACTAAAATGGCTGAAGCACATTGGCTATATTGCCCAGCATCCTGAGCGAACAAATTGCTAATACAGCAACTTGCACAGGCTGGGTAAACATGTCCAATCCCACAGATCTGAGAATGACATAGTACCAGCACTAGGTCAAAGGGCAGCCATCAGAAGAGTACTGGAGCCTTACGGTCTAGTTGTAACACATTAATGAGGTTTGAATGTTTACATTTAAAGAGCATCTCTGAGATTTGACTGTTGCTTTGAAGGGTTAGAAAAATAATGGGAGTTAATGTCAGACTTTAAAGATAGTGTTAAGATCTTAACCAGATGGGTGCTGGTGTCTGTGTGTTAGATTTAAAGCATGTTTTGATGTGTAAGCTTACAATTAAGTATACTTTGATTAATATACTTTGCGATAGCTTAATGACACGGGACTCTGTATTGCGTGAGAAGTTATGTATAAATGTAACAACTTTCCCTATCTACAGTGAGAGAATCCACTCTTTAGTACCCGGCGTGGTCTGATTGGCTTTTCTCTCCCAAGCCTTGTTAGTATATTCATATACTGATAGTCTTGAATAAAAACAGTACTGTTGAAGTGTATTAATTAAGTGGTGGTTCTCTGTTCTTGGACAGGCATTCACAGAAAGCCAGGTAACGTGGCTGAGCTTTCACAATCTGTTCAAGTATAAGTGACAAAGTCCTCAACAAATTTCGCTATTTGACAATAAATATCATTTTTATCCTTAAACTCTAAACTGAACATTAAAACACAAATATTTGCAACTCTACGCTTCCTTTCTCTGAAAGATTTGTTGTCTACCTCAAACTGCGTAAAAATATACTGATCCAATAAAGTCCCAAATAAATTTATAGCAAATAAATGTTCAAAACAGAGTGTTGTGAATAGTCGACTTTCAATGGCAATTGCTACACTTTCTAGCTAACTACCCAAAATGCCTGTTTTTATACTCCAAAACATAGAACCATCTCATTGGTTTGATGTTACCAATACAGTAAAATTGAGATTCGATTGGGTTTTAGTTTCTTGAGCATAATTTGAACTGATTAGTTAAATTCAAACTGCTGCCAAACAGTGAGGTATCTAGGTTACAGCCAAATTTTGCATCTTTCAATTTTCCAGCTAACTCTGTCACATGACAGGTGCCTTCCAGCTCTCATTCTCTCTTAAAGGAACAGTGCACACCATCAACTTCACAACACCTCTTCCTTTAGAAAATAAATGAACCATTATAATGAAAATATGGCTTCTGTGTGATCTAATTCTTAATGCTTATACCATGAAATACATTAGACATTAATCCTAGTTCACTTACATGCACACACACATACAACGATCGATTCCAGTGATATCGATGCAACCTTATCCATACGTTATCAGTTGTATTCGCAATAACGCAATTGCTATAACATTCTTATGACCCACAACATGTGCAATTTGTAAATTAAAAGTCTGTAACTAAAGGCCCTAACAAAATAGTTACATATTCTTGTCTTTAAATCGTTCCAATAATGTAAGAGGTTCTTGATCCGTGCACACAAATGCCTCAGATATACTGTTCTGAGCATAGACATTATAATGTTGTAAGGGCAGTACCAAACTCAATAATTTCTTTTCGATCTTACAGTATTTCCTCTGTCGAATGTTGAGCTTCTTTAAAAATAAACCAACTGACAGTTCAATTCCATCATCATCTTCCTGTTTCAGTACAGCTCCCACTCCTATGTCCCGATATTCAATTGCACCTTTGAAGGGTTTCATAAAGTTTGGTGCAGCTAAATCTGGGGTGATTTTTAAAGTGATGCATTTAAAGTGTCAGATACCTTCTGTCATTGATCAGTCCACTGAAACTTTATCTTCTTCTTCAGCTAATCTGTTAAAGATGCCCTTAGCTGCTGAGGTTTGGTACAAACTTGCGGTAGAATCCACATAGTCCCAAAAATCAAAGCACATCTTTCTTCGAGGTTGATCGTGGAAATTTCTTGTTACTCTTCTTCTTTGTTTTTCTGTCTTTCCTATCTAAACGTTCTTAGCAAACTTGGGAATCATCTTCCATCCACAGAAACACTTTAGTAATTTTAAGAGCCATTTCTCTCACCTTTACTTTAAAAACAAGTAAGCGAAATTAAACAATTTGTCTCATCTATGTTTTATTTACAGATTGAGGAAATTCATCAGCAAGTATTTAAATTTTCTGGGATCTTTTCCTCAAATCTGGCAAAATCTTACAGTGTATCTCTCTAAACTTGTCCAAATCCTGAGCCCGAAATCTACAAACAGAGGAAGATCGATAAACAGAGACGTCAGTCACTGTGTATTTTTGACTATTAAGATGCTGTAAATTTAATAGGGGCTTTATTGTATCAGTATATTGTCAGAGATGGGTGATAGATATCAAATCTTTTAGAGAAAGGAGGTCTGGAGTTGTAAATAGTAGTTGTTTAATGTTCATGTCAGGGTTAAAGAATGAAATTGATAGTCCTTATGAAATAGTGGAATGTGGGTAATTTTTTCTCAGTCGTACTTTAACAGAGTGTGAGGCAAGGTGAGCTTTTGTGTGTGTTTGGTTTAATTAGCAGGAGGGTTTACTGCTATGTCATAACAGGGAGCTAAAACAAAACAAAGAGCTGCAGGTGCTGGAGATCTGAAACAAAAAGAAACAGTTCTGATGAAGATTCTCCAGGTTTGAAATGTGATTGCTCATTTCGTACTCCAGACGCTGCAGATGTGTTGAGTTAAGTCAGCAATGTCTCTCCTTGAATAGCTAATTTTCCTTTTTGCCATGCACAAATTCTACCCTGCAGTTTTGATTTCAAGAGATAACTTCCACTATTATTTGTTTCTCCTGCTGTTTTGAAGCTCCAGCCAAACTGATTCTCTGCAAACTGAGCAACGTGGGCTGTCGTGAGATGTATGGTGGATTCAGTGAGATGTTTTCTGAGGTCTTTCCTGATGTTAATATGATATTGCTGTCTCTTTTCTTTCTTCTCAAGGCATATGATGAGATTCCCTGAGGGTTCCAGGCATTGCGAGGGTCACCGCTGATGTGAGGTAGTGCAGAAAGACAGTGATATCCTTGTAACTTGTAGTTGTCAAGTGCCCTAACTGAGTCATCACCTCTCATCCGACCGTAAGCCACTTTGTTCCTCTTGAGAGGAGATTCAACTTCCTTAGTAAACCACGGCTCCCACATTCGACAACTTTCTCCCTGCCTGACACGTTCATACCTATCAATGATCCACAGTAGCTGTGCCATGGATAAGGCATATGTGAAATGTGTCCACTCCCCTGCATTTCCTTCCCAATCCTATACATCGAAAATCCTGCCCAATCGTATTGTAATCGTCTTTACCTCAGCTATACCTCTTGCTCTGCAGTATTTAACTATCACCAAAGAGCTCGCCAGCATCCAGTCTAACACCTGGTTGGGTCCATTATCCAGTTCCAAATCTAATATGGTCTCGTCCCTTTTTGAACTGTCTACATACGTGTTAGAATACCCTCATGCACACATTGGATAAAAACTGACCCGTCTAATGCACTTGAACTATAGTATCCCCAGTGAACATTTGGAAAGTTAAAGTCCCCCATAGCAACTACCCTGCCACTCTCGCTCCCATTGAGGATTATCTTTGTTATCCTGTCCTCTACAATTTTGTAACCATTCGGAGGCCAACAGAAAACTCCCACGGGGTGACCTCTGCTTTCGTGTTTCCAGCCTCAGCGAAGACTACCTGAGTAGATGAATCCTCAGTCGTCCTCTACAACTGTAATACTGTGCTTGACCAACAACGCCACCCCCATACCTCCTTACTATTTTCTCTATTCTTACTGAAACATCTAAATCCTGGAACCTGAACTAACCATTTCTGTCCCTGAACTAACCATTTCTGTCCCTGCTCTACCCATGTCTCTGAAAAGTCCACAGAACAGAGAACATAGAACATTACAGCACAGTACAGGTCCTTCGGCCCTTGATGTTGCGCTGACCTGTCATACCAATCTGAAGCCCATCTAATCTATACTATTCCATGTGCGTCCATATGCTTGTCCAATGACAACTTAAATGTACTTATAGTTGGCGAATCTACTACCATTGCAGTCAAAGCATTTCATATCCTTACTATTCTCTGAGTAAAGAAACTCCCTCTGACATCTGGCCTATATCTATCACCCCTCAATTTAAAATTATGCCCCCTCGTGCTCGCCGTTACCATACTTGGAAAAAGGCTCTCCCTGTCCACCCTATCTAACCCTCTGATTATCTTATCTGTCTCTATTAAGTCACCTCTCAATCTTCTCTCCAACGAAAACTGCCCCCAGTCCCTCAGCCTTTCCTCGTAAGATCATCCCTCCATACCAGGAAACATCCTAGTAAATCTCCTCTGCACCCTTTCCAAAGCTTCCAGAGCCTTCTTATAATGCGATGACCAGAACTGTACACAATACTCCAAGTGCTGCCATACAAGAGTTTTGTCCAGCTGTAGCATAACCTCATGGTTCTGGAACTCGATCCTTCTGTGAATAAAAGATAAAACACTGTATGCCTTCCTACTGATCCTGTCAACCTGGGAGGTAACTTTCAAGGATCTGTGTACCTGGACACCAAGATATCGCTGCGCATCTACACTACCAAGAATCTTACCAATAGCCCACTACTTTGCATTCCAGTTACTCTGATCAAAGTTAGACTTGTCCACATTAAACTACATTCGCACCTCTCAGCTCAGCTCTGCAGCTTACCTATGTCTCTCTGTAAGCTATAAGATCCTTCGTCACTATCCACACTCCACCGAACTTTGTGTCGTCTGCAAATTTACTAACACACCCTTCTACTCCCTTATTCAGATTGTTTATAAGAATGACGAACAACAATGGACCAAACACCGACTCTTACAGTACACCACTGGTAACTGGACTCCAGGATGAACATTTCCCATCAACCACCACCCTCTATCTTCTTTCAGCAAGCCAATTGCTGATCCAAACTGCTATATCTCCCACAATCCCATTCCTCCGTATTTTGTACAGTAGCCTACTGTGGGGAACCTTATCGAATGCCTTGCTGAAATCCATATACACCACATCAACCGGTTTACTCTCATCTACCTGTTTGGCCACCTTCTGAAAGAACTCAATAAGAATTGTGCGGCATGACCTAAACTTCAGAAGATCATGCTGACTATCCCTAATCAAGTTATTCTTTTCTAGATGATTATAAATCCTATCTCTTATAACCTTTTCCAACACTTTACCAACAACTAAGTAAGGTTCACTGGTCTATAAATACCTGGGTTGTCTCTACTCCCCTTCTTGAACAGGGGAACCACATTTGCTATCTCCCATCTTCTGGCACTATTCCTGTAGACAATGACGATTTAACGATCAAGGCCAAGGGCTCGGCAATCTCCTCCCTGGATTCCCAGAGAATCCTAGGATAAATCCCATTCGGCCCAGGTAACCTATCTATTTTCAGACTCTGTAGGATTTCTAATACTTCTTCCTTGTGATTCGCAATCACAGCTCGTCTTGCAGCCTGTGTCTCAGTATTCTCCTCGACAACATTGTCGATTTCTAGAGTGGATACTGTCGAAAAATATTCATTAAGTGTTTCCCCTATCTCTTCTGACTCCACACACAACTTCCCACTACTATCCTTGATTGGCCCTAATCTTACTCTCGTCATTCTTTTATTCCTTAAATAGCTTTAGAAAGCATTAAGGTTTACACTGATCCTATCCACCAACAACTTCTCATGTCTCCTGCTGGCTCTTCTGAGCTCTCTCTTTAGGTCTTGCCTGGCTACCTTGTAACCCTCAAGCACCCTAACTGAGCCTGCACATCTCATCCTAACATAATCTTTCTTCTTTCTCTTGACCAGCGATTCCATTTCCTTCGTAAACCACTGCTTCCGCGCTCTACAGTTTCCTCCCTGCCTGACAGGTACATACTTATCTGGGACACACAGGAGCTTTTTGTTGAATAAGCTCCGCATTTCTAATTTGCCCATCCCCTGCAGTCTCCTTCCACATCCTAAGCTTCTTAAATCTTGTCTAATCGCATCATAATTGCCTTTCCCCCCAGCTGTAACTCTTGCCCAGTGGTATACACCTATCCTTTCCTATCACTAAAGTAAACATAACAGAATTGTGATTGCTATCACAAAAGTGCTCACCTACTTCCAAGTCTAACACCTGGCCGGGCTCATTACCCAGCGAAACCACATCGAAATCCTAGGTAACAACCCCAGAAATATTAATTCTTATGATTTTTGGAAGTAAGATTTTAAAATCCTCCAGCAGAATAATGCCTCTTAGAGCCTCCTAGCTGTTATCTATTTTAAGGTCTGCACCCATCTATAGCAAATGCAATGCTTAGTTCTTGCGAATCATCATAGGTCTGACTTGGTTCCTTCTTTATTTTCTCAACAGTTGTCTACAGTTCTGGTCCCAATTCATAAGCACTCAAGATAACCCATGTGATGACTTCACGATATCTTGACCCCTTCACCTCACACCGCTGTAAGTACCTCACGAGATCTGCATAACAGTTCAGTCAGGACTAACATTACCACAAGCTTTGGACCACTCCATCTGCCGAGCCAATTTTTGAAATCTAATAAAGAAGGCTTCGATAACTTTCTCATCAAAATATGGCCGTGCTGTAACATGTTACTAGATATTATTAACTTCTCTCTTCATCTCCAATCTAGCAACTTGACTTCCCTAAGTCACAACTTTTCAAGTTCAGACTCGCTCTCGATTTATCTTTCTTCTCTTTCTATTTGCTTTGCCCAGACTTTCAATCTTTCTTTTTCTTCGATATCTCTTTTTCTCTCTCGCATTCTTGTTCTCTCTCCCTTTGTCTTCCCACTCTCTCTCTTTGTTCTCTCTATCTTTCTCCTTCTCTCTCCCTTCCTTTTTCCTCCCTTTCTCTATGTTGTCTTTTCATTACCCTTTCTCTCTCCCTTTGTTTATCTTCTCACTCCATTTTCCTCAATTATAATATGTTTTTCTAACTCGACTAGATCTGTCAGTTTGTCTGATACACTCAGTGCTTGAGCAACTCCCTTCTAATTTTCCCTTTAACTTTGTCCTTGTTTCAACCCAATTCTAAACGCTTTGCTAAATCTATCAGTATGGTATTTTCTATCTAAACTTTGGAAATCATCTTCAAATCCCAGAACATCTTCAGCAATTTTAGGAGACATTTCTCTCACTTTTAATTTAAAAACTACAAGTAAGTAAAGTTAAACACATTGCCGCACCTACATTTTATTTAAAGATCTTGCACACTGACCGGCAGGTGCTTCAATCAACTGGGACTTTTCGAACACCAAATCTGTCCAAGTCTCAGACTGGATCTGTCTAAACCTGTCCAAATCACGCACTGGATCCCCAAGCTGTTACGATAATGTGGCAAACCCTCCCTCTTATTAAAGCAAACTCAGAGAAGTTCACCTCGCCTCATAATCTGTTAAAACATGAGTGAGAAAGAACTTCTCAAATTCCACTATTTAATAAGAAACATGAATTTTATTCATTAACTCTGAAAGTGAAAATTGAGCAGGAATGTCGCCCTGCCCATTGCAGGCCAATCGCAGTGACTGTACAGGGTAGCTCTGCATGGTCTGTATTTCTCTCAGTGCATTAAAGGCTTTCAAATATGGCAAGGTTCCCGTGAAACTGGGAAATTCCAGTCTATCCATGAGTGGTGAGATGCTCTCCGAATTGTGTGCAGTACGAAATGGGGGAAACCCAATATGACCCTCACTGTGAGGACTCGAAAACCAGTTAATATGGAAAGCTTGGTGAGATCCACTCAGCCTTACGGTCGGAATTTGCCTCCAATCTCAACTGAACTGGCACCTTGCTTAAGAATAATCAAATATCGTTATGAAAATACCTTGATCATTTGATTTCATGCCTGATGGATAAAGTTTCCATCACAATCCTTGAATGTATCCCAGCACACCAGCAGGACAGACCCACCAGTGTATATAATAAGAGAAGCAGTTACGAGCTGAAAATTTGTTGCTGGTTAAAGCACAGCAGGTTAGGCAGCATCCAAGGAACAGAAAATTCGACGTTTCGGGCCAGAGCCCTTCATCAGGAATGAAGAGAGTGTGCCAGGCAGGCTAAGATAAAAGGTAGGGAGGAGGGACTTAGGGGAGGAGCGATGGAGATGTGATAGGTGGAAGGAGGTCAAGGTGAGAGTGATAGGCCAGAGTGGGGTGGTGGCGGAGAGGTCAGGAAGAAGATTGCAGGTTAGGGGGGCGGTGCTGAGTTGAGGGAACCAACTGAGACAAGGTGGGGGGAGGGGAAATGAGGAAACTGGAGAAATCTGAGTTCATTCCTTGTGGTTGGAGGGTTCCCAGGCGGAAGATGAGGCGCTCTTCCTCCAACTGTCATGTTGTTATGTTCTGCCGATGGAGGAGTCCAAGGACCTGCATGTCCTCGGTGGAGTGGGAGGGAGAGTTAAAGTGTTGAGCCACGGGGTGGTTGGGTTGATTGGTCCAGGCGTCCCAGAGGTGTTCCCTGAAGCTTTCCGCAAGTAGGCGGCCCGTCTCCCCAATATAGAGGAGGCCACATCGGGTGCAGCAGATGCAATAGATGATGTGTGTGGAGGTGCAGGTGAATTTGTGGTGGATATGGAAGGATCTCTTGGGGCCTTGGAGGGAAGTAAGGGAGGAGGTGTGGGCGCAAGTTTTACATTTCCTGCGGTTGCAGGGGAAGGTGCCGGGAGTGGAGGGTGGGTTGGTGGGGGGTGTGGATCTGACGAGGGAGTCACGAAGGGAGTGGTCTTTGCGGAACGCTGATAGGGGAGGGGAGGGAAATATATCCCTGGTGGTGGAGTCCGTTTGGAGGTGGCAGAAATGACGGCGGATGATACGCTGTATACGGAGGTTGGTGGGGTGGTAGGTGAGAACCAGTGGGGTTCTGTCTTGCTGGCGGTTGGAGGAGCGGGACTCAAGGGCGGAGGAGCGGGAAGTGGAGGAGATGCGGTGGAGGGCATCGTCGATCACGTCTGGGGGGAATCTGCGTTCCTTGAAGAAGGAGGCCATCTGGGCTGTACGGTATTGGAACTGGTCCTCCTGGGAGCAGATGCGGCGGAGACGAAGGAATTGGGAATATGGGATGGCGTTTTTACAGGGGGCAGGGTGGAAGGAGGTGTAGTCCAGGTAGCTGCGGGAGTCAGTCGGTTTATAGTAGATGTCTGTGTTGAGTCAGTCGCCCGAGATGGAAATGGAAAGGTCTAGGAAGGGGAGGGAGGAGTCTGAGACAGTCCAGGTGAATTTGAGGTCGGGATGGAAGGTGTTAGTAAAGTTGATGAACTGTTCAACCTCCTCATGGGAGCATGAGGCAGCGCCGATACAGTCATCGATGTAGCGGAGGAAAAGGTTGGGGGTGGTGCCAGTGTAGTTGCAGAAGATGGACTGTTCCACATATCCTACGAAGAGACAGGCATAGCTGGGGCCCATGCGGGTGCCCATGGCAACTCCTTTAGTTTGGAGGAAGTGGGAGGATTGAAAAGAGAAGTTATTCAGGGTGAGGACCAGTTCAGTCAGTCGAAGGAGGGTGTCAGTGGAAGGGTACTGGTTGGTTCGGCGGGAAAGGAAGAAGTGGAGGGCTTTGAATCCTTTGTGATGGGGGATGGAGGTGTACAGGGACTGGATGTCCATCGTGAAAATAAGACGTTGGGGACCGGGGAAGCGAAAATCATGGAGAAAGTGGAGGGCGTGGGTGGTGTCCCGAACGTAGGTGGGGAGTCCTTGGACTAAGATTCCCCCCAGACGTGATCGACGATGCTCTCCACCGCTTCTCCTCCACTTCCCGCTCCTCCGCCCTTGAGTCTCGCTCCTCCAACCACCAACAAGACAGAACCCCACTGGTTTTCACCTACCACCTCACCAACCTCCGTATACAGCGTATCATCTGCCGTCATTTCCGCCACATCCAAACGGACCCCACCACCAGGGATATATTTCCCTCCCCTCCCCTATCAGCGTTCCGCAAAGACCACTCCCTTCGTGACTCCCTCATCAGGTCCACACCCCTCACCAACTCAACCTCCACTCCCGGCACCTTCCCCTGCAACCGCAGGAAATGTAAAACTTGCGCCCACACCTCCTCGCTTACTTCTCTCCAAGGCCCCAAGGGATCCTTCCATATCCGCCACAAATTCACCTGCACCTCCACACACATCATCTATTGCATCCGCTGCACCTGATGTGGCCTCCTCTATATTGGGGAGACGGGCCGCCTACTTGCAGAACGCTTCAGGGAACACCTCTGGGACGCCAACCCAACCACCCCGTGGCTCAACACTTTAACTCTCCCTCCCACTCCACCGAGGACATGCAGGTCCTTGGACTCCTCCATCGGCAGAACATAACAACATGACGGTTGGAGGAAGAGCGCCTCATCTTCCGCCTGGGAACCCTCCAACCACAAGGAATGAACTCAGATTTCTGCAGTTTCCTCATTTCCCCTCCCCCCACCTTGTCTCAGTTGGTTCCCTCAACTCAGCACCGCCCTCCTAACCTGCAATCTTCTGCCTGACCTCTCCGCTCCCACCCCACTCCAGCCTATCACCCTCACCTTGAACTCCTTCCACCTATCACATCTCCATCGCCCCTCCCCTAAGTCCCTCCTCCCTACATTTTATCTTAGCCTGCCTGGCACCCTCTCCTCATTCCTGATGAAGGGCTCTGGCCCGAAACGTCGAATTTCCTATTCCTTGGATGCCGCCTGACCTGCTGTGCTTTAACCAGCAACACATTTTCAGCTCTGATCTCCAGCATCTGCAGACCTCACTTTTTACTCGAAGAAAAGCAGTTACCCTGGGATACACCAACATCGAGTCCAGATCCAGGGAAATCCCAAGGTAGCAAGTTAAAAATGGCGAAGAAAATCGCCTGATAATGGAGATGTACTTCCTTCCACACCACACCTCGGTGATAACTCAGTTCCCCTCGATGCTGAAAACAAATCAGAGGAATCGCTGAGTTTGACAAGGACACTGAACATACTCTGGGTGTGGGACTTCAATGACCATCACCAAGACTGTCTCCGCAAGCCCATCACTGACTGAGCAGGATGAGAGCTTAAATACACAGAAGGCAGACTGTGGGAAGTGACAGGGGAACCAACAAGCGGGAAACATTCCCCCAAATTACTTGTCACAGATGCATCTGTCTCGAACACAATGTGAAGTAGGATTAGTACATAGTCTTGGTGGAGGGAAAGTCTCAACCTCAAACTGAAGATACTCTGTGTTATGTGGCACTACCTCCTTTGAAGTAGGGCATTTTTATAAAGTAACGAGCAAATAGAAACTGGGCATCCATGAGGCCGTGTGGGCTATCAGCAGCTACTGCATTCCCTTCTTCATAAAGTCAGAAGTGGGCTGTTCACTCAGATGAAGATGTGCCTTTAACAGGGTGTGTTGTCCTTGGTTTCTTTTTTCGGAGTGGTCATAAACGCCGTGTTGCCGAGATGTCTGGCTTGCATTGTTTTTTGGGCCAGCTTGATTGTAGCTAACAGATATTGTCTCAGGCAAAGTGGGCAGCATGATGGCTCCATGGTTAGCACTGTTGCCTCACAGCACCAGAAACTCACATTCGACTGCCGCAAGTATCTGTGTGGAGTTTGCACATTCACCCTGTGTCCGCGTGGGTTTCCTCCCGGTGGTTTCCTCGTACAATCCAAGGATGTGCAAGTCAGGTGAATTGGCTTGGCTTAATTGCCCATAGCATTAGGTGCATTTGTCAGGGGTAAATAAAGGTTAGGGGAATGGGTCGGGCTGGGCTACTGTTCGGTGGGTTGACATCGACTTGTTGGGCCTGAGGCCCTGTTTCCATACTGTAGGGACACATTCAAGTTTAAATAAACGTATGTGCAATGAAAGGGGAGTAGCGAGTTCTCCCAGCTCAGTTTACTTCTGGGTTGGTTTGATTTAGACAGAGTGGCTATTCACTGAAAGCAGTAAGTCACTTTGAGGCTGCTGGTCCATGAAACAGCTGAATCAAAGTAGGTGTTCCAGGCTGAGTGTCCCTGCCATCTCTCTCTGTCATGTTAGATCCTGTGTTTCGTTTTAACTTTGGTGACAAGGGGTGCTTCTGGGGATTTCCACAGGGATTTGGAATAGCATCTTTAAGTTAGGATATTCTGTTGTTTTTTCGGACAGCTTAATTTATTAATCATTATGTTCTCTTTAGTTTGCGTTTATTTTGGTAATCTTGCAAATAAATGCTGACTTGTTAAAAATGAGTGATTTGTCCAGTTTCATCTCTCCTGGAATATCCGCGTTACACATACATAAAATAGCTCATGAACTTACGGTCTGTGCTCCGGTCTTAAACTGATTCAAGGGGATCTGGTCTTTTCTGTAACAATTCTGATGGTTCCAAAATATTCATCAAAATTCACAACGTCACCGATACTGAAGCAGTCCATTCAGCCCATCAAGAGTTTTAAACAGAAACAAAAGCAGACCATTAGGCCATTCGAGGATGCTTTTCAGCAACGACAACAGATCTATTAATCTTATACCTGTTACACAGGAAACGGAAGAGAACATTCAGTCTTTCAAAGCTATTGAAAACATGGAGTACTGGTTACTGGGCAGAAGCAGGGGTGAATTAGTATTTTCCAGTTTAACAGAAATTAATGACTTCAGTGACACAGTGACCAGTGCTGTGTCCTCAACTATTTGCAAATTCTATTAACTGTTCAGATACATGGAATAAAACAATGACTAAATTTGCGCATAAAATTAGAAAGGCACGAAACGAAGTTATCCAGAAGAAGTACAAAATTTATACCTGGATAAGCAATGGCCAACAATTTAGCAGATGCAATCTGATGTTGGTGACTGTGAATTTCTAAATTTTCAGGAAGAATAAAATGATGTCAAATTCATAAGTACAAAGAGACAACAGGGCTTAGTGATAAAGTGTGTATTGGAGGGTTCACTCTGACCCATTCATACGTGAGAAATGTTGGTCCATCTCCCGAATGGCCTGCTCCCTAATGTTCCCAGTGATTCCACTGCTCTCAGTGTACACTGGATATTTTGATGTGGTTGCTTGGCGGTGGACTGTGGTGAGATGGAGGCTGTCTTGAGCAGTGTATAAAGAGAACGGCCTTTACCCAAAAGGTCATCCTTCCTTCCGACATGAAGACCCGAAGACGTTGGGAATAGCTGAACTGCTTCTGAATGAAGAGGCTGTGGCTGCTGCGAGGGCAGTGGGTATTCACCAACATGATGTACTGTGCATGGGCGCACTGCAGCATTAATGGAGTGTGAGACAGAGGGTCCAATCACAAGAATGAGAATTAGAACATAAAGATCAGTTGAAATGGTTAGTTATATCACATTCTCAATCCAACTCACACAACCAGCCCAGATACCATAAACTCACAAGTCCTATCTGTGTATCGCGAGTTTTGCTCGGTCCAACCCGGCAACCAGCATGTTGTGGAACCTTGTTTAGATCACACCAGTGCATTGATATAGACTATACATCTGTCCACCACGGGGAACGAAGCAGACCACAGCAGCTCATTGATCTATAACCCCGGACTAGATATCTGTCCAGGACTGTGAGTGTTGCACACCACAGCAGTGTATTGATCTATAAGCTTGCACAAAATATCCATCTAGCACGGGAGCCATGCAGACCGCAGCAATGCCTTGATCTATAAACCCGGACTAGATATCTGTCCAGCACCTGGAGTTGTGCAGACAACGCAGCGCATTGATCTATAAACATGGACTAAATATCAGTCCAGCACCAGCAGCAAAGCATACCACATCACTGCATTGATCAAAAAACACAGACAAGATATCTGTCAAGCACTGTGAGTTATGCAGACTACAGCAGTGCATTGATCTATAAACCCAGACTAGATATCTGTCAAGCACCAGGAGCAAAGCATACCACATCAATGCATTTATCTATAAAACCGGACTAGATATCTGTCAAGCATGGTTGAGCTATGCAGACCAAAGCAGTGCACTGATCTAAAAACTTAGACGAGATATCTGTCCAGAATTGGGAACTATGAAGACCACAGCAGTATAATTGTATCCAGGCCACTCTGAGTGAAGTACTTTGGAAAAGGTTAACATGAAATTTATTCCACTTTCTGTAACTTGTAACGTTTTTGATGTAGTCTTCCAAATTATAGGGAGAATGGATCGTAAAGTCCTGAAGAAATCAAGGAGCGGTATAAGGGTGCAATGGGCATTTTCATCTTCTTCTGTTAATAGCTCAGGAACAGCATTGGAAGGAATAGGACAAATCTGCTCTGCATCTCCAAAATCATTCTTTGAAGCAGGGAACAACAATGAAATAAAGATGGCGACAGACTCGGGATGTTCCAGCTAGAACAACTCAGCTCCACTCGTTCTTCTTCTGTTTTTCTTTTATTTCACTTTTATGGAGGTTATTTTTCCAAAGTTTTACATATTTAAAGTTACTTAGAGGGAGAGTCCCAGATCGAGTCTGGTGCGGTTGTTGAGTCCTCGGTTTTGTAATCTGGGGAGGTCTGAAGACTGGGCCTGATGCAGTTTAGTGACTGGGCCCCTTGTGATCTGGAGACTGAGCCTAGTGTGGTCTGGTGATTTGGGCCCAGTGCAGTCTGGGAAATGGGCCTGGTACAAACTGGAGACTGGGCTTGGTGCAGGCTGGAGATTGGGCCCATTGCATTCTGGTGCCTGGGCCTGGTGCAGTCTGGAAACACGGCCCAGTGTATTCTGGGGACTCAGCATAGTGTTGTCTGGATTTTAAGCCCGCTGCGGTCTGGAGGCTGGCCCTCTGCAGAGTGGAGACTGGGCTGCTGCGGTCTGGAGAATTGGCGCAGTGCAGTCTGGAAAGTGGGCTCATTGTGGTTTGGAAACTAGGCCCAGTGTGGTCGTGAAACTGAGCCCAGAGGCTCGCGTGGGTGGTGAGTCCTCGGGACTTGAAGCCTGATGTGGTCTGGAGATTTGGTCAAGTGTGTTCAGGAATCTGTGCTCGGTGTGGCTTGGAGCATTGGCCTGGTGTAGCCTGGGCACTCAGTTTTGGCACAGTCAGGTGTGAAAAGACTAAAAATAGGATCCGTTCTTCTTTTCCTTATTTTTCTTCTGCTGAACTCAATTTATGTTTTTTTTTAATTTTATTCCAAATACTTAATAATCTGTATCTTGCATCCAAGGTGGTAGCATAAATGAGGGCATTGTGAACTTTTCACTGCACTCATTAGAATTCACATGACAATAAAAATTCGATTTAAATGTGAATGATTCAGTTTTTAATGCCTTTTCCAAACAAAGCTGCTGCTTCTTCAGTGGCGTGGGGCAGCCAGCAGAGGACGATGTTACATCCCCTTGAACACAAGAGGACGATACAAACAGAGAGTGAGACAGTGAGGAGGGACACTTTGATTGCCATTTAAATGAATTCACTCACAAAACAACAGAAACACAAATGTCAAGAGATTCAAATGCAGTTGCAGAGGTACTTACATTAATACACTAAAGCACACACGCAAGGAGTCAGGCAACCATTGATACACACACAAACCGCACAACAATAAACACAAAAATATATATCCACCCACTTGGCCCCTCGAGACTGACTTGTCATTCACTACAATCGTGGTTGACCTGATCCACAGCTCAACTTTATTAACTCCTGGGAAATAAGGCAGGGCAAGTGAGTGAGCTATTAGATTCGGAGCATTTTGCGACAAGTAACCTTAATTCTATTCGGTTGAAAATAGTTCTGAAAAAAGATATATCTGGTCCACAAGTTAATGTAATGAACTGGGGCAAGGTCAATTTTGATGGTGTCAGGTTGGTACTTTCAAAAAATGATCTGAGCATGTTATTTACAAGTAAAGGGTTATCTGGCAAGTCGGGATCTTTGAAAAGCAAAATCGGACGAGTTCAGAGACAGCATTTTTTGATAGCGTGAAGGTCAATGCTGGCAGCAGTAAGGTAGAGGACATGACAGGGGATATTGACCTTGCTCAAGAAAGAGAAGGAGGTATATGTCAGATATATGCAGCTGGGATCAAGGGGATGCCTTGAGCATACGAGGTGTAGGAGAACACCAGGGAAATCAGAAGGGCGAAAAGGCATCATGATATAGCTTTGTCAAATAGAGTTAAGGAAAATCAAAGACTTTCTACACGCATATTAAGGGCAAATGAGAAACTATGGATAGAATCAGAGCCCCTTAAAATCAATCAGCCATTTTTGGTGCGGAATCACAGAGGATAAATTAGATTTATTCGAGTTATTGACACATGTATTCACATGAGGACATCGAAAAGTTTACAATTCCCACAGGTGACAAAATCGAAAGTACAAAAATAAATCCCATCCCTCTCCAGTACAAAATCTTGGTACAAATCAGAAAAACAAAAATAAAGAAAACAAAGTTAAAGGGTACACATTACAATCTTTCCTATAAAAGTAGAAAAAACACAGAAACAGTTCAACAACACAGCCCATAAATGCCTGGCCATTATGTGTTCACACTCCTCACAAGGTCTCGAACTCTCCCTACTCTGCTGCCTCACAGCCTGTTCCTGCTCAATAGTTGAGATCCCACATGAATGTATTACATCAGTATTTACTGTGGAGAACTCGGGGAAATAAATCAATGCAATGATGGTTTGGAAGGAGGACACATTATAGAAGAGGCACTACTGGAGGTCTGAAAATGCGTAACTGTATAAAAATACCCAGGACCTCTTCAAGTTTATCACAGGTCATTGTTGGAAGCTATGGAAGAAATGGGGCGATGCGAGCGCTGTCTGGCTGAGATATGTGTATCATTCCTCCTACTATGAGGAAAAATCACTGGATCGAAACATTAATTCTGATCTCGCTGCACTGATGCTGCCAGACCTGCTGAGATTTTCCAGCAAATTCTGCAAATATTTCTGAATTACAAGATCTGCAGTTCTTTCGGTGTTTACTTGCATCATTGACAGGCACAGGTGAGGTGCTGGAGGACTGAAAGACAGCTAATGTTGTGCAATTATTTCTAAAAAGGCTGCTAGGAAATGCCAGGGAGCTACAGACTAGTGAATTGGATATCAGGAGGGTGGCTCAGTGTTTTGAGGAGATTCTGAGTGACAGGATTTAAATGTATTCCGAAACACAAGGACTGATTAGGAACAGTCAGCATGACTTTGTGTATGGTAAGACATTAGTGATTTTTTTCAAGAGGTTACCAAGAAGACACATGAAGGTAAAGCAATATAAATTGTCCATGCAGAACTTACATCGGCCTAACATGGCAGCCTGGTTAATAAGGTTAAATCACAGGGGATCAGGGAGAGCGAGCCAATTAGGTACAAAATTGGTGGGACAGCAGTTGTCAAGGTGTGGTAGTAGAGTGATTTTATGACCAGCTGTGAAATTTTGCCCGGGATAATCTCTCTGTCTACCATTATCTTCAAACCGATCTATTGTACAGTGACAAGTGTGAGTGAACATGTCAAGGTCAGAATCATGTGCACATAAAACTGATGACAACCCGTTTAAGCTACTGCACGTGTCTGTTTACATTCCAAATAGCAGCACCAACATCTAATAGGGAGGGTGCAATGATCCCAAAACCAACAGATCAAATCGAAGCTGTTCAGTCCTGCCACATCCAGTCAAAAAATGTGATTGACTATTAAACAATTCAATGGATGAAAGGCTTCGGAAATATTCCCAAAATGAAAAATGGAGCAAGCTTGCACTTCAGTGTGAAAGACAGGATTTGGTATCTGCGCCATCCTCAGCCAGAAGTGTTGAGTCAATGATCTACCTCATCCTCGCCATGATGCCCATAGAAACACAGATGCCAGTCTTCAAACAATTCGATTCGCTGCAAGTGACATGAAGAAACAGCTGAACATAGTAAATACCACAAAGGCAAAGGGCCCTGACACCAGTCCTGCAATAGGACTGAAGATTGATGCTGCACAACAAGCTGTGTCCCTGGGGAACCTATTTCATTCCAGCTCCAACTCTGACATCTGCCTGACATCTCCCTGAAAATGTGAAAATTTACTCAACTATGTCCAGTCCATTAAGAGGAGAAAAGAACAATCTGACCGATTGCTACACTCGCAGTCCCATCACGATAGTCAATTTGGTGGGAGTTGTTTTGTTACAGACCTGCCAAGCAGCACAGAAATAACCTGCTCAGTGTGGTTTCCGATCGGACCCCGTGTGGAGATGGTGCTGTTGTGGAAATGTCACTGGAATACTAATCCAGATCAGGCTAATTCTCTGGCAGTTGGTAGCAATTAAAAAAGGGCACTTAACAAAACATTGAGATCTAAATTCTGGAGTCCATAACAGTGACCCTGAAACTAATGTCGATTGTAAACAACGATTTCCTTCCCCAATGTACTTTCAGGAAGTGAATCTTCTGTGCTGTCCTGGTCTGGCCAAAAAGTTACTCCACACACACAGAAATGTGAGAGAGGGAGAACCTTAAAGCTTTCTATAGGTATGTGAATAATAAAAGGATGACAAGGGGCTAGATAGGGCTAAAAATGTGTTGCTGGTTAAAGCGCAGCAGGTCAGGCAGCATCCAAGGAACAGGAAATCGCAGCAGGTCAGGGCAGGTAAGAATAGGACTAGTCAAGACAGAAGTGGGAAGTTGTGTATGGACACTGTGGAGATTGTAGAAATATGAAACGAATATTTCTCATCTATTTTCACTCAGGAAAGGGAGAATCTTGTAGAGCAGAAGAATGAGATACGAGATATTAGACTAGAACGGATCGAGTGAAGAAGAGGCGTTATCTGTTCTCGAATGAGTGAAAGTAGACAAGCGCACTGAGATTTATCCAAGGATTTGTTGGGAGCCTAGAGTGGCGATGTCGGGGCCTTGATTTTTGAGTCGTCACTGTCTACAGGTTTAGTACCAGAGGACTGGAGGTTTGCAAATGTTGCGCCCTTGTTCAAGAAGGGCAATAGAGATGATCCAGGTAATTATAGACCAGTGATCCTTTCGTCTGTTGTATGAAACGTTTGGCAATGGATCGTAAGAGATGTGATTTATACTGTCTAACAAGCAACATTTGATTGTAGATAGTCAACATGGATTCATGTCAACACAGAAAAACTAGCCACCAGGCTACATGAACACCAACTCGCCACAAAAAGACATTACGCTCTCTCAATAATATTCTTATATACAGGTAAGGAAGGACATCACTTCGACTGGGACAACACATGCATCTTATGACAAGCCAAACAGAGACACGCACGAGAATTCCTAGAAGCATGGCATTGCAATCGGAACTCTATCAACACACACGCGAGTTAGACTCCATCCACCACCCCAGAGAAAAGGAACAGGAAATGATATCACCATAGGAAATGGAACCCCAACAGGAAAGGACAATACCAACCCAAAGAAACCCAAACATATAAATATAAATCAGGGATCATGCACAGTGCTTCGCCTGAGACGCAATGAAGATGCCATCTAGTAGGTTGACAAAACATCTGGAAATGAACTTGCAGCTCAGCGAGCAAACCAACATCCAAAACATGGCTTCATCAAGAGCAGGTCATGTCTCACAAACCTCACTGAGTTTTGTGAGATGGTGATCTACCATGTGGATGAGGGTTGGGCAGTTGATGTAGCATAAATTGACTTCAGCAAAGCCATTGACATGGTTGCACATTGTAGGCTGTTGGAGAAAATAAAGAGGGATTGGGGGTGATTTCACAGTTTGGATTAGAAATTGGCTCTCCGTAAGAAGGCAGCGAGTGGTGGTTGATGGAAAATTTTCAGCCTGGAATTCGGTCACGAGTGGTGTTCCACTAGGGTCTGTCTTGGGAGCACTGCTGCTCGTTATTTTTATAAATTGCTTGGATGTAGGCACGGGTGGATGGATTATTAAGTTTACAGGTGACACTAAAGTCGGTGGACGAGTGGACAGTGTGGAAGAATGCTGCAGGTTGCAAGCGTATTTGGGTAAGCTGCAGAATTGTGCTGTGAGGTGGCAAATGGAGTTCAATGCAGATAAATGTGAGGTGATTCACTTTGGGAAAATAACAAGAAGGTAGAATGTTGGTTCAATGGAAAGATTCCTGGTATTGTGAATGTGCAAAGGAATCTTGGAATCCATGTACATCGATCCCTGAAAGTTGCCACTCTAAAAGTTTGATATTACTGTCAAAAAGGAGGAGAAAGTGAGGTCTGCAGATGCTGGAGATCACAGCTGAAAATGTGTTGCTGGAAAAGCGCAGCAGGTCAGGCAGCATCCAAGGAACAGGAAATTCGACGTTTCGGGCATAAGCCCTTCATCAGGAACGAGGAAAGTGTGTCCAGCAGGCTAAGATAAAAGGTAGGGAGGAGGGACTTGGGGGAGGGGTGATGAAGATGTGATAGGTGGAAGGAGGTCAAGGTGAGGGTGATAGGCCGGAGTGGGGTGGGGGCGGAGAGGTCAGGAAGAAAATCGCAGGTTAGGAGGGCGGTGCTGAGTTCGAGGGATTCGACTGAGACAAGGTGGGGGAGGAGAAATGAGGAAACTGGAGAAATTTGAGTTCATCCCCTGTGGTTGGAGGGTTCCCAGGCGGAAGATAAGGCGCTCTTCCTCAAACTGTCGTGTTGTTATGGTCTGGCGATGGAGGAGTCCAAGGACCTGCATGTCCTTGGTGGAGAGGGTGGGGGAGTTAAAGTGTTGAGCCACGGGGTGGTTGGGTTGGTTGGTCCGGGTGTCCTAGAGGTGTTCTCTGAAATGTTCCGCAAGTAGACGGCCTGTCTCCCCAATATAGAGGAGGCCACATCGTGTGCAGCAGATGCAATAAATGATGTGTGTGGATGTGCAGGTGAATTTGTGGTGGATATGGAAGGATCCCTTGGGGCCTTGCAGAAAAGTAAGGGGGGAGGTGTGGGCGCACGTTTTGCACTTCTTACGGTTGCAGGGGAAGGTGCCGGGAGTAGAGGTTGGGTTGGTGGGGGGGGGGGGGTGTAGACCTGACGAGGAAGTCACGGAGGGAGTGGTCTTTTTGGAACGCTGATAGGGGAGGGGAGGGAAATATATTCCTGGTGGAAGGGAAAGACAACGGAACGAGGACATGCCGCAACCCAAAGGACTAGCCACACTACCATGCATCAGGAGCATTTCCGAACTGACAGCCAGACTGCTGCGAACACTAGGACTCATAACAGCACACAAACCAACAGCCACTCTCAGACAACAACTCACCAGAATGAAGGACCCGATACCGAGCATGAGCAAAACCAGTGTAGTGTACAAAATCCCATGCAAGGACTGCACAAAACACTACATAGGACAAACAGGAAGACAGCTAATGTCCCGCATCCGTGAACACCAACTAGCCACGAAATGACATGACCAGCTATCCTTAGTAGCCACACACGCAGGTGACAAGCAACATGAATTCGACTGGGACAACACTACTATAATAGGACAAGCCAAACAGAGAACAGCCAGGGAATTCCTAGAGGCATGGCACTCATCCACAGATTCTATCAACAAACACATTGACTTGACCCAATATACCGGCCACTGCAGCGGACAGCAAGAACTGACAACCGGAAGTGGCAGAGACAAGCCACTATAAATGCCGGAGGAAACATCACAGAAGTGCTTCACAGGAGGCTCCCAAACACTGAGGATGTCACCTAGACAGGGGACGAAACGTTTGCAACACAAACTCCCAGCTCGGCGAACAGAACCACAACAACTCTCCTAATTTCCTTTGTATTCGATAGAATCGCACTCTTACTGATTTTTACTTTGTGTCAAACAAGAGCAAACAGTTATTGTCCTTCCCTAATGGGTTTCTTGAATTTTTGCCATTGCCTGTCCACTTCACCCCTTCAAGTAACTCTCCCCAATTATTCAAGGCCAACTCACGCCTCGTAGTTTCATAGTTTCCATTATTAACATTGAACACTCTCGTCTCCGAATTACAAATCTCGTTTTCTGTCATGATTAAAATTTATGTTATAGTCTCTCATACCCAAGGAATCTTGCACAGCAGGTCTGACAATGATTCCCTTCTCATTACACAGTACCCAGTGGGACATGGTCTGCTCTCTGGTTGGCTCCATTACATATTGATCAAGAAAATCATCCCGTACACATTCTAGTAATTCCTCCTCTATGCCGTTGTGGCTAATTTGATGAGCCCAAACTGTGCAGATTAGAATTACCCATGATCACTGACATTCTCTTTTCACAAGCATCTCGAATTTCCAGTTCAATGCCTTTCAAAGCATCACCACTGCAGTTTTGATGCACCTAAGTGACGGCAATTAAGTTTTCGTTTGCTCCTTGGTATTTCTTATATCTACCATAAGGACTTTGCTGGTTATAGTCATACTTGGCACAAAGGGAGATGGTTGTGGTTGGGGATTGTCAGTCATCTCAGCTCCGGACCATCTCTGCAGGGGTTCCTCAGGGTAATATCCTCGGCCCAACAATCTCCAGCTGATTCATCAATGATATATCCTCTGTAAGAAGCGGGATGTTTGCCAATGATTGCACCGTGTACTGCACCATTCGCGACTCCTCAGATACTGATGCAGTCCGTGCTTAAAAGCAACATGATCTGAACAATAGCCAGCCCTGGCCGACTAATGGCAAGTAACATTCGTGCCACATAAATGCTAGACAATGAACATCATGAATAAGAGGCACAAGGAATCCCCACCCCATAACATTCAAAAGAATCTCCATCACTGAATCCCGCACTGTCAACACCTTAGTGGTTACCATTAACAAGGATCTCAGCTGGACTCACAACACAAACACATTGGCTACAACAGCAGTTCAAAGACAAGGGATATTATGGTGAGTAACTCAGCTGGAGACACCCCAAAGTCTATCCGTCATCAAGGCACAAGACAGGAGTGTGATGAAATACTCCACACAATCCTGAATGGGTGCATCTCCAACAACACTCAAGAAGCTTGACAACGTCCACAACAAACCAACCCGCTTCATTGGCACCACGTGTACGCACACTCAATCCCTTAAACACCACTGGTGCTCATTTGCAGCTGTGAGTACGGTCTACAAAATACACTGCAGAAATTCACCAAAGGTCCTTAGACAACACCTTCCAAACACATGACCACTTCCACAGAGAAGGACAATGGCAGTAGGTAAGGGAGAGCACTAGCAACTGCAAGTTCCCTTCAAGCCATTCATCACCCTGAATTGGAAATATACCGGCGTTGCTTTACAGTAATTGGGACAAAATACTGGAATTCCCTCCCTAACGGCATTGTGGGTCAATCAACAGCAAGTAGATTGCAGCAATTCAATAAGGCAGCTCACTCACACCTTCTCAAGGGCAAATAGGGATGCCTATCTATGCTGGCCAGCCAACGTCGCCCAAGTCCCACAAACGAATAAAACATAGACTCCACATTCTAAAATGCTAGTATCCTTTCTCACTATCATTTCAATTTCATCTTTAACCAATCACGCCACTCGATCACATTTTTCCTTTTCATTCCTAAATATTGAATACCCTGGGACATTCACTTGCCCCCCTTGGTCACCTACAACCGTGTCTCCGTAATTCCATTTATATGTACCAGTTTGCATCTATCCGCGCAGTTAGTTCATCCACTTTGTTGCAAATCCTCCGAACATTTCTTCAATGCTTAATCATTGAAAAGATATAAAATATGAAGTGCAATAGTCACTACGTCCTTAAACTTTCTTTCCATATTCAATTGTAATAATGGCTGGTCCTTCATCTCTACACTACACTCCTTTTCCGTCCCTTTGCTGTTTAAAAATTCTTATTTATATTGAGTGCCTTGTCACCCACAGCCCTATGTTGAAGTGAATTCCCCAGGTTCACCTGTCTCTGAGTGCAGACATTTATTGTCTTCTCAATGTAGGTTGGTCTGCCTGTATCTAATATTTTAACCCCTTGTTTCAGACTTCCCATGCTTCCAATCTCTCTCGCCTTATCACAGTTTTATATATTTCATTGAGCTCTCCACTCATGTTCCTAAACCCCACGGAATAGTTTAACAGCCGGCCCAAACTCTGCTCCCACAACTAGCCTGTCATCCTGGAGATCAGGATCTTCATCCGTCTCATCACCATGGGCGGCACGATGGCACAATGGTTAGCACTGCTGTCTCACAGCGCCAGAGACCCGGGTTCAATTCCCGACTCAGGCGACTGACTGTGTGGAGTTTGCACGTTCGCCCCGTGTCTGCGTGGGTTTCCTCCGGGTGCTCCGGTTTCCTCCCACAAAGATGTGCGGGTCAGGTGAATTGGCCATGCTAAATTGCCCGTAGTGTTAGGTAAGGGGTAAATGTAGGGGTATGGGTGGGTTGCGCTTCAGCGGGTCGGTGTGGACTTGTTGGGCCGAAGGGCCTGTTTCCACACTGTAAGTAATCTAATCTAATCCTTTGATGCACTCCCTCAATGTCGAATTTGTCATTTACTATGTCATGAGACAGAAACTGCGGATAATACCACACAGTGTTCGAGAAGAGTTCTCACTGAAACGAGCCAGGTTGGGGGAGGGGGGCAGCCTGGCTTGGAGTAGGGGGAGAACTAAACAAGGGCAGAGCGCAGCTGGGCAGGGGCAGAACATAATAAGAAATATTGAAGGCCAATGAGATAATCGGAGAAGTACTGAGAATTAAACTGTATAAATTGTAGAGTAATTTCTGGATCGGGGTGCCTACTTCCGAGTCACCCTTTCTTGCAAAAACATTTCAAAAAACTTTGCTGCTTCTGAATTTGAAGACACTGGAATTTATGATAATGTGAGTTCTGTTCTCACAATTTGGGCGCTCGTTCGGGATGTCCATCCTCACCAGCAGGGTTGGCAATGTAGATGGCTGGGAAGATGTTTCTTTTAGAACGGTCCTGTGCTCCTCAGCAATGGTTTCCCCCTTCTGGTTGACTGATCGAGATCTGATGAGAGTCGATCTGAACTAGGTGAAAGGTTGTAAGTAGGCACAGGGAGCCAGGCACTCCATGCATGGATAAAGTTAGGAAAATTGACTTTTAAGTACTGCCTTGGTGGCTGGGATTGAGTTTTATTAGTTAAGAAGGGACTAACGCAGGAACTCAATATGGGCTCTGCCGAGGTTAAGGAAAAAGCCTCCGAGAAAATGTAAATGGAGGCCGGGCAAGACGTTGTGGAATTGGAAAAATAATACTTGCACAAGGGAATTAGATAGAAAAAAATGATTAAATATTGTTGCTTTGTATGGACCAAGGAATTCATTCTTCATCCCGCCATCTTCTGGCCAAAATACAGGTCGGAAGAAGACTGTGTTTGTGAATATATGAATTTAAATGTCAAAGGAAAACAGCCTTACATTCAGGAGGCATCAGATTATGCCTCGATCCGGAAGGGTTAGTAGCTGAAGGGCTACTGAGGGTATACTTTGCAACTAAATCATGGACAGACATCCAGAAAAAGATTGAAAAGATAGAGGGGTGAAGTGAGAATCCTCTAGAGTTGTTGTTACGGGAAACTCAGAAAGTGTCTGTGAGATATGGTGTGTGCGTGTGTGTGAGAGAGAGTGAGAGAAAAGAGCTGTACGGCTAATAGAAAGTTTAAACCTTTGTGACTCAGTTTGAATGATTGAATGTTTGTGCTTTGTTCCGTGGAGTTTGAGATCCGGGACTGTTTTGAATCTGATTTCTATCATGGAAATTTAACATGATTTCTTTTAAGGTTATGGATTTTACAGTGGTTATGAAATAAAATGTTAACTCCTGTTCTTTTTACAGATTATGACAGCCTTACTAACAGTTTCTAACTAATCTCTTTTATCCTTACATAAAAGCGATTTATGGAGGACAGTTGAAGTTTCGGTTCAGCAATAGATTGTAATAAATCAAAAAAAAATCCTATGGTTAATATCGGTGACGTTGGATTCAGCCATTGTTCATGCATTAGAAGTTTTTTTTAACTCGAATAGACAAATCCTTTTAAGGCAGCTCCAGTTATTTCATGGCGTATAGCATTGTAATTGTGCAATGACTGGTCAGGACTACTGAGGAAAACAAATTTGGATTTAAATCAAGGGACTAAAACCGGGTAATTATAGTGGATTTCAAAGTTGGGAACTGTATGCATTTTACATTTTAAATGTTAAATACTGAACACGTAAGATTCCAAAATGTACAGTTAGGAACAGGCTTTAAAGTACACAAGCAAAAATTGATACATTGCATTTGAGATCACAGGAAGAAAGAGGCACCTAGTATTTGTTGCTTGTCATCTGCGTGTGTGGCTACTAAGGAAAGCTGGTCGTGTCGTTTCGTGGCTAGTTGGTGTTCATGGATGCGGATCGTTAGCTGTCTTCCTGTTTGTCCTATGTGGTGTTTTGTGCAGTCCTTGCATGGGATTTTGTATACTACGTTGGTTTTGTTCATGTTGGGTATTGGGCCCTTTGTCCTGGTGAGTTGTTGTCTGAGAGTGGCTGTTGGTTTGTGTGCTGTTATGAGTCCCAATGGTGGCAGTAGTCTGGCTGTCAGTTCAGAAATGTTCTTGATGTATGGTAACGTGGCTAGTCCTTTGGGCTGTGGCATGTCCTCATTCCGTTGTCTTTCCCTTAGGCATCCGTTGATGAAATTGCGGGGGTATCCGCTTTTGGCGAAAACATTGTATATTTGTTCTTCTTCCTCTTTTTGCAGTTCTGGTGTACTGCAGTGTGTTGTGACCCTTTTGAACAGTGTCTTGATGAAAATTCATTTGCGTGTGTTGGAGTGTTTGCTTTCATAGTTTAGGACTTGGTCTGTGTGTGTGGCTTTCCTGTATACCTTTGTGGTGAATTCTCCGTTCGGTGTTTCCTGTACCATCACGTCTAGGAATGGGAGTTGGTTGTCCTTTTCTTTCTCTCCAGTGAATCGGATTCCTGTGAGTGTGGCGTTGATGATCCAGTATGTGTTCTCTATTTCTGTGTTTTTAATGATTACAAAGGTATCATCCACATATCTGACCCATTGGGTTGAATTTGCGGTAATCTTTGCATTACCGCTTCTGCTATGAGTCCAGAGAGTTCGACTGGGACAACACTACTATTATAGGACAAGCCAAACAGAGAACAGCCAGGGAATTCCTTGAGGCATTGCACTCATCTACAGATTCAATCAATAAGCACATCGACCTGGACCCAATATACCGGCCATTGGAGCAGACAGCTGGAATTGACAACCGGAAGCGGCAGATACAAATCGCTATAAATGCCGGAGGAAAGATCACAGAAGCACTTCACAGGAGGCTCCCAAGCACTGAGGATGTCACCTAGTCAGGTGATGAAACGTCTGCAACAAAAATTCCCAGCTCGGCGAACAGAACCACAACAACAAGCACCCGAGCTACAAATCTTCTCCCAAACTTTGAACTGATCCATTGTATTTGAGATTACAGGAAGAAAGAGGCTCCTGGTATTTGAAGTTATGGGGTGAAGTTACAGGGAGCAGAGGCTCCTGGTATTAGAGATTACAGGGAGCAAGAAATATTGCAATATTTCTTTCAAAAAAATCAAGGTCTAAACAAAACATTGGGTGATGAAGAATAGCCATTAGGTGGCCCTAAAGCTGTTCAATTGATTAAATCGGCTCAACAATGGATCTGGCAATGTAACATGAGAAGCAGAAACAGAAAGCAAAAGTAATGACATCCATGGTTGATGAGGTAATGAAGAAAAGGACAAACCTAAGAGGAGAAGGAAGCCGGAATGGTGGCGAGCAGCATGTTGAAAATAAAGGCAGGAGAAGAGATCGGGGAGGAGATTTTAAAAGGGGTTTGGTAGACAGGAACAAGGATCAAAATGGAAATCCCCACAGGGTGGGATGGTATTGCTGTGGAAAGAGAGAGTGTACAGATCTGAAAAACGAAGCAAAGGCAGTACCGTTTATATGAAGAATAGAGTTGTCAGGGGGTTCCTGCCCCCTGAGACCCACCAGGAACCCTTGATAAATTTAAAGGTGGGACCTTACAAAGAGGACATAGTTTTCCTAGTTGATACGGTGACAGCAAGGGCATCCTTAAATTTTAAGGAGAAAGTGAGGTCTGCAGATGCTGGAGATCAGAGTAAAAATGTGTTGCTGGAAAAGCGCAGCAGGTCAGGCAGCATCCAAGGAACAGGAGATTCGACGTTTCGGGCATAAGCCCTTCTTCAGGAATGCTCCTTGGATGCTGCCTGACCTGCTGCACTTTTCCAGCAACACATTTTCAGCTTAAACTTTAAGCCCAAGGCAATGGGAACAAAAGAGTTAGTTGGATTATGGCGACGGTTTTGTGATGAGAGTCATGAAGAATCAGTTTTGTGCTCATCACAAGAGACTGCCACCAAATTGGGGATTGAATTAACTGCAAGTTGTGCTCTGAAATCTGTTGACGTTCTTTAAAACGAATGTGTTTTTGTGAATCAATTACAGAAACAGAATGAGAAGTCACAAGTGACTGGTACACAAACAGAACTGCGCAATTACAGTTTTAAAATGTATTCATCACTTGTGTTTCCACCCTGAATTACTGATAATAATTATTTTATTTATATAATATATAATTAATAATTAATATTTCAGATAAATAAATTGTGTTAGCCTGAATCAAAATTAATTCGCAGGATTCCTTCACACATTCTCAGTGACCTGTTATATTGATTCATGATTAATTTAAAACATGACTGCATTAATTCATTGTTAATTAAAGAATGGAAAGCTACATTACTGGCCAGAGTGTGTGCAGGCAGTGGCAGCACCAGCCTCATTGGTAGAGGAAAGTTGAAAACTTACTTTTGGGGAAGCCTTAATAGTCAGCGCGCAACATCACGTACGGACCATGCATACTAAATAACAAAGCAGGGCGATGGATCTTGAAATATGAGACAATCTTAATAGAGCAGAATGGCCTTGTGCTCCTCAAAGACAGTTGCTTGAATCCAGCTGCATTTCTGTTGCGGGGAGAGGGGTGGCTCTTGACAATCCAGAACATGATTGCCTTGATATTATTGAATATCAGACTAAAGTGTGGATGGACATAAGGGACGTACCATTGCATGCAGAAGCTCTGTAGTTTATCGACGAGTCCTCCCGGTGATTGAGGGTAAAAGACACAATGGATATACTGTAGTAGATGGTTTAGAAGAAGCGTTATCGATGCTAGAAGACTGCCAAACAGCATGTCAGCCCAAACGTCTGAACTCTATGCCCTAGAAAGAGCTCTCAGAACCTTAGAAAACAAAGAAGGAACGGTATATAGAGACTCCAAATATGCGTTTGGATTGATACATACCTTCAAAAAATTTGGCAAGAAAGAGGACTCATACGTAGCAGAGGAAAGTAACCGGAAGTAAGGGGAAATCAACTGGTCAATGAGGTAGCTAAAGAAGCAGCTCTGAATCCACAGGGAGCAGTGATATACTCCCTAATACCTACAATCTCAGATCTTCAGGGTACCCCGTTGTTTACTGCAAAGGAGGAAAAGGAACTAAAAGATTTAGGAGCTGCAATGTCAGTGGATGGGCACTGGATATTACCTGATGGGAGGGAAATGTTGAATAAAATGATGCTGCGAGAGACATCAGGGAAGTCACTGGGGAGTGCAAGCAATGTGTGATTTAGTCTTAAAAAAATATGGATGCAAAGGGATATATAGAATAGCCAAACAGATATGTGAGGGTTTGCATTACATGTAAAAAAAAAACAAGAAGGTGCCAAGGAAACAACTCCCAGGAGGGAGAGAACCTGGGATAAAACCATTTCAGAGCATTCAGGTAGATTATATCGAATTTCCCCGAATTGGAAGACTGAGGTATATGCTGGTAATGGTTGATCACCTATCTGGATGGGTGGAGGTGTACCCTTTAGACACTGCCACTGCACGTTGGGTGTCCAAGATAATACTAGAACATATATTCCCCAGATACAGTATAGTGGAATGCATAGATTCAGATCAGAGAACTAATTTTATTTCCAGGGTGCTACAGGGAGTAATGAAAGGGTTAGGAATCTCCTGGGAGTTCCACACCCCGTGGCAACCACCTTCATTAGGAATTGTTGACACAATGAACCAGACACTCAAGAAGCAGTTATCTACATTAGTAGTAGAAACTAGACTCCCTTGGATTAAGTGTTTACCTATAGCCCTTTTGCGAGTACGAACGGCTCCAAGGAAAGAAAGGGGGCTGTCAACTTATTGTTTGGTGTGCCCTATCTGGGAACGAGAGGTTAACTGCCAACACTGGAGACTAAAGATTTGTTCTTAAAGAAGTATATACTGAGCTTTTCCTCCTCTTTGTCTTTCCTCAGGAAACAGATTTTGTTGGTACCGACCCCACTCCTTGAATTCAGCGTTCACCTGATCCAATTGGGTCCTAGTCAAATCGTGGATGGAAACCAACCAGACCGGGAGGGGCCGTACCAAGCAATCCTAACCACTACAACAGCGATAAGAATGGCGGAGAAAGGCTGAACTCGCTCCACTCAGATCAAAGGGCCAGTGGAATCTCCAATTGAGACAGAAGTCTGTACAACTGTATTGACAAAAGAGCCACTTAAACTTAAGTTGAAAAGACTTCAAATAACTAATTATACAGTAGCGGTGCGAGTGCGGAATAGTTTCTGTAGTATTGTATGCTAAGTCTCTCGGTGCTTCAATATCACTGTAGAATGGGAAAAATGTTTAGGTACACTATATTAGCTTTTAAAGTCTTAGGATTCTGACAGGCCATGGTGTGGTCATTTTACTTAATGATAACGGTTCCAGAAAGTACAAATCCATAAGTCATAGAAACAGATGTCTGCAGCCTGGTGGATTGTGGAGATGTTAGAAATCAAAGGCAATACAGTAACTCAGAGATACATCTTAGGTTCTATGAAATAGGCCCCGAAAAGTGGGGATGCAAAAGATAAGACTAACGGGAATGAAAGTGTCCCGGAGAGAGAAGTGTAAGGAGTCTCTTTGGGATAAAGAATGTAAAGAAGGGTGGACACAGCAAGACCTCAGAGGTGATCTCTTGATTAATCCACTCGTTACAGTACACCGAGGCACTTTCTGTCTTGCTCTTGGCTGTCCGGATAAAGGTGTCACCCAATATATTTAACTATAATGAAAACCTCATGATATGAAGCAGTTTTAGGGGGAGAAACCTATCAGGTCCAATTAGATCAAATATTTAGGACAGAGATGAAAGCAGACTGGACGGATTTCCTGGGATGTTATTTTAAAATGCAGGTGAAAGACAGAACCCGAGTAGGAGAAAGGAATAGTAGAGTCCCTTACTCTGACCCTAAGGTGATCGCAATTGTAGAGGTAAAGGACTTAAAGCAGACCATTGAAGTAGAAACAGGATATGGGATGCAAATGCCTGAGTTGAATGGATAAAGTACACTGTGAAAAGTTTGAATGAAAGCAATTGTTATGCATGTGCCTCTGGGAGACTAATGGCCCAAGTAGTCCCCTTTCTGCTCGAATGGAAGCGAGACAGGAGGGGCATCACTTGCATGATAGCCTTGTATCAGGATGAGACTGCATGGAGTAATAAAGATTGTATGCTCCTTCTATTAAAGTTCCCTCGTTTAAAGAAGGAAGGCTGAAAGACGCCCACAACGTTTTCTGTTGTGGTCAGAAATCAAACATCATGTGTAAACAGGTGAGGAACAGATCGGTCTAGATACTTGGGGGAGCTGAAATCATGTACCGATATTGAGTCCGTGATGGAAAAGGATGGGTGGGGGGGACTACTCAGCATTAAGATTCCCCGAGCGGATCTGTGGTGGTATTGCAGAGGGAAAATATTGAGACCCACCCTACCTCCAGATTGGAGGGGCAAATCTGAAATTGTACAATTGGCAATTCTGTTCACCCTGGCATTTGAAAATAAAGAGATAGTAAAGGAAAGGGGACGACGTAAGAGATCACTATTGGGTCCTTCGTTTGATGATCTGGTAAATCTAGACTCTGTAGTAATCCCAAGAGGAGTACCTGATAAGTTCAAGGCTCGTAACCAGAGCAGGGCAGGCTTTGAATCAATTCTCTTCTGGTGGGTAATAGTCAACAAAAATGTGAATTGGATAAATTATATTTTCTATAATCAGCAAAGGTTCATCAGTTACACGAGAGACACAATTAAAGATTTAGCCGAACAACTTGATGCAACCAGCAGAATGGCATGGGAATAGAATAGCTCCAGCAGAAAAAAGGGAGAGAGTGTAGAATGCTGGGAGGAAGCTGTTGTAATTTTGTTCCAAATAACACAGCCCCAGATGGATCTATTAGTCGAGCTCTACAAGGTCTCACAGTATTAGCCGTAGAACTAGCTGAAAATTCAGGGGTCAGCACATCATTCACGCGTGGCTAGAATTGTGGTTTGGAAAGTGGAAGGGTGTGGTGGTTTCATTCCTTACCTCCTTGACCGTAGTGGTGGGAGTACTAATCGCAATAGGATGCTGCATCATATCTTGCGCACGGGGGATATTCCAAAGGTTGATTGAAATAGCTTTGGCCACACAAATGCCTCGAAAGAACAATCGGGAGGAAGGGCTCGACCTATTAAACAATGAGGGAATAAGTGACCTCAGGGAGATTTCCAAAATAAATGAAATTTCGGAAAAGATGCTGGTCAATTTGGAAGTGACATATAAGAAAAACATGCAGAAGATAACAAATGATAATTAAAGAAAATGGAGGAAATTGTGCAACCGTAATTGCTTATTAACATCAGTATATAATTGTTTCAGACAAATTAATAATTGCTATTGAATAAAATAAACTAACAAAGGAATGAAAACTATGTGGAAGGAATGCGTATTTACTTTTCATTAGCTAAAATATGAATACAGGAATGAAATGTGCCTGCAAACAATGGAAGATGTTACAGAAAAACAGATAAGGTGAAAAGAACATCTAGATATGCCAAGCTCAGCACATTTCCCTCATGTCAGCACTGCAGCGAGCCAAGTCATTTACAAATAAAGGATAGGGGTGAGTGTCACCCGGCTTGGAGTAGGGGGAGAAATAAACAAGGGCGGAGTGCAGCTGGGCAGGGGCAGAACACAGTAAGGAATATTGATAGGTTTGAAGGCCAATGAGGTAAACAGGCAAGCTCTGAAAATTAAACTGTATAAATTATGGAGTAATTTCTGGAGCACGGTGCCTACTTGATTGACATCCCTTCTTGCAAGAATGTTGCAATAAAATTCGTTGCTTCAAAATTTGACTCAGACTGAAATGTATTATATTGTGAGCTCTGTTTCTCACATTTGGGATACGGAGGGGGTTATTGAGAATCATTCAAGGGAGGTACTTACTCCTCAATGACGTGAAAAATGTTGATAGATTACCATCAAGGGTGGGAAAGGAATCCAGCAGACAGTGCTGGGATCTCCTACGGTGGGCCCCCTCAGCAACAAGTATACTGTTTTGGATACTGTTTGCGTGTCGACTTATCAGGGGTAAGAATGGGTACAGGACTCTCACACAGAGTGTGTCCCTGTTGCTCAGCAGGGAAGACGAAAGAGGAGCAGAGCTTTGTCATTGGGGACTCCGTAGTTAGGGAGACAGAGAAGAGTTTTTATTGGAATGAGAGGGACTCACATTTGCTTTGCTGTCTCCCATGTGCCAGGGTTTAGAACATAGAACACAGAACATTACAGCGCAGTACAGGCCCTTCGGCCCTCGATGTTGCGCCGACCCGTCATACCAATCTGAAGCCCATCTAACCTACGCTATTCCATGTATGTCCATATGCTTGTCCAATGACAACTTAAATGTACTTAAAGTTGGCAAATCTACTACCATTGCAGGCAAAGCATTCCATACCCTTATTACTCTCTGAGTAAAGAAATTCTCTCTGACATCTGCCCTATATCTATCACCCCGCAATATCTTTCACCTCTATATCTATCACCCCACAATGTACCCTCGTGCTCGCCGTCACCAGACTTGGAAAAAGGCTGTCCCTGTCCACCCTATCTAACCCTCTGATTATGTCTCTATGAAGTCAACTCTCAATCTCCTTTTCTCCAACGAAAACTTCCCCCAGTCCCTCAGCCTTTCCTCGTAAGACCTTCCCTCCATACCAGGCAACTTCCTAGTAACTCTCCTCTGCACCCTCTCCAAAGCTTTCACATCCTTCTTGTACTGCGCTGACTGTATGCCGTCCTAACAGCCCTGTCAACCTGGGGTGGCAACTTTCAAGGATCTGTGTACATGGACACCAAGACCTCTCTGCTCACCTACACTACCACAAATCTTACCATTAGGCCAGTACTTCGCATTCCAGTTACTTGACCAAAGTGAATCACCGCGCACTTGTCCAGATTAAATTCCATTTGCCACCTGTCAGCTCAGCTCTGCAGCTTATCTATGTCTCCCTGTAACCTACAACATCCTTTGTCACTATCCACAACTCCACCGACCTTTGTGTCGTCTGCAAATTTACTAACCCACCCTTCTACACCCTCATCCAGGTCGTTTATAAAAATGACGAACAGCAGTGGACCCAACACTGACACTTGCAGTACACCACTGGTAACTGGACTCCAGGATGAATATTTCCCATCAACCACCACCCTCTGTCTTCTTTCAGCAAGCCAATTATTGATCCGAACAGCAATATCTCCCACATCCCATTCTTCCGTATTTTGTACAATAGCCTACTGTGGGGAACCTTATCGAACGCCTTGCTGAAATCTATACACACACCATCAACCGGTTTACTCTCATCTACCTGTTTCTGAAAGATCTCAATAAGGTTTGTGAAGCACGACCTCCCCTTCGCAAAACCGTGCTGGCTATCCCCAATCAAATTATTCTTTTCTAGATGATTATAAATCCTATCTCTAATAACCTTTTCCAACACTTTACCAGCAATTGAAGTAGGGTTCACTGATCTATAATTACCAGGGTTGTCTCTACTCGCCTTCTTGAACAGGGGAACCACATTTGCTACAGTCTTCTGGCACTCATCCTGTAGACAGTAACGATTTAAAGATCAATGCTAAAGTCTCGGCAATCTTCTCCCTGGCTTCCCAGAGGAACCTAGGATAAATCCCATCCGGCCCAGGGGTCTTATCTATTTTCACACTCTGTAGTATTTCTAATACCTCTTCCTTGTGAATCTCAGTCACATCTCATCTAGTATCTAATAATTCTCCTCGACAACATTATCGTTTTCTAGAGTGAATACTGTCAAAGAATATCCATTTAGGGCCTCCCCTATCTCCTCTGACTCCACTCACAACTTGCCACTACTATCCTTGATTGGCCCTAATCTTACTCTCATCATTCTTTTATTCCTTAAATACCTATAAAGAGCCTTAGGGTTTACCCTGATCCTCTCCGCCAACAATTTTTCATGTCTCTTCCTGGCTCTTTTGAGCTCTGCCTTTAGGTCTTTGATGTTTCTGGTAGTGTTTTGCGAATTTTGATGGGTAGGGGTAACAGCTCCAACCGAGTGGGCACCAACGGCATAGGTAGGAAGAAATTCAGTGAGCTAGAATGGAAGGTTAGAGATTGAACAAAAAAAGTTGTTATCTCTGGTTTGTGACCTTGCCACATGCCAGTGAGGTGAGGAATCTGGAGAGAACAGAGCTGTGAAGGTGGCTGCAGGGATGGTACAGGAGGGAAAGTTCTGGATTCTTGGCTGATTGGAGCTCTTTCTGGGGAAGGTGATATCTCTACAAACAGGATGGTCTTCACCTGAACCAGTAGAGTACTAACATCCTGGGGTGGTCTAATTCGTTAATGTTGTCCCTGTGTCCCTGGGAGCATAAACTAGTGCAGCAGGGGAATTTGAATCTGAATTATTGTTCCAGTGTAAAGGAAATTGACATGAGTGATGTCAGAGGTAGCTTTACAAGATTGCAAGAGGACACTGCAATCAGCTTGTCAGTTTGAAATGTGTGTACTTTAATGCCAGTCGCATCTGGATTAAGGTGGGCGAACTTCCCGCATGGATTGGGACTTGGGATTTCGATGTTCTGGCCATTTCAAAGACATGGCTGGAGGAGGGACAGGAATGGTTGTTGCGGATTCATGGATTTGGGTGTTTCACTAAGAATAGAGATGTCAAATGAGAGGGACTATGTGGCATTGTTATTCAAGAGTTGCATTGCAGCAGCTAAGAAAACATTTGCGAACTCATCTACTGAGGTAATTTGTGCTGAGGTTAGAAACAGGAAAGTCGGGGTCACCCGTTCCCCTCACTCACACCTCAGTCGAAGCAAAACACATTAAGGTTTTACCGCTTTCACCTTTATTCCGGGCTCTGGAAGGAGAGAGAATGATTGCCCATGTACACAAAGACATGAGTTCACGATCTTCTCTGAACAGTACTTTCCCAAAACACTATACAGTCATATTGCAGGGACGAGCATCGAGATAAGTCAACATGCATATTGATTAGGTGACCATTACAATTAGTGATCATCGGCATTAAAGTTTGAGCCATATGCTGTTACACAATGAGTGACTAGCTTCACAGAATGAATGCTTTTCACTTTGTTAAACTGACCTGACAAACTGAATGCTGCCTCATATTGTTAAATGGCTTGTCAGAATTATTGTTTTTCCATATTGTTGATATATTACTCCAGCCTCCAGCACGCTATTGTTTACTTAGAAATGATCTGATCACAGTTATGCTCAGCTGAGCGTTTTGATTCACAAAACTCAGAACGCGAATCTTTCCCTGTCTGCACAAAACTCAGATCTTAACTCTTTCCATGCCTGATTATAGCCTATAAACATTCTCAGTGATGTCAGAGATAGGTTTTCATGATTGAGACAGGGCACAGACAATCTGAATTTCGGTTGGAAATGTGTGCACTTCAATGCCAGTAGCACCCAGAATAAGGAGGGCGAACTTGCAGCATCGATTAGGACCTGGGATTTCGATGTGGTGGCCGTTTCAGAGACGTAGGTAAAGGAGGGACAGGAATAGGTGTTGCACATTCTGTGATTTCGATGTTTCATTAAAAACAGAGAAGATGTCAAAAGCGGGGGAGGATGTGGTATTGTTAATCAAATGTAGTATTACAGCAGCTGAGATAACTTTTGAGGACTCGTCCACTGAGGTAGTGTGGACTGAGGTGAACACAGGAACGGTGAGGTCCCCCTGTTGGAAGATTTCGAGAGGCTTCTGAATTGATCTAGCGATGCAGAAGAAAGAATTTGAAGCTCTTGTTAAGAGGAAGAAGAAAGCGTATGTGAGGATGAGAAGTGAAGGCTCAGGTAGGGGGCGTGAGAGTTATTAGTTAGTGATAAAAGATCTAAGAGAGGGCTGAGAGCCAGCAGGGGACATGAGAAGTTGTTTGCTGATAAGATCAAAGAAAATTCTAAGGCCTTCTATGGGTATATCGGGAATAAAAGAATGACTAGAGTAAGGTTAGGGCCAGTCAAAGATAGTAGTGGGAAGTTGTGTTTGGAATTTGAGGACATAGAGGAAATGCTGGGTGAATACTCTTCGTCAGTATTCATAATAGAAAAGGGAGAATATGGAGATACAGGCCAAAAGACTAGAGGATAGAAAATGTTTTCCCTTGTGTAAGAAGGGGAGTCGGGACAACCTATGGTAAGTATTGGCCAGTAAGCATTACTTCAGTTGTGACTAAGGTGTTGGAAATGGTGACAAAAGATAGGATTCATAATCATCTGGAAAGGAATAATTGATTATGGATAGTCAACACAGTTTTGAGCAGAGGAGATCGCGCCTCACTAACCTTATCGAGTTCTTCGAGATTGTGACAAAACAGGTGGCTGAAAGTAAAGCAGTTGATGTGGTGCATATGGACTTCAGTAAGGCATTTGCTAATGTTCCACACGGTAGGCTGTGTGGAAAATACGGAGTTTCTGGATTAAATGGGATTTAGTGGTTTGGATCAGAAATTGTCCAGCTGAAAGAAGACAGAGAGTGATGGTTGATTGGAATTGTTCAACCTGGAGCTCAGCTATCTCAGCGTGCTGCAAGGATCTATTTTGCGGTCAATGCTGTTTCTCATTTTTATAAATAATCTGAATGTGGGAGTAAAAGGATGGGTGAGTAAATTTGCGGCTGACTCGAAGGCAGGCAGAGTTGTGGGTAGTGAAGAATGTTATGGGTTACAAAGGGACATAGATAAGATGCAGATCTTTGCTAAGATGTGACAAATGGAGTTTAGTGCAGAAAGTTGTGCGCTAGTTCACTTTGGAAGAAGTAGCAGGAATGCAGAGTGGTGGACTAATGGTAAAATTCCTGGCAGTGCAGATGAACAGAGATGTCTCGATAAATCCCTGAAGGTTGCCCAGCAGTTTGACAGGATTATTAAGAAGGCATATGGTGTGTTGGCATTTATTGGTAGGGGGATTGAGTTTCAGAGCTAAAGTAATGATTCAGCTATACAAGACTCGAGTGTGACTGCACCTGGAGTATTCCATTCAGTTCTGGTCACCGCATCATACGAAGCATGCAGAAAATTTGGCAAGTCTTCAGAGGAGATTTACTAAGATGTTATCTGGTATTGAAGGAAGGTCCTACGAAGAAAGGCTGAGGGAACTGAGACTGTTTTCATTGGAATGAAGAAGTTTGAGGGGTGAATAATCAAGATTTATGAGATAATCTGAAGGTTTGAGAGGGTGGACAGTGAGAGCCTTTTTCCTGAGATGGTTAACGTTAACAGGAGGGGGGAATAGTTTTAAATTGAGTCGTAATATATTTAGGACACATATCAGGAATAGTTTTCTTCTGTTACGCAGAGAACAGTAGGGTCAGGGAAGGGCACACTGCTACAGTTGTAGACTTGCCGGTGTTAAGGGCATATACATGTGCATTGGACATACATATGAATATTAATAGTATGGTGTATGTTAGATGGGCATCAGCTTATTTTCACAGTTCCTACAGCGAAAGTACCTATACTATGCTATAACGTTCTATGTTCTATGTTCAATGTTCTCGATGTCAAATTATTACACTCTCGGGTAACACACACAAAGGAGTGTAAATGCATTCATCTCTTACTAGAGCAGGGACCAGATCCCAGATGTTATGAAGTTGAAAGCGTTTACTGTAACTTTAAGAAAGAGTGAATGCTCTTTTGCACTGAGAGCTTAAAAAAATCTGGCACATGACTAGCTCGCAGTCTCAGACTGTGTTTGAATACGTTACATTTCACTGCGAAATAGACAACTCAGTTGTTTGATGTTTCACCAAAAATTTGATTTTAACTGTTTAAATTCTGCAGTCAGGATACTAAATCCTAATTGTGCTTGAAGTCATTGTTTGGCAACCCCAAAACAATTAGATATTCCAATGTTTGGGTTATAAAGATAACAAGCATTTTGAAAGTCAGGCAGACTAACTGCAAAGGAGAGAGGAACTGCCATCGACAGAATAACAGCAATCGAAACACTGTCAAATTACCGTTTTCATATGAAGCTTTTTCTCAGTTAAAAAAAAGAGATGACCAAGGAAGATTCACACCTGAAAGAAGAATGATACCGGAGTCGACAGTGAGCAGCAAGCAGAACTTTCTGTCAAAACAGTTTTGAAGGTTATTTAATAATTCTTTATTGTAGTTACAAAGTTTAAAATACATGAATAGGAAAAGTTTGGAGTGATATCGGCCAAACGACGGCATGTGGGATGAGGTGAATTTGGGATTACAGTAATCAGAGACTGGTTGCACGAAAGATTCTGTTTCAGTGCTGAATGATTCTGTAAACCTTCCACTCACTCCACTGCCATCGCCTTGAATACTCTGGGATGATGCAGAAACTTACACACTTTCAGTTCAATTAGTTTTTTGAATAAGTTCTCTTTATCAATTCTAATCTCCCACAGATTGTGATTTCGACCAGTCGCTGTGTCTCCGAGAATTTATGGAAGATTTTCTGTATCTTTTTCTGTGGAGAAGGAACTAATGTATTCCCCTCCATGGGGGCGGAGATGCCTCTATCAAAGTCAATACATCGAATCACTGCACTCGGGAGATGATTGACACAACACCCTCTCCTACTCGGAAAGTTCCAGAATCCGAACAGTTCAATGAAACTATCACTTCGAAGCCACTGACAGCACAGCCCTCTCCCTAGTGTGAGGTTACAAGTTATGGTGAAAGAGGCGATGTTAATCTGAGAGCGCTTCATTTTAGAATCAAACTACGTTGACACTATGTAACTTGATGGAATACTTGTAACTGAAAGAGTGGCGAGAAGAGAAGTGCAACCGAAAAGGTGCAGATGACGGTTTATTCAGAAATACCACTGAGGCGGAAGTGTTCAATAGAATCCCAACAGTTTGGATATAGGCCCTTCTGCTCAACAAGTCCTCATCGACCCTCTGAACAGTACCTCACCCAGACCTAATCCTCCCATCCCATATTTACCTCTGACTAATGCTTTGTTCGTACTCATGTGTTTGTACGAGAAGTGTATGAACTCCATGTAATAGTTTGTGATTGAAAGTGAATGCAATAGTTTACATCTTGCCAAATATAGATAACATAAGTAGTGATGCCGTTCACAATGGTTTACCGAATTTATAAATGGACAGAGATGGACTTACCAGGAACAGCAGCAATAGCGAGGATGGGATAGTAGCCCGCCTGAAAAATCAGCAGCACACATCGTATTCGCCATGGTAACGATATCTGATATTTAATGAGACAGTACAGAGCCCAGGTTAAACCCCTGCCCGTTGTTGTGGCATTCCAGTCTATTGTTCTCAGATTATGATCCATTGATGTAGCATTCCAGTCTATTGTTCTATGATTATAATTCATTATTAGAACATTCCAGACTGTTATTCACATTACCAATTAATATTCTCAGATTCTGACCTCTGCCACTCTCTGGAGCTGCTGTTGAGGATGATGCTGCCGCGGATATTATGCGAGAACACATTGAAAGAAGCCCATTATTAAGAGAAGAGTAAAACTCTTCCGTGACTAAGTTAGGATCCATAGAGAATCACGTCATTCACAGTCACTGAACAAACAGCTCCAGTTTATCACTTTCACTACATCATTTTCAAGATAACAACAATACTTGGTCTGGGTGGGATGCTGACATCGCCTGATACTGTTCTTATTGCTTATCTCCAATTACTCGAACAATATAACAGGTAAAGAGGACAGGTCATGCTTTCTCTTCACAAACTCGATGGTTCTGCTTATTATCAACATAAATCACTCTCTGTAACAGTGGTCCTAAGAGCCAATCTCGAGGTTTCACTGCACTGGGGTCATCTCCATCTCAACAACTATCAATCGACAAAAGGCTTCTCTGCAGCACGTGTGTGTGTGTCATTGGTTAAGAAACAGAAAGGAATGAGTGACAGTGGCTGTGGAGACAGGAGAAGAATAAAGTGATATCTGTCACCAATATTTTTCTTGATAGACGGAATAAAATAAAATACACTAAAAGAAATACAAGACATTTTGAAGAAGGACTGGCGTCAGAAAATGTAAACAAAACTGGATTATTTGAATGGAGGAAAAATAATTTTATATGCAGTGTTTAATCAGTGTATGTGCAGCGGGCAAGATTGCATATGTATGCACAACACCTAGAATGAACAAAAGACAGTTCATAAAATATGACTCATATAATGTATAATATTTATGAAACGCTAAAGCCTCATTTGATCCACAAATATCTATTAAAATATGTTTATTGCCTGCTGTGTCTGTCAACAGCGAGTGATTCCTGAAGAAGGGCTTATGCCCGAAACGTCGATTCTCCTGTCCCTTGGATGCTGCCTGACCTGCTGCGCTTTTCCAGCAACACATTTTCAGCTCTGATCTCCAGCATCTGCAGACCTCACTTTCTCCTGCCTGTCACATCATTCGAGGAAAAACTTTGGCATCATACCAGTCAATTTAACATTACTCTCTTGTACATACACTGTATAACGGATCACAATACACAGGAGTTGTGAAAGCAAATAAGAAAGTACATTGACTTCTGTTGATGGTTTGGTTTGTCCTGTTTTTACATCATCTCATCTATGTTCTCACTCTCTTTTTCTCTTTGTGTCCCGTTAATAAACACTCCAATCATTCTTCGTGTCTCATCTTTCAGTTCTCTCTCTTTATAAACATGCATTGCTCTCTTGATAGTTAAGGTGATTGTACAAAGACAAGAAAGAGGAGCTGGCAACAGTTAATTGGCAAAAAAGATGCGAGCAGGGAAGAGCATGGCTCAGCAATTGTAGGAATTTCTGGGGATAGTTTCGAGGAGAGCAGAAATTCATCACAAATAGTCAGAAGCATAACCATGGGAGGACAAGGAAGCCCTGAGTGCTAAGATAATTCAAGGAAAGCATAAAATCAAATGAGAAAGCATTCAATATGTCGCAAATTATTGTGCATCCAGAGGATGAGGAAGCATTTAAATACCAGTAGAGGTTAACTCAACAAAGCAATAAGGTGGATAAGATGGAATAGAACGGTCAGCTTGGTGATAATATAATGGGAGAGCGGAAGAGGCTTTTCGATATATAACAGGGAAGCAAGGGAGGGGAGAGAAAACATTGTCCTGTTGGAAAATGAGCTTGGAGTAGTTGTGGGAAACAAAGAGATGGCAGAGGAATTGTTAGAACATTTGTATCAGGTTTCAAGGTGCAAGATACAAACAGCCTGCCAGAACTTTAAGAGTGGCAGGGGGCTGAGGGAAGTGTAGCGAACATCATGAAGGAGAAAGTGCTGGGGAAGTTGAAAAGTCTGCAGATGGATATGTCACCCAAACCAGACAGACAACACCACGTTGTTCTAAGGAGATAGCTGAAGAGTTTGTAGTGGTATTGTTGGTGATCTTTCAGGAATCACTGAAGTCAGAGACGGCCCCCGAGAACTGGCAAATATAACCTCCCTGTTGAAGGAGAGAGGGCTGTAGAAAAGAGGAAATTACAGATCGTCTGGTAATTTGAAACTGCTTCTAATAAAACTCAGTGGATCCCTGGGTTACTGCAGATGCTGGAGACCTGAGTTGAAAAGTGTGGTGCTGGAAAAACACAGCAGGTCAGGCAGCATCCGAGGAGCAGGAGATTCAACGTTTCGCGTAAGTCCGACTTCAGGAATGACGCTGGTGAGTATAAAAGCACAGACGTCTTAAACAATTAAAACAGAACAGAACACCCAGCACCAACCTCGGTATTGGAAAAGGGAATGGGAAACACAGTCCTATCGATTTTGCAGTGGCCTCTTTCCGAACATCTGAGAAGTTGTGAGACCATTTACAGAAGTTACCCACAGACTGCACAGAAACATTGGGAAAGGAGGAGGCCATTCAATCTACTGAGCCTCCCCCATTCTAGCTCATGACCAAATATCTCCACAATATACTTTCCCCACAACGTACCTATCTCTTAATGTGATTCACCATCGGGAAAATATAAAATATAAACTGCCGAATTCCCTTCCACCCTTTAATTTTGGTACTCTATTCAAAGATACTTATTCTATAGTGCATAATTATTAAACATACTTTTTCTGTAAAGAGATGAGTGAGTGATGGAAATTTACATTATACGGCGAGCTCCTGCTCACTCTTAGGCGAATACATCTCCACCACCAGCTGATGAGCAAACCCCAGCATCAGGATCTTCTGTCTGCAAAGTGTTCAACGAAAACAGGACTGTAGTCCCATCTGCAAATCTCGAAACTGAGCCTGGATCTGGGAATTGCAGTCGACATATAGAAGGAATTTTACTTTAACCTGGGGAAGAATTTTAGAGAGAACTGGAATTCTGTATCGGCATCATGTGGTCAGTCAGCTCGCACGCTGTCTCTTGAAGAGTTCCGTGGACGTTACAGTGCTGTGGTTAGTGACTTCAGTGTTAAAGTCTTACATTTACTGTATGAATTCATTGCAATATATGATTTAACGATTCACTTCGACTGTGCTATCGGTTGTGTTAGGCTAAATATGATTTTTGCTTGAATTTTTACCGATAGTTTTGCTGGTTTGCCACTGACATTGTGTTTCCATTGGCCCCATTATTTATATTGCACCATTTTCTATATCACTGTTTTCCGGGGGAACACAACTGTCACATTATCGGAGAACTACCTGTAATAATGGCTGATCCTCTAACTCCACACCAACTCCTGCTCTCTCCCCATCCATTTAGCGTCTACAATTCCTTATTTATTTTCAGTACCTTGGATTCCACGGCCTGATGTGGAAGAGAATTGCTCAGGTTTACGCATCTGTGAATGCAGACATTTATTCTCATATCATTGCCTGTACTTCATGCAATGGCCCTTGTTTTGGGCGTCCCAACTGGGATAATTATCATCCCTGCATCCAATATGTCTTGCCCCATCAGAGTTTTATATATTTCACTAAGATTAGACAATAGAACAGTGCAGCACAGCAATAGGCATTTCGGCCGCCCTCGACTTTGCTGACCACGATGCTCCTCTCAACTAATCGCATCTGCCTGTTCATGTGTCTGTGTAAATGCCAATCAAATAGAACCATTGCTCGCATTTCTGCTTCTACTACCTGGCTTGGCATCTTCCATCCTCTGTGTGGAAAGAACAATACTTGCTTCCAACATCTCATTTAAACGTTCCCGATCTAACCTTAATCCTCTGGATCTTCGTATTTATCAAATCCACAATGAAAGGGAGATTTCGGTGATCCACATTATCCTTGTCTCTACAAATTTTATATACCCGCACATGGTCACTCCCTCAGCCTCTGACACTCTAGCAAAACAACTCAAGATTGTTTAATCTCACCTAAAATCTAATACACTGTCAGGACACCTAAAGCAGGTAAACTGGTAATTTGCTTTTGTATCCTTCACAAATACTCCACGTCCTTCCTATCATGTGTTGATAAGAACTGCACACAGTAATCCAATTGTGGCTACACCAAAGTTCCATAATGTTACGATACAACTTACAATTGTCTATACTCAGTCCTATGACCGATTATGGTGAGCATGCTGTGTGTGTTCTTTCGCAACTCACACATCTGGATTGCCACTGTCAGGCAAATGTGGACGGGCAGCAAGATCCCGCTGTATATAATTACCCCTCAATATCTAAACATTCTTCTCGCACAGTCTCTATTGTCTCATGTTTGTCCAGAAAAACTGCATTTGCTATTTTTCAGCCATCTTTCCAGCAGATCCTTATCCTGACGTAACCATTGATATCTTTCCTCATTATCCATAACTCCACGAATTTTCTTGACGTTTGTACTAATTATCTTTGGCACTTCATTTGGTTTTTCTTGTGTTAGAATCTGTACTCCGTGACAGAACATCTCAACAAGGGCTCACTCATTCAACACGGAGATGAGGAGGCACGTCTTCACTCAGAGGGTAGTGAATCTATGGAAATCCAGACTGCAGGGGACTGTCGAGGCTGAGTCATTAAGAATATTCACAGGAGAGATGGTCAGATATTAATTTATCAGTGAAACAGCGGGTACGTTGGAAAAGCAGGAAAGCAGATTCGATGAGCCTTTGATCAGCCATTATCCGATTGAACGGTGGAAATACTGATGGACCAAATGGCTTAATTCCCATCCGACATCTCATGGTCTTCACTTAATCAGTTTCAAATTAATTAAGAGATGATGTAATGTTATGGTTCTCTGCTCACTAAGCTCCTAGAAATTGAGATTATTAGACGCTTCTCATTCTCTTGATGGTATTTCACTAATTATCCAGTCTGGATGGATGCTACTGTCACAGGTTTTTTATACTGCCCTTGCTACAAGGACATGCAATGTCCTGATTGCAATCATATTAACATTACCATCACTGTCCGGTGCCAATAAAGGAATTCCTGCTAACTGGTGCTGCTGCTTGTGGTTTCCCAGATCCACCCACTTAGAACCTTGATTTTGCTCTTAGGATCCACGACGCTGTCTCACTAATGCATGGACAGCTTTCTTGCTTCATACACATTTCTTTCTTGCCTGACCTGCCTAAATTCCGATCACATTTCCATATTAACTTTGCAGCTATGGTCATTCTGCAGCCACTTCCCAGTAATGACAGTTCAATCATATCTGTTCACTTCAGTTCATGATGTAATTCTGTCTTGCCTTGTTCTGCATTCAGGGAGTGTTTCAGTGAGATAGTTGGGGTTAAAAGGATGAATGGAAGTTACAGGTGTAGGGGTCGAGGATGTTACAGAGTAAAGTATAATTACAGGCGAACGAAAATGTTAGTGGGAGTATTGGTTCTCGGGTTTTCAGGAAATTACATAGATCGAGGAGGCTGGATTAGATTTCAGAGACGGCGATCTGTTGGGTGAGGCAGACAGACAGAAAAAGGCACTGAGAGAGAGGAGCTTTTTAGAGATGAGAACTGGAGGAACTAAAATAGATATGGAGCGAGTTATGAAATGAGGAAGTTTAAAATATGAGAACGCTTTCACGTTCTGGATGTTTCGTGGAGAGGAAGGCTATGGAGTCTGGCAGCTTTTCCAGGATAGAGACAGGTATATACATAGATGGAAGATATCACACAAATTGGAGCAGGTAGACTCGGTAGGGAGGTTTGAAGTGGAGAGTGAACTTTACATTTATGAAAGAGCTGGATTGAAATAGCTGGAGAAAGCTATGGAGATAAGTAGATGGATGGAATGACTGGATGAGCTGATATTGAACTTGATTCTTGTAAAAACTGTCAGCTGGATTGGAGTGGGTGCTACAGAACAGGAATCCTTCAATTACTTGGGGGGATTACCCATTTTGGGAAGTTTACAAGGGCTGTAGAGATTGGCAGCATTGTCAGGACTGGAAGAGTTCACCCAAAAATGAAAGACTTTAGGGCTGCAGGTGTTTAAGTAATTAGTGGAGTAGCAGCAGTTTACAGAGAGAGGAAACCTTTTTGGCGCAGGCACAAAATACACAGGAAATGGGTTACAGTTGATAGTTTAGGAAACAACTCGAAGCTCTATGACCCTGGAAGCACGAAGAGAACCGTGGATGCTTGTGGAGTGGGAGACGTTAATGGATTATACATAGATTGTTAAAGACGTGCATGTTGAACAGAGGATGAACTTCAGATACTGACATATATTGTCGGCACTTGGGTAGGCATGGCCAATAGAAAATAACATCAGGGGCTGGAGGGGTTTGCAGTAAAAGAGGATGCTGATGGCATTGGAAGATGTTACAGATGTAGGGAGGATTTTAGTTGCTGACGGTGGTTAAAGATATGGAGGACTGCAGCGACAGCAGGCCATCATACAGGGCGGGATGTTTTTTAAGAGGAAGCAAGAACAACAGAAGTAGAGAAAGAACAGTGGCTGGAGGGGTTTTTTGCAATCAGGAGATTTCATGATGCAGGATGATGTTACAAAGACAGCGATAGTTATAATGATTGAAGGGGCAACAAAGATAGGGAAGACTTTAGACATTGTTGGATATTTAATTTACAGAGATAGAAAGGAGTTAGTAACAAAAGGAAGTTATAAAGATCGTGAGAGTTGGAGTAATTGGAGCAGATCTGATATATATGGTGTGTTCTTGTGTCTGAAGGAGGATGTTACAGTGTTAGGGAGAAATGTTGGGGCTTGAGCAAATGACACAAACAGGGAGGGTTCCATGCTTCCACCCCATACTCTGATTTTGTCATGCCTATTGGCATTTAGTGATAGAGATTAAAAATGTGCTGCTGGAAAAGCGCAGCAAATCAGACAGCATCAAAGGACCAGGAGAATCGACTTTTCGAGCATAAGCCCTTCGATTCTCCTGCTCCTTTGATGCTGCCTGACCTGTTGCGTTTTTCCAGCAACACATTTTTAAGCTCTGATCTCCAGCATCTGCAGTCCTCACTTTCTTCCACTTAGTGATAGAGAGCTTGGTACCATTCGACGAGCTGGGAATTTGTGTTGCAGACGTTTCGTTCCCTGTCTAGGTGACATCCTCAGTGTTTGGGAGCCTCCTGTGAGGCACTTCTGTGATCTTTCCTCCGGCATTTGTAATGGCTTGAATCTGCCGCTTCCGGTTGTCAATCCCAACTGTCCGCTGCAGTGGTCGGTATATTGGGTCCAGGTCGATGTGCGTTGATTGAATCTGTGGATGAGTGCCATGTCTCTAGAAATTCCCTGGCTGTTCTCTGTTTGGCTTGTCCTATAATAGTAGTGTTGTTTCAGTCCAATTAATGTTGCTTGTCATCCGCTTGTGTGGCTACTAAGGATAGCTGGTCGTGTCGTTTCGTGGCTAGTTGGTGTTCATGGATGCGGATCGTTAGCTGTCTTCCTGTTTGTCCAATGTAGTGTTTTGTGCAGTCCTTGCATGGGATTTTGTACACTACATTGGTTTTGCTCATGCTGGGTATTGCGTCCTTCATTCTGGTGAGTTGTTGTCTGAGAGTGGCTGTTGGTTTGTGTGCTGTTATGAATCCTATCGGCCACTGCAGTGGGCAGCTGGAACTGACAACCAGAAACGGCAGATACAAATCACTATTAGTGCCGGAGGAAATATCACAAAAGCACTTCACAGGAGGCTCCCAAGCACTGTGGATGTCACCTAGACAGGGGACGAAACATCTGCAACACAAATTCCCAGCTCAGCGAACAGAACCACAACAACGAGCACCCGAGCTACAAATCTTCTCCCAAACTTTGAGCACGGTACCAACTGGCGGTGGAGTGGGTGGATGACAGAAATGGGGAGTGGTCTGGAAACTGGACCAGGTGAAAGATGCAGGGAGAGTTTTAGTATTGGGATGACTTTGCAGGAAGCTGATATATATAGGGATAGAACGCGTTTGCAGTCCCGGGGAGGATTATAGGAGCTGATGTCAGTTATTGAAATAAACTGTATTGTCACCTCTGGAGGTGTTTAATGGTATAAAGAATTGTTGTGACAATTTACACGATTTTGGAGAGTAATAGGGATTGGCAGAGTTTTAATGGACGGTGTTTTTTTTATAGAAACGGAAGGAGTTTATAGTAAAATGGGAACTAGCAGGGATGGCAGTGCAGGGAGAGCAATGTTCCTCCTGCATGATGTTTGATGTGAGGGATGCCATTAGTGTCACATCCAAGTATGTCAGCAGGAAGTGCACCCAACTCTCGCTCCTCCAAAACAGGAAAAACTTGATTTGAACCAGCTGGTGCTAATATCCTAGGTGGGAAATTTGCTGGTGCTATTCGGGTGGGTTTACTCTAGCTCAGCAGGGGATGGGAATTGGCGGTGTATTTGCAGTGCTCAGGAGGATGAGAGCAGGAAGCTCAGGGACAGGATTTCAGGGCTCAGGAATATGCTGGCAGACAGCAAACTGGTTTGAAGTGTATCTACTTCAATACCAGAATTATCCGAAATAAGGTAGGTGAGCTTGCAGCATGCATAGATACCGGGGAATTCGATGTTATGGCTATTTCGGAGACACAGATGGAGCAGGGTGAGGAATGGATGTTGCAGGTTCCAAGGCTGAGATCTTTAATTAAGAACTCACAAGGCGGTAAAAGAGGGGGAGGCGTGACCTTGTTAGTCAAGAATAGTATAACAGTGGCTGAAAGAATTTTTGATGAGGACTTATCTACTGAGGTAGTGTGGGCTGAGGTGAGAAACAGGAGAGGAGAGGTCACACTGCTTGGAGTTATTTATAGGCCTCCACAGAGTTCCAGGCAGGTGGACGAGAGGATTAGCCAAATTATTCTGGGTAGGAGTGAAACGAACAGGGTGGTCATTATGGGGGACGTTAACTCCCCCAACATTGACTGGAAATGCCATAATTCTATTACATCGGATGGATCACATTTTGTCCAATATATACAGGAGGGTTTCCTGACACAGTATATCGAAGGGCCGACAATGAGGAAGCCACACTGGATCTTGTGTTTGGTAATAAACGAGGCCAGATGTTTGATAAAGATGGAGGTGAGCACTTTGGAGAGATTGACCATAATTCGTTACATTTAGTATAGCGAAGGAAAGGGATAGGTACATGCCACAAGTGAAGAGTTATTGATGGGGCAAGGGCAAATATAATGCGATTTGGCAAGAATTAGGATGCATAGAATGGGGTAGCAAAATGCAGGAGATGCAGACAATAGAAATGTGGAGCTGGTTTAAGGAACAGATTTTGCGTGTCCTTGTTAGTGTGGCATCGAAAGGCAGGGGGGGAAGTGATAAGGAAACAGAACCATAGTTTACGACAGAAATTGAATCTCTTGTTGAGAAGAAGAAAGAGGCTTCTGTGTTCATTAGGCAAAATGGTTCAGATGAGGCGATGGAGAATTACAGATCAGCTAGGAAGAATTTAAAGAGAGAGTTAAGAAGAGCAAAGAAATGACACGAGCAGTCTTCAGTAAATCGAATAATGAAGAACCCTAATACTTTCTGTGGGTATGTGAGGAATAAAAAGATGATAAGTGTAGGAAAAGGGCCAGTCAAAGACAGAAGTAAGAAGCTAAGTGTGGATCCTGTGGAGATCGGAGGGGTGCTAAACAAACATCTCCCATCGGTTTGCACACAGGAAAAGGAAAATATTGTCGAGGAGAAGAACGTGGTATGAGATATTAGACGAGAAAGGATCCAGGTTAGTTACAAACAAGTGTTATCAATTCTCGAAGGAGTGAAAGTAGACAATCCCCTGGGCTGGATGGGATTTATCCGAGGATTCTCTGGGAAGCTAGGGAGGAGATAGCAGAGCCTTTGGTTTTGATATTTGAGTCATCATTGTCTTAGTTGTCATAGATTTAGTACTCTAATGACTTAGAGGCAAGCATAGGTGGATGGATTAGTAAATTTGCAGACGACACTAAAGTCGGTGGAGTAGTAGACGGTTTGGAAGAATGTTAAATGTTGCAGGGGGACTTGGATAAACTGCCGAATTTGGCTGAAAGATGGCAAATGGAGTTCAATGCAGCTAAATATGAGGAGATGCACTTTGGGAAAATAACAAGAAGGCAGAATACTGGGTGAATGGAAGGATTCTTGGTAGTGTGGATGTGCAGAAGGATATTGGAGTCCATGTAAGTAAATCCCTGAAAGTTGCCACTCAGGTGGATTGTGCTGTTAACAAGGCAAATGGTGTGTTAGGTTTCATTCATCGAGGGATTGAGTTCCGGAGCCGCAATATCATGCTGTAACTACACAAAACGCTGGTGCTGCCACATTTGGAATATTGCATGCAGTTCTGGTTCCCATTTTTTGGAAGGACGTGGAAGTATTGGAAAAGGTGCAGAGGAGATTTACCAGGATGTTGCCTGGTCTGGAGGGAAGATCTTATGAAGAAAGGCTGAGAGACTTGGGTCTGTTCTCATTGGAAAGAAGAAGGCTAAGTGGGGATTTGATAGAGACATACAAGCTTTTCAGAGGATTAGATAGGGTAGATAGTGAAAGTCTTTTTCCTAGGATGTTGACACCAGCTTGTACGATGGGGCTTAACTACAAATTGAGGGGTGATAGATTTAAGACAGATGTCAGAGGCAGTTCCTTTACGCAGGGTGTGGAATGCCCTAAATGTTAATGTAGTCAACTCAGCCACATGAGGGAGATTTAATCACTCCTTTACAAACACATGGATGATTTTAGGGTAGTGTAGGGGGACGAGCTGAGAATAGTTCATAGGTCAGCGCAATATCGAGGGTGGAAGGGCCTGTTCTGTGCTGTATTGTTCTATATTCTGTAAGGATTATAGAGACTACATTACTTGACAGTCAGGATAACCCCACATGGTGTCCAGAGACAAGAAGGATTCTTACAGCTGGACGTTACGAAATGGGAGTTTTGTTTTGTAGTGAACGGGGAAGATAACATAGATCATGAAGGTAATACGAAAAAGAACAAAGTAACAAAAAAATACAACACAGGAAAAGGTCCTTCTGCCCACCAAGCCTACATCAATCCAGATCCTCTATCTAAACCTGTCATCTTCTTTCCTAAGGATCTGTGCCCCTCTGCTTCCTGCCCATTCATGCATCTGTCGAGATACATCTTAAGTAACGCTATTGTTCTCGCCCTTATAGCCTCCGCTGGCAACACGCGCCAGGCACCCACCAAGCTCTTCATAAAGAACGTTCCATCTCCCCTAAACTTTTCCCCTACCATTCGTGTCCCCAGTAATTGAATCTCCCACTCTGGGAAAATGCATGTTGCTATTCACCCTGTCTATAACTCTCATGATTTTGTAGACATCAATCTGTACCCGCCAACCATCTCCATGTTTCGAATGAAAATAATCCTAATGTACTCAACATCTTTTCATAGCTAACACGCTCCATACCAGGCAACAGCTTGCTGAAACTCCTCTGCCCACTCTCAAATCATTCACATCTTTTTGTTAATGTGGCGACCTGAACTGGATGCAGTCTTCCAAATGTCGCTGAACTAAAGTCATAAAGATCAGTAACATGAGCTGCCAACTCTTGTACTCAATACCACATCCAATGAAGGAATGAATGCCATGTGGCTTCTTGTCCACTTTATCGACCTGCATTGCCACCTTCAGGGAACAATATAGTTGAGCATCCAGATCACTCCTTGCATCGATTTTTCCCAGGGTTTTTCCATTTAATGTATGTCTTTCTCTTGAATTGGATCATACAAAATGCATCACGCTGCATTTGACCGGATTGAACTCCACCTGCCATTTCTCACCCAACTCTCCAATCTACCTATATTCTGCTGCGTTATCTGATATTCCCCTTCATGGTCTGCTGCTCCACCACTCGTAATGTCATCTGCAAAACTGCTAATGAGACCACCTTTACCATCCTCCAGATCAATTTGTATGTAACAAACAACACTGGTCACAGCACGGATCCCTGTGGAAAACCACTGGTCACAATTCACCATATTGAGAAAATCCCTTCCACTATTAATCTATGTCTCATGATGCCCTGGCAGTTGTATATCCATATTGCTGTTACACACTAGACCACATGCGACTTCACATTCTCCATCAGCCTACCATAGGGAACCTTATCAATTACCTTACTGAAGACCATGTAAATGACATCTGCAGCCCTCCCATCAACAATCAACTTTGTCACTTCCTCAAAGGATTTTATAAGGTTTGTAAGAAATGACATTCCCTGCACAAAACCATGTTGCCTCTCACTTATAAGCCCATTTTCTTCCAAATGTAAACAGATCCTATTGCTCTGTATCTTTTCCAACAGCTTCCCTGTAACTAGCATGAGGTCCAACGGTCTATAGTTTCCTGGATTACCCCTGACACACTTCTTCAACATGAAGAAAATATTAGCTATTATCCACTCATCCGGGAACTCACCCATGTTGAAAGATGGTGCAAAGATTTCTGTTAAGGCTCCAATTATTTCCACTCTCCTTTCCTTCAGTAACTTGGGATAGATCCCACCCAGACCTGGGATCTTGTCCATATTAATGCCTTTTACAATACCCAACACTTCCTCCCTCCTTATACCGACTTGACCTAGAGTAATCAAATGTCTACCCCTTCAAGTAGGAGCTTGAAATAGTTACACAGTAGGGATGTTTTACAGGTCTGGAAGGGACTGCACTGACAGTGATGGCCAATGGAAGTGAAGATTTTTTTTTCTGAGACAGCGAGGGTTGGAAAGGCTGGAGAAGATAACTCAGATAGCGGTGGTAGTAGGCATTAAAAGAAAATACACAGACACAGAGTGATGTATTAGGAGGAGAAACGTATAGGGATAAACTGGATTGCCTGGGTTTACAAAGATCGAGAAGATTGTATCTACTGGAGAATGTTACACTGACACAGACAGCATTAGAGATTGGAGAAACTGACAGAAATAGGCATTATTATTTGAACCAGAGTAAGTTCGAAACAAGATGCTGATAATGGAGCCTGGGATTTGTCTCTTGTTTCCTTGTCTGGGACATTGCTTTTAATGGTTACACAGCATTATGGAAAGTCCGGTTTAATGGGAAGCAGGATGAGGGACTCTCATAGTCAGAGGTAACTAGGATATCACCCAAAACAGTGTCCTCAGATTATCAGTGAGTATGAATGAAAATTCTGGGGAATACGAATCAGTAGACGAAAGTGGAAGGACAAAAAAGTTATAATGCGCTCCAACAGTCTTACATTGGTAGTGAATGCATTACACAGATTATTATTGGAATTTGTTACAAAGCACTGGGATAATTGTGAGGTGATTAAATCTTCCTTTCCCATCATCTCATTGACGGTGAGTCTCAGATGAGCCAGAATCTCTCCCACTCACAGGGGGGAGTCTGACGGAGGCTCTACAGACTGATGTGACCTTCCACACACTCCGGATGTAGGTTTGCTTGCTGAGCCGATAGGTTCATTACTAGATAACATCTTCAGTGGACAACAGGTGAAGATATGCTTATGCTGAAAATTCTTTAATTCTATTTATATTTGAGTTTCTTTGGGTTGGTGATGTCATTTCCTGTGGTGATGTTATTTCCTGTGATGAAGTCACTTCCTGTTCCTTTTCATCGGGGGTGTTGATAGGGTCTAACTCTATGTGTTTGTTGATAGAGTTCCTCACAGGAAGTAACATCATCATAAGAAATGACATCACCAATCCAAAGGAACCCAAATATATAAATAGAAAGTAGGAATTTTCAGTATGGCTTCGCCTGAGCTCCGCTAAAGATGTTACCATGTAAGGTAACGAAACGTCTGGGAATGAAACTTTCAGTTCAGCGGGCAAACCTACAACCAAAACCACAATCTGAGCTACAAGTCTTCTCAAACATTCCACAGACTCTGTTACACTTGGGGCAAAAGGTGGCCGTGGGAAAGGGGGAGTGTGGGCTGTTGGGGTGGCAGCCTGTTCCTTGTGCTGTTTTCTCCTGGATTCCCCTTTTCCCCACAGCGAGACTCGAGGTGTGTGACACCTTCCCAATGATCCTCCCCCACTTTGGACAGTCTTGGCCCAATAATTCTCATTGAATTGGTGGGAATGTTGCACTATCACAGTGAGGCCTTGAAGGAATCCCTGAAGCACTGCCTCTGCCCAGCTGGGGCTCACCTGCCGTTTCATAGCTGGGAGTAGAACACCTGATTGTAGAATCCCAAGGCCGTCATGGGGTTGATGTGCCCAACCCATCGCAGCTAATCAAAGGGAGGGTCAGTGCCTCGATTCTGGGGATATCAGCCTTGTCAAGGATGTAGCTTTTGTTGAGTCTGTCCTCCCAGTGGATTCACAGTAACTTCCACGGGCAGCGTTGGTGGGTCTGCTCCAGCACTGTGCGGGCCCTAGTGCAGACAGTCCATGTCTCAGAACCATGTCGGAGGGTGGAACCAACACACGTCGTTCTGTCATGAGCTAGCTGTTGGAATTGTTGTTATTGTCCGAGAACACCCTTTCCCTCAGACGGTTGATGGTTGTGCTAGCAAACTGGAGGCTGGGCTGGATCTCTTAATCAAAGTCTGCTTTCATCAACAGGACATTCCCTAGCGATTGGAAAATCAGAGAACACACAAACGCCCCACCCCAAGACATTAACGATCGGGGATTCACTCTGCAAGGCCAGGGCCAGGTTGGTGTAGGGCCTTCATCTTGTGGATGTTCATGTACAACCTGTGCTCTCGTATGTCTCTGTAAAGTGCTGACAATGTGCGGGAGTACATCCTCTGAGATTGCACAGACACAATCATGATCCACGTACTGCAGCTCAATGACACTGGGGTGGGTTGAATTTTGTTTTGATTGGAGGTGGTGGAGATTGAATAATTTTCTGTCGGTTCTGTAGGTTAGTCCCAATCCAATGGGGAGCTTGTCAATGATGAGGTGAAGCATTGTAGCGAGATAGATCGGGCACATGTTGGGGCAAAGACAGAGCCTTGCTCGACACCGATCCGAACAGGGAATGGGTCAGTGATGGCGCCATTTATCATTACCATGATTTCCATGTCATCGTGGAGCAGGCGAAGGATGGGGACAAACTTCATGGGGCAGCCAAAACAGAGAAGGACACTCCATTATGTTTCCCGAGTGACGGTATCAAAGGCTTTTGTCAGGTCGAACGCGGCCATGTACATGGGGAGGTTCTGTTTTCTACATTTCTCCTGCAACTGGCACACACTGAAAATCATGTCCATTCTGCCCCTCCATAGCTGGAAGTCACACTGCGATTCTGAGAGGAGTTCCTCAGCTACTGGGAGGAGACAGGTGAGGAGGATCTGGACCTTGACGAGGTCTTTTCTAGTTGTGGACAGCAGGGAGATTCCCCTGCAGTTCCCACAGTCAGAACTGATCCTTTTTCTGATAATGTTCACGTGGTGAAATTTCGGAGCTATCCCGGGATACTCACCTCCTTCCAGGTAAAGGAGGCAAGGTCATGGAGCTGCACTGGGAGGTCAGTGCATCCTCAATTTAATTCTCTCAGGGAGTGTACCGTCAGCTCCAACACTCTTGCAGCTGAGCTGGCGGACAGCCGTCTGGACTTCATCTGGGATTGGGGATTTGCTGTACCTGTGGTGTGTCGCAAGCTGTTGGATATGATCAATGACACGGATCGATGACAGGGCCCATGGTTGAGGAGGTCGCTGAGGTGCTCCCCCCAGCGTTGTTCGATGGCTTTTTTGTCTTTGAAAAGAGTGACTCGTCCTTGGCCAACAGTAGGGTGTTTCTTTGGGGGTGTGGGTGATAAGATGGAATTCAAACAGATCTTGAAGTTTAACAATGGCTATCCACGCACACCTGACAATATAACATTGAAACAAATCAAACTACATCGGTATGAGACGAGAACTGCCCAAGGATAACCGGGAAAACAGACTGAAATGACTCGAAAGTAACAGGAAGGAAATATTCAACAAAACGGCATTCTATTGACACAGACAAAACTTCGGCAGGGAAGACCAATCAGTGACTTTGTCGGGTCATTTAAGGATTATTTTAGATTTAATGAATCTTCAATAACATTCAGTAAAAGGTAACAGCTCTGAAAACAGAGTGTCTTAGAAACTGAAGAAAGGTCTATCAAAATGTTCAAACGGGTGTTAATGAAAGAGCAACGGTTCTCCTACCAAGAGGAGAGTTGTATGAAGCAAAACATTATTGGTCTTTAATGAGATCATCAAGGAATGTGCTGGAAGTCCTGGCAGACATACGAAGTCTGATAAAGGTCTGAATGACGATATAACGTCTATATTAATTGTTGTGGCAGGAGGAATTCACAGAGTTAAGAAGGGCAATGTGTGATGGAGTTGGTTTAAGAGATGTGGAGGTTTACGAGACATAGAAAGAAATACAAGTTCAGAGCATGCTGTGGGCCCCAAAACAATTTGTAAAGATAGAATGTGTCCAGTTTAACCGGACATTAACAGGACAGTAAGTTAATAAGGATGTGCGACAACGGGAGAAGCTGCAGGAACTGACTATAGGCAGTTACAGGCATTCTTTTGTTTGATGAAGAGATGCCAAGATGCGCACACACACACACTCACACACACACACACTCACACACACACACACACACACATTCACAACCTGGAGGATAAAGATCAACTCCACATTGGTGTCAGGTGTGTGTGAAGTTGTGAGGGAAATATGTACTTTTCTTGATGCATTCATGGGATGTGGTGTCACTGGCTGGAACAGCTTTCATTACGCACTGCTAATTGCAAGAGAGCAGCTCAGAGTCAGTCATATTTCTGTGTGTTTGGAGACACATGTAGGCCAAACCATGTAAGAATATCAGATGTTTTCCCTTAAGGATATAAGTGAACCAGATAAGCTTTTTTTTTAATGATCAACAATTCATTTATGGTCATTATTAGATGACAATGCTTGGAGTCACCAATGTACTCTGTAGCCATAATGTGACATTCAAACTCTTCCACTCAATGCTCTGACCAATGAAGGCAAACGTGTCAAGTGCCTTCTTCACCAAACCTGTCTAACTATGGTATCAATTGGAAGGAAATGTGTTCCTTCACCTTGAAATCTCACTGTTTGAAATACTACCCAGGCGCCCACGATTAATTCTGAATGCCCTGTTCTGATACGCAACACTAAAATGCAACAACTTGCATTTGTCTAAAATAAACTACATTTCTGCTCGTCAGCCCACTGACCCCGCTCACCAACATCCCGAGGTAATCTTGGACAAACGTCTTCACTCTCCACTCTCTCAGCAATTTTATGGTCACCCATAAACTTGCTAAACATGTGTATTATATTCTCCTCCAAATCGTTTATATAAATGAAGAAAAGCAGCAGACGCAGTCCCGATCATTGGCACGCACTCCTGTTCCCAGGCCTCCAGTCAGAACAACAAATCTCGACCAACAACCCTGTCTTCTACCATTCAGCCAATGCTGTATTAAAATATCCAGCTCTCCCTGGATCCCACATTATCTCCCTGGATCCGCAGTCGGCAATGCGGAACGTTCTCAAAGACTTTGCTATCGATAATATCTACCACTCTTCATACTATCCACGACCTCCACAATCAATCAGGTTTGTGAGATACTATTTCAACTGCACAAAGCCATGCTGACTGGCATTAATCAGCCCTTGTTTTTCCAAATGCATGAAGACCCTTTCGCTTAGCATCTTTTCCAATAACCTAACCGACAATGATGTTATTGTTACTGTTCTGTAGTTTTCTGGAGTTAACGTGAAGCCCTAAACTGATGGAACAGCATTATCCACCCTCCAGTCTTCCAGCAGCTCACCGTGGCTGTCGATGATACTAATATCTCTGCAAGGCGACATGGAACCTTTTCTCCAGCTTCTTGGTGAATTCCTATATACCCAAGATCAGGTGGTGAGGATTATCTGTCTTTCAGTGCCTTCTGGCCTTCAGCACTTCCTTTTCTCTCTTGGTGACCTTTCCAATACATCAATATTTATTTCCCCAAGTTCCTGAGCTTCAACGTAATTCTTTACAGTAAATACCAAGTAAAAACATTTAATTCAGATCGCCCTCAATTCCTATGGTTGTACACAGAGTGCCATGCTGATGATTAAGGGGACCTATTCTCTCCCTCGTTATTCTTTAGCCCTTGTGGAACCTTGTAAAACGACTTCTGAAATTTAGAATAAGTCATATTACTCTCCATCACCCTTAACTCATCTGCCATTTGTAGCCACTCGAAAACATAAAATCTAAAAGGTTCATCAAAACAAAATCTCACTTTTATCAACTCATGTGTCTCCCATTATTTCTAAGGGTCCATAGAACATAGAACATAGAAGGATACAGCGCAGTACAGGCCCTTCGGCCCTCGATGTTGCGCCGACCGAATCCTACCTAACCTATACTAGCCCAATAACTTCCAAATGCCTATCCAATGCCCGCTTAAATGACCATAAAGAAGGAGAGTTCACCACTGATACGGGCAGGGCATTCCATGAACTCACAACCCGCTGTGTGAAGAATCTACCCCTAACATCTGTCCTATACCTACCACCCCTTAATTTAAAGCTAGTAAATGGAGTCAGGTGTCCCCTAGTAACACCTGACTCCATTAGCGGTAAAAGGTTCTTAGTATCTACCCTATCTAAACCCCTAATCATCTTATACACTTCTATCAGATCTGCCCTAAACCTTCTCTTCTCCAATGAGAACAGCCCCAAGTGCCTCAGCCTTTCCTCATAAGATTTTCCAACCATTCCAGGCAACATCCTGGTAAACCTCCTCTGCACTCGTTCTAAAGCTTCCACATCCTTCCTATAGTATGGCGACAAAAACTGCACACAATACTCCAGATGAGGCCTCACCAGAGTCTTATACAACTGCAACATGACCTCAGGACTCCGGAACTCAATTCCTCTGCCAATAAAGCCCAGTACACCATATGCCTTCCTCACAGCACTATTTACCTGGGTGGCAACTTTCAGAGATCTGTGTACATGGACACCAAGATCCCTCTGCTCATCCAGTTATTATTTGACATATCCTTTACAATACATCAAACTATTTTTCCAACTTACTGTCAGATTAACACCATTTGGCTTCAGGCTGAAGGTACGAAGAGTTTTTGGAAAACGTAGCTTACAGTGTCAGAAGGTAATAGAGAAGGCACATCAAATGCCAACATTTATTACAAAGGGGAGGGAGTGTAAAAATAGGGAGGTCTTGCTAAAGAAGTGCAACATCTGAGGCAAACACACTTGGAATATTCCGTACAACATAAGTGCCTTAAGAAATGATATTCTTCTATTCCAGGCAGGACAGAGAAGGTTTACTAAGCTGCTTTTGGGAATGGAGGGATTTTCTGATGGTAAGAGATGGATGAGATGGTGTTTGACCTCATCGGAGTCGAGAAGAATGAAAGAGAAATTTTTGAAACATTATAAATTCTGAGGTAGGTGCGTGGAAGTTAGAAAATAGCACAGCAACAAGTCCTTCAGTCCATGCTAGCTGCAACGATCACGTTTCTTTTATTATTAGTAGTAATATTACTAATTATTAATATTACACTACGACTGGCAGCCTGCACTTTCTGTCTTACAGCGACAACACACTCATTCGACTCCTTTACACAATAATATCACCACATTCTCCGCCTCTCCTTGCGTTTTTCAAAACGCTCTTTCAAAATTTTACGAATATTTGCGCTTCCAGAATCTCCCAGAAAACATAATACTCTCTTGGCAAAAGATCTTGCTTCTCAGGTCTCTTTTGAAATTTCTCTTTCTCACCTCAACCTTTACAACCTACGATATGACATCTACAAATTTGAAATGAAATTCTGGTTATTCGCACGATCCACGCCTCTGCTGATGTTATAAAGCTGTACCAGGTCCCGCCCAGCCTCGGACGAAAGAGAGGGACCTGTTAGAAATCAAAGGGAAAATATGTGCATGGAACCAGAGGAAGTTGGTGAGGTTTGAAATGAATATTTCTTATCTGTATTCAGTTAGATTTTGTAGTCGGGGACTTGAGCTGGGATCGTGAGTTTCTAAAACCTTTTTAGATCAATATGGAGGACTCTTAAGTGTTTTCACAAGCATGAAGGTGGAGAAATGCCCAGGGCCCAATGAAATGTATCCCAGGTTGCAATGGAAGGACAAGTCTGGGACCTTGACGGCTATATTTAATAATTGGCTGGCCACAGGCGAAGTGTTGAATGACTAGAGGATACCTAATGTGGTTGCTTTGTTCTGCAGGAATAGGCCAGATAATTGCAGAGCAAATCGTCTGATATCAGTGGGAGGGAAATTATTGGAAACGCTTCTGAGGGACACAATGACTCAATATTCGGAAACACAGGATTCGAGTAGAGACAGTCAGCATAGGTTTGGTGGTGAAAGATCTTGTCTGATGAATTCAATTGATATTTTGAAATGGTTTCTGTTAGACTTTAGGCTCAATCTACCAACTTATTTTCTTCTATGTGTGAGCCCAGTCCTGCGTGCTCTTTAAATAAAGCAATAGGAGAAGATATTCAATCTTACACTTTTAGTTTTATTCTATCAGTAAGTGGATAAAGTATACAGAGCTCTGGGTCTAAACCTTTCTGTCCCTGACAAACTACTAAGTAAGTCAGTTCACAAAGAACAAAAGACGTATTCCTGCCCCTGACCCAGTCTTTGATACCTGCTGCAAATGTGTTGCTGGTCAAAGCACAGCAGGTTAGGCAGCATCTCAGGAATAGAGAATTCGACGTTTCGAGCATAAGCCCTTCATCAGGAATAAGAGAGAGAGAGCCAAGCCGGCTGAGATAAAAGGTAGGGAGGAGGGACTAGGGGGAGGGGCGATGGAGGTGGGATAGGTGGAAGGAGGTCAAGGTGAGGGTGATAGGCCGGAGTGGGGTGGGGGCGGAGAGGTCAGGAAGACCTGGGGGGTGCAGTGAGGGAGGGACTCACTGAAATCCTTGTAGAGGGAGGAAGAGAGCTTCTTCAAGGAAGGCATCCTTGTAAGAGGATTCGCAGTAGGTTAAAATCTTCGAGTAAAAAATGAGGTCTGCAGATGCTGGAGATCACAGCTGCAAATGTGTTGCTGGTCAAAGCACAGCAGGTTAGGCAGCATCTCAGGAATAGAGAATTCGACGTTTCGAGCATAAGCCCTTCATCAGGAATAAGAGAGAGAGAGCCAAGCCGGCTGAGATAAAAGGTAGGGAGGAGGGACTAGGGGGAGGGGCGATGGAGGTGGGATAGGTGGAAGGAGGTCAAGGTGAGGGTGATAGGCCGGAGTGGGGTGGGGGCGGAGAGGTCAGGAAGACCTGGGGGGTGCAGTGATTGATACCAGTCTTTGATACCACAGAAAACATCATACCATCACTCAAGTGTGATTGTCTTCTAATTGGCTGTTGCTCTGACTCCATTCCCCGCCTCCTCGTATTCCCGGATGTCCGATCCCATGTGACCCTCCTTTGTCTCTGAAAAGGAGCACCACGCGGCCTCCTTTCGGGCGCGAAACGGCAGACTCGCACACTTCCGGGGCGCGAAACGGCCGATCACATGACCTCCCGGCACGCTTCCAGAACGAGAAACAGGGAGGTCACGTGATCGCGCCTAGGAGCATCAGGTGATCATCCTCTGCGTACTCATCAGAGGACCACGTGACCTCCGAACGCCGAGGACACGCCCACTCAGTCAGAATCCATTCTACTGGTAAGCCTTTTATATATATATTTACAACTCCCCCTTTTGGTCTCACGAAAATGAGACCAACAAACCAGTTTTATGCATCACATTCTCTCTCCGACGCATAGTCCTCCCCTCTTGCCAGTGGCATGGTTTCCGCCTCCATCTGTGACATCTGGTAGGGCGATGGAGCCTTCTCTTCAATTGCTGTAATAATTACCCTGTTCAACAAAGATCTGATACAGGGGATACAACAACATCCACACAACACGAGCACAACGGTCATACCAACGAGGGACATAAACACAGACACAATTAATCCTTTCCATTTCCCTACCCAGGAATCGAAATTGCCTCCTAGAGGGTTGTCAATACCTGAATGTTCATGCATTTCTTCAGACAAGGTTCTTAATCCTTCCAGGGCTCTGGTTACTGAGCCATCAGGTGTTGTACTGTTGGGGATGAACGTACAACATTGATCTCCAAAGATAGAGCACACTCCCCCTTTTTCTGCCAACAACATATCTAAGGCCATTCTGTTTTGTACTGTCATCAATGAGGTCCCTGCCAGTTGTTCAGAGAGTTCTGCCATGGTGTCTCTAGTTCTATTGGCTAGCCTGGGTACATTGTAACGTACATAATTAATTCGATCAACCTTTTTATTTGGCGTAACTGGGAATAAAGCATTAATAATTGGGAGATTCTAAAATCCTGTTGTTACCTGGTCTACCAACTTATATTCAATAGGTACGCCACGGGGAACCCCTATTACAAAATAAAAGCTTCTGTCATCAATTCCACAGTAAATCTGTACCTTTTCAGAACCAGGATTAATGTTGAATCTTGTCAGGGTTAATAAGAGTGGATTTTTTAGCTCCGAGAAATGATCAAGTTGCCCCTTTGTCAGGCTCACATAGTCTCTAACCTCCCATCTATTATCCGAGGGTGACGACTTCTTAGGTGTCCGTTGTACCCCAGTCCATGTTACTACATTATCCCACGACGGGCATGGGTCATAGTAAATAGTGTAGATACAATGATATATATCATACTCCCTCCAGTTCCCTGTATCTTGGCCACAGTCAATTACTTGACATAAGTCAAACTGGTATATTGTATCACACTTTTTATCATGTCTAATGTGTACCCGGCTCCCTTAACATTTGTCCATCTCTTGTCCTGTTGATCTCTTATTCCTGGGACTCTCTACCTCATCTGTGTGTTTGTCCCTCGTGGTTGATGCCCTTATTAAAAGTATCATAACACATACATAAAATAGTAAAAACTCCCAACCTTAACAGCCTAGGATAATGTGGGCTAGTTACTAAAATAAACACGATATTCATTACACAAAAATTAACAGTTTAAGACCCTTCTACTTTTTTTCTGTTCTTATTTGTTCTAGAGTTCTCGTTGGCGGTTCTGTGGCTGCACACTGGCTCCAATGGTACCAAGTGTCTCCTTTCCCTTATAGTCGAACCGCGTGAGATGTCCTTTCCACCACCTTGTAAGGTCCTGTCTACCGTGGCTCCGACCACTTCCGTTTGATCACCTTCAGCAGGACCCACTCTGTGGTGGATGGCGCCTGGCTCTGTAGGTCCCCCTTTTCCGATTCAACCTGTTTAGAGAAAACTGAGACCAAAGCTGTTAGTTGGTCATAATAAGGTTTGCACCTTATAGAGGCTCCTCCCTCTAACATCTGTATTCCAGCTCCTGGTCCCGGAAACTGCTGCCCTGTGGTTAGCCCGTACAGGGTAAGCCCTGTAATAGAGTTTACTGAGCTTCTAATGGACATTAAGGCTAAAGGTAGGGCATCCACCCAGCTTAACTTCGTTTGTGCACACACTTTTCCTATTTTCCCCTTTATGGACTGGTTCATTCTCTCCACTTTTCCCTGTGACTGAGGATGGTACACCGTTCCACACGCGTGTTTCAACCCAAAAGCTGCTCCTAGTTCTTGCAGGTCTTTATTCTTAAAATGTGTGCCATTATCTGACCTGACTTTCTTTGGAAACCCATGCGTTGGAATATATTGGTTTATCAAAAATTTGATCACTGTCTTTGCATCTTCCTTTTTCGCAGGTATCACTTCTGGCTAACCAGTGTATGCATCCACTGGTACCAAAAGGTACCTGCATCCGTTTACTCTCTCCAACATGTCAGTGTAGTCAATCACTATTTCCTGACCTGGCATTCTTGGGAGAGGAAATTTTCCCTCTTGTGGTTTCACTGTTGCTTTTACATTATATTCTGAACACATTTTACATTCTCGGATATAATTTTCAATCATTGCCTGTAGTTCAGCCAATTGGGCTGATTCTTTGACTGTCACTTTTCCTATCGATACTTCTTCAAATCCCTCACTTGTCTGTCGCACCACTGCCTACGCTGCTTTAAGTCCTTCAGTTGGATGTCTGTAACAGCAACCATCTGTGAATAGCACTTCTTCTGGGTCTACTAATGAAATTGCCTGTAAACCTGGCCTAACTTTGGTGTCTCTCTGTGCCCTTTCCTCACACATATGTGGCTCTCCTTCTCCCATCTTATCAGCCCTGTTAATTCCTTCATGTGTAAAAATTATATGTGGTGCACTCAGGATTTTCACTAACCTAATCTGCTGCAGAGGCGTCATTGTAAAGGCTGTTGAGTTCACATAGGCCACTATACCATGTGTCGTCAATACTGTTAGTGAATGTCCCATGACTATATATGCTACCTTTTAGAGAATCTTTACTACCCCTGGTGGGTATCTGTCCTCTATTGGGTCAAGGGTAACACTTATATACTTCAGCACCTGCCTGCCTCCCCCTTTCTTCTGAAAAAGAACACCATTTATTGTGTGTGCTTTTTCAGAAATAATTGAGGAAAACTGGCTCTTTGTAATCCGGGACCGCTCAATCAGCAGCCCGCGTTAGGGCCTGTTTAAGAGATGTGGAGAAACAGATTGGGAAACAGATTCTGGAAAGGTGCAGAAGTCACAGGGTCGTAGTCATGGACGACTTCAACTTCCCAAATATTGATTGGAAGTTCTTTAGATCAAGTAGATTGGATGGGGCGGTGTTTGTGCAATGTGTCCAGGAAGCTTTTCTAACTCAGTATGTAGATTGTCCAACCAGAGGGGAGGCCATATTGGATTTGGTGCTCGGTAATGAACCAGGACAAGTGATGGGCTTGGTAGTGGGTGAACATTTTGGTGATGGTGACCACAATTCTGTGACTTTCACCTTGGTTATGGAGAGAGATAGGTGCGCACAACAGGGTAGATTTTACAATTGGGGGAAGGGAAATTACGATGCTGTAAGACAGGATTTAAGGAGCATAAGTTGGGAGCATAGGCTGTCAGGAAAGGATGTGGTGGAAATGTGGAACTTTTTCAAGGAGCAGATACGACGTGTCCTTGATATGTATGTACCTATCAGGCAGGAAAGAAATGGTCGTGTGAGGGAGCCTTGGTTGATGAGGGAGGTTGAATGTCTAGTAAAGAGGAAGAAGGAGGCTTACGTAAGGTTGAGGAAACAGGGTTCAGACAGTGCAGTGGAGGGATACAGGATAGCCAGAAGGGACCTGAAGAAAGGGATTAGGAGAGCTAACAGAGGGCATGAAAAATCCTTGGCGGATAGGATCAAGGATAACCCCAAGGCATTTTACGCGTATGTGAGAAACATGAGAATGACGAGAACGAGGGTAGGTCCGATCAAGGACAGTAGTGGGAGATTGTGTATTGAGTCGGAAGAGATAGGAGAGGTCTTGAATGAGTACTTTTCTTCAGTATTTACGAACGAGAGGGACCGTATTGCTGAAGAGGAGAGTGTGAAACGGACTGGTAAGCTAGAAGAGATACTTGTTAGGAAGGAAGATGTGTTGGATATTTTGAGCAACTTGAGGATAGACAAGTCCCCCGGGCCTGACGGGATATATCCTAGGATTATGTGGGAAGCAAGAGAGGAAATTGCAGTACCGTTGGCAATGATTCTTTCGTCTTCACTGTCAACGGGGGTGGTACCAGGGGACTGGAGAGTAGCGAATGTTGTGCCCCTGTTCAAAAAAGGGAATAGGGATAACCCCGGGAATTACAGGCCAGTTAGTCTTACTTCTATGGTAGGCAAAGTAATGGAAAGGGTACTGAAGGATAGGATTTATGAGTATCTGGAAAGACACTGCTTGATTAGGGACAGCCAGCACGGATTTGTGAAGGGTAGGTCTTGCCTTACAAGTCTTATTGAATTCTTTGAGGAGGTGACCAAGTGACATGTGGATGAGGGTAGAGCAGTGGATGTAGTGTACATGGATTTTAGTAAGGCATTTGATAAGGTTCCCCATGGTAGGCTTATGCGGAAAGTCAGGGGGCATGGGATAGAGGGAAATTTGGCCAATTGGATAGAAAACTGGCTAACCGGTCGAAGTCAGAGAGTGGTGGTAGATGGTAAGTATTCAGCCTGGAGCCCAGTTACAAGTGGAGTTCCGCAGGGATCAGTTCTGGGTCCTCTGCTGTTTGTAATTTTTATTAATGACTTGGATGAGGGAGTTGAAGGGTGGGTCAGTAAATTTGCAGATGGTACGAAGATTGGTGGAGTTGTGGACAGTGAGGAGGGCTGTTGTCGTCTGCAAAGGGACTTAGATATGATGCAGAGCTGGGCTGAGGAGTGGCAGATGGAGTTCAACCCTGTCAAGTGTGAGGTTGTCCATTTTGGAAGAACAAATAAGAATGCGGAATACAGGGTTAACGGTAGGGTTCTTAGTCAGGTGGACGAACAGAAGGATCTTGGGGTCTATGTACATAGATCTTTGAAAGTTGCCACTCAGATGGATAGAGCTTGTAAGAAGGCCTATGGTGTATTAGCGTTCATTAGCAGAGAGATTGAATTCAAGAGTCGTGAAGTGATGTTGCAGCTGTACAGGACTTTGGTTAGGCCACATTTGGAGTACTGTGTGCAGTTCTGGTCGCCTCACTTTAGGAAAGATGTGGAAGCTTTGGAGAGGGTGCAGAGAAGATTTACCAGGATGTTGCCTGGAATGGAGAATAGGTCATACAAGGATAGGTTGAGAGTTCTCGGCCTTTTCTCGTCGGAACGGCGAAGGATGAGGGGTGACTTGATAGAGGTTTATAAGATGATCAGAGGAATAGATAGAGTAGACAGTCAGAAACTTTTTCCCCGGGTACAACAGAGTATCACAAGGGGACATAAATTTAAGGTGAAGGGTGGAAGGTATAGGGGAGATGTCAGGGGTGGGTTTTTTACCCAGAGAGTGGTGGGGGCATGGAATGCGCTGCCCGTGGGAGTGGTAGAGTCAGAATCATTGGCGACCTTTAAGCGTCAATTGGATAGTTACATGGATGGGTGCTTAATCTAGGATAGATGTTCGGCACAACATCGTGGGCCGAAGGGCCTGTTCTGTGCTGTATTGTTCTATGTTCTATGTTCTAAAACTTTCGTCTGCCTCCGTGGTCCACTGCAAATGGACCAACAAATTTCTCATGCCTTGCTCATTTACCATGGCCCTTAGAGGGAAAGTAAGCTCCCTATATGAGGGAACAAATTGTCTACTGTATCCTGCCAACCCAAGAAATGAGAGCATGTCTTTTACAGTGACTGGTTTGGCATGATGCAGAAGAGAGGATCTATGGGATGGAGACACACCTGTTCCCTTACCGGAAATAACTCTACCCAAAAAAGACACCGTTCGTCAGCAGCATTGTAATTTAGCCCGTGAAACTTTGAAACCGACGTTATACAAGAGTAACAACAATGACTTTGTAGCTGCCAAACAAGAAGCATGGTCGGGTGCCGCCAAAAGAATGTCATCCACATATTGGATCAATACCACCCCGTCTGGGAGCATCAGATCCTTCAGCTGCTGTTTCAGTACCTTCTTAAACACCCCAGGTGACAAAATGAACCCTTGAGGGACTCTTGCATAACGAAGTTGTTGGCCTTTACAGGTGAACGAAAAAATGTCCCTGAAATGATCAGCCTCTGGTTTGTGTGGGTATTGTCTCTGCCAAATCGGAGTGTGGTCTATTAAATCGAATGTGATTGGTGTGACGTGTTCGCATAACCAATGTCCATCGAACATTATCCAGCTCCAATATCCCTCGCTATCTCTGAAATCTGCTCCAGCACTGCATCCTCATTTCAGCTCTGATAAGCCCTACAGCCCTCTCTATCTCTGTAACCCTTCTCAGTTGTTACTCCACCCCCTTTATCTGTAGCCTCTTGCTGCCCCTAAACATCCGCTAGTTCTGTGACACCTTCTGACTGTTACATCCGCTCCCTATCTCTGTGACCCCCTCATGCGACTACACACCATCCCGATCTTACTGACCCCCTCCAGCTGTTATTCCCCCTCCCTATATCTGTAGCCTGCACCAGACCCTACACACCTTCCTTTCTGTGCGACATCATCCAGCTACTGCACGGCTCCTTATCTACAACCTGCCTTAGCCTGTACACCCCTCCCTATCTTGTAACATCCTCCAGCAATGAAACCCATTCTTTTTTCTGTGACCTCCTCCAACCCCCACAGCTCTGCCTATCTATGCGACATCTTCTGAAACCTCTCCAGCCAATATGCCCCTCCCTATCTCTGTAAACTCTGTACACGCCTCTCAAACTCTGCAACCTCCTCCAGCCCCTACATCCACTATCCCTGTGACCTCCTCCATCCACTACACCCCTCCGTATCTCTGAAATCTCCTCCAGCCCCCAAACTCTCTGTCTATCGCTGTGACCTCCTCTAGCTGACTAGATACTAACAGTTCTAACAATCTCCTCCAGCCCCTACAATCTTCTCTTTTTCTGTAACCTGCTCATAGGTAGTACACCTCTCCCTATTCCTATTAAGTCCTCCATTCTGTACACCCCTCCCCATCTCTGTAACCTCCTCCAGCGCCGACACAACTCCCTGTCTCTGCAGATTCCTCCAGCCCCCACATTCACCTCTATTTATGTAACCTTCTCCAACGACTACACTTCTCCCTCTCTATGTAACCTCCTCCAGCAATAGTCTCTCCCTAATTCGCTGACCTCCTCCAGCCCCCATGTTGCCTTCCTATCCCTGTCACCTCCTCCAGACACTAAACACCACCCTATCTCATAGATCTCCTGCAGTACAACACCTCTCCCTATCTCTGTAAATTTCTGCAGCCCCTACAAAACTCCCTCTCTCTGTACACTCTACCAGTTCATACACACCTCCCTATCTCTGTAGCCTCCTCCAACTCCAAAATTCCCTGCCTATCTCTGCACCCTCCTCCAGCCCCTACGCTCCTCCCTATCTCTGTGAATTCCTCGAGCACTACATCCTTCCCTGTCTCTGTAACCTCCTCTAGCTACTATAACCTTCCTACTTCTGTATCCTCCACCAGCTGCAACATCCCTCACCATCTCTGCAACCTACCCCTGCTCCTACACCTCATGCCTATCTCTGCAACCTTCTCCATCTCCTACATCCCTCTCTGTACGTGTAACCTCATCCCACCCCTGCACCCTTCCCCATCTCCAACATTGTCCAGCTCCGACACCCCTTCCTATCTCTGTAACCTTCTCCAGTACTGCATCCTCTCCCTAACTCTGTTATGCCCTACAGTCCCTTCAGTTCTCCCTATCTCTGTGACCCCTCCAGCTTTTACAACTGCCCACTATCTCTGTGACCCCCTCCAGTGACTACACTCCCTCCCTTTCTCTCTGAACCCCTCCAGCTGTTACTCCACTCTCTATATCTGTAGCCTTCTCCAGCCCCTATACTCCTTCCTATCTGTGCAACACCCACCAGCTAGGATACCCCTCCCTGTACCTGTAACCTGCTCCAGCCCATACACCCCTCCTTATTTCTGCAACCTTCTCCAGCTCCCACACCATTTCCTATTCCTATGACCTTCGCCAGCTTCTATACCTCTCCTTCTCTGTAACCTCCAGCAGTGCACCTCTCTCGACTTCAGTGATCTCCTCCAGCCCCCACACTGTCTCCCTATCCCTGTCACCTCCTGCAGACACTGCATTCCTCACTCTTTCTGTGACCTCCTCCAGCACTACACCCCTCCCTATCTCTGTCACCTCTGCCAGTTCCTACATCACTCCCTATCTCTGTAACCTCCTCCAGCTGCAGCACCCCGTGGCTATCTCTGTGACCTTCTCTATGTCCTACATCCTCTCCATATCTCGGTATCTTCCTACAATGCCTACACCGCCTCTCTCTGTAACCTCCTTCAGCCCCTGCATTTCACCCTATCGCTAACAGCCTGCAGCCCCTCCAGCCCTCCCTGCCTCTGTCACCTCCTCCAGCAAAACACCTCTCACTATTTGTGTAACCACCTCCAGCTCCTACACCCCTCCTTATCTATGCATCCACCTCCAGCTTCTGCACCCCTCCCTACCTCAATAACCTAAACCAGGTCCTGCAACCTGCCCTATGTCAGTAACCTCCTCCAGCTCCTACACTCCTTTTTATCTGCATCCAACTCCATCTCCTGCACCTCCCCATGTCTCTGTAACCTCTACCATCTCCTGCAATGGATCCATTTCCTGTAATCTCCTCCAGCTCCTCCATCCCTCCATGTCTCTGTAAACTCCTCCAGCTCGTACACACCTCCCTATCACTGTAACGAGCTCCAGCAATAAAACCTTACTTATCTTTGCAACCTCCTCCGGCATCTACACACTTCTCTATCACTGTAACCTCCTTCTGACACTGCACCCCTCCCTATCTCTGTAAGCTCCTCCAGCCCCTACATCGCTCCATATGCCTGTCAGCCTCCAGGTACTGCACCATTCCCTATCTCTGCATCCTCCTCTGGATTGTACACCCCGTTCTATCTCTGCAACGCCCTCCAGCCACTGTACCCCTCATTATCTCTGTAACCTCCTCCATCCTTACACCTCGTTCCTATCGCTGTAATCTCCTCCAACCACTGCACCACTCCTTATCTCTGTAACCTCCTCTATCCTCTACACCTCGTTCCTATCGCTTTAATCTCCTCCTGCCATTGCATCTCTGCATATCGATATAAGCTCCTTCTGCCCCTATACTTCCCCATATCTCTATGTCCTCCTCCAGTTACTACATCCCTCCCTATCTCTGCATCCTCCATCAGACCCGACACCCCTCCATATTTCTGTAACGTCCTCCAGCGCCTAGGACCCTCCCTATCACTGTAACCGACTTAGTTAAAATATAACCCTTCCTATCCCTGTAAATTTCTCTAGCCCCTTCATTCCCTCCCTATCTCTTGACCTCCTCCAGCAACACACCCATCCCTATCGCTGTCATTCTCTCCCGCCGCTTCACCCATCTCTATCTCTGTAATCTCTTCCACCAATGCATGCTTTCTGATATCTGTGACCTCTTCCAGCCCCTAAACAGCCATTCTCTGAGACCTCCTTCAGCACTACTCCAGGGGTGGCATGTTCCCTCCGTGGTTAGCACTGCTGCCTCACAGTACCAGGGAGCCGGCTTCAATTCAAGCCTCGGTGACAGTGTGTGTGGAGATGGCACATTCTCCCTGTTTCTGCGAGGGTTTACTCCAAGGGCTCTGGTTTCCTCCCACAGTCCAAAGATGTGCAGCATAGGTGAATTGGCCATGTTAAATTGCCCATGGTGTTAGGTGCATTAGTCAGGGTTAAATATAGGGTAGGGGAATGGGTCTGGGTGGATTACTCTTCTGAGGGTCGGTGTGGAATTGGGCCAAAGAGCCTATCCATACGATAAGGAATCTAATCTAAACCCCTACCTATCTCTGGGGTTTCCTTCAGCTCATACACCCCTCCCTATCTCTGTAACCTACTACAACTCCTACACACTTTGCCTATTTTCGTCCTCCTCCAGTTCGACAACCCCTCACTATATCTGTAACTTCCTCCAGATGCTGCACCTTTCCCTACTCTGACATTCTCCAGCACCTACACTCCTCCTTATCTCTGTAACCTCCTCCAGCCCTACATCCCCTCTATATCTCTGTACCTCCGCCAGCAGTACACTCTCTCCCTATATTTCTAACCTCCTACAGCCCCAACAGCCTTCCTATCTTTGTGATCCTCCTCCTGCTCTTACTCCCCCACTATTATCTGTAGCTTCATCAACCCCTACGCTATTCCCTAACTCTGTAAGCCAGTCCAGCTGTTACACCCATCCAATCTCTGTGACCCCCTCCAGTGACTATGTCCTTACCTATTTCTCTGAACACCTCCAGCTGTTACACCCATTTCTACCGTTGTGAACCCCAGCCACTTAACCCATCCGTATCTCTGTGACACACTCCAGCTGTTATACTCCTCCCTATCTCTGTGACCCCCTACAGAGACTAATCTGCATCCCTATCAGTGTGAACCCCTCCAACCCCTACACCCCTCCCTATCAATGTAACTTCCTCCAGCAACACACCACTCCATATCCCTGTAAACTCCTCCAGACCTGACACGTACTCTCTGACTCTGTGCCCACCTCCAACACCTACACGCCTTCCTGTCTCAGGATCATACTTCTGCAATACACCTCTCCATATATCTGCATTCTTCTCCTGCACCTAGACATGTTCCCTATCTCTGTAACCTCCTCAAGTACCTACACTCCATCCTTAACACTTTAATCTGTACCACCTAATCCAGCCCTCATTATCGCTGAGTATGTCTCCAAAATCCACACTGCACCCAATCTATTTAACTTCCTCGAGTCAATCTGCTGTCTCCTCCATCTCCATATATTCTCTTATTTCAGTACATACCTGCAGAAACTACTCCTTTTCTCATCTACAGTATCTATAATCTTCCCTATTCCTGAAACCTCTTCCAATTTCTCCAGTCTTCCCCAACGTTTTAGCAATCTCCAGTCCAGACCCATTTCCCTATTTCTGTGACGCCTCCAACACCTAGACCCCTCCTTTACACTGTAACGTCCATTACCTGTTTCAGCCTTTCCTCGACTATCAGATACATCCCACACTATCTCTGTTACCTCCAACTCCTACATTCCTCCCTGTCTATATAACCTCCACCAGACCCTATATAACTCCTGATCTCTGTACCCTCTTGCAATCCCTACAACTTCACCTTTCACTGTTTCCTCCTCAAACAGTATATCGTTCCATATTTCTGTAAGTTCCTGCAGCCTGCACACCCATCCCCATTTCCACACCCATCCCCATTTCTACACCCATCCCCATTTCCACACCCATCCCCATTTCCACACCCATCCCCATTTCCACACCCGTCCCCATTTCCACACCCGTCCCCATTTCTACACCCGTCCACATTTCTACACCCACCCCCATTTCTACACCCACCCCCATTCCCACACCCATCCCCATTTCCACACCCACCCCCATTTCTACACCCATCCCCATTTCTACACCCATCCCCATTTCCACACCCGTCCCCATTTCTACACCCATCCCCATTTCCACACCCATCCCCATTTGCACACCCGTCCCCATTTCCACACGCCTTCCTGTTTCTGTAAGCTCCTCCAGAATTAAAACTGGTTACCCGGACTAGTTAACCGGAATGGATGTGTCTGTGTTAGTATTGTAACCAGTGATAGGAGATCCATTTAAAGCCAGCTTTAGTGGTTCCTATCAAATTGAGAAAAAGTTGAGTCAGGCGGACTAATTACTAAAGATGCCACACAGAAAGAAAACTGTATTGGTAGGTCATGTAAACGTGTTGAAATCATACTATAGTAGAGAAAAACAATAGAGCAGCAGATGTTAGTTATTATCCTGCAGAGAAAGAAATCAAATCCAGATGTTATGGTTTTTGATGCGCCTCAGAATATGTTAAAATGAAGACGTCCTTGAGGAGTGGGATAGGTAAGTGAAATTTATGACTCAGGAGCAAAAATGCTTTTGAAAGATTTGTTACTGCAGTATGATGATGTGTAGAAATCAGACTAATGCAACTGTACATGAAGTTGACATAGGGAATGCAGTTCCGTTAAAACAACACCCCATCGACTAAATTCTATCAAAGCCAGAGAGGTCCAGAAGGAGGCGGAGGCCATGCTCTGTGAGTACAGCATCGAGCCAAGCAAGAGTGAGTGAAATTCGCCAATCATCTTAGTTGGGACTTAAAGCTTTTGCGTGGATTATTGGAATCTAAATGCATTACAAAATCGGATGTGTATCCAATACTGACATTGGAGAACTGCTTTGAGAAGTTTGGATGAGCTAATTCCATCACCAAGTTGGACTTACTGCTTGGTTACTGGCAGAAACCTTCATCAGAGATGGTGAAAGAAATGTCTGTGTTTGTAAACCCAATTAGCCTACATCAAATCAAACCGATGTCCTTTGGAATGAAGAACGCACCTGCCACTTTCCAAAGACTCATGATCAGCGTTATGGCTGTGTTGACAAACAATGCAGTCAATTTGGACAATGTAGTAAACTTTAGAATATCCTGGAATGATCACATGGTACAGTTAGTAGAGCTCTTTGAACGTCTACGAGAAACAAAACTGGCAATAAACTTAAAACTGAATTCAGCAAAACACAGGTGATGTTCCTGGGACATAACATCGGTCATGGAAGGTTGACCTCATGGAACGCAAAGATGAAGACCATTGAATAATTTCTAAGACCAACCTCGGAGAAAGAGGTGCTTCAATTCACAGGACTAAGTGGATTCTATCGAAGGTTGCTCCAATCTTCAGCAGTGTAGTGGCAGTGTTAACCGATTGGCTGAAGAAGAACACAAATTTTTGGAAAGCAGAAGAATGCCTGGAGCATTTGAACATTTCAAAGAAATATAAACTACCAAACTAGTTTTAGCTACCCTAAACTTTTCAAAGACATTTAAATTGGCATTGATGCTAATCACATAGGAGTTGTAGCTGTCCTGCTGCAGGAAGATGATGTTGGATTGAACTACCAGTTGGTTACTTGTCAGAGAAACTCAAAATCCAAAAGAGGAAATACTCCACGATCGGAAAAGAACTGTTGAGTTTAGTACTGGCCTTATAAGATTTTAATGTGGATGCCATGAACAAAATTTTGGAGTCGGACATGTACACAGGTCACAATCTGATTACATTCTTAAAATGCTTCAAACGCAAGAATATGAGACTATTTCATTGGAGTCGCATGTTACAGACTTTTAATTTTAAATTTGTATATGTTGTCGATCATAAGAATGTAATCACGGATGCGTTTTTGCGGATTTAACTGATAAAGTTTAGATGAAATTTGTATTTATCCAATGTAAAATATGTGCGAAAAATTTAATATGAACTTAGATTACCGTTATCTGTACGTTATGGTAATGTTCTTATGGAAGAGTAAAAAGGGAATGAAGCTATCTTTTCATTATGACGGTTCGTTTTTTTACTTAGCAAGGGTGGTATAATGAAGTTTTATACGTGTACTGTACCTTTAAAAGAGTTGAAATTATTGGCTGGCACAAAGTGTTGTGAATAATTTAAAAATATATCCGTGAATGGAAAGTGACAGCTGAAGCTGTGTTGCGATTGTGCACAACAAATTCGTGGGCGGCATGGTGGCAGAGTGGCTAGCACTGCTGCCTCATAGCACCTGAAACCCAAGTTCAGTTCCCGACTCAGGCGACTGACTGTGTGGAGTTTGCATGTTCTCCCCATGTCTGCGTGGGTTTTCTCCGGGTGCTCCGGTTTCCTCCTACAGTCCTAAGATGTGCGGGTCAGGTGAATTGGTCATGCTAAATTGCCCGTAGCGTTAGATAATGGGTTATGGGTGGGTTGCAGGTTGGTGTGGACTTGTTGGCCCGACAAAATTCGAATTTGTCCAATCAGTTTATTTTATGCACGAAGTTAACAAAACCCAATTGAATGTTTTGACAGCACTAGTCCATTGAGACGATCAGATGTTTCGGGGTATACATACCAGACATTTTGAACAATTATTCTGAGCCCAAACAGCAGCCAGCACCAAGAAGCAGAGCCTGCTGACAGAAAGACCTGCTCTCTGGAAGGTTGCTTTATCTATGAAAGACCCGTGAAGCAGAATACTGAAGAAGAAGAATACAAGAATCTGCAGAGAAGAACCGAAAGCTGCCTGAGTTTGAAATAGTAAGTTTTTTTAATGTAAATCTTAATCGGAGTTTTTAACTGACCAGTATTTTCGAGGGGGAGTTAAACATTACGTTTGAGTGAAAGATGTTATAAATACTTGCTGTCTTTTGGACTTAAAGATTAAATTAGTTTATTTTTACTTTAAGTAATGAGATCTGGAGTAGTTCTTTGACACACAAAATTGAACAGATTACAGCTCGAATTGAGCTTTTTCTGTGCGGCTGTTTTAAATTCGCAGATGGGTTTACCCTATGTCATAACTAATTCCAATACATCATCTTTCCTTTTGCAATGGCTGACTCCTAAATTAATAAAACAACATCATCTCCTGCCTATAGTTCCTGCATGTCAGAATATCAAGCTGCCAATCCTGACTTCCTTCAACCACATTTCTGATGGCAAATGGGAGTCCTCAGCAGGGGCCTCACCTTCATTCCCCTACGCCCTCGGATCAATGAGTTCAACACGCGGCAAGATATTGAACAATTCTTCCGCCGCCTTCGCCTCCGTGCCTACTTACACAACCAAGACTCCCACCCACCCTCTGACGACCCCTTCTCCCGCCTCCAACGCACCCCATCCACCTGGACACGCAGTGCTGGCCTCTTACCCGCCCTCGATCTATTTATAGCCAACTGCCGCCGCGACATTAACCAGCTCAACCTGTCCCACCCTCTCACCCACTCCAACCTCTCACCCTCAGAACGTGCATCCCTCCACTCCCTCCGTTCCAATCCCAACCTCAACATCAAACCGGCAGACAAGGGAGGCGCGGTAGTAGTTTGGCGCACCGACCTTTATGCCACTGAGGCCAAACGCCAGCTCGCGGACGCCTCCTCTTATCGCCCCCTTGACCACGACCCCACCTCCCACCACCAAACCATCATCTCCCAGACCATCCATAACCTCATCACCTCAGGGGATCTCCCATCCACCGCCTCCAACCTCATAGTCCCACAACCCCGCACCGCCCGTTTCTACCTCCTGCCCAAAATCCACAAACCTGACTGCCCCGGCCGACCCATTGTCTCAGTCTGCTCCTGCCCCACCGAACTCATCTCCGCATACCTCGACACGGTTCTGTCCCCTTTAGTCCAAGAACTCCCCACCTACGTTCGGGACACCACCCATGCCCTCCACCTCCTCCAGGATTTTCGCTTCCCCGGTCCCCAACGCCTTATTTTCACGATGGACATCCAGTCCCTGTACACCTCCATCCCCCATCACGAGGGACTCAAAGCCCTCCGCTTCTTCCTTTCCCGCCGCACCAACCAGTACCCTTCCACTGACACCCTCCTTCGACTGACTGAACTGGTCCTCACCCTGAATAACTTCTCTTTTCAATCCTCCCACTTCCTCCAGACTAAAGGAGTAGCCATGGGCACCCGCATAGGCCCCAGCTATGCCTGTCTCTTCGTAGGATATGTGGAACAGTCCATCTTCCGCAACTACACTGGCAACACCCCCCACCTTTTCCTCCGCTACATCGATGACTGTATCGGCGCTGCCTCGTGCTCCCATGAGGAGGTTGAACAGTTCATCAACTTTACTGACACCTTCCATCCCGATGTCAAATTCACCTGGACTGTCTCAGACTCCTCCCTCCCCTTCCTAGACCTTTCCATTTCTATCTCGGGCGACCAACTCAAAACAGACATCTACTATAAACCGACTGACTCCCACAGCTACTTGGACTACACCTCCTCCCACCCTGCCCTCTGTAAAAACTCCACCCCATATTCCCAATTCCTTCGTCTCCGCCGCATCTGCTCCCAGGAGGACCAGATCCGACACCGCACAGCCCAGATGGCCTCCTTCTTCAAGGACCGCAGATTCCCCCCAGACGTGATCAACGTGGCCCTCCACCGCATCTCCTCCACTTCCCGCTCCTCCCCCCTTGAGCCCCGCTCCTCCAACCCCACCAAGACAGAACCCCACTGGTTCTCACCTACCACCCCACCAACCTCCGTATACAACGTATCATCCGCCGTCATTTCCGCCAGCTCCAAACAGACCCCACCACAAAGGATATATTTCCCTCCCCTCCCCTATAAGCGTTCCGCAAAGACCACTCCCTTCGTGACTCCCTCGTCAGGTCCACACCCCCCACCAACCCAAACTCCACTCCCGGCACCTTCCCCTGCAACCGCAGGAAATGTAAAACTTGCGCCCACACCTCATGCCTCACTTCCCTCCAAGGCCCCAAGGGATCCTTCCATACCCGCCACAAGTTCTTCTGTACCTCCACACACATCATCTATTGCATCTGCTGCACCCGATGTGGCCTCCTCTATATTGGGGAGACGGGCCGCCTACTTGCAGAACGCTTCAGAGAACACCTCTGGGACGTCTGGACCAACCAACCCAACCACCCCGTGGCTCAACACTTTAACTCTCCCTCCCACTCCACCGAGGACATGCAGGTCCTTGGACTCCTCCACCGGCAGAACATAACAACACGGCGGCTGGAGGAGGAGCGCCTCATCTTCCTCTTGGGAACCCTCCAACCACAGGGAATGAACTCAGATTTCTCCAGTTTCCTCATTTCCCCTCCCCCCACCTTGTCTCAGTCGGTTCCCTCAACTCAGCACCGCCCTCCTAACCTGCAATCTTCTTCCTGACCCGTCCGCCCCCACCCCACTCTGGCCTATCACCCTCACCTTGACCTCCTATCACATCTCCATCGCCTCTCCCCCAAGTCCCTCCTCCCTACCTTTTATCTTAGCCTGCTTGGCACACTCTCCTCATTCCTGATGAAGGGCTTATGCCCGAAACGTCGAATTTCCTATTCCTTGGATGCTGCCTGACCTGCTGTGCTTTAACCAGCAACACATTTTCAGCTGTGATCTCCAGCATCTGCAGACATCATTTTTTAGCACCATAAATAGCCCTGAAATGGAAAGCAGCCAGTCAGGAGGTTGAACAGGACATTATCGGGTGGGACAAGTTAACGTGCAGATTCTCATCAATTTGTGATTGTGTGAGGGAGCGAGGTGTGTTGTGTTAAGAAGCTGGGAGGGCCATTCTGTCAAGCCATCGAGTTATGGAGGAAGGTACAGAATATCTCCCAGAAATTCAAAGTGACCAAGGCACTTGCATAACTAAAGACTAAAAACATTCATATCAGTGACGAGGTAGTGTTTGTAAACATAGTTGGATTCATGATTTGGAGAAGCCAGTGCTGGACTGGGGTGTCCAAAATTAAAAATCACACGACACTATGTTATATTCCAGCAGGTTTATTTGGAAGCACTAGCTTTCCGAGCGCTGATCCTTCATCAGGTGATTGTCCTGATAAAGGAGCAGCGCTCCAAAAGCTAGTGCTTCCAAATAAACTGGGTAAACTCTGACCTGATTGTGTGATTTATACGTGGATTCAGGATTGGCAAGTTTGACAGACCAGATATAATTCGTACTGAAATGTCAGAGAAAGCAGAAATGTGCATTTTGATTGCCTTGGGGATCACTGTATTTTTCCGTATTCTCTTTGGAAGATGATAAATGCGTCAAACGATTTAAGATGGGAAGAAGTGGGAGAGAATTTCAGACTAGTTAATTTGTCATCTACAGTGGGGAATCTGATAGATAATGCGATATTAGTCATGTAGAAAGTGATAGCAACCTTCAAGAGAAAAGTTCTGCATTTATGAAAGGAAAGTCATAATTTTCAAATGTTTTGCTTGAAAACATCTCTTGTGAGATATCAACAATAAAGAACTAATGGATGTGAGATCGTTAGGTATTCATCAGGATTCTTTTTTTCAAAAATAAGTCAAACAGTAATTTATTAGAAAAAAGTATTAGGTATTGGGAGGAACCTATGCAAAAAATGAAGGTAAAATTTAGGCTTGACTTCATTTAAATGGAATGAGAATTTACATGATGAAGTGACATCCAGACTAGAAGCATTAGCTTGGTCTTTCTCTATTGATGCTATCTGACCTGCTGTGATCTCCAGCATTTGCTGTTTTCACTACAGATTCCAGTATCAGCAGTAACTTACTCCTACTAAAAATCAGTATGTCCTGCATTGCTTATATAGGATGTTGGTGAGACTATACCTGGAATACTGTGTACAGTTTTGGTGTCATGACCTAAGGAAGAATATACTGATCTCATATACTGAATGGACATTCTCCAGATTAATACCTCAAATGGCAAGATTGTCTGATGAGGCAACTCGGTCTGTGTTCCAAAGAGACAAAGAATGTCGGGCTCTAAAAGAACAGCCAGTCAGGCATCATCCGAGGAGCAGGAGAATCGATGTTTTCAGCACAAGGTCATTCTCACCAATGAAGGGGTTGGCCCAAGGGGGCTAATGGATAAGTGGGAGGGGGTGGAGCCGGGGGAAAAGTAGTTGTGAATGCAATAGGTAGATGAAGGTTGGGGTGATAGTGATAGGATGGAGAGGAGGGTGGAGTCTCGCATTCCCAGCTACCCTCTGCCCAGTTCATTCTTTCCAATTTATCTCTCAGCTCCCTGGGCCACATCCTCATTCCTGACAAATAACCTCTGTTCAAAACGTTGATTCTCCTGCTCCTGGGATGCTGCCTGATGGACTGTGCTTTTCCTGCACCACATTCTTCAAATATTTTCTCCGTTTGTTCCTTCGGGCTTCGATGGATGCGAAGTAATCTTAACAAAACTGAGAGGACTGACTAACACAGGGATATGGAGTAGTGTGAGCAGGTAAGTTTGAGGAGAATCCCAAGATATTCCATAAGGAAATCAAGGAGAATAATATTGTCAGGGGACAATTACAACCCATTAGAAACCAAGGGGACAATCATTATATGAAGCTGGGGAACATTGACAGATGATTGCATGAGAGATTCACATCTGTTTTACTTGGGAGAATCAGGGTGAATGTATAGAAATCGAGAAGATGAACTGGCAAGGTCTTGAACAGATTGATAAAAGATGTGAGCGAGGATTGATAGTTTTGGCTGGTGTAAATTGAACAAATTCTCTTGATAATTTTTATCACAGGCTGATGTTGGAGACAAGGGAGGAAAGGTTCTGATTAACTTATTAAGTAGAATCTGGCCACCGGAGAGATGCTAGAGGACTGATGTGGTTGCATTTTGCAGGAAGGGTGGTGGAGAGAGATCAGAGAATTATCGACCAGTGACTATCAATTCAGTGTTAGGTAAACTATTGGGGAATATAGAGAAAGAGAAAATGGATTAGCATTTTGAGAGACAATGTTTGATCAGGAATAGTCAGAATGGCTTTATCAGAGGGAAGTCATGCCAACAGAATTCTATTGAAAATTTTCAACGAGTTCATTTATATGGCTTCTCAGCAATTGCTTTGACAAAGCCTCACATAGGAAATTGATATATGAAGTAAAATCAAATGATATGACAGGTAACTTGGCAAGTTGTATCCAAACTTTTCTTGGTGGCAGGAGACGGAATCTGGTGGTAGAGGGCTGTTTGCGTTACTGGAGACAGGTGTCCCCTGGTGTAACATGGATCGGTCCTCTCTCCCCTTTTATTTGTGGTATTTCTAAATGGTGTCGACGTGAATGTTGAGGATGGTAGGTGATTGTGATAAATAAGTGTATGTTTGACAATGAGAAGGCAAGCCTTATGTTACAGGAAGACATAGATGGAATGGACAGAAGGGCAGATCCATGGCCGATGAAACATAACCCTGCTGAATATGAAGTGATGCAATTTTGATGAAGGACCAGAAAGGAGAGTACTCAATGAATGGCGGCACACTAGGAAGCTCAAAGAGTACTTCTACACACATCACTGCATGTGACTGGACAAGAAAAGGGCTAGTTAAGAAGGCATTGTGGACAATAGACATTGCCTTTATTAATCGAGACATGGATTATAAGAGCTATACAGGAAATTGGTTAGGCAAAGATGTAAAACTGTGTGCAGTTCTGGGAGCAAAACTACTGGGGGGATGTGACTGTACTGGAAAGGTGCAGAGGAGATTCACTAACATGTTCCTTGGAATGTGGCATATCATCTATGGAGAGAGTTTGGATAAGCACATGTTTTTTTTATTATTTGGAGCGGAGGGGATCGTGATTCAGGAGAAAATTACGATGGGCGTGCATAGGGTGAATAGAGTGCAGCTGTTCCTTTTTATCAAAGGACCAAGAATAGGGGACACCCTTCTAAAGTGAAGGGTGTGAAGTTGAGAGCGGATTTGAGGATTGTGTTTCACCCAGAAGTTGTTGAGCTCTGGCATATACTTCCTGAGAGCGGAGTTGTCAAGATAACCTCACAACCGTTCAAAAGTACTTAGACAAGTTTTCGAAGTGTACAACATCCCCCAGCTTCAGGCCTGATCCAGGAAAGGGATGTTGTAGAGACTAATGTAGACTGTTTTGTATTTCTGATGGTACAGAGTCCTTGTTTCTGTGAATGTATGATTGTGGAAGTTCAATTATTGAAAATTCCAAGACAGAAATTGACGGGTTTCTGAAGTGTATATTAACAAGAGTTATAAGAGTGAACTGTTAATGGGAAAGGTTCGAAAAAAACAAGTTCAACTTCCTTCCAGTCTGAACCCAGAGAATGGAGACTAGCCAATAGGGAAATGGCAGACCTGTGAAGCAACGACTTCAGTTCTGTTTTCACAGAAAACAAAGCAAAAAAAAAATCTTTCCAGCAATACTAGAAAAACTAAAGTAGGGAAGAAAACAAAAACAAAAGCTTAATCTCAAGGAAATTAAACCAACTGGACTCAACTGTCAAGAAAAGAGTTTTAATCAGATTCTGAAGAACCGACCAAATACATTCAGCCAGATGCCTTATGAAAAGACCACTTGAGCAGAATTCAGACACTCTTCTTATACCATTTTTATAACGCTCTCCTGGGCAAAGACTGGGAAAACTTAAGTTGTTATTTTCACATTCCCTGGTCGTGGACATAACTGCCCTTCTGCTTTCCTCAACTTTGGCTGAATTCGACTTTGGCAAGGTCAAGTTGAATGTTTACAAAGTTTCAAACAAAGACAAGCGGTCTCCTGGCTGCACTCAGCACAGCAATAAACTTAGAAAAGCATTCTCTTTCAGATTTCACAGTAAATGTATAGTTTGTTAATTTTCCATTGCATTCAGTAAATAAACGGTTGGAACAAACTATTGGTGCTGCAACTAATGGGTATAAACACAGTCCACATAGGTTTATGAAATGGGAATCATCTTTGAGAATGTGAATGTCAGATTCATTATGGAGACGCAATGGATACAGTGCATTTGGGTTTTCAGAAGATTTTTGGTGTAGTCCCAAGCCTAGTGTGTAAAATCAGACCGTATGGGAATGGGGCTAATACATGAACATGGTGTTAGAATGGGAGAGCTGACAGGGTATAGGGTTAAAAATATCCTTTTCTGGAGTGAAAATATCGTGAGATATCACAGGGAGCAGTGGTCGGGCCCCAACTATTCAAAATATCTCAAACACTGAGTTGAGGGAATCAAATGCATTACTCGCAAATCTGCTGATGGCACTAAATGATGTGGGATTGTGAGTGGTGAGGAGTCTGTAAAAAAATTGAAGGTGATTAAGAACGTGGAGTAAATGGGCAAATATTTGGCAGTTGAAGGGCAATGGGGATAGTTGTGATGCTATCCTTTTTGCTGTGAAATATAGAATGGCAGTTGACCATTTGAAAAGTGTTCGGTTAAACATGTTGATCCAGAAAGGGAATATGGTCGTTTCTTGTTTCCTCCTTCGCAGACCTCAGAGGTCAATGCAAAGCAGTGAGTTCTAAAGTCAGAAGTTGATACTGGGAATGACATTGACACGCTGCCCAGTGTACACAGTCCCATCAAGTGTGAAAGTGTAACATTGAATCTGACCTGCAACTCCCTGTACAACAGAGACTGAAACCAATTTTGCAGGAACGAAAAGCAGTTGAGAACATAAATGATGTGTTTACCCTCATTTCAAAGGACTTTGAGTAAAGGAGTAAAGATATCTTACTGCAGCTCCACAGGACCTTGGTGAGACCTCATCATGAACATTGTGAAGTATTGTATGTGGTTTAGGTCTCATTACTTAATAAAGGATAAACCTGACATTGAGGGAGTGCAACAAAAGATGAACAGACTGATCTCTGGGATGACAGGTTTGTTGTGATAGCAGAGTTTGCGTCAACTAGGCCTGTATCCATGGGCTTCAGGGAAATGTGTGAAGAGGTCAGTGAAATATATAAGACTCTGACAGGGTGAGATAGGAGGAAGCAGGGATGATAATTCCCTTGGCTTTGACGTCTAAAACAAGGCAACACAGTATGAGGTATATACAGGCCACTCTGCATTGAGATGAGGATAAATGTCCGCACTCAGAGTGTTGAACTCGGAGAATTCTCCCTTGAACTAGAATCGGGGAGGCTGAATATTTTGGATGGCGTATTCTTCCCCGACATTTCTGTGCAGTCTGTGATAAACCTTTATAAATGTTGTCACAAGCTCTCAGATGTTAACAAGGAGGCCTCTGCACAGTCAACAGGACTGTGTTTCCCATTCCCTTTTCCGATACCAAGGTTAGTGTCAGGTGTTGAGCTTGGTTTTATCCTTTAAGACATCGGAGCACCTTGATACAATTGATTGTCTTTGTTGGCTGTTTCAGGGACCATTAAAGAGTTTATCACATGTCTGTGCGTCTGGAGTCACTTTTAAGCCAGACTAGGAAAGCACCGGAGATTTGCTTCCTGACAGTACATTGGAGAAGCAACTTTGTGTTTACAATGAACATTGGCTTCAATGTCACTTTTACTAACACCAGATTTTATATCTCGATATTTTATTAATTGTTATTAACTTCCAGCAGCTGCCAGAGCATTGGCAATCCAGTGACATTTCCACAACAGTACCATCTCAAAGTAGGGACTCATCAGAAACCATTGAGCAAGGTTATTTCGGTGCTGCTTGACAGCTCTTTCACAAAGATCCACTACTAATTGACGAGCGCGATGTGACTAAGGGGGCAGTAATTGGTCAGATTGTAATTATTGCCCTCTTCGGAGTCGGAACATAGTGGGGTAATTCTCTACATTGCCAGGGAGATGTCAGAGTTCGAGCTGGAATGTTACAGCTTCCCCGGGAGCACGGCTCGTTGTGCAGCACAAATCTTCAGTCCTATTGCAGGAATGGTGTCAAGACCCATTGCCTTTATCGTACCTGCTGTGTTGAGCTGTTTCCTCATGTCACATATAGTGAATGGAGTTGGTTGAAGACTGGCATCATGTCGAGGATGAAGCGGATCATCAACTCAACACTGCTGGCTTGGGATAATGCAGATACTTCATCATTGACTTTTACACTGATGTACAAGGATGTTCCATTACTTAGGATGGGGATATTCATGGAGCCCTCTACTCTGATAAATTGTTTATTCGTCCCTGAATATTTATGACTGAATATGGTAGTACTGCAGCGCTTCGATCTGATCAGTTGATCTTTTGATCATTTCAACCTCTCTATCTGTTAGTTTTGCTGTTTGGCATGTAGGCAACCAAGTGCAGGAGCTTTAACGGGTTATCATCAGGTTTCTGTACTCATGGTTCTGACCGTCGCATGTTCACACACATTGACACTGATCAGCGAGTTGGAAAGGGATTATTCCAGGCAAAAGGTTACAGGGTTTTTTTTGCATATAATTCTGCTTCTGCTACTGCTGTGGTCTACATTACCACTTCAATGCTAGGAATTCTCTTTTCAAAGCAACAAGAGCTCAATCTTTAAAGAGGGTTTTTAACTGAGAAATGAATTGTGGGTAACAAAGATTTGGTGATGAAATATGTGTTATAGAGTCATAGAGTCTTAGAGTCATGCAATACTCAAACAGAACCTTCAGCCCAAGTTGTCCATGTTCACCAGGTTTCCTAAACTGATCTAATCCTATTTGTCTGCATTTGGCACATAACCCTCTAAACCTATCCATGCACCCATCCAATTGTCTTTTACACGTTGTAATTGTATTCCCCGTACCACTTTAACTCATTAGCTCATTACTCATACACAGCACGGTCTGTGTGAAACATTTACCGCTGAGATCCATTTTAAATCTCCCCTCCCCACCCCCACCCCGACAAACACCTAGCCCCCATGTAAAACTGTGAACTTTGGTTTTGAACAACTCTTCCCTTGGGAACACACCTTTGCTATTCACCAAATCCATGTCCCTCATTATTTTATTCGCTTTCAGGTCATCCTCAGCCTCCTACGCAAAATTGAGAAAAGTTCTGAGCCTATCCAGGCTATCATTACATCCGAAAACTTTCAGTCTCTGTCACAAAAAATAAATATTTTTGTACACTTTCCAGTTCATAACATCCATCCTGTAGCAGGACGGAAAGAATTGTGCTCTGTACTCCAACTGCAGCCTTACCATGCTCTTGTGCAGCTACAACATGACGTCCCAACTGCTATACTCAGTGCTGTGACCGATGAAGGCAAGTGTTCCTACTGCCTTCTTCACCACTCTATCTACCTGCAACTCCACTTTCAAGGAAATATCTACCGGCACCTCTGGGTCTCTCTGAATGGCAACACTCCCCTAGGCCTTACCACTAATGTGTAAATCCGACACTGGTTTGTCTGACAGAATGCAACACCTCAAATTTATCTGTATGAAGATCTATCTTCCAAACCTCGGCCCACTGGCCCAGTTGATCATGATCCTATTTTCATTTTAAGTAACCATCTTCACTGTTTGTGCGAAGATTTGTAGCTCGGGTGCTCGTTGTTGTGGTTCTGTTCACCGAGCTGGAAGTTTTTGTTGCAAACGTTTCGTCCCCTGCTAGGCGACATCATCAGTGCTCTGGAGCCTCCTGCGAAGCGCTTCTTTGATGTTTCTTCCGGTATTTATAGTGGTCTGTCCTTGCCGCTTCCGGGTGTCAGTTTCAGCTGTCCGCTGTAGTGGTTAGTATATTGGGTCCAGGTCGATGTGTTTGTTGATGGAGTTTGTGGATGAATGCCATGCCTCTAGGAATTCCCTGGCTGTTCTCTGTCTGGCTTGCCCTATGATAGTAGTGTTTTCCCAGTCGAATTCATGCTGCTTGTTGTCTGTGTGTGTGGCTACTAGAGATAGCTGGTCGTGTCGTTTCGTGGCTAGTTGATGTTCATGTATGCGGATTGTTAGCTGTCTTCCTGTTTGTCCTATATAGTGTTTTGTGCAGTCCTTGCATGATATTTTGTAAACTACATTAGTTTTGCTCATGTTGGGTATCGGGTCCTTTGTTCTAGTAAGTTGTTGTCTGAGCGTGGCTGTTGGTTTGTGTGCCGTTATGAGTCCTGGTCAGCGGATCCAAATACTCCATACAATCAACACAGGAATTCTTGGACGTCATCAGGAATACACACATAGACAAAGAAGAAACCATGATCTCATTCGACGTAACGGCACTGTTCACTTCGATTGACAAAACCCTAGCCAGAGAAACAATAGCTAACCTACTGGACATACAGAACAGAAAACAGGAGGCGGAACCTATCAACAAAGACGGCATACTTAAACTACTGGACTTGTGCCTCACTACACACTTTACATTCAACAATCAGATATACGAACAAATCAACGGAACACCCATGGGATCACCAATCTCGGGACTCATAGCAGAGGCAGTTATGCAAAGGTTAGAAAAAACAGCCCTACCGCAAATTCAACCCAAACTCTGGGTCAGATATGTCGATGACACGTTTGTAATCATCAAAAACACGGAAATAGAAAAAACACACCGGATCATCAACGCCACACTCACAGGAATCCGATTCACGAGAGAAGAAGAAAAGGATAGCCAACTCCCATTCCTAGACGTGATAGTACAGAGAACACCGAACGGAGAATTCATCACAAGGGTACACAGGAAAACAACACACACAGACCAAGTCCTAAACTATGAAAGTAACCACCCCAACGCACACAAACGAAGCTGCATCAGGACACTATTCAAAAGAGCCACAACACACTGCAGTACACCAGAACTGCGAAAAGAGGAAGAGGAACACCTATACAAGGTATTTGCCAAAAACGGATACCCGCGCAACTTTATCAACAGATGCCTAAGAGACAGACCACGGAACGAGGACATGCCACAACCAAAAGGACTAGCCACACTACCATACATCAGGAGCGTTTCAGAACTGACAGCCAGACTACTGCGACCCTTAGGACTCATAATGGCACACAAACCAACAGCCACGCTCAGACAACAACTTACTAGAACAAAGGACCCGATACCCAACATGAGCAAAACTAATGTAGTTTACAAAATACCATGCAAGGACTGCACAAAACACTATATAGGACAAACAGGAAGACAGCTAACAATCCGCATACATGAACATCAACTAGCCACGAAACGACACGACCAGCTATCCCTAGTAGCCACACACTCAGAAAACAAGCAACATGAATTCGACTGGGAAAACACTACTATCATAGGGCAAGCCAGACAGAGAACAGCCAGGGAATTCCTAGAGGCATGGCATTCATCCACAAACTCCATCAACAGACACATCGACCTGGACCCAATATACCAACCACTACAGCGGACAGCTGAAACTGACACCCGGAAGCGGCAAGGACAGACCACTATAAATACCGGAAGAAACATCAAAGAAGCGCTTCGCAGGAGGCTCCAGAGCACTGATGATGTCGCCTAGCCAGGGGACGAAACGTTTGCAACAAAAACTTCCAGCTCAGTGAACACAACCACAACAACCATCTTCACTGTCCATTATACCAGCACTTTTGACATAGTTTACGAACTTACTTCATATATCCCATCCAAATCATTTATAAAAATAACAAACAACAATGGACCCAGCACTGATCCTTGTGGTACATGGCTGGTCATAACAAGTCTCTGACAGCACACTCTGTTCCATACTGTCAAACTAATTTTGTATCTCATTGTCTCACTCTCCCTGCAATCTAAGCTTATTAACTGGGCTATCATATGGAACCCTGTTGGGCCTCATTATTGTCCACGTCTACTACGTATGCTGCTTTACGTTCATAAGACTTCCAGATCACCACTTGAAACATTTCACTCAAGACAAAATTTCTCACACAGAAAGCTGTGCTGACAATCCAAGATCCGTCCTTGCCTTTCCAAATACATGGAGACCCTGTCTCTCAGAATTTCTTCCGAACATTCAATCACACCTGACATCAGACTCACCAGTATGAAAGATTAGATTAGATTACTAACAGTGTGGAAACAGGCCCTTCGGCCCAACAAGTCCACACCGACCCGCCAAAGCGCAACCCACCTATACCCCTACATTTACCCCTTACCTAACACTACAGGCAATTTAGCATGGCCAATTCACCTGACCCGCACATCTTTGGTCTGTGGGAGGAAACCGGAGCACCCGGAGGAAACCCACGCAGACACGGGGAGAACGTGCAAACTCCACACAATCAGTCGCCTGAAATTCCCTGGCTTTTCTAATCAGAATTTTCTCTAACATAATATCACAATATTAGCTGTCTTCCAATCCTCCAGTACCTCCCATGTGCCCAACAATCATACGAATAAAATGTGAAAGACCTGTGGATGCTGTAAATCAGGAACCAATCAGAAGGTACTAGGAATGCACAGCAGGCCTGGCAGCATCTATGCAGAGAAATCAGTGTTAACATTCCGGATCCAGTAACCTTTCCTCATAACTCTAAGGAATGATACAAATATCTCAGCAAGCAGCCCCTCAGTTACTTCCCCAGATTCCTGCAATGATCTCGGATACATTGAACAGGTCCTGGTTATTTATCTACGCTTGTGCATTTTAAGACCTCCCCTGAAATATGGCCTCGTTTCAAAAGTCACACCTTTTTATTTCCAAGTGCCCTCGCTTCCATGTCTTTATCCACAGTAAATATGACGCAATATATTTGCACAAGACCTCACCCATCGAGCAGGAACAGACTGTAAGAGGGCTGGGTTGGGAGGCTGGGCGGCCGAATCCTTGTGAGGAGTGTGAACCCAGCATGGACAGTTTCATAAGGTCGCTGTTGTTGAACTGTTGACTATGTTTCTGTGTTTTTCCAGCGTGATAAGAAGGGCTGCAATATTGTATGTTTAAACTTTGTTTTCGTTATTTTTCTGCTTTTAACCAAGATCCTGCACCTTGGGGGGAGGGGAACTTTGTATATAAGATTGTGTCACATGTGGTGACTAGTAAGTTTTGCACTGCCCTCATGTGTGTACACATGAAAATAAATCTAATAAACCTAATTAATCTCCTGTGGAACCACACCTAGATGGCTGATTGATTTTTAAGAGCCCTATTCTCTCCCTAGTTTCTCCTTTTCCCTTAATATTCTTGTACAATCTCTTTCCAATCTCTTTAGCCTTATCAGCTAAAGCTATCTCGTGCTCCCCTTTTGCCCTCCTGATTTCTCTGGTAACTGTTTTCCTACAACACGTACGCTCAAGGGATTCATTTGATCCCAGCTGCCTATACATGACGTATACTTCATTCTTTTTTTCTTGACCAGAGCCTCAATATCCCCTGTCATGCCTTGCCTCTACTCCGGCTGGCATTGCACTTCACACTAACAGGAACAACGTGTCCCTGAGCTCTTACTATCTCGTTTTTGAAAGACTCCCATTTGCCAGACATCGCTGAATCTGCAGTCTCCTCTTAATCATTTCTAGAAAGAAACCCTGCCTAATGCTGTGATAATTGGCCTTGGCCAATTTCTAACGCTAATTTGTGGACCAGGCCTGTTCTTTTGTGGAGGTATTTTCAAATTAAGAGAGTTACAGTCACTGGTCCAAAAGTAATCGCTGTCTACCAGCCCAGTCACTTGTCCTGCATTATTTCCCATGGCCAGGCAGGCATGAGGGGCCAAATGGCTGCATGTACATTTTTGTTTATGGTTGAGTGTGTGTGTCGTGAACTGGGTGGAGGTGAAGTTTTCGCCTGAGTCTCCATGTATGATAAAACAAGAACATTATAGTGCAGTACAGGCCCTTCGCCTGTCGATGTTTTCACATGTCGGTGCAACAATCTGAAGCCCACCCAACCTACACAATTCTATTTCCAACCGTGTGTCTACCCAATGACTATTTAAATGTCCTTAAAATTGGTGAATCTGCTACTGTTGCAGGCAGGGCGCTCCACACACTTGCTACTTTCTTAGTCAAGAAACTACCTCTGATATCTGACCGATATCTATCACCCCTAAATTTAAATTATGTCCCCTGGAGCTCACCATCACAATTCGAGGAAAATGGCTTTCACTGTCCAACCTATGTAACCCTAAGATTATCGTATATGTTTAAATTAATTCACCTCTCAACCTACTTTGCAACGAACACAGTTACAAGTTCCTCAGTCTTTCCTCGTAACACTTTCCCTCCATACCAGTAAATTTCCTCTGAACACTTTCCAAAGCTTTCACATACTTCCTGTAATGTGGTGACCAAAACTTATGCAATACTCCAAGTGCAGCCACATCGGAATGTTTTACAGATGCAGCATGGCCTTGTGGTTCTGAAACGCAATCTCTGAACTAATCACAGTGGCACAGTGGTTAGCACTGCTGCCTCACAGCGCCAGAGACCGGGTTCAATTCCCACCTCAGGCGACTGACTGTGTGGAATTTGCACGTTCTCCCTGTGTCTGCGTGGGTTTCCTCTGGGTGATCAGGTTTCCTCCCACAGTCCAAAGATAGGTGCAGGATAGGTGAATTGCCCATGCTAAATTGCCCGTAGTTAGATTAGATGACTTACAGTGTGGAAACAGGCCCTTCGGCCCAACAAGTTCACACCGACCCGCCGAAGCGCAGCCCACCCATACCCCTACATTTATCCCTTACCTAACACTACGGGCAATTTAGCATGGCCAATTCACCTGACCCGCACATCTTTGGACTGTGGGAGGAAACCGGAGCACCCGGAGGAAACCCACGCAGACACGGGGAGAACGTGCAAACTCCACACAGTCAGTCGCCTGAGTCGGGAATTGAACCCGTGTCTCAGGCGCTGTGAGACAGCAGTGCTAACCACTGTAGTGTTAGGTAAGGGGCAAATGTAGGGGTATTGGTGGGTTGCGCTTTGGTGGGTCGGTATGGACTTGTTTTAATGCATTTTTGTATGTATCTCTGTACCTGCAATTCTGAGCATATGGTTTCTATTGTTTTGGGAGAGAAACCATTGAAATGTTGATTAAAATGCTCCTCCTTACTCTTTCATTCTCTCTCCATTTGATTCGCCCTCTTGTGTTTAAAGTGTTGCAATATCACCGACTGCAGGCCACCCCACACCACTGCAGAAGGAAGAGCTTTGTTTGGAAAATACATCAAAGGCAGTGATTCTGTCACATTGGGATTTACTGACTTCGTTGTCACGTGCACTATAACGATTGCAGTGAAACATTTGCAATGTCATTGCTTGTGGCGCCAACTTAGGATCAAGATACCAAGGTATAGATTCGAATGCATTTGGTGCAAAATTAAAAGAATAATAAATGCAAGTCCAACAGAAGAATACGAAGGAAAGTCCCTTATACCCAAGTCTGTGCCAGCAATGAGTCTCCAGACAATACCGGTCCCAGTCTCCAGACGACACTGGCCCCAATCTTCTGGCCTCATCAGGCTGACCAGGCTCAGTCTGCTAATCGTACTGGGCCCAGTCTCCAGACCAGACCAGTCACAGTCTTCATTTGCACTGGGCCGAAGTTTCCAGGTCACACCATGCACAGTCTCCGGACTGCACCATAGGGTCACAGAGATGTACAGCATGGAAACCGACCCTTTGGTCCAACCCGTCCATGCCGACCAGATATCCCAACCCAATCTAGTCCCACCTGCCAGCACTGGCCCATCTCCCTCCAAACCCTTCCTATTCATATACCCATCCAAATGCCTTTTAAATGTTGCAATTGTACCAGCCTCCACCACATCCTCTGGCAGCTCATTCCATCCACGTACCACCGTCTGCGTGAAGAAGTTGCCCTTTATGTCTCTTTTATATATTTCCCCTCTCACCCTAAACCTATGTCCTCTAGTTCTGGACTCCCCGACACCAGGGAAAAGACTTTGTCTATTTATCCTATCCATGCCCCGCATAATTTTGTAAACCTCTATAATGTCACCCCTCAGCCTCCGACGCTCCAGGGAAAACAGCCCCAGCCTGTTCAGCCCCTCCCTGTAGCTCAGATCCTCCAACCCTGGCAACATCCTTGTAAAGTTTTCTCAGCCCTTTTGAGACTAAAATTGCACTCAATATTCCAATATTGGCCTAACCAATGTACTGTACAGCCGCAACATGACCTCTCAAATCCTGTACTCAATGCTCTGACCAATAAAGGAAAGCATACCAAACACCTTCTTCACTATCCAATCTACCTGCTATTCCACTTTCAAGGAGCTATGAACCTGCACTCCAAGGTCTCTTTGTTCAGCAATACTCCCAAGGACCTTACCATTAAGTGTATAAGTCCTGCTAAGATTTGCTTTCCCAAAATGCACCTCACATTTATCTGAATTATACTCCATTTGCCACTTCTCAGCCCATTGGCCCATCTGATCCAGATCCTGTTGTAATCTGAGGTAACCCTCTTCGCTGTCAATTTTGGTGTCATTTGCAAACTTACTAACTGTACATCTTATTCTCGCATCCAAATAATTTATGTAAATAACAAACTTTAGAGGGCCTAGCACCGATCCTTGTGGCACTCCACTGGTCACAGGCCTCTAGTCAGAGGAACAACCCTCCACCACTACCTTTGAGCTAGTTCTGTATCAAAATGGCTAGTCCTCCCTGTATTCCACGGAGATCTAACCTTGCTAATCAGTCTCCCTTGGGGAAAGTGATTGAACGCCTTACTGAAGTCCATATAGAGCACATCTATTGCTCTGCCTTCATCAATCTTCTTTGTTACTTCTTCAAAAAACTCATTCAAGGGTGTAGGTTTGCTTGCTCAGCTGTAGGTTTGATATCCAGACGTTTCATTACCTGGCTAGGTAACATCATCAGTGGTGACCTCCAAGTGAAGCGAAGCTGTTGTATCCTGCTTTCTATTTATATCTTTCTCCTGGATGGGGTTCCTGGGGTTTGTGGTGATGTCGTTTCCTGTTCGTTTTCTGAGGGGTTGACAGATGGCATAGAACATAGAAGGATACAGCGCAGTACAGGCCCTTCGGCCCTCGATGTTGCGCCGACCGAATCCTACCTAGCCTATACTAGCCCAATAACTTCCAAATGCCTATCCAATGCCCGCTTAAATGACCATAAAGAAGGAGAGTTCACCACTGAAAGAAGGAGAGTTCACCACTGATCTAGATCTATGTGTTTGTTTATAGCATTGTGGTTGGAGTGCCAGTCCTCTAAGAATTCTCTGGCATGTCTTTGCTTAGCCTGACTCAGGATAGATGTGTTGTCCCAGTCGAAATGGTGTTTTTTTTTCATCCGTGTGTAGAGCTATGAGGGAGAGAGAGTCATGTCTTTTTGTGGCTAGCTGGTGTTCGTGTATCCTGGTGGCTAACTTTCTTCCTGTTTGTCCTACGTAGTGTTTGAGGCAGTCCTTGCATGGAATTTTGTAGATGACGTGGTACTGAGTCTTTTAAGTTTGTTAGTTTTTGTATGAGAGTGTTGGTGGGTTTGTGTGCTACTAGGATTCCGAGGGGTCACTTCACTTGGAGGTCGCCACTAATGATGTTACCTAGCCAGGTAATGAAACGCCTGGATATCAAACCTACAGCTCAGTGAGCAAACCTACACCCTAAACCTCAACCTGTTACAAACCTTAACAAACATTGCAACTCAGTCAAGTTTGTGAGACATGATTTCCCACGCACAAAGCTATGTTGACTATCCCGAATCAGTCCTTGCCTTTCCAAATTCATGTACATCCTATCACTCAGGACTCACTCCAACATCGTGCCCACCACCGAGGTCAGGCTCACCAGTCTATAGTTCCCTGGCTTGTCTTTACCGCCCTTCTTTAACAGTGGCATCACGTTTGCCAACCTCCAGTCTTCTGGCACCTCATTTGTGACTATCGATGATACAAATATCCCAGCAAGAGGCCCAGCGATCACTTCTCTAGCTTCCTACAGAGTTCTCGGGTAAACCTGATCAGGTCCTGGTGATTTATCCACTTTTAACCGATTCAGGACATCCAGCAGTTCCTCCTCTGTAATCTGGACATTTTACAAGATGTCACCATCTATTTCCATACAGTCTATATCTTCGATATCCTTTTCCACAGTAAAAACTGATGCAAAATATTCATTTAGAATCTCCCCCATTTTCTGTGGCTCCACACAAAGGCCGCCTTGCTGATCTTTGAGGGGCCCTATTCTCTCCCGAGTTACCCTTTCGTCCTTAACATATTTGTAAAATCCCTTTGGATTCTCCTTAATTCTATTTGCCAAAGCTATATCATGTCCCTGTTTTGCCCTCCTGATTTCCTTCTCAAGTGTACAGTAGTTTACATTTTCTTTACACTCTTCTAAGGATTCACTCGATCTATCCTGTCTATATCTGACATAAGCTTCCTCCTTTTTCTTAACCAAACCCTCAATTTCTTTAGTCATCCAGCATTCCCTATACCTACCAGCCTTCCCTTTCACCCTGACAGGAATATACTTTCTCTGGATTCTTGTTATCTCATTTCTGAAAGCTTCCCATTTTCCAGCCGCCCCTTTACCTGCGAACATCTTCCTCCAATCAGCTTTCAAAAGTTCTTGCCTAATCTCCTTTCTCCAATTTAGGACTTCAACTTTTAGATCTGGTCTATCCTTTTCCATCACTATTTTAAAACGAATAGAATTATGGTCACTGGCCCCAATGTGCTCCCCCACTGACACCTCAGTCACCTGCCCTGTTTTATTTCCCAAGAGTAGGTCAAGTTTTACACATTCTCTAGTAGGTACATCCACATACTGAATCAGAAAATTGTCTTGTACACACTTAAGACATTCCTCTCCATCTAAACCTTTTACACTATGGCAGTCCCAGTCTGTGTTTGGAAAATTAAAATCCCCTACCATAACTACCCTATTATTCTTACAGATAGCTGAGATCTCCTTACAAGTTTGTTTCTCAATTTCCCTCTGACTGTTGGGGGTGGGGATGATCTATAATACAATCCCAATAAGGTGATCATCCCTTTCTTATTTCTCAGTTTCACTGAAATAACTTCCCTGGATGTATTTCCGGGAATATCCTCCCTCAGCACAGCTGTAATGTTATCCCTTATCAAAAAATGCAACTGCCCCTCGTCTCTTGCCTCCCTCTCTATCCTTCCTGTAGCATTTGTATCCTGGAACATTAAACTGCAAGTCCTGCCCATGCTTGAGCCATGTTTCCGTAATTGCTGTGATCTCCCAGTCACGTGTTCCTAACCATGCCCTGAGTTCATCTGCCTTCCCTGTTAGGCCCCTTGCATTGAAATAAATGCAGTTTAATTTATTAGTCCCACCTTGTCCCTGCCTGCCCTGACTGTTTTACTCACTTCTGTTCTCAGCTGTACCCATCTCAGATCAATCTCTTTCCTCACTATCTCCCTGGGTCCCACCCCCCTCCCACCTTACTTGTTTAAATCCTCCCAAACAGTTCTAGCAAATTTCCCTGCCAGTATATTGGTCCCCTTCCAATTTAGGTGCAATCCATCCTTCTTGTACAGGTCACTTCTATCCCAAAAGAGATTCCACCGATCCAAAAATGTGAATCCTTCTCCCGTACACCAGCTCCTTAGCCATGTATTCATCTGCTCTATTGTCCTATTCCTGCCCTCACTAGCTCATAGCACTGGGAGTAATCCAGATATTACAACTCTTGAGGACCTCCTTTTTAAATTTCTGCCTAACTCCCTATAATCTCCCTTCAGAGTCTCAACCTTTTCCCTTCCAATGTCATTGGTTCCAAAGTGGACAATGACCTCCTGCTGGCCCCTCTCCCCCGTGAGAACATTCTGCACCCTCTCTGAGACATCCTTGATCCTGGCACCAGGGAAACAACACACCATTCTGCTTTCTCTCTGCTGGCCACAGAAACGTCTGTCTGTACCTTTGACTACAGAATCCCCTAACACAATTGATCTCTTGGAAGCCGACATACCCCTTGTTGCATAAGAGCCAGTCTCAATACCAGAAACCTGGCTGTTTGTGCTACGTGCCCCTGAGCATCCATCACCTCCTACATTTTCCAAAATAGCACACCTGTTTGAAATGGGTATATCCACAAAAGACTCCTGCCCTGGGTGCTCTTCCTGGAGTTAACCCATCTATGTGACTGTATCTGAGACTTTCCCCCCTTCCTATAACTGCCATCCATCACATACTGTTGCTGTTGCAAATTCCTCATCGCTTCTTTCCGTTTCTCCAACCGATCCACTCTATCTGATAAGATTTGCATCCAACGGCATTTATAGCAGATATAATCCACAGTAACCCTTAAACTCTCTTTGAACTCCCACATCTGACAAGAAGTACATATCACGGCAAAGGCCATTCTTGCTCCTTCACAATCTGCAGACCCAGAAAAATAACACCGTCTTATTCCTCTACAAACACTGCCCCAGGGTAAATTAACAGCTATGGCTTATATTTTAAGTTTAATCAAGAGACTTATCTCCAAAAACATGTAATCAGGAAAGAATCCACTGTACTCACTACTGCAGCCTTTCTCTTGGACAGACTTAAAACAACAACTAACGCATCTGATTCTGTGCTATGAACTTTGCCCAAGAGATCCTCCAAGATTAGTTGTGAATTTCTCTGTTTGTTAATTTTTCCAGGTGCACTCCAATGTCCAGCGATACACGAATTCAAACAGCAAAGGCGGTAACTGTGCAGGTTCTCTCTCTCTCTCTCTCTCTCTCTCTCTCTCACACCATGTGCTTCCTTTGTCTGCTCTTCTCTCTTTTAATCTGCTGTTGTTTTGATTTTTTTCCCAAAGTACCAAAACAATGCAACCATATAAAACAGTAATTGCTGCTCCTGGAATTCGAAGAAATCACCTCCAACACCTAACAAAACTCAAAAAAAGGTGCAGCTCTTACAGCCAGAAATTTTTCCCATCCTCCATCTTGGATTACCCAGAATTCTTCTAGGCCCAGACAAAAGACCCTACTGGATTTTAGAACTTGCCCCTCCACACCCTATTTGCATTCTGGGCCTCTCATTCTACATTCCCCTAGGATTTTTTTAAATTAAAAATTTACAGAAAAAAATGTTTCAGGAAACAGAATGTAAAAGAAAATCGAAAAAAAGAATGGACAGCGCAGATGAGTTTCACCTGAAAAATTCCGACACTGCCTCCATCTTTTGGACATTGCACGCTGTTTCCTTCTTCAAAGAATGACTTTGGAGACTCAGAGCAGTTTTGTCCGGTTCCTTGCAATGCTCCCGAGAACAGAAGGATATAAATATGCTCATTGCTGATTCAAATGCTGCCATTGGGATTGTTTCAGGATTTTACTATCCAATCTCACTATAATTTGGATAAGTACATCAAAAACCATTGAACGTTAGAGAAAGTACAATAAAATTCATCTCAACCTCTTTTAACGGCTTCACTCAGAGTGGCCTGAAAACAATTGTATTGCTGTGGTCTGCGTAGAACCCGATGTTGGACAGATATCCCGCTTTATAGATCAATGCACTGCTGTGGTATGCACAGCTCCCCGTGCTGGACAGATATCTGGTCCGGTTTTACAGATAAGTGCCCTGCTGGAGTCTTCAGACCTCCCTGCACTGGACAGATATCTTTCAGGTGCAAATGTGTTGCTGGTCAAAGCACAGCAGGTTAGGCAGCATCTCAGGAATAGAGAATTCGACGTTTCGAGCATAAGCCCTTCATCAGGAATAGGAGAGAGAGAGCCAAGCAGGCTAAGATAAAAAGTAGGGAGGAGGGACATGGGGGAGGGGCGATGGAGGTGGGATAGGTGGAAGGAGGTCAAGGTGAGGGTGATAGGCCGGAGTGGGGTGGGGGCGGAGAGGTCAGGAAGAGGATTGCAGGTTAGGAGGGCGGTGCTGAGTTGAGGGAACCGACTGAGACAAGGTGGGGGGAGGGGAAATGAGGAAACTGGCCAAATTTTGTTGGTTGGAATGTAGTTCGGAGTCCGTGTGGGATCAGTCAGTTCCTTAGGCAGGTGCTGAGGAAGGAGATGTGGCTGTGGTAACGAGTCTGTTTGAGAACGTGGCTGAAGAGCTTCTGTGCGGAGGAGATGACCTGGGGGGTGCAGTGAGTGAGGGACTCACTGAAATCCTTGTAGAGGGAGGAAGAGAGCTTCTTCAAGGAAGGCATCCTTGTAAGAGGATTCGCAGTAGGTTAAAATCTTCGAGTAAAAAATGAGGTCTGCAGATGCTGGAGATCACAGCTGCAAATATGTTGCTGGTCAAAACACAGCAGGTTAGGCAGCATCTCAGGAATAGAGAATTCGACGTTTCGAGCATAAGCCCTTCATCAGGAATAGGAGAGAGAGAGCCAAGCAGGCTAAGATGAAAGGTAGGGAGGAGGGACTAGGGGGAGGGGCGATGGAGGTGGGATAGGTGGAAGGAGGTCAAGGTGAGGGTGATAGGCCGGAGTGGGGTGGGGGCGGAGAGGTCAGGAAGAGGATTGCAGGTTAGGAGGGCGGTGCTGATTTGAGGGAACCGACTGAGACAAGGTGGGGGGAGGGGTAATGAGGAAACTGGCCAAATTTTGTTGGTTGGAATGTAGTTCGGAGTCCGTGTGGGATCAGTCGGTTCCTTAGGCAGATGCTGAGGAAGGAGATGTGGCTGTGGTAACGAGTCTGTTTGAGAACGTGGCTGAAGAGCTTCTGTGCAGAGGAGATGACCTGGGGGGTGCAGTGAGAGAGGGATTCACTGAAATCCTTGTAGAGGGAGGAAGTGAGCTTCTTCAAGGAAGGCATCCTTGGAAGAGGATTCGCAGTAGGTTAAAATCTTCGAGTAAAAAATGAGGTCTGCAGATGCTGGAGATCACAGCTGCAAATGTGTTGCTGGTCAAAGCACAGCAGGTTAGGTAGCATCTCAGGAATAGAGAATTCGACGTTTCGAGCATAAGCCCTTCATCAGGAATAGGAGAGAGAGAGCCAAGCAGGCTAAGATTAATGGTAGGGAGGAGGGACTAGGGGGAGGGGCGATGGAGGTGGGATAGGTGGAAGGAGGTCAAGGTGAGGGTGATAGGCCGGAGTGGGGTGGGGGCGGAGAGGTCAGGAAGAGGATTGCAGGTTAGGAGGGCGGTGCTGAGTTGAGGGAACCGACTGAGGCAAGGTCGGGGGAGGGGAAATGAGGAAACTGGCCAAATTTTGTTGGTTGGAATGTAGTTCGGAGTCCGTGTGGGATCAGTCGGTTCCTTAGGCAGGTGCTGAGGAAGGAGATGTGGCTGTGGTAACGAGTCTGTTTGAGAACGTGGCTGAAGAGCTTCTGTGCAGAGGAGATGACCTGGGCTGCGAATCCTCTTACAAGGATGCCTTCCTTGAAGAAGCTCTCTTCCTCCCTCTACAAGGATTTCAGTGAGTCCCTCTCTCACTGCACCCACCAGGTCATCTCCTCTGCACAGAAGCTCTTCAGCCACGTTCTCAAACAGACTCGTTACCACAGCCACATCTCCTTCCTCAGCACCTGCCTAAGGAACCGACTGATCCCACACGGACTCCGAACTACATTCCAACCAACAAAATTTGGCCAGTTTCCTCATTACCCCTCCCCCCACCTTGTCTCAGTCGGTTCCCTCAACTCAGCACCGCCCTCCTAACCTGCAATCCTCTTCCTGACCTCTCCGCCCCCACCCCACTCCGGCCTATCACCCTCACCTTGACCTCCTTCCACCTATCCCACCTCCATCGCCCCTCCCCCTAGTCCCTCCTCCCTACCTTTTATCTTAGCCTGCTTGGCTCTCTCTCTCCTATTCCTGATGAAGGGCTTATGCTCGAAACGTCAAATTCGCTATTCCTGAGATGCTGCCTAACCTGCTGTGCTTTGACCAGCAACACATTTGCAGCTGTGATCTCCAGCATCTGCAGACCTCATTTTTTACTCGAAGATATCTTTCAGGGTTTATCAATCAATGCACCGCTGTGGTCGGCATAGCTCCCCGTGCTGGGCAGATATCTAGTCCGGTTTATAGATCAGTCCCCTGCTCTGGTCTGCAGAAATCCTGTTCTGGACAGATAGCTTTGGCAGCATGGGCTCATGTCCGTGCCAGCTGTCCCATTTGTATCTCTATTCCATCGTCTAGAAATTTCAATTTCATTTTTTGATGGGATCAGATTTTGTGTTGCTTGGTCTATAACGGAGATAAACAGGGCCTCTTGCCAATGCACCATTCAGTGGAGGATTCAGTACTCTCTCTCTCTTTCGTATTTAGGATTCCAAATGGCTGAGTAATGGATACTGTGGTCTTCTAGATCCCTGGATAGTGGAGTTAGGAGGGGTTGGTTGGGGATCTGGATTACTTTGTCAAAGGATTTGTTCAGGTTTCTCTTTTTTTGGTGCACTTGATTTTCTCGCAAACAGCCTTTAGTTGGCTTGTCAGCTCTGTTTTTGTCCCATTGTGACTACACCATTCTAGTCCTTTGTTCGCCTCTTTCCGGCTCCTGCTCTATAACGGCCATAAATTTAATTACTGGTCATCTTCTTCAGACTCACTGGATGTGGGACCAGATTGTTCGCCCACTTCCCAAGACCTTATCCTGGTCTTGGCTTGTCCCAGAGATGGTAAAGAGTGGAATACTCATACACGGTAAGGACGAAGAATTTTCATTACGAGACATTCGTACTTTAACGCCAATGTTTGTTTTTTTTATCATTTTAAGTTCTTCACAAAAGCTTTCCATTGTTCTTTTAAATGATTAATTTCCCGATCATGATTAAATTTGGCTATGAATTCTTGTTGTGGTCTAATGTGCTGCATTAAACAAATAGACCAGCGAATTCATTTTTTGGCAGGTGGATTCACCCCAAATACACTTAATAAATTTCATAACCTGTCATAGCCAGTATAAAAGAAGATGGTTGTGATTGTGGAGCGTCAGACATCTCAGCTCCATAAAGTCTCTGCAGGAGTCCCTCAGGGTAATGACAGAGGCCTAACAATCTTCAACTGCTTCATCAATGACCTTTGCTCTGTCATAAGGTCAGAACTGGGGACGTTCGCCAATAAATTCAGAGTTGTTAGCACCATTCGCGACTCGTCAGATACTGAAGGAGTCAGTGCTCAAATGCAACACGATCTGGAAATATTTCATTTCGTATTGACAACTTGAAAGTAACATTTGCGCTAAACATGTGCTGGACAATGACCATCAGCAGGAACGGATACTTTCACCATGCCCCTTGACGTTAGGTGAATTGGCCATGCTAAATTGCCCGTAGTGTTAGGCAAAGGGGTAAATGTCTGGGTGGGTTGCACTTCGGTGGGTAGGTGTGGACTTGTTTGGTCAAGGGGCTTGTTTCCACACTGTGAGTAATCTAATCTAATCTAATCTAATCTAATTCAATGGCATTACCAAAACTGAATTCCCAACTGTTAACATGCTTGGGGTTACAATTGACCAGAAACATAACTGGAATCACGACGTAAAGACACTGGCTACAAGAGCAGGTCAGATACTAGGGATACTGTGACGAGTAACTCATCTCCCGACATCCCAAAGTCTATCCACCATCTACAAGACACTAGACAGGAGTGTGATGGAATACTTCCCAATTCCCTGGATCCATACAACTCCAAAAACACTCAAGAGGCTTGACACTATCCAACACAAAGGCACCACATCTACAAACATGCCAATTTCGTGCAAACCTATCCATACTGTGTTCCCCTAGCAATGACCTTTGAAACCATTCCAACTCAGTTCTCCGAGCAATGGACTGTCAGCCCATTCCTAAGCTCTTCTCCTGATAATGTTAAAAATCACACAACACCAGGTTGTAGTCCAACAGGTTTAATTGGAAGCACACTAGTGTCTACCACCTGATGAAGGAGCGTCGCTCTGAAAGCTATTGTGCTTCCAATTAAACCTGTTGGACTATAACCTGGTGTTGTGTGATTTTTAACTTTGTACACCCCAGTACAACACCGGCAGCACCCAAACATAACCCTGACAATGGTCTGTGAAAATATCGACAACAAGTTGTCCTAACTGCCGCCTTCAAAACTATCACCATTTTGTTCTCCTAGCCTGTGAGTTTAACGCTGCATTTGGATCCAAACTGATTTGTCATCTTGGTCCCTTGTGCTAATGTCAATTCTTTCTGCAGCCTTGATATCATTCTCAATCAATGCAGCAACTCAACCTGCTGTGCCTTCTTATCTGAGTAATGAGGACCCTTGGACATTTCATTTCCAACACTGACCCTCCTGTAACCACCTTCCTGTAATCCCCACCAGGCCGTATCTTTTTAACTCTGTGCTGTCAGTTCATTCATTTCTTTTTTCCAAAATATTCCATGCATTTAGGTACAAGGTATTTATATAAGTTCTATTGTATTTGTTTATCTCCATTAATACTTTTGGCACACTTCACTTTCCACACACTCCATTCTTATTTTTTGATCTCCGATAATACTGAACTTATTATTTCCACTCACATTTTTAAAATTGCTATGATTATTTTTCTCAGCATGATCATTAGACTGGCCCTGCTTGTCTATTCTATAAACTCTACTTTCTGCTCACTTGCTGTCCTGCTGCTCTGGTTTTCAGTCTCCTGCGTTATTCATTTAAATCCACCTGAGATGCATCATCAAACCTCCCTGCCAGGATGTTGGTGTCCCTCCAGTTAAAATGGACACTGTCCTTTTTTACACATCCCACCTGCCCTGGAAGAAATCCCAATGATCCATAAATCTGAACCCCTCTTCCTGAACCAGGTCTTCAACCACATATTAAAGTTTTCTGTCTTCATCTTCCTTATTCCACTTCACTTGGAGTAATCCCAAGTTTACAACCCTGGATATCCTGCTTTTCCACTCAGGCGAATCTCCCTGCATTCTCCTTGCAGGATCTTGTCAATGTCATTGGTACCAATGTGTACCACGGCCGCTGGCTGTTCACACTCCCCTTCAGTATGCTCTGAGCATGCTCGGAGACATCCCTGATCTTCGCACCAAAGATACTTCTTATGAAGAATGCATAGAATCGTCGAATCCCTACATTGTGGAAAAAGGCCATTTGCCCAACATGCCCATACTGACCCTCCAAACAGTAACCCACCCAGACTCATTAGCCTACTCTCATACTCTACATTTACCCCTGACTAATGCACCTAACCTACAATCACTGATCACTATGAACGTAGTAATCTGGCCAGAGCCAGTCCCCTACCATATGTTGATTCTGCTTTCGCATCATAGATACTGCCAGTAATTCTGAGCATTCCCAGCAACTTCTGGTTTTGTTCCCAATGATGATCACTTACTGATCAAAACCTATCCAATTCAGATTTGGAAAAAAAACTGAATTTATTTTCTCAATAGAAAACCAAATAGTTGGTCGTTCAAGACACTGCAAATATCCATTAAATTATTTTGTTTGGTCTTTGATTATCATTTGTCCACTTTGCCAATCCATGAAGAAAAGAGGTTTTTGCATGTTTTGTGCATTATCTTTTGTGTTAGAGATGGGGAGTGGGACCAGGGGGAATTGCTGGAAAGGTTAATTTCCCAATAAAAACAGACTCACCTCGAGCATCAGGCCTCCATTGGCAGCAGCGGTGAGAGCGAGAAGTGGAGTGGGAGAGGACGAATTGTGCACTGGGAAGATAAGTGAATTGATATATTTGGGGCAGCGATTGAATGAGAGACACTACACGTGTAATGTATCCCACCCCAAACTCCTCATCTAACCAAAACAACAGAACTCTGTACTGTGTTGATAAGGTGCTTCTCTTCTTTTTTTTTAAATCCTGTGATTGGTGAAAGAAAAACCTTTCCTTTCCGTTTATCTAATTTAAGACCAAGTTAAGCTTTAGAGTAAAAGTGGCAGGAGATCACAGAGCCATGAAATGCTCCACTTGCTCAATATGGGAGCTCAGGGATACAGCTGATGTCCCTGACTCCTTCACGTGCAGGACATGCGTCCATCTCCCTGCATTTTCCTTGCAGGATCTTGTCACATTTCCTGCCAATGTTATTGGTACCAATGTGTACCACGGCTGCTGGTTGTTTGCCCTCTCCTTCAGTATGCCCTGAACATGCTCGGAGACTTCCCTGATCCTCGCACCAAAGACACTTCTTATGAAGAACGCATAGACGGGCTGATGGCTCTGGAGCTGCAGATGGACTCACCTTGGAGCACACACAATGCAGAGGAGGTTGTAGATAGCACATTCAGTGAACTGATCATATTGCAGATTAGGATTGCTGAAGGAGAAAGGGAATTGGTGACCGACAGGCAGAGAAAGAGCAGTAAGGCACTGCAGGTGTCCCTGTGGTCACCTCCCTCCTTAGCAGGTACACTGTTTTGAATATTGTTGGGAGAGATGGCTCACCAGGAGAAGGCAGCAGTAGCCCGGTTAAAAGCACCGTGGTTGGCTCTGTTGTTCAGAAGGGTGGGAAAAAAGACTGGAAGGGCTAAGTCATAGGGGATTCAATTGTAAAAGAAGTAGATAGGCATTTCTCTGTTCGAAGAAGAGACTCCCGAATGGTATGTTGCCTTCCAGGTGCATGGGACAGGAATGCCTCGGATCGACTGCAGTACATTCTGACAGGGGAGGGTGAACATACAGTTTCCATGGTGCATTTAGGCGCCAATGAAATAGGTTTTAAAAAATCAGGATGAGGTCCTACAAACAAAACTTAGGGAGTTAGGAGTCAAGTTAAGAAGTAGGTTGTAATCTCAGGATTGCTACCAATGCCACATGCTAGTCAGAGAAGAAATGAAAGAATAGGCAAGATGACTGCGTTGCTTGAGAGATGGTGCAGGAGGGAGGAGTTCTGATTTTTGGGACATTTGGACCGGTTTTCTGGGAAGTGGAACTATTACAAATTGGACAGCCTACACCTGAACTGGAATGGAAACAATGTCCTTCGGGGTACTTTTGCTAATGCTGCTTTGGAGGGTTTAAACTAATGTGGTAGAGGGATGGAAACCAAATGAGGAGGTTAGTCAACATGAAGGAAATAGCAACTGCAGCCTGTCAGGAAATAGATAATGAAGTCAGCGTGAGTAAGGGGAAGAGTCGGCAGGGAGTAGATGATGAATACAAAGGGACAGGTTATTTGAGGTGCATTTGTTTTAATGCAAAAAATGCAACAAGTCCAAACACAGGGTTTGGATTAGTACCTGGGAGTTGATATTATACTTGGTTGAGGGAAGGGCATGATTGGCAAGTAAATATCCCTGGATATCAATGCGTCAGGCGGGATAAAGATGGGAGTAAATGGGGTATAGGAGTTACATTACTGGTCAAAGAGGATACCACAACTGTGCTGAAGGAGGGCACTATGGAGAACTCGAACAGTGAGACAATAAGGGTAGAGCTCAGAAATAGGAAGAGTGCAGTAACAATGTTGGGGGTGTACTCCAGGCCTCCCAACAGTGAGCATGAGATAAAAGTACAAATATGTAAACAGATAATGGAAAGATGTGGGAGCAACATGATGGTGGTGATATGCGATTTTATTTTCAAAACATTGACTGGGATTCACTTAATATTAGAGGACTGGGTGGAGCAGAATTTGTAAGGAGCAGCCAGGAGGGTTTTTTGACCAGTATGTAAACAGTCCAACTCAGGAAGGGGCCATTTTTGTCCTGGTGCTGGGGAATGAGCCTGGCCAAGTGGTTGAAGTTTCAATTGGGGATTACTTTGGGACTACTGATCACAATTCCAAACATTTTAGAATACGCAAGGACAAAGACAAGAGAGTGATCCTAAAGGAGAGTGGGGAGAAGAGAGAAAGTGGAGAAATGAGTGGGTGAGAAGGGAGATACGGGAGTAGGGAGAGCATGGGAGAACGGAGAGAGTGGGTGAAGAGAGAAAAAGTCAGAAGAAAGATAGGGGAGAAGAGAGATCATGGAGAAGAGAGAGGGGAGAAGACAGAGAGCGCAGAGAAGTGAGTGTGGGGGCGAAGGGAGATAGGGGAGCAGGGAGGGAGTGGGAGAAGGGAGAGAAGGCATGAAGAAAGATAGGATGAGAAGGGAGATGGGGAGATGAGAGATTGGGGAGAAGGTAGAGAAGGGAGAAGAGAAAAAGGCGAGAAGAGAGAGGGGTAGAAAATACCGAGGGGAGAAGCGAGAGAGGAGGAGACGGGAGAGAGGGTGAGAAGAGAGATAGCGGAGAAGAGAGATGGGAGGAGTGAATGAGGGAAGAAGAGGGAGTGAGTGGAGAAGAGAAGGTGAAAAGGGAGGGAGGATTATAGGTGAGAGAGTGGGGAGAAGGGAGAGGGAAAAGAGAGAGAGTATGGTGAGAAGAGAGAGAGAAAAGAGAGAAGGGAAGAAGGGAAATGGGGAGAAGAGAGATGGCAAGAAGACAGAGGGGAGAAGAGAGAGAGGGAGAGAAGAGAGAGTGGAAGAATAGACAGAGGAGAAGAGAGAGGGTAGAAGAGAGAACGTGGAGAGAAGATAGAGAAGGGAAGAATAGAGAGAGAGGGTAGGTGAGAGAGGGTGAGAAGGGAGATAGGTGGAGAAGAAAGAGTGAGTGGGTCGAAGAGAGGGAGAGTGGGGAGAAGAGGGAGAGGGGAAGTAGGGAGGGGGGAGATGGGGAGAATCAATAGCAGAGAAGAGAGATGGAGGAGAAGTGAGAGAGCAGCGAGAAGAGTGTGAGAGGATAAGGGAAGTGGGGCGTAGGGAGGGAGTGAGAGCAGGGAGAGAGAGGAGAAGAGAGTTAGGGTGAGAAGAAAGATGGGGAGAACAGAGAGATGGGGCGAAGAGAGAGAGTGTGGGGAGGAGAGAGGAGATCTGGGGGAGAAGAGAGATGGGGAGAAGACAGAGAGGCGAAAAGAGAAAAAGAGAGAAGGGAGAAAGGGGAGAAAATAGCGTTGGCAGATGTGAGAGAGAGGGAGAAGTGAGAGCGCGGGAGAGGGGAGAGAGGGGAGAAGAGAAGGAGAGTGGGTAGAAAAGAGAGAGGAGAGAAGAGAGAGGGGAGGAGAGAGAGTTGGAGAAGAGAGAGACGGCAGAAGAGAGAGGGGAGAAGGGAGATGGGGAAAAGAGAGACAGTGGAGAAGAGGGTGAGGGGAGAGAGAGAGGGGGTAATGAGATGGGGACAAGGGAGAGGAGATAGATAAGAGTGTGAGAAGTGGGAGAGGGGAGAAGAGAGTGGTAGGAGACCGGGAGAGTGGGAAGAAGGCTGGGTGGCGGAGAAGGTAAATGGGGAGAAGAGAGATCGGGGAGAAGAGAGATCGGGGAGAAGAGAGAGGGGGAAGAAGAGAGATCGGGGAGAAGAGAGAGGGGGAAGAAGAAAGTGAGGGGGAGAAGGGAGGGAGGGGGTGTAAGGAGGGAATGGAATGAGGGAGAGAGTAGGAGAAGAGAGATGTGGGAGAACAGAGAGAGAGAGTGGAGAATAGAGAGAGAAGTGGAGAGGAGATGTAATTGGATAGGTGAGGTAGGGTAAGAGTGGGGAGAAGAGAGGGAGAGTTGGGAGAAGAGAGACAGGGAAGAAGAGAGAGGGGGGAAGAGTGAGAGAGAGGGAAGAAGAGAGAGAGTGGAGATAGAGGAGTAGGGAGAGCGTGGGAGAAAGGAGAAAGGGGGTGAAGAGAGAGAGGAGAGAAGAGAGAGGTGTATAGGTGAGAAAGGGTGAGAAGGCGTGGAGAGAAAGAGTGGGGAGAAGAGAGAGAGAATGGGGTGAAGAGAAAGGGGGAAAAGAGAGGGGGAGAAGAGAGGTGGAGAAGAGAGAGAGAAGAGAGAGAGGGGACAAGGGAGGGATTGGGAAATGGGAGAGAGTGGGTGAAGAGAGTAAGGGTGAGAAGAGACATGGCGGAGAAGAGAGATAGGGGAGAAGAGAGTGGGGGATAAGGGAGGGAGGGGCATAGGGAGGGAGTGGGAGAAGGGGAGAGAGGGGGAAGAGAATTAGGGTGAGGAGACAGATGGGGAGAAGAGATGGGGTGAAGACAGAGAGGGGAAGAGATAGAGGGGAGATGAGAAAGAGGGGAGGAGAGAGAGAGAGTAGGAAGGAAAGAGAGGAGATTTGTGGGGAGGAGAGAGGGGTGAAGACAGAGAGAGAGTGGAGAGAAGAGAGAGATGGATATGTGAGATAGGGTGAGAAGAGAGAGAGAGATGTGAAGAGAGAGGTGAAAAGGGAGGGAGGGGAGAAGCGAGTCGTGAGTTCATGGAATGCCCTGTCAGTAACAGTGGTAGACTCTCCCTCTTTATGGGCATTTAAACGGGCATTGGATAGGCATATGGAGGAAAGTGGGCTAGTGTAGGTTAGGTGGGCTTGGATCGGCGCAACATCGAGGGCTGAAGGGCCTGTACTGCACTGTATTTTTCTATATTCTATTTTCTAAGTGGGAAAGAGAGAAAGGTAGACGAGAGGGGGGGAAAGAGAGAGATGGAGATGAGAGAGAGAGGGAGAAGAGAGAGATGGGGAAGGGAGGGAGTGGGTTAATGGAGAGGGGGGTGAAGAAAGTTAGAGTGAGAAGAGAGAGAGGGCAGAAGAGACAGCGGAGAAGAGAAAAAGACGAGAAGAGAGAAATGGGGAGAAAATAGCGAGGGGAGAAGCGAGAGAGAGGTAGAAGTGAGAGAGATGGAGAAGGGAGAGAGGGGTAGAAGAGAGTGAGCGTGGGGAGAAGAGAGGGAGAGTGGGTAGAAGAGAGAGAGTGGAGAAGAGAGGGGGAGAAGAGAGAGGTTGAGAAGAGAAAGAGAAGGCAGAAGAGAGAGGGGAGATGGGAGGGAGGCGGCACGGTGGCACAGTGGTTAGCACTGCTGCCTCACAGCGCTAGAGACCTGGGTTCAATTCCCGCCTCAGGCGATTGACTGTGTGGAATTTGCGCGTTCTCCCCGTGTCTGCGTGGGTTTCCTCCGGGTGCTCCGGTTTCCTCCCACAGTCCAAAGATGTGCGGGCCATGCTAAATTGCCCGTAGTGTTGGTAAGGGGTAAATGTATGGTTGTGAGAAGATGGAGAGAGGGAAGTAAGAGAGAGGGGGGATGAGGGAGAGAGTGAGAAGAGAGGGAGAGTGGGGAGAAGGGGAAGGTAGATGGGGAGAAGACAGATTGGGGAGAAGGGAGGGAGGAGAGTGGGGGAGTGGGAGAAGAGTTAAATGTGAAAATAGAGAGAGGGAGAGAAAGTAGCGTGGGGAGAAGGGACAGAGGTGGAGAAGAGAGAACTAGAGTGCAGAGAAGAGGGGGCAAAGACAGGGAGTGTTAAAGGTGAGAGAGTGGGGAGAAGGGAGTTAGGGAAAAGAGAGACGGGGGAGAAAAGAGAGAGGGGAAGAGTTGAGTGAGGGGATAGGTGAGTGGGGAGAAGAGGGAGAGAGGGTGGAGAGAAGAGAAAGTTGGAGAAGGGAGGGAGGAGGTGAAGGGAGATGGAGAGAAGAGAGTGAGGGGATAAGGGAGGAGGGTACAGACGGAGGGAGTGGGAGAAGAGAGAGGGAAGAGATAGAGGGGAGAAGAGAGAGTGCGGGTGGAGGGAGATGATTTTTTGGGGGGAGAATAAAGTGAGGAGGTGAAGAGAAAGAGTGTGGTGAGAAGAGAGAGGTGGGTGGGTGAGGGGGGAAGAGAGATAGTGGGGAGAAGAGAGGGACAGTGGGGAGAATAGAGAGAGAGGGAGAAGAGAGCGGGGAGTAGAGAGAGAGGGAGAAGAGCGAGAGGGGAGAAGGGAGAGGGGGAAAGGGAAGAGAGGGCGTGAAGAGAGTTAGGGTGAGCAGAAAGATAAGGGAGAAGAGAGATAGGGGAGAAGAGAGAGAGCAGAGAAGAGAAAAAGATAAGAGAGAAAGGGGAGAAAATAGCAAAGGAAGAAGTGAGAGAGGGGGAAGGAGGGAGAGGGGGTAGAAGAGAGAGAGCGTGGGCAGAAGAGAGAGGGAGAAGAGAGAGAGGGCAGAAGAGGAAGAGGGGAGAAGGGAACGAGTGAGAGAAGGGAGATATCAGAAAAAGAGATAGTGGAGAAGAGAGAGAGGGGAGAAAAGAGAGGGGGAGAAGAGAGAGGGGTAGTGAAAGGGGGAGAAGGAGGAGAGTGGTGAGATGAGAGAAATTGGAGAGAAGGTGGAGAGAGGGGATTAAGAGAGAGGATAGGTAAATGAGTGTGAGAAGGGGAGAGGGGAGTAGAGAGAAAGATTGGTAGAAGAGAGGGAGACTGGGGAGAAGGGAGGGAGGGGGAGAAGGTTGATAGGGGACAAGAGACATCGGGGAGGAGAGAGAGAGGGTGGGGAGAAGAGTGAGGGGATTAGGGAGGGAGGAGGAGTGGGAGGTAGTGAGAGAAGAGAAAGAGGCGAAAATCAAGAGGGGGAGAGAAAATAGACAGTGGAGAAGCGAGAGGGGGGAGAAGGGAGGGGGAGAAGAGAGATGGGGAAAAATTAGGGGGAGAAGAGAGTGCGTGAGTGGAGAGAAGATTTAGGTGGAGAGGTGAGATAGGGTGAGAAGGGAGAGGCGGACAAGAGAGAGAGATTGGGGAGAAAAGAGAGAGTGGGGAGCAGAGAAAGAAGGGGAGAAGAGAGAGGGGAGAAGGGAGATAGGGGTGAAGAGAGATAGCGTGAGAAGAGAGAGAGGGGAGAAGAGAGAGTGGGGAGAAGAGAGAGGGGAGAAGAGAGATAAAGGGGTGATGCGAGCGGGAGAAGAGAGAGTGTGGGGAGAAGAGAGGGAGAGTGGAGAGAAGAGAGAGGAGAAGACAGCTTTTTGGATAGGCTCACTGCTCTCTCACTCTAGCCCCTTTCTCTCTCACCCCCTCTTTCTCTTTCTTCTCTCTCTTTCTCGTCTCTCTTTCTCGTCACTCTCTCTCTCTAGCTCCCTCTCTCTTTTTCAGCCTCTCACTCCATAGCTCTCTCACTCGCCTCCTCTCTCTCGGACCCTCGCTCTCAGTCTCTCTTTCTCTCTGTCTCTCACACAGTGTCTCTCTATCTCTCTCTCTCTCTCTTTCGGATTTTCTCTCTCTTTCTGAAAGAATCTCACTCGCTCGGACGCCCTTTCTCTCAGACCCCCTTTCTCTCATGCTCTCTCTCTCTCTCTCTCTGTCTCTGACACTCCACGTCTCTCCCTCTATTGCTTCCACACTCTCTCTTGCCCCCTTTCGCTCTCTCTCGGACTCTCCTTCTCTCTCTTAAACACCCTCTTTCACATGCGTGCACTCTCTCTCTCGGAGTCTCTCGCTGTTGCACCCCTCTCTCTCGCACCCCGTCTCTCACGCCCTCGCTCTTGCCCACCACTCTCCCCCCTCTCTCCCGCTTTCTCTCACCACACTCTCCCGTTGTTCTCTCTCTCACCCGATCTCTCTCCCCCTCTCTCTCACCCCCACTTCTTACCTCCCCTCTGTCGCACCACACTCTTGCCCGCGTCTCTCGCCCCCCCCTATCGGCCCCCTCTTCTGCCCCCAGTTTTGCCCCGCTCTCTCGCTCCCTCTTTCACCCCTCTCTCTCACGCCTTCTTACACACCTCTCTCGACCCCTTTCTCGCACCCCTCTCTAGCCCTTCTCTCTCGCACCCCTCTCTCACCCCATCTCTCACCCCCTCTTTCGAAGCCTATCTTTCCCCACCCTGTCTCGCCCGGCACTCTTGTCCCTCTCTCTCGACCCCTCTCTCGCACCCCTCTCTCGCCCACTCCCCCGCTCCCATTTCTCACTCTTCCTCTATCACCCACTCCCTCGCCTCTTCCCTCATCCCTTTCTTGTCCCCTCTCCCACGCCCCTTCTCTTGCCCCCTCGAGTCTCCCTCTCTCTCGCCTACTTCTCTGTCACACTCTCACTCACCTACGCCCTCACCCACCTCCCTCGCCCACACACTTGCACCCTCCTTCGCCCACTCTCTTTTGCCTGCATCTCTCGCCCCCTCCATCTCGCCCCTCTCTCTCCACCCTCTCTCACCCCCTCTCTCTCACCCTCTCTCTCAAACCCCACCACTTCAGACCCTCTCTCTCACCCCTCCATTGCCCACTCTATCACAGCCTCCCTCGCCCACTCTCTCCTCTCCTCTCTCTCACACCACTCTCTTGCCCTTCTCCCCCTTTCTTGCCCTTCTCCCTAGCCCCCTCTCACGTCCCCTGCCTCGCCCCCTTCCATGTCCCCTCTCTTACCCCATTTCTCTCACACTCTTCTCTCGCCCTCCTCTCTCACCCACACTCTCTCAACCTGTCTTGTCACCCCATTCACCACCTCTCTTGACCGCCCTCTCTCGTCCCATCACGCACACGCCCTCTCAGCTTCGTCTCACAGCCCCTTCTCTTGCTCCCTCTCTCGGCCTCTTTATTGTCCCCCCCTCACTCTCCCTCTTGCCCACTCTCTCGCACTTTAATTCGCCCCTCTCTCTCACATCTCTCTCTCACCCCCCTCTCAGTTATCCCATTGACCACCTCTCTCACCCACTCTCACGCCTGTCACCCACGCCACCTCTCTCGAGACAACAATCTCGCACCATCTCTCACCCTCTCTCTCGCTCCCCGGCCCTTTGCTCACCCTAGTCACTTGCCCCGTTCTGTCGCCCCCCCCCCCCGCCTCGCACCTCTCAATTGGCAAACTCGCTCGCCCCCCCTCTCTCATCCATCCCTTGGGCCCCTCACATGTCCGCCCCTCTCTCACCCACACTCTGTTGAGCCCCCACTCTCCTTCCCCCTCCCTCACGCCCTCTCTCGCATACTCTCTCATACCCTCTCTCATGCCCTTACTCATACCCTCCTCCCCTCTCTCACCCCTCTCTCGCACACCTCTCTCACTCCCTCCCTGGTTCCCTCTCTCGACCATCTCTCTCGCACCCAACACTTGTCCCGCTCTCTCACCCCCTCTCTCGCAGCCTGTCTCGACCCATCTCTCAACAAACCTTGCCCCCTCGCCCTTTGTCTCCCCCTCACTCCACTCTATCACCCCCATCTCACCTCACTCTCATTGTCCCTCTCTCACCCACCGTCACTCGCCCACTCTCTTGCCGACTCTTCTCTTGCCACCACTCTCGCCCCCTGTATCGCACCCTTTCTCACCCTATCTCTTCAACCCTGTATCACCCTCTCTCTCCACCGCATCACGCCAATGTCTCACCCCCTCTCTCTGCCCCCCCTCTCACCTCACTCTCTGGCCACCAGTATCACACCCCTCTCTAACTTCCAATCTCAACCACCACTCTATAACTCCCTCTCTCGCCGCCTCTCTCGGCCCCTCTCTCTCACTCCGTTACTCACACCATCTTCCCCCTCTCGCCCCCTCTTTCGCATTCCTCACTCCTCCCTCCCTCGCCCCCTCTCTTGCCCGCCTTCTCTTGCCCACCTCTCTCGCGTCCCTCTCTCGTACCGAGCTTTGCCCACTTCACCCCCTCTGTTGTGCCCCTCTGTAGCCCCCTCGCTGTCCCACTCTCCCACACCCTCTCTCTTGCCCCTCTCTCGCCCCTCTCTCGCATCGCACTCTTGCCCACTCTCTCAACCCCTCTCTCGCGCCCCTCTCTCGCACCCACCTTTGCCCTCTTCACCCCCTCTGTTGTGCCCCTCTGTAGCCCCTTGCTCTCCCACTCTCCCACACCCTCTCTCGCGCCCCTCTCTCGACCCTCTCTCTCGCACTCCACTCTTGCCCACTCTCCCACGCCCCTCGCACGCCCCTCTCTCGAACCTCTCTCTCACACCCCACTCTTGCCCCACTCTCTCACCTCCTCTCGCGCAACACATCTCGATACCTCTCTCGACAACCCTCGCCCCCTCACCCCCCTCGCCCTTTGTCTCACTCCCTCTCACAACCCTCTCGCCCTCGGTCTCTCCCACCTCTCTCTCGATGACTCCTCACTCGCCCTCACTCTTGCCCCCTCTCTTGCCCCCTCTAACACCGTCTCTCTCGCACTTTAATTCACCTTTCTTTCTCACCCCTCTCTCTCGCCCCATTTCTCGTCCCCTCTTTTGCCCATCCGTTGGCCACCTTTCTCGACAACTCTCACGCCCACCACCCTCACTACCTCTAGCCAGACCACAATCTCGCCCTGTTTCTCACCCTCTCTCTTGTCCCCCTTTCCTCGCTCCCCTGACTTGCACCCCTTGATTGGCAAATGCTCTCACCCCATCTCTTACCCATCACTTTGGCCCCTCACTCGCCCACCTCTCACTCGCTCCCTTTCTCTCGAGCCCCACTCTTGTTCCCTCTCTCGCAAACCACTCTTGCCCCCCTCTCTCGCCTCATCCCCTCGCTCACCCATCTCTCTCACCCCCTCTCTCGCCCTGCGCTCTCGCCTCCGCGCTCTCCCTCTTCTCTCCCCCCTCCACACGCCAAAACTCTTGCACCCTCACTTGAGCCCCTCTGTCTCCCTATCTCACCCACTCTTTCGCCCATCTCTCGATCCCACTCTCACACCACACTCTTGGCACCTCTCTCACCCCCTCACTAAGCCCCAATCTCTCGCACCATTCTCTCACTCCGTTTCTCATCCCGTCTCTCGCCCCCTTGGTCACCCTCTTACTCACACTCTCCAACCCTCTCTCGCCCCCTCTCCATCACCCCTCTCTCGCCCCATCACTTACCTCCTCTCTCGCCCGCCTCTCTTGCCACCTGTCTCATCACCTCTTGTGTCCCCGTCGTTCTCTCTCCCGCCAAACTCTGTTGCCTACATCTCTTTCACCCTCTCTCGCACCCGCCCTTGCCCCCACTCTATCCCCCTCTCTCATCTCCTCTCTTATGCCACTCTCTCGCCCCCCCTCGAACACCACTCTCGCTCCCCTCTGTAAACCCTGCTCCATCAACCTATCTCGACGACCCTTGCCCCCTTGCCCTTTGTCTTGCATCCCTCTCTCACTCTCCTCACTCGCCGACTTCTCTCCATGCCTTCTCTCGCCCCCTCTTTCCCACCCTTTCTCATCCCTCTCTTGACCCTCTCTCTCTACTCTCACCGCCCCCCTCACACAATCTCTCAGCCCTCTCTCACTTACCTCTCTCAACCCCTCTATCACTCCATCTCTCGTCCCCCTCTCTCGCACGTTCTCTTGCACCCTCTTCGACCCCTCTCTTGACACCCCTCGCCACCCTCGTATATTCTCTGCTCCCTCTCTCCCCCCACTCTATCGCGCCACACCTCCACCCTTTTCTCACCCGTGCCCCTCTTTTGCCCCCTCGCTCAACCCTGAATACCGCTCTCTCACCACCCTCTGTCGCCACCTCTCTCACCCCCTCTCTCGTTCCCCCTGTCTCACAACTCTCTCTCATCCTATTTCTCAACCCCTCTCTTGGCCCCTGTCTTGTCCCCTCTCTCGGACCTCTCTCACGCCTATTGCCTCCTCCCTCGCCCCTCTCTCTCACCTCCTCTCTCGCCTCCCCCCATTTCCCCTCACTTTCGCCACCCACTCATCCTCCTCTCTCTCTTCCCGTCCTCTTTCAGCCACTCTCTTGTTCCCGCTATTGCCCCCTTCCTCAACCCTTTTTAGACCACTCACTTGTCCCCCCTCTCTCTCTGCCCCATCCCTCACACTCTCTCGGCCACTCTCTTGCGCATCTGCTCAACCCCTCTATCGCCCCCTCTCTGTCGCCCGCCTCTCTAACACCCCTCTCTCGCCCCCTCTCTCGCATCCTCTCTTGCACCCTCTTCGACACCTCTCTTCACACCTCTCACCACCCTCGCACACTCTCTCTGCTCCCTCTCACGCCACACTCTATCGTGCCGCATCTCACCCCCTTTCTTGCCCTTGGCCCTCTCTCACCCCCTCTCTCAACCCCTAATACCACTCTCATTCACCCACTCTCGCACCTCTCTCTGACCCTCTTTTTCAACCCCTCTCTTGATCCGTCTCCTGTCCCCTCTCTCAGCCCCCTGTCTCGCCCAGTCTCTCGGCTACTCTCCCGCCCCCTCTCTCACACCCTCGCCTCCTCTCTTGCTCCTCTCTCTCGTCTCCTCTATCGTCCTCCACTCTCGCCTCCACTCTCGCCCACGTCTAACCCTCCTCTCTTGTCCCCTCCTCTTTCGGCCCCTCCCTCACCACCCTTCTCTTGCCTTGCTCTCTTACCCCCTCCTTCACACCTCCCTCTCGCACTCTTTCGCTCCTCTCTCTCTCGCTGCCTGTCTCGCACATTGTTCGGCCACTGCTCTTGTCCACTCTCACATCCACCACCGTCGCCACCTCTCTTGAGACCACAATCTTGCCCCATCTCTCACCCCCTCTCTCGCCCGCTTTATCACCCACTTTCGCGCCACACTGTAGCTGCCCCTTCTCTCACCCCATTTCTCATCCACCCTCACCCACTTCTCTCGCATCCACCCCATCGCTCCCCCACACCCATCTCTGTCACCCTCCCTCTCGAGAAACCCTCTCTCACACCCCTTTCTCGCCCCCTCCCTCGCACCCTTTTTCACTCCCTACCTCGCACCATCTCTCAACACTCTCTCTCAAAACCCCTTGCCACCCTCTCGTCCCTTCTCTCGCGCGTCTCTCGACAAACCTCTCTCCCCCTCTCTAGCACACTCTCTTGAACACTCCCTCGACACTCTCGCACCCCTTCTCGCCCCGACTCTCACCCCCGGTCTAGCCACCATCTCTTGCCATCCACTCTCGCCCCCTCACTCACACAGTCTCTCTCAGCCCCTTCCTTGCCCCATCTCTAACCCCTCTCCTATGCCCCCACTCTCAGTCCTCTCTCTCATCCCCCTCTCTCGGCCCCTCTCTCATGCCCCTCTCTCAGCTCCCTCTCTGGCGCCGCTCCTGCTCCCCCTTTAGAACATAGAACATTACAGCGCAGTACAGGCCCTTCGGCTCTCGATGTTGCGCCGCGCTGGCCTTCTAATCTGAAGCCCATCCCACCTACACTATTCCATGTACATCCATTTGTCTGTCCAAAGACGACTTAAATGCTCTTAAACTTGGTCAATCTACATCCGTTGCAGGGAAAGTATTCCATACACTTACTGCTCTCTGATTAAAGAAACAACCTCTGACATCTGTCTTATACCTATCTCCCCTCACTTTAAAGCTTTATCCCCTCGTGTTTGCCGTTCCCATACTAAGGAAATCGCTCTCCCTGTCCACCCTATCTAACCCTCTGATTATCTTGTATGTCTCTATTATGTCACCTCTCAACCTTCTTCTCTCTAACGAGAACAGCCTCAAGGCCCTCAGCCTTTCCTCATAAGACATACCTTCCATACCTGGCAACATAATAGTAAATCTCCTCTGCACCCTTTCCAAAGCTTCCACATCCTTCTTATAATGCGGTGACCAAAACTGTACACATTACTCCAAGTGTGGCCGTACCAGAGCTTTGTACAGCTGCAGCATAACCTCCTGGTTCTGGAACTCAATCACACTATTAATAAAGGCCAAAACACTGTATACCTTCTTAACAACCCTGTCAACCTGGCTGGCAACTTTCAGGGATCTGTGTACATGGACACTGAGATCTCTCTGCTCATCTGCACTCCCAAGAATCTTTCCATTGGCCCAGTACTTTGCATTCTGATTACTCTGTCCAAAGTGTATCACCTCACACTTGTCCACATTAAAATCTATTTGCCACCTCTCAGCCCAGCTCTGCGTCCTATCTATGTCTCTCTGCAACCTACTTTGTCACTATCCACAACTCCACCGACCTTAGCGTCATCTGCAAATTTACGAACCCACCCTTCTAAGTCTTCACCCAAGTCATTTATAAAAATGGCGAACAGCAGTGGACCCAACACCGAACCTTCCGGTACGCCGCTAGTAACTGGACACCAAGATGAACATGTTCCATCAATTACAGCATGGGTGGCAAGGTGGCACTGCTGCATTACAGCGCCAGAGACCGCGGTTCAATTCCTGCCTCTGGCAACTGTCTGTGTGGAGTTTGCACATTCTCCCCATGTCTGCATGGATTTCTTCTGGGAGCTCTGGTTTCCTCCCATAGTCCAAAGACATGCTGGTTCGGTGAATTGACCATGTTAAATTGTCCATAGTGTTAGGTGTAGGGGAATGCGTCTGTGTGTGTTGCTTTTCGGAGAGCCGGTGTGGACTTGTTGGGCTGAAGGGCCTGTTTTCAAACTGTAAGTCATCTAATCTACAACCTTCTGTTTTCTTTCAGCAAGCCAATTACTGATCCCAACTGCCATGTCTCCCACAATCCCATTCCACCACATTTTGTAAATTAGCCCACTGTGGGGAACCTTATCGAATGCCTTGCTGAAAACCAAAGACACCACATCAACCGGTTTACTCTCATCTACCTGTTTGGTCACTTTGTCATAAAAGTCAATAAGATTCGTCAGGCACACCCTACCCTTCACAAAAAATGCTGACTGTCCCTGATCAAATTATTCTTTTCTAGATGGTTATAAATCCAACCTCTTATAACCTTATCCAACACTTTTCCAACAACTGAAGTGAGACTCAATGATCGGGAATTACCAGGGTTGTCTGTGCTATCCTTTTTGAACAAAGGAACCACATTTGCTATCTTCCAGTCCTCAGGCACTACTCCTGTAGACAATGATAGAACATACAAAAATACAACGCTGAACAGGCCCTTTGGTCCTCGATGTGGCGCCGATCCAAGCACACCTAACCTACACTATCCCACTATCCTCCATATGCCTATCCAATGCCCGTTTAAATGCCCATAAAGAGGGAGAGTCCACCACTGTTATTGGCAGGGCATTCCAGGAACTGACGACTCGCTGAGTAAAGAATCTACCCCTAACATCTGTCCTATACCTACCACCCCTTAATTTAAAGCTATGCCCCCTCGTAACAGCTGAGGGGGCATAGCTTTTTCCATACGTGGAAAAAGGTTCTCATGGTCAACACTCTCTAAACCCCTAATCATCTTGTACACTTCTATCAAGTCACCCCAACCCTTCTTTTCTCCAATGAAAACAGCCCTAGGTGCCTCAGCCTTTCCTCATACGATCTTCCTACCATACCAGGCAACATCCTGGTAAACCTCCTCTGCACCCGTTCCAGTGCCTCCACATCCTTCCTATAGCATGGCGACCAAAACTGCACACAATACTCCAGATGCGGTTGCACCAGCGTCGTATACAACTGCAACATGACCTCAGGACTCCGGAACTCAATGCCTCTACCAATAAAAGCCAGTACACCAGATGCCTTCTTCACAGCACGATTTACTTGGGTGGCAACTTTCAGAGATCTGTGTACATGGACACCAAGATCACTCTGCTCATCCACACTACCAAGTACCCAACCATTAGCCCAGTACCCCATCTTCTTGTTACTCTTACCAAAGTGAAACACTTCACACTTAGCTGCATTGAACTCTATTTGCCACTTTCCTGCCCAGCTCTGCAGCTTATCTATATCCCGCTGTAACCTGCCACATCCTTCCTCACTGTCAACAACTCCACCGACTTTCGTATCATCCACAAACTTGCTCACTCAACCTTCTAGCCCATCCTCCAGGTCATTTATAAAAATGACAAACAGCAATGGTCCCAAAACAGATCCTTACGGAACACTGCTGGCAACTGCACTCCAAGATGAACCTTTACCATCAACTACTACTCTCTGTCTTCTTCCAGCCAGCCAATTCCTAATCCAAACCTCCAACGCACCCTCAATGCCATACTTCCATATTTTTTGCAGTAGCCTACCATGGGGAACCTTATTCAACGCCTTACTAAAATCCATATACACCACATCTACCACTTTACCCTCATCCACCTCCTTAGTCACCTTCTCAAAGAATTCAATAAGGTTTGTGAGGCACGACCTGCCCTTCACAAAACGATGCTGACTATCCTTGATCACATTATTCCTATCCAGATGTTCATAAATCCTATCCCTTACAATTCTCTCTAAGACTTTGCCCACAACAGAGATAAGACTCACCAGCCTATAGTTCCTCGGGTAATCCCTACTCCCCTTCTTGAACAAGGGAACCACATTTGCTATCCTCCAGTCTTCTGGCACTATTCCTGTAGACAACGAGGACATAAAAATCAAGGCCAATGGCTCTGCAATCTACTCCCTTGCTTCCCAGAGAATCCTAGGATAAATGCCATCAGGCCCAGGGGACTTATCTATTTTCATCCTTTCCAGAATTTCCAACACCTCTTCCCAACTTACCTCAAAGCCATCCATTCTAATTAATTGTGACTCAATATTCACATCGGCAACAATGTCCTGTTCCTGAGTGAATACAGACGAAAAGTATTCATTCAGTGTCTCCCCAATCTCTTCAGCCTCCACGAGCAACTTCCCACTACTATCCTTGAAGGGACTTATTCCTACCCTAGTCATTCTTTTATTGCTGACATACCTATAGAAAGCCTTTGGGATTTCCCTAATCCTGCCAACCAAGGACTTTTCATGTCCCCTCCTTGCTGCTCTTCGCTCTCTCTGTAGATCCTTCCTGGCTACCTTATAATTCTCAATCGCCCCAATTGAACCTTCATGCCTCATCTTTACATAGGCCGCTCTCTTCCCTTTAACAAGGGATTCCAATTCCTTATTAAACCATGGGTCCCTCACACGAACCTTTCCTCCCTGCCTGACAGGTACATACTTATCAAGGACAGTCAATAGTTGCTCCTTGAACAAGGTCCACATATCGATTGTGCCCTTCCCTTGAAACCTACTTTTCCAAGCCACTCATCCTAGGTCATGCCTCACCACATCATAATTTCCCTGCCCCCAGCTATAACTCTTGCCCTGCAGTGCACACTTATCCCTCTCCATCACGAGTGTAAAAGTCACCGAATTGTGGTCACTGACACCAAAGTGCTCACCTACCTCCAATTCTGGTTCGTTACCCAGAACCAAATCCAGTATCGCCTCACCTCTTGTTGGTCTGTCTACATATTGTGTCAGGAAACCCTCCTGCACACATTGGACAAACACCGACCCATCTAACATACTAGAGCTATAGCTTTCCCAGTCAATAGCTGGAAAGTTAAAGTCCCCCATAATAACCACCCTATTACTTTCACTCTTCTCCTGAATCATCCTCGCAATCCTTTCTTCTACATCTCTAGGACTATTAGGAGGCCTGTAGAAAATGCCTAACAGGGTGACCGCACCTTTCCTATTTCTAACCTCAGCCCAAACTACCTCAGATGATGAGTCTTCATCCATCGTCCTTTCCACCGCTGTAATACTATCCTTGACAAGCAATGCCACATCTCCCCCTTTTTTACTCCCACCTCTGACCCTACGAAACATTTAAACCCTGGAACCTGCAACAGCCAATCCTGTCCCTGTTCTACCCATATCTCCATAATAGCCACAACATCGAACTCCCAGGTACCAACCCACGCTGCAAATTCACCTACCTTATTTCGTATACTTCACGCATTGAAGTATACACACTTCAAGCCACCTTCCTGTTTACAGGCACTCACCTTGAGATTGATGCCATGTTCCTAACCTCCATCCCCACTCCAGGCCCTGCACCCTAAAGCTACAGTCTAGGTTCCCATGCCCCTGCAGAGTTATTTTAAACCCCCCCAAAGAGCACTAGCAAACCTCCCCACAAGGATACTGGTGCCCCTCAGGTTTAGGTGTAGACCATCCTGTTTATAGAGGTCCCACCTTCCCCAGAAAGAACCCCAGTTATCCAGATACCGGAATCCCTCCCTCCTGCTCCATCCCTGTAGCCACGCATTTAACTGTTCTCTCTCCCTATTCCTCGACTCTCCATCATGTGGCACGGGTAACAAACCAGAGACAACAACTCTATTTGTTCTAACTCTGAGCTTTCAACCTAGCTCCCTGAAAGCCTGCCTAACATCCTCATCCCTCTTCCTACCTATGTTGTTGGTGCCAATGTGGACCACGACTTCAGGCTGCTCCCCCTCCCCCTTAAGGACCCGGAAAACACAATCAGAGACCTCACGTACCCTTGCATGTGGGAGGCAACATACCAATCATGAGTCTCTCTCGCCCCCACAATACCGCCTATCTGTGCCCCAACCTATTGAGTCTCCAGTAACTATTGCTCTGCTCTTCTCCACCCTTCCCTTCTGAGCAACGGGGACAGGCTCCGTGCCAGAGGCCTGAACCCCATTGCTTACCCCTGGTAAGTCGTCCCCCACAAGTATCCAAAACTTATTCTTGAGATGATTTGAAGGTTGCCAAAGGCAATCTATTCCCTTGCTTCCCAGTGGATCCCAAGATAGATCCCATCGGGCCCACGGGACTGGTCTATTTTCACACTCTGCAGTATTTCTAATACCTCTTCCTTGTGAACCTCAATCTCTTCTAGTCTAGATGCAAGTATCTCTGTATCTTCCTCGCCAACATTTTCATTTTCTATAGTGAACACTGTCAAAAAATATTTATTTAGTGCTTCCCCGATCTGTCTGACTCCACACACAACTTCCCACTATTATCCTTGATTGGCCCTAATTTAACTCTCATCATTCTTTTATTCCTGACATACCTATGGAAAGCCTTAGGGTGAACTCTGATCCTATCTGCCAACAACTTCTCATGTCCCCTCCTGGCTCTTCTGAACTCTCTTTTTAGGTCTTTCCTGACTTCCTTGTAACCCTCAAGCGCCCTAACTGAGTTTTCACATTTTTGTCCAAACATAAGCCTTCTTCTTCTACTTGGCCAGGGATTCCACCTCCTTAGTAAACCACGGCTCACACGTTCTATATCTTCCTCCCTGCTTGACAGGTACATACTTATCTAGGACACACAGGAGCTTTTCCTTGAATAAGCTCCAGACTTTTAATGTGCTCATCACCTGCAGTTTCCTTCCCCATTCTACGCTTCCTAAATCTTTCCTAATTACATCGTAATTTCCCTTCCCCCAGCTGTAACTCTTGCTCGGTGGAGTACACCTATCCCTTTCCATCACTAAAGTAAACCTGACAGAATTGTGATTGCTGTCTCCAAAGTGCTCACCTACTTCCAAATCTAACACCTGGCCAGGCTCGTTACCCAGTACTAAATCTAAAGTGGCTGCGTCCCTTGTAGGCCTGTCTACATTCTGTGTCATGAAACTCTCCTGCACATACTGCGCTGCTCCTCCTCTCCCTTTCTTGCCCTCCCTCGCCCACCTCTCTCGCCACTTCACTTGCCAACTCTCTCGTCCACGTCTCTCGTTTCCCCTCTCACGGCCCCCCTCTCCTGCACCCTCTCTCACTCCTTTTTTCGCCCCCTCTTTCCAAACCCCTCGACATCCTCGCCCCCTTTGTCACCACCCCTCTCATGACATCACTCTCGACACCACTCGACACCCTCGCACCCTCTCTCAACCCCTCCCTCACAACTCTCTCGCGCCTCTCTCTCGCCCCCTCTATTGCAACCTGTCTCCCGCATCCTCTTTCACATCCACTCTCAACCCCTCGAGACCTTCGGCCACTTTCTCGCGCCCTCTCTCGCAACACTCATTTGTCCTGCTCGCCCCCTCTCTCGCCCTCTCTCTCGGCCCCACTCACACTCCCCTCTCTCTCACTGATCTCGCACCCCATCTCTTGCCCCCTCTCTAAAACTCCCTCTCTCGCCCACTCTCGCATCCTCTCATCAACCCTTGACATTCTGTCTCTCTCACTCTTTCTCTGTCTCGACCTCTCGCTCCCTCTCTCGCACAACTCTCTCGTCTTCCTTGCCCCCTCTCTTGCACACTCTCTTGTCCCCCACTCACTCCCTTCTCTCTCACTGACTCTCGCAGCCCATCTATTGCCCTCTCTCTAATTCCCTCTCTTGCCCCCTTTTCCTTGGCCCTCTCTTGCCCCCTCTCTCACACCCTATCGTGACCCCTCTCTCATTAATGCTCGACATTCGCGCTGTCTCTCTCTCTCTCCTTCTCTGTCTTGTCCTCTCGCTCCCTCTCTCGCCCAGTATCTCGACACCTCTCCTGACACCCCTCTCCCTCTTTCACCCCCTCTCTCACCCTTTGTCTCACCCCCTACCTCACACACCCTCTCACTGCCTCCTCTCTTGACCTATCTCTCGCTACACCTCTCGATCCCTTTGCCCCCTCTCTCATCCCCTCTATCGCACCCAACTCTCACCCCCTTCTCTCACACCCTCTCGTGCAGGCCCTCTCTTGCCCCCGTCCCCCCCCAACACCCTCTCCCTTGTCCTCCTCTGTCACCCACCTCTCTCGCCTCCCCCTCCCCCCCCCACTTCCGGCCACTCTCTTGGCTCCCTCTCTTGTGCCGCAACTCCACCCCTTTCTTGCATTCCCTCGCCAACATCTGTCACCCCCTCTCTCATCCCCTCTATCTCGGCCCTCTCTCTTAACCATCTCTTAACCCCTCTCTCATCAACCCTGGACATTCTCGCTCTCTTTCTCTGTCTCTCTCTCTCTCTCTCTTTCTCTGTCTCACCCTCTCACTGTCTCTCTCTCTCTCCCCGTATCTTGTCACCTCTCCTGTCACCCCGCCTCCTCTCTCGCCCACCGTGCTCTCGCCCCACTTCTCTCGGACCCTTCTCTCGCCCTAATCTCACACCTCACTCGTCCCCTCCCTCGCCCCCCCTCGCTCCCTCTCCCGACAAACCCGCTCCCTCTCTCACCCACATCACTCGCCCACTCTCCCCTACCCCCGTCTCAGCCCACTCTCTCAGCTCCCTCTCTCACCCCCTCTCTCGGCCCCTCTCTCACCCTCTCTCTTGCGTCCTCTCTCGAACACCGCACCATTTCTAGCCCCTCTCTCACGCTCCGTTTCTAGTTCTGTCTCTCAAACACTCTCTTGCCCCCTTCTCTTGGCCCCCTGTCTCGTCCCGTCTCCCAACACACCTGCTCCCCCCACGCCCCCTTTTCTTGCCGCCCCTCTCTCGCCCACTCTCCCCTCTCCGTCTCAGCACACTCTCTTGACCACTCTCTCGCCCTCTGTCCCGCATCCTCTCTCGAACCCCCAGCAAACTCTCTCGCCCCTCTTTCTCTCGTCCCATCACTCGTCCCCTCTCTTGACCACGCCCTCACCCCCCTTCTCTTGTATACCTCTCTCACCCCAATCTCACACCCACTCGCTCGCTCCCTCTCTCCCACCGCTCTCTCTCACCTCTCTCTCGCCTCTCTCTCCTACACCCCTCTCTCAGCCCCTCTATCTCCTCCTCTCATGCCTCCTTTCCCCGACCACCCTGTTCCCTCTCTCGACGCCCTCTCCCACCCCTCTCTCTCTCCCCCTCCCTCACCCCTTATCTTGTCCACTCTCACGCCTCCTCTCTTTCACCATTTCACTGACCGCCCTCCCTCAGACCCTAACTCTCGTCCCCCCCGCGCCATTCTCTCTCCCCTCTCCAGCTCGCACATGAGCACCCCCCCGACCTTCTCTTGCCCCCTCTGCTGGCCCCCCTCCTGAACCCCCGCTTCCTCTATCGCCCAACCCCCTCGCTGCTTTTCTTAGCCCTCTCTGAGCTCATCTCACGCATCCCCTCTCCCCCCCTTCACTGTCCTCACTCTCTCGGACACCCTCTCTTACACCCCACTCGCACCCCCTTTCTGGCCCCCATCTCTCGCGCCCTCTCGCCCCCCCCTCGCTTCCCTCTTTCACCCCCTCTCTCACCCCTTCTCTTGCCTCCTCTCTCGGCTCCGTCTCTCACCATCGTCTCTCACCTTCCTCTGATGCCCCCTCTCTTGACCCTCTCTAGCCCCGGTTTTAGCACCCCCAGCTCACCCCCCACTCTCAAACCCCGTAAACATCCCCTCTCTCGCGCCCTCTCTCCTCCCCCTCTCTCGCCTGCGCTCTCGCCCTATCTCTCGCACCTCCCTCCCCATAGTCTCTCTCTCGCCCCTTTACTCCCTCCACCCCGATCTCGCTCAGTCTCTGTCTCTGTCTCTCTCTCTCTGTTCCTCTGTATCGTCTCTCACTACCTCTCTCACCCCATCTCTCGACACCTCTCCCATCACACTCATTACATCTCTCTCCGCTCCCTCACCCCCTCTCCTGTCACACCTGCTCCCTCTGTCACCCACATCTCTCGCCCACACTCCCCTACCCCCGTCTCAGCCCACTCTCTCGGCTCGCTCTCTCACCCCCTTTCTCGCTCCCTCTATTGCCGCCATCTCTCGGCCCCTCTCTCGCCCTCTGTCTCTCGTCCTCTCTCGAACACCGCACCATTTCTAGCCCCTCTCTCATGCCCCGTTTCTCGTTTCATCTCTCAACCACTCTCTTGCCCCCTTCTCTCGGGCCCCCTGTCTTGCCCCAATCTCTTGCACCCTCACTTGCACAATCTCTCGCCCCCCCTCTCTCTCGCGCCCTCTCTCACGCCGTCTCACAACAGATGTGCTCCCCCTCTCGCCCCCTTCTCTCACCGCCCCTGTCTCGCCCACTCTCCCCTCCCCTGTCTCGGACCACTCTCTCGACCCCTCTCTCGCCCTCTGTCCCACATCCTCTCTTGAACCCCCTGCAAACTCTCTCGTCCCGTCACTCGTCCCCTCTCTTGACTGCGCTCTCACCCCCCTTCTCTTGGACATCTCTTTCACCCCAATCTCGCACCCACTCACTCTCTCTCCCTCTCTCCCACCGCACTCTCTCACCCCTCTCACCTCACCTCTCTCGCCTCTCTCTCACCTCTCTCTCCCACTCCCCTCTCTCGCGCCCTCTCTCGGCCCCTCTATCTCCTCCTGTCTTGCCTCCTTTCCTGATCACCCCATTACCTCTCTCGACGCCCTCTCCCACCCCTCTCTCTCTCCCCCTCCCTCACCCCGTCTCTTGTCCACTCTCACGCCTTCCCTCTTTCGTCACTTCACTGGCCACCCTCTCTCGGACGCTGACCCTTGTCCCCCTCGCCCCATTCTCTCTCCCCTCTCCAGCTCCCACATGAGCCGCCCCGACCCTCTCTTGCCCTGTCTCCCAGCCCCCACCCGAACCCCTGCTTCCTTTCTCGTCTCCCCCCCGCTGTTTTTCTTACCCCCCCTCTGCGCTCATCTCACGCATCCCCTCTCTCTCCCCTTCACTGGCCTCGCTCTCTCGGACACTCTCTCTCGCACCCCACTCGCCCTCCCCGCCCCCATCTCTCGCGCCCTCTCTCCCCACCCTCGCCCCCCCGCCCTCGCCTCTCTCTTTTGCCCCCTCTCTCACCCCTTCTCTCGCCTCCTCTCTCGGCTCCGTCTCTCACCATCGTCTCTCGCCTTCCTCTGTTGCCCCCTCTCTCGACCCTCTCTTGCCCCGGTTCTCTCACCCCCAGCTTGTCCCCCTCTCTCAAGCCCCGTCGACTTCCCCTCTCTCGCTCCCTTTCTCCTCCCCCTCTCTCGCCAGCACATTCGCCCTATCTCATGCCCCTCCCTCCCCTATACTCTCTCTCGTCCCTTTACTCCCTCCCTCCCTCTCGCTCTCGTTCTATCTCTGTCTCTCTCTGTCTCTGTTCCTCTGTATTGTCCTCTCACTCCCTCTCTCACCCCATCTCTCGACACCTCTCTCAGTACCCTCACTACATCTCTCTCCCCTCACTCGCCGTCCCTCTCTCATGCCTTCTTGCTCCATCGTCTCGGCCCCCTCTCTTGGCTCCCTTTGTCACCCCTTTTCTTGCACCCTCTCTCACACCCTCTCTCGCCACCTCCCCGACACACCCACTCTCTTTCTCTCACCAACCTCTCTCGATCCCCCGTGCCATCTCTTGCCCTTCTCTCTCGCCCCATCTCTCGTCCCCTCTCTCGGACCCTCTCTTGCTCCGTCTCTCGCATGTTTCTCTCCACTCTCTCTCGCCCCTACCCCCATTCTTGCTCCCTCTCTCGCCACCTTCTCTCGCCCCCCCCGCCAACCTCAGTCGCCCTCTTCCCCTCTCTCGCCCCTCTCTCTCACCACAGCTCTTTCGCCCCTTTCGCGCCCCTCTCTCCCACCCACTCTCTCGCCCCTTCTCTCACCCTCTCTTTTGCCCCTTCTCATGCCTTCCCTCTCTAGACCCTTCACTTGCCCCAAACTCTCAGGTTCTCTTTCTTGACACCCCACCCCCTCACTCCCCCCCCCCTCCGCTCCCTCTCTCGCCCTCTCTCCCGACCCCAGCTCCCTCTCTCGCTCCCGATCTCTCCCCCTTTCACGCGTCCCCTCTCTCACCCCTTCTCAGACCCCCTCTCTATAACCCTATCTCTCGCATCCCCTCGCTCCCTCTCGGCACCTTCTCTCACCCCTTCTCTCGCCTCCTCTGTCACCTCCCTCCACCACCATTGTCTCTTGCCTTCCTCTGTCGCCCCTCTCTCCAACCCCCTCTCTCGCGAGTCATCCTCTCTCGACCCTCTCTTGCCCCAGCTCTTGAACCCCTCTGTCACGTGCCCCTTTCTCGGCCCCTCTCGCTTCCCCCTGTCTTGCTCCCTCTCTCGCTCCCTCCTACCCTTAAGCCCCCACTCTTTCCCCCCTCTCTATCTTTCTCTCGCCCAATCTCTCTTTTGCTCTCACCCACTCTGTCTGCTCCCCATACTCTCTCACTCATCCCTTTTCTCCAGCCCTCCCTCTCACTCCTGCTCTGTCTCTGTCTCTCTCTCTCTCTCTCTCATTCGCTGTCCACCCTCTCTTGACCTCTCGCTCCCTCTTTCACCCTCTCTCACCCTGTCTTTCGATACCTCACCCAACACCGCCGCTCTCGCCCCCTTTCCCCTACACCATCTCGGCCCCTCTCTCAACCCCCTCTTGCTCCCTCTCTCACCATGTCTCTCGCCCTCCTCTCTCGCCACTTTTTCTTGCCCCCTCTCTCACCACCCTCTATCACCCCATTCCCCTCTCATATCCCTGTCTCTCACCACCGTCTCTCACCACCTCTCTCGTCCCCTCTCTCGCCGCCTCCTCTCGCCCCCTCTCCCCTCCCCATCTCGACTCACCGTCTCGGCTCCGTCTCTCACCCCCTTTCTCGCCCCATCGCTCGCCTTCCTCTCTCATTCCCTCTCTAGGCCGCATACTTGACCCGCATTCTCTTGGCCCCCTCTCGCTCCCATTCAGTCGCCCCCTCTCTTGACCCTCTCCATTGCCACCTTCTATCTCCCACCTCTCTTCCCGCCCTCTCTCGCCCCTCTCTCTCACCCCTCTCTCTTACCCCTCTTGCCCCGCAATCTTGCACCCTCTCTCACACCATCTCTCACAGCCCCTCTATCGTGCCCCTCTCTCTCGCACCCGTCACTTATCCTCTCGTACTAACCCCATCTCGAGTCCTCATCTCGAGCCCCACCTCTCTATCTCACCCGACTGGCTACCTCGCTCGTTCCTGTCTGTCACCCTCTCTCTCGCCCCCTCTCGAGTCCCCCTCTCGAGCCCCTCCACATGAGCCCACCTCTCGATTTCCCCTCCCTTGCCACCTTCTCAAGCCCCCCTCACCCCCGTCTCGTCTCTCTTTCGCCACTTTCTCCCTCTTCCTCTCTTAGTCAATCTCTTACCACTTTTCTCGCCCCCTATCTTGCCCCTCTTGTCGACCCCTCTCTCGCTCCCCCTGTCCTGTCCACATCTCTCACCCCATCTCTCGCCTCCCTCTCTCCCCCTTCTCCCTCGCCACCTCTCTCAGCCTCCTCTCTCTAACCCCACCTCTCTCACATCTCTCTCTTCCTTGTCTCCCTCCCCCTTTCTCGTCCTATCTCTCAACACGTCTCTCTCCCCCTCCCTCCCCCTCAACATCTCTCCCCCCAACTCCTCTCCCACACACTCTCTCGCCCCCTCTTGCTCTCTCTCTCCCTCGTTCCCCCTCTCTCGCCCCCCCCGCCCCATCAGGAGCACCCCCACTCTCACCCCAATTCCCTCTGTCATCCCTCTCTCGCCCATCTCTCTCCCTGTTCCGTCTCTCGCACGTTCTCTCTCCCACCCCCTCTCACTGGCCACTCTCACGCCTCTCTCGCTCGCCCCCCCGCCCCCTCACTCGTACCTCTCTCTCAACCCCATCTCTCCCGCTCTACTCTCTCGCTCGCTCTCTCACCGCTTCTATCACCCCCTTCTCTCGCCTCCCCTTGCCCCCTCTCTCGCCTACTGTCTCACCCTCACTCTCGCTAGCCTCTCTCATCCCCCTCTCTACCCCGTTCTCTCAACTCTTCTCTCGCATTCTCTTTCTGTCGCTCATTCGCCCCGTCCCTTGCATCCCACTCTCTCTCCCCCTCTCTCTATCTTTGTATCGCCCTCTCTCTCTCTTGCTCTCGCCCACTCTCTCTGTCTCCCCACACTCTCTCTTTGTCTCTCCCCTTTTCTCCGGCTTTCCCTCTCCCTCTTTCTCTGTCTTTGCCTCTCTGTTGCTTTGACACGCCCTCTCTTGCCGCCTCACATTCGCTCTCTCTCCCGCCCCTCTCTCTCAAAATCCCCTAGTCACCACTGTCTCCTTCTTCCCTTGCTCTATCTCTCCTCTCTCTCGCGTCTCTCTCTGTCTCTCATGTTCGCTCTTTCTTTCTCTCTCCCTCTCTCTCTCTCTTCTCATCACTCTCTCTCTCTCTCTTTTCCCATCACACTCTCGCTTGCCCACTGTCTCACCTCACACAAACCCTCACCCCAGTCGGTCTGTTAGCCCTTTGTCTCTCGCTCCCTCACTTGCACACTCTCTCTCTCTTTCTCCCACTCTCTCTCCCCCTGTCTCTGTCCCTCTCTCTCACCCTCCCTATCTGTTGCTCTCTTTCTCGTCTCCTTTCTCTCTCTCATCCCCGTACTCACTCTCTTGCACCCTCTCTTTCGACCAATCTGTCTTCCCCCAACTTACCCTCTCTTGCCTCCTTCTCACTCACGCCCCATCTAATTCTCTCTCCCTCTCGTAATACCAATCGCTCTCCTCCTTCTTTCTCCCTCTCTCACTCGTCCCTCTCTCTCTGTCTTCCTCGCGCCTTCTCTCTCTTGAATGCCACCTCTCCTTCTCTCTCTCACTCTCTCGCACTCCCCCACTCTCTCTCTATCTGCTCCTAACTCGCTCGCACCTCTCTTTCTGTCTCAACCCCTCTCTCTTGCTCCCCTGTCTGTCTCTGCACCTTCTCCATCTCTTTCGCCCCCTCTCACTTTCACTCACTCTCTCTCTCGCTCTCTCTTTCTAGGATCCTATGGGAAGCTAGGGAGGAGATAGCAGAACCATTGGCCTGGATTTTTATGTCGTCATTGTCAACGGGAATAGTACCAGAGGACTGGAGGATAGCGAATGTGGTCCCATTGTTCAAGAAAGGGAGTAGGGATAGCCCTAGTAACTATAGGCCAGTGAGTCTGACTTCAGTGGTGGGCAAAGTCTTAGAGAGAATGGTAAGGGATAAGATTTATGAACATCTGGATAGGAATAACGTGATCAAGGATAGACAGCGTGGTTTTGTGAAGGGCAGGTCTTGCCTCACAAACCTTATTGAGTACTTTGAGAAGGTGACTAAGGAAGTGGACGAGGGTAAAGCAGTAGATGTCGTGTATATGGATTTTAGTAAGGCGTTCGATAAGGTTCCCCATGGTAGGCTAATTCTAAAACTACGGAGGTATGGCATTGAGGATACATTAGAGGTTTGGATTAGGAATTGGCTGGCTGGAAGGAGACAGAGGGTAGTAGTTGATGGACTATGTTCATCTTGGAGTGCAGTTACTAGCGGTGTACCACAAGGATCTGTTTTGGGACCATTGCTTTTTGTTATCTTTATAAATGATCTAGAGGAAGGGCTTGAAAGCTGGGTAAGCAAGTTTGCGGATGACACAAAAATCGGTGGAATTGTGGATAGTGAGGAAGGAAGTGGCAGGTTACAGCGGGATATAGATAAGTTGCAGAGCTGGGCAGAAAGGTGGCAAATGGAATTCAATGTAGCTAAGTGTGAAGTCATTCACTTTGGTAGGAGTAACAAGAAGATGGATTACTGGGCTAATGGTAGGCTACTTGGTAGTGTGGATGAGCAGAGGGATCTTGGTGTCCATGTACACAGATCTCTGAAAGTTGCCACCCAGGTAAATAGTGCTGTGAGGAAGTCATATGGTGTACTGGGCTTTATTGGTAGAGGAATTGAGTTCCGGAGTCCTGAGGTCATGTTGCAACTGTATAAGACTCTGGTGCGGCCTCATCTGGAGTATTGTGTGCAGTTTTGGTCGCCATACTATAGGAAGGATGTGGAGGCATTGGAACGAGTGCAGAGGAGGTTTACCAGGATGTTGCCTGGAACGGTAGGAAAATCTTATAAGGAAAGGCTGAGGCACTTGGGGCTGTTCTCATTGGAGAAGAGAAGGTTTAGGGGAGATTTGATAGAGGTGTACAAGATGATTAGGGGTTTAGATAGGGTCGACACTGAGAACCTTTTACCGCTAATGGAGTCAGGTGTTACTAGGGGACTCAGCTTTAAATTAAGGGGTGGTAGGTATAGGACAGATGTTAGGGGTAGATTCTTTACACAGCGGGTTGTGAGTTCATGGAATGCCCTGCCAGTAGCAGTGGTGAACTCTCCCTCTTTATGGTCATTTAAGCGGGCATTGGATAGGCATTTGGAAGTTATTGGGCTAGTGTACGTTAGGTAGGATTCGGTCGGCGCAACATCGAGGGCCGAAGGGCCTGTACTGCGCTGTATCTTTCTATGTTCTATGTTCTCACTGTCTATCCCGCGATTCCCGCTTGCCACACTCCCTCACTCTCGCTCACTCTCTCACTCTCTTCTTCCGCTCACTGTCTTGCTCTCTCTCTCCCTCTCGTTCCCCCTATTGCTCTCTCCCCTCTCGCTGGTCTCTCACCCTTCTCTCCCTCCCCCTCTCTCACCCCATTCCCTCTCTCACTCCCTCTCTGGCCCCCCTCTCTCGACCTCTCTCACTTGCACCTCCTCTCTCATCCTTTCTCTCGCACCCCCTCTAAAGCACTCCCACTCTCCCCTCCCTCTCCCAACCCCTCTCTCGCCCCCTCTCTCGCCCGCTCTCTCACCCCCCTCTCTCGCCGGCCACTGTGGCGCCACTCTCTCTTGCCCCCCCTCTCGCACCCCCCCTCTCACTCACACCTCTCTCTCATCCCCCTTTCTCCCACCCCACTCTCTTACCCGCGCTCTCTCTCCCTCTCTCACCCCTTCTTTCGGCCCTTCTCTCACCAGCTAGCTTGCCACGCACTCTCGCCACCCGCTCTCGCCAACTGTCTTGCCACACTCTCTTGACCATTTTCTCGCCCCCTCTCTCGCCAGCCTCTCTCGCACCCCTCTTTCTCGCCCCCTCCCTCGTCCCCTCACTCTCCCCATCCCTTGCCCCCTTTCTTTCAATCCAGTCTCCCTCCCGCTCTCTCTATCTTTGTCTCTCTTCCTCTCGCTTTCACCCTCTCTCTCCCGCCCTCTTTCTCTCGAAACCCACCCCAGCCACCCCTCTCTTCTTCTTCCTCTCTCACCATCCCTCTCCTCTCATCACTCTCTCTCTCGTCCCATCAAACTCTCGCTCGCCCAATCACTCTCTCTCGCCTCACACAACCCCTAGCCCCTCCCGGTCTATTAGCTCTCTCGATTTCTCTCTTGCACCTCTCTCTCTCTCGCTCCTTCTCTCTTGCACTCTTTCTCGTTCCTTTCTCTCTCTCGTCCACATTGTCTCTCACTTGTGCCTTCTCTTTCGACCCCTCTCTCTCGCCTCATCGAACTCTGTCTTGCCTCCCCCCTCTCTCTCTCACACCCTCTCTCGCCCCATTTACCTCTCTCCCTCTCATCCCACCAATTTCTCTCCTCCTTCTCTCTTTCTCCCTTTCTCACTCATCTCTCTCTCCGTCTTCCTCGCCCCCTCCTCTCGCTCGCCACCTCTCCTCTCTCTCACTCTCTCGCTCTCCCCCACTGTCTCTCTACTCCAAACTCTCTCGCCCCCTCTCCTTCTCTCTCAATCTCTCTCTCCCACCTCCTGTCCTTTCTCTTGCACCTTCTCTAGCTCTTTCGCCCCCTCTCACTCTCTCTCTCTCTCACCCCCTTACTATCACTCTTCCCCCCCGCCCTCGCAATCTGTCTCTCCCGCACCCCCCACATGCCACATTCCCTCACTTTCGCTCACTCTCTCGCTCTCTTCTCCTACTCGCTGTCTTGGTCTCCCTCCCTCTCGTGCCCCATCTCTCTCTCTCCCTCTCTCTTTCTCCCTTTCTCTCGCCTTCTCTATCTCTCTCATCCTATCTCGCTCCTGCACCTCTTTCCATCTCACTCAATTGCTCTCTCTCTCTCGCCCTGTCTCTCTCTTGCACCCTCAACTCGCCCCCCCTCACCCACTCTCTCGAACCTTGTCTCTCTCTCTTTCTCTTTCTTGCCCCTTCTCTCTCTCTCGCTCCCTCTCCCTCTCTTTCGCCCCCCACTCTCTCACCTAAACCTCACTCTCAACAACGCTCTCCCCCTATTATTCCCCTCCATCTCTCGCCCCTTCTTTCTCTCACACCCCTCTCTCCTTGCCCCTCCTTCTCTCTCTTGCCCCTTCTCACTCGTGCTCTCTCTCTCTCTCTCGCATCTATGTCTCTCTTGTCCCTTCTTTCTGTCTTGGCCACTCTCTCTCTTTCTGCCTCTGTCTTTCAACCCCTGTCTCTCTGTCTTGCCTCTTCTCTCTCCCTCACCCACCCTAGCTCTCTCTTGCCCACTCTCTCTCACCCTCAGGCTGTCTCTCTAGTCCTCATTCAATCTCTCGCCCACTCTCTCTGGACCCCTCTCTCTCACCCCTTCTCTCGCTTGCCCCGTATCTCTCTCACACACCCTCCTCTCTTCTCAAGTCACCCTCTCTTGCCCTACTCTCGCCCACTCTCTCTCTCACCACCTTCCTCTCTCTTGCCCCTCTCTCTTTCTCTCTCTCTCAGCCCCTCTCTCTCGCCATCTCCTTTACCTCCATCTCTCTTCATCCTCTCTCTTTCTCGTCCCCCCTCTCTCGCCCCCTTCTCTCTCTCAAACCCTCTCTCTTTTCCTCCTCTATCTCTCTCGACATCCTGCTCTCTCTTGCCCCCATCTGTCACCCCATGTCTCTCTCGAGCCCCCTCACTCTCTCACCCCTAATTCTCATTCTCTGCACTCTCTCTTTTTTATGTCTCTCCCTGTTCCCTAATCTCTTTCACCACCTTTTTCTCTCTCCTACCCCATCTCTCTAGGTCTTGCCCCCTTTTTCTCTCCCTCTCTCCGTCTCTCTCGCTCTCTCTCGCTGTCTCGCTCCCTCTTTATCTCCCTCACCCACTCCCTCGCTCCTGTCTCAGACTCACGCTTTCTCTCGCCCACACTCTCTCGCCCCTCTCTCTCATTATCTCTCGCCCCTCTCTCTCTCCCTCGCCCTATCTCTCCTGCTCCTTCACTCTATCTCCACCTTCTGTCACTCTCGATCCCCTCACTTCTGTGTCTCTCTCTCCCCACCTCCCTCTGTTTAACTTTGACTGAATTTCTCTCCCTCCTGTGCCTCCCTCCTATCTGACACACTCCGTCTCCCTGGTTCTTCTGTCTCCCTCTGACCCAAAGTCTGGTCGTTGGTGGTGAGGTTGTGTGTGGGGGAGTTGAGGGTCAGAGGATAAAGAGGTGTGGGAGGTAGGAAGAGGGTGTAAATGGGGTAGAGACAGAATTGTGGGAAGAGACAGATACAGCAGGAGAGTGAGAATGAGGGGAGAGAGAGGTGTGGAGGCAGGTGGAGAAACGAGGGGGAAATTGAGAGAGAGGGGGAAAAGTGAGAGTAAAAGGGTGAGATGGTGAGAAAGAGAGATTGTGCAGAGAGGAAGAGAAATGAGGAGAAAAAGTGGTAGAGAGGGAGTGTGGAAGCCAGGTTGGAGCATCCAGATGTTGAAAGCAAGTAGATAGGGACCTAAACCCAGCTCCAGAGCTCAGGGCCCGATGCCCTGCCCTTCCCTGAGGACCAGGACTTGGGGCTGAGTCTGTCTCTCTCCAGCTCAGCTTCTCCAACACAAAGACACACAACAACATCGGTCACTCTGCTGCTCGGCACGCTTTAATCAACATTTTTGTTGCTTACAAATTGAAGTGATGCATACAGTCAGTGGGATGGTGCTTTTGCTTAGTGGCCCCTGACTTGTGAGAAACATTGAAATTTGTATCTGTAACCCCCCTGTGGGATAAGAATGTACATACTATCGCCAGCCTCAGCTTGTCACCATAGCGACAGGCTGCTTCATCGCTGAAACACTGAACTGAAAAGAAAAAAATCCGGATGGATTGATAAATGAGGGAATGTGATTGATGGATGGATTTGGGTGAAGGGATATTTCAGCACATTCTTCAGTTGCTGCCTGAACTTAGTCTGGGTCACGGCATAAATCGCGGTGTTTGTGCAGCAACTGAGGAGCTGCAGCATGAAGCCCAATTCCTGCACAAAATGATAAAGATACATAGATTGATACCCAACCAAATGCATTCGGGTCCATATAGAAATAACAACATTAACACTGACCATAACAGGATGAAATTGGCCGAGAGCACAAACAGTAAAATGATGGACTTTTTCGGTTTCTCATTTCTGTGTTAGACTGAGCGTCCCCATTGGTGTGAGCGCGGAGTCTCCTGCGGGCTCTGCTGGTCACTAAAATGTGTCTGACGGTGAGAACATTGAGCAGCAGAATCAGGAGAAATGGGACACACGGGGTTAGAATGTTGTGGAGGAACTCGATTGTGACCCAGACCCTGGAGAATCGAACAGTGTCTGTTACATCACAAAACCGGGGGGTGGGGGGGGGGTTCATCAGCCAATAACGAGCCGTGAGCATAAAATACCAGAATATGTCCTTTAAACAGCTCAGCACAGTCACTGCTCCCAGAACCACAGCCGCTGTTTTCTCACTGCAATACTTACTTTTCATCTTCCGACAACAAATGGCCACAAACCGATCAAAGGTGAAAGTGACGGTGAGCAATCAGTGGTTGCAGAAAGAAGTACGGCGTGTATATTACACACGGGGACAGAGTCCATCAGGAAATAAAACTGTTCCCGATAAACAATGGGAATGTGTCTCAGTATCAGGTCGAGGATAATGACCAGGAGATCCGCCGCTGCCATGGCCCCCAGGTAACGTCTGACACATGGAGACAATCCACAATCTTTATAAAGCAGGACGTAGATGGTCAGGAAGGAAAACAAACCCATTATCCATCAGCCTGGAGGCAAAGGGACCCTGATTGGGGACCCAGTGAGATTTTCAAATATGTCACTGCATTCAGGGATTTATTGAATTAATTGGAGCTGGAATAACAAATAGGAAGGTTGGAATTACTGACAGAAATGTGACATAAACCATAAGAGACCCTCCCTCCCCAAACACACAGAGACACATCCATAAGGACAGATAGTTTCTGGAACATTTCCACACACTCGATCACTCGAGAGCAGACACAGGTCACTCCTTCCCAGTTCCTAGCATGGAGGGTGGAAATGTTGCTGTCCTGAAGGATTCTCTGCCAGTTTCCTGAAGAGAAATGGAGTTTGGGAATTTCCTGTATTTTGGTCTAAATTGTGGTTGATCCTGCGTCGTGAAGAAATGTTCAGGCAGGGAAAACTTATTCCCTGCGTTAACTGCCCGATGGGCCTTCGGAACAGTGTCTCCTTCTCCCTGGAACGGGATCGCTTCCCTTGGGAGCTTATCGTTTGTTCAAATCACTGACGTCCGGCCGTTCACAAACAATGTCAGGGACAGAACATTCCAGGGAACTCCTTGACCTGTCCATCACCTTTCCCCCCTACCCACCCCACCAACATGATGTACTGTGCCTGGGCACACTGTAACATTAATGGGATGAGAGACGGAGGGTCCAATCACAGGAATGGGAACTAAAGGCATTGCCAATCAGCTAAAATGGTTAGATATATCACATTCTCAATCCACCTCACAGATCCAGCCCAGACACTGTAAACCCAGAGGAGATATCTGTTCACTGTGGAACACTGTGCAGACCAGGCCAATGTACTGCTCAGTACAACCCAGCAATCTGTCCAGAGTGGAACCCTGTGCAGATTCATCCATTGCCCTGGTCAATACAATCAGCAATCTGTCCAGAGTGAAACACTGTACAGATCATGCCAGGGCACTTATCTTCAAACCCAGACTAGACATCTATGCAATATGGAAAGCTGGGATAGATTCTGGAATCCAAAGTAGACAGGCAGGAAGCTGGGAGAACACAGCAAGCCAGGCAGCCTCAGGAAGGGAAAAGTCGATGATTGGGGTGTAACACTTCTGCAAATTCTTGAAGGAAGGCTACACCTGAAACATCAAAGTCAACATCCTGGATGCTGCCTGGATTGCTGTGTTCCTCCAGCAATTATTCAGCAAGGGAAGCAGTGAAGACCAGACCCGTGCATTGATTATAAACACGGACTAGATATCTGTCCAGCATTGGGAGCTATGCAGACCACAGCAGTGCATTGATGTACAAACTCGAATTAGGTATCTGTCGTCCGCAGGCAGCTGTGCAGACCACAGCAGAGCACTAATGTGTGAAATGGAAACAAACATCCATCCAGCATCGGGAGCTGCACAGAGCTCATCAACCAGATACTCTGACCGGCACAGCTAACTGTGCAGTGATCGCTGGTGAATTGATCTGTAAACCAGGAGCAGTTACCCTCCCAGCATGTGGCACTGTGTACACCACCCCAGTGCATTGATGTGTAATCCTGGAACAGTTACACTCCCAGCATGTCGGATAGTATACACAACCCCAGTGCATTGATCTATAAACCAGGAGCAGTTAACCTCCCTGTATGTGGAGCTGAAAATGTGTTGCTAGAAAAGCGAGGCAGGTCAGGAAGCATCTAAAGAGCAGGAGAATCGACGTTTACGGCATGAACTCTTCTTCAGGAAAGAAGGGCACACGCCCAAAATGTCGATTCTCCCGCTCTTTGGATGCTGCCTGACCTGCTGCGCTTTTCCAGCAATATATTTTCAGCTCTGATCTCCAGCATCTGCAGTCCTCACTTTCTCCTCACAGCATGTAGAGCTGTGTGCCGCACCCAAGTACATTGATCTATAAACCAGGAGCAGTTACCCGCCCAGCATGTAGGGCTGTGTACACCAACCCAGTGGATTAATCTGTAAACCAGGGACAGTTAGCTTCCCAGCATTAGACTGTGTACCCCACCCCAGTGGATTAATCTGTAAACCAGGGGCAGTTACCCTCACAACATGTAGGACTTTGTACACCATGCCAGGGCATTGATCTGTAAAGCAGTAGCAGTTACCCTCCCAGCATGTAGGACTGTATACATCATCCCAGTGCACTGATCTGTAAACCAGGAGCAGTTAGCCTTCCAGCTTGTAGCACTGTGTGTCCAACCCCAGTGCATTGATCTGTAATACTGGAACAGTAACCCTCCCAGCATGTAGGACTGTGTACACCACACCAGTGCATTGATCTGTACACCTGGAACAGTTACCCTCCCAGCATGTAGGACTGCGTATATCGCTCCAGTGCATTGGTCTGTAACCGCGGAGCAGTTACCCTCCCTGCATGTAGAGCTGAAAATGTGTTGCTAGAAAAGCGAGGCAGGTCAGGAAGCATCTAAAGAGCAGGAGAATCGACGTTTACGGCATGAGCTCTTCTTCAGGAAAGAAGGGCACACGCCCAAAACGTCGATTCTCCCGGTCTTTGGATGCTGCCTGACCTGCTGCGCTTTTCCAGCAACACATTTTCAGCTCTGATTTCCAGCATATGCAATCCTCACTTTTCCTCGCAGCATGTAGAGCTGTGTACACCACCCCAGTGCATTGATCTGTAAACCAGGAGCAGTTACCCTCCCAGCATGTAGGACTGTGTACACAACCCCAGTGCATTGATCTGTAAACCAGGGACAGTTAGCTTCCCAGAATGTAGGACTGCGTACACCACCCCAGTGCATTGATCAGGAAACCAGGAGCAGTAACCCTCCCAGCATAGAGGACTGTGTACACCATCCCAGTGCATTGATCTGTAAACCAGGAGCAGTTACCCTTCCAGCTTGTAGCACTGTGTGTCCCACCCCAATGCATTGATCTGTAAACCTGGAACAGTTACTCTCCCAGCATGTCGGACTGTGTACACCACCCCAGTGCATTGATCAGGAAACCAGGAGCAGTTGCCCTCCCAGCATTAGACTGTGTACCCCAACACAGTGGATGAATCTGTAAACCAGGAGCAGTTACCCTTCCAGCGTATAGGACTGTGTACCCCAGCCCAGTGCATTGATCTGTAATCCTGGAACAGTTACACTCCCAGCATGTTGGACAGTATACATAACCTCAGTGCATTGATCTGTAAATCAGGAGCAGTTCCCCTCCCAGCATGTAGGACTGTGTACACCACCCCAGTGCATTGATCTGTAAACCAGGAGCAGTTACCCTTCCAGCTTGTAGCACTGTGTGTCCCACCCCAGTGCATTGATCTGTAATCCTGGAAAAGTTAGATTCCCAGCATGTAGGACAGTATACATAACCCCAGTGCATTGATCTGTAAACCAGGAGCTGTTACCCTCCCAGTATGAAGAACTGTGTGTGCCCCCAAAGTGCATTGATCTGTAAACCAGGAACGGTTATCCTCCCAGCATGTGGCACTGTGTACACCACCCCAGTGCATTGTTCTGTAATCCTGGAACAGTTACACACCCAGCATTTAGGACCGTCTACACCACCCCAGTGCATTGATCTGTAATCCTGGAACAGTTACACACCCAGCATGTAGGACTGTCTACACCACCCCAGTGCATTGATCTGTAATCCTGGAACAGTCACACACCCAGCATGTAGGACTATCAACACCACCCCAGCGCATTGATCTGTAACCCAGGATCAGTTACCCTCCCAGTATGTAGAACTGTGAGTGCCCCCACAGAGCATTGATCTGTAAACCAGGAGCAGTTACCCTCCCAGCATGTGGCACTGTGTACACCATCCCAGTGCATTGATCTGTAAACCAGGAGCAGGTAACCTCCCAGCATGTAGGACTGTGTACACCATCCCAGTGCAATGATCTGTAAACCAGGAGCAGTTACCCTCCCAGCATGTAGAGCTGAAAATGTGTTGCTAGAAAATCGAGGCAGGTCAGGAAGCATCTAAAGAGCAGGAGAATCGACATTTACAGCATGAGTTCTTCTTCAGGAAAGAAGGGTACGCACCCAAAACGTCGATTCTCCCGCTCTACAGATGCTGCCTGACCTGCTGCGCTTTTCCAGCAACACATTTTCAGCTCTGATCTCCAGCCTCTGCAGTCCTCACTTTCTCCTCGCAGCATGTAGAGCTGTGTACACCACCCCAGTGCATTGATCTGTAAACCAGAAGCACTTAACCTCCCAGCGTGTCGGACTGTGTACACCACCCCAGTGAATTGACCTTTTAATCAGGAGCAGTTACCCTCCCAGCGTGTCGGACTGTGTACACCACCCCAGTGCATTGATCTGCAACCCAGGAGCAGTTGCCCTCCCAGCAAGTGACACTGTGTACACCACCCGTGTGTACTGGTCTGTAACCTAGGAGCAGTTACCCTCCCAGCATGTAGGACCGTGCACAACATACGAGTGCATTGATCTGTAATCCTGGAACAGTTACCCTCCCAGTAAGGAGGACTGTGTACACCACCCAATGTGCATTGATATGTAAACCAGGAGCAGTTACCTTCCCAGCATCTAAGACTGTGTACACAACCCCAGTGCATTGATTTGTAAACCAGGGACAGTTAGCTTCCCAGCATGTAGGACTGCGTACACCACCCCAGTGCATTGATCAGGAAACCAAGAGCAGTAACCCTCCCAGCATGTAGGACTGTGTACACCATTCCAGTGCATTGATCTGTAAACCAGGAGCAGTTACCCTTCCAGCTTGTAGCACTGTGTGTCCCACCCCAATGCATTGATCTGTAAACCTGGAACAGTTACTCTCCCAGCATGTAGGACTGTGTACACCACCCCAGTGCATTGATCTGTAAACCAGGAGCAGTTTCCCTCCCAGCGTGTAAGACGGTGTACACCACCCCAGTGCATTGATCTGTAAACCTGGAGCAGTTAACCTACCAGCATGTAGGACTGTGCACACCACCCCAGTGCATTGATCTGTAAACCAGGAGCAGTTACCCTCCCAGCATGTGGAGCTGAAAATGTGTTGCTAGAAAAGCGAGGCAGGGCAGGAAGCAAGTAAAGAGCAGGAGAATCGACGTTTGGGGCATGACCTCTTCGTCAGGAAAGAAGGGCACACGCCCAAAACGTCGATTCTCCCGGTGTTTGGATGCTGCCTGACCTGCTGCGCTTTTCCAGCAACACATTTTCAGCTCTGATCTCCAGCCTCTGCCGTCCTCACTTTCTCCTCGCAGCATGTAGAGCTGTGTACCCCACCCCAGTGCACTGATCTGTAAATCAGGAGCAGTTACCCTCCCAGCATGTCGGACTGTGTACACCACCCCAGTGCATTGATCCGGAAACCTGGAGCAGTTACCCTCCCAGCATGTAGGACTGTGTACACCAGCCCAGTGCATTGTTCTGTAATCCTGGAACAGCTACACTCCCAGCGTGTTGGACAGTATACATAACCTCCGTGCATTGATCTGTAAATCAGGAGCAGTTCCCCTCCCAGCATGTAGGACTGTGTGCACCGCCCCAGTGCATTGATCTGTCATTCCTGATCAAGGGCTCTGCTCCGAAACGTCAAATTTCCTGTTCCTTGGATGCTGCCTGACCTGCTGTGCTTTAATCAGCAAAACATTTTCAGCTCTGCAATCCTGGAACAGTTACCCTCCCAGCAAGGAGGACTGTGTACACCACACCAGTACATTGATCTGTAATCCTGGAACAGTTACACTTCCAGCATGTCGAGCTGTGAACACCACCCCAGTGCATTGATCTGTAACCTAGGAGGAGTTACCCTCCCAGCATGTGGCACTGTGTACACCACCCCAGCGCGTTGTTCTGTAAACCGGGAGCAGGTACCCTCCCAGCATGTAGGACTGTGTACACCACCCCAGTGCATTGATCTGTAAAGCAGGGGCAGTTAACCTCCCAGCATCTAAGACTGTATACACAACCCCAGTGCATTGATCTGTAAACCAGGAGCAGGTGCCCTCCCAGCATGTAGAGCTGAAAACGTGTTGCTAGAAAAGCGAGGCAGGTCAGGAAGCACCTAAAGAGCAGGAGAATCGACGTTAAGGGCATAAGCTCTTCTTCAGGAAAGAAGGGCACACGCTCAAAACATCGATTCTCCCTCTCTTTGAATGCTGCCTGACCTGATGCGCTTTTCCAGCAACACATTTTCAGCTCTGATCTCCAGCATCTGCAATCCTCATTTTATTCTCCCAGCATGTAGAGCTGTGTGCCCCACCCCAGTGCACTGATCTGTAAACCATAAGCAGTTACCCTCCCAGCATGTAGGACTGTTTACGCCACTCCAGTGCAGTGATCTGTAATCATGGAGCAGTTCCCCTCCCAGCGTGAAGGACTGTGTACACCACCCCAGTGCATTGTTCTGTAAACCAGGAGCAGTTATCCTCCCAGCATGTAGGACTGTGTACACCACCCCAGTGCATTGATCTGTAAACCAGGAGCGGTTAACCTCCCAGCATGTAGGACTGTTAACCCACCCCAGTGCATTGATCTGTCATTCCTGATCAAGGGCTCTGGCCCGAAACGTCAAATATCCTGTTCCTTGGATGCTGCCTGACCTGCTGTGCTTTAACCAGCAACACATTTTCAGCTCTGTAATTCTGGAACAGTTACCCTCCAAGCAAGGAGGACTGTGTACACCACCCCAGTGCATTGAAGTGTATCCCTGGAACAGCTACACTTCCAGCATGTAGAGCTGTGAACACCACCCCAGTGCATTGATCAGTAAACGAGGAGCAGTTACCCTCCCAGCATGTCGGACTGTGTACACAACCCTAGTGCATTAATCTGTAAACCAGTAGCAGTTACAATCCCAGATTGTAGGACTGTGTACACTACCCCAGTGCATTGATCTGTAAACCAGGAGCAGTTACCCTTCCAGCATGCAGGACTGTGTACACTGCCCCAGAGCATTCATCTGTAAACCAGGAGTAGTTACACACCCAGCATGTAGAACTGTATACACCACCCCAGTGCATTGATCTGTAAACCAGTAGCAGTTACAATCCCAGCATGTAGGACTGTGTACACTGCCCCAGAGCATTCATCTGTAAACCAGGAGCAGTTACCCACCAGCATGAAGCACTGTGTACATAGCCCCAGTGCATTGATCTGTAAAACAGGAGCAGTTACCCTCCCAGCATGTAGGACTGTGCACACAACCCCAGTGCATTGATCTGTAAACCAGGAGCAGGTACTCTCCAAACACGTACAGCTGGGTATCCCATCCCAGTGCATTGATCTGTAACCTAGGAGCAGTTACCCTCCCAGCATGTAGGACTGTGTACACCACCCCAGTGCATTGATCAGGAAACCAGGGGCAGTTACCCTCCCAGCATGTAGGGCTGTGTACACATCACCAGTGCATTGATCTGTAAACCAGTAGCAGTTAACCTCCCAGCGTGTAGGACTGTGTACACCTCCCCAGTGCATTGATCTGTAACCCAGGAGCAGTTACCCTCCCAGCATTAGATTGTGTACCCCACCACAGTGGATTAATCTGTAAACCAGGAGCAGTTACCCTTCCAGCATGTAGGACTGTGTACACCGCCCCAGTGCATTGATCTGTAACCCAGGAGCAGTTACCCTCCCAGCATTAGATTGTGTACCCCACCACAGTGGATTAATCTGTAAACCAGGCGCAGTTACCCTCCCAGCGTGTGGGACTGTGTACACCACCCCAGTGCATTGATCTGTAAACCAGGAGCATTTACCATTCCAGCATGTAGGACAGTATACATAACCCCAGTGCATCGATCTGTAAACCTGGAACAGTTACCCTCCCAGCATGAAGGACTGTGCACACCAACACAGTGCATTGATCTGTAACCCAGGAGCAGTTACACACCCAGCATGTAGGACTGTGTACACCACCCCAGTGCATTGATCTGTAAACCAGGAGCAGTTACCCTCCCAACATGTTGGACTGTGTACCCCACCCCAGTACATTGATCTGTAAACCAGGAGCAGTTAACCTCCCGGCATGTAGGACTGTGTACCCGACCCCAGTGCATTGATCTGTCATTCCTGATCAAGGGCTCTGGCCCGAAACGTCAAATTTCCTGTTCCTTGGATGCTGCCTGACCTGCTGTGCTTTAACCAGCAACACATTTTCAGCTCTGTAATTCTGGAACAGTTACCCTCTCAGCAAGGAGGACTGTGTACACCACCCCAGTGCATTGATCTGTAACCTAGGAGGAGTTACCCTCCCAGCATGTAGGACTGTGCACACCACCACAGTGCATTGATCTGCAAACCAGGAGCAGGTGCCCTCCCAGCATGTAGAGCTGAAAACGTGTTGCTAGAAAAGCGAGGCAGGTCAGGAAACACCTAAAGAGCCGGAGAATCGACGTTAAGGGCATGAGCTCTTCTTCAGGAAAGAAGGGCACAAGCTCAAAACATCGATTCTCCCGCTCTTTGAATGCTGACTGACCTGCTGCGCTTTTCCAGCAACACATTTTCAGCTCTGACCTCCAGCATCTGCAGTCCTCACTTTATTCTCCCAGCATGTAGAGCTGTGTGCCCCACCCCAGTGCATTGATCTGTAAACCATAAGCAGTTACCCTCCCAGCATGTAGTACTGTGTACACCACCCGAATGTATTGGTCTGTAACCTAGGAGCAGTTACCATCCCAGCATGTAGGACTGTGCACACCACCCCAGTGCATTGATCTGTCATTCCTGATCAAGGTCTCTGGCCCGAAACGTCAAATTTCCTGTTCCTTGGATGCTGCCTGACCTGCTGTGCTTTAACCAGCAACACATTTTCAGCTCTGTAATTCTGGAACAGTTACCCTCCCAGCAAGGAGGACTGTGTACACCACCCCAGTGCATTGAACTGTAACTCTGGAACAGTTACACTTCCAGCATGTAGAGCTGTGATCACCACCCCAGTGCATTGATCTGTAAACCAGGAGCAGTCACCCTCCCAGCATCTAAGACTTTATACACAACCCCAGTGCATTGATCAGTAAGCGAGGAGCAGTTACCCTCCCAGCATGTATGACTATCAACACCACCCCAGTGCATTGATCTGTAACCCAGAAGCATTTAACCTCCCAGTATGTAGAACTGTGAGTGCCCCCACAGCGCATTGATCAGTAAACCAGGAGCAGTTACCCTCCCAGCATGTATGACTATCAACACCACCCCAGTGCATTGATCTGTAACCTAGGAACAGTTACCCTCTCAGCATGTAGGACTGTGTACCCCACCCCAGTGCATTGATCTGTAAACCAGGAGCAGTTACCCTCCCAGCATTAGACTGTGTACCCCACCCCAGTGGATGAATCTGTAAACCAGGAGCAGTTACCCTCCCAGCATGTAGGACTTTGTACACATCACCAGTGCATTGATCTGCAAACCAATAGCAGTCAACCTCCCAGCTTGAAGGACTGTGTACACCACCCCAGTGCATTGATCTGCAAACCAGTAGCAGTTAACTTCTCTGCATGTAGAGCTGAAAATGTGTTGCTAGAAAAGCGAGGCAGGTCAGGAAGCATTTAAAGAGCAGGAGAATCGACATTTGGGGCATGAGCTCTTCTTCAGGAAAGAAGGGCAAACGCCCAAAACGTCGATTCTCCCGGTCTTTGGATGCTGCCTGACTTGCTGCACTTTTCCAGCAACACATTGTCAGCTCTGATCTCCAGCATCTGCACTCCTCACTTTCTCCTCCCAGCATGTAGAGCTGTGTACACCACCCCAGTGCATTGATCTGTAACCCAGGAGCAGTTAACCTCCCAGCGTGTAGGACTGTGTACACCTCCCCAGTGCATTAATCTGTAAAGCAGGAGCAGTTACCCTCCCAGCATGTAGGACTGTGCACCCCACCCCAGTGCATTGATCTGTAAACCAGTAGCAGTTAACCTCCCAGCGTGTAGGACTGTGTACACATCACCAGTGCATTGATCTTTAAACCAGTAGCAGTTACCCTCCCAGCGTGTAGGACTGTGTACACCTCCCCAGTGCATTGATCTGTAAACCAGTAGCAGTTACCCTCCCAGCATGTATGACTGTGTACACCACCCCAGCGCGTTGATCTGTAAATCAGGAGCAGTTACCCTCCCAGCGAATTGGACTGTGTACACCACCCCAGTCCATTGATCTGTAACCCAGGAGCAGTTAACCTCCCAGCGTGTAGGACTGTGTACACCTCCCCAGTGCATTAATCTGTAAACCAGTAGCAGTTACCCTCCCAGCGTGTAGGACTGTGTGTCCCACCCCAGTGCATTGATCTGTAACCCAGGAGCAGTTAACCTCCCAGCATGTAGGACATAGAACATAGAACATAGAACAATACAGCACAGAACAGGGTGAGAGAGAGAGAGCAATTGAGTGAGATGGAAAGAGCGAGGTAGGATGAGAGAGATAGAGAAGGCGAGAGAAAGGGAGAAAGAGAGAGGGGAGAGAGATAGATGGGGCACGAGAGGGAGGGAGAGCAAGACAGCGAGTAGGAGAAGAGAGCGAGAGAGTGAGCGAAAGTGAGGGAATGCGGCAAGTGGGGGGTGCGGGAGAGACAGATTGCGAGGGCGAGGGGGGCAGAGTGATAGTGAGGGGGTGAAAGAGAGAGAGAGTGAGGGGGGTGAAAGAGATAGAGAATGTGCAAGAGAAAGCGGGACAAGAGGTGGGAGAGAGAGGTTGAGAGAGAAAGAGAGGGGGCGAGAGAGTTTGGAGTAGCGAGACAGTGGGGAAGAGCGAGAGAGTGTGAGAGAGAAGGAGAGGTGGCGAGCGAGAGAGGGGGTGAGGAAGACGGAGAGAGAAATGAGTGAGAAAGAGAGAAAGAGAGAAAGAGAGAAAGAGGAGAGAAATTGGTGGGATGAGAGGGAGAGAGGTAGATGGGGCGAGAGAGGGTGTGTGAGAGAGAGAGAGAGAGGGAGGCAAGAGAGAGTTAGATGGGGCGAGAGAGAGGGGTCGAAAGAGAAGGCACAAAAGAGAGAGAAAGTGGACGACAGAGAGAAAGGGACGAGAAACAGTGCAAGAGAGAGGGAGTGAGTGAGAGAGAGACAGAGCAAGGGGGAGAGAGAGAGAGAAAGAGAGGGAGCGAGAGAGAGAGGTACAAGAGAGAAAGAGAGAGAGCTAACAGACCGGGAGGGGCGAGGGGTTGTGTGAGGCGAGAGAGAGTGATTGGGCGAGCGAGAGTTTGACGGGACGAGAGAGAGAGTGATGAGAAGAGAGGGATGGTGAGAGAGGAAGAAGAAGAGAGGGGTGGCTGGGGTGGGTTTCGAGAGAAAGAGGGCGGGAGAGAGAGGGTGAAAGCGAGAGGAAGAGAGACAAAGATAGAGAGAGGGGGAGGGAGACTGGATTTAAAGAGAGGGGGCAAGGGATGGGGAGAGTGAGGGGGAGAGAGAGGGGGACGAGGGAGGGGTGAGAAAGAGGGGTAGAGAGGCGGGGCGATAGAGCCTGGCGAGAGAGGGGGTGAGACAGTGGGCGAGAGCGGGTGGCGAGAGTGCGTGGCAAGCTAGCTGGCGAGAGAAGGGCCGAAAGAAGGGGTGAGAGAGGGAGAGAGAGCGCAGGTAAGAGAGTGGGGTGGGAAAAAGGGGGATGAGAGAGAGGTGTGAGTGAGAGGGGGGTGCAAGGGGGAGTGAGAGAGAGTGGCGCCACAGTGGCCAGCGAGAGAAGGGGCAAGAGAGGGGTTAGGAGAGGGAAAAGAGAGTGGGAGTGCTTTAGAGGGGGTGCGAAAGAAAGGATAAGAGAGGAGGTGCAAGTGAGAGAGGTTGAGAGAGGGGGGCCAGAGAGGGAGTGAGAGAGGGAGCGGGGTGAGAGAGGGAGAGTGAGAGAAGGGCGAGAGACCAGCGAGAGGGGAGAGAGCAATAGGGGGAACGAGAGGGAGAGAGAGAGCAAGACAGCGAGCGGAACAAGAGATTGAGAGAGCGAGCGAGAGTGGGGGAGTGTGGCAAGCGGGGATCGCGGGACAGAGAGTGAGAAAGAGAGAGCGAGAGAGAGTGAGTGAAAGTGAGAGGGGGCTAAAGAGATGGAGAAGGTGCAGAGAGAGACAGGCAGCGAGAGAGAGGGGTTGAGACAGAAAGAGAGGTGCGAGCGAGTTGGGAGCAGATAGAGTGAGTGGGGGAGTGCGAGCGAGTGAGACAGAGAAGGAGAGGTGGCGATCAAGAGAGAGAAGGCGCGAGGAAGATAGTGAGAGAGGGACGAGTGAGAGAGGGAGAAAGAAGGAGGAGAGAGATTGGTGTTACGAGAGGGAGAGAGAATTAGATGGGGCATGAGTGACAAGGAGGCAAGAGAGACTAAGTTGGGGGAAGACAGATTGGTCGAAAGAGAGGGTGCAAGAGAGTGAGTACGGGGATGAGAGAGAGAAAGGAGACGAGAAAGAGAGCAACAGATAGGGAGGGTGAGAGAGACGGACAGAGACAGGGGGAGAGAGAGTGGGAGAAAGAGAGAGAGTGTGTGCAAGAGAGACAGCGAGAGACAAAGGGCTAACAGACCGACTGGGGTGAGGGGTTGTGTGAGGTGAGACAGTGGGCAAGCGAGAGTGTGCTGGGAAAAGAGAGAGAGAGAGAGTGATGACAAGAGAGAGAGAGAGGGAGAGAGAAAGAAAGAGCGAACATGAGAGACAGAGAGAGATGCGAGAGAGAGGAGAGATAGAGCAAGGGAAGAAGGAGACAGTGGTGACTGGGGGGTTTCGAGAGAGAGGGGCGGGAGAGAGAGTAAATGTGAGGCGGCAAGAGAGGGCGTGTCAGAGCAACAGAGAGGCAAAGACAGAGAAAGAGGGAGAGGGAGGGCCGGAGAAAAGGGGAGAGACAAAGAGAGAGTGTGGGGAGACAGAGAGAGTGGGCGAGAGCAAGAGAGAGAGAGGGCGATACAAAGATAGAGAGAGGGGAAGAGAGAGTGGGATGCAAGAGATGGGGCGAATGAGCGGCAGAAAGAGAATGCGAGAGAAGGGGTGAGAGAGCGGGGTAGAGAGGGGGATGAGAGAAGCTGGCGAGAGTGAGGGTGAGACAGTAGGCGAGAGAGGGGGCAAGGGGAGGCGAGAGAAGGGGATGATAGAAGCGGCGAGAGAGCGAGCGAGAGAGTAGAGTGGGAGAGATGGGGTTGAGAGAGAGGTGCGAGTGAGGGGGCGGGGGGCGAGCAAGAGAGGCGTGAGAGTTGTCAGTGAGAGTGGGTGGGAGAGAGAACGTGCTAGAGAGGGAACGGGGGGAGAGATGGGCGAGAGAGGGATGACAGAGGGAATTGGGGTGAGAGTGGGGGTGCTCCTGATGGGGCGAGAGAGGGGGGGCGAGAGAGTGGGAGCGAGGGAGAGAGGGCAAGAGGGGGTGAGAGAGTGGGTGGGAGAGGAGTTGGGGGGTGAGATGTTGAGGGGGAGGGAGGGGGAGAGAGACGTGTTGAGAGATAGGACGAGAAAGGGGGAGGGAGACAAGGAAGAGAGAGATGTGAGAGAGGTGGGGATAGAGAGAGGAGGCCGAGAGAGGGGGCGAGGGAGAAGGGGGAGAGAGGGAGGCGAGAGATGGGGTGAGAGATGTGGACAGGACAGGGGGAGCGAGAGAGGGGTCGACAAGAGGGGCAAGATAGGGGGCGAGAAAAGTGGTAAGAGATTGGCTAAGAGAGGAAGAGGGAGAAAGTGGCGAAAGAGAGACGAGACGGGGGTGAGGGGGGCTTGAGAAGGTGGCAAGGGAGGGGGGATCGAGTGGTGGGCTCATGTGGAGGGGCTCGAGAGGGGGACTCGAGAGGGGGCGAGAGAGAGGGTGACAGACAGGAACGAGCGAGGGAGCCAGTCGGGTGAGATAGAGAGGTGGGGCTCGAGATGAGGACTCAAGATGGGGTTAGTACGAGAGGATAAGTGACGGGTGCGAGAGAGAGGGGCACAATAGAGGGGCTGTGAGAGACGGTGTGAGAGAGGGTGCGAGATTGCGGGGCAAGAGGGGTAAGAGAGAGGGGTGAGAGAGAGGGGCGAGAGAGGGCGGCAAGAGAGGTGTGAGATAGAAGGTGGCAATGGAGAGGGTCAAGAGAGGGAGCGACTGAATGGGGGTGTGAGGGGGCCAAGAGAATGCGGATCAAGTACACGGCCTAGAGAGGGAATGAGAGAGGGAGGCGAGAGATGGGGCAAGAAAGGGGGTGAGAGACGGAGCTGAGACAGTGGGTCGAGATGGGGAGGGGAGAGGAGGCGAGAGGAGGTGGCGAGAGAGGGGACGAGAGAGATGGTGAGAGACGGCGGCGAGAGAAAGGGATATGAGTGGGGGATGGGGTGTTAGAGGGTGGTGAGAGAGGGGGCAAGAAAAAGTGGCAAGAGAGGAGGGCGAGAGACATGGTGAGAGAGGGAGCAAGAGGGGGTTGAGAGAGGGGCCGAGACGGTGTAGGGGAAAGGGGGCGAGAGCGGCGGTGTTGGGTGAGGTATCGAAAGACAGGGTGAGAGAGGGTGAAAGAGGGAGCGAGAGGTCAAGAGAGGGTGAGACAGCGAATGAGAGAGAGAGAGAGAGACAGACAGAGAGAGAGAGACAGAGAGACAGAGACAGAGCAGGAGTGAGAGGGAGGGCTGGAGAAAAGGGACGAGTGAGAGAGTATGGGGAGCAGACAGAGTGGGTGAGAGCAAAAAAGAAAGTGGGTGAGAGAAAGATAGGGGGGGAGAGAGAGGGGGCTAGAGGGTAGGAGGGAGCGAGAGAGGGAGCAAGACAGGGGGAAGCGAGAGGGGCCGGATACAGGGGTGTTCAAGAGCTGGGGCAAGAGAGGGTTGAGAGAGGATGACTCAAGAGAGAGGGGGTTGGAGAGAGGGGCGACAGAGGAGAGCAAGAGACAATGGTGGTGGAGGGAGGTGACAGAGGAGGCGAGAGAAGGGGTGAGAGAGGGTGGCGAGAGGGAGCGAGGGGTTGTGAGAGATAGGGTTATAGAGAGGGGATCTGAGAAGGGGTGAGAGAGGGGGCGCATGAAAGAGGGAGAGATAGGGAGCGAGAGAGGGAGCTGGGGTCGGGAGAGAGGGCGAGAGAGGGAGCGGAGGGAGGGGGGAGTGAGGGGGTGGCGTGTCAAGAAAGAGGGCCTGAGAGTTTGGGGCAAGTGAAGGGTCTAGAGAGGGAAGGCATGAGAAGGGGCGAAAGAGGGTGTGAGAGAGAGAGGTGAGAGAGGGGAAGAGGGCAAGTGAGGTTGGAGGGGGGGTGAGAGAAGGTGGCGAGAGAGGGAGCGAGAAAGGGGGTAGGGGCGAGAGAGAGTGGAGAGAAACGTGCGAGAGAGGGAGCAAGAGAAGGTCCGAGAAAGGGGACGAGAGATGGGGCGAGAGGGAAGGGCAAGAGATGACATGGGGGATCGAGAGAGGTTAGTGAGAGAAAGAGAGCGGGTGTGTCGGGGAAGTGGCGAGAGAGCGTGTGAGAGAGGGTGCAAGAAAAGGGGTGACAGAGGGAGCCAAGAGAGGGGGCCGTGACGGTGGAGCAAGAAGGCATGAGAGAGGGACGGCAAGTGTGGGGAGAGAGATGTAGTGAGGGTACTGAGAGAGGTGTCGAGAGATGGGGTGAGAGAGGGAGTGAGAGGACAATACAGAGGAACAGAGACAGAGAGAGACAGAGATAGAACGAGAGCGTGAGGGAGGGAGGGAGTAAAGGGACGAGAGAGAGTATAGGGGAGGGAGGGGCGCGAGATAGGGCGGATGCGCGGGCGAGAGAGGGGGAGGAGAGAGGGAGCGAGACAAGGGAAGTCGACGGGGCATGAGAGAGAGGAACGAGCTGGGGGTGAGAGAACCGGGGCAAGAGAGGGTCGAGAGTGGGGGCAACAGAGGAAGGTGAGAGACGATGGTGAGAGACGGAGCCGAGAGAGGAGGCGAGAGAAGGGGTGAGAGAGGGGGCGAAAGAGGGAGGCGAGGGGGGGCGAGAGGGCGCGAGAGATGGGGGCCAGAGAGGAGGGGCGAGTGGGGTGTAACAGAGAGTGTCCGAGAGAGTGAGGACAGTGAAGGTGGGGGAGAGAGGATGCGTGAGATGAGCTCAGAGAGGGAGTAAGAAAAGCAGCGGGGGGGGGGGCGAGAGAGGAAGCGGTGGTTCAGGAGGGGGGCCAGGAGAGGGGGCAAGAGAAGATCGAGGGGGGGTCATGTGGGAGCTGGAGAGGGGAGAGAGAATGGGGCGAGGGGGACGAGAGTCAGGGTCCTAGAGAGGATTGCCAGTGAAGTGACGAAAGAGAGGAGGCGTGAGAGTGGACAAGAGAGGGGGTGAGGGAGGGGGAGAGAGAGAGGGGTGGGAGAGGGTGTCGGGAGAGGGAACAGGGTGGTCAGGGAAAGGAGGCGAGAGAGGAGAAGATAGAGGGGCCGAGAGAGGGCGCGAGAGAGGGATGTAGGAGAGAGAGGAGAGAGAGGGGCGAGAGAGCGCGGTGGGAGAGAGGGAGCGAGTGAGTGGGTGTGAGATTGGGGTGAGAGAGGTATCCAAGAGAAGGGGGGTCAGGGCATGGTCAAGAGAGGGGACGAGTGACGGGACGAGAGAAAGAGGGGCGAGAGAGTTTGCTGGGGGTTCGAGAGAGGATGTGGGACAGAGGGCGAGAGAGGGGTCGAGAGAGTGTGCCGAGACGGAGAGGGGAGAGTGGGCGAGAGAGGGGCAGCGAGAAAAGGGGGCGAAGGGGGAGCAGGTGTGTTGGGAGATGGGGCGAGACAGGGGGCCGAGAGAAGGGAGCAAGAGAGTGTTTGAGAGACGGAACTAGAAACGGAGCGTGAGAGAGGGGCTAGAAATGGTGCGGTGTTCGAGAGAGGACGCGAGAGAGGGGGCGAGAGAGGGGCCGAGAGAGGGAGCTGAGAGAGTGGGCTGAGACGGGGGTAGGGGAGAGTGGGCGAGTGATGTGGGGGAGAGAGGGAGCGGGTGTGTCGGGAGAGGGAGCGAGAGAGAGGGGGCGAGGGTGGGGACGAGTGAGGTGTGAGATTAGGGCGAGAGAAGGGTCCGAGAGAAGTGGGGCGAGAGCACGGTGGGCGAAGGGGGCGGGGTGACAGGAGAGGTGACAAGATATGGGAAGAGAGAGACAGCGAGAGGGTGAGACAGAGAAAGAGAGCGAGAATGTCGAGGGTTGACGAGAGAGGGGTTAAGAGATGGTGCCAGAGAGGTAGCGAGAGAGGGCCGAGATAGAGGGGATGAGAGAGGGGGTGACAGATGTTGGGGAGGGAATGCAAGAAAGGGGTGGAGTTGCGGCACAAGAGAGGGAGCCAAGAGAGTGGCCGAAAGTGGGGGGGGGGGAGGGGGAGGCGAGAGAGGTGGGTGACAGAGGAGGACAAGGGAGAGGGTGTTGGGGGGGTTGCAAGAGAGGGCCTGCACGAGAGGGTGTGAGAGAAGGGGGTGAGAGTTGGGTGCGATAGAGGGGATGAGAGAGGTGGCAAAGGGGTCGAGAGGTGTGGCGAGAGATAGGTCAAGAGAGGAGGCAGCGAGAGGGTGTGCGAAGTAGGGGGTGAGACAAAGGGTGAGAGAGGGGGTGAAAGAGGGAGAGGGGTGTCAGGAGAGGTGTCGAGATACTGGGCAAGAGAGGGAGTGAGAGGGCGAGACAGAGAAGGAGAGAGAGAGACAGCGAGAATGTCTAGGGTTGATGAGAGAGGGGTCACGATAGGGTGCAAGAGAGGGGGCAAGAGAGGGCCAAGGAAAAGGGGGCAAGAGAGGGAATTAGAGAGAGGGCAATAGATAGGCTGCGAGAGTCAGTGAGAGAGAAGGGAGTGAGAGTGGGGGGTAAGAGAGTGTGCAAGAGAGGGGGCAAGGAAGACGAGAGTGTTGTGTGAGAGAGGGAGCGAGAGGTCGAGACAGAGAAAGAGTGAGAGAGACAGTGAGAATGTCAAGGGTTGACGAGAGGATGCGAGAGAGGGCCGAGAGAGAGTGGGCGAGAGAGGGAGTTTTAGAGAGGGGGCAAGAGATGGGGTGTGAGATCGCTGAGAGAGAGGGGAGTGTGAGTGGGGGGCGAGAGAGGGGGCGAGAGAGAGGGCGAGAGAGGGGGCGAGGAGGACAAATGAGTGTTGGGAGAGAGGGCGTGAGAAAGTGGCCGAAGGTCTCGAGGGGTTGAGAGTGGATGTGAAAGAGGGTGCGGGAGACAGGTTGCAATAGAGGGGTCGAGAGAGAGGCGCAAGAGAGTTGTGAGGGAGGGGGTGAGAGAGGGTGCGAGGGTGTCGAGTGGTGTCGAGAGTGATGTCATGAGAGGGGTGGTGACAAAGGGGGCGAAGATGTCGAGGGGTTTGGAAAGAGGGGGCGAAATAAGGAGTGAGAGAGGGTGCAGGAGAGGGGGGCCGTGAGAGGGGAAATAAGAGAGGAGGGCGAGAGAGTTGGCAAGTGAAGTGGCGAGAGAGGTGGGCAAGGGAGGGCAAGAAAGGGAGAGGAGGGGCAGTGCAGTATGCGCAGGAGAGTTTCATGACACAGAATGTAGACAGGCCTACAAGGGACGCAGCCACTTTAGATTTAGTTCTGGGTAACGAGCCTGGCCAGGTGTTAGATTTGGAAGTAGGTGAGCACTTTGGAGACAGCAATCACAATTCTGTCAGGTTTACTTTAGTGATGGAAAGGGATAGGTGTACTCCACCGAGCAAGAGTTACAGCTGGGGGGAGGGAACTTATGATGTAATTAGGAAAGATTTAGGAAGCGTAGAATGGGGAAGGAAACTGCAGGCGATGAGCACGTTAAAAATCTGGAGCTTATTCAAGGAAAAGCTCCTGTGTGTCCTAGATAAGTATGTACCTGTCAAGCAGGGAGGAAGATATAGAACGTGTGAGCCGTGGTTTACTAAGGAGGTGGAATCCCTGGCCAAGTAGAAGAAGAAGGCTTATGTTAGGACAAAATGTGAAAACTCAGTTAGGGCGCTTGAGGGTTACAAGGAAGTCAGGAAAGACCTAAAAAGAGAGTTCAGAAGAGCCAGGAGGGGACATGAGATTTTGTTGGCAGATAGGATCAGAGTTCACCCTAAGGCTTTCCATAGATATGTCAGGAATAAAAGAATGATGAGAGTTAAATTAGGGGCAATCAAGGATAATAGTGGGAAGTTGTGTGTGGAGTCAGACAGATAGGGGAAGCACTAAATAAATATTTTTCGACAGTGTTCACTATAGAAAATGAAAATGTTGGTAAGGAAGATACAGAGATACTTGCATCTAGACTAGAAGAGATTGAGGTTCACAAGGAAGAGGTATCAGAAATACTGCAGAGTGTGAAAATACACCAGTCCCGTGGGCCCGATGGGATCTATCCTGGGATCCATTGGGAAGCAAGGGAATAGATTGCCTTTGGCAACCTTCAAATCATCTCAAGAATAAGCATACCGTTTTTGATACTTGTGGGGGGGACGACTTACCAGGGGTAAGCAATGGGGTTCAGGCCTCTGGCACGGAGCCTGTCCCCGTTGCTCAGAAGGGAAGGGTGGAGAAGAGCAGAGCAATAGTTACTGGAGACTCGATAGGTCGGGGCACAGATAGGCTGTTTTGTGGGGGCGAGAGAGACTCACGATTGGTATGTTGCCTCCCAGGTGCAAAAGCACGTGACGTTTCTGCTCGTGTTTTCCGGGTTCTTCAGGGGAAGGGGGAGCAACCTGATGTCGTGGTCCACATTGGCACCAACGACATAGGTAGGAAGAGGGATGAGGATGTTGGGCAGGCTTTCAGGGAGCTAGGTTGGAAGCTCAGAGTCAGAACAAACAGAGTTGTTGTCTCTGGTTTGTTACCCAAGCCACGTGATAGAGAGTCGAGGAATAGGGAGAGAGAACAGTTAAATGCATGGCTACAGGGATGGTGCGGAACGGAGGGATTCCGGTATCTGGATAACTGGGGTTCTTTCTGGGGAAGGTGGGACCTCTATAAACAGGATGGTCTACACGTAAACCTGAGGGGCACCAGTATACTTGTGGGGAGGTTTGCTAGTGCTCTTTAGGGGGGTTTAAAATAACTCTGCAGGGGCATGGGAACCTAGACTGTAACTTTAGGGTGCAGGACCTGGAGTGGGGATGGAGGTTAGGAACATGGCATCAATCTCGAAGGTGGGTGCCTGTAAACAGGAAAGTGGCTTGAAGTGTGTACACTTCAATGTGAGAAGTATACGAAATAAGGTAGGTGAATTTGCAGCGTGGGTTGGTACCTAGGATTTCGATGTTGTGGCTATTACGGAGACATGGGTAGAACAGGGACAGGATTGGCTGTTGCAGGTTCCACGGTTTAAATGTTTCGTAGGGTCAGAGGTGGGGGTAAAAAAGGGGGAGGTGTGGCATTGCTTGTGGCATGGCATTACAGCGGTGGAAAGGACGATAGATGAAGACTCGCCATCAGAGGTAGTTTGGGCTGAGGTTAGAAATAGGAAAGGTGCGGTCACCCTGTTAGGAGTTTTCTACAGGCCTCCTAATAGTCCTAGAGACGTAGAAGAAAGGATTGCGAGGATGATTCAGGAGAAGAGTGAAAGTAATAGGGTGGTTATTATGGGGGACTTTAACTTTCCAGATATTTACTGGGAAAGCTATAGCTCTAGTATGTTAGATGGGTTGGTGTTTGTCCAATGTGTGCAGGAGGGTTTCCTGACACAATATGTAGATAGGCGAACAAGCGGTGAGGCCATACTGGATTTGGTTCTGGGTAACGAACCAGGCCAGGTGTTAAAATTGGAGATAGGTGAGCACTTTGGGGACACTGACCACAATTCGGTGACTTTTACTCTAGTGATGGAGAGGGATAAGTGTGCACTGCAAGGCAAGGGTTATAGCTGGGGGCAGGGAAATTATGATGTGGTGAGGCATGACTTAGGATGCATGGCATGGAAAAGTAGGTTTCAAGGGAAGGGCACAATCGATATGTGGACCTTGTTCTTGATAAGTATGTACTTGTCAGGCAGGGAGGAAAGTGTCGTGTGAGGGAGCCATGGTTTAATAAGGAATTGGAATCCCTTGTTAAAGGGAAGAGGGTGACCTATGTAAAGATGAGGCATTTAGGTTCAATTGGGGCGATTGAGAATTATAAGGTAGCCAGGAAGGATCTAAAGAGAGAGCTAAGAGCAGCAAGGAGGGGACATGAAAAGTCCTTGGTTGGGAGGATTAGGGAAAACCCAAAGGCTTTCTATAGATATGTCAGGAATAAAAGAATGACTAGGGTAGGAATAGGTCCCTTCAAGGATAGTAGTGGGAAGTTGCGCGTGGAGGCTGAAGAGATTGGGGAGACACTGAATGAATACTTTTCGTCAGTATTCACTCAGGAACAGGACATTGTTGCCGATGTGAATATTGAGTCACAATTAATTAGAAAGGATGGCTTTGAGGTATGTTGGGAAGAGGTGTTGGGAATTCTGGAAAGGGTGAAAATAGATAAGTCCCCTGGGCTTGATGGCATTTATCCTAGGATTCTCTGGGAAGCAAAGGAGGAGATTGCAGAGCCATTGGCCTTGATTTTTATGTCCTCAATGTCTACAGGAATAGTGCCAGAAGACTGGTGGATAGCAAATGTGGTTTCCTTGTTCAAGAAGGGGAGTAGGGATAACCCAAGTAACTATAGGCTGGTGAGTCTTACCTCTGTTGTGGGCAAAGTCTTAGAGAGAATTGTCAGGTATAGGATTTATGAACATCTGGATAGGAATAATGTGATCAAGGATCGTCAGCATGGTTTTGTGAAGGGCAGGTCGTGCCTCACAAACCTTATTGAATTCTTTGAGAAGGTGACTAAGGAGGTGGACAAGGGTAAAGCCGTAGATGTGGTGTATATGGATTTTAGTAAGGCGTTTGATAAGTTTCCCCATGGTAGGCTACTGCAAAAAATATGGAAGTATGGCATTGAGGGTGTGTTGGAGGTTTGGATTAGGAATTGGCTGGCTGGAAGAAGACAGAGGGTAGTAGTTGATGGTAAAGGTTCATCTTGGAGTGCAGTTGCTAGCAGTGTTCCATAAGGATCTGTTTTGGGACCATTGCTGTTTGTCATTTTTATAAATGACCTGGAGGAGGGGCTAGAAGGTTGGATGAGCAAGTTTGCGGATGATACAAAAGTCGGTGGAGCTGTTGACAGTGAGGAATGATGTGGCAGGTTACAGCGGGAGTTACATAAGCTGAATAGCTGGGCAGAAAGGTGGCAAATGGAGTTCAATGTAGCTAAGTATGAAGTGTTTCACTTTGGTAAGAGTAACAAGAAGATGGGGTACTGGGCTAATGGTTGTGCACTTGGTCGTGTGGATGAGCAGAGTGATCTTGGTATCCATATACACAGATTTCTGAAAATTGCCATCCAGGTAAATCGTGCTGTGAAGAAGGCATATGGCGTACTGGCTTTTATTGGTAGAGGAATTGAGTTCCGGAGTCCTGAGGTCATGTTGCAGTTGTATAGGACGCTGGTTCAGCCGCATCTGGAGTATTGTGTGCAGTCTTGGTCGCCATGCTATAGGAAGGATGTGGAGGCACTGGAACGGATGCAGAGGAGGTTTACCAGGATGTTGCCTGGTATGGTAGGAAGATCGTATGAGGAAAGGCTGAGGCACTTGGGGCTGTTTTCATTGGAGAAAAGAAGGTTTAGGGGTGACTTGATAGAGGTGTACAAGATGATTAGGGGTTTAGATAGTGTTGACCATGAGAACCTTTTTCCACGTATGGAGTCAGCTGTTACGAGGGGGCATAGCTTTAAATTAAGGGGTGGTAGGTATAGGACAGATGTTAGGGGTAGATTCTTTACTCAGCGAGTTGTCAGTTCCTGGAATGCCCTGCCAGTAGCAGTGGTGGACTCTCCCTCTTTATGGGCATTTAAACGGGCATTGGATAGGTATATGGAGGATAGTGGGATAGTGTAGGTTAGGTGGGCTTGGATCAGCGCCACATCGAGGGCCAAAGAGCCTGTACTGCGTTGTATTTTTGTATGTTCTATCATTGTCTACAGGAGTAGTGCCTGAGGACTGGAAGATAGCAAATGTGGTTCCCTTGTTCAAAAAGGGTAGTACAGACAACCCTGGTAATTCCTGACCATTGAGTCTCACTTCAGTTGTTGGAAAAGTGTTGGATAAGGTTATAAGAGTTTGGATTTATAACCATCTAGAAAAGAATAATTTGATCAGGGACAGTCAGCAAGTTTTGTGAAGGGTAGGGTGTGCCTGACGAATCTTATTGACTCTTATGACAAAGTAACCAAACAGGTAGATGAGAGTAAACCGGTTGATGTGGTGTCTTTGGTTTTCAGCAAGGCATTCGATAAGGTTCCCCACAGTGAGCTATTATACAAAATGTGGTGGAATGGGATTGTGGGAGACATGGCAGTTGGGATCAGTAATTGGCTTGCTGAAAGAAAACAGAAGGTTGTAGATTAGATGACTTACAGTTTGGAAACAGGCCCTTCAGCCCAACAAGTCCACACCGGCTCTCCGAAAAGCAACACACACAGACGCATTCCCCTACATCTAACACTATGGACAATTTAACATGGTCAATTCACCGAACCAGCATGTCTTTGGACTATGGGAGGAAACCAGAGCTCCCAGAAGAAATCCATGCAGACATGAGGACAACGTGGAAACTCCACACAGACAGTTGCCAGAGGCAGGAATTGAACCGCGGTCTCTGGCGCTGTAATGCAGCAGTGCCACCATGCCACCCATGCTGTAATTGATGGAACATGTTCATCTTGGTGTCCAGTTACTAGCGGCGTACCGGAAGGTTCGGTGTTGGGTCCACTGTTGTTCGTCATTTTTATAAATGACCCTGGTGAGGACTTAGAAGGGTGGGTTCGTAAATTTGCAGATGACACTAAGGTCGGTGGAGTTGTGGATAGTGACGAAGTAGGTTGCAGAGAAGCATAGATAGGACGCAGAGCTGGGCTGAGAGGTGGCAAATGGAGTTTAATGTGGACAAGTGTGAGGTGATACACTTTGGACAGAGTAATCGGAATGCAAAGTACTGGGCTAATGGAAAGATTCTTGGGAGTGCAGATGAGCAGAGAGAACTCAGTGTCCATGTACACAGATCCCTGAAAGTTGCCAGCCAGGTTGACAGGGTTGTTAAGAAGCATACAGTGTTTTGGCCTTTATTAATAGTGTGATTGAGATCCAGAACCAGGAGGTTATGCTGCAGCTGTACAAAGCTCTGGTACGGCCACACTTGGAGTATTGTGTACAGTTTTGGTCACCGCATTATAAGAAGGATGTGGAAGCTTTGGAAAGGGTGCAGAGGAGATTTACCAGGTGTGGAAGGTATGTCTTATGAGGAAAGGCTGAGGGCCTTGAGGCTGTTCTCGTTAGAGAGAAGAAGGTTGAGAGGTGACTCAATAGAGACATACAAGATAATCAGAGGGTTAGATAGGGTGGACAGGGAGAGCGTTTTCCTAAGTATAGGAACGGCAAACACGAGGGGATAAAGCTTTAAAATGAGGGGAGATAGGTATAAGACAGATGTCAGAGGTTGTTTCTTTAATCAGAGAGCAGTAAGTGTATGGAATGCTTTCCCTGCAACGGACTTGGATTGACCAAGGTTAAGGGCATCTAAGTCGTCGTTGGACAGACAAATGGACGTACATGGAATAGTGTAGGTGGGATGGGCTTCAGATTAGCAGGACAGCGCGGCATAACATCGAGAGCTGAGGGGTCTGTACTGCGCTGTAATGTTCTGTGTTCTAAAGGAGGAGCAGGAGCGGTTCCAGAGAGGGAGCTGAGAGAGGGGCATGAGAGAGGGGCCGAGAGAGGGGGATGAGAGAGAGGGCTGAGAGTGGGTGCATAGGAGAGGGGTTAGAGATGGGGCAAGGGAGGGGCTGAGAGAGACTGTGTGAGTGAGGGGGCGAGAGTGGATGGCAAGAGATGGTGGCTAGACCGGGGGTGAGAGTCGGGGCGAGAAGGGGTGCGAGAGTGTCGAGGGAGTGTTCAAGAGAGTGTGCTAGAGAGGGGGAGAGAGGGTTGTCAAGAGAGGCATGAGAAAAGGGGCGAGAGGGTGGCGAGGGGTTTTGAGAGAGAATGTTGAGAGATGGTGCGAGGGAGGGAGTGAAAAAGGGTGCGAGGGAGGGGGCGAGAGAGGGGTGTGAGAGAGGGTTTCTCGAGTGGGAGGGTGACAGAGATGAGTGTGGGGGAGCGATGGGGTGGATGCGAGAGAAGTGGGCGAAGGTGGATGAGAAAGGGGGTGAGAGAAGGGGCAGCTACAGTGGGGTGGATGCAAGAGAAGTGGCGCGAAAGTGGGTGATAAAGCGGGCGAGAGAGGTGGTGAGAGATGGGGCAAGATTGTGGTCTCAAGAGAGGTGGCGACGGTGGTGGATGTGAGAGTAGACAAGAGCAGTGGCCGAAGAATGGGAGAGACAGGCAGCGAGAGAGAGAGGAGAGAAAGAGTGCGAGAGAGAGGTGTGAAGGAGGGGGTTAGAGAGCAAGGCAAGAGAAGGGTGGAGAGCGAGGGGCCGAAAGAGGAGGGGACGAGAGAGGAGTGTTAGAGGTGGGCGAGAGTGGAGGCGAGAGAGAGGAGCAAGAGAGGAGGCGAGGATGTGAGAGAGGGGGCGGGAGAATGGCCGAGAGACTGGGCGAGACAGGGGGCTGAGAGAGGAGTCAAGAGAGGGATCAAGAGAGAGGTTGAAAAAGAGGGTGAGAGAGAGGTGCGAGAGTGGGTGAATGAGAGAGGAGGTGAGAGGTGGCGTCAGAGGGTGGCGAGAGAGTGGTATTAGGGGTTGAGGAAGGGGGTAAGAGAGGGGCACGGGCAAGAAAGGGGGCGAGATGCGGCGCGATAGAGTGGGGTGTGAGAGGGAGCAGAGAGAGTGTGCGAGGGTGGCGAGAGGTGTGAAGAGAGGTGTCGAAGAGGGTGCAAGAGAGGGTGCGAGAGAGGGAGCGAGAGAGGGGTGTTAGAGAGGCGGGCGACAGAGGGGGGGCGATAGAGGGGTTGAGCAGATGCGCAAGAGAATGGCCGAGAGAGTGTGAGGGATGGGGCAGAGACAGGGCGCGAATGAGTGGTCTAAAAAAGGTTGAGGAAGGGGGCAATAGCGGGAACAAGAGAGTGGCTGAAAGAGGACGTGTCGAGAGAGGAGGATGAGTGGGTCGTGAGAGTGAGGGCGAATGGGGGGGCGAGAGAGGAGGTGAGAGAGAGGGGCGAGGGAGGAGGCAATAGGCGCGAGAGAGGTCCGAGAGAGGGGGCAAGACAGGGGCCTATTGAGGGATTGAGAAAGAGGATGAGGGAGAGTTGTGAGACAGGGGGAACGAGAGAGGGGATGAGACAGGTGGTGACAGAGGGTGGTGAGAGAGCGGTATTCGGGGTTGAGCGAGGGGGCAAGAGAGGGCACGGGTGAGAAAAGGGTAGAGGTGTGGCGCGATAGAGTGGGGGGAGAGAGGGAGCAGAGAATATACGAGGGTGGCGAGGGGTGTCAAGAGAGGGGTCGAAGAGGATGCAAGAGAGCGTGCGAGAGAGGGAGTGACAGAGGGGTTGAGAGAGGTAAGTGAGAGAAGGGCCGAGAGAGTGTGTGAGAGAGGGGGCGATGAGAGTAGAGAGAGAGGGGTCAAGAGAGGGATGAGAAAGGGGGCCAGAGAAGGCATGGAAGAGAAGTCTGCGAGTGAGGAGAGTGAGAGAGGGATGCAAGACAAAGGGCAAGGGGGCAAGGGGGCAAGTGTCGTCGAGATAGGTTGATGGAGCAGGGGTTCGGGAGGGGAGCGAGAGTGGTGTTCGAGAGGGGGGGCGAGAGAGGGGCATAAGAGAGGAGGTGAGAGAGGGGGATAGAGTGGGGGCAAGGGCGGGTGCGAGAGAGGGTGAAAGAGATGTAGGCAACAGAGTTTGGCTGGAGAGGGGGCGAGGGGGGCACAAGAGGTGATGAGACAAGTGGCAAGAGAGGCGGGCGAGGGAGGAGGTAAGTGATGGGGCGAGGGAGGGGGGCTAGAGTGGGGGCGAGAGAGGGTTGGAGAGTGTGAGTAAGAGGGTGACCAAGGGGGCGAGAGACGGGATGAGAAACGGAGTGAGAGAATAGTGCGAGAGATTGGGGGTTAGTGAGGGGGTGAGAGAGGTGCCAAGAGTGTGGTGTGAGAGTGGGGTCAAGAGAGGGACGAGAGAGTGGGCGAGATAAGGAGACAGAGGGGCTCCAGTGAGGGTGCGAGAGTTTTGTCGTGTTGGGGGGTGGAGAGAGGAGGGAGAGAGTGGAGGTGAGAGCATAGGGCGAGAGAGGGGGTGAGAGAGATGGATGAGCGAGGGGATGAGGCGAGAGAGGGGGGGCAAGAGTGGGTTGTGAGAGAGGGAACAAAAGTGGGGGCTCGAGAGAAGGGAGCGAGTGAGAGGTGGGCGAGTGAGGGGCCAAAGTGATGGGTAAGAAATGGGGTGAGAGCATTTGCCAATCAAGGGGTGCAAGTCAGGGGAGCGAGGCAAGGGGGACGAGAGAGGGTGAGAAACGGGGCGATATTGTGGTCTGGCTAGAGGTAGTGAGGGTGGTGGGCGTGAGAGTTGTCGAAAAAGGTGGTCAACAGATGGGCAAAAGAGGGGACGAGAAAGGGGGTGGGAGAGAGGGGTGAGAAAGAGGGGCAAATTAAAGTACGAGAGAGACGGTGTTAGAGGGGGCAAGAGAGGGAGCAAGAGTGAGGGCGAGTGAGGAGTCAGTGAGAGAGAGGTGTGAGTGAGTGAGGGCGAGAGGGGTGTGAGAGGGAGTGAGACAAAGGGCGAGGGGGTGAGGGGGGTGAGGGTTGTCAAGAGACGGATCGAGATGTGTTGCGTGAGAGAGAGGTTCGAGAGAGGGGCGTGCGAGGGGGGGTGGGAGAGTTGGCAAGAGTGGAGTGCGAGAGAGAGGGTTGAGAGAGGGGCGCGAGAGAGGGACTGAGAGAGTGGGGTATGAGAGAGAGGGTCGAGAGAGGGGCGCCAGAGAGGGTGTGGGAGAGTTGGAGAGCGAGGGGACTACAGAGGGGCGCAACAGAGGGGGCGAAGTGGGAAAGTGGGTGCGAGAGAGCGGCCCGAGAGAGGGGTTGAGAGAGTGGGGCAAGAGTGGGGTGCAAGAGAGAGTGTCAAGAGAGGGGCAAGAGAGAGGAGCTGAGAGAGTGGGGCAAGAATGGGATGCGAGAGAGAGGGGCGAGAGAGGGGCAAGAGAGAGGGTGTGGGAGAGTGGTACAGTGAGGGTGCTACTGAGGAGCACAACAGAGGGGGCAAAGTGGGCAAAGGTGGGTATGAGAGAGGGATGCAGGAGAGGTGGTCAAGAGAGGGGGCAAGGGAGGGAGGAGTGAGGAATGCGAAAGAGGGGGCGAGAGGGGGAAGATGGTGTGAGTAACGGAGTGAGAGAGAAGGGCCGAGAGAGGCGGTGAGAGCGGGAGTTACAGAGTGGTGGTTGAGATTGGAAGTTAGAGAGGGGTGTGATACTGGTGGCCAGAGAGAGGTGAGGGGGGGGCAGAGAGAGGGGGTGAGACATTGGCGAGATGCGGTGGAGAGAGAGGATGATACAGGGTTGAAGAGATAGGGTGAGAAAGAGTGCGATACAGGGGGTGAGAGTGGTGGCAAGAGAAGAGTCGGCAAGAGAGTGGGCGAGAGACGGTGGGTGAGAGAGGGACAACGAGATTGGGGTGAGATGGGGGTGATAGAGTGGAGTGAGAAGGGGAGACAAAGGGCGAGGGGGCAAGGTTTGTTGAGAGATGCGTCGAGACAGGCTGCGAGAGAGGGGGTGAGAGAGCGGGACAAGTGTTGGGTGCGAGAGAGATGGTCGAGAGAGGGAACCAGGGAGGGAGTGAGAGAGGTGTGCGAGAGAGGGGTGAGAGAGGGGAGGAGGGTATGAGTAAGGGCATGAGAGAGGGTATGAGAGAGGATGCGAGAGAGGGCGTGAGAGAGGGGGAAGGAGAGTGGGGGCTCGACAGAGTGTGGGTGAGAGAGGGGCGGACAAGTGAGGGGCCCAAGGGATGGATGAGAGAGGGGCGAGCGAGTTTGCCAATCGAGGGGTGCGATGCGGGGGTGGGGGGCGACAGAACGGGGCAAGTGACTAGGGTGAGCAAAGGGCCGGGGAGCGAGAGAGAGGGTGAGAGATGGTGCGAGATTGTTGTCTCGAGAGAGGTGGCGTGGGTGGCAGGCGTGAGAGTGGGTGAGAGAGGTGGTCAATGGGATAACTGAGAGGTGGGGTGAGAGAGAGAGATGTGAGAGAGAGGGGCGAATTAAAGTGCGAGAGAGAGGGCGAGAGGGAGGGCGAGAGGGAGAGTGAGGGGGGGACAAGAAAGAGGCTGAGAGAGGGGGCAAGAGAGGAGGCTGTGAGACGAAGCTGAGAGGATGTGTGCGTGACGGGGCCAGAAGGCCGGTCAAAAGAGATGGTGAATGGGGTGACAAGATGGGGTGAGAGAGTGTGGGTGAGAGAGGAGGGCGAGAGAAGAGGGTGAGAGAGATGGGGTAAGAGAGGGGGCACGGAAGGGGGCAAGGCAGGGGATGTGAGAGGGGGCTATGGAAAAGGGCAAGAAAGGGGGAGAAGGCCAAGAGAGTGGTGTGAGAGAGAGGAGAGGAGAGAGTGGGCGAGGGAGGCTGTGATAGAGTGGGCAATGGAGGGGTGTGAGAGAGGGTCTGAAGAGGTGGGGTTTGAGAGAGAGGGTGAGAGAGAGGGGGTGAGAGAGGGTGGAGAGAGAGGGATGAGATAGAGGGGGCAAGAGATGCAGGCAAAAGAGAGTGGGCGAAGGAGAGTGCAAGTGTGTGGGTGAGGGAGGTGGGTGAGGGAGTAGGTGAGTGAGGGTGTGACAGAGAAGTAGGCGAGAGAGAGGGAGACTCGAGGGGGCAAGAGAAGAGGCGAGGGAGAGGGGACGAGAAAGGGACGAGGGAGGGGCGAGGGATTGGGTGATAGAGGAAGACTGAGTGATGGGAGCGGGGGAGTGGGTGAGAGAGGGGTGCGAGAGAGGGGTCGAGAGAGAGGGAAAAGAGTGACGGGCGAGACAGGGTGGGGAAAGAGAGGCTTCGAAAGAGGGGGTGAGAGATGGGGTGAGAGAGGGGTGCGAGAGAGAAAGGCTAGAGAGGGGTGCGAGAGAGGGGTCGAGAGAGAGGGGTGAAAGAGGGAGTGAGAGAGCGGGGCAAAACTGGGGGCAGAAGAAGGGGGCCGAGAGAGGGGAGGCGAGAGACACGGGCAAGAGAGTGGTGCGACAGAGGGGAGGTAAGGAGTTGGGGTGAGAGAGAGGGGGAGAGAGATAGGGTGAGAGAGAGGACAACGGGAGAGTGCGGGGAGAGAAAGCGGGAGAGAGAGGGGCAAGAGCGGTGGGCAAGAGAGAGGGCGTGAGAGACGGGGTGCGAGATAGAGGGGTGCAACAGCGAGAGACTCAGAGAGAGAGAGTGCACGCATGTGAAAGAGGGTGTTTAAGAGAGAGAGAGAGAGTCGGAGAGAGAGAGCAAAAGGTGGCGAGAGAGAGTGTGGAAGCAATAGAGGGAGAGACGTGGAGTGTCAGAGACAGAGAGAGAGAGAGAGAGAGAGCATGAGAGAAAGGGGGTCTGAGAGAGAGGGCGTCCGAGCGAGTGAGATTCTTTCAGAAAGAGAGAGAGAGAAAATCAGAGAGAGAGAGAGAGAGAGAGACTGTGTGAGAGACAGGGAGATAGAGAGACTGAGAGCGAGGGTCCGAGAGAGAGGGGGCGCGTGAGAGAGCTATGGAGTGAGAGGCTGAGAAAGAGAGAGGGAGCTAGAGAGAGAGAGAGTGACGAGAAAGAGAGAGAAGAAAGAGAAAGAGGGGGTGAGAGAGAAAGGGGCTAGAGTGAGAGAGCAGTGAGCCTATCCAAAAAGCTGTCTTCTCCTCTCTCTTCTCTCCACTCTCCCTCTCTTCTCCCCACACTCTCTCCTCTCCCGCTCGCATCACCCCTCTATCTCTCTTCGCCCCTCTCTCTTCTCCCCACTCTCTCTTCTCCCCTCTCTCTCTTCTCATGCTATCTCTCTTCACCCCTATCTCCCTTCTCCCCCTCCCTCACTTCTCCCACATCTCTCTTCTCCCACCTCTCCCTCCTCCCCTCTCTCTTCTCCCCTTCTTTCTCTGCTCCCCACTCTCTCTTTTCTCCCCAATCTCTCTCTCTTGTCCGCCTCTCCCTTCTCACCCTATCTCACCTCTCCACCTAAATCTTCTCTCCACTCTCGCACTCTCTTCTCCCCCTAACTTTTCCCATCTCTCTTCTCCCCCTCTCTTCTCCCCCCTCTCGCTTCTCCACTGTCTATTTTCTCTCCCCCTCTTGATTTTCGCCTCTTTCTCTTCTCTCACTACCTCCCACTCCTCCTCCCTCCCTAATCCCCTCACTCTTCTCCTCACCCTCTCTCTCTCCTCCCCGATGTCTCTTCTCCCCTATCAACCTTCTCCCCCTCCCTCCCTTCTCCCCAGTCTCCCTCTCTTCTACCAATCTTTCTCTCTACTCCCCTCTCCCCTTCTCACACTCATTTACCTATCCTCTCTCTTAATCCCCTCTCTCCACCTTCTCTCCAATTTCTCTCATCTCACCACTCTCCTCCTTCTCCCCCTTTCACTACCCCTCTCTCTTCTCCCCCTCTCTTTTCTCCCCTCTCTCTTCTCCACTATCTCTTTTTTCTGATATCTCCCTTCTCCCACTCGTTCCCTTCTCCCCTCTTCCTCTTCTGCCCTCTCTCTCTTTTCCACCTCTCTCTTCTCCCCCTCTCTTCTGCCCACGCTCTCTCTCTCTTCTACCCCCTCACCCTTCTTCCACCTCTCCCTTCTTCCCCCTCTCTCACTTCTTCCCTCGCTTTTTTTTCCCCTCCTCTCTTCTCATCTTTTTCTCTTCTCCGCTCTCTCTCTTCTCCCCTATATCTCTTCTCCATTATCTTTCTGCTCACCCTAACTCTCTTCACGCCCTCTCTTCCCTTTCCCACTCCCCCTTCTCCCCTCTCGCTCTTCTCCCTCTCTCTCTACTCCCCGCTCTCTTCTCCCTCTCTCTCTCTTCTCCCCACTGTCCCTCTCTTCTCCCCACTCTCTCACCCCCTCTCACCCTATCTCACCTATCCACCTCTCTCTTCTCACCACACACTCTCTCTTCACCTCCTCACTCTCTTCTCCCCCCAGAAAATCATCTTCCTCCACCCGCACTCTCTCTTCTCCCCTCTTTCTCATCTCCTCTCTATCTCTTCCCTCTCTCTTCTCCCCCTCTCTCCCTTCTCTCACTCCCTCCATCTGTAACCTCCTCCCTTATCCCCTCACTCTCTTCTCCATGCTCTCTCTTCGCCTCCTACCTCCCTACTCCCCCTCGCGCTCTTCTCCAACTTTCTCTTCTCTCCACCCTCTCTCCCTCTTCTACCCACTCACTCTCTCTTCTCCACCTCTTGCTTCTCACCCTCTCTCACCCATCCCCTCACTCAATTCTTCGCCTCTCTCTTCTCTCCATGCTCTCTCTCTTCTCCCCCATCTCTCTTTTCCCTAACTCCCTTCTCCCCCTCCCTCCCTTCTCCTAATGCTCACTCTCTTCCCCCTCCCTTCTCCTCACTCTCTCACCTTTAACACTCCCTGTCTTTGCCCCCTCTTTTCTGCACTCTCGTTCTCTCTTCTCCCCCTCTTTCTTCTCCACCTCTGTCCCTTCTCCCCGGGCTATTTTCTCTCCCTCTCTCTATTTTCACATTTAACTCTTCTCCCACTCCCCCACTCTCCTCCCTCCCTTCTCCCCGATCTGTCTTCTCCCCATTTACCTTCCCCCTTCTCCCCACTCTCCCTCTCTTCTCCTTTCTCCCCATTCTCACTCATCCCCCTCTCTCTTACATCCCTCTCTCCATCTTCTCACCACTCTCTTCCTCACACCCCTGTCTCTTCTCCCCTGTATATCTTCTCCACTATCTTTCTTTTCCCCATCTCACTTCTTCCCCCTCACTCTCTTCCGCCATTTTTTTTAAGATTAGATTACTTACAGTGTGGAAACAGGCCCTTCGGGCCAACAAGTCCACACCGACCCGCCGAAGCGCAACCCACCCATACCCCTACATTTACCCCTTACCTAACACTACAGGCAATTTAGCATGGCCAATTCACCTGACCCGCACATCTAAGTACTGAGGGAGGAAACCGGAGCACCCGGAGGAAACCCACGCAGACACGGGGAGAACGTGCAAACTCCACACAGTCAATCGCCTGAGTCGGGAATTGAACCCAGGTCTCTAGCGCTGTGAGGCAGCAGTGCTAACCACTGTGCCACCGTGCCACCTCCCTCCCTTCTCCCCTCTCTCTTCTGCTTTCTCTTTCTCTTCTCAACCTCTCTCTTCCCCCCCTCTCTTCTCCACTCTCTCTCTTCTCCCCGCTCTCCCTCTCTTCTCCCCACGCTCACTCTCTTCTACCCCTCTCTCCCTTCTCCGTCTCTCTCACTTCTACTTCTCTCTCGCTTCTCCCCTCGCTATTTTCTCTCCATTTCTCTCTTCTCGTCTTTTTCTCTTCTCCGCTGTCTCTTCTGCCCTCTCTCTCTTCTCACTCTAACTCTCTTCACCCCCTCTCTCCATTAACCCACTCCCTCCCTTCCCCATCTCTCTCTTCTCTCTCTCTCTCTTCTCTCTCTCTCTCTCATCTCCATCTCTCTCTTTTCCCCCCTCTCGTCTACCTCTCTCTCTTTCCCACTTAGAAAATAGAACATAGAAAAATACAGTGCAGTACAGGCCCTTCGGCCCTCGATGTTGCGCCGATCCAAGCCCACCTAACCGACACTAGCCCACTTTCCTCCATATGCCTATCCAATGCCCGTTTAAATGCCCATAAAGAGGGAGAGTTCACCACTGTTACTGGCAGGGCATTCCATGAACTTACGACTCGCTTCTCCCCCTCTCTCCCTTTTCACCTCTCTCTTCTCACCCTATCTCACATATCCATCTCTCTCTTCTCTCCACTCTCTCTCTGTCTTCACCCCCTCTCTCTTCTCCCCACAAATCTCCTCTCTCTCCTTCCTACTCTCTCTCTCCTCCCCTCTTTCTCATCTCCCCTCTATCTCTTCCCCTCTCTGTCTTCACCCCCATCTTTTCTCCCCATCTGTCTCCTCACCCTAATTCTCTTCCCCCTCTCTCTCCTTCTCCCCCTACCTCCCTACTCCCCCTCGCTCTCTTCTTCCAACTCACTCTCTTATCCCCCTCATTCTTCTCCCCTCCCCCTCCCTCTTCTCCCCACTCTCGCTCTCTTCTACCATTCACTCTCTCTTCTCCACCTCTCTCCTTTCTTTCTCTTCTCACCCTCTCTCCCCTATCCCCTCTCTCTAGTCTTCCCCTCTCACTTCTCTCCACACTCTCTTCTCCCATCTCTCTATTCTCCCTTCTCTTTTCTCTCCATCTCTCTTCTCCCCATTTACCTTCTCCCCCCCCTTCCTTTTCACCTCTCTCTTCTCATCTCTCTCTCTTCTCACCATTCTCCCCATCTTCCTTCGTTTCCTACCTCCCTTTTCGCCTCTCTCTTCTCCTCTTTCCGTTCTCACCATTGTCTATCTCTTCTCCCCCTCCCCTTCTCCCCACTCTCTCACCTTTAACCCTCCCTCTCTTTTCCCCCTCTCTTCTTTCCACTCGCTCTCTCTTCTCCCCTCGCTCACTCCTCCCCATCCCTCTTCTCCTCTATCTCTCTTCTCCCACTCTCTCCGGTCTCCCCCTCTCTCTTCCTCCCTCGCTATTTTCTGTCCCTCTCCCTTCTTGCCTTTTTCTCTTCTCCCTTCTCTACCTTCTCCCCAATCTCTATTCTCCCTATCTCCCTTCTCACCCTAACTCTTTTCAGTCCCCTCTCCCATGCTCTCCCTACTCCTTTATCTCCACACTCTCTCTTCTCCCCACTCTCTCTTTCTTCCCCCTCTCTCTTCTTCCCTATCTCTCTTCTCACTCTCTTCTCCCCACTCTCTCTCGTCCCCCTCCCTTCTCATCCTATCTCACCTATCCAATTTCATCTTCTCTCCACTCTCTCTCTTCTCCCCATCCCTCTTCTCCCACTCCCTCCCTTCTCCCATTCCCTCCTTACACCCCCTCCCTCCCTTCTCCCCCTCACTCTCTTCTCCCCCACTTTCTCTTCTCCCCAATCTCTCTTCTCCCCAACTCTCTTCTCCCCATTTACCTTCTCCCCCACCCAGCCTTCTCCCCACTCTCCCGGTGTTCTACCACTCTCTGTCTCTTCTCCCCTCTCCCGTTTCTCACACACTTACCTATCGCCTCTCTCCCTTCTCCCCATCTCACTGCCCCTCTCCTTTCTCCCCTCACCCTCTTCTCCACTATCTCTTTTCCCCATCTCCCTTCTCCTCCCTCCCTCCCTTCTCCCTTCTCTCTTCGGCCCTCTTTCTCTCTTCTCCAACTCTCTCTCCTCCCCTCTCTCTTCTCCCCTCTCTCTCTTCTACCCACTCTCCCTCTCTTCTCCCCTCTCTCCCTTCTCCCGCGCTCTCACTTCTCCCTCTCTCGCATCTCCCCTTGCTATTTTCTCCCCTTTCTCCTTTCTCGTCTTTTTCTCTTCTCCGGTCTCTCTCTTCTCCCCATCTCTCTTCTCCTCTATCTTTCTTCTCACCCTAACTCTCTTCACTCCCTCTCTCCCATTTCACACTCCCTCCCTTCGTTCCTCTCTCTCTTCTCATTCTCTCTCTCTTTTCCACATCTCTCTTCTCCCCCCTTTCTTCCTCTCTTTTGCTCCTCCCCACTCTCCCTCACTTCTCTTCACTCTCTCTTCCCCCTCTTATCCTATCTCACCTATCCACCTCTCTCTTCTCTCCACTCTCTCTCCCCTTCACCCCCTCTTTCTCTTCTCCCTCCAAATCTCCTCTCTCTCCTCCCCACTCTCTCCTCCCCGCTCTCTCTTCTCCACTCTATCTCTTCCCCCTCTGTTTTCGCTCCTTCTCTCTTTTCCCCATATCTCTTCTCACCTTAACTCACTTCTTCCCTCCTCCCTTCTCCCATTCCCTCTCTATGCCCTCTCCCTCCCATGTCCCCTCACTTTCTTCTCCCCGCGCTCTCTTCTCCCAATCTCTCTTCTCCTCTATCTATTTTCCCCCTTCTCCCCCTACCTCCCTACTCTCCTCGCTCTCTTCTTCCAACTCTCTCTCTTCTCCCCCTCATTCTTCTCCCCTCCCTCTCTCCCTCTTCTTCCCACTTCGCTCTCTTCTACCATTCACTCTCTCTTCTCCACCTCTCTCCCTTCTCTCCCTCTCTCACCTATCCCCTCTCTCTAGTCTTCCCCTCTCACTTCTCTCCACGCTGTCTCTCTTCCCCTGTCTCTCTATTCTCCACTCTCTTTTCTCCCTCTCTCTCTTCTCCCCATCTCCCTTCGCCCCCTCCCTCCCTTTTCTCCTCTCTCTTCTCATCTCTCTCTCCGTTCTCATCATTCTCTATCTCTTCTCCCCCTCCCTTCTCCCCACTCTCTCACCTTTAACCCTCCCTCTCTTTTCCCCCTCTTCTTTCCACTCGCTCTCTCTTCTCCCCTCGCTCACTCCTCCCGATCTCTCTTCTCCGCTATCTCTCTTCTCCCACTCTCTCCCATCTCGCCCTCTCTCGCTTAATCCCCTCGCTATTTTCTGTCCTTCTCCCTTCTTGCCTTTTTCTCTTCTTCCTTCTCTACCTTCTCCCCAATCTCTCTTCTCCTCATCTCCCTTCTCACCCTATCTCTCTTCATCCCCTCTCTCCCTTCTCCCGCTCCCTCCCTGCACCCCATCTCCCTTCTCCTCTCATTCTCTTCTCCACAATCACTTTCTCTTCCCCCCCTCTTTCTTCTCCCCTCTCTCTCTTCTCACCCTATTTCTCTTCACCACCTCTCTCCTTTCTCCCACGCTTTCCCTACTCCTCTATCTCCACTCTCTTTTCTTCTCTCTCTCTCTCTCTTCCCCCTCTCTCTTCTTCCCTGTCTCTCTTCTCCCAACTCTCCCTCTCTTCTCCCCACTCTTACCCTACCTCACCTATCCAATTACATCTTCTCTCCACTCTCTCTCTATTCTCCACCCTCTCTCTCTGTTCTCCCACATCTCTCTTCTCCTACTCTCTCCCTCCTCCCATTCCCTCCTTTCACCCCCTCCCTCCCTACTCTCCCTCACTTTCTTCTTCCCCCTCTCTCTTCTCCCCTATCTCTCTTCTCCCCTATCTCTCTTCTCCCCATTTACCTTCTCCCCCACCCAGCCTTCTCCCCACTCTCCCAGTCTTCTACCACTCTCTTCTCCCCTCTTCCACTTCTCACACTCTTATCTATCTCCTCTCCCTTCTCCCCGTCTCATTACCCCTCTCTCTTCTCCCCTCACCCTCTTCTCCACTGTCTCTCTTTTCCCCATCTCCCTTCTCCCCCTCCCTCCCTTCTCCCCTCTCTCTTCTGCCCTCTTTCTCTTCTCCAACTCTCTCTCCTCCCCTCTCTCTTCTCCCCTCTCTCTTTTCTACCCACTCTCCCTCTCTTCTCCCCTCTCTCCCCTCTCCCGCGCTCTCACTTCTCCCTCTCTCTCGCATCTGCCAACACTATTTTCTCTCCTTTCTCCCTTCTCTCTTTTTCTCTTCTCTCCTCTCTGTCTTCTCCCCATCTCTCTTCTCCCCCAGATCTCCTCTCTCCTCCCCACTCTCTCTCTCTTTGCCCCCTCTCTCTGTTCTCCCCATCTGTCTTCTCACCCTAACTCTCTTCTCCTCTCTCTCCCTCCTCTCACTCCCTCCCTCCCTACGCCCCACTTCCCTTATCCTCTCACACTCTTCTCGCTGCTCTTTCACTTCTCCTCTATCTCTCTTCTCTCCTATCGATTCTCTCCCCATCTCCCTTCTCCCCCTCCCTACTTCCACTCTCTCTCTTCTCCCAACTCTCTCTCTACTTCCCTTCTCTCTTCTCCCCACCTTCTCTCCCTCTTCTCCCCACTCTCTCTCTCTTCGACCCACTCACTCTCTCTTCTCCACCTATCTCCCTTCTCACCCTCTCTCACCTACCCTCTCTCTCTAATCTTCCCTTTTCTATCTTCTCTCCACGCTCTCTCTTCTACCCCTCTCTCTTCTCCTCTCTCTATTCTTCCACTCTCTCTTCTCTCCCTCTCTCTCTTCTCCCCTCTGTCTTCTCGCCATCTCTCTTCTCCCCATTTCCCTTCTTCCCTTCTCTCTTTTCCTCTCTCTCTTCTCACCATACTCTCTCTCTTTTCCCTCTCCCTTCTCCCCACTCTCTCACCTATAACCCTCCCTCTCTTTTCGCCTTCTCTTCTCCACTCGCTCTCTCTTCTTCCCTCATTCACTCCTCCCATGTCTCTTCTCCGCTATCTTTCTTCTCACCCTCTCTCCCGTCTCCTCTTCTCTCGCTTCTCCCCTTGGTATTTTCTGCCACTCTCTCTTCTTGCCTTTTTCTCTTCTCCCTTCTCTACCTTCTCCCCAATCTCTCATCTCCCCATTTCCCTTCTCACCCTATCTTTCTTCACGCCCTCTCTCCTTTCTCCCACTCCCTCCCTGCTCCCCTATCTCCCTTCACCCCCGCACTCACTTCTCCACGCTCTCTGTCTTCTCCCCCTCTCTTCTCCATGATCTCTCTTCTCCCCTATCTTTCTTCTGACTTTTTCTCTCTTCACCCACTCTCTCCATTCTCCCATGCTCTCCCTACTCCTCTATATCCCTTCTCACCCTCCCTCATTTCTCCACTTTCTCTCTTCTCCCCACTCTCCCTCTCTTCTTCCTACACTCTTTTGCCTCCCCCTCCCTTCTCACCCTATCTCATCTATCCACCTTTCTCTTCTCTCCACACTCTCTCTATTCTCCCCTATCTTTCTTCACTTTTTCTCTTCTCCCCCTCTCCCTTCTCACATTCCCTCCCTACTCCCCTCCCTCCCTTCTCCTCCTCACTTTCTTCTGCACCCTCTCTCTTCTTCCCTCTCTCTTCTCCCCATCCCTCTTCTCCCCTATCAACCTTTCCCCCTCCTAATCTTCTATCCACTTTCCCTCTCTTCTACCACACTGTCTCTCTTCTCCCCTCTCCCACTTCTCACACTCTGTCATTAATTCCCTCTCTCTCTTCATCCCCCTCTCCAACTTCTCACCACTCTCTCCCTTCTCCCCCTCTCATTGCCCCTCTCTCTTCTCCTGTCTCTCTTCTCCACTATCTCTGTTTCCCCTATGTCCCTTCTCCTCCGCCCTCCCTTCTCCTCTCTCTCGCTTCTGCCCTCTCTCTCTCTCTGCTCCTCCTCTCACAACTTCACTTGCACTTCTCCCCTCTCTCTCATCTCTCCACTCACCCTGTATTCTCCCCACGCTCACTCTATTCTCCCCCACTCTCCCGCTCTCTCACTTCCCCCACTCTCTCGCATCTCCACTCGTTATTTTCTCCCCCTTCTCTCTTCTCTGCACTCTCTTCTCCACTATCTCTTTTCTCCCCATCTCTCTTCTCACCCTACCACTCTTCACCACTTCTCTCCCATTTCCCACTCCCTCCTTTCTCAACTCTCTCTCTTCTCCCTCTCTCTCTCTCTTCTCTACCTCTCTCTTCTTCCCTTCTTTCTTCTCCCTCTCTCTTCTCCCCACTCTCCCTCTCTTACCCCACTCTCTCTCTTTCCCTTCTCACCCTATCCCACCTCTCTCTTCTCTCCACTCTCTCCCTCATCACCCTCTCTCTCTTCTCCCCCCACAAATCTCCTCTCTCTCCACCCCGCTTTCTCTCTCTTCGCCCCTCTTTCTCATCTCCCCTTGATCTCTTCCCCCTCTTTCTTTGCCCCCTCTATCTCTTCTCCCCATCTCTCTTCTCTCCCTAACTCTCTTCTCGCCCTCTCCCTTCTCTCACACCCTCCCTACATCCCCACCTTCCTTGTCCCCTCACTCGTTTCTCCCCACTCTCTCACTTCTCCCATAATTCTCTTCTCCCCTTTCTATCTTCTCCCGTATCACCCATCTCCCCCTCCCTCCCTACTCCCCCTCGCTCTCTTCTCCCAACTCTCTCTCTTCTCCCCTCTCTCTTCGCCACCTCTCTCCCTGCTTACCCTCTATTCCTCTCTCTCTTCTCCCCTCTCTCTCTTCTCCCCTCTTTCTTCTCCACTATCTCTCTTTTCCCCCTTTCCTTTCTTCCCACTGTCTCACCTTTAACCCTCCCTCTGTTTCCACCCTCTCTTTTTTCCACTCGCTCTCTTTTCTTCCCTCGCTCACTCCTCCCTATCTCTCTTCTCCGCTATTTCTCTTCTCTCACTCTCTCCCGTCTCCCCTCTCGCTTCTCCCCTCGCTACTTTCTGCCCCTTCCCTTCTCGCCTTTTTCTCTTCTCCCTTCTCTAACTTCTCCCAAATCTCTCTTCTCCCCAGTTCCCTTCTCACCCTATCTCTCTTCACTCCCTCTCTCTCTTCTCCCACTCCCACCCTGCTCCTATCTCCCTTCTCCACCTCACTCTCTTGTCCACGCTCTCTCTCTCTTTTCCCCTCTCTCTCTTCTCATCAATATCTTTTCTCCCTATCTCTCTTCAACCCCTATCTCCCCTCTCACCCACCCTACCACTCCACTCTCTCTCTTCTCTCCACTCTCTTCTCCCCTGTATCTCTTCTCCCCACTCTCCCTCTCTTCTCCCCACTTTCTCTTTCGTCCTCACTCTCTGCTCCCCCTAGCTCAACTGTCCACCTATCTTCTCTCGACTCTCTCTTCTACCCCTCCTTCCCTTCTCCCCACTCTCCCTCTCCTTGACCACTCTCTGTCTCTTCTCCCCTCTCTCACTTCTCAAACTCTCTCATCTATCCCGACTGTCTTTTCATCCCCTCTCTCCATCTTCTCTCTATTCTCTCTCTCTTCTCACCACTCTCTCCCTTCTCCCTCTCTCTTCTCCCCTCTCTCTTCTCCACTATCTCTCTTTCCCCATCTCCCTTCTCCCCCCGCCTTCTCTTCTCTCTCTTCTCCTCTCTTTCTTCTCACGATGCTCTCTCTCTTCTCCCCCTCCCTTCTCCCCACTCTCTAACCTATAGCCCTCCCTCTCTTTTCCCTCTCTCTTCTCTCCACTCGCTCTCTTTTCTCCCCTTGCTCACTCCTCCCCATCTCTCTTCTCCGCTATCTCTCTTCTCACCCAGTCTTCCATCTCGCCCTCTCTCACTTCTCCCCTCACTATTTTCTGCCCCTCTCTCTTCCCAGCTTTTTCTCTTCTCCCTTCTCTAACTTCTCTCCAATCTCTCTTCTCCCCATCTCCCTTCTCACCCTATCCCTCTTCACCCCCTCCCTCCCTTCTCCAAGTCATTCCCTGCACCCCATCTCCCATCTCCCCCTCACTCTCTTCCCATCAATCTCTCTTCTCCCCATCTCTCTTCTCATCCTGTCTCTCTTCACCCCCCTCCCTTCTCCCACGTCCTCCCTACTCCTATTACCCTTCTCACCCTCCCACACTTCTCCATTCTCACTCTTCTCCCCACTCTCTCTCTATTCTCCCCTGTATCTCTTCTCTCCACTCTCCCTCTCTTCTCCCCACTTTTCCTCTCGTCCTCCCCCTTCTCCCCCTAGCTCAACTGTCCACCTATCTCTTCTCTCCACTCTCTCTCCACTCTCTCTCCATTCTCCCCATCTCTCTCTTCTCCCCATTCTCTCTTCTCCCCCTCTCTCATCTCCCCATGTACCTTCTCCCCCTCCCTCCCTTCTCCCCACTCTTCCTCTCTTCGAACACTCTCTGTCTCTTACCCCTCTCCCACTTCCAGCAACACATTTCCACCTTTTGTAATCACTAAGGCAACACCTACCGCCATTCAAGTGGAAGGATGACACAAATGGTACCATCTTAATCATTGTACTGAAGCTCTTCAATCAGCACAAGTTAACTCTAACACTGAGGTTAATGGAGCTGGGGTTGAGGAACTTGGAGATGGGCAGCACACACAGGAGGCTAGTACCCCTCAGCAGGGTTCTGAACAAGGTACAGGTGAAGTTCTTGGGATGCTGATCATTCCTGAAATGCTAGTGACGGAGGTATGGAGCATAGTTCTCCTGGCATTGGGGCTGGGGGACATATGGAGGATGCCCCTAATACACCCCTCTCTGATGCCAGGCCTGCATACTCAGTCTAGGAGACCATTAACTTGGCAGATCGGGATTGGTAATGTCAGGGCCATTCAGGATGGGAGGCAAAGACGTATTGGAAGTGCAGACCTTGCTGCCCTAACATGGACACGAGCCCATGACAATCACTGGTATCAGTGGGATTTGGTCATCAGGTTTTTGATTGACTGAATAACATATTAGGATCTTGGGGAATATGGTTTGTCAAGACTGGTCTTATTATTGGTGCGGTTTTGCTTGTTGTTGCCTTCGTCTGCCAAGTGTATTTCATGGCCATTGTTTGACCCTCATTTTTAAGAATCCCCTTGTACTCTCTATACTTTTGAAGGGCTTCACCTGTTTTTAATGCACTGTATTTTCTTTATCAAACTCATGATATCGTTGATCAGTATTCTCTGGACTAGCTGCTTTTGCCATTCACTCTTCACGGTACGCACTGTATCACTGTAAAATACACCCACTTTCCGATTGCAGACTCACCTGCAAATGATACCTCCGAGTCTATGTTTGTCAGATCCTTTCTAATGACAGTGAGAACAATGAGTAATAGTGATAATCTAATGATAAGTGGCCTTTCCCGAATTTAGAACCTTAACTTATCCACAATCCTTATCTCTTTCCATAATTAGTTTGAAACTTACAGAATTAATGGTCTATGTCCCCAAAAACCTATTCCTTTTATCTGTCACCTTGTCTAGTACCTACAGTCCAATCTGCCTCTGCAACATCCTCAAGCCCTGATCAACCTGCCCATTCTGTGCATCTTCCTCCAGACTCTACAGCATTTAGTATCACTGTTCCATTCTCCAGTACCGACAGTACTCCTCCAACCCGTCCTACAACACCTCACTTCCTCTAACCATTTGCCATCGATGCAAACTTCCTTATCTGTTTAAAATCCGCCAGTGCCTACAGGATTTCCTGCCAACCCTCCCACTGTGTAACATTAGGAATCTAATTGATTGTCCCTCAATCTATAACCTCACTCAATATCTGCAATATTCTCCGTGTGTGTGACCTCTTCCCGTCACAACTAGCTTTCTGAAATCTGTAACATCTTGCACTCACTAAAACCGTCTGTGAATGTGTAACACCCTATTTATTACTGTCACCTCTTCCATTTCGTACAACTCTCTCTGCCTGTAACCTTGGTCAGTCTGATGCGTCCTTGCTATATCTGCGATCCTCAGTATAGCTAACTTCATCCAATCTCGACCACCGTCCCTACCTCTGTAATGGACTAGTGCTTCCTCCACCTCCCTATTGCTGTAACCGTCTCCAGTCTCTGATATAAACACTGTCAATATAACCTCCTTCAGCTCCTATACCACACCCTGACACTGTCCTCCTTCTATTGCTATACCATACCTCGACTATATCCTCCAAATGTTCCATAACCCTTGTGAACTTTGTGAACTTGTCCAATCTTTGCTATGCTCTTTATCGTTATTTGATCCTCCAGTGAACCATCCTTATCTCTTGAACCTTTCCTGCTTCCCTCTATTCTCCATAAATCTTTAAACAGCCTGTTTTATACTTCTTGCCTCCGTCAGCTTCTCTCGTCTTTACAAAGCTCGATATGACTAGCACTTCTTCCTACCAGGGAATTCTCCCTGTGACTATAACAGTCGAATGAATGACTGAATTAGCTTTATTGTCACATGAACTCAAATGAGTGGAGTGAAAAGTATTTAACTCGCCACTTATGGTTCAATGTGATTCACAAACTTAACGAGGTACTGTCAATTACAAGATTAGGAGCAGGACCACAGTGTCACAAACACACGGTGTCATCCTCGGTGCAGAGAACCTCGGCACAATCCTTACTAACAGAACAAAGAAGTGAGGAAAAGATGCATTGGCATTCTTTACAGCACTCCCCATCGCAGGTACTGCCAGCAACTTCCAGAACCATTCATACATCTGTGAAAACTGATCTGGATTGTATAAAATTCCCTTTCACTGTCGCTCCTTCGGTCCCCCTCGATCACATTATATCATTTTAACTAACCCCCATCTCTACACTGACTATCACGGTAACATTTTCCAACTCTACTGCCCTCCCTACGCTGTAATCTCCCGCAGTTGCTATATATTTCTGTTTCTAAGCTTCTCTAATCCATAGAACTCCAACGATCTCTGTCAGGTTCGCTAATCCCGAACAATATCTATGTCTGTGTAAAAGTCTCCAGACCCTCTCCACGTAAACTCCCTTTAGCAGTCATATCCCTGGTAGATCGTTCTCCAGAAACACAACATCAGATTCCCTGGCTGGGAGATGTGAGTTCAGATGTGAATACATTTTCCCATTCTGTCTGTGTGCCTAACACTGACCTGGTGCTACTCATGTGATCTCCAGATTGGCATAACTGAACAGAGCTCACCTAATCAATGCCTTTGAAAAGAATTAATTTTTCATTTTTTAAATTGGCAGTTTTATGAGATGCAGGAATTGGTTTCCAAGTGGAGAGAATGTAAACATTTCTCATTAACCATGAATCATGCAATGGGGTTTTGTGCATTCTGTACTTTTGTACAGACGGTCATTCAGAGGATTGTATAACCAGAGCATTTGAGTGCAGATTGTGTTTGCTGTGTAGAGTTATTCAACATGTGAACATAACAGGGATGGTGTGTTTATGGGCAGGCTGTAACACTGTAAATACGTAGAGTCTAGATGAGAGTGGTGCTGGAAAAGCATAGCAGGTCAGGCAGCATCTGAGGAATGGGAAAATCGACGTTTCGGGCAAAAGACCTTCATCAGGAATCGGGCCTTTGCAAGAAACGTCGATTTTCCTGCTCCTCGGATGCTGCCTGACCTGCTGTGCTTTTCCACCACCACTCTAATCTAGCCTCTGGGTTCCAGCATCTGCAGTCCTCCCTGTTTTTACCACTGTAAATACCTGTCCGACGGTATCTCACCGATTGGGCCAGTGGTTTGTACGCTGGGCTCTGAGCACGAGGAGCTGGGAGACATCATGCTGTTTGTATATGGAGCTTGGCACCAGGCTGGGTGAGAGCAACTCAATGAGTAAATGACACATAGAAAGTTTGGAATATTCCTGTTGTTTCTGGCCTTGTGCCATATAATTATATATCTCCATTAAGTGAGCTTGTCCGTTCTCCAGTCCCACAGGACATGTGCACTGTTAACCCCTTCTGCGGCTGAACATCTCCCCTCTCTCCAATCATTTCCAGCCCTGACAGCCTGGCCTTTGTCTGTTGTCTCCTGCAGTCTGCAATGACCTTGTTCTTTGTTATCTTGACAAATTCCAAGATGATTTCTCTAAACAAACAAAAGTACGTTTGTGTCACTTCCAAAAAAGGTCCCTTCTCCAACTTATATGGGAAGTCTCTTTGTCAAACTGACTCTCCTTGTTTGTCTCTCCCATAAGAGGAAGGAAGCATCCTTTCAGCATCCTGTCAATTCCCCTGGGAATCCGTACAATTGAATGAGGTCAACTCTCATCTTGATTATCCTGAGCGTGAAGAGGACCCATCTCCCTCTATGTTTCTGTCACCACTTCCAGTTGCTCTATGCCTCCTCAACTGGGAAGCCTGCCCCAGCCTGGACAGTACTCCAAACCACGCATTACTGGGAATGCTACACACCTCCTTACTTCTGTAATGCTTCACTCCTGCATCCATCTCATTTCTGTGAAATCTTCCAACTTCTACAATACTCCCAATTTCTAATTTCTTCTGCAGCCACCACCATCTCTGCATTCTCCTGTCACTACATTTCTCCCTGTCTCAGTGAAATCCCTTATCTCCGAAGGGTCGTGCAGCACCAATTACCATCGCTATCTGCGGAACTTCCTCCGGACACCACAACCCTTGCAATGTCTACAAATAGCGACAGACCTCGCTATCTCTGAAACAACCTTCAGTTCTGGCAATCCTACTTACATTTTATCAAGACGCTACGGCTCTCCAGATTTGTGGAAGCTCCACCAGACCTTACATCTTTCTAACTCTTTCTGACTGACTTCAGTGATTTTAAACATCAAAAATTCTATAATGTCTTCCAGACTTAAAACATGGTGATCTGCTCAAGTCTCTAAAACAGATCTGCCTGTGTACACCATCTAATTGATGCAACCCTCCTCATTTCTCTAATCTCCTGCAGCATCTACAATCCTTCCTATCTCTGTAAACTATGCCTGTAACTAAAACTCTCCCTATCAGGGTAAATGCCCCCAGTCACTGCAACATCCTTGTCTGGGTCATTCCTTACAGCCATTGCTATCTGTGCAACCTCCTTCATCCCCATAACCTCAACCTTGCTGAAACCTTCTCTCACCATTGCAAATCTCCCTATTTCTTAACATTCTTCAGTCGCTAAATCCATCCCAATCTGTATAATATCCTGCAGTCCAAAAAATGCTCCCAATCTGTTTAAGCTCTTCAAAACCTGACAACTGTGAAATCTTCTTCAGTTCTTATATACCTCCCCATTGGTATGACAAATTTGAAGCCATTATATCCCCCTTTTGTCTCAAAACAGCTCAACTCATTATCGCCGATTTTAATGTCCTAAGAGGGTCAAATCTCTCACAAAGCTCTCTGTGACTATAAGCTCCTCCAGCCACAACAAGCCTCCCCATCCCTGTCACATCTTCCAGCATCCACAACATTTACACTCTCTGAAATGTCTCTCAGTGCATGTAATAATTTCTCTATCTAACATTCTCCAGTCCATCCCAAACTCCCTGTCCCTTTAATACTCTACAATCCATACCATCATGCATATCATTGTAGAATTCTTCAGTCCATATCATCTTCCCTATTCCTGTAACGTTCTCCAGTCCAGACTATGCTCCCTTTTCGTAAAATATTCTCCGATTGATAAAATTTTCCCCACCACTTTAATATTTTGGATACGCCACAACAGGCATTAAATGTTCCACAACCTCTGGATTTTTCCATACCCTGTTCAATGTAGTCTCTAATGGTCTGCAGCCCTACACCCACATATATGGCTGGAATCTAATTCAGTCCCCTCTATCTGTGTAACTTCCTCCAATGCTAGAACCCTTTCTCCCACTGCAGAATGCCCATGGCTGGGAAGTGAACTTTGAAGCGCTTTGCGGATTTAGGAACGTTTGGGAAAAAAGGCAAACAAGGTCAAGTGATTGTGAAGAAAGGATGCAGTTTGTGAATTGGTGAGACAACCAACTTAAATTGGGAATTTCACAGAAAATGACATTTATGAAACTAACTAAAATTAATCTCGTTTTCGGTAAAGCTGAGAAATTGCAAGCAGCAGCAACTGTGAGTAGGAATTCCTTTATAGGCACCAAAAAGAGATGGCAATGCAAAGATGGTTTCAGTCAGGAAATTGAATGTACTTACAGCAATCGCATCTCAGTAATTGTGTTTGATAGTGGTCTCCATCCCAACTGGATAACTAATGAGTATCAGGGCTATATTGAATGGAACCCTGGATTGGATACGAGATGGGTTTCTGTAATAGCGTGTCCAGGAGCTATCAAGAGAATCGTCTCTTCTTGATCAAATGTTGTGCAAAGTGAAATGTTTGTAAATTTCATTTTATGTGAGCTTTGTGAGCAGAAAACCATAATATTATGGAATCTTTTTTTTTAAAAGTTGAAACTGATTGAGTTATGATCATGATACTTGGGAGTAGAATTCAGGTATTTGGCCAATCCAGTATGCACCACCCTTCAATGGGAGCATAGTTTACCTAATACTCTCCACTTCTACTTATTTGTCTTTCCCAAGTAACCCTTGCTTCACTGATTAATTAAAATCAGACCTCATCTGCACTAAATATAGTGACGACCAACCTTGCCACCACTCTGTAGTGAGGAATGTCACAAATTCACTCCTGTTTAAGGTAAGAAATTCTTTGTCATCTCCATCTTGAATGACTGATCACTTGCTGGAATTTTATGCCCCCTGGTTACAGATTTTCACACAAGGGAAAGCAAAGGAAGTGGCAGAGATGGCAATTGAAGGTAAGGTAATGAATGTAGTTGACATGAATATTACTGAGGCATGTGTCAAGGTTCATCATGGTAGTTTGGTCCAGATGATATATGGAGCAGTCCATCTTCCACAGCTACACCGAAAACTCTCTCTCCCTTTTCGTCCGCTGCATTGATGGCTGCATCGGCGCTACTCCATGCGTCCACGACCGATAGAGCAAGTCATCAACTTTAGTAACATCTTCCATCCTGATCTCAGGTTCACCTGGTCCATCTCGGACACTTTACTACCCTTCCCGGACCTCTCCATCTTCAGTGACCAACTCAACACGGACATCTATTTCAAACTCACTGACTCCCACAGCTGTCTGGAGTACATCTCATCCCAACTCCCCTCCTGGCAAAAACGCTCTTCATTACTCCCAATTGCTCCAATGTATCTGCTCCCAAGAGGTGTAATTCCAATCCAGGACATCCCAAATGCCCTCCGATTTCAAGAACTGCGATATGCCCTCCAATGTGGTGAATGATGCCATCCAGTACATCTCCTCCACTGGATTGAACACAACGCCTCCATGTCCAACTCCTTGATCCTCACCTTCCACCCTAATGTTTGAATGCATCATATCCTTCACCATTCCCGCCAATTCCGAATCTGGGATGTTTCATAAAATTTCACTCTCATTCTCCTGAACTCCAATGACGTCAAACTTCATCTACTCCCTTTGAAATGAACGCGAGCATCTGTCTTGCCTTCTTCATGCTGAAAATGTGATCATTTTTTAAACTTTGAAACACAAGGATTCCCAAAACCTTCTGTGCAGTCAGTCTGAAACAGAACAGTGTTAACCTGACAGTAAGTCGGGTAGGTGCTGGAGTGTATGGTAAAGGATATGACAAGCACTAACTGGACGCTAAGAAATAATGGGAGACATGTGCACTTATGCAGGAGAGATTTATTTTTGATGAAAATGTTAGATTTTATGTTTTGCAGTAGCTATTAATGGCAGATTAGATAAGGACGGGGGCAAGTGATATGGTTTATTGGAATTCCACAAGTTTTTTTGACAAGATTCCAAAGGACTAAAGAGTAATGCGGGAGAGAATTGGGCCAGTTCAAGATCACACGGCAGTCTGTATGGAACCACTGGATTTGGGCAAGACCCTCATCAAATGTCTTGCTCCGGTATTTACTGTGAAGAATGACATAGAAGCACAGAATCTTGAGGAAATAAATAATGATGTGTTGGAAAGAGTTCACAAGGTAGTGCAAGAGGTGCTGACAGTCATAAGGCACAGGAAGACAGATAACTCCTCTGGACCTGATCAGGTGTATCCTAGAAATCTGTGAGAATTTAGGAAAGAGCTTGCAAGGCCCATTGCAGAGATATTAGTTTCATCGATCTCCTTGGTGAGGTGCAGCCAGAGATATCAGCGGCTAATGCTGTTCCATTAGTTCAGGACTGCAAGGAAACGCGATAAAGCTGTAGAACAGTGAGACTAAAGTAGTAGTGGGTAAATTGTTGGAAAATATTCCCGGAGATGGGATCCTCATGCATTTGGCGAAGCAAATGACGCTTGGGGATGGTCAGCATGACTTTGTGCTTTGGAAAATATATCTCAGAAAGCTGATTGAGTTTTTGAGGATATGGACAGGAGGAAGAGTGATAGATATTGTCTATTACAATGTCTTTGGCAAGTCTCTGTATGGTCAACTTGTTAGTAAGGTGGGATCCAGGGAGAGCTAGACAATTGGATACAAAGTTAGCTTGATGGTAGGAGACAGAGGTTTTGGGACTTTAGATTAGACTTACAGTGTGGAAACAGGCCCTTCGGCCCAACAAGTCCACACCGACCCGCCGAAGCGCAACCCACCCATACCCCTACATATTACCCCTTACCTAACACTACGGGCAATTTAGCTTGGCCAATTCACCTGACCCGCACATCTTTGGACTGTGGGAGGAAACCGGAGCACCCGGAGGAAACCCACGCAGACACGGGGAGAACGTGCAAACTCCACACAGTCAGTCGCCTGAGTCGGGAATTGAACCCGGGTCTACAGGCGCTGTGAGGCAGCAGTGCTAACCACTGTGCCACCGTGCCGACTTGTTTGTTGTCCTCTCCTTAAGCAAAGATATCTTGGAAATACAACAAGCAAATCTATTGTCATTTACAAAATAACATGCAAGAACTGTAACAAACATTACATTGGACAAATTCACAGAAAACTAACCACCAGGACACATGAACATCCAGTTGCCACAAAAAGACATGATCCACTCTCAGTAGTATTCTTATATACAGATTAGGAAAGACACAACTTCGACTGGGACAACACGTGCATTCTAGTACAGTCCACACAGAGACACACATGAGAATTCCTAAAAGCATGGCATTCCAACGGGAACTCTATCAACAAACACATTGACTTCAATCCGATTTATCACCCCCTCAGAAAATCGAATCGTAAATGACCTCAACATAGGAAATTACGTCACAACATTAAATTCCATCACTAACCCAAAGAAACCTAAACACATAAATGGAAAACGGGCTATGCCTCCAGTCCTTCATCTGCAGGTTCACTGATGATGTTACCTGATTATGGTCTTGAAACGTCTGAAAACGAAACTACCAGCTCAGCAAGCAAATGTACACCTCACCCTGAGCTACAGATCCGCTCAAAACTACTAGTGTGTGTGTGCGTGTGCGTGTGTGTGTGTGTGTGTGTATGTGTGTGTCAGTATCAATGTTCAGTTCAGTGTGTGTGTATTGGCAGCAGAACCCTCTCTTATCATTGTATCTTGCTCCAATCACCAGTATTCTTAATGTCTGTAACTGCCTACAGACACAAACATCCTCCTGTTCTTAACACTCCTCTCAGTATCAAAACTCTTTTATCCCCTACAGCCCTGTTACTGTCCGGTGAAACCCTACTGATAGTTTTTATTACTGTAAACTGTTTTTGGTACCACAATACGGTCTGTTTGAAATTAATTCCATGCCCAATAACCCTCCACATCTCTTGAAGGAACAGCAGCACATATTGCCCACCCTGACTCTGCAGACCCCTCCTACCACCGTTCATATTGACTTCATAATGTCATTCAGGCCATTATCTTACTTCCAGCACATTCAAGTCTCCCTTATCATCTCATTAAAATCTATCAATGTCTCAATATCTTGTAACACTCCTCTTGAGAGGAGAATCCTTGGTCTCCATTTAACACCTGCTTCAACATTTTGATCGCCTTTTTGTCAGTTTCTAAGACACTCTATCTTCAGAATTGTCAGTTTTTATTGATTGTCTTCGAAGCATCTTTTAATCTAATATGTTCCTTAATGACCTGTGGGAGTTAAAGATTGACCTTTCCTGCTGAAGTTTTGTCCATTTCAACGGAGTCTTCATTGTTAAATATTTTCTTGCTATTAATTTAGATTCACACATTTCAATCTGTTTATCCTGTTATCCTTGGGCAGTTCCCCTGTCGTACCCATGTAGTTTGATTAGTTTCAGCTCAGTTTGTTGGATGCACTTGAAGTGATCATTGCAAAACTTCATGTTGCATTTGAATTCCACCACATCACCCAAACCCCCAAGGGTCCACCTCACTGCTGGCCAAGGATCGTGTGACTCCTATCAAAGACAAATAAGCCATCAAGCAACGCTAGCTGCAGCACTTCACAGACCCCCTCAAACAGGGTTCAATCATCGATCCGAGTGTCGTTGATCATATCCTACAGCACGCTACACGCCAAGAGCTCAGCAACACCCCAGGGCCACACCAATTACACAAGGCCATCCACCAACTCAAGAACAACAAGGCTGCCGGAGCAGACGGTATCCCCGCTGAGGCATTGAAGTGCAGAGGCGCAGAGATTGCAGTGCAGCTCCATGCCCTTGTCTGTCGTATCTGGAAGGAGGAAAACTTCCCAGGACACTATTGTCACTATTATCAGAAAAGGTAACACTTCTGACTGTGGTAACTACAGGAGAATCTCCCTGCGGTCGACCACTGGAAAAGTTATCATCAAGGTCGTCCTCACCCATCTCCTCCCGGTGGCTGAGGAACTCCTTCTGGAACCGCAGTGGGGTTTCTGAACATGGAGGAACAGTATGGACATGATTGTGACCATGTGACAGCTGCAGGAGAAATGCAGGGAACAGAACCTCCCCCTGCACTTGGCCTCCTTGGACATTACAAAGACCTTTGAAACACTCACCCAGGAAACATTATTGAGCGTCCTTCTCAGCTTCGGCTGCACCATGAAGTTTGTCACTATCTGCCACTTGCTCCACGATGACATGTAAGTCATGGTAACGACAAATGGCTCAATCACTGACCCATTCGGACCAGACTCAAGCAGGGCTTTGTCATTGCCTAAACACTGTTCTCTACCTATGTCGCTGAAATGCTTCACCTCGCCGTCAACATGCTCCCTGCTGGAGTGGGGCTAACACACAGAGTGAGCAGGACATTATTCAACCTCCCAGTGCCTTTAAACCAAAACCAAACTCACCCCAACCAGTGTCATCGGGTTGCAGGAGTTGAATGGTATTTGTGTGTGCAATCTCAGAGGGCGTACTCCAGACCATTGTCAGCACTTTTGCAGATACGTATGAAAACAATGGTCTCACCCTAGACATGCATAAGACGAAAGCCCTCCACCAATCTGGCCTAGCACTGCAGAGTGAATCTCCGATCATTAAGGTCCATGAGGATGCCTTGGACCTTCCAAACCTCAGAAATGTCCTGTCGATGAAATCAGATGTTGATGAAGAGATCCAGATCTGCTTCCAGTCTACTAGCACAGCCTTTGGTCGTCTGAAGTAAAGGTTGTTCGAGGACAACAAAATTTGATCCAATCCTAAGCTCATGGTATACAGAGCTGCAGTGATTCCCATCCTCCGATATGGCTCTGAGACGTGAACTATCTAAACCAGGAAAATCAAGTTGTTCGAACAGTCCCATCAAGGCTGCCTGTGCAACATCCAGCGAATCCACTGCGAAAATAGACCCATCAATACCAGCCTCCTTGAACAGGCCAACATCCCCAGCATTGAGGCACTCCATCCCCTGCCACTCTCAATTGGCTTTGATGGGCTGGAGACGTCATCCCCATGACCAACACGAGACTCACTATCAAGTGATTTACTCCCAGCTCTGAAACAGTCAGCGAGCCCCACGTGGACAGAGGAAGTGCTTCAGGGATACCCCAAGGCCTCACTGGGGACATGCAGCATTCCCACTGACAACTGGGAATTACTGGGTCAATACTGTCCAAAGAGGGGGAGGAGCATTGGCAAGATATTGATCCCCTCGAAACCTGCTGAAGAAACAAAGGGGAATCCACGAGAAAACAGCACAAGGAGTGCGTTGCCACTCCAAAGCTCCACCCATTAATTCCTATGGCCTATCTCTGCTCAAAGTGTATCAGAGTCTGTGGAAGCACATCGGTCTACACAGCCAACACACACACTCACACAGTACCCCCACACACACAGACACCCCTCACACAGACATCCCCCCCACACACACACACACAGCCTTCCCACACACTCATCTTGACAGTGGGAGAGAGTTAGCGTCGTCTGTGACCCACTGCCATTGAGGTGAAGAGAGAGGAAGATTGAATCCCTTCATAATTATGCCACACTGTTCCCTGTTCTACGTTCCGTATGGTACACTGAGTAATAAGTTCAGATCAAAGTAAAAGGATACGGCATCCAGGAGGAGCTAGTCAATTGGATATAGAATTGACTTTATTGTAGGAGAGAGAAGGTGGTGGTAGATATTTTGTTTTTATGACTGCACGCATGTGACGACCAGTAAAGTTGGTCCACTGTTGTTTGTCATTTGGATAAATGATTTGGCTGAAAGTATTGGTTTCCTGGTAATAAGTTTGCGGTAACACTGAAATTGCTTATATATTGTTCAGTGACAATTGTTATCTACAATGCAATAGTATTAACAGCATTGTTGGAACTGTGGGCTGAAGAATAGCAGATGGGTTGAATTAGATAAATGCACAGTGTTCCATTTTGGTAAAACCAAGCCAGGGAGGGATTGTACAGTATGTGTTCAGGCCCTGGTTAATGTTCTCAATCAGAAACCCAGGGATACAGGTTCACAGTTCCTTGAAATTGGCATCACACAGAGACAGAATGGTGAAGCAGATGTTTGTGGTGCTTACCTACATTGGTCAGAGCATTGAGAGTAGGAGTAGGGATTTAATGCTGTGACTGCACAATGCATTGGTGAGGCCACCGTAAAGCCGTTGCTGTTCAGCAAGAAAACTCATCTGGTTCACTTACGTCCTTTTGGGAAGAACATCTGACGTTATAAACTAATTTGGCAAAATGTGATTCCCGACCCGCAGCAATATGGCTGACACTGAACTGCCCTCTAGGTGATGTGCAGTGGGCCAGATTATGTTGTTCCAATCAGTGACATCCTTATCCCATGAATGAATAAATAAAAGTACATGCCTTCCCTCCCTACTACTGTAGACACCTCTAGCTCCATCAATTCGCACTGTCTTTGTAACACCTTTCAGGCCTGGGCCACTCTCTGTAAAACTCTCACCACCTACAGTATCTTCAACTCTCTAAGTTTCTGTCTTGTCAATAAATCCTGACAATGATTCCCCTTCTCACTGCCCACCACCTGCTAGGAGACCATTCACAATCCCTTTAACACTTACTTTTTAAACACTCTCTCACTTCACAAATGTTAATACTTTTTGGTGATTTTCTAAGCCTGATATTCTACTCGGATCCATTTCGCCCTGAGTAAGGGATGGGTGGCAATTTTCTGCTGAGGTTTGTCTGTTTCAATGGAATGTCCATTGTTGAGTGTTTTAGAATGTTCCGGAAAATGTTTTCCAGTGTTCGTTTAGAGACACATATTTTAGTCTGTTTGCCCTGTTTACCTTGGTCAGTTCTCCTCTCAAACTCATGTCATTGGCTATTCTTGTTTCTAGTTGTAGGTTACACTTTCTGCGATTCACTTGAAAACATGATACAGCAGTTGATCAAAATTTCCCGGAGGACCTCTCCATGTGATATCACCCATTCCCTCAGCTTCATCACACAACCGTCGATCAGAGATAGTTATGTCCCTCGCCAGTTGCACAATCTATTATTGAAAGAAACAGTGACAGAATCATTCTCTGAACTCCTCTTCAAACATGTCTCTTACCAGTGTGATTGTTCCAGAATATACTAGTATTGAAGTTTCCTAAAATTATCACAACGCATTATTTACAAATTACAATGAATGCAGTGATGATCAATGAAATGCTGTTCCGTGGTGGAAAACTATTCCGCTGCTTGTGTCTTTGGCAAGGAGCAGCCACAATTTACATTCATACTGACATTACTTCATGATCTGAGACTAAATGCTTTCTCGTTAATAGTTAATAGTTAATAATTAAGGTCAAGATTACCCAAACAGCTGTCCCATTCTGCCTGAGACCCCGCGGTTGAGCCACATCGAGTATTGATATTCCACCTTTCATTCATCACGTAACCATGTCTGCCTGATGACTAAATCTCATTTATCTCTTTGTCACGAGTACATCCTTCTTATTGCAGAGATGTTGTCCATTCCAAAAAGGAACATTGTAATTTACACTTTACCATAATTTTCTGTCACAAACCCATTCGCTGATGTACACTTCGGGTTAAACTCTGTCCCTTCCTGTTCCTTCCTGCGTGTCTTCAGCCACATTCCCATGCTGTTCCCATGCTTCACCGTTTCTCATGGGATTTGGCAAGTTCATTTCACTTGAACCCTGTCCCTACATACTCGCTGACAGTTTAAAGCCCTGTCCATAAACTTACCGAAATGATTGCCCAGGAAACCTGTCCCAGCACGGTTCCATAGGGCCCAGTGCAGTCGAATTGTTTTTCTTCACTCGTGTGATGTGGATGTCTCTGCCTGGTCAACGTTCCTTGTCAGCTCTAGCTGCCCTTGAACTGAGTGGTTGGTAGGCCATTTCTGAGGGGGTCTGAGAGGTAAACACTTTTCTGAGGTTATGACGTGCAGACCACGTGAGAATGGCAGGTGTCCTTCTCTAAAGGGAAAGTGTTTGTTTTTTTTTGTACATCAGCAATGGCTTCATACTTCTTCATGAATTGTTAATTATTATTTTTTACAATTATTGATTTCAATTTGCATCATTCCAGATGGTGTGATTCAAACTGTGGCTGATGTTTTGAATACATGCTTGAACAATAATACCACTAAGCCATCACTTCACCTGCTCACAAGATGCTTATTCCTGAACACTGATACCACTGCACCACGAAGAAAACACTTTCTTCCTAAACACTTGTTTGATTCTAAAATCATCCTGGTCTCTGGTGGTATCACTCAGTATCTTTCCATGTGGTATCCCTCACTGTGTTTAATGTCTGCCTCTATCAGTGTCTCTCTCTTTCTTTCAGTTCCTCCAGATCCTGAGCCAACAGAATGCTCCACTCTAGAGAGACGAGACAGCACAGGCCAGGGATGGAGACTGGGATTTTCCAGATCTCGATGGGAGTCAGGACTATGCTACATATGCAACCCTCGATACAACAGTCTAATTTCCCATTTTGTCTATTTCTTTGTCTTCAGTAGGTTATCAAGACTTTCATGACTTCATAGACTTCTCGAATGCTGTGTGTCTCGTCCATCATCTCATTGAAGATGTTTGGTCAGCAAGATAGACAAAGGGCAGGGAGACTGGATCCTTCAATAAATCCTGCCGTGAGGTAAGATCACCCACAGGGCACAGAGCAGAGAGCAATGAGTGAGCTCCAAACATCGTTCAACAAGATGTGGCAATCACCGCCCCTACATTTAGTTATGCTGTACTAAGACACCACAGGGTATCCACAGTTATCAACACAGGCCTGCGCTGTCTTTGTAAGCATCAGTACAACAGAGGTGAAGGCAGGTCTCCCACGAGAGGGTGCCAACGCTGCGTGGGACCTTTCTGTTCTGTGTTCCTTCTCTGACACTGTATCTATGGTATGTCTTGTGGAACAGTGTCTTTAATAATTTTTAAACCCTATAACTGTTCCTGTCCCTGTAATCTCCTCCTTTCCCAATAGGCCCTCCACATATTTGAAATGTATTGCATCCCAGACTAACGTCCCTATCATTGTAACTTGCTTCAATCTCTACAACACGCTATATCTCAGTAGTGCCCACCAAGAAGAGGAGATACAGTCATGCAGCACGGAAACAGAACAAAATCGTTCCAATTAGTGCATGTTGACCACAGTTCCAGAAGGAGATGCATTTGCCTGCATTTTACCCGTATCCCTTGAACATTCAGCTCTCCATGTACGTGCATAGATGTTATGTACATGTTGTAAGCGTGCTTTTCTTGACCATTTCCCCGACAACTCATTCAATACGTGCACCATGCCATGTGTGAAAAATGTTCACCTCGGTCCCTATGAAGTATTTCCTCTCTTGCCCCATATTTCTGCGTTCTAATTATGGCCTCTCCAACCTGGGGTAGAGACCTTAGCTATTTGCCTTGTGTACAATGTTTATTTATTTTATAAAACTTGGTAAGCTCACCCCTCAGCCACCTACGCACAATTGAAATATGAAGGACTATGATACAACTATCTCTGCACGGATTCTCACCACTACTTTGTCACAATGTTATTGGGTACACTTATTCAGGACTTAGGGCTTTCGCAATCTTTGTGATTCTGTACCTCCAACACCACCTCTTCTATAATGGGACATTTTTTTCAACACAACACAATTTCTTTCCCTTTTTTTCATAGTCTGAGTGTACAGTATGTTCCAACATGAAATATTCATTTCAGGTCTAGCCCAACTCATTGATCTTCAGTGGCCCTATTTTTTCTCTAGTTGCTTTTTTATCCTTGTGTTTTGTAGAATGTTTTTGGATTCTCCTTAACATTAGCTGCCAAAGCTATCTCATCCCTGCATTTAACTTTGCAGTTTATTCAGCCTGCCCTTGTAAGTCAAACCTGTCAGTATCAGTGACATCATTGTCAATATTTGCTGCAAATGCAATTTCAGAAAATGTTTCCGAAAGCAGGATGATCAGAATTCTATGCAGTACTCCAACTGTAGACCCAACAATGTCTTGTACAGCCGCAACATGACATATAAACTATTATACTCTCTGATCTCACCAATGAAGACATATGTGCAAAACGCTGCTTTCCCTGCCCTGTCCACCTGTGATGCTACTTCCAAGAAACAGTTTAACTGCACCGCTTGGTGTCTCTCTATTCGACATACTGCCAGGGCCAAACCATTAACTGTGTTAGTCCTCCCTGGTTTATCTTAACTATATCCATCACCTAAATTAAACTCCATCTTTCACTCCTTGACTCGCTGATCCAGTTGATTAAGTTCCTCTTAGATTATTGTGTTCACTGCCCACTATGACACTAATTTTCATATCCACAAATGAATAAGCAATGGCTCCTATATTCTGAACCAAATTGTGCAAGTAAATGATACACAAAAGTGGATCCACCGCTGGGTACAGGCCTCCAGTCTGAAGAACAACCATCTCCCACCACCCTCTGCCCCTCCTGTCAAGGCAAATTTGGGCCACCTGGTTAGCTCTCCCTGATCCCATGTGATCGAACCTTACTTACTACTGTAACATATTAACCCTGTCAAAGTCCTTGCTGAAGTCAGTATAGACGACATCTACTGCTCAACCTTCATCTATCTTCTTGGTCACCTCTTCACAAACTCTGTCAAGTTTGTGAGTCACTATTTTGTATGGACAAAGCTGTGCCGACTAACCCTCATCAATCCTTGCCTTTCCATATTCATGTTACTCCTGTCCCACAGAGTCACTTCCAATAACGCCCCACTGACATCAAGCTAATTGGTCTTTAGATCCTTGCCTTTCCCTTGCAGTCTTTCGTAAATAGTGGAACATCATTAGCCACCCTACAAGTTTCCAGCTCATTACCTGTGGATGTCAATGACATAAACATCTCTTTTAGGGCCCTGCAATTTCTTCCCGAGCTTCCGACAATGTCCTGGGATATACTTGATTAAGTTCCAGAGGCTTAGCTATTTTCTTATGCATTTTAAAACCTCCAGCACCTTCTGTTCTGTAATGTGAACTCTTCTGAAGACATTACTATTTATTTCCCTGACTTCTCAAGTCTTTTTCCACAGTCCGTACATACGTGAAAGTTTTGTTTACAAACTCAAACATCTCTTCTGGTTCCACATATCTATGGCCTCATTGATCTTTAAGGGGCCATATTTTGTCCCTAGTTAATTTTTAGTTGTTAATATTGAGGTAGAATATCTTTGGATTTTCCTGAACCTTATCTGCCAACTCTTACTCAGGTCCCGCTTGAGTCTTCCTGATCTCCTTCTTAAGTGCATTAGTACACTCACAATGTTGTTTAAATGATTGATTTTATCCCGCTGGCTACATGTGACATGTGTCCCCTTTCTCTTTACCAGAGTCTCAATATCCCCACTCGTCCACTGAATCCTACTTGTGTCAGTATTAGCCTTCACACTAACACGAATATGCTTGACTGAACTCTCATTGTACCTATCTTTTGAAAGCTTCCCACTTTCCAGATGTCCCTTTACCTGCAAATAGTCTCCAGGAATCAAATTTTTAAATGCCCTGACTAATACCTTCTGGATTGGACAAGGGCAATTTTGATATTTAACGTGTGGACAAGACCTGTCCTTTTTTCATAATTGTTTTCAAACTAATGCAATTGTGGTCACTTTGAAAAAGTGCTCCCCACTAACATCCCATTCCCTTTGCCTACCTTGTTTCCCAAGGGGTGGTCAGGTTTTACCGCTTCCTCCAGTGGATTCATTCACACTTTGAAGGAAACCGTTTTCTTGAACATACATAAGAATTTGCTCCTGTCCATGCTCTGAACACTATGGCAGTCCCAATCTCGGTTTGGAAAGTTAACATCCATGAGCATTACAGCCCAATTATTCTTACAGATATGTGAGGTCTCCCGACATATTTACTGCTTAATTTCCTGCTGACTATTGAGGGCCTGTAAAACAGTCATATCAAACTGATGATACATTCTTGTTGAAGTGATGTTTTCGCTGATTAAAACCTCCACTCCACATCATCGCTTTCCTCTCTGTCTATGCTTCCTGTAGCCTCTCTTCCCGGGAACATTGAGCTTCCAGTCCTGTCCCTACCTCATCTGTGTTTCTGTAATTCCCGTGATATCCCGCTCCCATGTTCCCAAATATGTCATGAGTTCATCTGCCTTACCTGTCAGGTATTTTGAATCGAAATAAATGCATCTCAATTCATCAGTTTTCCCTCAGTGTCTGCTGTGCTCTTGCCTGCCTTGTCTTTTCAAATTTCTCTCTTGAAATTCTGTCCCAGCGTCAAAGATCAGACTGTAGCCTGAGACTATCCGCCTCACAGTGGACAACACTCTCAACTTTCATGTCATCTGCAACCTTCTAATAATACTTCCTACTTTCACATCCAAGTCATTAACGTGCGTAATAACCAGCAGTGATTCCTGCACAGATCGCTGAGTTACACCCACTGGTGAAAGAATTTCCAAAACAAAAATATCCGCCCACCAAATCTTCTTTCTCCATCAAATTCGTGATGACGATCACAAATTGATCTCGAGCTTTCCAAGTGTTGATTCATCCTGTCCCTCAGAATTGTTTTCAATCATTTTCCTCTTACTGATGTCCTACTATCTGCTTTATAATTACCTGTCTTTCCCTTGCTGCCCTTCTTGAACAAAGGAACCACATTAGCTATCTTGCATTTATTCAGCACTTCACCTCTGGCCAGCAATGTAATCAAGATATCCGCCCGGAACCCAACAATCACCTCCCATATCTCCCATAGCAGCCTTGGAAACATTTCATTGGGCACTGGGGATTTCTTCACCTCATGTCTGTGAAAACATTTAATACCTCCTTCATATTGACCTTAACATGTTCGAGAAACTCTCCAACACAATGAAATCCCCCGCTACAGTGACATTCTGCTGTGTGAATACAGATGGGGAAATATTCATTTCCGAGCTTACCTAAGTCCTCTAGCTTCAGGCACAGATTGTCCCTTTAGTTTCTAACAGGCCCCATTCTTTAGCTGAGAATCCTCTTCCTCTAACTATACTCATAAAATATCTTGAGCCCTTTCCTTAATAGCGTCTGCCATGATATTACGCGACCATTGTTTGCCCCTCATTTTTAATAACGAACTTACACTCTCTGTAATTGTGAAGGGCTTCACCTGTCTTATTTTATTGCATTGTATTTATTTTATCAAACACACGATACCATTTGATCAGTATTCACTGGACATGCTGCCTTTACTATTCACTCTTCTGGCCCTGTATTCTCAATACATCATTTTAAAATTCAATGACTTTCCGAATGTAGACCCAACTGCAGGTAGTCTGTCCGAGTCTATGTTTGCCATATCCTGTCTTATGAAAACAATACTGATAGGAGACGAACTTGTGAGGGGCACACAGAGGAGATTGTGTGGTTGCCGAAGAGACCCCAGCATGGTGTGTTGCCTCCCGGGTGCTAGGGTCAACAATGCCTCTGAGCGATGCAGAACATTCTGAAGTGGGATGGTTAGCAACCAGAGGTCATTGTGTACATCGGTACCCATGACAGATATCGATAAATGGTAGGGTCCTGTGAAAAGCATACAAGGAGTTCGGTAAAAAATTAAAAGGCTGGACCTCAATGGTGGTGATCTCTAAATTACTCCCAGGGCCAAGTGCCAGTGAGGATAAGAATAGAAAGATAGCCAGATGAATGCGTGGCTGAGGAGATGATGTTGGGGGCAGGGTTTTCAGTTCTTGGATCATTTGGATCTCTTTTATGGTAGAAGTGACCTGCACCAGTATCCCTTTGGAGGAGATTTGTTTGTATTACCCCGGAGTTTAAACTAGATTGGCAAGTAATTGGGAGTCTGAATAAGAGAGAGACCCATTGACCAGTCAATGAAAAATATATCAGCCATCGAGAGCAAGATTACTATTCAGGATATCCAGGTGCACAGTAAAGGGATGGAAAAGACTTCTGGTGGAAAGCACATTTATTTCAATGCACGAGAACTGACTGGTAAGGCAGACGAACTCAGAGTATGGATTGGCATTGGGGACTGCGGCATTGCGGCCGTAACATAAGGTTGGCTGAGAGGTGGGCAGAACTTGAAACTCAATGTTCCAGGATACAGAAGCTACATGCGCGACAGAAGTACAAGTAAGTGAGGAGGGGGAGTTGCCCTTTGATAAGAGAGGACACAACAACAGTGCTTGGAGAGGATACTCTTAATTGGTCATCAAATGAGGCCGTATTGTTGGAACTTAGAAACAAAAGGTGGACTGTCACTTTGTTGGGACTGTATAAAATATCCCCAAAGAGCTAAGTGGGACAAGAGAGCAGATATGTAAATAGATTGCAGATGCCTATAGGAATAATAAAGTAGTATTGGTTGGAGATTTTAATTTTCCATGCATTGAACACACTATCCAGCGTGTGACCAGACCATATGGATGTGAATTTGTCAAATGTGTCCAAAGAAAGTTTCCTAATCAATCTGTGGAGGGCTTTACTTGACTCAGGCGGATGCGGCACTGAACCTCCCCGTATGACTTTTTGACAAAGCATAGTGTGATGAAAGACAGTCAGCATGGCTTTATGAGAGGAGGTCTCACCTTGCAAATCTTATTGAGTTCATTGAGGAGGTACCAAGACATGTCGACGATAGTCAAGCAGTAGATGTGGTGAATATGGATTTCACCAAGGCATTGGATAAAGTTCCCCGTGGTAGGGTCATTAACAAAGTCAGGAAGTAGGAATACAGGGAGATCTGGCTATCTGGATTCAGTATTGGCTGGCTGACAGAAGGCAGAGAGTGGTTGTAGATGGAAAGCATTCTGTCTGGGGGTCAGTGTTGAGTGGGGTCTGGCAGGGCTCTGTTCTTTGGCCTCTGCTCTTTGTAGTTTTTATAAATGACTTGGACGAGAAGGTTGAGAGGTGGGTTACTAAATTTGCAGATGACACAAAGGTTGGAGGTGTCATCGAGAGTATAGAGGGTTACTGCATGCTGCAGCACAACATAGACAAATGCAGATCTGGGCTGAGAAATGGCAGATAGAGTTCAACCTGGATAAATGAGAAGTGATGCAATTTGGAAGGTCGAATTCGAATGTTGAATATAGGATTAAAGACAGGATTCTTAGCAGTGTGGAGGAACAGATGGATCTGGGTGTGCACGTACATAGATCCCTCAAAGTTTCCACACAAGTTGATAGGGGCATTAAGAAAACATATGATGTTTTTTCATTAACAGAGGGATCGAGTTTAAGAGCCGCGAGGTTTTTCTGCAGCTCTAAAAGTCCCTAGTGAGACCACACTCGGAATATTGTGTACAGTTCTGGTTGCCCTACTGTAGGAAAGGTGCAGAGTCTTTGGAGAGGGTGCAAAGAAGATTTACTAGCATGCAGCCTGGAATGGAGGGCTTGCCTTATGAAGAAAGGTTGAATAAGCTCAGACTTTTCTCTCTGGAGAGAAGGAGGAAGAGAGGAGACCTGATCGAGGTGTACAAAATAATAAGTGGAATAGGTAGAGTCAATAGCCAGAGACCTTTCCCCAGGGCAGGATTGACTGGTACAAGGAGTCATAGTTTGAAGATATCAGGAGGAAGGTATAAAAGAAACGTCAAAAGCAGGTTCTTTCTGCAGAGTTGTGAATGCATGGAATGCGTTGCCAGCTGTGGTTGTTGAAACAGAGTCATAGGGGACATTTAAGTGACTGCTAGACATGCACATGGCTAGCAGTGAGTTAAGGAGAGCGTAGCTTACTTTGCCATATTTTATATTAGGATTAAACCTCGGCAAAACATCATGGGCCAAAGGGCCTCTTCTGAGCTGTACTTTGCTATGTTCTATGTTCTGAAAAGAGTCTGGCAAGTGACTGAAGCTTCAGTTGTAGAGCACTTTGGGTCAAGTGAACACAACTCTTTTACATTTAACACATTTACAGAAAAAGTTCAGACAGGTCCACAGGTTAACGTGCTCAACTGGAACGGGCCAGTTTTAGGACCATTAGGCAGAAACTGCAGATTTCGATTGGGTGAATCTGTTTGAAGGAAAAAGAACGACTCGCACATGGGAGGCTTTTGAAAGTGTGATATCAAGACTCCAAAGCCAGTATGCCCCTGTTAGCGTGAAGTAAAATGCTGGTAGGCATCGGGAGCCCTGGCTTACGAGGGTTATTGAGGCTGTGGTTCCGAAAATGGAGAGGACATGCATTGGATGAAGCTATCCATGCATACGTAACTTCTTCCAGACCTCAAGAAACTATCAATCTGTGGAGACCCAACAATTCTCTCTAATCTGTCGAACTCACTCCAATGCCTGTGACTCTCTTGATTCAGTTCATTGAAGCCCCATTGTCTACGTAACATCCTCCCGTCACTGGCACCCACCCTGTCAATGTAAACTACTCCAGCCTCTCCATCTATCTACTCATCTCCATAATCAGCCCTTAAACCCCTTACTGTGTAAACGTCAGCCTTTCCTACAACTCTTCCCACTTTGACAACAAAGTAGGAGGTTATCGATGCTTCGTTATCTGTGAAACTGACACCAACCAAAGTTGCTGCTCTCATATCGGAGAAAATCTGTCAGACTCCACACCCTTCATATCTAAATAATCTGCAGAACCTAAGCCTTCTTATATCAATTGACATCTTCAGTCACAACTACACTCCATATAGTTGTTTGCTCTTCTACTCTATACAACCTATCACTACAGCGGACAGCTGACAACCGGAAGCGGCAAGGACAGACCACTATAAATACCGGAAGAAACATCAAAGAAGCGCTTCGCAGGAAGCTCCAAAGCACTGATGATGTCGCCTAGCCAGGGGATGAAACGTTTGCAACAAAAACTTCCAGCTCGGCGAACAGAACCACAACAACGAGCACCCGAGCTTCAAATCTTCGCACAAATCTTGAACCTATCTTTTTCTCTGTAATCTGCTCCATTCACCTAAAACATACCTATCTGTTCAAAAAATTCAACCTACCAATATCCTTATCCCTGTAAACTGTCCCAGCCCTCCCAACCTGCCCATTTGCATGAACTCCTGTAAGTCCTCCAACTTTCCACATTTCTGTGACCCCCTGTGGCTCTATGGTCCTCCCTCCCTGTGAAATCACCTCCAGTCCTCACTACCCTCCCAATCAGCGTCTTCTGCTCCAGATCAGATCATTGCTGTTTCTGTTACCTCTGACATTCATAGCAACCCTTCCTACTGTGACTCTTCCTTCAGATCCCATTCTCTCCAGCTTCCTGAAACCTCTTCCGGCCAATGTAACCCTCCCCATTTAGAACATAGAACAGTAAAGCACAGTGCAGCCCCTTCAACCCTCGAATTTGTGCAGATATTTTATCCTACTCTAAGTTCCAACTTACATACCGTACATTTTGCTATCATCCATGTCACTATCCGACAGTCATTTAAATGTCACTAATGTAGCTGAATAGACTACCACAGCTGGTAGAGCATTCCACACACCCACTACTCTCTGAAAAGAACCTGTTTCTGACATCTTCCCTGAACCTTCCTCCAATCACCTTCAAATGATGTCCCGTGGTTATAACCATTTTCACAATATGAAAAGTCTTTGGCTATCCACTTTATCTAAGTCTTGCTTCATCTCAGGTACACCTTTATCAAGTCAATTCTCATCTTTTTTTCTTTACTCAGCGAGTCGTGACTTCATGTCAGTAACAGTGGTGGACTCTCTCTCTTTATGGGCATTTAAACGGGCATTGGATAGGCATATGGAGGAAAGTGGGCTAGTGTAGGTTAGGTGGGCTTGGATCGAGGGCCGAAGGGCCTGTACTGCGCTGTATTTTTCTATGTTCTATGTTCTAAAACCCAAGGTCCCTCAGCCTTTCTTCATAAGACCTGTTCTCCAGTTCAGGCAGCATCCCGGAAAATCTCCTCTGTACCCTCGCTAAAGCCTCCAAATCTTTCCTCGAACAAGGCAGCCAGAAATGAACACAATATCCCAAGTGCGGTCTAACCAGGGCTCTGTAGAGTTGCAGCAGAGCTTTGTGCCCCTTAAACTCAATCCCCCTGCAAATGAAAGCCAACACACCATCCACCTTCTTAACCACCCAATCAAATTGGGGGGCAACTTTGAAGGATCTATGTTCGTCTGTTCCTCCATGCTACCAAGAATCCTGCGGTTAATTCTGTAAAGGTTTTTCTGTGGAAACCGTCAATATACAGAAGTGATTGCTGGGCCTATTGCTGAGATATTTGTATCATCAATAGTGACAGGTGAGGTGCTGGAAGACTGGAGGTTGGCTAATGTGATATCACTGTTTAAAAAGGGTGGCAAGGACAAGCCAGGGAACTGTAGACCAGTGAACCTGGTGTTGGTGGTGAGCAAGTTGTTGGACGGAATCCTGAGGGGCAGGATGTACACGTATTTCGAAAGGCAAGGACTGATTAGGGGTAGTCAACATGGCTTCGGGAGTGGGAAATCATGTCTCACAAACTTGATTGAGTTTTTTGAGAAATTAACAAGGAGGATTGTTAAGGGCAGAGCAATAAATGTTATCGATATGGAATTCCGTAAGGCATTTGACAAGGTTCCCCATGGAAGACTGATTAGCAAGGTTAGATCTCACGGAATGCAGGGAAAACTAGCCATTTAGAAACAGCACTGGCTCAAAGGGTGAAGACAGAGAGTGGTGGTAGAGAGTTGTTTTTCTGCCTAGAGGCCTGTGACCAGTGGAGTGCCACAAGGATCACTGCTGGGTCCTCTACTTTTTGTCATTTAAATAAATAATTTGGATGCGATCATAAGAGGTACATTTAGTAAGTTTGCAGATGACACCAGAATTGGAGGTGGAGTGGCATCAAATAGAGTTACCTCAGATTCCAACAGGATCTTGAACAAATGGGTGAATGGGTTGAGAAGTAGCAGATGGAGTTTAATTCAGTGAGGTGTTGCATTTTGGGAAAGCAAATTTTAGAAGGACTTATACACTTAATGTTAAGGTCCTAGGGAGTGTTGCTGAACAAAGAGACTTTCCCAGGTTCATAGCTCCATGAAAGTACAATCGCAGGTAGATAGGATAGTGAAGAAGGCATTTGGTATGCTTTCCTTTATTGGTCAGAGTGTTGTGTACTGGAGTTGGGAGGTCATGTTGCGGCTGTACAGGTCATTGGTTTGGCCACTGTTGGAATATTGCGTGCAGTTCTGGTCTCTTTCCTATCAGAAAGATGCCATGAAACTTGAAAGTGTTCAGAAAATATTTATAAGGATGTTGCCAAGGTTAGAGGATTTGAGCTATAGGGAGAGGCTTAAAAGGTGGGGCTGTTTTCACTGGAGCGTCGGAAGCTGAGGCGTGACCTTATAGAGGTTTTCAAAATTATGAGGGGCATGGATAGTGTAAATCGGCAAAGTCTGTTCCCCGGGGTCGAGGAGTCCAGAATTGAGGGCATAGGTTTTGGTTGAAAGGGGAAAGATATAAAACAGACCTACAGGTCAACTTTTTCACCAAGAGAGTGGTACGTGTATGGAATGAGCTGACAGAGGAAGTGGTGGAGGCTGGTACAATTGCAACATTTAAAAGGCATTTGGATGGGTATATGAATAGGAAGGGTTTGGAGGGATATGGACAGGGTGATGGCAGGTGGGACTAGATTGGGTTGGGATATCTGCTCGGCATGGATGGGTTAGACCGAAGGGTCTGTATCCATGCTGTACATCTCTATGACGTTATGACTCTATAAACCCTCCCTATTTTGTAACTTCCTCCAGGACCTGCAAAACTCATGAACTGTGAAGTCTTTTCAAGTGCCAAAAATTCTGCTTATCTCAGTAACCTCATTCATTAGTATGAGCCATCAAAATTATTGAAGCCTCTTTTAGCCATTGCAATATTCCTAATATCTGCAAAACCCTCTAGTCCTGATATCCCTCCCTATCTCAATAAGCCTCACCACCCTCCACTGCCATTCAGGGGAACATTGCAGAGAAAGGAAGTGTTGTAGAGACTGGACCATGTTATGGAGGTAGGAAGGAGTGCAGAACATGGAGGATGGCACAGATGTAGGAAGGGACGTGGATACTGCAGGACGTTAAAGGGAGACATTGCAGGATGGGACTGATAATGGGTTCTGGAACCTGAAGCATGATACAATTGGAATCATGGATTTTGATTTTGATCAGACTATTGAGCCGATCTTGATGACCTAATTTTGGAGAAGTTCACCAGAATGGTTGTGCACAGCTTCGAGTTCCAATGCTGGGAGTTGTAAGTTCAGATGTGAATCTATTTGCCCACTGTGTCTGTGTGCCTGACACTGACTTGGTGCTGTCTGGTAGTAGACCACTCTCCGTGCATCTGGTAATCTGCAGATCTGCATGGCTAACCAGATATCACCTCACCAAAACCTTCGTTTAGAATGTCCTTTACTTTTTCATGATTTTTTACCTGGCAGGTTCGTGAGATGCAGGAATTTTTGAGATTCCATTTTCAGAGATTGAAGCGTTTATCAATGGAAAGTAGGGCTCCTTCAAAAATGTGATAACAATAATCCAGAGATTGTATACAGTATTCCTGTTAGGGTGAAAGGAAAGGCAGGTAAATGTAGGGAATGCTAGATGACGAGAGAAATTCTGGGGTTGTTAAAGAAAAAGAAGGTATCATATGTCAGGGATGGACAAGAGAAATGAATTGAATCCTTAAAATATAAAAAAAAGGAGTATACTTCACAGGGAAATCGGGAGGGTAAAAGGGGGCATGAGATCACTTTGGTAAACAGGGTTAAGGAGAATCCATAGACATTTTATAAATATTTGAAGGACAAAAGGGTAATGGAATCTCACGGAATGCAGGGAGAACTAGCCATTCTAGAACAGCAAAGCAGCCTATGCGTGGAGCTGCAGGAGAGGGGTTAAGATATTAAGCAAGAATTTCACTTTAGTGTTTACTGTGGAGAAAGACATGGATTATATGGAATGTGGGTGAATAGATGGTGGCACCTTTAAAAATGTCCATATTATAGAGGAGGAGGTATTGGATGTCTTGAAACGTATAAAGGTGGAAAATTCCCCTGGACCTGATCAGGAGTGCCCTAGAACTCTGTGTGAAGTGTGGCAATTACTGTTGTGTCCTTTCTTTTTCATCAGTCGTCACAGGTGAGGTGTTGGATGACTAGAAGTTGGCTAATGTAGTATCACTACTTAAGAATGATGGTAAGAGAAAAAGCCAGGTGACTGTAGACTGGTGAGCATGACATCGATGGTGGGCATGTTGAATGAGGAAATCCTGAGGGAGAGGGTTTGTATGTATTGAGAAAGACAAGGTCTGATTAGGAATAGTCAGCATTGCCTTGTGCGTGGGAAATAATGTCTGAAGGACTTGATTTATTTTTTTAAGAAGTAACAAAGAGGATTGATGAGGGCAGAGCGGTGGACGTGATCTACTTGGTCGCCAGTAAGGCATTCGACAGGTTCCAGATGGGGGATTTGTTGGCAAGATTCGATCTTATGGGAATACCAGGCAAACCAACCATTTGGAAATAGAATTTGCTGGAAGGTGGAAGACAGAGAGTGGTGGTGGAGGGTTGTTTTTCACACTGGAGACCTATGACCAGCGGTGTGCCACAAGGATCGGTGCTGTACACAACACATATAGTTATTTATATACATGATTTGTATGTGAACAAAGGAGGTATGTGCAGATGACAGCAAAATTGGAGGTGTAGTGGGGAGCGAAGAAGGTTATCTCAGATTAAACGGGATTTTGATCAGATAGACCAATGGGTTCGGGTTTGCCAAATGGATAATGGTGAGGTGCTGCTTTTGGTAAAAAACAAATCTTAGCAGGAATTATACAGCAGGAGTGTTTCTGAACAAAGAGACATTGTTATGTAGGTTCATGGTTTTTTTTAATTGCAGCGTTGCAGGCTGATACTATAACGAAGAAGACATTTTATATGCTTCACTTTATTGGTCAGAACTTTGAGGAGGGTAGTTGGGAGGTCATGTTGCAGCTGTACAGGGCACTGACAAGGCCACTTTTGGAATATTTTGTGCAATTCTCTTCTCCTTCTTGTCGGGAGTATGCAGTGAAATTTGAAACTGTTCAGAAAAATATTTAGAAGGATAGTGTCAGGGTTGGAGGACTTGAGGAACATGGAGAAGCTGAATAAGCAGGGGCTGTTTTCCCTGGAGCATCAGAGACTGAGGGGTGACTTTATAGAGGCTTATAACATCATAAGGGGCATGTATAGGTTTAACAGACAAGTCTTTTACCTGGGATGGCGGGGAGGGGGGAGGTGGGCAGGGGTGGTGTCCAGAACTACGGGGCACAGATTCAGGGTGAGGGATATATTAAAGGGATATAAGGGGCAACCTTTTCAGGCAGACGGTGGTGCGTATATGGAATGAACTGCCTGAGGAAGTTGTGGAGGATAGCACAATGATGACATTTAAAAGGCATATCGATAGGTATATGAATAGGAAGGGTTTAGTGGGATATGGACCAAGTGCTGGCAAGTGGGACTAGATTTTGTTAGGATTGTGGGGCGCATGAACAAGTTGGACTGAAATATTGTTTCCGTGCTGTACATTTCTATGACTCTAAATGTTTTCCACTATTCATTTACAGTCATACATTTCAGTCTATTTAGCCTGTTTACCTTGGTCAGTTATCTTCTCAAACTGATGTAATTGGCTTTGTAACCGAATTTTGGGTGTGGTTTATGGTCACCTTAAAACTTTATAATATCTTTGAATTCCGCTATACTACAATTTCGCAGAGGATTGCTCAGTATAACATTACTTGTTAATACAGCTTCATCACCCTCCAGACAATCTGAGATGGTTACATCCTCAGCCATTTGCACAACAAGTTAGTCCAAGAAACACTGACACAAACATTCGAATAAGTACTTTGAGAATATCAGTTTAGCCAATGTGACTGACCAAGATTATACAAAGATTTAAATCGACAAAATTATCACAGTGCGTTAGTTAAAAATTCCAATGAATTCCTGTTTAATGTAGTGACGAACAATGAAATGCTGTTGGGAAGCGTAAAACCCTGTTCTCCTGTTTGTGTTTTGAACACGTTTGACCTAGAATTTACTTTCAAGTTGATTCCGCTGCATAACCTGAGGCCAAATGTTTTCTCTGTAATGCCGTTGTTAACTATTAGTGTCAGGGTTACCCATCCTGCTGTCCCATTCCTCCTGAGACCCCTCAAGGATATGTACCATTCAATATTTATGCTCCACTTTTTATTCACCCTATAACCACGTCTCTCTAATTTATCACTGTGTCACAAGTGTCTCTATCTAATTGCAGATACAGAGTACATTCCAAAAAAAAACATTATTATTGACGTTATCCCACTATTTCCTGTCAAAAACCCATTCGCTGGTGTACAGTTTTAGTTAAACTCTGTCCCTTCCTGTTCCTTTCCTCTTGACTTCAGCCACATCCTCATGGTATTCTGATACTCACCTTTCCTCTTTGGATTTGGAAAGTTGCTTTCGCTTGAAACTCGTCCCTGGATCTTCTCTGTGATTTTACAGCCCTTTCCATAAACCAACCAACACGATAGGCAAGAATATTGGTCCTAGCAGAGTTTTTTTTAAATTCCCTCGTGGACTTTGGCTGTCTCTGACTGGCCTGCATTTATTTGCAAAGATTGAGGACTGCAGATCATAGTCAAAGATGTCGTGCTGGCAAAGCATAGCATATCAGGCACCATCAAAAGAGCAGGAGAATCGACGTTTTAGGCATAAGCTCTGCATCAGGTGAAGGGTTAATGCCTGAAAATCGATTCTGCTGCTCCTCTGATGCTGCTTGATCTGCAGTGCTTTTCCAGCACCTTACTCTGAAATCTGGCCAGCATATTTGCCCATCCCTAGCTGCCCTTGAACTGACTGGCTTGCCCGGGCATTTGAGACTCAGCCCCATTGCTCTAGGTCTGGAGTCATCTGTAGGCCAGACCTGCTGCCTCAAACAGATTTCCTTCTTTAAAGGATATTGAGCATTCAGAGGGGTATACCTGACACCAGCATTAAATTCTGGATAAACAGTCTAGTGAAAATAATACGAGGTCATCACCTCTCCCATTCGTAGCTTGGCAGTTACTGACTACTGATACATGCACCATACATCATAGAACATAGAAAAATACAGCGCAGTACAGGCCCTTCAGCCCCCGATGTTGCGCCGATCCAAGCCCACCTAACCTACACTAGCCCACTTTCCTCCATATGCCTATCCAATGCCCGTTTAAATGCCTATAAAGAGGGAGAGTCCACCACTGTTACTGGCAGGGCATTCCATGAACTCACGACTCGCTGAGTAAAGAATCTACCCCTAACATCAGTCCTATACCTACCACCCCTTAATTTAAAGCTATGCCCCCTCGTAAGAGCTGACTCCATACGTGGAAAAAGGTTCTCATGGTCTCAAGTTTCCTCTTCCTGACCATTGCTTGTTCCTGATACCTTCCTCCACTCTGAAGGTATCACTCGGTATCGCTCCACTATTAGATTACTTACGGTATAGAAACAGGCCCTTCGGCCCAACAAGTCCATACTGACCCGCCAAAGCGTAGCCCACCCAGACCCATTCTCCTACATTTACCCCTTCACCTAACAGTACAGGCAATTTAGCATGGCCAGTTCACCTAAACTGCACATTCTTTTGGATTGTGGGAGGAAACCCATGCAGACACGGGGAGAATGTGCAAACTCCACGCAGAATGTCGCCTGAGGTGGGAATTGAACCCGGTTCTCTGGCACTGTGAGGCAGCAGTGCTAACCACTGTGCCACCGTACCGCCCCACTCCATGTGGTTTCCCTCATGTATGGGTCGAAATGCTGCCTCTGTCAACCCGTCCCTCTCTTGCAGCTATCCAGATTCTGAGCCAAAAGAATTCTCCACTCCAGAGAGATGAGGCATCGCAGGCCAGGGATGGAGATTGGGATAATCCAGATCTCTGTTCGACACAGTAGCATTCTCCATGTGTAACACTCACTGCATCAGTCTATTTTCTCCTTCTGTCTATTTCTCTGCCTCCTGTGGGTACTCAGGACATTTCTGAATCAACAATCTTCCCAACTGCTGTCTATCTTGTACATTATCTCAGTCAAGGTGGTTGGTCAGCCAGAGGGCAGGGAGATTTGTAGGCTTTAATAAATCCTGCAGCGAGCTAACATCATCCACACGAAACAGAGCAGACAGCATTTAAAAGGCTGGACACTTCGGTCCACAAGATGTGATGCAGATGCAGTACTGAAGGGTGAACACAGCGTAAATCTCCGAGGCTCAATCTCCACCTGCTTGTGAACGAATTACTTTAATTTCTGCTGTACTGGAACGTCCTGACAAAGTCTAGGGAGATCATAGTCATTAATCCAAGGTGGTGTTGCCTTCACGAGCATCAGGACAAGAGAGGTGAAAGCAGGTGTCCCACGAGATGGTGGTAATGCTGCATGTGATCTTTCTGTTCTTTATTCCCTCGCCAATACTCTCTGTTATTATATCATAGAGTTATGCAGGATGAGAACAGACCTTTCCATTCTATCTGTGCCAGTGCCTTGAATGTTTCTAACTCTGACAACTGTTCCTATTTCTGTAATCTACTCCCACATTCACAATCACTTTATATATTTTCCAAACATAGTATTACAGCGGTGGAAAGGACGATGGATGAAGACTCGCCATCTGAGGTAGTTTGGGCTGAGCTTAGAAATAGGAACGGTGAGGTCACCATGTTAAGAGTTTTCTACAGGACTCGTAATAGTCCTAGAGACGTAGAAGAAAGGATTGCGAGAATGATTCAGGAGAAGAGTGAAAGTAATAGGATGGTTGTTATGGGGGACTTTAACTTTCCAGATATTGACTGGGAAAGCTATAGCTCGAGTACGTTAGATGGGTCGGTGTTTGTCCAATGTGTGCAGGAGGGTTTCCTGACACAATATGTAGACAGGCCAACAAGAGGTGGGGCCATACTGGATTTGGTTCTGGGTAATGAACCAAGCCAGGTGTTAGAATTGGAGGTAGGTGAGCACTTTGGGGACAGTGACCACAATTCGGTGACTTTTACTCTAGTGATGGAGAGGGATAAGTGTGCAATGCGGTGCAAGAGTTATAGCTGGGGGCAGGGAAATTATGATGCGGTGAGGCATGACTTAGGATGCGAGGCTTGGAAATGTAGGCTTCAAGGGAAGGGTGCAATCGATAGAACATAGAACATAGAAAAATACAGCGCAGTACAGGCCCTTCGGCCCTCGATGTTGCGCCGACCAAAGTCTACCTAAACTACACTAGCCCAATAACCTCCATATGCTTATCCAATGCCCGCTTAAATGACCATAAAGGGGGAGAGCTCACCACTGCTACTGGCAGGGCATTCCATGAACTCACAACCCGTTGAGTAAAGAATCTACCCCTAACATCTGTCCTATACCTACCACCCCTTAATTTAAAGCTGTGTCCCCTAGTAACACCTGACTCCATTAACAGAAAAAGGTTCTCAGTGTCTACCCTATCTAAACCCCTAATCATCTTGTACACCTCTATCAAACCTCCCCAAAACCTCCTTTTCTCCAATGAGAACAGCCCCAAGTGCCTCAGCCTTTCCTCATACGATCTTCCTACCATGCCAGGCAACATCCTGGTAAACCTCCTCTGCACTCGTTCCAATGCCTCCACATCCTTCCTATAGTATGGTGACCAAAACTGCACACAATACTCCAGATGAGGCCGCACCAGAGTCTTATACAACTGCAACATGACCTCAGGACTCTGGAACTCAATTCCTCTACCAATAAAAGCCAGTACACCATATGCCTTCTTCACAGCTCCATTTACCTGGGTGGCAACTTTCAGAGATCTGTGTACATGGACACCAAGATCCCTCTGCTCATCCACACTGCCAAGTAGCCTACCATTAGCCCAGTAATCCATCTTCTTGTTACTCCTACCAAAGTGAATGACTTCACACTTAGCTACATTGAACTCCATTTGCCACCTTTCTGCCCAGCTCTGCAACTTATCTATATCCCGCTGTAACCTGCCACATCCTTCTTCGCTGTCCACAACTCCACCGACTTTCGTGTCATCCGCAAACTTGCTCACCCAGCTTTCAAGCCCCTCCTCTAGATCATTTATAAAGACGACAAACAGCAATGGTCCCAAAACAGATCCTTGTGGCACACCGCTAGTAACTGCACTCCAAGATGAACCTATTCCATCAACTACTACCCTCTGTCTCCTTCCAGCCAGCCAATTCCTAATCCAAACCTCTAATGCACCCTCAATGCCATACCTCCGTAGTTTTTGCATTAGCCTACCATGGGGTACTTTATCGAACGCCTTGCTAAAATCCATATACACCACATCTACTGCTTTACCCTCCTCCACCTCCTTAGTCACCTTCTCAAAGAACTCAATAAGGTTTGTGAGGCACGACCTGCCCTTCACAAAACCATGCTGACTATCCTTGATCACATTATTTCTATCCAGATGTTCATAAATCCTATCCCTTACAATTCTCTCTAAGACTTTGCCCACAACAGAAGTGAGACTCACTGGCCTATAGTTACTCGGGCTATCCCAACTCCCCTTCTTGAACAAGAGGACCACATTCGCTATCCTCCTGTCTTCTGGCACTATTCCCGTAGACAATGACGACATAAAAATCAAGGCCAATGGCTCTGCAATCTCCTCCCTAGCTTCCCAGAGGTTCCTAGGATAAATGCCATCAGGCCCAGGGGACTTATCTATTTTCATCCTTTCCAGTATTCCCCAGACCTCTTCCCTACATACCTCAAGGCCATCCATTCTAATCACTTGTGACTCAATATCCACATCAGCAATAGTGTCCTGTTCCTGAGTGAATACTGATGAAAAGTATTGATTTAGTGTCTCTCCAATCTCCTCCGCCTCCACGCACAACTTCCCACTACTATCCTTGACTGGACCAACACCTACCCTAGTCATCCTTTTATTCCTGACATACCTGTAGAAAGCCTTTGGGTTTTCCCTAATCCTACCAACTAAGGACTTTTCATGTCCCCTTCTCGCTGCTCTTCGCTCTCTCTTTAGATCCTTCCTGGCTACCTTATAACTCTCAAACGCCCCAACTGAACCTTCACGCCTCATCTTTACATAGGCCGCCCTCTTCCCTTTCACAAGGGATTCCAGTTCCTTGGAATGTGGATATGTGGAGCTTGTTCAAGGAGCAACTATTGACTGGCCTTGATAAGTATGTACCTGTCAGGCATGGAGAAAAGGGTCTTGTGAGGGAGACGTGGTTTAATAAGGAATTGGAATCCCTTTTGAAAGGGAAGAGGGCGGCCCATGTAAAGATGAGGTGTGAAGGTTCAATTGGGGCGATTGAGAGTTATAAGGTAGCCAGGAAGAATCTAAAGAGAGAGCTAAGAGCAGCAAGGAGGGGACATGAAAAGTCCTTGGTTGGTAGGATTAGGGAAAACCCAAAGGCTTTCTATAGGTATGTCAGGAATAAAAGAATGACTAGGGTAGGAAAAGGTCCCATCAAGGATAGTAGTGGGAAGTTGCGTGTGGAGGCTGAAGAGATTGGGGAGACACAGAATGAATACTTTTCATCAGTATTCACTCAGGAACAGGACATTGTTGCCGATGTGAATATTGAGTCACAATTAATTAGAATGGATGGCTTTGAAGTATGTAGGGAAGAGGTCTGGGGAATACTGGAAAGGATGAAAATAGATAAGTCCCCTGGGCCTGATGGCATTTATCCTAGGAACCTCTGGGAAGCTAGGGAGGAGATTGCAGAGCCATTGGCCTTGATTTTTATGTCGTCATTGTCTACGGGAATAGTGCCAGAAGACAGGAGGATAGCGAATGTGGTCCTCTTGTTCAAGAAGGGGAGTTGGGATAGCCCGAGTAACTATAGGCCAGTGAGTCTCACTTCTGTTGTGGGCAAAGTCTTAGAGAGAATTGTAAGGGATAGGATTTATGAACATCTGGATAGAAATAATGTGATCAAGGATAGTCAGCATGGTTTTGTGAAGGGCAGGTCGTGCCTCACAAACATTATTGAATTCTTTGAGAAGGTGACCAAGGAGGTGGAGGAGGGTAAGGTGGTAGATGTGGTGTATATGGATTTTAGAGGAGAAAGTGAGGACTGCAGATGCTAGAGATCAGAGCTGAAAATGTGTTGCGGGAAATGCGCAGCAGGTCAGGCAGCATCCAAAGAGCAGGAGAATCGATGTTTCGGGCATAATTCCTGAAGAAGGGCTTATGCCTGAAGTGTTGATTCTCCTGCTCTTTGGTTGCTGCCTGACCTGCTACACTTTCCCAGCAACACATTTTCCGCTCTGGATATGGATTTTAGTAAGGCGTTTGATAAAGTACCCCATGGTAGGCTAATGCAAAAAAATATGGAGGTATGGCATTGAGGGTGAATTGGAGGTTTGGATTGGGAATTGGCTGGCTGGAAGAAGACAGAGGATAGTTGTTGATGGTAAAGGTTTATCTTGAAGTACACTTACTAGCGGTGTTCTGCAAGGATCTGTTTTGGGACCATTGCTGTTTGTCATTTTTATATATGACCTGGAGGAGGGGCTAGAAGGTTGGATGAGCAAGTTTGCGGATGATACGAAAGTCGGTGGAGATGTTGACATTGAGGAAGGATGTGGCAGGTTACAGCGGGATATAGATAAGCTGCAGAGCTGGGCAGAAAGGTGGCAAATGGAGTTCAATGTAGCTAAGTGTGAAGTGATTCACTTTGGTAAGAGTACAAGAAGATGGGGTATTGTGCTAATGGTCGGATACTTGGTAGTGTGGATGAGCAGAGGGATCTTGGTGTCCATGTACACAGATCTCTGAAAGTTGCCATCCAGGTAAATAGTGCTGTGAAGAAGGCATATGGCGTACTGGCTTTTATTGGTAGAGGAATTGAGTTCCGGAGTCCTGAGGTCATGTTGCAGTTGTATAAGACTCTGGTGTGGCTGCATCTGGAGTATTGTGAGCAGTTTTGGTCGCCATACTATAAGAAGGATGTGGAGGCACTGGAACGGGTGCAGAGGAGGTTTACCAGGATGTTGCCTGGTATGGTAGGAAGATCATATGGGAAAAGGCTGTGTCAGTTGGGGCTGTTTTCATTGGAGAAAAGAATTTTTAGGGGTGACTTGATAGAGTTGTACAAGATGATTAGGGGTTTAGATAAGGTTGACCATGAGAACCTTTTTCCAAGTATGGAGTCAGCTATTATGAGGGGGCATAACTTTAAGTTAAGGGGTGGTAGGTATAGGACAGATGTTAGGGATAGATTCTTTACTCAGCGAGTCGTGAGTTCATGGAATGCCCTGCCAGTAGCAGTGGTGGACTCTCCCTCTTTATGGTCATTTAAATGGGCACTGGATAGACATATGGAGGATAGTGGGCTAGTGTAGGTCAGGTGGGCTTGGATCGGCACAACATCGAGAGCCAAAGGACCTGTACAGCGCTGTATTTTTCTATGTTGTATGTTCTATATTTGAACCTACTCCAATGTTGACTACCTCCCTATCTCTGAAAATTGCTCTTGGAAGGGTACCCTTCGTTGTTCAGCACTTCCCAGGGGCTGAGAAATTACGCTATGTTCTTCGTGACCTGTAACACATTATCAGTGAGGATGAGCACCTCACCAAAACCTTCCCCACATCTCCACTACTTGCCTTTAAACAACAGCCAAACCTCAAACAGATCATTGTTCGTAGCAAACTGCCCGGCTTTCAGGACAACTCCATACAACCCAGTCTCGGTGGACGCTGCAAGACGTGTCAGAGTGTGGACATAGATACCACTATTACACATGGGAACACCTCCCACCTTGTACATGGCAGGTACTCATGTGACTCAGCCAACGTTGTCTATCTTATAAATTGCAGGCAAGGATGCCCGAAGGCATGGTACATTGGGGAAACCGAGCAAAGGCTACGACAATGGATGAATTGGCAGCGTACAACAATCAACAGACAGGAGGGCTCCCTCCCAGTTGGGGAACACTTCAGTGGTCAAGGACATTCAGCCTCGGACCTTTGTGTGACCATCCTCCAAGGTGGACTTCGGGACAGGCAGCAGAAGAAAGTGGCTGAGCAGAGGCTGATAGCTAACTTCGGTACCCATAGGGAGGGTCTCAACTGGGACCTTGGGTTCATGTCACATTACAGGTGATCACCATTGCACTACACACGCGCACAGATATTCCTACACACACACTCTCACAGACACACGGACACAGGTACACACAGATGCGCACACAGACACCCACACACACCCTTATAGACACACAATCCCACGCTCACACATGCACCCCCTCGCAGACTTAAGACACTCTGCACCCACTACACACACACACACACACACACACACACACAGACACACACACACACACACACACACACACACACACACAAAGACCCACATGCACACATATATTTTGTGGGGTGAATTTTTATTGCAGAGTTACATTGCACTTTGCTCAAAAACTGTATACATTCATGTAGAAGTCTGAGCTCAAAAACTGCATGAATTTATGTAAAACACTGTTATCTCACTTATTAGATTAGAATCAATCTAAACATCAGGTCATAGACAGAGAACACAGGGGGCCAACACCTTCAACATATTGTCTAGCTAGCACCATTGTTAGCAGCTGACCCGAGAATGCAACTTTAACAAGAAGGTTTTTGTGATTTACACATGAAAGAAGTGAAACTATCACTGTATTCTAACAGATGAAAGGCTTAACAGACAATCAATTTTTCAATGTGTAATTTCAGTTACATCACACTGCAAATTTTTGCTATAAAGTCAGTGTTACGATCGAGCCCTCCACAATCACCTGATGAAGGAGCGTCGCTCCGAAAGCTAGTGTGCTTCCAATTAAACCTGTTGGAGAAGAACCTGGTGTTGTGTGATTTTTAACTGTGTACACCCCAGTCCAAAACCGGCATCTCCAAATTTGGACAAATGGAGTTATGATGACGTTAAGTGCAGTCACTTTTTGTTGTCCATCTTTAAACCAAAGCTTCAATGAGGTCAGGGGTTGAGTGGCCCTGGCAATAGCCCAAACTGAGGAAGTGTTGCTTCATACCACGGCAGATGAGACCTTGCATCACTCTACTAATGGTAGGGATTAGAGCAAAGGGGGCAGTCATTAACTGGTATTGTGTCTCTGTATGTACAAGACACACCCGGAGAGTTTCCCACAATGCCAGGTAGGTGACAATGCTGTTGCTCAGTAGAGCAGCTTGAATGGAATTTTATCATTGCCCACAGACTTTGCATTACCCAATACTTCCAGTCCCTTGGACATACCATACAAAATGAATCGAATTAGCCGAAGACTGCCAACTGAAGGAGCTTAAAATAGGTGGCACGGTGGCACAGTGGTTAGCACTGCTGCCTCACAGCGCCAGGGATCTGGGTTCAATTCCCGACTCAGGCGACTGACTGTGTGGAGTTTGCACGTTATAGAACATAGAAGGATACAGCGCAGTACAGGCCCTTCGGCCCTCGATGTTGCGCCGACCGAGTCCTACCTAACCTATACTAGCCCAATAACTTCCAAATGCCTATCCAATGCCCGCTTAAATGAACATAAAGAAGGAGAGTTCACCACTGATACGGGCAGGGCATTCCATGAACTCACAACCCGCTGTGTGAAGAATCTACCCCTAACATCTGTCCTATACCTACCACCCCTTAATTTTAAGCTATGTCCCCTAGTAACACCTGACTCCATTAGCGGTAAAAGGTTCTTAGTATCTACCCTATCTAAACCCCTAATCATCTTATACACTTCTATCAGATCTCCCCTAAACCTTCTCTTCTCCAATGAGAACAGCCCCAAGTGCCTCAGCCTTTCCTCATACGATCTTCCTACCATTCCAGGCAACATCCTGGTAAACCTCCTCTGCACTCGTTCTAAAGCTTCCACATCCTTCCTATAGTATAGAACATAGAACATAGAACATAGAAGGATACAGCGCAGTACAGGCCCTTCGGCCCTCGATGTTGCGCCGACCGAATCCTACCTAACCTATACTAGCCCAATAACTTCCAAATGCCTATCCAATGCCCGCTTAAATGACCATAAAGAAGGAGAGTTCACCACTGATACGGGCAGGGCATTCCATGAACTCACAACCCGCTGTGTGAAGAATCTACCCCTAACATCGGTCCTATACCTACCACCCCTTAATTTAAAGCTATGTCCCCTAGTAACACCTGACTCCATTAGCGGTAAAAGGTTCTTAGTATCTACCCTATCTAAACCCCTAATCATCTTATACACTTCTATCAGATCTCCCCTAAACCTTCTCTTCTCCAATGAGAACAGCCCCAAGTGCCTCAGCCTTTCCTCATAAGATTTTCCTACCATTCCAGGCAACATCCTGGTAAACCTCCTCTGCACTCGTTCTAAAGCTTCCACATCCTTCCTATAGTATGGCGACCAAAACTGCACACAATACTCCAGATGAGGCCGCACCAGAGTCTTATACAACTGCAACATGACCTCAGGACTCCGGAACTCAATTCCTCTGCCAATAAAGCCCAGTACACCATATGCCTTCCTCACAGCACTATTTACCTGGGTGGCAACTTTCAGAGATCTGTGTACATAGACACCAAGATCCCTCTGCTCATCCACACTACCAAGTAGCCTACCATTAGCCCAGTAATCCATCATCTTGTTATTCCTACCAAAGTGAACGACTTCGCACTTAGCTACATTGAATTCCATTTGCCACATTTCCGCCCAGCTCTGCAACTTATCTATATCCCGCTGTAACCTACCACTTCCTTCCTCACTATCCACAACTCCACCGACTTTCGTGTCATCCGCAAACTTGCTTACCCAGCTTTCAAGTCCTTCCTGTAGATCATTTATAAAGATAACAAAAAGCAATGGTCCCAAAACAGATCCTTGTGGTACACCGCTAGTAACTGCGCTCCAAGATGAACATAATCCATCAACTACTACCCTCTGTCTCCTTCCAGCCAGCCAATTCCTAATCCAAACCTCTAATGTATCCTCAATGCCATACCTCTGAAGTTTTAGCATTAGCCTACCATGGGGAACCTTATCGAACGCCTTACTAAAATCCATATACACAACATCTACTGCTTTACCCTCATCCACTTCCTTAGTCACCTTCTCAAAGAACTCAATAAGGTTTGTGAGGCACGACCTGCCCTTCACAAAACCATGCTGGCTATCCCTGATCACGTTATTCCTACCCAGATGTTCATAAATCTTATCCCTTACCATTCTCTCTAAGACTTTGCCTACCACTGAAGTCAGACTCACTGGCCTATAGTTACTAGGGCTATCCCTACTCCCTTTCTTGAACAATGGGACCACATTCGCTATCCTCCAGTCCTCTGGTACTATTCCCGTTGACAATGATGACATAAAAATCCAGGCCAATGGCTCTGCTATCTCCTCCCTAGCTTCCCATAGGATCCTGGGGTAAATGCCATCAGGCCCAGGAGACTTATCTATATTCATCCTTTCCAATATTCCCAAAACCTCTTCCCTGCATATTTCCAGGGCATCCATTCTAATTATTTGTGATTCCATATTCACATCAGCAACAGTGTCCTGTTCCTGAGTGAATACTGATGAAAAGTACTGATTTAATGTCTCTCCAATCTCCTCCGCCTCCACACACAACTTCCCACTACTATCCTTGACTGGACCGATACCTACCCTAGTCAACCTTTTATTCTTGACATACCTATAGAAAGCCTTTGGGTTTTCCCTAATCCTACCAGCTAAAGACTTTTCATGTCCCCTTCTCGCTTTTCTTAGCTCCCTCTTTAGCTCCTTCCTGGCTACCTTATAACTCTCAATCGCCCCTACTGAACCTTCACGCCTCATCTTTACATATGCCGCCTTCTTCCCTTTCACAAGGGACTCCAATTCCTTACTAAACCACGGCTGCCTCACAAGGCCCTTTACACCATGCCTGACTGGTACATACCTATCGAGGACACGCAGTAGCTGCTCCTTGAACAATCCCCACATCTCATTAGTGTTCTTCTCTTGAAGCCTGTTTTTCCAATCCACACAACCTAAGTCATGCCTCACTGCATCATAATTTCCCTGCCCCCAGCTATAGCTCTTGCCCTGCGGCACACGATTATCCCTCTCCATCACTAAAGTAAAAGTCACCGAGTTGTGGTCACTGTCCCCGAAGTGCTCACCTACCTCCAAGTCTAACACCTGGCCTGGTTCATTACCTAGAACCAAATCCAATATAGCCTCCCCTCTTGTTGGCCTGTCGACATATTGTGTCAGGAAACCCTCCTGCACACATTGTACAAACACCGACCCATCTAATGAACTCGAGCTATAGCTCTCCCAGTCAATATCTGGGAAGTTAAAGTCCCCCATAACAACCACCCTGCTACCTTCACTCTTTTCCTGAATCATCCTCGCAATATTATCCTCTACTTCTCTAGGACTATTAGGAGGCCTGTAGAAAACACCTAACAGGGTGACCTCACCTTTCCTATTTCTAACCTCAGCCCAAACTACCTCAGATGGCAAGTCCTCTTCCATCGTCCATTCCACTGCTGTGATACTGTCTTTGACAAGTAATGCCATGCCTCCCCCTTTTTTACCCCCATGTCTGATCCTACTAAAACATTTGAACCCTGGAACGTGCAACAGCCATTCTTGTCCCTGTTCTACCCACGTCTCTGTAATGGCCACAACATCGAAGTCCCAGGTACCAACCCACGCTGCAAGTTCACCTACCTTATTCCTTATACTTCTGGCATTGAAGTATACACACTTCAATCCTCCTTTCTGGTTACAGGCACCCTCCTTAGAGATCGCTGCATTATTCTTAACCTCCCTACACTCAAGGTCCTGTACCCTAAAGCTACAGTCCTGGTTCCCATGCCCCCGCGGAGTTAGTTTAAACCCTCCCAAAGAGCACTAGCAAACCTCCCCCCAAGGACACTGGTGCCCCTCAGGTTCAGGTGTAGCCCATCCTTTTTATAGAGGTCCCACCTTCCCCAGAAAGGACCCCAGTTGTCCAGAAACCGGAATCCCTCCCTCCTGCACCATCCCTGTAGCCACGCATTTAACTGCTCTCTCTCCCTATTCCTTGACTCTCTATCACGTGGCACGGGTAACAAACCAGAGACTACAACTCTGTTTGTTCTAACTCTGAGCTTCCAACCTAGCTCCCTGTAAGCCTGTCTGACATCCTCACCCTTCTTCCTACCTATATCGTTGGTGCCAACGTGGACCACGATCTGGGGCTGCTCCCCCTCCCCCTTAAGGACCCGGAAAACACGATCAGCGACATCACGTACCCTTGCACCTGGGAGGCAACATACCAAACGTGAGTCCCTGTCGCCCCCACAAAACCGTCTGTCTGTACCCCTCACTATCGAGTCCCCAAGAACTATTGCTCTACCTTTCTCCACACTACCCTTCTGAGCAACGGGGCCAGGCTCCGTGCCAGAGGCCTGAACCTCGTTGCTTGCCCCTGGTAAGTCATCCCCCCCACAAGTATCCAAAACGGTATACTTGTTCTTGAGGGGAATGACCGCAGGGGGTCCCTGCACTGGCTTCCTCCTCCCACTCCCCCTCACTGTCACCCATCTATCTTGAACTTTCGGAGTAACTACTTGCCTAAAGCTCCGATCTATGACCTCCTCTGCCTCTACGTTCTCCCCGTGTCTGCGTGGGTTTCCTCCGGGTGCTCCGGTTTCCTCCCACAGTCCAAAGATGTGCGGGTCAGGTGAATTGGCCATGCTAAATTGCCCTTAGTGTTAGGTAAGGGGTAAATGTAGGGGTATGGGTGGGTTGCGCTTCGGCGGGTCGGTGTGGACTTGTTGGGCCGAAGGGCCTGTTTCCACACTGTAAGTAATCTAATCTAGATCATCACACCAACACTTCTGCCTGAACATTGTTGTGAATGTTTCTGTCTTATCCTTTCTATCGTTGTGCTGGACTCTTCCATCATTGCTAAAGGGTATTATTTGTGTTGCTGCTACCTTCAGTCAGCAGTTTGTTTGTCCAACCACCATTCACCAAACTGCATGTGATAGGATTGCAGAGATGAGTTCTGATTTTTTGGTTATGTTTTCACTTAGATCTATGATTACTTGCAGCTTATGTTATTTGGTGAATAAGTGGATATGTTTGGTAACTTCACATCATTTTCATGTGTGCCTAGTGCTGTTTTTGGCAGGCCCTCCTGTGTGAAAACACAGAACAGAGAACATCACAGCGCCATGCAGGTCCTTCGGCCCTCGATGTTGCACCAATCTGTGGAACAAATCTGAAGACCATCTAACATACACTATTCCAATTCCATCCACATATTTATCTAATAACCATTTAAAAGCCCCTAAAAATGGCATTTATCTCGAAACATCTCCAACCTCTAAATCCCTCCCTTGTCTCCAAACAACTCCAGCTCCCAAACACCTACATCTCTCTCTAACTACATCCAGCCTTTACACCCTTCCCTATCTCTCGACCAACCTCCAGACCCTGAACATCTCCTATCTCTCTAACCACCTCCAGTACCCGACCCCTCTCTATATTTCTAAACATCTCCAGCCCCCACACTCTGCCCTTGACTCTAACCAACTCGTGCTCACCCCGTCAACCTCTCTAACCACATTCAGCTCCCACACCCTTCTCTATCTCTCTAATCACCTCCCACCTCACATCCCTATATATATATCACCCCCACACACCTCCCTATATATCAATCCAACTCCAGTTCCCACACCCCTCCCTTCTGACTTGTCACCTCTAGCTCCCACATCACTATCGCTCTAACCACATCCAGCCCCTTCACCCCTCCATATCTACTAAACCACCTCGAGTTTTTACCTCCAGTCCACATACCGCTTCCTATCTCGCTAACCATCTCCAACCACAATGCTCCCCTGCCTCTGTAAGAACATCCATTCCCAACACCAACATCTCTCTAACCATCTCCAAGTCCTACATCTGCCCTCTTTCTCTGACTACCTCCACCCTCCGCATCTCCCATCTCTCTAACGTCCAGCTGCAGCATCACTCCCCATATCCTTCAACTGAACAAATAAGGTGTGCCCTTTCCAGCATTCACAAGCCTCGCTACCTCTACAATGTCTCCAGCCTTGCTTTCTTATTACTGTAACTTCCTCCAGCCCATGAAACTAAGATTATTTCCACCAGACTTCACTCCTCACGATTTCTTTAACATCGTCCAGGATCTGCACTGCTCTGAAAATTCCTAATGCCCTCCTTCCCCTGTTCCAACCCCCTCTCAGGAAACCCAGCTTTTCCTCCACTTTGTATCTCCTCCAAACCCTTCCACCATCCATAATACTTTAACCTCCTCCATCACCTACATCCCTCTTTATCCCTGTAAGGTTCTCCAGGGCCGCCCTCCCTACCTCTGTATGCTCCTCCACAAATTACAACTTTCCTTATCTCTTTTACTTGATCAAGCATGTACACACCTCTTTATTCTCTGTATCCTCCTCCAGCGACTAAAATCTTCTTTTATATGTTACGCCCTCCACACTCCACTCTGATTTGCCTTTGTAACGTCCTTAGGCCCGTATAACCCTACTAATTTCTGCAATCTGTTGTAGCTTATACAGACCTCCTAACCTCTGTAATCTCCACCACATATTTCAGCCCGCCTATCTGAATGCCAAGTTGAGACCTAAAATCCTTCCTCGTCACCATAACCCCCATCAGTTATTCCAACCCTCCTTCACTCTGTAGCTTCCTCCATCTCCTATACATCTCCCGATCTTTCTAATATCCTCTTACACTCACACTTACATCTTCTGCCTGTCTACCCTCCTCCAACACCAACAATTCTCCCTATCTATGTACCCTCTTCCAGCTTCGGCAATTGTCCGTCTGTGTAACTTTGTTCACGATCCGCATTCCTCCTTTTTTTTCATAACCCTGCTCCACCATTTCCTGAAGTCTTCCCTATCTCTCTGACATAGTCTTCCCCGGCAACACTCTCTAACTCTGTAACCTCGACAAACATGTGCATCCCACCTTATCTCCCTCCAGCAGCGACACATCTCCCTGAATGTGCAACTTCTTCCAAATCCTACACCATTCCCTATCTCTGTGACTTATTCCAATCCCTACAAACCCAATATGTCATTCTAACCTGCCTTTGAATATAAAATCCACCTGAATGCTGTAACATCCTCCAGTATATACACTCTTCACTATCTTTTTTTTACCTCCTTCAGCATCGACATCCATTCTAATCCCAGCAAGATAATCTAGCACCTCCACCCCTCCCAATCTTTATAATATCCTCCAGCCACTCCGTTGCTTCCAACTTTGATAAACCTCATCGAACGGCTACACTGTCCTGATGTCTGTAACCTCCTTCAACATCTTCATTCCTCCCGATAATGTTGGTATCTTCCAGCATGTTTGCCCATGCTTATGTCCAAAACATTTCTATCTTTCCGCATCGCTGTAACCACATCCAGCCGCTACAACCGCACCTCACCACCTCCCCCCCCCCCCCATATACAAACACACACACACATAAAACCATAAGACCATAAGACATAGGAGTGGAAGTAAGGCCATTCAGCCCATCGAGTCCACTCCGCCATTCAATCATGGCTGATGAGCATTTAAATTCCACTTACCCGCATTCTCCCCGTAGCCCTTAATTCCTTGTGACATCAAGAATTTATCAATCTCTGCCTTAAAGACATTTAGCGTCCCGGCCTCCACTGCACTCTGTGGAAATGAATTCCATAGGCCCACCACTCTCTGGCTGAAGAAATGTCTCCGCATTTCTGTTCTGAATTTACCCCCTCTAATTCTAAGGCTGTGTCCACGGGTCCTAGTCTCCTTGCCTAACGGAAACAATTTCCTAGCATCCATTCTTTCCAAGCCATGTATTATCTTGTAAGTTTCTATTAGATCTCCCCTTAATCATCTACACTCCAATGAATACAATCCCAGGATTGTCAGCCGTTCCTCATATGTTAGACCTACCATTCCAGGGATCATCCGTGTGAATCTCTGCTGGATGCGCTCCAGTGCCAGTATGTCCTTCCTGAGGTGTGGGGACCAAAACTGGACACAGTACTCCAAATGGGTCCTAACCAGAGCTTTATAAAGGCTCAGTAGCACAACGGTGCTTTTATATTTCAACCCTCTTGAGATAAATGACAACATTGCATTCGCTTTCTTAATCACGGACTCAACCTTCATGTTTACCTTTAGAGAATCCTCGACTAGCTCTCCCAGATCCCTTTGTACTTTGGCTTTACAAATTTTCTCACTGTTTAGAGAGTAGTCCATGCTTGTATTCATTTTTCCAAAGAGCAAGACCTCGCATTTGCTCACATTGACTTCCATCAGCCATTTCCTGGACCACTCTCCCAAACTGTCTAGATCCTTCTGCAGCCTCCCCCTTCCTCAGTACTACCTGCCTGTCCACCTAACTTCGTATCATCGACAAACTTCGCTAGAATGCCCCCAGTCCCTTTTTCCAGATCATTAATATATATATAATGTGAACAGCTGTGTCCCAACACTGAAGCATGCGGGACACCGCTTGTCACCGGCTGCCATTCCGAAAAAGAACCTTTTATCCCAAATCTGTAACCTCCTCGAGCCACTGGACTCTTCCCTAATTGAGGAACCTCCTCAAGTCAATCCACCACTCCTGACCTCTGTCACCTCCTGCGACCTCTACATAACTCCCTAAATGACTGATATTCTCCAGCACGCTACAACCAATCGTATCTGCATAGATTCTACAATGTAAAAACAATGACTGCAGATGCTGGAAACCAGATTCTGGATTAGTGGTGCTGGAAGAGCAGTCAGGCAGCATCCAATGAGCAGCGAAATCGACGTTTCGGGCAAAAGCCCTTCTTCAGGAATAAAGGCAGAGAGACTGAAGCGTGGAGAGATAAGCTTGGTTAGGTTGGGGGTGGGGAAGAGAGTAGCATAGAGCACAATGGGTGAGTAGGGGAGGAGATGAAGGTGATAGGTCAGGGAGGAAAGGGTGGAGTAGATAGGTAGAAAAGGACCTAGGCAGGTCGGACAAGTCCGGACAAGTCATGGTGACAGTGCTGAGCTGGAGGTTTAAAACTAGACTGAGGTGGGGGAAGGGGAAAAAAGGAAACTGTTGAAGTCCACATTGATGCCCTGGGGTTGAAGTGTTCCGAGGCAGAAGATGAGGCGTTCTTCCTCCAGGCATCTGGTGGTGAGGGAGCAGCGGTGAAGGAGGCCCAGGACCACCATGTCCTCGGCAGAGTGGGAGGGGGAGTTGAAATATTGGACCACGGGGCAGTGTGGTTGATTGGTGTGAGTGTCTCGGAGATGTTCCCTAAAGCGCTCTGCTCGGAGGCGTCCAGTCTCCCCAATGTAGAAGAGACCGCATCGGGAGCAACAGATGCAATAAATGATATTAGTGCATGTGCAGGTAAAACTTTGATGGATGTGGACACCTCCCCTTCCTGGACCTCTCCATCGCCATTAATGACGACCAACTTGACACTGACATTTTTTACAAACCCCCGATTCCCACAGCTACCTGGATTATACCTCTTCCCACTCTATCTCTTGCAAAAATGCCATCCCGTATTCCCAATTCCTCTGCCTCCGCCGTATCTGCTCCCAGGAGGACCAATTCCACTACAGAACACACCAGATGGCCTCCTTCTTTAGAGACCTCAATTTCCCTTCCCACGTACTTAAAGATGCCCTCCAACGCATCTCGTCCACATCCCGCACCTCCGCCCTCAGACTCCACCCTTCCAACCGTAACAAGGACAGAATGCCCCTGGAGCTCACCTTCCACCCTACAAACCTTCGCATAAACCAAATCATCCGCCAACATTTCCGCCACCTCCAAAAAGACTCCACCACCAGGGATATATTTCCCTCCCCATCCCTTTCCGCCTTCCGCAAAGACCATTCCCTCCGTGACTACCTGGTCAGGCCAACGCACCCTGTACGACCCACCCTCCCATCCTGGTACCTTCCCCTGCCACCGCAGGAACTGAAGAACCTGTGCCCACACCTCCTCCCTCACCTCTATCCAAGGCCCTAAAGGAACCTTCCACATGCATCAAAGTTTTACCTGCACATCCACTAATATCATTTATTGTATCCGTTGCTCCCGATGCGGTCTCCTCTATACTGGGGAGACTGGACTCCTCCGAGCAGAGTGCTTTAGGGAACATCTCCGAGACACCCGCACCAATCAACCACACTGCCCCGTGGCCCAACATTTCAACTGCCCCTCCCACTCTGCTGAAGACATGGAGGTCCTGGGCCTCCTTCACCGCCGCTCCCACACCACCAGATGCCTGGAGAAAGAACGCCTCATCTTCTGATTCGGAAAACTTCAACCCCAGGGCATCAATGTGGACTTCAACAGTTTCCTTATTTCCCCTTCCCCCACCTCATCCTAGTTTTAAACCTACAGCTCAGCACTGTCACCATGACTTGTCTGGACTTGTCCAACCTGCCTAGCTCCTTTTCCACCGATCCACTCCACCCTTTCCTCCCTGACCTATCACCTTCATCTCCTTCCCCACTCACCCATTGTACTCTATGCTACTCTCTCCCCACCCCCAACCCAGCCAAGCTTATCTCTCCACGCTTCAGTCTCTCTGCCTTTAGTCCTGATGAAGGGCTTTTGCCTGAAATGTTAATTTTGCTGCTCGCTGGATGCTGCCTGAACTGCTGTGCTCTTCCAGCACCACTAATCCATAGATTCTACAATCACTTGCATTCCTCCCCATCGTAGTAATCATGGCCAACTGTATGGCTTTCCCAATCTCTCTGGCCTCCTCTAGATACTACACCCCTCCCTACTTCTGTGACCCCTTCCAATTCCTACACTTCTCTCATCTCTGTAGCATTCTGTGGCACTACACACTTCCCTATTTATGTAATCTCCTCCACACACTATACCCCACCTATCTCTGTAACCTGCTCCAGCTCCTACAGCCCTCCCTAATTCTGTGACACCCTCGAGCTACTAAACCCTTTCCTTGCTCTGTAAACTTCTCCAGCTACAAGACCCTTCCCTATTTCTGTGACCTGCACCAGCTAATCTATCCCTCTTCATCGCTGTGATTTTCTCCAGAACTGACAGCCCTCCCAATCTCTTACAACACTACTCCCTTCAATACCTGTCAGTTCCTCAATCTTTTACACACTTTCAGAACTCATTAGTCACCTGCATACATTCCTCCCATTCTCATCTCTGTACTCTCGTCCAGCACCTTCAATCCTCTCCATGCCAGAAAACTCTTCCTGCTTCTACAACCTTCCCTAACTTTGCAGCATCCGCCAGCCCAAACACACCTCCCTATTTCTGTTTTGCCTCCATACCCTAGAACTCTCGTAAATTCTGTAAAATCCATCACATACGACAACATTTCCATTCACTATAACCATTTACAACATATACATCCCACACTACCTCTGTTAAATCCATGTCCATCCCACTGCCCTATCTCCATCAACTGCACCAGCCTCTACATACCTCCTGATCTCTGTACCATCCTGCTAAACCCCAAAACCCTCACTTCCGCGCAATCTCCTCAAACCGGTAGACCCCTCCATATTTCTATAAATTCCTCCAGCCTCCATACACACCTCCATTTCTACACTCCTTCCTGTTTTCGTCATCTCCTCTAGCCATAACACCCTTCCATATTCTTTGAACTTGCTTCTGCCCTGGCAATTTTCCTTCTGCTATTCCAGTCTTCCTAATCGCTGTAGCCTCCTGTAGTATGCATGATACTATACCTCTGCAATCTGCTCCAACTCTCCATTCTTCTTTATCTCTGTAAGTTCGAGTCATCCCTCCGGTCTGTGCAACTTCCGCCAGCAGTACATTCACATCTCTGAAACATCCTCTAGCCCCTTCTCCCCTCTTCATCTCTGTGACCCACACCAAAAATGAGATGCTTCATTCTTATTATAACCTCCACCAGCAACTACATCCTTTCCTATCTCTCAAACCCCCATCAGCCCCAATACCCTTCCTTATCTCTGTAACTTCCAACAGCTCCTTAGCCTAGTCCTCCTTATCTCTGTAATTTGCTCTAGTACATACACCACTGCTATCTTTGCAGCTTCCACCAGCATTTTCACTGATCCATTTTGTTGTGGTTTCCACCAACACTTAAATCCCTCTATATCTCTGGTAGCAACTCCAGCACCTACAGTTCTCCATATCGCTATAAACGTTTCAAGCAAATGTATCCCTAACTATCTCAGTATGCACCTGCAGCACTTACACTCTGATCTCTCTGGTGTCTACGAGCTCCGACACCACTCCATATAAATGTCACTTTTTCCAGTCGGTACACATCTTCCTATTTTTATATTCTTCTCTAGCACTGATATTACTCACTACCTCAATCATCACCTCTAGCATATTTGCATCCCTACCACAGTAACCGTCTCCAGCATCTGCATCAAGCTTATCAATGTGCTCTCATCCAGCACCTGCACTACTTGCTAACATTACGTTCTATACAAGCACCCACCCTCCTCCATATTGCTGGAATCTCCTCCAGCCTGTGGTTCCCAACATTCTAAAATACGTACCTCTTGAATCAGCAGCCTCCATTTCACCAGTGAATGTGAAAAGTGTGTGAGCCGAGGGAGGGAAGATGAATTTGAATATAAAATACTTACCTCTTGAATCAGCTGAGGGAAGGGTGAACAGGAGCAGAAGTGGACAAGAGGATTGCTGGTTGAAAGAGCTCAAGAATTCAGGCAAGTAGCTAAACCCGAAACAGTGCACAGATAGTGACTCTCACCCGTCCTCTTATTCTAAGGAAAGAAAAAAAGACTATGGAGGTAGGTAAGCTCAATTTGTTTAATATAAAGGAACTCTTTTAGTAATTTAGAGGAGATGGAATGGAAATGCCAGTTGCATGTTCCTCTTGCAGAATGTGGGCATTAAGTATCATCACTCGCGTCCCTGCTGGCTTTACCCACGAGAAGTGCACCAAGTACCAGCTCCTCACATTCCACGTTTGGAAACTGGAGATGGATGAATGTTGGATCATTCGGGAGGCTGAGGGGGAGATAGAGTCACACCTAAATTACATGATAAAGTAGGTGAGTGACCGGGAATAAGCAGACAGTGTAGGGGTCCCCGTGGCCATTTCCCTGAATGTATCCCAATGACACACATATCTGAAGCCCTCCAACCTACACGAGCTCTGTAGCCATGTGTTCATCTGTACTTACTATCTGTTTGGAGAGAGGGAAAGGGAATAAGCAGACAGTGTAGGGGTCCCCGTGGCCATTTACTTCAATAATAAGTATACAGCTTTGGACAATGTTGCGGGGGATGACCTATCAGGGGAAAACAACAGCTCCATCGGTCAAACGGAAAGAGGAGAGAATAGGAGCGCAATAATGAAAGAAGATTCAACGGTGAGACAAACAGGCAGTAGATTCTGTGTTTGCGAGTGAATCTCCAGGATGGTATGGTGCCTCCCAGGTGACAGTGTCAAGGATGTCTCGAAGCGAGTCCACAGGATTTTGGGAGAGTGAGCAGCCAGAAATCGTAGTTCAAATTGGTACTAATCACACAGCTGGGGAATGGTAGGAGGAGGAGAAATGTAAATGTAGGGAATTATTTTGGAAGCTACAAGGCAGGACGAGCAGATCAGTGACCTCAGGATTGCTAATGGTGCCACATGTTAGTGAGGCTCCAAACAGATACTAAGTGCAGATGAACACATGGCTGCTGAGCTCGTGTAGGTTGGAGGGCTTCAGATATGGATATCATTGCGATACATTCAGGGAAAGATGGAATCTGTACAAGGGTGATGGGTTGCACCTGAACTAGACGGGCACCAATACCCTGGGCGGGAGGTTTGCTAGAGATTTGGGAGAGTTTGAACGAATTTTACAGGGGGATGGGAACCAAAGCGACAGCTCATAGGGTGGGGTAGCTGGTGAACAAGCAGATACTGCGTGCACAGAGTCTATGAGGAAGGATATACCAATTGATAGGACGAAGGTGCAGTTCGTGTGATGGATTGAAGTGTGTCTATTTTAATGCAAGAAGTGTTAGGAATAAGGACGATGAAAGTCGTGCATGGATAAATACTTGGAGATACGATATTATGGCCATTACGCAGATTTGAATATCACAGGATCAGGAATATTTATTGGATGTTCCAACGTTTATATGTGTCAAGAGGAATAGGGAGGGAAGCAAAAGAAATGGGGGAATAAGGGATATATCATTGTTGAAGAAAAGTAGATCATTCAGGTGGATTTCTCTACAGAGTCAATGTCAGAGAAAGAATCACAAAGGATCAGGTTGGGAAGCAAATTTTGGAAAGATGCACAAGTAACTGAGTTGTTGTCATGGGAGATTTCAAGTTCCCTAATATTGACGGGAAATTCCTCAGTGCTCCCCCACAGTTTTGAAAGAGCAGATTTTTCTAGGTGTGCCCAGGAAGGATTCCTGACACAATATGCAGGTAGGCTGACTGGGCGGGAGGTCATGTTGGATTTGGTGATTGGCAACAAACCATGGCAGTTGGTCGGTCTCTCGACAGGAGAGCACTTCAGTGATAATGATCACAACTTTGTAACCTTTCTTTCTACTAATGGAGAGACATAGGAGGCGCTCGAATGGGAAAATGTTTAATTGGAGCACGGAATTGCAATGTGATTAGGCTGGAACATGGAGCATAAATTCTCAAGGAAATGCAGAACAGACGTGTGAAGGTTATTTTTGATTAGATTAGATTAGAACAGGCCCTTCGGCCCAACAAGTCCACACCGACCCGCCGAAGCGCAACCCACCCATACATTTACCCCTTAACTAAGGCTACGGGCAATTTAGCATGGCCAATTCACCTGACCCGCACATCTTTGGGAAGCAGTTACTACGAAAGCTGGATAGGATTTTCCCAGAGAGGCAAGGAAGGGAAGTTAGGGTGAAAGAAATTCTGAAGAGAAAATAAATATTTTTGGACAGTATTTACTCTGGAAAACGACAATGTTGTCGAGGAGAATACTGAGATACAGGCTACAAAACTAGGTGGGATTGAGGTTCATAAGGAAGAGGTATTAGTAATCCTGCAGGATGTGAAAATCCCGGGTGGAGTTTATCCTAGGATCCTGTTGGAAGACAATAGACAATAGACAATAGGTTCAGGAATAGGCCATTCAGCCCTTCGAGCCTGCACCGCCATTCAATGTGATCATGGCTGATCATTCCTAATCAGTATTCGCTTCCTGCCTTATCTCCATAACCCTTGATTCCACTATCTTTGAGAGCTCTATCCAACTCTTTCTTTAATGAATCCAGAGACTGGCCTCTGGGGCTGAGCATTCCACACAGCCATCACTCTCTGGGTGAAGAAGTTTCTCCTCATCTCTGTCCTAAATGGTCTACCCCATATTATTAAGCTGTGTCCTCTGGTTAGGCACTCACCCATTAGCGGAAACATGTTTCCTGCTGCTAGAGTGTCCAATCCTTTCATAATCTTATATGTCTCAATCATATCCCCTCTCAGTCTTCTAAACTCAAGGATATACAAGCCCGGTCGCTTCAGTCTTTCAGTGTAAGGTAATCCTTCCATTCCAGGAATTGACCTTGTGAACCTATGCTGCACTCCCTCAATAGCTAGAATGTCTTTCCTCAAATTTGGAGACCAGAACTGCACGCAGTACTCCAGGTGTGGTCTCACCAGGGCCCTGTACAGCTGCAGAAGCACCTCTTTGCTTCTATACTCAATCCCTCTTGTTATGAAGGCCAGCATGCTATTAGCCTTCTTCACTATCTGTTGTACCTGCATGCTTACCTTCATTGACTGGTGTACAAGAACACCCAGATCTCTCTGTATTGCCCCGTTACCTAAATTAATTCCATTGGGGTAGTAATGTGCCTTCCTGTTCTTGCCACCAAAGTGGATAACCATACATTTATCCACATTAAACTGCATCTGCCCACTCACCTAACTTGTCCAGGTCACCCTGGAATCTCCTAACATCCTCATCACATTTCACCCTGCCACCCAGTTTTGTATCATCAGCAAATTTGCTAATATTATTGCTGATACCATCTTCTATATCATTAACATATGTTATAAAAAGCTATAATGATATGTTTTTATAACATATATCTTCTATATCATTAACATATGTTATAAAAAGCTGCGGTCCCAGCACGGATCCCTGCAGTACCCCACTGGTCACTGCTTGCCATTCTGAAATGGAGCCATTTATCACTACCCTTTGTTTCCTATCAGCCAACCAATTTTCAATCCAATCTAGTACTTTGCCCTCAATACCATGCGCCCTAAGTTTACTCATTAACCTCCTATGTGGGACTTTATCAAAAGCTTTCTGAAAGTCCAGGTACACTACATGTACTGGATCTCCCTCGTCCATCTTCAGAGTTACATCCTCAATAAATTCAAGAAGATTAGTCAAGCATGATTTCCCCTTCATAAATCCATGCTGACTCTGTCCTATCCTGTTACTACTATCCAGATGTGCCGTAATTTCATCCTTTATAATAGAATCCAGCAACTTTCCCACAACTGAGGTCAGACTAACTGGTCTATAATTTCCTGCTTTCTCTCTCCCACCTTTCTGAAAATGTGGTATAACGTTAGCCACCCTCCAATTCTCAGGAACCGATCCTGAATCTATTGAACTCTGGAAAATAATCACCAATGCATCCACGATTTCCCAAGCCACCTCCTTCAGTACCCTGGGGTGTAGACCATCAGGCCCCGGAGACTTATCAACCTTTGGACCTAACAGTCTCTCCAACACCAAATCCTGGCAAATATAAATTCCCTTCAGTTCAGGTCATTCAGCCACTGTTACCTCAGGGAAATGGCTTGTGTCTTCCCCAGTGAACACAGATCTGAAGTACCCATTTAGTTCTTCTGCCATTTCTTTGTTCCCTGTAGTATATTCCCCTGTTTCTGTCTTCAAGGGCCCAATTTTAGACCTAACCATTTTTTTGCCTTGCATATACTTAAAAAGGCTTTTACTATCCTCCTTTATATTATTGGCCAGTTTACCTTCGTACCTCATTTTCCCACTGCGTATTTCCTTCTTAGTAATCCTCTGTTGTTCTTTAAAAGCTTCCCAGTCCTCTGTTTTTCCACTTATCTTTGCTATGTTATAATTTTTCTCTTTTAACTTTATATGTCTCTTAACTTCCTTCATCAGCTACGGTCGCCCATGCCTCCTCCTGGGATCTTTCTTCCTTTTAGGAATGAACTGACCTTGCAACTTCTGCATTATACACAGAAATATCCGCCATTGTTCCTCCACAGTCATCCCTGCTAAGGTATTGCACCATTGAACTTTGGCCAGCTCCTCCCTCATAACTCCATAGTTCCCTTTATTCAACAGAAATACTGTCACTTCCGACTGTACCTTCTTCCTCTCAAATTGCAGATTGAAGCTTATTGTATTATGGTCACTACTTCCCAATGGCTCCTTCACTTCGAGGTCTCTGACCAATTCTGGTTCGTTACACAATACTAGATCCAGAATTGCCTTCTCCCTGATCGGCTCCAGCACCAGCTGCTCTAAGAATCCATCTCTGAGGCACTCCACAAAGTCTCTTTCTTGAGGTCCAATACCATCCTGATTCTCCCAGTCTACCTGCATGTTAAAATCCCCCATAACAACTGTAGTAACATCTTTACCACAGGCCAATTTCAGCTCCTGATTCAACTTACATCCGACATCTACACTACTGTTTGGGGGCCTGCAGATGACTCCCAAGGGGGTCTTTTTACCCTTAGTATTTCGCTGCTCTATCCACACTGACTCTACATGCCCTGACTCTAGGTACCCACGTGCAAGGGACTGAATATCCTCCCTTACCAACAAGGCCACCCCACCCCCTCTGTCTGTCAGTCTGTCCTTATGATAGCACGTGTAGCCTTGAATATTCATTTCCCAGGCCCTGTCCACTTGAAGCCACGTCTCAGTTATCCCCACAATATCGTATCTGCCAATTTCCAAAAGAGCCTCAGGCTCATTCATCTTCTGTCTAATGCTTCGTGCATTCAAATAGAGTATTTTTAACTTGTTACTGCTCTCACCTTTCCCATCAGCCCCTATTTCACTCAACCTTACAGCATGATCCCTTTCCGAGTTTTCTGCCTCATTGATACAGTTTTCCTTCTTGACTTCCCGTGTTCTAACTTTCCCTTCAATTTCCTTTTTATACATCCAGTTTGTCCCCTCCCCCCCGCTACTTAGTTTAAATGTAGCCATGTTGCAGGAGAAAACCTGCCTGCCAGAATGCTGGTCCCTAACCTATTAAGGTGCAAACCGTCTCTCTTGTAGAATTTATGCTTACCACAAAGACAGGGAGGAGATTGCCGTGCCTTTGGCATTGATCTTTAAATTGTCATTGTCTACAGGAATAGTGCCAGAAGACTGGAAAATAGTAAATGTGGTTCCCCTGTTCAAGAAGTGGAGTAGAGACAGCTCTGGTAATTATAGACCAGTGAGCCTTACTTCAGTTGCTGGTAAAGTGTTGGAAAAGGTTATTAGAGATAGGATTGATAATCATCTAGAAAAGAATCATTTGATTCGGGCGAGTCAGCATAGTTTTGTGAAGGGTAGGTAGATTAGACTTACAGTGTGGAAACAGGCCCTTCGGCCCAACAAGTCCACACCGACCCGCCGAAGCGAAACCCCACCCATACCCCTACATTATCCCTTACCTAACACTACGGGCAATTTAGCATGGCCAATTCACCTGACCCGCACATCTTTGGACTGTGGGAGGAAACCGGAGCACCCGGAGGAAACCCACGCAGACACGGGGAGAACGTGCAAACTCCACACAGTCAGTCGCCTGAGTCGGGAATTGAACCCGGGTCTTCAGGCGCTGTGAGGCAGCAGTGCTAACCACTGTGCCACCGTGCCGCCCTTAAAGGTAGTGCCTCGCAAACCTTATTGAGTTCTTTGAGAAGGTGACCAAACAGTTAAATGAGAGCAAACTGGTAGATGTGGTGTATATGGATTTCAGCAAGGCGTTCAATAAGGTACCCACAGTCGGCTATTGTACAAAATGCGGAGGAATAGGATTGTGAGAGATATAGCAGTTTGGATCAGTAATTGGCTTGCTGAAAGAAGGCAGAGGGTGGTGGTTGATGGGAAATGTTCATCCTGAAGCCCAGTTACTAGTGGCATACCGCAGGGTCGGTGTTGGGTCCACCGCTGTTCGTCCTTTTTATAAATGTCCTGGATGAGGGCGTAGAAGGGTGGGTTAGTAAATTTGCAGATGACACTAAGATTGGTGGAGTTGTGGATAGTGACGAAGGATTTTGTAGATTACAGGGGGACACAGAAAATCTGCAGAGCTGGTCTGAGAAGTGGCAAATGGAGTTTAATGCGGACAAGTCTGAGGTGATTCACTTTGGTCGGAGTAACCGGAATGCAAAGTACTGGGCTAATGGTAAGATTCTTGGTAGAGCAGAGAGATCTCGGTGTCCAGGTACACAGATCCGTGAGAGTTGCCACCCAGGTTGACAGGGTTGTTAAGAAGGCATGCAGTGTTTTAGCTTTTATTCATAGAGGGATCGAGTTCTGGAACCATGAGGTTTTGCTACAGCTGCACAACACTCTGGTGCGGCCACACTTGGAGTATTGTGTACAGAGTAATGCTTTGCCTGCAACGGTATTAGATTCACCAACTTTAAGCACATTTAAGTGGTCATTAGGCAAGCACATGGACCTACATGGAATAGTGTAGATTAGGTAGGCTTCAGATTGGTACGACCGGTCAGCGCAACATTGCCGAAGGGCCTGTACTGCATTGTAATGTTCTATGTTCTATCTGTTCTATGTTGACAAGAGATGAGGAACATCTGGTTAAGAGGAAGAAGGAAGTTTATTGAAGGTTGAGGAAGCAAGAATCAGACAGGACTCCGGGTCGTGGCGGGCGGAGTAGGTGGGGTAACAAGGTGGCTAGGAAGGAACTGAAGAATAGAATTAAGAGAGCTAGAAACAGGCATGAAAAAGTGGGTAGAATTAAGAAAAATCCCAAGGCATTCTACACATATATGATGCATAAGAGGATGGCTAGAGTGAGGGTACGGCCGACCAGGGATAGTGGAGGTACCTTATGCCTGAAGTCGGAGGAGGCACGGTAAATAATTTACAAACACTTTGCACAAGTTTTCACTTGTGGGTGAAAACTTGTCCTCTGTGAGGACTGCGTGAAACAGGCTGATATGCTCGAACAGATTGACATGGAGAAGGCAGATGCGATGGAAATGTTGAAACACATGATGATATATAATTTCGCCCACCCCCACCCCCGTCGGATGCATTATACTCACGGTGCCTGCAGGAACAGAGGGAAGAGATTGCTGTGCCTTTGGCGATGCTCTTTGCATGTTCACTGTCCACTGGAGTAAGGCCATGATGATTTGAGATAGCTAAATGTTATGCCCTTCTTTAAGAAGAGGAATAAGGATAACCCTAGGAATTATTATGTCAGTGGTGGGCAAATTATTGGAGAGTTTTCGAAGACACAGGATATATAATTACTTGGAAAACCATGGTTAGATAAGAGATAGTCAGCAGGACTTTGTGAGTGCAGGTTATGCCTCATTCGATTTATTGAATTATTTGAGGATGTGACAAACACATTGAAAAAGTTCGAGCAGTGGATGTGGTGTAGATGTACTTTAGCAATTGGTTGATAACGTTTTTCATTTTAGGTTCTTTCAGAGAGTAAGGAAACATGTGATACAGTGAAATTTTGCTGACAGGATCCAGAATTGACTGGCCCATGGAACAGAGAGGTTGGTGGAAGATGGAAAGTATTTAACCTGGAGCTTGTTTTCCAGTGGTGTTCCAAAGGGATCTGTGCTGGGACCTCTTCTCTTTGTCAGTTTTATAAACTTGGATGAGGAAGTGGAAGGGTGCGCTAGTAGGTTTACTGATGACATGAAGCTTGGTGGGGTTGTGCATAGTGTAGAGGGCTGTTTTAGATTCTAATGGGACATTGACAGAATGCAGAACTGGGCTGATAAGTGGCAGATGGAGTTCAAAATGGAAAAGCGTGAAGTGATTTATTTTGGATGTTTGAATTTGATTCCATAATTCAGGTTTAAGGGCAGGATTCTTGGCAGCATGTACGAACCAAGGGATATTAGAATCCATGTACTCTGATCTCTCAAAGTTGTAACCCAAATCGATAGGATTGTTAAGATGCCGTATGTTGCGTTGGCTTACATTACCAGGAGAATTGAGTTTAAGAACCGTGAGATTATGCTGCAGCTATATAAAGCCTTGGTTAGAGCTCACTTGGAATACAGGTTTGAGTTTCGGTTGCCTCATTATAGGAAGAATGTGGAAGCCTTACCAAGGGCGCAGTAGAGATTAACTGGAGATTTACATGCTGCCTGGATTGGAAGGCATGTTTTCGGAAGAAATGTTGAGTCGGCTAATGGCTTTTCTCATTGGAGGGAAGAAGGGTGAAGAAGAGCAAAAGGTGACTTCATCAAGGTGTACATGATGTTGGGAGGCATAGACAGAGCTATAAGCCAGTGAATGTTTTCCCCAGGATAGATATGTCTATCACAAGGAGAAAGGATTAGGGGAGGTGTCAGTTGTACAGGTTGATGCATGTATGGAATGCACTGCCAGCAGTGGCAGAGATACATTAGAAATATTTAAGCACTTCATGGATAGGGACAAAAATAATGGTAAAATTAAGGGTATGTAGGCCAGTTTGATTTTGGAGTAGAATAAAAGGTAGACACAATAACGAGGGCTGAAGGGCCTATACTGTGCTGTACTGTTCTATACCTCTACAACTTCTTTCAGCTCCAACAATCCTTCTTATCCCTTTAATCTCCACCAGTCAGTCAGTCCTTAATGTTGATGTAAACTCCTCCAGATCCCATTCCTACATATCCTACAAAGAGAGTATGTACCTTTGCCTAAACATACTCTCATCCTCCTCTCTATCATCTCCTCCAGCATCTCCATCTCTCCCTCTAGCTATAACTTTCTTTAGTCCATACACTCTTTCCTAATTCTATATCTTGCTCCAGCACCTACACTCATTCCTGCATCGGTCATAGCTTTCACAGCATATCCCATCCCTATATTAGTCAGCTTGTCCAGAATCTACATCATTGTCTGTCAGTGTAATCATCTCCAGCCTCTATTTCCCCCTCTATCGTTCTAAACTCTTCCAGCCCTAATACCAATAACTGTCTCGTTTGCCTACTTTACCACAACACCATAACTATACCTGTAACCTCCTCCACTAGCTATACCTGTCCTAATACATATAAATTCCTCCAATACATATACCCATTCCTATATCCATAACTCTCTCCAGTTCCTACACAACTTCTTCTCACTGTAAATTCCACCAGCTTGTCCAGTCCTCCCTACCTCTACAATGAGCTCCAGACCTTGCACCCCTCCCATCTCTGTGACATTCTCTATCCCCTATACCCCTTCTTTTCTTTGTAACCTCCTCCAGTCCCTTGTTGTCTCCCTATCTCTGTAAGGTTCTCCAGCTAATGCATTCCTATTTCTCAGACATTCCACCAGTCCCTAGTTCTCTCCCTATCTCTGCAACATATTCCAACCAATACATCTCTGGATATCTTTGTAATCTCTCACAGGACCTACGCATTTCCCAATCACTGTAGCCTCCTCCAGTCCCTAGGAACCTCCCTGTATCTGTTACATCCTCCAGTCCCTACAACCCTCGCTTATCTCTGTAGACTCCTCCAGTTCCCAGAAACCTCCCTATCACCATAACCTCCTCCAGCCACTACACCACTCCTACCTCTGTAACTACCTCCAGACCCTCCACTCCTCTCTATTGCTGTAATCTCCTTCAGCATCTTCAACCCTTCATATCACTGTGGATGCCTCCAGGGTGTATATCCCGCCATATCTCTGGAACCCACTCTAGCAATGACTACCAACCTGTTGCTATAGACTCCTGAAACTTCTCTAATCCTCCCTCTCATAGTAAACTCTTCCATCTCTTCCAGCTTTATCCAATTTTGTAATGTCTTTCAGCACAGATACCTTTCCTTATCGAGGTGATTTCTCTGTTCGATAGCAGTTTTCCCAAATCTGCAATACCCTCCTGCACCAATACCTCGCTGTCACTGTAAGCTCCTCCATCCTTAAGCTCCTCCATGGCTCTGTAAATTTTCACTGTATTCATTGACAGTGCATCCTCCTTGGGATGGCGAATATAAACACTCTCATATACATTGACTGAAATTTTCTGACATCATCTCAGTGCCAAATAAGTTGCTCCTTACCCTGAAATTCTATCATCGTGTTTTGGATTCCCAGATACTCAGGCATAATTTCCCAGTGTCTGCACTACAAAGGTCTTGCCACTGAGAAGCTTTTACTTTTAAATCAAATCACTTAGCAATTTCCTGAAACTCAAAGGTACAGACCAAATTTATTCACAAACTCAGCAAGGGGAACTCAATTACCAAACAGTGAAAGGTGAGAGTATAATTCATTGATAGGCACCAGACATTGCTGGCTGGGCCATCATTTAGTACCCAAATAGAGTTTTCTGGACAAGTTGGTTGTGCGCTGCCTGCTTGAATTGTTGCAGTGAGTTTGGTGCAGGTACATCCATAATAATGTGAGTGACTGAAAGCCAGAATTTTACTCAAGCGACACCCATGCAACAGAGATATATTTCCCTGTCAAGGTGGTCAAATCGCTTTACGTGAGACCTGCAGGAGATGGTGTTCGCATGGCTCTGTTGTCCTTGCCATTCCAGATGGTCATGGCCTAGAAAGGGCTAGATTAAATTAGATTAGATTAGATGACTTACAGTGTGGAAATATGCCCTTCGGGCCAACAAGTCCATGCTAACCCTCCGAAGAGCAGCCCACCCAGACCCATTCCCTACATTTACCCCTTCACCTAATACTACAGGCAATTTAGCATGGCCAATTCACCTAACCTGCACATTTTTGGACTGTGACAGAAAACTGGAGCATGCAGAGGAAACCCACGCAGACACGGGGAGAATGTGCAAACTCCATTCAGACAGTTGCCTGAGGCGGGAATTAAATGGTGTCGCAAAAAATTTGATAAATTCCTGCAATGTATCTTGAAGCTGGAACACAGACTCTCTGTTGAGATTTAATGGAGGAAGCAGTGAATATTTTGAATGCAATGGCAAATAACCTGCTTTACAAGTATACCCTTCCTGATGGAATGAGTCTTGGTGGATTGCTCTTCAGAGGGTCGGTGTGGACTTGTTTGGCCAAAGGGAATGTTTCCACACTGTAAGTAATCTAATCTAATCTTATGCATGTACAGCATAATGCGCCAGGTATGTCCTTAGCTTGTTTAAAGGCAATACAACTTCATTTTGTTACAATCAATGACTCCATGAAATTTAATTAAACAAGTATATGCAGAAATGAGTTGTAAGTGGCCGCATGGTTGCTATGCCGTTACAACGTGGAATACAAAACCATGAGAACAGGACAAGTCATTGAATCCCCTGCGCCTGTTCAAAAATCTAAGAATATTGCAGCTGATTTGTTGCCTAAGTCCGTATATCTGCCCGAATCTGTCAGGACCTTTTCTTAGCAAAAGTGTTCCTATCTCAGGTATTAATGTGTAAATAAGGAACTAAACAATAACAACAAGAACAGGGAAGAAGATGATGTAGCGTGCACAGCATAAACCTTGTCAATTCAGTGTTGAGTATAGAAGGCTGTCAAGGGCCAGTTTGAATTATAAGGTAATGTACTTCATTCATTGCCTTTGTTTCTGTTGAGAATATTTACTCAGACGAGAATGTTCTTCAACCAAGGTAGTTATAGTGGTTTTCAAAATAGGAAATAAAAGATGAAGATTGTGTTCAGATTGAGTCAGGGAGAGTACGGAGGAAAGGCAACATATTGGGTGGAGGTGATGATGCTCATTTCAACGACCAGTGAAACCACTATGGGACTTCTGGGCCCGAACAATTTTATCAATATGAATGTTCTCGTATGGATTAATTATTGGTGAAAAGACCATAAACTGAGTGAAGGATTTAAAACGTCATTCTTGTTTGGAGGCGTGTGCTGCGAGGTAGATGGAAAGATTTTTGAATACTGAACAGGCCTCCACATGGGCAAGCTCAGGGAAAATTTCATATCATGCGGAAATGTGAAATTATCCAATTTGTTGGAGAATCTGATGTGCAGTATATTTCTTAAATCGTAAAATGTTGCAAAGTCCAGATGTAAATAAAACTCAAGAGTGTTTCAGTTCAATTATATTTGTTCTAATAATCCTCAGCTCCACTTTTCTGCATTTTCCCTGCAGCATTTCATTCACTGACTGATTGAAAAGGTATCTCTCAGCCTTGTAGGTACTGAATGGTCCAAGCTCTCTACCATGCAGCATCTTCCATAATTGTTTCCCTCTCATTGATGTGAGACTGGGCAGTCTTCAATTTCTTCATTTATTTCTAGCGCACTTTGTTGAATCTACAATCGATTGTGTCCTCTCCTATTGGACCTCGTCTGTGGCCAAAAGGAAATAAGAGAAAAATATTATATCTGGTAATTTCCTCCCTCTTCTCCCATATCAGGTAAGCTACAGGTTATCCAGATCTGGGGCTGTGTCCACTCTTTACTCAGCCAAAACTTTCGATTTGTCCTCACTTTCTGCATCAATCTGCTTACGGATCATACTGTCAATCTTGGAATACAGCAACTGATTCTCCAAAGTGAAGAATGACATAAAGTACCTGTTTAGCATATTCTCTGTATCCATGCACAGACTGTCTCCTTGGAACCTAATAGGTCCCATTCTTTCCCATTTTCTCCTCTTTTCTTTGATATACCAGTAGAAAATCTTGGGCTTCTTAGTAATCATATCAACTAATGTTTTATCGTGACCCCTTTTGCTTTTCTACTGACTTTCTTAAGTTCTGCGCTGTACTTCCTGAACTCTTCGAGGACTTTCAGTGATCTACTCACTTTATACCAGCTTTAAGCTGCATTTTCCTTGTTTGTTTCTTTAGATTTAGTTGGTTTTTGTTTTTTTTTAAGGAAAGCTTACTTTTAGAGGGATGGCAGTGCAGAGAGGGCAATGTTCCTCTTGCAACATGTATGAGGTGAGGGAAGCCATCAGCGTCCCTGCTGAGTACACTTGCAAGAAGTGCACCCATCTCCAGCTCCTCCAAACCCGTGTTAGCGAACTGGAGCTGGAGTTGGATGAACTGCGGATCATTCGGGAGGCAGAGGAGGTCATAGATCGGAGCTATAGGCAAATAGTTACTCCGAAAGTTCAAGATAGATGGGTGACAGTGAGGGGGAGTGGGAGGAGGAAGCCAGTGCAGGGACCCCCTGCGGTCATTCCCCTCAAGAACAAGTATACCGTTTTGGATACTTGTGGGGGGGATGACTTACCAGGGGCAAGCAACGAGGTTCAGGCCTCTGGCACGGAGCCTGGCCCCGTTGCTCAGAAGGGTAGGGTGGAGAAAGGTAGAGCAATTGTTCTTGGGGACTCGATAGTGAGGGGTACAGACAGACGGTTTTGTGGGGGCGACAGGGACTCACGTTTGGTATGTTGCCTCCCAGGTGCAAGGGTACGTGATGTCGCTGATCGTGTTTTCCGGGTCCTTAAGGGGGAGGGGGAGCAGCCCCAGATCGTGGTCCACGTTGGCACCAACGATATAGGTAGGAAGAAGGGTGAGGATGTAAGGCAGGCTTTCAGGGAGCTAGGTTGGAAGCTCAGAGTTAGAACAAACAGAGTTGTAGTCTCTGGTTTGTTACCCGTGCCACGTGATAGAGAGTCGAGGAACAGGGAGAGAGAGCAGTTAAATGCGTGGCTACAGGGATGGTGCAGGAGGGAGGGATTCCGGTTTCTGGATAACTGGGGTCCTTTCTGGGGAAGGTGGGACCTCTATAAAAAGGATGGGCTACACTTGAACCTGAGGGGCACCAGTATCCTTGGGGGGAGGTTTGCTAGTGCTCTTTGGGAGGGTTTAAACTAACTCCGCGGGGGCATGGGAACCAGGACTGTAGCTTTAGGGTACAGGACCTTGAGTGTAGTGAGGTTAGGAATAATGTAGCGATCTCTAAGGAGGGTGCCTGTAACCAGAAAGATGGATTGAAGTGTGTATACTTCAATGCCAGAAGTATAAGGAATAAGGTAGGTGAACTTGCAGCGTGGGTTGGTACCTGGGACTTCGATGTTGTGGCCATTACAGAGACGTGGGTAGAACAGGGACAAGAATGGCTGTTGCACGTTCCAGGGTTCAAATGTTTTAGTAGGATCAGACATGGGGGTAAAAAAGGGGGAGGCGTGGCATTACTTGTCAAAGACAGTATCACAGCAGTGGAATGGACGATGGAAGAGGACTTGCCATCTGAGGTAGTTTAGGCTGAGGCTAGAAATAGGAAAGGTGAGGTCACCCTGTTAGGTGTTTTCTACAGGCCTCCTAATAGTCCTAGAGAAGTAGAGGATAATATTGCGAGGATGATTCAGGAAAAGAGTGAAGGTAGCAGGGTGGTTGTTATGGGGGACTTTAACTTCCCAGATATTGACTTGGAGAGCTATAGCTCGAGTTCATTAGATGGGTCGGTGTTTGTACAATGTGTGCAGGAGGGTTTCCTGACACAATATGTCGACAGGCCAACAAGAGGGGAGGCTATATTGGATTTGGTTCTAGGTAATGAACCAGGCCAGGTGTTAGACTTGGAGGTAGGTGAGCACTTCGGGGACAGTGACCACAACTCGGTGACTTTTACTTTAGTGATGGAGAGGGATAATCGTGTGCCGCAGGGCAAGAGCTATAGCTGGGGGCAGGGAAATTATGATGCAGTGAGGCATGACTTAGGATGCGTGGATTGGAAAAACAGGCTTCAAGAGAAGAACACTAATGAGATGTGGGGATTGTTCAAGGAGCAGCTACTGCGTGTCCTCGATAGGTATGTACCAGTCAGGCATGGTGTAAAGGGCCTTGTGAGGCAGCCGTGGTTTAGTAAGGAATTGGAGTCCCTTGTGAAAGGGAAGAAGGCGGCATATGTAAAGATGAGGCGTGAAGGTTCAGTAGGGGCGATTGAGAGTTATAAGGTAGCCAGGAAGGAGCTAAAGAGGGAGCTAAGAGAAGCGAGAAGGGGACATGAAAAGTCTTTAGCTGGTAGGATTAGGGAAAACCCAAAGGCTTTCTATAGGTATGTCAAGAATAAAAGGATGACTAGGGTAGGTATCGGTCCAGTCAAGGATAGTAGTGGGAAGTTGTGTGTGGAGGCGGAGGAGATTGGAGAGACATTAAATCAGTACTTTTCATCAGTATTCACTCAGGAACAGGACACTGTTGCTGATGTGAATATGGAATCACAAATAATTAGAATGGATGCCCTGGAAATATGCAGGGAAGAGGTTTTGGGAATATTGGAAAGGATGAATATAGATAAGTCTCCTGGGCCTGATGGCATTTACCCCAGGATCCTATGGGAAGCTAGGGAGGAGATAGCAGAGCCATTGGCCTGGATTTTTATGTCGTCGTTGTCAACAGGAATAGTACCAGAGGACTGGAGGATAGCGAATGTGGTCCCATTGTTCAAGAAAGGGAGTAGGGATAGCCCTAGCAACTATAGGCCAGTGAGTCTGACTTCAGTGGTGGGCAAAGTCTTAGAGAGAATGGTAAGGGATAAGATTTATGAACATCTGGGTAGAAATAACGTGATCAGGGATAGCCAGCATGGTTTTGTGAAGGGCAGGTCGTGCCTCACAAACCTTATTGAGTTCTTTGAGAAGGTGACCAAGGAAGTGGATGAGGGTAAAGCAGTAGATGTTGTGTATATGGATTTTAGTAAGACGTTCGATAAGGTTCCCCATGGTAGGCTAATGCTAAAACTTCGGAGGTATGGCATTGAGGATACATTAGAGGTTTGGATTAGGAATTGGCTGGCTGGAAGGAGACAGAGGGTAGTAGTTGATGGATTATGTTCATCTTGGAGCGCAGTTACTAGCGGTGTACCACAAGGATCTGTTTTGGGACCATTGCTTTTTGTTATCTTTATAAATGATCTACAGGAAGGACTTGAAAGCTGGGTAAGCAAGTTTGCGGATGACACGAAAGTCGGTGGAGTTGTGGATAGTGAGGAAGGAAGTGGTAGGTTACAGCGGGATATAGATAAGTTGCAGAGCTGGGCGGAAATGTGGCAAATGGAATTCAATGTAGCTAAGTGCGAAGTCGTTCACTTTGGTAGGAATAACAAGATGATGGATTACTGGGCTAATGGTAGGCTACTTGGTAGTGTGGATGAGCAGAGGGATCTTGGTGTCCATGTACACAGATCTCTGAAAGTTGCCACCCAGGTAAATAGTGCTGTGAGGAAGGCATATGGTGTACTGGGCTTTATTGGCAGAGGAATTGAGTTCCGGAGTCCTGAGGTCATGTTGCAGTTGTATAAGACTCTGGTGCGGCCTCATCTGGAGTATTGTGTGCAGTTTTGGTCGCCATACTATAGGAAGGATGTGGAAGCTTTAGAACGAGTGCAGAGGAGGTTTACCAGGATGTTGCCTGGAATGGTAGGAAAATCTTATGAGGAAAGGCTGAGGCACTTGGGGCTGTTCTCATTGGAGAAGAGAAGGTTTAGGGGAGATGTGATAGAAGTGTATAAGATGATTAGGGGTTTAGATAGGGTAGATACTAAGAACCTTTTACCGCTAATGGAGTCAGGTGTTACTAGGGGACATAGCTTTAAATTAAGGGGTGGTAGGTATAGGACAGATGTTAGGGGTAGATTCTTCACACAGCGGGTTGTGAGTTCATGGAATGCCCTGCCCGTATCAGTGGTGAACTCTCCTTCTTTATGTTCATTTAAGCGGGCATTGGATAGGCATTTGGAAGTTATTGGGCTAGTATAGGTTAGGTAGGATTCGGTCGGCGCAACATCGAGGGCCGAAGGGCCTGTACTGCGCTGTATCCTTCTATGTTCTATGTTCTATTTACTTTGTTATTCTGCTCCGAATATTTTTGACATCGAAGGTTCTCTGGGCTTATTTTCCAAAACTTGATCTGAGATTGTAACATGTTGGGCCCATAGGTTCATGAATTCCATTTTGGGTATTAGCATCACTCCCTCACCACATTCCACACTGTTTTCCTACAACTTTACCAAGAAGTAAATCTACCAACTTAATAGAGTTCTTCGAGGAAGTGAGCAAGTTGTTAGATGAAGGAAGGGCTGTTGATGTCATTTATATGGACTTTAGTATCGCGTTTGATAATGTTCCCCATGGTAGACTAATAGATAAATTAATGTCACATGGTGTGCAGGGTTTTCTAGTTAGGTGGATAAAGAATTGGTTGAGCAACAGGAGTCAGAAAGTAGTAGTTGAAGAGCGTTTCTCGAAATACAGAAGGTTGACCAGTGGTGTTCCACAGAGGTTAGTATTGGGGCCACTGTTGATATGATTAGCAAGTTTACAGATGACACATGGATTGGTGAATTAGCAGAAAGCATAAGGGACTGTCAGAGAATACAGGAGGATATAGATAGACTGGAGAGTTGGGTGAAAAAGTGACAGATGGCTTTCAAGTCAGACAAATATGAGGTGATGAATTTAGGTAAGTCTAGTTCTTGAGCGAATTATACAATGAATGGAAAAGACGAAGGAAAAGTTGATGGGCAGAGAGATCTGGGAGTGCAGGTCCATTGTAACCTGAAGGTTGCTGCACAGTCAAATAGAGTGGTCAAGAAGTCATATAGTAGGCTTGCCTTCATTGGACGGGGTATTGAGTATGAGAGCTGGCAAGTCATGTTAAAATTGTACAAGATATTGGGTTCAGCCGCATTTAGAATACTGTGTGCAGTTCTGGTCACCACGTTACCAAAAAAGATGTGGACGCTTTGGAGAGTGTGCAGAGAATGTTTACAAATATGTTGCCTGGTATGGAAGGTGCTAGCTGTGAACCAAGGATCATAGGTTAGGTTTATTTTGACTAGAAAAAAAGAGACTGATGGGTGACCTGATTGAGATTTGCAAAATCATGAAAGATATAGACAGGGTGGATAGAGACAAGCTTTTTACAAGGGTGAAGGATTCAATAATGAGAGTTCATGCTTTCACGGCGAGAAGTGGAAAGGTGGCAAGTACATCACACAGAGGGTGGTGGGCGTTTGGAACACGTTGCCAGCCAAGGTGGTAGAGGCAGGCACGGTAGATTCATTTAAGATGCGTTTGGACCGATGCATGTGGAGGTGGGGAGAAAGGGATACAAATGATTAGGAATTGACTGACAGGTTTAGACAGTACATTTGGATCAGGTCAGGATTGGAGGGCCGAAGGGCCTGTTCCTGAGCTGTAAATTTTCCATATTCTTTGTTCTTTGTACACAGATTACTTTGGTCAGATCATGCCTTATTTGTAATAAACTCAGGCTGCCATGTCCAAAAACCATTTACGTTGAAGAACTTTTCTTGTATTTTACTTCCCAAATTGAAACGCATATGTCAGGGTCACTGGTCCTAAAAAGCGATCCCAATCCTGCCTGGAACTGCGGTCTGGCTTCATTCTCCATTATGAGGCCCAGTACTGCACTGTTCCTAGTTGTATCTTCTACATGTTGACATAAAAAGCTCTCAGCAATATTATGCAACATATTTGGCCCCTCTTAAAAACACACGACTGCCCAATAATTGTTCGGCATTAAAAGCCGAAATAGTATTACCCTCTTGTCGTTTTTATACACTATAGTCATTGGTTCCATAATCTCTCCTGCACTTTCTTCTAATTGCAACTCTATCATATGACAGTAGCAATGTATCTGTCATCTTTTATTTCCAATCACTATTTACAAAGCCTCAGTTGAAGTCATGTTAAAATTGAATGTTGGTTCAGCCACGTTTAGAAAATTGTGAGGCCCAGCACTGCACCGTCCCTAGTTGTATCTTTTACATGTTGACATGAAAAGCTCAGCCATATTATGCAACATATTTGTCCCCTCTTAAAAACACATGACTGTCCCAATAATTGTTCGACATTTAAAACAATTGCCAAGATTGTTGTTATATTTATGGAAATAAAATATAAACTCAGGACAGCACTCTATGATCTAAAACTAAAGCATATACATGTTATCTTATCCCGAACAGGGAATATGTTGTCTCATTGTCGTATTGGTCACAATTACATATCCAATGTCAGTATTCAAGTGAATATATTGACATTCTAACAATTCAAAAGTAGTTATTCTCTAAACCATTACATATTCACAGTTAACAAATGATTGAACAATAAAATAGAATTAGCATTCTTTCGAATTTATATTTAATTAACTAACAAAATATCTTACTGAAATGTACAAGTTTTAGCAATTTCCAAATAATTTAGAAATAACAATAATTCAAAATACACTTTGAATATTAACCTTAATAAATGATTTGTTTTATTAAATTGTCTGTCACAAAGCCAAATCATGGTAGCTCAATTGTACTTTTGCCAATAAAGATGCCCCAAACGAATCTACTCATTTCGCTCCCTTTGTGTTAATATTTAGACATATAGTAACAGGGTCATTGAAACTAATTCATGAAAAATTGATTGGACCGAAATCAGAAATATTGCATTTGGAATATATATCAGAGGTGAGGAAAGATTAAATCAGGTAGATGAATTAGCTAAACAGCAACTGAAGAGGGCACAGCATAGAAAGAAGCGTTTGCCATATCGAAACTCTAAAATGCGGACATTTTCACGTGGGGATGACATATTAGTATTGTTACCAGTGACAGCAGATCCCTTCAAAGCAAGTTTAGTGATCCCTGTCAAATTGATAAAAGTTGATTCAGGTAAATTATCTGGTAAAGATGCTGGATGGAACAGAAACCGTATCGGGCATGCCTTGTGAATATCTTGAAACCTTTGTCTATGGAGACAGGGAACTATCAAAACAGGTGTTCGATTCCAATCTAAAGTATGAGGAATCACGTCCAGATGTTGAGGATTTCGATGTGCCTCAAATTACGTTAAATAACAAGGAATATCTTGAACAATGGGCTAGAAGCAAAGAACTAGGTTGAAATGTTTCACGCTGTAGTATAAGGACATGTGCAGAAATAAAATGGAAGGACTAATACTATTGTGCTTGATGCTCAAGTAGGGAATGCTGTTCCTATAAAACAATACCCTTACAGCCTTAATCCTTTCCGAGCCACACAGGCCCAGAACGCAAGTGGATGTGATCTCAATGTGATCGATGTGATCATCGATCCGAGTCAGATTGAGTGGAGGTCGCAGATAGTGTTAGTTTCCAAACCTGATGGGACTCAACCATTTTCTGTGGACTATCGGAATGTCAACACCGTAACAAATCCGGACTACTATCAAATATTAAGATTGTAGCACTGCATACAGAAAGTTGGACAAGCTAGTTACATCACAAAGATTGATTTCCTGCATTTTTATACACAGGTACCTTTATCAGAAGCAGTAGAAGAACTTCCTGCATTTGTAACTCCAAGTAGGTTGTATCAAGTTAAAGTGTTGGAATGAAGAACACACCAACCACATTAGAAAGTCCCACAGAGTGGTAGTTGGCTTAAGAAATCGTGTAGTTTATCCTGATGATGTGGTGATCTTTAGTTATTTTTTAAAATATCACAGGATACCGTGGGAAAGGTCTTTGAATGATTTATAAAAGCAAAACTAGAAATAAACTTAAAGGGAACTGAATTCGTGAAGGAAAAGGTGACGTTCTTTGGACATACATCGGAAATGGATGGATGACTCCAAGGAACGCGTCGATAAAAGCCCTGGAGGGATTTGCGCGGTCATACTCGATGAAATAGGTGTCACAATTTTTGGTACAGAACGGATTCTACAGGAAGTTTGTTGCAAACGTCAACAGCATGGTGACATCTCCAATAGATTTATAAAGAAGAACACGAAATTTCGTTGGACTGTATACTGCCAAGAAGCATTGGAGAATTTAAAATCTGCATAACTCACCACATCAGTTCAAATATAATTATATTTGCATAACTATATTTGCAGCTACGTTCTATTCTGCTCAAAAATATACAGTCTGCAGGCAGTCAATAGAAGCAGTCAATATGTAAGAAGTTGCAAATTCTACTTTGGAAATAGAAACACTCCGAGTCAAGCATGGGATGCAGACAGACTCTAAACACATATTTTAAGACATTATCTGAGCTGAGATGTCACCGTTACTTATAAACTATTAGGTTATCCGAGAAGGTGACATAAAAGAGTTTTGGGAGTTACATATTAATGTACCGAAAACTGCAACCCATTCTCAAACTCAAAGATTTAACAATCCATGTTTAGTCAGTGTATCATTTCATTGCATGACACTGCATCAGCCACGATACGTTTTGCTATAAATTTTGTGTCTTATGATCTTTCACTCCACACCTACCCGATGCAGGAGCAGCGCTCCGAAAGCTGGTGTTTCCAAATGAACCTTTTGATCTTCAACCCGGTATTGTGTTAGACTTTTCAAGAAAAAAGTATTTCCAATTTCTCTCATTCTTCCTTGTCTAAATCCTTCATTGCAGTAATCATTCTAATTACTTATAAAGTTACTGGTATTCCTCGTTGTTATGATTCTGTATATTTGTGCTTTTGTTTGTGACTTTGGGTGTGTTACTGTATATTTATTTGTTGTGAACAATCCCCTGTAATTGCACTGAAATGAAAGATTAAGATGTCATTACATTCCCATATTTTTTCAGAACAGCTTCCAAGCTGTTTGATGTCAACAAAGATATAAGAATCTCTTTTATTCATCATTTGGGAAAGTGAACAAACGTCCACAAATAGCATTCAAGGATATGCAGGTTAGCTGCATTAATTGGGGTAAATTTAGAGTAATAGATTGGGGGAATGCGTCTGAATAGGATACTCTTTGATCATAGTGTTCAGTGATGCATGGGTGAGGTGCATTAGTCAGAAATAAATGCAGAGTAATCGGTATGGGGAATGCGTCTGTGTGGGTTACTTTGATCGTAGTGTTCAGGGATATGTAGGTTAGGTGCATTAGTCAGGGGTAAATCTGGAGTAATACAAGAGGGGAATGGGTCCGGGTGGTTACTCTTCGGAGGATCAGTGAGAACTTGTTGGGCCAAATGGCCTGTTTCCACACTGTACGGTTTCTGTGATTGTGTGAGTTCTACATAAGAATGGTCTTTGTTGCCAGGTTCACGGATGTCACTAAGTATGCTCAGGGCACAGTGAATATGGTGGGTGGTCAGTCAGAGGCTGTGGTTAACATTAGCAACAATGACAAAGGGAGGAAGAATGACATGGTCCTGCAAGGAAAGTGCAAGGAGCTCGGCCTAAGTTGAAAAGTAGAATCACCAGCGTTGTAATCTTGCATTACTTCCCGTGCCATGTGGAAGTGAGACATGGAAGTGGAAAACAGTACAGTTTAAAATGTGGCTAAAGAGCTGGTGCGTGAAGAGAGTTTCATATTTTTGGATCATTGAGATCTCTTCCAGTATAGGTGGGACTAGTACAAATAGGACAGGTTGCACCTTAACTGGAGGGGCACCAACATCATGGTAGGGAGGGTTGATAGTGCAACTCGGGTGGATTTAAACTAATAAAGTAACAGGCTGGGAAACAAAACAGCAGGACAGAAAATGAACAAAATGTAGAGATTAATATTTTAAACAGGCACAGCCAGTCTAACGACCATCAGAGGGACGGAATCACAACAATTTAAAAATGCGAGTTGGAAGTTGGAGTAAATGAGAGGCTCAGTACTTTCGGGATCGATAAATAATGATGGAGAGTGTGGAAAGTGTAGTGCACATAAGGTATTAAATTGGAAAGACAGATCAAGAGAACATATTTAAATAATGTGTACGTAAATGCTTGCAATATTTGGAATAATATTAATGAGCTGACAGCTCAAACAGAGACAAAAAGAGATAGCCCAATAGGAATTACTGAAACGTGGTTACAGGAAGGTCAGGAGTGGGGATTTAAATATCCAAGGTTCCTCAGTATTCTGAAAAGAAGGAACAGCAGGTGGACTTGCTATGTTGGTTAAGTATGATATCAAGGCTATGTCAGAAATGATTGTAACACGAGGGACCAAAACGATTAATTAGTCTGGGACAAAATAACACACATGGAAAGAAACCCATTGATCGGTGTAATTCCAGCCAACAGCCCACCCCCTCCCCAAAAGGAGGAGAATAGCATGAACAACGGAATATCAATAGTTTGAGAGAGGAGGGCACCAAAGTAATTATGCATAATTGGAATGTGCATAGTGACTGGAATAATCGATTTGGGAAGGGTAGCCTCAAAGAATGCTTCATTGAATGTACAAGGGATTGTTTCTTAAAGCAACATGTCATGGAACCAGCCATGCAACTGGCTTTTGTTAGGTTTACTGTTACGTAATGACGAAGGAGTGATAAATAATATTGTAGTACAGGAAATAGTGACTGCAGCATGCTGACTTTTACATTCGGGTTGAAAAAGTGAAGACGGAGTCAAAGACGCAAGTATTAGTGTTGGGTAATGATAATTATAAGGCCTGTGGAACGAGTTGGCAAAAACATTAACTGACAGTTCAGTTGAAGAACAGTGGCATATACTGAGGGATATATAAAAGTCCCTCAATTAAAGTATAATCCTGAATGGAACAGGATTGTTAAACAGTAAAAGGTCATTCATGTTTTAAGATGGGAGTCAATGATAACGTGAGACTGATGGCCTGGTGTATTATCACTGACTGCTAATCCGGGTATCCAAGAAATGTTCTGGGGATCTGGGCTCAAATGCAGCCAGGGCTGATGATGGAAATTAAATTTTATAGAAATCTGGAATTAAGAACATAATGTTGATAATGAATCCACTACTCATTTTTGAAAAAAAAACATATGATTCCCTTACGTCCTTCAAGGAAGGAAACCGCTGTCCTGACCTGGTCTGGCCGACGTGTGACTCCAGACCCACAGCAATTCGTATGACACTTAACTGCCATCTGGGCAATCAAGGATGGACAATAAGTGCTGTTTAACCCTGCGATGCCCTTATCCTGTGAATGAATGTAAGCAAAACGTTACCCTAAACAAAATCAAAAAAGCTGCTAAATAAAACGAGTAGAAAGCATAAAATTGATACCAAATGCTGTGCCGAGTATATAAGATCGAAAAAAAATGGAGAAAACAATATTGGCTTTTTAGAGGATGAAACTGGTGAAGTAATAAAGGGGACCTCAGAACTGGCAGAGCCATAACCAGTACTTGCTTTTTTTCACATTGGAAAATAATTTCTTCCCAAAATTTTGAGCGACTGCAAAGGATCTTCATGGAAGTACGATGCCGAGGAAGGAGGTATGAAGTACATTGATTGGATTAAAGACAGGTAAGGCCCTCTGGCCAGATAGCCTGCACTCTGTGGTATTAAAGGACGTGACAACAGAGATAGTGGATGTGTCAGTAAGGATATTCAAAAAAACCCTTGGATTCTGGAATGTTGCCAATGTATTGGAAAATTAGTAATCTGGCACTCTTATTCAAAACAGAAGGGAGCTAAAAAGTGGGTAACTATAGACCAGTGAGTTTGACCACTGTAGTGGGGAAGTCGCTTCTGTCAATCGTAAAGTAGGAAATAACTGAACACTTGGAAGCACAAACATGGATTCACCAGTATCAGCATGGTTTCATGATGGACAGGTTATACTTGGCAAACCTATTGGAGTTCACTGCGAATATAACCAGCAAAGTGGATAACGAAGATCCAGTCGTAGTATTGATGCAGTATAGAACCAAGAGGCATTTGACAAGGTGTCACTCAAAGGGCTGATCTGGAAAGTTAGATCCCAAGGGATTATGGGTAGAGTATTGAATTATTGAGAGGATTGGCTGAATGCCAGAAAGCCGAGCATCTGGTTAAGTGGTCTTTCTCTGGTGAACTGAAACGAGTGAGGTGCTGCAGGGTTTATCTCTCAGACTTAAACTATGTGCAATCTATACAAATGACCTGGAAGGAGAGACAGAGTGTAGCAACAACATTTGCAGATGATACTAAAATAGGTGTTAAAACAGGTTTTGATGAGGAGACAAGGAGGTTACAGATGAATATTGATGGGCTGGGAGTTTGGGACAGCACCAGACAGATGAAGATTAACTTGGAAAAGTGCGAGTTTATCTGCTTTGGCGGGAAAAAAAGTTAAAGTGCAAATGATCAATTAAATAGCAAACGTCAGCCATGTAGGTTAGAACATAGAACATAGAACATAGAAGGATACAGCGCAGTACAGGCCCTTCGGCCCTCGATGTTGCGCCGACCGAATCCTACCTAACCTATACTAGCCCAATAACTTCCAAATGCCTATCCAATGCCCGCTTAAATGACCATAAAGAAGGAGAGTTCACCACTGATACGGGCAGGGCATTCCATGAACTCACAACCCGCTGTGTGAAGAATCTACCCCTAACATCTGTCCTATACCTACCACCCCTTAATTTAAAGCTATGTCCCCTAGTAACACCTGACTCCATTAGCGGTAAAAGGTTCTTAGTATCTACCCTATCTAAACCCCTAATCATCTTATACACTTCTATCACATCTCCCCTAAACCTTCTCTTCTCCAATGAGAACAGCCCCAAGTGCCTCAGCCTTTCCTCATAAGATTTTCCTACCATTCCAGGCAACATCCTGGTAAACCTCCTCTGCACTCGTTCTAAAGCTTCCACATCCTTCCTATAGTATGGCGACCAAAACTGCACACAATACTCCAGATGAGGCCGCACCAGAGTCTTAAACAACTGCAACATGACCTCAGGACTCCGGAACTCAATTCCTCTACCAATAAAGCCCAGTACACCATATGCCTTCCTCACAGCACTATTTACCTGGGTGGCATATTTTTGCATAACTTGCAGAAAGTAGGTATGCAAGTGCAACATATATTAAGAAATGGAAATAAAAGCCTGACAATAATGGCAAAAGAGAAACTGAATTCAAAGTCGTGTTACTACAATTATAGTGGGCGGCACGGTGGCACAGTGGTTAGCACTGCTGTCTCACAGCGTCTGAGACCCGGGTTCATTTCCCGACTCAGGCGACTGACTGTGTGGAGTTTGCACATTCTCCCCGTGTCTGCGTGGGTTTCCTCCGGTTTCCTCCCACAGTCCAAAGATGTGCGAGTCAGGTGAATTGGCCATGCTAAATTGCCCATAGTGTTAGGTAAGGGGTAAATGTAGGGGTATGGGTGGGTTGCGGGTCGGTGTGGACTTGTTGGGTCGAAGGGCATGTTTCCACACTGTAAGTAATCTAACCATATTGCCATGATGTGGATGAACTGTGTTGGATTAGGGTGGATAAAGATTTAAAAAATCACACAACACCAGATTATAGTCCAACAGTCTTATTTCAAAGTACAAGCTTCTGGAGCACTACTCCTTTGTCAGGAAGCTACCGAAAGCCTGTGCTTAAACTGAACCTGTTGGACTATAACTGGTGTTTTGTGATTTTTAACTTTTTAAAATTAGATAAGATCTTCGTTCCACATCTCAAGTATTATGCGCAGTTTTGTTCGACTTACTTCAAGAAGGATTTGCTGGCATTGGAGATACATCTGATGAAGCTCATTCGGTTGATTCCAGGATTGAAATGTCTGTCATACGAGGAGCAGTTACTTCGCTTCTGCTTGTACTAGCTGGAGTGAAGAAGGCTGAGGAAGAGTCTGATTGACACAAAGAAAGTATGAAGGGGATTCATCAGATTGATATTGGAAAGGTGCCCCTTGTGAGACAGTTCTCAAACAAATAGTCATAGATATAAAGTGAGAGTAAGTAGGCTTAAAGTTCAGATGAGGTGAAACTACTCTCAGAGTATTGTACATCTGTGGAACTCATTACACCAGAGTGTCATGGAGGTAGAATCAATCATCGGATTCAAGACCGAAATAGATATTTTTCTGATGACGATCAGGATTAGGGCTGTGGGCACTAGCAGGCAAATCAGACCAGGGTTAGATTGGCCATGATCACATTAGACTTTGCAGTGAGTCGAAGAGATGACTTTCCTATTCCCACTGCTATTTTTCATTTTGCTCTGGTGTTGTTACTAATGTAGTTCTTGGGATTTTATTTAACATTGGTTGTTGGGATGTCAGGAGCAAAGGGGTTTGGTTGACGGAAGTGCAGGTTGCTCTGTGTGTCGGGGAAAAGACATTAATGTGGACAAAAGACCACAGTCAGCCCTTGCTGATTGACAGAGAAGGTCTGACAAATGGATGGACTATCCCTGTTCTTAATTCCTGATATTTAGTTGCCATGACTAAACCAAATCAAAACACTACAGTCATACAGATAATCCATAACTAATATGCTGATTTCATAATAAAGGGACAAATGATCATTTTGATAAGAAGTAAACATTTGGCCATTCTTTTGAGATTTAGTGATTATTTTCTGCAACTGTAGGCTGGGAAATGGGTTACGGAACTCCTAAAGACTTCAACATTGTAGCAACTTGATAGATTTGATACTGAGTACAAAATATCACGTTATCAATTCAATTGGAATGTGGCCATAATCTATATCTTTGGAAAAGATATAAAGATATAAAAGGTTAGAAATGGAAAATACAAAGTGGTTATGATTCTATAAAGAGGTTTAGGTGGGGTTTTGGATCAAAGTTGGGAAAATATGCCTGTGTTAGAGCACGTTGACAAGTTGAATGGAAAAGCAGTGTAATATTTCAATGGATAGATTGCGAAACTGAGGCAGAAGGAATGGGGCACCCGGGTCACCAAAACAAACTGCATGAACGATGAGCTTTTTGGGAGGAAACATAAATGTTGAACTATGTTTAAACCGAATACATTTTGAAGTAGATAAGTTATTTTGAAGTTTTACAGATTGATAATGAGACCACTTTCACTTTAAAAGTATATCTCCTTGTTATTGAACCTTCGAGTAATCGGAATAGATGCGCTTTGTTCACCCTGTCTATGCCCCAGGTGCTCTTGAACAGGAGGCCGTCTCAACCTCCTCTGTTTCAAAATCAAATTGAGCTTCTACTCAGTCTGAGCACTCTCTTTTTTTTAGATTAGACTTACAGTGTGGAAACAGGCCCTTCGGGCCAACAAGTCCACACCGACCCGCCGAAGCGCAACCCACCCATACCCCTACATTTACCCCTTACCTAACACTACGGGCAATTTAGCTTGGCCAATTCACCTGACCCGCACATCTTTGGACTGTGGGAGGAAACCGGAGCACCCGGAGGAAACCCACGCAGATACGGGGAGAACGTGCAAACTCCACACAGTCAGTCGCCTGAGTCGGGAATTGAAACCGTGTCTACAGGCGCTGTGAGGCAGCAGTGCTAACCACTGTGCCACCGTGCCGCCCACTTGTTACTTCTCAAAAATATCACCTCACATTTGTCAATGTTCAATTTAATCAGGCATTGATGTGGCCACCCAGAAAAACAGTTTATACCCTCCTCTAACTGAGCACTTGCCCCCTCACAGTGAGCCACACAGCAAATCTTTGTGTCAACCGTACCATTGTTTATCAATACCACCAAACTCCATCAGTCATGTTCGCATCATCATCATTTCTGAAGCTCATAAATAAGCCTTGATTTTCTTCCTGTGCTTCAGATGTTATTCACAGAAGAAGAATCGAGAATTCATGTTTCTTGTTCTTCATATGTTGGTGAATTTACAGCGTGATGTAGTTGAGGTCTTTTTCTGAGGGAGCCACAAATTCTATATTGGACATGGAGCTGAATTCCCTTTTTATACTTTGCCCTTCTGTATGCTTTATTCATATGGCTTGTGTGCAATTAATATTGGACTAGGTTTAGGTGCCTTGCACTGCAACATTTGAAATTTACGTGAACCTGAATATTGTTCTTTGTAACATTCCCTGCAATAGTTAGAGCTGACGGAATTTTTCGTGAGCGTGGATGGACATAGACTTATAAGTTTGATTGAAAGAGCTAGAGTTACAAGGATAACGATTCTGTTAAATTCTACATTATAGACACAGGATAAGAGATCAATCGCTATCGTCAAGACTACCTTGAATTTTGAAGCAAATTATGAGAATATACTCCCACTGTTGTCCATATTGTATAAGAAGATGTATTAAAAGTATTCTGAGACCATTGTGGATCTTACAGCAGCTTCTCAGATAGCAGGCAAAGTTAAAGATTTATTATAATCGTATTTATTACAGTTAATATAGTCATTGTAGTTTATTAATATAAGATTATTTTTCCATGTTGTTTTATTAACATTCAAAAACAAAACAGAAAAAGCCATTCAAGTGAAAGAAATTGATATTTATTTTCAAACAATTTGTTTTTTTATCGAGCTTTCTAAGGGTGGTCTGCAATGAATTTAGAAAAGTCTGTACTATATATATTTTTAAAGATTTCTTTTTCTTGACACTGCAAAAGCTTTTAGTTTCGAAAAACCAATCAATTATTTTATGTAAAAAGCTGTGCTTTAATTCTGGAGCGTCCTCCGGGTGTTCAGCAGTGAAGAAAACATTTTTCTTTGCGTTATTTACCGAAGAGGAACCTTTTCATCATTTAATTCACTAAATGCCTGATTTTGTTTAATTTTCTACGTTTGGTATGTACACATACATGTATTAATATTTTTCCATTTGAACATTATTCTCTGTAGGTAATGAAAGCCATTAGGCAGTATATAGTAAAGTCCCATCGTGTTGTGCCTTTGTGCATAACTTTATGAAGGCTATATCTAGAGAGGGAAGGCTAGAATATTTATAAAAATGTCTTATCCAGCAAAATCAGTTCGATTGATGGGTGACTGTCATGAAAGATAAGAAAGTAGTTCAAAAGTCTCAGGTGGCTTTTTGGAAATCAAACAAATGTTCAATTCTTGGAACTGTTGAAAGGGTTAGAGTCTCCGTCGGAAATGGAAGAGTGGTCAGTTCTTGGGTACTTGGAACGCTTCTTATATTAGTCAGCATTTGACAAGATTTAGTATACTTATTGCTACAGGCACTCTCCTGTCAGTACCATAACCAGGAGACTCTGTGGCAGTGAGGTTAAACTCAGGCCATGTGACTTCTCTAGTGCGAGTATTAAGAACTGAACATTTCGAAACGTTTCAAGCATGTTGTTAAAAGGTGAGATTGAGAAGCCACAAATTACTGTAATGTTGGTAGGGAATGGTATTTCCAGGGAAAGGGTTAAAGCAGTACAGACTGAATTTAAAAGGTGAGGCAGAAGATGAAACAATAAACACTAGAAATAGTAATTTCGGTTGTATTCCGAATGCCAAACTCAACTGGGGTAGAAAAAAAGGTTAAAGGAGAAAAATCAATGGCTGAAGAGCTGGTGTATTGGTCAGAGATTTAAGTTTTCAGGAAATTGGAATGTGTTTTGGATACAAAATACCTGTTCACAAAGTACTGCTCTAATCTAAAGCGAAAGGTGACCAATATCTCGGCAGGGAGATTGGCTCACTCGATGTAGGGAGACATTATATTGTTTGAGGTGGGAAGTGGGGGTATCCTAAGTAGCAGTGTAAATGGTAGCATGGATGGAAAAGGTTATGAATATAATGAATCAATTCGAAAAGAAAGACGAGAGAGTCAGAGTGTACAATAATTCTGAATTGTATTCATTTCAATGCAATGTGTCTTACTTGGAAAGCTGATGAACTCAGCATGTTTATGAACATGCGATTGCAACATCCTGGCTGCTCCAGAAACTTGATTGAGAGATGCTCAAGACTAGCAATTCAACATTCCATTGTTAGGTGTTGTAACAAGGATAGAAAATGAGATGTGGGGTTGGATCCTTGCATTTTTGATGAAGAAATAAATTAACTGTAACTAAGAAAGGTAATTCTGAAAAAAATCGTTCAGTGAAAATATATTGGTAGGAATTAAAAATAAGGAAAGATCACTTTGAAGGGACTTTACTATATACTGCCCAATGGCAAGAAAGAAATTGGGAAACAAATTATGTCAGGATTTCTCAGATATTTGTAAGCATAATAATATTGGAATAACGTGCAATTTTAATATATCAAACATTGACTTGGACTACCATAGTGTTGAAGGTTTGGTTGGTGAAGAATTTGTCAAATGTGTTAAAGAATTTCTTTGCAATCAATGCTGCTTGTCCCTACAAGAGAAGGAGCAAATTTAGAACTTCCTTTATGCAATAGACAGGTTATGTGATTGAAGTAAATGTGGGTGAACAATTTTAATGGTATGAGACAAAGACTTTCAACTTTTGGTTGGAGTAGACAGTTAACAATCTGACAAGTAGGTGGTGTTCAACAGTGTGCCGACAAGAGTTTAGACGGGATAGGTTTCCTGGTAGAGTGAAGGGTGAGTCTGGCAAATTAAGGAACAATTGATGAATAAAGTTAGTGAGCTTCTATTCAAAAACAAGAGAATCTTATTCTGGATATAGACAATTTGTTTCAATTAAATCTCTTCATAAATATAAAGAGTTTGGTCCATTCGTAAGAGGGAAATCAGGAAGGCAAAAAAGTGGATATGGGATAACATTGATAGATAAGGCTAAGTATTATCCAAAGTGATTCTACAACTCATTGAAGAGCAATAGAACACCAAAGGAGAGGGTAAGATCTCTTAAAGATCAAGGAGGACATCTTTGTGTTGAACACCAGGGGACGACGAACAAATCTTCCTTTTCCTTTGCATCAGACAGTGCCAAACATACCCTATTGACTGTACTTCGCATTTATCCAGATTGAACTCGAAATTGCATTTGTCAGATCATTGACCCTTTTGATCAAGAGCATTTTACAATCTTCGAAAACCTTCTTCACTGTCGACTGTGCCAACAATTTTGGTGTCATTTGCAAAATTACTTACCTCTCTTCTATATTCTCATCCAAATCATTTATTTGATAACCCTGGAAAAATGTCTGTGGAGCACTTCTGGTCACGGACCTCCAGACCGAAAAGCAACACTCCAGCATAACTCTCTGTCTCCTGCCAATAAGCCAATTGAAAATGCTGGAGAGAAATTCGGCAGTTCTGACAGCAGCGGAGCAGAGAGGAATGGAACTAACTTTTTGGAGTCCAATATGACTTGTTCAGAAAAGGTTCATATCAGGCTCAATATGTTAACACTGTTTTTCTTTCTTCAGATCTTGCCTCACCTGTCGAAAGTCTTTACTATTTTGAGCGTGTATTTCAAATTTCCATTATCTCTAATATTTTGCCTTTCGTGGCGGGGCTAGATGTTGAACCTGGTTATATTTGGACAATATGCTCCATTCCTGTTCCCATGACATGTACTGGTGACATTTGTGTTGCACTGGAGTCTGTTTCTTCTTTAAGTTCAAAAAATATCTTTTTCCCAATATCTTCTTTCATACGTGAATCTCAGCAAATTCATTTTGATTTCAAAGGCATTTTAGAGACAGCTAAACTTTGTGAAACAACAAGAATGGACTATTGATGATGAAATTGTCTATGTCCTTTCTGAATATGCTTGTCCACTCAGGCTCTGAAAACTTTTAATACATTTCTTTCAGAATAATTACAGCCAAAGATGTTGGTCGCAAAGCCCATCATCTGTGTACCAGATCAGAAAGAGCTATATCCCAATGGTTACTGTAATTCCTTGTACCCCTACACATTTTCTTATCTGTGTCTTTTTTTAATTCTGAATACCCTGTCCAGATGTAAACAAACCTATCAACCTGTATCACCTGTCATTAAACAGTCTGTAAAACACAATTCCCTGACTGACCTTTAAAATTGCCCTGTTCAAACCACATTGCCTCTCAGAATCCATCTCCCAAATGTCATCTGCTCCCTTGGTCTGCATTACAATTCATTCTGTTTATCTGAAAGAGTGATAGTTAACTCGAGACTGCGAGCTATTACTATTCTCCCCTCAAGTCTCCACAGGCATTGGCATCGCTATTTTCTGTGTCCTAGACAATGTCATATTCATTCTGTTACTGAGTAATTAATTAATGGATTTTAATGAATCAGGTTATCGTCTACATCACATTTGGCTTTGGACTGAAGTCAAATAAATGGAAGTCTCACTGCGTTAAAGCCAATAAGTTGTATTAACATATTTGAAATTCATAAAAAAAAATGATGAAGTGCATTGCGTGTTGAAGATACATAATTGCCTTATTAAAACAACAAGAGGAATGTCTTGATAAATCCATACTTCCTTTGTCAGGTCAAGAGAAATATGCCCACTCGTAATCTGTTAATGAGCGCCTGTTCTGAGAAGAGATCAGCACAGTAAGAACATCTTGATTGTGTTATTTTTGGGGTGAGTGAGGGTTCAGGCGTGTTACAGCATTGTACATGGACAACACAGCGCAATAATCTAGCCTGCGGTAAGAAAACATGCATCATTCCCCCTTAAAATTAAATTCACAAGATAATTGACAATGGGAGATGAGACCAATCACCAGAGATGTCAACATCCAATCCAATCCAGTTATTAGTGTGAACTGAAAGTCCATGCTGGAAGGAGTTCGCAAGAACTGTTTGTTCAGTGACTGTGATTAACATCAGTCTCCGTGGATTCGAATTGTGTCACTGGAGATTTTCCCTCTCTTATTAATAAGGAGATTCTTGCAATATGTTATCCAATTGTCGCAGCAGATGCATCACCTCCAAAACTAACAGGGATCAGCAGCTGCAGAGACAAGTGGAGGAATGCTCAAAATCTGAGAACATTAGAGTGAAACTTCACAACAATGGACAGGAGTTTATTCTTGGGTCTTTCCTGGATTTCTGCGCCTTGGGCAACACTGCCATGGCAAATATACAGTTTACTGCTGATTATTCAGGCAGGCTACTATCCCATCCTCGCTTTTGTTGGTGTTCCTGGTAAGTCTCTCTGTCGCTATCCATTTATTAATCCAATAAACCATGGTGAAGTTCATTGCTATTTCTATTGCAGTTGTAAAGACGGAAACTATTGATTTCAGTTTCAACTACAAACTCATTCATTACCTACATATTTAAGACCTCCACCTCCACCAGACAAACATCTGACAACAAGAATGTTCACAATCCCGAAATCACTTTTCGCCCTGAATTGGTTTATGTCTCAATACTCCTTCCATTGCCAAACCTCTCCACTACCTGATTCATAACTTCCCCAGTCTCGATCTCTGTGCCCGTGTTGTTGCAAAATAAACGACTATCTATGCCTTGGTAAAATTCAGACGTTACAGTTCCAACTCTCTTCTAAGCACTTTTGCAGTTGCAAATATTTCGATCATTATCCTTATTCTTGTCTCTAAAGTATTTTCATGACAGGGGCACTGTGTCAGAGTAATAATGTTGCCGGAAATGTAATGCAGAACCGTTCAAACCATTTTTAAACTTATTATACGAAAGGCCATGCATCAAGTGTGACCACAGATGATCTCAGAACTTAAATTCAATTGACAGGAAATGGAAATAAAAACGAATTTCTCCAAACGGCATTTTGTTTATAAGTTTTTTCTATTTCACTGATGTCCTTTGGCAAAGAAATCTAACATTATTACCTGGTCTGGATTAAGAGTGACTTCAGAGCAACAGCAATATGCTTTCCTCTGTGCTACCTTAAGGAGTGGCCTCAATAATGTGCGTTTCGTGATCACAACAAATGAATGTCCTTGCCAGGGATGCAGGAGCCCTATGTAGTGACAAAATTAAAGGTTAAGTAAAACAAATAATGATGTAGAGATCAAAAATAAAAAACACGAGGAAGTACCAGAGAAACTGAGGAGTTTAGACAGCATCAGCTCGAGAGAGAAACATTTCGAGTCGACTGTCCAGACGTTAGAACTGAACACAGCTGAGGGATAGTGAGATTGATGCTGTTGACAGGAACGTCTATTGTGGAGGGAAGAAGAGATGAGTTGAACAGATAAAGAAAGAGAAAGATAGAAAAAAAGCAAACAAGATGACTGTTGATGATCGGGTGGAATGGAAATAGAAAACAAAATTAGTGTTATTTATTTTTCTCTTGTCCCCATATTCCTGAATATTATGCCGGGTATACATCAAAGTTCCTGTTTAAATTGAGTTATGTCCCTTTATCTTTCTTCCCTGAGTGTGATGATATTCTTTTCTTCCTTCACGGGATTCTGGGCTAGCACTTAATTCCCTTTCCTCATTGTCCTTGAGAAGGTGTTGTTGAGTTGCCTTCCCGACCCACTGCAGTCCGTGGGCTGCCAGTAGTCAGTGTTTAGGTCTGTCTGGGTTCATTTCTTTGAGGCTTTGTAATGATTGATATAACTGAGTGGCCGGCTTGGCCATTTCAAAGGGCAAGTGAATGTCAAACACATTGCTGTGGCTCTGGAGTCAAATGTAAGTTCTACTCGGTGAAGATGGCAGTTTCTTCCTGTGAAGGGCATGAGAATGCGGGACAGGAAGGATTTTCTGACAATCCAAAGTTAAAAATCACACAACACCAGGTTATGGTCTAACAGGTTTAATTGGAAGCACACTAGCTTTCGGAGCGACGCTCCTTCATCAGGTGATTATGGACAATCACCTGATAAGGGAGCATTGCTCCGAAAGCTGGTGTGCTTCCAATTAAACCTGTTGGACTATAACCTGGTGTTGTTTGATTTTTAACTTTGTACATCCCAGTCCAACACCGGCATCTCCAAATCCTGACAATCCAAAACTGTTTTGTAGTTTTATTCGATTCTTAATTCATTATACATTTTTGAACTCAATTCCAACATTTGTCATGGTGGGATTCGAATCCGGGCTCTTGGTCATTACTTAAGTATCTGGATTAACACCGCAGGGCCATCGCCCTCCCCCCACCAAACATCTCCACGTGTCTCTACTGGCAATACTGGCATTGCTGTTAGTGAGGTTGTGCTTGAAGTATAGCTTTTCACAAGCAAAGAAATGACTGAGCAAAACGTACCATGCTTCTTAATTTATAGATATTAGAAGGTGAGATGGTGGGAAGTGCTCTTGGAGAAATGGAGCTGGATTTCCTTGGTCATGATTCACGGACAGAAGTAATCAACACAGTGAAGTGCATGCTGTGCTTCATTGCAAAATGATTCAAGTAGAGGAGTGAAGGCACCTTCCTGCAGTGGTGGAATGTTGTTGAGATAGTACTTGGGGCACTGTGTACATAACTTCTGTCCTTGATAAGGAATGATCTTCTTTCCAATAGAGAGACAATGTAGAGGAGTTTGATCGAACTTATCCCTTTGGTGATGGTAGCATGAGGAGACTGTGAAGGAAATGAGTGTTTAAATTGTATTGCTAAAAGGAATAAAAGGTGATTGCATTAAAACCTGAGTGTTATAGACCAACATTCATTATTTCCAAAACAAAAGATTGATAGCATCAAATATAACATGTGTTTTCCCTTGTTACATGTTTTCACATTTCGACAAATAGGAAAGGTTTAGAATGGCATGGGCTAAGGGCAGGGAAATGGGATTAGAGTGGATGAACATTTTGGTCTGCATGGTCCAGATTGGGATGAAGGGCCTGTCTCCATGCTGTAAGAATCTGTGACTCTATGATAACTTACGTATCTCTGTGGAGTCCACTAGTTGGTTGAGACAGAGCTCCAGGCTCTGAATGAACTTTCACCGCCTCAATGTGTGTGACCCTGTCATCACGATGTTCAAAACTTGACAGCAGCCACACTCTGAAATAGTTAGTCCCACCAACTTCTGTGTCTCACTCCAAAGGGAGACAGGTTGATGTTCCAGTGAATACCATACGACACAGGAGCAACACAATGTCCATCTGCTCAATGAGACTGCTTTTCCTTTCAATCAAATTATTTTTATTCTTATAGTCCTCTATTCCATTTTGTCTGCGATTTCCCCGTTACCCTTCTTTGAAACACTTTCTATCTCAGCCTTCAAGGCATTTAATGATCCAATGGATGTCGACAATTATTCGGAACTGAATTAAAAAGGAAAGAGAAGCTTAAAGCAGGTAGAAAGTGAGTAGGTCAATTGCATCCCTTTCAGAACATAGAATGTGTAGGAATAAAGTATAAAAAATAAAAGCCTTCAGGATTTTCTACAACTGTCCCCCTGCTAATAATGTGAGATTTGATGGTTTTTAATGCCTGTCTTATTTCTAACACTCGTTGTGAAAGTTGAACCTACATTAGATTTTATCCTGTCCAATCGCAACTCTCTGTGGCCAGAGGCAAAACAAAAAGAAACCATGTTTTTGCATGGTTTGTGAAGATTTGTAGCTCAGGTTGAGGTTTAGGGTGTAGGTTTGCTCTCTAAGAAACCATGTTTCAGAACCTGTAAGCTTCTCCCTCGTCTTCCACACCAGCCTAAGATACAGCTCATCCGGATCTGGGAATTGCCCACTGTTTCTCCAGCATGAACTTACAATTCGTCCTCAACTTCTCTGTCAATCTGCTCAAGGATTACACGATCACTCTCCCTTAATCCCGGAACTGCTTTTCCAAAGTGAAAATCGATATGTAGTACGTCTTTAACATAATCTCTAGTCCGTGCACAGATTGCTTTCTTGTCTGGAGCACTCAGCATGCTTTCCCTTGTTATCCTCTTTCCCTTAATAAACCGATGATATATATTTGTATTCTTGCTAATCTTTTATCACATCCCTTTTCGTTCTTTTACTTATTTTTTAAACTTTATTCCTACACATTCTATATTCTGAAAGGGATGCAATTGACCTACTCAGTCTCTACCTGCTTCAAGCTTCTCTTTCCTTTTTAATTCAGTTCCGAATAATTGTCGACATCCAAGGTTCTCTGCACTTGTTTTCCTAAATTTCATCTTCGGCATATCATGTTGGGCTGACACTCTCAATATTTCCATTTTGATGATGTGATCCCACCCACGATGTTTGATTAGATTAGATTAGATTTACAGTGTGGAAACAGGCCCTTCGGCCCAACAAGTCCACACCGACCCACCGAAGCGAAACCCACCCATACCCCTACATTTACCCCTTACCTAACACTATGGGCAATTTAGCATGGCCAATTCACCTGACCCGCACATCTTTGGACTGTGGGAGGAAACCGGAGCACCTAGAGGAAACCCACGCTGACACGGGGAGAACGTGCAAACTCCACACAGTCAGTCGCCTGAGTCGGGAATTGAACCCGGGTCTCCGGCGCCGTGAGGCAGCAGTGCTCACCACTGTGCCACCGTGCCGCTCGCCGTTTGCTACAGTTTTACCGAGAAGGAACTGTACTTTGGTGAGACCCTGTCCAAATTTTAATAAAATCTGCCTCCCCAATCCAAAACATTTTATTTTTCAAACCTTTGTTTTTGTCTTTTCCTTACCAAAATTAAAATGAATGAGTCACTGACACTGGACCAAAAATGTACCCCCAATACTGCCTGGAACACCAGCTGGCTTCATTCTCCACAAAGAGGGCAAAGCTTTCCATCGCCCCTTGTTGTATCTTCGACATGTTAATAAAAGAAGCTGTCTGGAATACATTTCAAACTCTCTGTCCCTTCTTAGGAAGTCATCACTACCCCAATGAATGTCTAATTGAACTGCCTGAATATAATTATCCTATTTTTACACATCTCTGTAAATGGCTTATATGTGTGCTCCTGTATTTTCTTGTATCTCGAGTTCGATAATATATCCAGAGCAGTGTGTCTGTCATTGTATTGATCCTACGCTCCACCCACAAAGCCTCATTTGGAGACTCTGCCCAGATATCTTCTGTTCTTACTACAGTCACTAACTCCATAATTAATAAAACAACACCATGTCCTCTTTTATACCCTCTCATGACCTGCCAATTGCTCCTGCACAACAGAATATAGAGTTTTCAGCCCTGATGTCTCTCAACCACATCTTTGTGATGGCAATAATGTCACAGTTTGACATGTAAACTCATTCCCTTGCCATATCTGCCTGCCCAATAATACTCCTGACATTAAGGTAAAGGGCATCCAGCCTGGCATATAGCATCCCGAATCTCTGAACCTCGGAGTTCAACACACATTCCCTGTTTGTTATCAGGATGTTCAATCCGTGAACCAAAACTGTAATCTAAGACTGAATGAAAATTTGTTGAATTCTAATTCCTTTTTTTAAAGCAATTTGTTCATCAAATGCAACTTTCCAGAACTGAGCTATTACCTCAATATACCATAAATTTCTGGTGATTAATTCTCCACTCAGTATGCAGTGGCGCCAGCCAAAACTACTTAGAAACACTTAGTCTGGAAACAGGTACTTTTACCCAGAGAGTCCACAACAACCCTCCGAAGAGTACGCCAGCCTGGCCCATTCCCTTACTTCTCTACGTTTACCCTGACTAATGCACCCAACATACCAGCAATTTTAACATGGCCAATCCACCTAACCTGCAGATCTTTCGATTATACAAGGAAACCCTCGCAGACACAGGGACAATATACAAATTCAAACATTTATTCGAGGCTGAAATTTGGAGCCGGGTCCCGTGGGCTATGAGGCAGCTGTGCTAACCATTGAGCCACTGTGCCAAACACCACTAGTGGAGGAGAAAGTGAGGACTGCAGATGTTGGAGATCAGACCCGAAATGTGTGGTGCTGGAAGAGCAGAGCCGGTGAGGCAGCACCCGAGGAACAGGAGAATCCATGATTCAAGCATAAAGCTTTCAACAGGAATATGGCTCGTACCCCAAGGGGGCTGTGACATACATTAGAGGGGTGTGTGAGGTAGGAATGAGATACATAGTTGAAGGTGATGTTGAAGGAGATAGGCCGGAGAGGTGGGTGATTGGAAGGGGGAAGGTTCCTTCAGCGCCTTGGATAAAGGTAATTGTGGAGGTGTGGGCACAGGTTTTGCACTTCTTGCGTTGGCATGGGAAGGTGCTGGGAATGGAGATGGATTAATGGGGTTATGTCGACCTGACAAGGGAGGCACAGAGAGAATGGTTTCTGCAGAACGCAGATAGGATTGGGGAGGGAAATATATCTCTGGTGGTGGGGTTGGTTTGCAGCTGGTGGAAATGGCGGAGGGGGAGGTTGGTCGGGTGGAATGTGTGGACAAGCTGTTTCTGTCCTTGTGATTGGACGGGTGGGGTTCAAGCGTGGATGTGCAGTAAATGGAAGAGATGCACTGAAAGGCGCAATCGACCATGGAGGAGGGGCAGTTGCTGTCTTTGAGGAAGCTCAAAGCTGCACAGCTACCATTCCTCACCTTGTCATCCGCTATGTCAATGATTGTATTGGGAGCGGCCCGTGCTCCCAAGAGGATATTGAACAGTTCATTAACTTCACTTAAACCGTTCACCCGAACCTGAGTTCATCAGGACCATCTTGGACACCTCGCTCCCCTTTCCAGCCCTCTTAATCTCCATCTCCAGTGATCGAATATTCATGGACTACAAACTCACCAATTCCCACAACCACCTGGACTACATCTCCTCACATCCTGCCTCCTGTCAAAACTCTATCCCTAATTCCCAATTCCACAGCCTCTGCCGCACCTGCTCCCAGCAGGACCAATTCCACCACAGAACATCCCAGATAACCTGTTTCATTAAAGACTGCAAGTTACCATCCCACATGGTCAATGGTCCACTTCTGCGCAACTCTTCTACGTCCCGCACCTCTGCGCTTCAACTCCAGCCCTTGAGCTCCGCTCCTCCAACCGCGCCCTTGAGCCCCGCTCCTCCAACCGCGCCCTTGAGCCCCGCTCCTCCAACCGCCTCCACCGCATCTCCTCCACTTCCCGCTCCTCCGCCCTTGAGCCCCGCTCCTCCAACCGCCACCAAGACAGAACCCCACTGGTTCTCACCTACCACCCCACCAACCTCCGCATACAACGTATCATCCGCCGTCATTTCCGCCACCTCCAAACGGACCCCACCACCAAGGATATATTTCCCTCCCCTCCCCTATCAGCGTTCCGCAAGGACCACTCCCTTCGTGACTCCCTCGTCAGATCCACACCCTCCACCAACCCAACCTCCACCCCCGGCACCTTCCCCTGCAACCGCAGGAAATGTAAAACTTGCGCCCACACCTCCACACTCACTTCCCTCCAAGGCCCCAAGGGATCCTTCCATATCCGCCACAATTTCACCTGTACCTCCACACACATCATCTATTGCATCCGCTGCACCCGATGTGGCCTCCTCTTTATTGGGGAGACAGGCCGCTTACTTGCAGAATGCTTCAGAGAACACCTCTGGGCTGCCCGGACCAACCAACCCAATCACCCCGTGGCTCAACACTTTAACTCTCCCTCCCACTCCACCGAGGACATGCAGGTCCTTGGACTCCTCCACCGGCAGAACATAACAACACGACGGCTGGAGGAAAAGGGCCTCATCTTCCGCCTGGGAACCCTCCAACCACAAGGTATGAATTCAGATTTCTCCAGTTTCCTCATTTCCCCTCCCCCCACCTTGTCTCAGTCGGTTCCCTCAACTCAGCACCGCCCTCCTAACGTGCAATCTCCTTACTGACCTCTCCGTCCCCACCCCACTCCGGCCTATCACCCTCACCTTGACCTCCTTCCACCTATCCCACCTCCATCGCCCCTCCCCCAAGTCCCTCCTCCCTACCTTTTATCTTAGCTACTTTTACCTTTTAGCTTGGCTACTCTCTCTCATTCCTGATGAAGGGCTTATGCTCGAAACGTCGAATTCCCTATTCCTGAGATGCTGCCTAACCTGCTGTGCTTAAACCAGCAACACATTTTCAGCTGTGATCTTCAGCATCTGCAGATCTCATTTTTTACTTGAACTCCAGCCCCCCAATCGCAACAAAGATAAAACCCCACTGGTACTCATTTCCACCCAACATAACTTTAGAGTAATTACAAAGTCTTCCACCACTTCTGCGACTTACAAACGGACCCCACTACTCGGCCTTCTATGTTTAAATAGTATTTGCGTTTCTTTGAATTTTCCTTTATTTTTAATATATCTCCTCTTTGCATTACTTAATTGAACATCATTATATTTCTGGGACTTACTGTCCTTCCCCAACCCTATCTATGTTCCAGACAGACTATTGCCTCTGCGACTCCCTTGTTAGGTCCACACCACCGATCAACCCACCCTCCATTCCTGACACCTTCACCGGCCAATGCAGGAAGTGCAAAATTTGTGCCCAGACCTCCTCCTTCACCTGCATCCAAGCCAGCAAATGATCTTTCCACATCCGACAAAGAGTTAGCTGTAGGTCCACACACGTCATTAACAGTGTCTGTTGCTCCCAGTGTGGTCTCCTCTACCCTGGTAAGACCGAACGCCAATTTTGTAGAACATTTCAGAGAACACCTGGGGGACATAAACATGAAACAATCGCACTGCTCCATGACCGAAAACTTTAAACCCCCTTCGCGCTCCGCCAAGGACATGCAAGTCCTGTGCCTGCTTCACCTCAAAACCCCAACTATGCAATGCCTGGAGGAAAAATGCCTCAACGCCCGCCCTGGGGCTCTCCTGCAACACGGGATAATTGCAGGTTTCACCAGATTCCTCATTTCCAAACTTCCATCTACACAATGCCCTCTTGAAATGCTCAGCTTCCTTCTTACCTATGCACTCCACCCTCCTCTCTGACCTATCACATTCACGCCCATATTCATCAACCTATCGTATTCCCAACTACCTTAGCCCAGCCCCATACCCCTCCCATTTATCTCTCAGCCCCCATGGGTCTCATGCCTCGTTCCTGATAAAGGGCTTATGCTCAAAATGTTGATTCTCCTGTTCTTCAGATCCTGCCTCACCGGCTAAGCTTTTCCAGCACAGCTCACTTTGACTCACCCCTCAGTCATGGAGAATGTGAGGACTGCAGTTGGTGGAGAGTCAGATGAGAAAACTCTGACGCTGGAAAAGCACAGCAGGTCAGGCAGCTTGCGAGGAGCGGGAGAGTCAACATTTTGTGCATAAGCCCTTCATCATGAAAGCATTGATGTCTTCCATGATGCAAAGGATTATTGAGAACTGTACTTGCTCAGGAAGCATCACTGTGTATAATGCCGTATGGAGAGCATCTGTGAAATGGAAGGCAGTCAATTCATTGGTTGAACAGGGCATTGTGAAAGGGACAAGTGGAGATAATTTACAAACTGTTTTACAAACATAAGGGTAGATAAATCCCCTGGGCCAGAGGGGATATACCCTAGATTACTCCAGGAAGCGAGTGAAGAGACACTTGCATCTATAGCGAAGATCTTTGTACCCTCACAGTCCACTGGAGTGCTGCCAGATTTTGGAGGTAACAAATGGTATTCCCATGTTCATGCAATGGAATTGGGATATCCATGCAAATTGCATTCGGGTAAGTGTTATATCAGTGGTGGGCAAAGGTTTGGAGAGATTTCTGAATGACAGGATTTATAGTTACTTATAAAACTGCAGTTTGATTAGAGATAGTCAGTGTGGCGTTGTGAGGGGAAGATCATGACTCACAAACTTTTCCAAATTCTTTGAAGGTGTGACAAAACACATTGATGAAGGCAGAGCAGTGTATGCGGTGTACATGGATTTTTGCAAGGCCTTTGATAAGTTTCCCCATGGTAGGCTCATTGAGATAGTAAGGAGGCATGGGATACAGGGAAGCCTTGTCTTATGGATAAACAATTGGCTGACCCATAGAAGAAAGAGTGTGGTAGCAGATGGAACGTATTCAGCCTGGAGCTCGGTGACCAGTGGAAATCCACGGGATCTATTCTGGGAGCTCTGCTTTTTTTGAGTTTCATAAATGACTTGCACAAGACAGTGGAAGGGTGTGTTAGTAAGTTTGCAGATGATACGAAGGTTGGTGGAGTTGTGGATAGAGTGGAGCGCTGTTGTACGTTGCAATGGGACATTGACAGAATGCAGAACTGGGCTGATAAATGGCAGTTGGAGCTAAAAACAGGAATAGTGTGAAGTCATTCACTTTGGAAGGTTGAATTTGAATGCAGAAAACAAAATTAAAGGCAGGATTCCTGGCAATGTAGAGGAACAGTGTTATGTGTGCATAGCTCATTCAATGTTGCCACCCAAGTTGATAATGGTATTGAGAAGATATATGGTGTGTTGGCTTTCATTAGCAGGCTAATTGAGTTTAAAAGCCGTGAAGTTCTGCAAGACGTGAACTATAATTTTCAACTGAACAGTAATTGCATCATCTCTGAAAACAGTTGGATTGAGTCCATATTTACAGAACTAAAATATAAACTGTCAACATTTTATGACAAAAAATGAGGAATGTATATTTTTTATATTGAATAAAATACTTTCTATCTGAACATTGTTTTAATCATAATTGCATATTCATTACCAAATGAAAACACTGTCCCTCCAACATTTGGAAAGTGGTTGGCCTCTGAATGATTTCGTGTTCCGAGTGAGCAAACAATTGAATGATTAAATAGAAATAACGTTCTTATACATTTAACTATGACCAATCAATTCACTTTCTCACTGACATACACGAGCTTCAGCTATTTGTGAACAATGTAGAAATAGCAATAATTCAACATGCACATGAATATTAACTCTAAATAATTGATTAGATTTATTAAATTTTCACAAGCAATAATTTGAAAACTTGCAACTTTAAACTGAATGATATTTAATGTGAAATATAGTTAGTGACAAAAAACGATGAGCTTATTTTCGTGTGAGTGAAAAGTCAAGCCTCTTCAAACACTTTTATGTCAAAGCAATGAAATGTTTGTTTTAGTGATAGGATAATAACAATTAACTTATTCATGCTCTTAGTAATAATTAGATTCGTAATGTTGTGGGGGAGCTGATGTTGAACTGGGGTGGCCGAAGTTAAAAATCTGACAACACCAGGTTAAAGTCCAACAGGTTTATTTGGAAACATGGGCTTTGAGAGCAGGTAGATACAATGAAGGAGCAGTGCTCCAATAGTTAGCGCTTCCAAATAAATCTGTAGGACTTTAACATAGTGTTGTCTATTTTTGTTTAACTTCATAATGAAGCTGACCTTGCAACACTTGCATTTTAAATGGGTTTGCACCAAATAAAATCAGGTAATATACCAGCATTTACCACAGGAAGTAATCGGATACTGACCTTATGTCGTGTGAGATCACTGCTGTGAAAGCTGTTACTTAACCCAAGCACCCAGAAAGGCTCAACTCGCTTTACAATCTGTTCAAGTAGGACGGAGAGAGATTAGATTAGACTTAGATTAGACTAGACTTACAGTGTGGAAACAGGCCCTTCGGCCCAACAAGTCCACACCGACCCGCCGAAGCGAAACCCACCCATACCCCTACATTTACCCCTTACCTAACACTACGGGCAAATTAGCATGGCCAATTCACCTGACCCGCACATCTTTGGACTGTGGGAGGAAACCGGAGCACCCGGAGGAAACCCACGCAGACACGGGGAGAACGTGCAAACTCCACACAGTCAGTCGCCTGAGTCGGGAATTGAACCCGGGTCTCAGGCGCTGTGAGGCAGCAGTGCTAGCCACTGTGTCACCGTGCCGCCCACTAATAAATTATAAAAGAGAACTTATAAATTCTACTATTTACATCTCTAAGCACCCTTTCCCTTAAATACTTATTACCTGCCTTCAGCTCTATAACAACATACTATCCGAATAAACATGTACTAAAATTGCATCAACTTAATTTCAAAACCACACAGCGGCCTGTTGCTGTTGGTGTCTGATATCCCATGGCTGTTGATCTCCGTGGGTGATTTTCAGGATTTTGGAACATTCAACTGAGAAAAGTACAGCACAGAACAGGCTGTTCAGCCCACAATGTGGTGCCAAGGATTATTCCTAACATACGCACTCCTCAATTCACTACTGTCAATGTGCATGTCCAGCAATCACTTAATCACTCTGCTTCCACCATCACCTCTGGCAATGAATTCCATGCATTCACAACTCTCTGTGTAAAGAACTTACTTCTGATCTCTCGTCTATAGCTTCCTCCTAATATCTTAAAACTATGATCACTCGTGACCTGGGGAAAAGTCTCTGGTTATTGACATTATCCATGCCTTTCATTACCTTGTATACCTCGATCAGATCACCTTTCTTCCTCCTTCTCTCCAGAGAGAAACGTCTGAGTTTAGTCAACTTCTCTTCATAACACAAGCCCTGCAAGTAAAGGCAACATCCTGGTAAATGTTCTCTGCACCCTCCCCAAAGTCTCCAACTGCCATTTCTCAGCCCAGTTCTGCATCCTGTCCATATTGCGCTGGAGCTTGCAATAACCCTTGATACTATCAACGGCAACTCCCACCTTTGTGTCTTCAGCAAATTTACTAACCTACCCCTCAACCTCCTCATCCAAGTCATTTAAACAAACTACAAAGAGCAGAGGCACAAGAATAGAACTCGGCGGGCACCACACACCACTGAACTCCAGGCAGAATACGTTCCATCTACAGCCAGTCCCTTCCTTCTGGTAGTCAACCAATTCTGAATCAAGACAGCCAAATCTCCCGGTATCCCATTCTTGCTGACTTTATGAATGAGCCTACCATGGGGCAACTTGTCAAATGCCTTGCTGAAGTCCATATTCATCATATCCACTGCTCGGCATTCATCAACCTGTTGCGCGTTACCTCCTCAAAGAACTCAATAAGATTTTTGAGGCACGACCTGCCCCTCAAACAGCCATGCTCACTCCCTTTAATCACACTATGCTTTTCCAAACAGTCATAAATCCTATCCCTCAGATTTTTTTTCCAAAACTTTGTTGATGACAAATGTAAGACTGACTGCTCAGTAATTGCCAGGAATTTCCCTATTCCCCTACTTGAAAAGAGGAACAACATTCGCCTCCTCCCAATCCTCTGGTACGAATCACATGGCGAGTGAGGAAGCAAAGACTTTGCCAACGGCTTGGCAACATCCTTTCTCACTTCCCGGAGCAACCTAGGGTAAATCTGGTCTGGCCCTAGGCACTCATCAACCTTAATGTTTGGCAAACCCTCCAGCACACCAATTTCATCAATCTTTATCTGTTCAAGCCTATTTCCCAGCTCCTCAAAGTTCTCATTCACAAGCAGATCCCTTTCATTTATGAAAATGGAAACGAAAAACTCATTTAGGGCTTCCCTTATCTGCTCAGACTCTACCGACATGTTCCCTATGCTATCTCTGACCGGCCCTAAGTTCTCCCTGATCATTCTCTTATTCCTCACGTACGAGTAAAATACTTTGGAGTTCTCCTTAATCCTTCCTGCCAAGGCTTTTTCGTGTCCACTTCTGGCTCTTCTCAGTCCATTTTGAGCTCATTTACAGAAAGCCTGTAATCCTTTAAAGCTGTGCGAGACCCTTGCTTACTCCACCTTACCTAAGCAGCCTTCTTCCCTTTGACGGGAACCTCCTCTGTTCTCGTCATCCAAACTCCATAATCTTGCTGCTTCTTGCCTCTCTCCGAGGAACAAATTTGTGCATTTCTCACAACAACTGCTCCTTTAACAAGCTCAACGTGTCTGATGTGACCTTTCAGTGGAACAATTCTTCCCAATGTGCACTTCGTAACTCCTGTCTGACAACTCATAATTTCTTTATCCCCCAATTAAATATTTTTCATTGTAAACTGCTCCTTTCCCTCTCCAAGACTCTGGCAAATGTGAGGCTGTTGTGGTCACTGTCACCAAAGTGTTCTCCCATCGTGAGATCTGACACCAATCCTCGCTCATTGCCGAGCACCAAATCCAAAATGGCCTCTCCCCTCGGCGTCCTGTCTACATAATGAGTAAGGAGGACCTCCTGAACACACCTGACAGAAATGGTTTCACCTACATCATCTGCACGAAGGTGGATCCAATCAATATTGGGAAAGTTAAAGTAACTATTCACAACAACCCTGATTCATCTGTATTTTTCAAAAATCTGCCAACCTATGCACTCTTCAATCTCCCCACGGCTATTAGGTATCTGCAGATACCCCCCAAATAAGTGACTGCTCCATAGCTGTTCTGAACTTTCACCCCTACTGACTAAGTCGACACACTTTTCTCGACAACCTTCATTTCTGTAGCTGTGATGCAATCTCTGATTGGCAATGCTTCATCCCCGCCTCTTTTTCTACCCTCCCTGTTTCCAGCGGGCCCTGCTTCTCCCCACCCTCCTCTCCTCACCCATCTATTCGAAATGGAATCTCAACTCTCGACATAAATCCTGTTTTTAAAGTGGGAAGAAACTGACCGACCCAGCAGCCCTCGCTTCACTCCGCCCTCTTTCTTCGCCGCTCTATTCAAAATGGAGGCCCAACTCTTGAGGTAAGTCGCTTGTTAATTGCAAAAACAAACAGACCTACAGCCCGCTCTGCTCTCTTCCTACTCTTCTCGGTGCTCTGTTGAAAATGGAGGCCGGACTCTCGATGAAGTCCCTTTTTAAGTGGGAAAATGATATTTCATAAGAAAAAGGTACCTTTGGGAGAGAGTGTTTTGAATGGCATTCACTTTCCAGATGGTAGTTGGTCTCTGTCGAACTTGACAAACTGCCGGTTTCTTTATACCCCGAACATTGAATCGTCCCATTTGTTCGAGGTTGGCAAAAGCAATAAATTCAACTTCAAATTGGTTTTAGTATCCTGGGGCATAATTTAAACTGATTGACTAAATTCGAATGGTTGTCAAAACAGTGTTTTCCTGGCAGATACCCTGACGTTGACAGTTGGTCTCTCTCTGACTAACTCTCAAAATGCCGGCTTCTGTGTACCCCAAAGGTCGGAGCTTCTCATTGGTTTGATGTCATTAAAACAGTAGATTCAAACTCGATTGGGTTTTAGTGTCCTGGGGCAAAATGTAAACTGATTGGTTAAATTCGGATGGACATAACACCAAAAACTCAAGTAGTTTTTCACAGATAAATGTTAAATATTTTCCATTGTCCAGTACCCTCTGAGACCACTAGTTAGTCACATGATGGATGTCTGAAAGCTCTCAGTGCAAAGCAACTTTCATGCACACTTAAAGGTACAGTATACGACTTCATCTTCATAACAGTAGAATCTGTACATGATAGAGTACAAAACTTTAATGTGCAGGAGGAGGTCATTGGGCCACTGTGTGTGCATCACCTCAGGAAAGTCTTCCATGCTCTCCCATTTGCCAGCCCTATCCCTCAAGACTTTTAAATTCATAACTTCAAAATATATATCCTGTTCTCTTTTGAATATTCATCCACAACTCTCCGAAGCAGTGCATTCAACATTTTAACAACAGTCTCAATAAAGAAATGTTCCCTTATCTCACCCCGAGCTCTTTTTCCTGACAGTCTTGAAACTGGAACTTGGAGATGCTGTAATGCCAACCAAATGAAACTATTCTTGTTTTTTTCCTGCATATGCTTTTCATAATTTTGAGCACAACAATCAGTTTATATCTTTAGTCTGCTCCAGGAAGAATTAATCCAATTTCGTTGTCCCTCCTTTAACTAAATCCTTCATTCCAGTTATGTTTCTGATTATTTATAAGGTTACTGACATTCTTCTATGATGTGGTGTGTCTATCTATGTGCGTCTATCTATTTGTCTGTATGTGCGTGTGTGTGTATGTGAGATCGATAGATAGATAGATAGATGGATGGATAGATAGATAGATAGTTAGACAGATAGATAGATAGATAGATAGATAGATAGATAGATAGATAGATAGATAGATAGATAGATAGATAGATAGATAGATAGATAGATAGATAGATAGATAGATAGATAGATAGATAGATAGATGGATAGATAGATGGATGGATGGATGGATGGATATACAGAGATGGTGAGTGAGAGAGAGAGAGAGAGAGACAGAGAGAGAACAAGTCACTATAATCTCTGGATTACTTCATATGTCAAATGGTAAAGATCTAAGAATTGAGAAAATAGCATAGTTTAAGATAAGATTAAAGAGCTGGTCATGGGTAGTGTTTCAGGTTTTTGTACCATTGGTATCCATTCCAGGACAGGTGGGATCTGTACCAAAAGGTCAGTTTGGACTTTAACCGGAGGAGATCCAACATCCTTGTCAGAAGGTTTGCTAGTGTAAGTCAAGTGGAGTAACCTAATAAACCAGGAGGGTGGGAATCAATGTAGCAGGTCAGATACTGAGCGGAAGGTAGAGGTGGATAGAAGATCAGGTACAGCCAGTCTAATTGCTATGGTGAGGGAAGGAATTGTGTCAGAATCAAGATAGAGGTGTGGTGTAGTTTTGCCAGGAATTTACAAATAAGGATGGATCGTGTGGGCGATGTGAGTGTGTGATGTTCGCGAGATTAAGAAGCTAATGCACAACAAACTATTAAAGGGGAAAGACAAATAAAGGAATCAATTTTAAAAATCTTGTACTTCGAATGCAATTGATGAGCTGACAGCACAAACTGAGAAAACTGGGTATTACCTGGCATGGATTATTGAAACATGGTTACAGGATGATCAGGACTGGGCAGTATTCCGGAAGGATAGACATGAAGGTACAGGAGGTGGAATTCATGTATTTGTTAAGGGTGATATCAAGATTGTACTCAGAAACGATATTGGCAACAGGGAACAAAATGAAAATGAGTAGAGTTACAGATAAAAAGCAAGGAAATAAATAACTTTGGAAGAGTAATTTTCAGCTACTGTGGCCCCCTCCTGCCAAATATAATTCTGATGTAGAAAATAATGAGAGCTTGGAACAAGGACACAACCATGCTTCAAAAAGATTTCTTATCTGAGACCTAAACTGATCGTGCTTCATAAGAAATGGTCTTCTTTCCGGGAACGTGTAAACAGAATCTTCTGAAACAATTATATCTTTTCTTTTTTTATGGGATCACAATTGCACATAATGTATCAGATGTGCTCTGAGCAATGACTTTGTAGAGATACAGAGTCGAAAACACTGATGCCAGAAGTGCACAGCAGGTTAGGCAGCATACAAGGAGCAGTAGAGTCGACATTTCGTGCACATTCCTGATGAAGGCCTTATGCCAGAAACGTCGACTCTCCTGCTTGTCGGATGCTACCTGACCTGCTGGGCTCTTGCAGTGGCACACTTTTTGATTCCGATCTCAAGCATATGCAGTCTCCCGATACAGATGCATTAAAAGATTTGCCTAATTAATCCTGATATCCATTGCCGCAAACAACTTCATTCTCTTTATCTTCCAAATCAATTGTTGTATCTGCAGACTAACTGCATATGATTCATGTGCCAGGAATATACAAAGCATCTGTATCATAGAATTATGCAATCTCTCTCCATTTAAATTGTTTACAAATGTTTTATTCATCCTGCCAAAATAGACAACTCATGCTCTTTCTGTTAATGGTTTGCTCACTAACTGCATTTGTCTGGAATCACAATGCAGACTCGCTAACTGTATTTGACGACATATTGAGTGACCATTTTGGAGGAAGAGCTAATTGAGCTTCAATTCATTCCGTCGCTTCGTCCTGAACTTTGACACAGATTATTGATCATTGATGACACCGCAGTGATTGGAGGCACTACACAAGTTACAGCTTTTTAACCTGAAAATAATTATTTATCTCTGCTCTCTATTTCCTGTTAGTGACAGCTTCCTGTGTAGCAGCTTGGGCTGGGTTGAATGGCCTCCTCCTTTCTTGTGTAATGTACTCAAAGAACCAAATTACTTCATTCGATATTTCTGTGTAACTCCTTCAAGTGGCAGAGTGTTCTCCTCCCGTCTCATGGTAACGATCCTGACTGGCTGAATGGGGTGGACCACAACCTCTGTAACAGTCTCGAGGGTGGATTGAGGGTAAAAACGCATGGAGGAGTCGCAGCAGTTCCCATTCCGTTGCACCATTCAGAGTGTTCATGGCTGATCCGAGTGTGTCTGACCATCCCTCTCCTGTCTGTTCCCAATAAACATTGACTCTCCTGCCCAGCAAATATCAGTCAAGCTCAGCCTTGAGTATTTTCAATAACCGAGTCTACACTGCTCCCTGAGGATGAGGACATCACGGGCAGCACAACACTAAAGTGAAAGGGACATCCTACATTCATTGTGGGACCCGTTACCTTAAGACTGTGTTGACTGATCATCAAATCGTCACATCGTTTCAGATATAAGGACACAATAATTAAGAATAAACATAAACCATTCAGCCCTCCAAACCTAGCCCATGTTACCACTGACTCTTTCCAATCGAATACGTGTCAAGTTAGCCCCACTCCTATCCCGGGAAGAAAATACCAGATATTTTGACAACACACGGGATGATAAAAAGGAGATTAATTCGACGATTCGGCCCATCGAGTCTGAAATACCATTTCAAAATGGCTCAGAGGTTTCTCAACATTATTCTCCTGACTTCTCTCTGTAATGCTTGATAGCCTTATTTGTCAAAAAGATTACCTACCCCCATATTAAAGACACAAGTGGTTGTGTCTCTGTGTGTCTGCTCGCGTGCATGTGTACGTTTATTCATGTGTTTGTGCGTCTGTGTATTTGTGGTCTCCTTTTGTCCAACTGGTGTATAAGCCTATGTGTTTCGTGGTGTCGGGGTGGAGTGGGGGAAACGTACTCAGTGGCTCAGAATACAGTGACATTTTTACTAATCAAGCAGGGAATGTTATTGTTGCTGTCCTGAATTGCTGGACATTTCTTCAAATCATCGAAGTGGCCCTCCCAGAATGTTTTGGCCAAGCCTGCCGTTAACACTAAACAGACCATGGCCCTCAGATTTTACAAAGCCAGTTTGGGTGGAGCTCACAAATAGAAAGGAGAAGCAAACATTGGTAAGTTACATATCTAAATCAAAAATGTCGCTCAAATTTTGTGCATATAATGCTCTGGAAACTAGATGTGCAAGAACGAGGATACTACAATAATAATGGATGATCTCAAGTTGCAAGTAAACTGCGTTAACTAAGTGACTGCTAATGCTGTGAAAACTAATTTCAATCAGTGTTAATTGAGGCAGGTTGAGACATGTTGCAATCAAACCAGAGAGCAGGTTATTTCCCATTTCGTATTATGTGGTCAGAAGAGCTGATTAATAACCTTGTCATGAAACGGTTTTTGAGAAATAGTAACAAAAGACTCTTGCAAATTACACAGTATCTGCATACAATATAGAATTCATGAACAGTACGGTCAAACATTGTGGAAGCCCAGAGGCTCGAGGGTCAAGAAAGTTGCAGAGAATAGGAAAACTACAATTTAGAATGTCGTGGTAGACAAGCAATAGTTGTTACCTCTAGAAATATTGCAACGTCTGACGGCTTCATATATTTCTACCAGGTGCAAACAGCAAAGTAAAGGAAGGTGATTGAACGATGGTTAACATCAAAACTTAAAGATTGGATTAAATCAAAGGAAGTAGCTTCAAAACAATTCCAGTCCTGAATGAAACCTGCGAATTCTGAGAAATTTACAATTCTGAAACGGAGGACCTTGGAACTGAAAATGACATGACGAAGAGGCACAAAAGAATAGGAAACACAAAGACCGACAGATTTACCATCTATTTTTCAAAAAAAAATAAAAGCAAGGTCAATTGTGAAAGAAAAGCTGTGGGGGCAGGAAAAATTATTGTGGATAGCGGAGAAATGGCGGAGAAACTAACCAGTCACCTTGCGTCTGTCTTCATTGAAGAAGATCCAGAAAATCTCCCAGAATTACCAAATGATCATCTGAGACATTTTGCAGTAAAGACATATCAGTAGCAGGGTAGTACTTGAAAACTTAGCGAGGTTACGCACTGCAAAGTCTGAGGGACAAGGTGTACTTCATATCAAAATGTCAGGAAAACATAACACTAGGTGTATTAATTGTACTGTTGTTGACTGTGCTTTATATTTCCTGAATGTTCTGCAGAGGCCGGAAGTCATTATGGATAAGTGTAATTTAGTGTTATGAAGTTAAAGGCATGTCCTGAATCTGAGGGAGAGTGAAAGCTGAGAGTTTGCAGACACCTGCCATGTGGCCAACTAGCAGTCTCAGATTGTACTGGAAAATCGAAATTATGTTACATTTGACGGTTAAACATTACCTGAGCTTTCTTGCAATGTTTTCACAACAGCTGCAATTTAGCCAATTGGTTTAAAATATGCCCCAGCATACTAAAACCCAAACAAATTTTAGTTTTTTTTTCACAACCTTGAACCATTGAGGTGATCCCATAGTTGGGATATAAAAAAGTTAGCAATTTGAGATCCAGAGCAAGAGATGAACTGCCATCTTGATAGTGACTATCAGAAAATAATACCCTCTAACAAAGGTAACTTTCTGATTTGAAATATCTTTACAGAAAAAGATTGGAAGTTGACCCAGGGAGATCGCAGCCAGAGGAATACAGAGACAGGAGACAACAACTTCTGTCTGGTTTTGAAAATTAAATGCATGTCATTTTAATAGGGGATTTTATTGAGGCAATATATTATAGAGTGGAGGGTAGATGACAAACCTTTAAGAGAAAGCAGGCTTACAGTTGTAAGCAGCTTTCCTGGCTACCTTATAACCCTCAAGCGCCCTAACTGAGCCTTCACATCTCATTCTAACATAAGCCTTCTTCTTCCTCTTGACCAGAGATTCCACTTCGTTTGTAAACCATGGCTCCCATGCTCTACAGCTTTCTCCCTGCGTGACAGGTATATACTTATCTCGGACACACAGTAGCTTTTCCTCGAATATGCACCACATTTCTAATGTGCCTATCCCCTGCAGTTTCTTTCCCCATCCTATGCTTCCTAAATCTTGCCTAATCACATCATAATTGCCTTTCCCCCAGCTGTAACGCTGGCCCAGTGGTATACAGCTATCCCTTTCTATCACTAAAGCAAATATGACAGAATTTGTGATCGCTTTCACCAAAGTGCTCACCTACATCCAAGTCTAACACCTGGTCGGGCTCATTATACAGTACCAAATCTAATGTGGCCTTGCCCCTTGTTGGCCTGTCTACATACCGTGTCAGGAATTCCTCCTGCACACTTGGACAAAAACAGACCCATTTATAGTACTCGTACTACAGTGTTCCCAGTCAATATTTAGAAAGTTGTAGTCCCTCATGACAACTACCCCGTCTATCTCACTCCTATTGAGAATCATCTTTGCTATCCTTTCCTCTACATCTCAGGAACTATTCAGAGGCCGATAGAAAACTCCCAGCAGGGTGACCTCTCCTTTCCTGTTTCTAACTTCAACTCATACTATCTCAGTTGACGAGTCCCCAAACATACTTTCTGCAACTGTAATACTGTTCTTGACCAACAATGCCACACCTCCCCCTCTTTAACCATCTTCTCTGTTCTTACTGAAATATCTGAATCCTGAAACCAGCAACAATCATTCCTGTCCCTGCTCTAACCATGTCTCTGAAATGGCCAGAATATCGATGTACCAGGACCAACGCATGCTGCAAGTTCACATACCTTATTCTGGATGCTCCTGGCGTTGAAGAAGACACACTTCAAACTAACGTTTTGCTTGTCGGTGCTATCTTGCGTCTCTGAAATTTGATTTTGGACCTCCATATTCTCAAACTTTTCGATACTCAAAATACAATTTTGGTTCCCATCCCCCTGCTGGACTAGTTGAAACCCACACCAATACCCTTAGCGAATCTCTCCCCCAGGATATTGGTACCCCTCTAGTTCAGATGAAGACCATACTGTTTGTAGAGGTGCCACCTACCCCAGACTGAGCCCCAATAATCCAAGAATCCAAAACCCTCCCTCCTGCACCAACCCTGTAGTCACGTGCTCAACTACTCTCTCTCCCTATTCCTTGCCTCACTAGCACATGGCACGGCCAACAAACCAGAGACAACAACTCTGTTCGTCCTAGCTCTGAGCTTCCATCCTAGCTCCCCGAATTTCTGCCTTAAATCACCATCTCTCTTCCTACCTATGTCGTTGGTGCCTATGTGGACCATGACTTGGGGCTGCTCCCCCTCCCTCTTAAGGATCCTAGAAACACGATCAGAGGCATGATGAACCCTAGCACCTGGGAGGCAACACACCAACCGTGAGTCTCTCTCTCCTCCCCACAGAACCTCCTATCTTTGTCCCTAACTATGGAGTCTACAATGACTACTGCTCTGCTCCTCTTCCCCTTGCCCTTCTGAGCAACAGGGACAGACTCTGTGCCAGAGCCCCGCACCCCACTGCTTTCCCCTGGTGAGTCGTTCACCCCCACCAAAACAGTATCCAAAATGGTACACTTATTGTTGAGCGGAATGGCCATAGGGGATCCCTGCACTGCCTGCCTGTTCCTTTTCTGTCGTCTGAATGTCACCAATTTGCCTTTTTCTTGTATCTTAGGAGTGACTACCTCCCTGTAACTCCTCTCGATAACCCCCTCTGCCTCCCGAATGATCCGAAGTTCATTCAGCTCCAGTTCCCTAACGCAGTTTTCGAGGACCTGGAGTTGGGTGCAATTCCCGCACACTTAGTCAGCAGGGACACTGGTGGTGACCCTTACCTCCCACATGTAGCTGCTGAGCCACCATGAAACTGTTGGACAGTGTTGGTGAGACTGTATTTGGTGTATTGTGTGCAATGTTGGTATCCCGATCTAAGAAAGAATATTGTGATCACAGAGTAAGTGCAATAAACATTCTCCCGAGTAATCCCTCAGAAAGTAAAATTATCTGATGAGAGGAGTATGATAAGTACATTTAAGTTTGCTCAAAGATTGGCCGGGTGGTTGGAAGTGAGGAGGAAGTTTTTTTGTGACAGAAAGATATAAATGGAATTGTCAAATGGGCAGATCAATGGCAGATGGAACGTTACCCTGATAAATATGGAGTGATGCACTTTGGAAGAAGGAACCAGAAGGGGAGAACGCCATGAATGGCAGCAACTAGGAATCACAGAGCGTGTTTGTCCACAGATCCATGAATGCCACTGGGTATGATAATAGATGGGTAACGGAGAATTCTAGACATGCCTTTCATCATTGAGGTATCACTTGTAAGAGCTACGTAGCACGTCGATTAGGTCAAGCTGAAATTTCATGTGGAGTTCGGTGTGCCACTTTACAGGAAGGATGTGATTGCACTGGAGTGTGTGCAGAGGCAATTCACCAGGATGATCCCAGCGATGGAGCATATCAGCTGTGAAGAGAGGTTGGATAAGATCGGCTGTTTGCTTTGAATCAGATACAGTTGAGTTCAGAAATATAAGATTAACAGGACCATGGACAGGGTGAATGGACAGCAACTGTTCGTTTTCATCGAAGGATCAAATTAAGAGTGAAGGGCTTGAGGTTTGGAGAGGATTTGAGAATTGTTTTCCACCCAGCGGGTGTTGGGGTCTCGAATGTACGTCCTGAGAGTGGAATTGTCACGTTAACCTCAACTGTTGAAACGTCCCTGGGCGAGCACCTGTCATCACACTTATGGCTATGGGCATTGCGTAGAAAAGTGGTACTAATGTAGATCGTTGTTGTATTTCTGATAATATAGAGTCTATGCTTCTGTTGGAAAATCGTGTGGGAATGAGGCTAATATATGGACATTTCTTTAGAATGGGAGAGTTGACAGGAAACACAGAGCAAAAATAAAACCACGTGTTTCTGGAGGGGAAGGTGCCCGGGAGGTTGCCGGGGTCAGTGCTTGGGCCACAGCTATTCATAATGCACATCAAACATTTGGTGAGGAAATGAATTGCAATAGTTCCCAGCCTGCTGACAGCACTACATGACGACGGATAATGAGTGGATGCAGAGAATGTAAAAATAACCTCAAGGTAATTGAGACAAGTTGAGTCAATGAGGAAATATGTGGCAGATACAGAGCGATGTGGGTTGATGTGACGTTGTGCACTTTGGTGGTAATAATAGAACGACTGCCTACAATTGAAAAATTGAAATATATTGAGCTGCAAAGGGAATTATATTCCTTTTTGTTTGTTTCCTTCTACACTGACCTCCAAGGTCCATGCATGGCAGTGAGTTCTGAAGCCTGAATATAATACGGGAATTGCATTGGCACACTGAATAGTGTATTTACACACGGTGAAAGAGAGGACAGCAGATGCTGGAGAACAGAGTCGAAGAGTGTGGTGCTGAAAACGCACATCTGAATATGCAGCATTGGAGATGCAGTAGAATTGAGGTTTAGGGTATCAGCCATTCATCAGGAATGAGGCTCACACTCCGCCAAGGACATGTAGGTCCTGGTCCTCCTCAATCCCTAACCACACGACGTCTGGAGGAAGAATACCTCATCTTCCACCTTGGGACTCTACAAGGCGTCAGTGTGGATTTCATCAGTTTCCTCATTTCTCCTCCCTGAAGATATCACAGTTCCAACCTTTCAACCCGATACCACCCTCTTGACCTGACCTAGATGTCCATTTTCCTTTCCACCTATCGCTTCCACCCTCGTCTCCGAACTATCAATTTCACCTCCACCTTCGTCTACCTATCACATTGCTAGCTACCTTTCCCCTCCTCCATCCCCCTCCCATCTTTTTCTCAGGCCCCTTGGCCCAAAAGCCTAAATTCTGATGAAAGGATTATGCCTGAAACATCGATTCTCCTGCTCCTCAGATGCTGCATGACCGATTGTGTTTTTTCAGCACCACACTATTGGACAGTGTACCGAGATACACAAAGTGAGTAGCTATAACATTGAAAAGGATTCTTGTATGCCAGTCATTGAAAACAATATTGCAGCAACAGAAAGCAATTAGGAAGATAAATGCTGCGTTGACCTTGATTTCGAGCGGATTTGTGTCCAGTAGTAATGGTGTCTTACAGCAGCTGTACAGGGCCTTAGTGAGACCTCATCTGAACATTGTACAATATTGCGTGCAGTTTTGACATTCTTACCTAATAAACGACAACCCAAAAACTGAGGTAATGTGATGAAGGATGATCAGACTGATCGCTGAGATGACAGGATTGTTGTGGGAGCAGAGTTCGTGTCGATGTGGCCTGTATTCCATAGGGTTTTGGAAAATGAGTGGAGATTTCTGACAGGGTGCGACAGATTGGAAGCAGGAATGATAATTCCCCTGGCTGGAATGTCTAAACCAAGGGGCCACAGTATGAGATACAGGAAGGTCACTCTACATTGAGATGAGAATAAATGTCTGCTCTCAGAGACGGGTGAACCTGGTAGATTCTCTATCACATAAGGTTGTGGAAGCCAAAGCACAGAATATAAATAATGATTTCTAGAAACTGAAGGGATGGGGAGTTCAGGTGTATGGTGTCTAGATGGAAGGTCAGCCACATTTCAGGTTTTTCTCCGATAATGAGGTAGCTGCTTTCCTGTACAACACTACGTTGTAGAAAATTGAGCAATGTGGATTATGGAGCCTATGGAAAAAAGCAGAGGAAAGGGCACTCCGCCAAAAATAACAATAAAAAACAAAAATCAAAGTTAGTTTACCACACGCAATTGCACAGTCTAAGTACATTTTAAATCATATATATATAGTAATGAAATAGTAGACAAAATGTGATACTTTAAGACTACAATCACTGACTACAGCACTGTGTTTTTCACGAATTTCTTCATGAGGACGCGTGTGACCTGACTGACCCCATTACACCAACAAGGAATTTCAGATCTCCACAAGATTCTCCCCCTGATTTGAAATACAGTTTCGTTTAAACCTAGACTACAAATCCCAGTTTCAGCTGTGGTTCAAGGCTTGTGGAGGTGATTACATTCCTGGTTTAGCTGAACACAATGCATGTGCATTTTACAGACGGAGGATCCTGAAGCTGGGTTTTGCTATTCAGCCGATACTGGGATGGAATCGTGCAGCAGAGAACGTGAGCTCGTTTCATAAAAGTAAGATCTACAATTAGTAATCGTTTACAGCCACATCATGTTTAATAATCACGCTTTATATGAGAATTATCTATATATTGAATGGTGGAGCAAAATAGATGGATTGAAAGAAGTTCTTGTTTTAAAATTCGCGATGGTTATTCACATGAAGGTATATATACTGTGCGCGTGGGGTGGTGTTAAGTGCATTGAGACATGAACTAGAATGGAGAAGGGTCAGTGTGTTGAATGGCCTACTCCTTTCCCAATGGTTTTGTGCAGTCAGGGGTTCTGTAAATGTTGTCACAAGCTCGTGTAGTACTTTAGATTAGATTACTTACTTACATTGTGGAAACAGCCCCTTCGGCCCAACAAGTCCAGACCCATTCCCCTACACCTAACGCTATGGGCAATTTAGCATGGCAAATTCACCTAACCTGCACATTTTTGGACATTGGGAGGAAAGTGGAGCACCCGGTGGAAACCCACGCAGGCACAGGGAGAATGTGCAAACTCCACACTGTCATTCGCTTGAGGTGAGAGTTGAACCCTGGTCTCTGGCGCTGTGAGGCAGCAGTGCTAACCACTGTGCCACCGTGCCGCCCAGATATTAGGAAGGAGGTCTGTATCAACAGGACTGTTGTTCCCAATCCGTTATCCAATACCGAGGATGGTACCGGTTGTTCTGTCTGGATTTGTCCTTTTAGACCTCAGCGAAGTTTGATAAAATTGAGTGCCTTGCTTGGCAGTATCAGAAACCATTGAAATGTACATCACATGTCTGTGTGTCTGGACTGACCCCTAGGCCAGACCAGGAAAACACAGGAGATTTGTTTCCTGAAAGTTGATTGATGAAGAAAATTGGTGCTGACAATCAACGTTCACTTTAGGGTCACTGCTACTGACACAAGATTTTAGATTTGAAAACTTCCACCAGTTTCCAGAACATGAGGCTGGTGTGGATTAGCAATCTCGTGACATTTTCACTTTAGCACCATATCAATGTGGGGGCCTACCTGAAAGCACATTGAGCATGCTAATTCCGTGCTGCGATGTCACGTGCAGCGAATGTAATTGGTTGAAGACTGGCATCTGTAATTCTGTGGGCATCATGAATGAGGGGAGGTGGATCATAAACTCAACATGACTGGCTGAGAATGTTCTAGAGACTGCATTCTTTTCATTGACATTCAGAGCTGTCCCAGTATTGAGGTTGGGGTTATTTGTGGAGTCCTCTCCTGCAGTGAGCAGTTTAATCATCCTTCACCATTTCCAGGAACTATGTACCTGCACGCCTGGGTCTGCCAGTTCAACCACATTCTCCAGAGCCCGACCGTTAACTGTGTAAATTCTGCCATGGTTCATCTTATAAAATGCAATATCTCACACCTATCTGTATGAAGCTTCATCTGTCATTCCTTGGCCCAGGGACACAGTTGATCATGGTCTCATCGTCCTTTTCAATAATCTTCTTCACTGTCCACTATAAAACCAATATTGGATTCAAAAACAGTCTTAACCTCTCTGCTTACTATATATTCATTTAAATATTTTGCAAAATAACGAATAACAGCAGACTGGTCCTTGTGGTAAATGGCAGGTCCCAGATCACCAGTTAGAACAACAAATCTCTCCCAGAAACCTCTGTCTCCTACTGTCAAGCGAATTTTGTATCTAATTGGCTAGCTCTCCGTGATCTCCTGCGATTTAACCTTATTAACCAGACTACTATGTGTAACGCCGTTGGGCCTCACTCTACCGAGACAACACATGCTGTTTTAGCTTCATCAATCTTCTTGGTCACCTCTTGGAAAATTTTAATCAGGTTTGTGAGGCACATTTTCACAGACACAAAGCCTGACTGACAGTCCTTGCCTTTGCGAATGCATGTAGCTCCTACCTCTCAGAATTTGCTCCAAACACTATATTTAAAGTATTCGTATAGTGTGCAAACAGAACCTTCGGCCCAACAACTCCACACCGATACTCCAAACAGCATCCCATCTGTGCCCATTCTCCAACCCTATTACTCGACGCTTAACCCCTCCCTAATGAACCTAACCTTCCCCACCCTGAACACGATGGTAATTCAGTATGACTAATGTAGTAAAGATGCACATCTTTGGATCATAGGATGAAACCGGCGCACCCAGAAGAAGCCCCTACAGACACGGGTAAAACGGATAAGCTGCGCACAAGCTGTCGCCCGAGGTTGGGATCGAACCCAAGACCCTGGTACAGTGAAGCTACACTGCTAACCACTGAGCCACCAAATATTACACTCACTGGTTTATAGCTCCCTGGATTTTTCGTGCAACCTTTTTTCAAGATAATGCCATAACATTAACTGTCTTCCAGTCCTCCAGCATCCCACCCTTGGCTGTCAAAGATTCAATAAATGTTGAACAAACTGTCGATTCTGTAAAACCGAAACAATGACCTAAGGTGCTGGGAAAGCTCAGCTGTCTGGCAGCATCAGGGAACAGAAATTAAAGTTAATGTTCCAGGTCTCTACCTTATTATTCGATGTTTACCCCCTGACAAATGCACCTAACCTACACATCCCTGAATATTATGGGACAATTTAGCATGGCCAATTCACCTAACCTGCACATCTTTGGAAATTACATATCTGTCAGCTAGTGGCTCACAAATTCTTCCCCAGCTTCTTGCAATGCTCCGGGATACTGTGGAACGTATCCTGGGTATGTATCAACGGCTATGCATTTCAAGACCTGCAGGAATTCCGCTTCTGTAATGTGGGCACGTTTCATGTATTTATTTCCTTGAGCTTCCATGCCTTTCACCACAGTAAATGTTGACGTGATATATTTGTGTAGTACCTCATCCATCGAGCAGGAACTGGCTGTAAGGCAGCAGCGTATGGAAGTTTGAGTCCTTGTGAGAAGTGTGAACGCCACATGGCCCTGCATTTAAGGACTGTGTCGTTGAGCTCTTAACAGATTGAACGCTCAGACATTCACTCCAGTAATGTTGCAGTGTGACCATGCACAGAACATCATGATTTTTGAAGAAGTAACAAAGAAGATTGATGAGGGCAGTGCAGTAGATTTGATCTATATGGACTTCAGTAAGGCGTTCGACAAGTTTCCCCCTGGGAGACTGATTAGCAAGGTTAGATTTCATGGAATACAGGGAGAACTAGCCATTTGGATACAGAACTGGCTCAAAGGGAGAAGACAGAGGGTCATGGTGGAGGGTTGTTTTTTCAGACTGGAGGCCTGTGACCAGTGGAGTGCCACAAGGATCTGTGCTGGGCCCTCTACTTTATGTCATTTACATAAATGATTTGGATGCGAGCATACAGTTAGAAAGTTTGCAGATGACAACAAAATTGGAGGTGTAGTGGACAGCAAAGAGGGTTACCTCAGATTACAACAGGATCTGGACCAGATAAGCCAATGGGCTGAGAAGTGGCAGATGGAGTTTAATTTAGATAAATGCGAGGTGCTGCATTTTGGGAAAGCAAATCTTAGCAGGACTTATACACTTAATGGTAAGGTCCTAGGGTGTGTTGCTGAACAAAGAGACTTTGGAGTGCAGGTTCATAGCTCCTGGAAAGTGGAGTCGCAGGGAGATAGGATAGTGAAGAAGGCGTTTGGTATGCTTTCCTTTATTGGTCAGAGTATTGAATACAGGAGTTGGGAGGTCATGTTGCGACTGTACAGGACATTGGTTCAGCCACTGTTAGAATATTGTGTGCAATTCTGGTCGAACTCTTTTCTATCGGAAAGATTTTGTGAAACTTGAAAGGGTTCAGAAAAGATTTACAAGGATGTTGCCAGGGTTGGAGGAGCTGAGCTACAGGGAGAGGCTGAACAGGCTGGGTCTGTTTTCCCTGGAGTGTTGGAGGCTGAGGGGTGACCTTATGAAGGTTTACAAAATTGTGAGGGGCATGGAGAGGATAAATAGGCAAAGGCTTTTCCATGGGGTTGGGGGAGTCCAGAACTAGAGGGCATAGGTTTAGGGTGAGAGGGGAAAGATATTAAAGAGACCTAAGGGGCAACTTCTTCAAGCAGAGGGTGGTTCGTGTATGGAATGAGCTGCCAGAGAATGTGGTGGAGGCTGGTACAATTGCAACATTTAAGAGGCATTTGGATGGGTATATGAATAGGAAGGGTTTGGAGGGATATGGGCCGGGTGCTGGCAGGTGGGAATAGATTGGGTTGGGATATCTGGTCGGCATGGACGGGTTGGACCAAAGGGTCTGTTTCCATGCTGTACATCCCTATGAGTCTATGACTCTATGTTGGTGAATGCCCACTTTTCTGGCAGCAGCCACAGTCTCTTCACTCAGAAGCAGTTAGCCATTCCCATCGTCTTCAGTGATCCACGTAGAAAGAAAGGATGTCCTCTTGAATGAAGGCCGTACCATTGATACACATCAAAGCATCATCCCACACCACACCTCACCACTCCCCACACCAACCAACCCCATCAAAATATCCTGAGTGTACTGACAGCACAACAAACATCAGGGAGTAGGTAATCAGAGAGATGGAGCAACGCTTCCGATTTTTGAACGTGTCAGAGTGAACTCTCCAGGACGATGTTGGCAAGTTCTGTAATCTCTCTCCATTTACATAATATACAGCCTTTTTGTCTTCCTTAAAATTTCACAGGTTCATGATTGTCCATGTTATATTCCAGCTGCCAAATTGTTGTTCATTACTATCCAGTTAGAGATTCTCTACCTCCTCCAGATAAATGATGTTCCTCTCTATCTTAGTTAGAATACATTTTTGCACGTTCGAAAACGTTGACATTGGCTGCAAATAGTTAAGGCCCCAGCACTGGTCACCGTGTCACCGCATTCAGTAAATTAATAAAGACTGATTGGTCCCTAATTTATCCGTGCTCATGTCGCAGAAACCCATCTTTCCCATATTCTTATGTAGTAGCTTGGAATGGCTGAATGTACCCTTCCATTTCCGGGGTAACAGATATGAGAGATTAAAAGATCTTCTACAATTGGCTGAATAGCCTGTTGCAGTGTCAGTGCAGTTGTGAATGTGGCTGAACATTTTGGAACCATCAGTGAACAGCCTCCTTCTGACCTTATGGTGAAGGGAAGGCCTTTGATGTTGCAGCTGCTGATTGTGCACAATGCTTCATGGATCCCAGTTTCCATTTGTTGGTCCTTTAGAAGTTTATCCTACTTCACAGGTGGTAGTGCTGAAGATCTAGACACCTCCAAAGGGGCGTCTTGGTTCGAGATCAGTTAAAAGAATGAACAGAATTGCATCAAGATGCCTTACTTTCATAAACTAATGACCTGGTCAGAAGAATCTCTCGGAGTGTGGTCTGTTTAAAGTAAGGTTACCAGCTTAATAAATTTAGCCAGCCTGATGTAGACTTGTCCAGCAACACAGAGGTTAAAAGCTTCTGTGTTCAGTGGAGAAGACGCGAAAGGCTGTTCCTACAGATGCTTTTCTGGACAGATCCATCTGTGACATGGGGTTTGGTGAGAATGTTTCACCCTTGTTGGTTCCGCCATCAGTTCCCGCAAACTGGCTGCTGTACATTCGAGACCTCTATCTGCTCAGTCACTGGTGGGTCTGTGAAGACAATCTTGGTGATGGACATTGAGGTCCTACGCCCAGAATATGGTCTGTGCCCTTGTCAACCTCAGTGCTTCCTCCGACTTGTTTTCGACGTTGAGGAGAACTGAGTTATCACCGAGGAGTGGTGTGAAAGCCAATAGATGTCCATCATCAGATTTCCTTGGGTATCTCTGACATTTTTTTTTAGATTAGATTAGATTAACTTACTGTGTGGAAACAGGCCCTTCGGCCCAACAAGTCCACACCATACCCCTACATTTACCCCTTACCTAACACTACGGGCAATTTAGCATGGCCAATTCACCAGACCCGCACATCTTTGGATTGTGGGAGGAGCACCCAGAGGAAACCCACGCAGACACGGGGAGAACGTGCAAACTCCACACAGTCAGTCGCCTGATTCGGGAATTGAACCCAGTTCTCAGGCGCTGTGAGGCAGCAGTGCTAACCACTGTGCCACCGTGCCGCCCACAAATTATCCTGTGATTTCAGGGGTTCTGGAATCAATGTTTAGAAATTCCAGGGTAGCTCCTTCGCTGACTATATCCCACAGCATAACCACCACTAGTGGGTCTGTCATGCCGGTGGGACGGGTCATCTGCAGGAATAGCAATGGAGCTTCATGAAGTATGATCCATCAGGTCCGATTCTGTGAATATGATGATAACAGACTGTTTATTGACCATGTCAATATGAGGAATAAAGGAACAATAGAGCAGGGAGTAGTCGGTTAGAAAGCTGAATGAAAGTTCCTCCAACTAAATGTGTGTTGTATTCTCAAAACAGACTGAGGAATTCAAACCATATATTCAGGGAAATGGATATGATTTAATGGTATTAAAGAGACATGTCTACAGGGCGACCGATATTGGGAACTGAATATCAAGTATATTTTCAAGCTTGGAGTGTGAGACAAAATTGAAAAGGAAGTGGGGGAAATAGCTGAAGAAGAGATGACATCTGCATTTTCATTAAGGTGGTTCTTACAAAATTCTGACCACAACATGCTCCGAAATATTCTGTAACTGTTGTTCCCTGGAACATTGTATACCTGACTTTATTTGGGAATGGCCGGACGAGAGTGAACTGAGCAAAAGGTAAGATCATGAGTGAAGAGATCCCTCTCCAAGGAGAACGAGAAACTGTTCCGAAGTTCCCTCAGGCATAAACAGGTGAATATTTTTTTCCCTGTGTTTGCAGTTCTTTATGACAGAGGATCGACTATAATTTAAAACAAAAGACAGAAACTTACAACCTCTATTTGTCTTCAACGAACCGGGAAGGAATCCTCCAGGACAACAGTGTTTTCACCCCACATATCAGGAACTGGAAAGAAGTGAGCTGTGCCTGCTCTCGAGTGATCGAGTGTGTAGGAATGATATAGAAACCATCTGTCCTAATGTGTGTGTTTCTGTGTGCTTGGGGAATGAAAGTTTCTTGAGTTTTATGGCACACATTTCTCAGTAATGCAGACTGTCTCATTTGTTATTTCAGCTCAATTATTTGAATAAATCTCCTGATGCAGTGACAGATTTGAAAATCTGACTGCATCCTCCATCATACTGATCACTTTGCCTCCAGGCTGATGGATAATGGGTTTGTTTTCCTTCCTCACAGTTAACGTGGTGACGATCTACGTTCTGCTTTGTAAAGATTGTGGATTGTCTCCGTGTGTCAGACGTTACCTGGGGGCCATGGCAGCGGCGGATCTCTTGGTCATTATCCTCGACCTTATACTGAGACAAATTCCCATTGTTTATCGGGAACAGTTTTATTTCCTGAGGGACATCCCCGTGTGTAACATCCACGCCGTCCTGCTTTATACAGTAACTGACTGTTCTGTCTGGTTCACCGTCACTTTCACCTTTGATCGGTTTGTGGCCATTTGTTGCCAAAAGCTGAAAAGTAAATATTGCAGTGAGAAAACGGCGGCTGTGGTTCTGGGAGCAGTGACTGTGCTGAGCTGTTTAAAGAACATTTTCTGGTATTTTATGTTCTCAGCTCATTATCGGCTGGCGAGCACCCTCTGGTTTTGTAATACGCCACTCGCTGTTATGTTTTCCTGGGTCTGGGTCACAATCGAGTTCCTCCACAACATTCTAACCCCGTGTGTCCCATTTCTCCTGATTCTGCTGCTCAATGTTCTCACTGTCAGACACATTTTAGTGACCAGCAGAGCACGCAGGAGACTCCGTGCTCACACCATTGGGGACACTCAGTCTGACACAGAAATGAGAAACCGAAAAAAATCCATCATTTTACTATTTGTGATCTCGGCCAATTTCGTCCTGTTATGGTCAACGTTAATGGTGTTTTCTATTTGTATCCGGATGTATGATTTTGGGTATCGGTCTGCATATCTAGACCCCTTTGTGCGGGAATTAGGCTTCATGTTGCAGCTCCTCAGTTGCTGCACAAACACTGCAATTTATGCTGTGACCCAGACTAAGTTCAGACAGCAGTTGAAGAAGGTGCTGAAATATCCCTTTACCCAAATTCATCCATCAATCAAATTAACTCATTAACCAATCCATCCAGGATTTTCTCATTTCAGTTCAGTGTTTCGGACGTGAAGGACCGTGCTCTCTGGCAACAGACTTACAATAGCGTTCGTTTGTCCAACCGTTTCCCACGGGGTGGTGGTTGTGGTGGTGGGGGTGGGGGTGGGTGTCGAGGGAGACTTTTCAATGTTTCTGTAAACTCTGGGGCCAGTCAAAAAAGCACCATCCCATTCACTGTATCTATCATTTTAACTTGGAAACAAAAATCATTTAATTAAAAAGTGTTGAGCAGCAGAGTGAGCGATATTGTCATTTGTCTTTGTGTTGAAGAAGCTGAGCTGGAAAGAAACAGAGTCAGGCCCAAGTCCTGGTCCTCAGGGAAGGAGAGGGACCCTGGGCCTGAGCTCAGGAGTTAGGTTTCAGTCACTCTGGGTTGTTTTCACCTGTGGGTGCGCCACTCTGACATAACCTCAGCAGAATTGATCTCTAAAGCCAGTTGGCCCCATCTCCACTCAATCCCCTATGTCTCGCTCTCTCGTTCTCCATCCCTTGCTCTCCGTCCTACCTCCACACGCCGTCTTGAGAGCGGCGGGAAGAGAAAGAGTGAAAGTGGGAGGGTCGAAGAGTAACAGGGAGAGTTGTATGAGGGTAGGGCGACAGTGGGAAGGTGATCGTGAGAAAGACAGAGAGAGTGGGAAGAGAGAGAAAGCAAGCGAGTTAGAGAGAGAGGGATAGGGTTGAGATAGAGAGAGTGGGAGCGGGGTAGAAAGTGAATGTAAGCAAGAGGGAGGCTGTTGGAGAGAGAATGGAGTAGAGAGAATGAGAAGGGGGGAGAAGGAGAGTTGAACGGGAGTGGAGAGAGAGTTTAAGGGCGGTCGAGAAAGAGTGAGAAAGAGCGCGGGGTGGTAAGTGGGTGCAAAGAGAGAGAGGGAGTGGGAGTGATTTAGAGAGAACAAGAAGGAGCTGAAATAGAGAGAGAATGGGAGAGGTGTACAGAGAGAGTGCGTGGGGTGTGTAGAGAGAGAATGCGAGAGGGGTATAGCGAGAGAGTGGGAGAAGGTAGAGAAAGACACACACACAAGGAGTGAGAGACAGAGAAAGTGGGTGTTAGAGGGAGCGACAGAGATTGGGAGGCAGTTAGAGCAAAAGGTTGGAATAGGGGAAGAGAGGGGTTGAGTGGGAGGGAGAGAGAGGGGAATGAGAGGGGGATATAGTATGTGGGGAGACACAGTATGGGTGCACTTTGAGAGACAGTGTGGAAATAGGGTAGAGACAGAATGGGAAAGGAATAGAAAGAGAGATAGGGAAGGGGTGAAGAGAAATGGAGAGAGAGCGCGGGCAGAGAGACGGAGTGTGGGAGTTTGTAGATTGAGAGAATGGTACAGGAAAGAGAGAGACAGTCAGAAAGGGAGTGGGGGACAGAATGAGAACATGAGACTATGGTAGAGAGAGAGTGGGAGGATGGTAGGGAGAGACAGAGAGAGAAAATGGGTGGAGTCCGGAGGGAGACCGCGGGAGGGGGTTTAGAGAGAATGTGTGGGATAGTGTAGAGAGAGAAAGTGGGTCGAGGATGTAGAGGGAGAGACAGAGACAGACAGAGGGGAGGATGTAGAGAGGTAGATGGATGAGGCTGGAGGCTGGAGAGAGGTGGAGACAAGAGGGAGAGAGTGGAAGAGGGTGGAGAGAGAAGCAGACAGAGGGACGGACAGAGAGAGGGTGTGAAAGGGTAGAGAGATAGTGAGAGGCAGATAGATAGATTGACAGAGAGAGGGGCGCGGGAGGGAGAGTGAGAGAGACATATACTGGGATGGAGTGAGAGACAGACAGAAAGAGAGGACAGAGAGAGACAGAGTGGGAGGAAGTGATTAGGTGGAGAGAGTGTGGGTGGGTAGAGGGAAAGGGGAGAGAGAAGGTGATATAGCAAGAGAGAGAGAGTGGGAGCAGGGTAGAGAGAGAGCGCGGGAGGTGAGTGGAGAGAGAGAGAAAGTGGGAGTGGGGAAATAAAGGGGAGAGGGAAAGAGAGTGTGGGTGAGGGAGAGTGGGATTTGGGGAGAGAGACAGAATGGGAGGAAGATAGTGAGGGAGGGAGATAGACAGAGAGATTGTGACGGGGAAGAGAGATAGAAAGCAGGCGGGATGTTGAAAGAGACAGTGGTCAGAGGTAGAGAGAAGAGAGTGGGGGAGTACAGACAGAGAGAGTTGAGAGATGGGGGGAGAAAAAATGTGGTGGGCGTAGCGAGAGAGTGGGACCACGTACAATGAGAGTAGAAGGCGGTTAGAAACAGAGAATTTGGGAGTGGAGGGAGAGAGGGAGTCGGGGAGACAGAATGGGAGGGAACAGAGAGAGACAGACACAGGGTGGGAGGAGGATAGCGAGAGAGTGCGAGGGTGTTAGAGAGATAGACCATGAGAGGGGATTTGAGAGAGAGTATGGCCAGAGGGTAGAGAGAGTGGGAGGGGGTCGAGAGAGAAGTTTGAAGGACTTGGAGAGTGGAAGAGGGAGAGTGGTGGAAGGAAGAGAGAGATTTAGAGGTGGTCGAGATAGAGTGTGGAACGGGATAGTGAGAGAGACATGGAGGTGTCAGAGAGGGTGGAGAGAGTGCCTAACAGGAATATAGTGAGAGAGAAGGAGGTAGGGTGCAAGAGACAGAGTGAGAGAAAAGTGGGGTGTAAGATAGAGAGAGAGTGGAAGGAGAGGAGAGCAAGAGAGACTCGGAAGGTGGCAGAGAGAGCGATAGAGAGACAGAGAGGGGGTAGAGAGACAGAGGAAAAGAGATGGGTAAGAAGAGATTGAGAGATTGGGAGACGTGTGTGTCAGTATTTACAGGGAGGCCCCAGGGAGTACATCCGCATTTACCAGAGACTCCCATGAAGTGAATCGATATTTGCAGGCGTCTGCTGGAGTCTGTGTTGGTATTTATAGGGGGGTCCTTGGGGAATGTATCAGTATTTACTGTGGGGTCCCAGGGAATGTGTACATAGTTACGAAGGGTCCCAAGGAGTGTGCTGGTGTTTGCAGGTGGGTCCTGGGCAGTGCATCAGTACTTACAGGGGGTCCAGACAGAATTTGGGTATATACACGGGGGTGGCCAAGGACTGTCTCAGTATTTACACGGGGATGGCGGGGTTCCCACTGAGTACGCTGCTATTCACAGGTGTGTTCCGGGGAGGGTTTCAATACTTGCAGGGGTTTCATAGGTAGTGTGTTGGTATTTCCACAGGAGTCCGGGGAGGTGTGTCGGTATTTGCAGGGGTGTGTTGAGTAGTGTCAATATTGGAGGAAAAAGTGAGGACTGCAGATGCTGGAGATCAGAGCTGAAAATGTGTTGCTGGAAAAGCTCAGCAGGTCAGGCAGCATCCAAGGAGCAGGAGAATCGACGTTTCGGGCATGAAGAAGGGCTCTAGCCTGAAACATCGATTCTCCTACTCCTTGGATGCTGCCTGACCTGCTGCGCATTTCCACCAACACATTTTCAGCTTGCGTCAATATTGGTAAGGATTATCCTCAGGAGCATGTCGTTATTTACATGGGGGTCCTGGGGAGTGTGTCAGTATTTATATGGTGGTCCCAGGGAATGTGCCAGTCTTTAAAGAAGCTGCCTTGGGGCGGGTGCCTATATTTACGGAGGGTGTCTGTATTTACAGGAGGTCACAGGGGCTGCATCGGTATTTGCGAGCTTTCCGGGTGGGGAGGGGGGGTGGGGCGGGGGTGTCAGTATTTTCAGGGAGCGTCCCACGGACGGGTGTTTGTATTTGCAGGGAAGTCTTCTGGGGTCTGTCCGTATTTACATGGAGGACGAGGGGATTGTGCCAGGATACCGATCCTGGAATGTGTGTCAATATTGACAGAAGGTGCTGAGGAGTGTGGCAAGATTTACAGGGGGTTCCCTGGAAGTCTGTCAGTATCTACAGGGCGGTCCCAGGTAGTGTGTCGGCATTTACAAGGGTGTTCCGGGAAGTGTGTTGGCATTTACAGGTGTGTCCTGGTTTGTGTGTCAGTGTTTACAGGGCGGGTCCCGAGGAGTGTGTTGATGTTTAATGGAGTGACCAGGGGTGTGTGTAGATATTTATTGGCGTTCACTGAGAGTGTGTCAGTTTTTACAGAGGGCGTGCCCGGCAGCGTGTCGGTATTTATAGCGGTTTTCTGGGGCGTAGTCGGTATTTACAGGTGGGTCCTGGGCCGTGTGTTAATATTTACAAGGGGGCCTTGACCAGAGTGTTGGTATTTACACGGGTGTGCCCGGGGTGTGACTCAATATTTACACGGGTGACCATGGGGTCCCATGGAGACTGTCGATATTTACAGGTGGGTCCTGGTGCGTGTGTCAGTATTTATGGGAGGAGGGCGTCGTAGATAGTGCATTGATATTTATACAGGGATCTTGGGGAGTATGTCGCTATTTTACAATGGGGTTCCCAAGGAGTGGCCGCTATTTACAGGGAGGTCGCAGGCAGTGTGTCGGTAATTGCAAGGAGGTTCCAGAGAGCGTGTCAGTATTAGCAGGTGGCTTTCGGGCAGAGTGTCAGTATTTATGGGGGTGGGTTCGGGCCATTGTGTCGGTATTTACGGGGGTTCCGGGGGCTATTTTGGTATTTACAGAGGCTTCACAGGTAGTGTATTGGTATTGACAGCGGTGTGGCCTGGGAGAGTGTTGGTTTTACGGGATGGGTGTCCCTGACAGTGAGGTGGTATTTAAAGGGGTGATCCGAACAGTGTTTCAGTAGTTATAGGGGGTCACAGCGGGGACAGTATTTAAAGGGAGGTGGTGAGGTTGCCAGGGAGTTTGTTGGTATCTACTGGATGGTGACAGTGAGTGTGTCGGTATTTACAGGGGGTCCAGGGAAGTGTGTTGGTGTATACAGAGGGGTTCCCGGGGAGTGTGTCAGCATTTGCAGGGAAGGAGTCACATGGAGTGTCTTGGCATTTACAGGTTTTCCCGGAGATTGTTTCAGCATTTGCACAAGATGACCTAACGCGCGTGCCAATATTTCCAGAGGGGGTCATGGGGAGTGTGTCGGTACTTACATGGGGCATCTGGAAGAAAGTGTCCGTATTTACAGGGGTCCAAACGAGTGGAGCGGTACTTACAGCGGTGTGAGTATTTATAGGGGTTTCATGGGTTGTGTGTCAGTATTTACAGGGGTATGCCTTGTAACAGTGCGGTCATTTACAGAGTCGGCCCTGGGGATTGTCATTGTACTCTCACGGGTCACCTGGGGAGTGTATCAGTATTTGACACGGGTCCACGGAGTGTGCAGTTATTTACAGGATCATCCCGAAGAGTGTGTTGGAATTTACAGGGTGTTCCAAGGGATTGTTTCAGTATTTACAAGGGGAAGCCTGGGGAGTGCGTCAGTTTTTCCAAGGTGGGGTGTGGTTCCTGGGGAGTGTATCAGTGTTTACAAGGATGGGTCTCAAGGGGAGTGTCGATATTTTTAGGGTAATCCCAGCGAGTGTGGTGGCACTAACAGAGGTGGCCCAGAGAGTGTGTTAGGTTTTGCAGGAGTGTCACCGGGAGAGTATAGTTATTTACATCGGTATACCTGGGACTGCTCCAGTGTTCACAGGGGGTTCCGAGGAGAGTGCCGGTATGAACGGGAAGGAGGTCCTGTGTATTATGTCAGTTTTTACAGGAGGGGTCGCTGGGAGTGTGTGGTATTTAGAGCAGGGTCATGGGAGGTGTGTCAGTATGTCTAGGGGGATGAGGGGCAATGTCCGGGGGAGTGTGTCACTAGTTACAGGGGTTTAGGGGGAGTGGGTTTGTATGTACAAGGGTGACCTGACGATTGTTTCGATATTTATAGAGAGTATCAGAGAGTGTGGCGGCCCCTGCAGAGGTGTCCCAGTGAGTGTCAGTGTTTCCAGGGGGGTCCTGGAGAATTTGCAGTTATTTACATGGGGATCCCTGGGATTGTGTCTGTATTTTCAAGCGGCCGCAGGGAGATGTACATAGACGCCTTGAGGAGTGGGTGAGTTTATGGGGAATTCCTGGAGAGTATGTCATTATTTACAGAGGGGTTCCGGGCAGCGTGTTGGTATTTACAGGTGGGTCCTAGGATGTGTGTCATTATTTACAGGGGGTGTTCATGGAGAAATGAGCTGAAAAATGTGTTGCTGGAAAACTGCAACAGGTCAGGCAGCATCCAAGGAGCAGGAGAATCGACGTTTCGGGCATAAGCTCCCTGGATGCCGCCTGACCTGCTGCGCTCTTCCAGCAACACATTTTTCAGCTCTGATCGCCAGCATCTGCAGTCCTCACTTTCTCCTCCGTGTTCATGGAGAGAGTCATGGGATTCACAGATGCACCCTGGGGAGTGTGTTGTTATTAAATAAATGGTTCCTGAGGAGTTTGCCAATATTTATAGTTGTATGTCCTGGGAGAGGGTCGGTATTTACAAGGGACAAAAAAATGAGGTCTGCAGATGCTGGAGATCACAGCTGAAAATGTGTTGCTGGTTAAAGCACAGCAGGTCAGGCAGCATCCAAGGAATAGGAAATTCGACGTTTCGGGCATAAGCCCTTCATCAGGAATGAGAAGAGTGTGCCAAGCAGGCTAAGATAAAAGGTAGGGAGGAGGGACTTGGGGGAGGGGCGATGGAGATGTGATAGGTGGAAGGAGGTAACGAGTCTGTTTGAGAACGTGGCTGAAGAGTTTCTGTGCAGAGGAGATGACCTGGGGTGGGGGGGTGCAGTGAGAGAGAGACTCACTGAAATCCTTGTAGAGGGAGGAAGATACCTTCTTCAAGGAAGGCATCCTTGCAAGAGGATTCGCAGTAGGTTAAAATCTTCGGGTAAAAAATGAGGTCTGCAGATGCTGGAGATCACAGTTGAAAATGTGTTGCTGGTTAAAGCACAGCAGGTTAGGCAGCATCCAAGGAATAGGAAATTCGACTTTTCGGGCATAAGCCCTTCATCAGGATTTACAAGGGACATCCTTTCGAATGTTTTGGTTTTTATCTGGGCATATCGGGGAGTATGGCAGCATTTCTGGGAGTTGCCTGGGAATGTTTTGACTTTTCCAGAGGGTGTGCCCCTGGAGGCTGTCAGCATTAACAGGGGTCCCGATAAGTGTGTTGGTATTTACAAGGGGGTCCCGGGCACAGTGTGGATATTTACAGGGGGGTCCTGGGAGACATTCTGTATTGACAATGGTGCCCCGTGGAGTGGGTCGCTTTTAACAGGGGCTGTTCACAGGAAAACCATCGATATTTACAAGATGGGGGGTGGGCTCTGAGGTGCATCGGTAGTATAAACAGATTCTGGGGAGTGTGTCGCTGTTTTCACGAGTGGTCCCCGGGTAATTATGGCGGAGTAATAGATTGTGTGTCAGAGTTTACGGGGGACTGATCCAGTTGACTGTGGTTGTACGTACGGTGTTTCCCGGTGAGTGTGTTACTATTTACAGTGAATGTGCACTGGGAGAGTGTCTATATTTACACTGGTGCTCTGGGGAGTGTGTCAGTGTTTGCAGGGAGTGTCCTGGGGTTAATGTTCGTACTTACCTAGAGTTCTCATTGAGTGTGCGGTATTTACAGGGGAATCCGTGGGGTATGTCAGTATTTACAGAGGGATTGTGTGCCATGATTAAAAGGAAGTTTCCGGTGAGTGTGTTGGTATTTTCAGGAAGGTCTCGGCAGTATGTCCACATTTACAGGATGGTCACGTGGATTGTGTCAGTAATTACTGTATGGTCCCAAGGAGAGTGTCGGTATTTAAAGTGGTGTCCCTGGGGAGTATGTTTGTTCTTTCAGGAGATAGAATGTAGAACATAGAACAGTACAGCACAGAACAGGCCCTTGAGCCCACGATGTTGTGCCGACCATTGATCATCATGTAAGGTAAACCTAATGTACGAACCCTCAAATTTCTGTGACCATATGCATGTCCAGCAGTCTCCTAAATATCCCCAATGACCTCGCTTCCACAACTGCTGCTGGCAACGCATTCCATGCTCTCACAGCTCTCTGCATAAAGAACCCGCCTCAGACATCCCCTCTATACTTTCCACCAAACAGCTTAAAACTGTGGCCCCTCGTGTTAACAATTTCTGCCCAGGGAATAATTCTCTGGCTATCAAGATGTGCCCTGGGATACCGGGGACTGTGTCGGTATTTCTATTGTGGTACCATGGACTATATTTACAGAGTGGTTTCGGAAAGTATGTTGCTATTTACACGAGGAGTCCCAGTGAGTGTGTTGGTATTTACTCGGGGTTCCAGGGGATTCTTTCGATATTTACAGGGTCCCAGAAAGTATTGTTGTATTTAAATTGGTGTTGCAGAGAGATTGTCAGTACTTATAGAAGTGTACCCGGGAGGGTGTCAGTCGTTATGGGGAGTGCTGTGGAGAGTGTTGGTGGTTACAGGACGTGTCCCAGAGTGTGTGGCAGTATTTACACGAGGATTCCCTCCACGGTGTAGGTAATCACAGGGGTGTGTGTGGGAGGGTGTGGCTATTTGCAGGTGGATGTCGGGAAGTGTGCAGTATTTACATGGATAATTGTGCATGTGACAGGTTGTAAAAACTTGATTGTCAATTCATTATCAAGACTTGAATGAGATACAGATACGTTTTGTCGTGGATATGCCGCAGCTTGAATTCACATGTGGTTTCGCATGATTGTAAGTGTATAGTTTAGATCGTGTATATGTGTGTTAAAGAAGACTCACTAGATTGTTTTTGAAGCTTTTTCTTTTACAAATAAAGCACTGTTTTGTTATTGATGGTTCATTATACGCGGAGAGGTGAAATAAAGCTGGTCCCGAATTTCTAAAAACATGTTCCTTTTCTCAAAGATACTATGTCTTTGTTTTTCTTTCAGAGGAGTCGTAAACGTCTTTTGTTGCTAATTAGACTGGTTTTGGAAAGAGAGGATACGTATTGCACGCCGTTTTTCATTATATGTAAACAGGTGAGACTTCAGGCCAAAGTCGTCAATTTTGAGAAGTCACCTGCATCAGGAAAGAGGAGTGGTCAGCTCTCTAGCTGAACAGTTCAGTCCAGAACTAATGTGGATTTCCGCTGTGTGTAAAGAGGCTGTGAAACTGTCTGTCTCTTTGTGCCCTTCGAACTTTCACTTGTGAGCATATGTTCCAAATATTATGTTTTTCAACGTAATTTGCTGATTGCGACTGTGGTGTGTATTCGGAACAGCAAAATTAAATCTAGTCTGCATAAACTGAGTTATGTAGGGGTTCTTTATTCTGTTCCTTTTGTTTAATTGTGTAATTTTGTGCATATCTTTTTGTCTGCTTAAAACCTGGTAGTCAACCGAGCTAACTTTCTCTGTGTATTTGCACTGCATATTTAGCAATACAAATTGCCAAGTTATCATCTGGGCTGCCTGCTTAACAATGTTTTGAGTGGTCCAGTCTAGTTCGTAAATGTATGTGACAAAGTCTTTTTTTCGGTGGCAGTTACAGTGGGAGGAGGCATGGTGAGGACCAGGTATCTGATGGGAAGGTCAATTTTAAGTACAAAACCTTACTTAAAATTTGCCTTCCCATCAGGTACCTGGTCCTCGCTATCCCTCCTCCCACTGTAACTGCTGCCAGAAAAAAAAGACTGTGTAAAGGCGACATGCACGCTGTATGCAGGAGCCGGACATGGGGCTGTTGGGTAAGTGATGATATATAATTGGGCAGAGACTGTTGGGGCGATGATTTACCAGGAGTAAGCAATGGAATGCAGGTGTTTGGCGCAGTCTGTCCCTGTTGCTCAGAGGGAAGCGGAAGAGGGGCAGGGCATTAGTCTTTGGGGAAATCCAGAGTTAGGTCGGCAGATAGGAGATTCTGTGAGAATGAAAGAGACTCACAGTTGGTGTGTTGTCTCACAGGTGCCAGGGTTCGTGATGTCTCCGAAGCTGTTTTCAGGTTTCTTGAAGGAGAGAGGCAGCATACAAAAGTCATGGTCAAGATAGACAACAATGACATAGGCACAAAGAGAGATGGGATTTTATGGCAAAAATTCATGGAGTTAGAATGGAAGCTTAGAGCTGGATAAAACAGAGTTGTTATCGCTGGTTTGTTGCCCATGCACGTGCTGGCGTGGTGAGGAATAGAGAGAGAGAGGAATTTAACAAGTAGTTACGCAGAGAATTTTGCAATTTGGGGCTATTTTGGGAGTAGGTGGGATGTCTCCAAACAGAATTGCATTTAACTGAACCAGAGGGGTACTGACATCCTCGCGGGGATTTTGTGAATGCTCTTCGGGAAGCAGTGGGGATGGAAACATAAACTGTAGTTCCACTATACAGGAGATTGAGTGTAATGAAGTCAGAAATAATATTTCAAGGTCGCAAGAGGACACCCACAAGCAAGCCGTTGTTTTGCAGAGTGTCTACTTCAACGCTAGGAGCATTTGGGAAAAAGTGGGTGAACTTGCAGAGAGGGTTGGTACCTTGGATTTAGATATTCGGGCCATTTTGGAGACATGGATTGAGCAGGGGTAGGAGTGGGAGTTTCCTGTTCTGGAATTTATATGTTTCAGTAAGAACAGAGAACAGGGTAAAAGAGAGGGTAGGTGGGATTGTGAATAAAGGCAGTACTTTGGTGGCAGAAATGACGTTTGAGTTCTCACGTACTGAGGCGATATGGGCTGAGGTTTGAAACAGAAAAGGAGAGGTCACCCTGTCAGAAATTTTATATCGGCGTCCGAACAGTTCCAGAGATGTAGAGGAAAGGATAGCAAAGGTCATTCTCGATAGGAGTCAGAGGGACAGAGTAGTTCTTATGAGGAAATTTAACTCTCAAAATATTGACTGGTAATACGATAGGTCAAGTACTTCAGGCAGATCACTTTTTTGTTTAATGTGTGCAGTAGACTTTCCTGACACAATATGTAATATGTAGACAGGCCAACAAAAGGAGAGCTCACATTGGATTTGGTACTGCGTAATGAATCCGGCGAGGTGTTAGTTTTGAAGGCAGGTGCGGACTTTGGTGATAGTGACTACAATTCAGTTATGTTTACTTTAGCGATGGAAAGGTATGTGTATATCACCCAAGTGAAGAGTTTTTGTTGGTGGAAATACAATGATGATACAAGATTTAGGCTGCATTGGATGGGGAAGGAAAATGCATAGGCTGTGCATAATTGAAATGTGAAGCTTTTTCAATGTGCAGTTCCTCCATATCCTTAACAATTATGCACCTGCCATCCAGGGACGAAGTTGTAAACCGAGGGAGCCGTGGTTTACTAAAGAAGTTGAAGGTTTTGTCAAGAGGAAGAAGAAGGATTATGTTAGGATGAACCGTGAATGCTCAGTTAGGGCAGTTGAGAGTTAGAAGAGAGCCTAGAGAGACCTAACGAGAGAGTTAAGAAGAGCCAGGAAGTGACGCGAGAAGTCATTGCCGAATAGGGTGAAGGAAAACCCTCAGGCTTCCACACTGGAAAAAGACAATGTTGTTGAGTGGAATACTGAGATGCAAGCGACTAGACTAGATGGGATTGTGGTTCAAAAGGAGGAGGTCTTATCAATTCGTAAAAGTTTGAAAAAATTTAAATCATCTTGGCAAGATATGATTTATCCGACGATTCTCTGGGAAGTCAGGGAGGAGACTGCAGAGCCATTAGTTTCATTTTTCTGTCATCATTGTCAAATGGAATTGTGCCGGAAGACTGGAGCATAGCAAATATCGTTCCCTTATTCAAGAAGTGAAGTACAGACAACCCTGGAAATTATAGACCAGTGAGCCTGACAGTGGTTGTGGGTAAAGTGTTGGAAAGAAAAGGTAAGAGATAGTATTCTTAATCATCCAGAAAGGAAAAAGTTGAATAGGGATTGTCAGCATGGTTTTCTGATCAGTAGGTTGTGCCTCACGAATCTTACTGAGTTATTTGAGAAGCTGACCAAACAGGTGCATGAGGGTAAAGCAGTTGCTGTGGTCTATATGGATTTCAACAAGGTGCTTGATACACTTCCCCGTGTGCTGCATTTCACAAGATACAGATGCATGGGACTGACGGTGATTTAGCGGTTGAATGAGAAATTGGTTAGCTGAAAGCAGACGGGGGAGCTGGTTGATGGAAACGTTCATCCTGGAATTCAAATGCTAGTGGTGTACCACAAGGATTTTTTTGGGTCCGATGCACTTTGTCATTTTTACAAATGACCTGGATGAGGGCATAGAAGGATTGGTTAATAATCATGCAAATGAAACTAAGGTGGGTAGAGCTGTGGGCAGAGCCGTAGGAGGTTATAGTTTAGACAGGAACATAGATGAACTAAAGAGCTGGGCTGAGAGGTGTCAAATCGAGGTTAATGCGGAAAAGTGTGAGGTTATTCGCTTTGGAAGGAGTAACGGTAACGAAGAGTGCTGGGCTAATGATAAGACCATTGGCATTGCAGATAAACAGAGAGATCTCGGTGTTCCTGTACATTGATCCCTGAAAGTTGCCACCCAGGTTGATAGAGTTGTTCAGAAGCCAGACGTTGTCTTTTCTTTTCTTCATTAGAGCGATTGACTTTTGGAGGCATGAAGTCATGCAGTAGCTGGGCAAAGCTCTGATTCGCCAGACTGGAATATTCCGATCACCACGTTATAGGAAGGATGTAAAACTTTGGAAAGATTCAGAGGAGATATACTGGGATGTTGTCTGGTATGGAGTGCAGGTCTTATGAGGAAAGGCTGAACAATTTGAGGTTGTTTACTTTAGAGAGAATGTTGAGAGGTGACTAAATTGAGATGTAAAGATAATCAGAGATTGAGATAGGTTGGACAGTGAGAAACATTTTCCTCTGATGGTGATGGCTGTCACGAGGGAATATAACTTTAAATTTGAAGGGTGATAGATTTTAGTCAGATGCAAGAGATAGTCTCTTTATTCTGAGAAGAGTAGCTGTGTAGAACAGCAGGCCTGAAACAGGTGTGGACACACCAATATTAAAGGTATACAACTGGGTATTCGATAGACACATTAGATTACTTACAGTGTGGAAACAGGCCCTTCGGCCCAACAAGTCCACACCGACCCGCCGAAGAGTAACCCACCCAGACACATTCCCCTATACTTACCCCTGACTAACAACCGATACTATGGGCAATTCAGCTTGGCCAATTCAATTGACCTGCACATCATTAGATTGTGGAGGAAACTGGAAGACCGGGAGGAAATTCACACAGACATGCATAGAATGTGCAAATTCCACACATGTGGTCGCCTGAGGCTGAATCAAACGTGGGTCCCTTACTCTTTGAGGCAGCAATGTTAACCATTGAGCGACCATGCCAAATACTGCAGGAAAGAGGCTTTAGACTGGTTTCACAGATCAGAGCAACGTCAAGGGACAATGGGCCTGTACTGTGGTAATGTTCTAAATTTCTTGTTCTCTCACCTCTCTCCTTCCTTTTCAACTCTCTCTCTCTCTCTCTCTCTCTCTCCCTCTCTCTCTCTCTTTCTCTCTCTCTCCTATTTTTCTCTATCACATAAAGCGAAGCTTACAATGGCAGGGGACCTCAGACCTGTGCCATGTGCCTCTTGCTTGATGTGGGAGCTCAGGAACGTGTCTGATGTTCCTAACCTTTACACTTGCAAGAAGGGTGTCCAGCTGCTGCTCTTGTTTGACCGCGTGGCCCCTGTGGAGCTGCTGATGGACTCACTGTGGAGCATCTGCTTTGCTGAGGAAGTCGTGGATAGCCCGTTTATTGAACTGGGTTACACCGCAGGTTAGTATTGCTGAGGGAGACAGTGAATGGGTGACCAAAAGCCAGAAAAAGAGTAGGAAGGCAGTGCAGGTGTCCCCTGTGGTCATCTCTCTCCAAAACAGGTATTCCGTTGTGGATACTGTTGGGTGAGTTGGCTCACCAGGAGAGGGCAGCAGTTGTCAAGATCATGGCACCCTGGTGGGCAATACTGTTCAGCAGGACGGGAAAAAGACTCATAGGGCTATAGTCATAGGGAATTCTATATCGAAGGGAGTATGTTGGTGGTTCTGTGGCCGAAAACGGGAATCCCGGACAGTGTGTTGCCTCCCAGGTGCTCGGGTCAGGGATGTCACCGATCGGCTGCAGAACATTCTAAGAGGGGAGGGTGAACAGCCAGTTGTCTTGGTGCATTTATACATCAACGATATAATTAGAAAACGAGATGAAGTCCTGAAAGAAAAATTCAGGGAGAGAAGTTAAAGGGGAAGACCTCAAAGGTAGTGATCTCAGAATTACTACCAAGGCCATGTGCTAACCAGCGCAGAAATGAAAAAAAAAGAAGGGGTGCAGATTTTTTGGACATTTATACTGGTTCTGTGGAAGGTTGACTGATCCAAAATGGACAATCTACATCTGAACCAGAACGTAATAAATGTCCTTGAGGGAGTATTTGCTCCTGCTGTTGGGGAGGTTTTAAACTAATGTGGAGGGGACTGGGAACAAGAGGCGAAAACAAATAGTCAACGAGGTGGCGATTGCAGACTGTAAGGATCATGAAGATAGCATTAATAAAGGGAAGAGTAGGCAGAGAGCAGATGAACGCAAAAGAACTGGTTGCTTGAAATGCATCTAATTTAATGCAACGAGAAAGGCAGATGAACTTAGGGCTTCGATTGGTGCCTGGGATGATAACGTTATTGCAATCACAGAGACTTGGTTGGAAGAATGGGATGATTCACAACTAAATGTTCCAGATATAGACGCTTCAGACAGGAGAGGGAGGGAAGTAAAAGGGGGTGGGGAGTTGCACTGCTGGTCAGGGATGATATCACGACTGTGCTAAAGGAGGACATTAAGGAGATCTTGGTTAGTGAATCATTATGGGTGGAGCTGAGAAATAAGCAGGGTGCACTTACGCTGTTGGAATTGTATGACAGGCCTCCCAACAGCGAGCATGAGGTGGAAGAACAAACAGGGATACAGATTATGGAAGGACGTAGAGGCAATAGGGTTGTGGTGATGGGAGATTTTAATTTTCTTAACATTGACTGGGATACACCTAGCGTCAGAGGTCTGGATGGGGTTGAACTTGTAAGAAGAGTCCAGGAGAGTTTTCTAGAGCAGTATGTCAATAGTCCAATGAGGGAAGGGGCCATATTGGATCCGGTACTTGGGAACGAGTGAGGACTGGCGGTTGAAGTTTCGGTGGGAGATTTGTTTGGTAACAGAATTCTGTAAGTTTTCGAATACTAGTTGATAAAGATGAGAGAGGTCCTAAAGGAAGAGGACTAAACTGGGCCAAGGCCAATTATATCAAAACTATCAGGAGCTCGGAAATGTGGATTTGACATAGCTATTTGAAGGGAAGTCCACATTTGGTATGTGGGAGGCTTCAAAGATAGGTTGAAGATAGTGCAGGATAGGCATGTCCCGTTGAAGGCAAAGGTTAGGAACGATAAGATTAGCAAACCATGAATAACAGGAGAAAATGTACGACTAGCCAAGAGGAAAGGGAAGCATACATAAGGTCGAGGCAGCTAAGAACAGAACGTGCACTAGCTAACAATTGGAAGAGTAGGACCAGTCTTAAACGAGGAAGCAAGCGGGCTAAAATGTGCCATGAAATAGTTTTATTGAACAGAATTAAGGAGGATCTGAAAGCTTTTTATTCTTATATAAGAAGCAAGCAGGTAACTAGAGAAAGGATTGGTCCACAAGAGGATAATGAAGGAAGGCTGTGTGTTGAACCTGAGAGAATTGGTGAGATTCTGAATGATTACTTTGCGTCAGTTCACAGAGTAGAGGAACATGGTTTATCTTGAAATTGGAGATAGAATTTTGATTAGTCTGGTTCACGTTGGCATAAGTAGGGAAGATGTGTTGGGCAAGCTTGAGGTTATTATGATAGTCAAATCCCCTGGACCAGATGGGATTTATCCCAGGTTAGTGAGGGAGGCAAGAAAGGAAATACCTGGGGCCCTGACAGATATCTTTGAGACATCCTTAAATACAGGTGAGGTGTCAGGGGACTGGAGAGTTGCTCATGTTGTCTCCCTGTATAAGAAGGGTAGTAGGGATATTCCAGGTAACTACAGACCAGTGAGTCTGACTTCGGTGGTGGGGAATTTGCTGGAAAGAGTACTGAGGGAGAGGGTCTATTCATGTCCAGAAAAGAGTGGGCTTGTCAGTGATAGGCAACATGGGTTTGTGCGGGGGAATTCGTGCCTTACCAACTTACTAGAGATCTTTGAGTGCTGTTGACGTCATATATATGGACTTCAATAAGGCTTTTGATGAGGTTCCCCATGGTAGACTAATGGAGAAGTTGAAGTCACATGGTGTACAGGATATTCTGGCTAAGTGGATAAAGAACTGGTTGAGCAACAGCAGACAGAAAGCAGTAGTTGAAGGGTGCTTCTCAAAATGGAGAAAGGTGACCAGTGGTGTTCCACAGGGGTCGGTGTTGGGGCCACTGTTGCTTGTGATATATATATATATATATATATATATATATATAAATGATCTGCAAGAGGGCACTGTTGGTATGATCAGCAAGTTTACAGATGACACGAAGATTGGTGGAGTAACAAAAATCATTCAGGATTGTCAAAGAATACTGGAAGATATAGATAGACTGGAGAGTTGGGCAGAGAAGTGGCAGATGGATTTCAATCCAGACAAACGTGAGGTGATGCATCTTGGAGTGCAGGTCCATTGTACCCTGAAGGTTGCTGCACAGGTGGATAGAGTGACCAAGAAGTCATATAGTATGCTTCCCTTCATTGGTTGGTGTATTGAATATAAGAGCTGGCAAGATTGTACAAGACATTGGTTCGGCCACATTTAGAATACTGTGTACATTTCTGGGCGCCACATTACCAAAAGGATGTGGATGCTTTGGAGAGGGTGCAGAGAGGTTTACGATAATGTTACCTGGTATGGAAGGTGCAAGCTATGAAGAGAGGTTGAGTAGGTTAGGTTTGGTTACATTAAAACAAGATTGGGGTGACCTGATTGAGGTTTACAAAATAATGAAGAGTATAGACAGGGTGGAGAGAGATTGGATTTTTACACAGGGTGAAGGACTCAATAACGAGTATTCACGCTTTCAAGGTGAGAGGTAGAAAGTTTAAGGGGGATACACGCGGCAAGTACTTCACATCAAAAGCCTTATTGAAGGGCCTGCTCCTGGGCTGGACATTTTCTTTGATCTTTCTTCTTTGCTCTATCTTGCTTCTTCTCACGCTCTCCTTCTTCTGCCCTCTCCACTCTCTCCCATTTGCCACACTATCTCAACCCCTTTCCACTCTCTCCCTCCTCCCTCCCTTCCCACTCCCTCTCCTTTCTGTCTTCCTCCATTTCTCTCTCTCACATCTCTCTTCCCACACTCGCTCTTCACCATTCACTCCCCACTCCCTCTCTCACTCCTCCATTCACACTCTCACTTCCCCTTCCCTCCCACTCTCTCTGCCCTTTCCACTCTCGCTCTCACCCACTTTACGCTCTCTTTCCCCCTCCCTTAATATACTTTCTCTCCACCATTCCACACAACTCCCTCACCCACTCCATTCCCACTGTCTCCATTCCATCTTGCTTCTCACACTCACTCATCTCTCCCTTCCCATTCTCTCTCTATTCTCCCTTCACAATCACTCTCCAACCCTCCATTTCCATTCCCTCTCTGACCACTCCCCATGCACACATTCTCTCTTCCCTGCCTTACTACTCTCCCGATCTCCCTTACCACACTCTCTCTCCCTCCCTTACCATATTCAATCCCTCACTCCCTTACATTTCTCTCTCCCTCCCTTACCATTCTCACTCCCCTCCCTTATCACTCCCTATCCCTCCTACCCTTCTCACTCTCCCTCCCTCCCTTGCCCCTCTCACTCTACGCATCCCACTATCTTTATCTACCCCTTTGCTGTGTCTCTGCCCTTCTCTCTCACTCTCTCTCCCTCCATTCCGATTCTCTCTCTCCCTCCCTCACTCCCATTCCACCCTCTCTCTTCCTCTGTTCCTACTCTGTCCGCCCCTCCATTCCCACAGTCTCTCCTTCTATTCTCACTCATTACCTCCCTTCCAACTCCTTCTTTAGCCATTCTCTTCCCACTACCTCCCTGTCCCTCCCTACCTTCCCACTCTCTCCCTCTCTTTATTCCCTCTCTCCATCATCCTGCTCACCACTCCCTCTCTCACCCTCCATTCACACGTACTCTCCACCTCTCCCACTCTCTCATCCCCTCTCTTCCAACTTTCTCGCCCTCACTCCCTTGTGCTCGCTCTCATCCACTGTACGCACTCTCTCGCTCCCTCGCTGCCTTCCCAATCATTCTCTTATCACCACTTCTCTGTGTTTCTCCCCTTATCTTACCCTCTCTCTCCCCCTCCCTTCCCAAACTCTCTTTCCTACCTCTGTTTACATTCTCTGTGTGCCCGTTCAATGCACACTGTCTCCCCACCAATCCCTCGCTCTCCTTCCTCCTTTCCCATTAACTCTCTACCCTCGCACTCTCTCTCACCTCAACCCGTTCTCCCCGTGTCTGCGTGGGTTTCCTCCGGGTGCTCCGGTTTCCTCCCACAGTCCAAAGATGTGCGGGTCAGGTGAATTGGCCATGCTAAATTGCCCGTAGTGTTAGGTAAGGGGTAAATGTAGGGGAATGGGTGGGTTACGCTTCGGCGGGTCGGTGTAGACTTGTTGGGTCGAAGGGCCTGTTTCCACACTGTAAGTAATCTAATCTAATCTAATCTAATCTAAAACCCTTCCCACATTCTCACTCCGTTGCTCACTTCACACTCACTCTCTCCCCAGAACTCCTTTACTCTCTCTCACCCTCCCTTGTTAACACTCTCTCCTTCCATCCTCCACCCCATCACTCCACCAGGCTCTTTCACCCACTGCCTTGCCATCGACTTTCTACTTTCCCACTCTCTTTCTCTTTTCCTATTTGCACTTTCTGTCTGCCCCCTTCCCACTCTCACCCTCCCTTTCCACCCTGTCTCCCTCCCTCCCTTCCCACACTCTCTTACTCGTTCCTTTCAACTCTTGCTCCCTCTCTTCCTACACTCTCCCTCTCCTCCTTCCCTTCCCACTTTCTTCCTCCCTTCCCACTCCCCTATTCCTCCCTCCCTTCCCACTGTATCTCTCTCCCCGTCACTACTCACTCTTTCCCCCTCTCTTTCCACTCTCCGTCTCTCAATTCCCTCCCTCTGTTTCCCCTTCCTACTCTCTCTCTCCCCACTCGGTTTCAACTCTCCCTTTCCTCACTCCCTTCCCGCTCTCTCTCCTCCGTCCTTATCCCTTTCTCTCTCTTCCCCTTCCACTCTATCACATCCCTTCTGTTTCCACTGCCTCTCTCCCACTTCACTTCCAACAGTCTATCTGGATTCCTTCCCACTCTTTCTGTCGCTCTACCACTATTTCTCTCTCCACACATACTCTGTCCTGCATTCAATCTTATGCCCACTCTCTCCATTTTCCACACTCTCTCTCCCCTTTCTGACCCTGTCTCTCCCCTTCCCTTCTCACTCTCTCCCTCCTCTCTCCCCTCTCCTTTCCAACTCTCTCTCTCTGCTCTTACTTTCCACTTCCTCTTCACCTCACTTTCCACTGTCACTCTGCCGCTCACTTCCCTCTCTCTCATTTCTCCCTTCCTTCCCTCTCTCATTTCCTCACTCCTTTCCCACTCAATCTCCTACCCTCCCTTTCGATTCTATTTATAACACCTCCCTTACCACACTTTCTGTACCCTCTCCTTTTCCAGCTCCCTTCCTACTCTCCGCCTCTCTTTCCACTCTCTCCCCTTCTTTCCCACATTCTGTCTTCCCTCTCCCTTCCCACTATCTCATACCCCACTCCCTTCCCATTCCCTTTTGCTCCACACTTCCCATTCCTCTCTCCCACTTTTGCAGCCTCTCATTCTCCCCACCCACTTCCCATTCTCTCTGAACACCCTCCTCCCTCGCTCTTACCCTCACTTGTCACACTTTCTCCCATCCTCTCTTCCCAATGCCGTCCCCCTGTCCCATTCCCCTTACTCTCTCTCTCTCTCTATGCTCACTTCCCACTCTCTCTCTCTCCATTTCAAACTCACTCTCCCCTCCCATTCTCTCCTTCTCATTGTGTCACATTCTCTCCCCTGCTCCCCACTATCACCCTTCCCCGTCCTTTGCTCCTCTCTACTTCAGCCCTCTCTTCCTACTCTGTGTCTCGCTCCCTTCATTCCCACTCTATCCCTCATCCTTCCCTTCCCATTCGCGCCATCCCCTCCTCCCATTATCTCTCTTCCTCCACCCTTCCCATTGTTTCACCTTTCCTCCATTACCACTCTCTCTGTTTAAAGTTTGTGAGAGGATTTGTAGCTCGGGTGCTCGTTGTTGTGGTTCTGTTCGCCAAGCTGGGAATTTGTGTTGCAGACGTTTCGTCCCCTGTCTAGGTGACATCCTCAGTGCTTGGGAGCCTCCTGCAGCATACGATCATTGCAATGGACAGCTGGAACTGACAACTGGAAGCGGCAGAGACAAACCACTATAAATGCCAGAGGAAACATCACAGAAGCACTTCACAGGAGGCTCCCAAACACTGAGGATGTCACCTAGACAGGGGACGAAATGTCTGCAACACAAATTCCCAGCTCGGCGAATAGAACCATGACACTCTCTGTACCCGTCCCTTCTTAATGTCTTTGTACCCACTCCCTTACTACGCTCTGTCTCCCCACTCCGTTCCCACTCTCACTCACTCCCACCCCTCCTTCACACTCCCTCTCTCCCTCTGTTCCACTGTCTCTTTCTCTCCCCTTAGTTGCTACTCTCTCTTGAATCCCTCTCCCTGTCCATTCACTCTCTTCCCTCCTCTCTCACTCTTCTCCTCACTTGCAACTCTTTTTCTCTCTCCCTCCCATCCCACTCTCTCCACAACTCACAACTCTCTCTCCTTCCTCCTTTCCCCCTCCCTGTCCCTATTCCTCACTCTCTCTACCCCTTCCCCTTCCTCTTCCCACTCTGCCCCACCACTGTCTTTACACTGTCTCCCTCTTCCCTCCCTTCCCACTCTCTGTTCCCCTCCCTTCCCACTCAAAATGCTTCCATCTCTCTTTCCTTCTCACTCCCATTCTCTCCCTTCATTCCTGTCCCTGTCTGTCTCTTCCACCAACACAGAACCTCTGCAGTGTGGAAACCAGCCATTATGCCACACCGACCCTAAGAAGAGTAACCAGTCCATACCCAGTCCACTATCCTATTTCTCGGCACTTACCACTACCCTACACATCACTGAACGCTGTGTGCAATATAGCGTGGTTCAGTTACCAAACCTGCACAACTTTGGACTGTATGAGGAAATGGGTACACTTGGTTGAATCCCATGCAGACACAGGGTGGCACAGTGATTAGCACTGCTGCCTCACAGTGCCAGAGACCCGAGTTCAGTTCCCACCACAGGCAACTGTCTGTGTGGAGTTTGCACATTCTCCCCGTGTCTGTGTGGGTTTCCTCCAGGTGCTCCGGTTTCTTCCCACAGTCCAAACATTGTGCAGGTTAGGTGAATTGGCAATGCTAAGTTGCCCGTACTGTTGGGTGAATGGGTAAATGGAGGGGAATGGGTCTGGGTGGGTAGCTGTTCAGAGGGTCGGTGTGGACTTGTTGGGATGAAGGGCCTGTTTGCACACTGTCAGTAATCTAATCTAATGTGCAATCTCCACACAGATGACGCCCGCTGCTGGAGTAAAACCCAGGTCCCTGGTGCTGTGAGGCTGCAGGGCACAGAGGCACCGTCTTCAACCTGTCTCCTTCTCTCCCTCCAACTCTCGCTCTCACTCCCTCTTTGCCACTCTTTCCACCTGTTTCTTCCCCTCTGTCTCACTCTTTCTCTTGGACTCTTTCATTCCCTCTCTTGCCCTCTGATCGCCTCTCTCTCCCTCCCATTATCCTTCTTCCTCTGTTTAAGTGTCTGCCTTGGTTCATCACTCCCCTTCCTTTTGTCTGACATTCTGTCGTCTAACTCTCGTTTTCTAATTCTCGCTCAGTGTTATTCTCTCTATACCTCCCACTGTCTGTCTGTCTCTCTCTCCTTCCTTCCATCTCGGTCGTTCGTTTTCTCCCTCTCACCACCGGTGTCTCCCTTCCTGATGCTCACTTGGTCTGTCTATCTCTCGATTTATTTCATTCAATATCTCCCACTGTCGGTCATTCTCACTCTCTCTCGCTCCCTCTTCCTGGCTCTCTCTCTCTCTCCTTCAGTCCTTCCCTCCCTCTCCCTCTGTCTGACTCTATCTCTCTCCACACCCTCAGTCCATCCTTAGCTCTCCCTCTGTCTGAAACTCTGTCTCGCTCCTTCCCTTGCCATTTCTGAATCTTACTCGAAGTGTCTCCCTCCCTCATTCCTTCCCCTCACTGTCTCTGGTTCATCACTATCTAACACAAACTCCCTCCCTCCCTCGCACTGACTCTCTCTATCATACCTATTAACTCTCTCTCTCGTGCTTCTTCAGCCCCTTCAATTCTCTCTGCTTGTCCCTCCTTATTTCACTTTCTCGTTGGTGCCTTTCCTATTTTTCTGTACGAATCTCTCCTACCTCCTTCACTCCGTCCCCCTCCGTCTGCCTGACTCTCTGTCTTTTCCCCTCAACCCCTCCCTCTGTCTAATCCTCTCCTCATCGATTTCCCTCCCTCCCTCTGCCTCTATCTGAAACTCTTCCTCTCGTTTCCTCCGTTTGTCTCTCTCCCTCTCTCCCCATCTGTCTGACTATCTCTCACCCTCTCCCTTTGTCTGGCTCTCTCACTCTCTGACCCCATTTCCTTCTCTCTCTCTCTCTCTCTCTCTCTCTCTCTATCTCCAGCTGTCTGACTTTCCCTCTCTCCCTCTCTCCTTCTCTCAATTTCCCTCTGACTGAATCTGTCTCCCTTCCTTTCGATCTGACGTACACTCTCTTGCTCGTTATTGATTCGTCCTCTGACACAGACACGGGAGATGGTTGGGATGCTAGAGGGTGTGGGCAAAGTTTAGAGAGATGTGGGGTGGTGGGAGGAGTGAGAAAATGGGGAGAGATAGAAACGCAGGAGGAAGGCAGAAACAGCAGGAGAGCGAGAGAGAAAGGGATTGAGAGAGAGAAAAGTAGAGATGGGTGAACAGACCCAGGGTGGGAGAGAGATGGAAGAGACTGATAAAAAGGGAAAGGGGGTCAGAAACAGAGAGTGTGCAGAGAGAGAGGGAGAGAAATGAGTAGGAAGAGGGGTGTGTCCAAGAGAGGGGGCGAGGGGTAAGAGGGAAAATGAATGAGCAAGAGAGAAAGAGAATGATGCGATTGAGTGGTTATGTGTGGAACAGGGTAGACAGATGAATTCTGCCGAAGACCAGATCAATGTGGAGCACCCAAAGATAAGAGCTAGGACAGATTAACTTAAACTTTTTCCCCACCCCCACCCTCTTCTCATTTATCTCTCCACCCTTCAGGCACTCTGGCTTTATTCCTGATCAAGGGCTTTTGGCTGAATCGTCGATTTTCCTGCTCCTCGGATGCTGCCTGACCTGCTGCACTTTTCCAGCAACACATTTTCAGCTCTGATCTCCAGCATCTGCAGTCCTCACTTTCTCCTTCTTCAACACAAACTCAAGCAATGATGCAATTAATTCTGTCACTCGGCACTTTTTAATGAAGATTTTTATTGACAAACTGAAGTGGTAGGTGCAGTCAGTGGGTTGGTTCCTTTTCTCAGTGGTCCCTGAGTTGTGAGAAACATTGAAATGTGTCCCTGTAACCCTAGGTGGATATGGTTGGACAAACCAGCACCAATGTCAGTCTGTTACGATGCTGAAACATTGAAACGAAATGAGAAAATCCCAGATCGATTGATTAATAGTTGAATTTGATTGATTGATGAATTTTGGTGAAGGGATATTTCAGCACATTCTTCAGCTGCTGTCTGAACTTAGTCTGGGTGACGGCATAAATCGCAGTGTTAGTACAGCAACTGAGGAGCTGTATCGTGAAACCCAATTCTTGCACAAAACCTTGTAGATACAAAGAGGTATCTCCAATCAACCACAACCTGTACCATATAGTAAACACCATTGACGTTGACCATGAAAGAACCAAATTAGCCGAGATCACAAACAGTAAAATGCTGGATGTTTTTCAATTTCTCATTTCTGTATCAGTCTGAACGTCCCCATTGGTGTGAGCGTGGAGTCTCCTGCGGGCTCTGCTGGTCACTAAAATGTGCCTGATGGTGAGAACATTGATCAGCAGGATCAGGAGAAAAGGGAGAACCGGGGTTAGAGTGTGGTGGATGAACTCGATTGTGATCCATACACGGGAGAATATAATCACATCTGTTCCATGACAAAACCAGGGGCTGTTCCACAGCTGATATCGAGCCATGAGCATAAAATACCAGGAAATGTTCTTTAAACAGCTCAGCACAGTCACTGCTCCCAGAGCCACAGCTGCCGTTTTCTCATTGCAATATTTACTTTTCAGCTTCTGGCAACAAACGGCCACAAACCGATCAAAGGTGAAAGTGACGGTGAACCAGACAGAGCAGTCAGTGGCTGCATAAAGCAACATGGTGTGGATATTACACACAGGGATGTAGTGAAGGAAATGGAATTGTTTCCTATAAACAATGGGAATGTGCCTCATTAACAGGTCGAGGATAATGACCAGTAGATCCACGATTGCCATGGCCACCAGATAATGTCTGACACATGGAGACAACCCACAATCTTTACAAAGCAGTATGTAGATCGTCACTACATTAACTGCAAGGGAAAAAAAAAACACATAGCAATCAGCCTGGAGACAAAGTGACCACTTTGACTGGACCAGCTGAAAATGTGTTGCTGGTTAAAGCGCAGCAGGTCAGGCAGCAGGCTTGTGCCCGAAACGTCGAATTTCCTCTTCCTTGGATGCTGCCTGACCTGCTGCGCTTTAACCAGCAACAGCTCTGATCTCCAGCATCAGCAGACCTCACTTTTTACTTTGACTGGACACCCAATGAGATTTTGAAGTGCATTGTCAGAGCATTGTCGCTGTAATTGGAGCTGACGTTTAAAAAAAAAGCTAAGTTCCGAATTACTTATAACACCGTGTCGCAACACACAAGAAGCCCTCCTCCTCCCCAAACACACAGAGACACATCCATAAGAACAGATGACTTCCAGAACATTCTCACACACTCGATGATTTGAGAGCAGACACAGGTTACTGCATTCCAGTTGCTTATACGGAGCGTGAAAACATTGCCATCCTAAAGGATACTCTCCCAGTTCCTTGAAGACAAGTGAAGGCTGCAAATTTCTGTGTTTTAGTATACATTGTGGGCGATCCTCTGTCGTGAGTAATATATATGCAGGGAAAACATATTCATCCCTTTAATTGCTTGAGCGGACTTCATAACAGTGTCTCCTTCTCTCCGGAAAGGGATCTCTTCCCCCGAGCTCTTGTCTTTTGTTCAATTCACTGACGTTCAGTCATTAACAATAATTTCAGGGGTAGAATGCTCCAGGGAATGTAACATATGGACTATTATGTCGAATGTCAGGTGTGAAACGTTCCGGGGAATGTCAAACATGGAATATTTTGAAGAATGTAGGGAAGGGAAGTTTTTGGAAGATGTCATAGAACATAGAAAGATACAGCGCAGTACAGGCCCTTCGGCCCTCGATGTTGCGCCGACCGAATCCTACCTAACCTATACTAGCCCAATAACTTCCAAATGCCTATCCAATGCCCGCTTAAATGACCATAAAGAAGGAGAGTTCACCACTGATACGGGCAGGGCATTCCATGAACTCACAACCCGCTGTGTGAAGAATCTACCCCTAACATCTGTAAAATGTCATGTATGGAACGTTCCAGCGAATGTCGGGTATTGAATTTTCGGGGGAATGTTGGGTCTGAACGTTGCAGAGAATGAGAGATAGGGAACACTCGGGGCAATGTCAGGTCGGGGATGTTGTAGAGATTGTCGTTTATAGAATGTTCCTGAAATGTCAGGTGTAGAATGTTCCAAAGAATTCCGGATATACAATGTTCCGGAGAATGTTGGTAACATAATATTCTGGGGATTGTCGAGTGTAGAATGTTTCATAGATGCCGAGTTATGAGCATTCTGGGGAATGTCGGGTGTTGAATGTTCGGGGAAACTTTGAGTACGGAATGTCCCGGAGAATGGCATGTAAGGAATGTTCTGATGAATGATGTACATTGATTTTTCCTGAGAATTTGGATACAAACTCTTCCTGAAAATATTGGTTACAAAATGTTCCACAGAATTCCGGGTAAAGAAATTTCCAGGGAATGTCCGGTGTGGAAAATGATGGAGAATGTTGAGAACGGAGCTTTCCCGGAAAGATAGGATGTAGATTGTTCTGGGGAATTTCAGGTATAGAAGGCTCTGGAGAATACTGGTATGGAATCTTCCAGAGAATGTTGGGTATAGAGTGTTCCAGAGAATGTCGGATATAGAAATTTGCAGAGAATTTTGGGTATTGAATGTTCCAGAAAATGTTGAGTGTAGAATGTTCCTGATAATGCCGTGTATAGAATGTTCTGATCAATGTTGAGTGGAGAATTTTCCCGGGAATATCAGGTATAGAATGTTTCTGGAAATGTCGGGTGTGTGACATTCCTAAGAATGTTGGGTATAGAATGTTCTGGAGAATGTTAGGTATAGAACATTCTGGGTAATGTTGGTTATGGAATGTCGGGTGTAGAATGCTTCAGGGAGTGTCATCAACAGAATATTCCGAAAAGTATCAATTACAAAACGTCCTGCAGAATGTCCAATATAGAATATATTAAAGTCATAAAAAGCAACAGGCAAAGGCCCTTTTGTCCATCAAGACTACCCAAGTCTGAATCACCGAACCAACCTGTTCCAAACAGCAACCAATGTCAGAATGCTGGCCCATGAGGAGAAGCAGTTTCTTACAGGTACACGGATACATTAAGGTCCATTAAATGGCCTTCAGCTCTTCACACCAACTCGACCACTCAGTATGATTCTGGGTGATTAGACAGTGTCCTGAGCTCAACGTCCCCACACACTCCCTGATAACCATTGAATTTATTGTTATTCATGAATGTATCTTCCTGTATCTAAAAAAAAAGTCAATATCTCTGCTCTATGGGCAAGGAGATTCCAAGCATTCGCAACTCTCCGAGCACGTAAAATAAATCTCCTCTTGTCTGCATAACATCAAAGATGTCATCTTCAAAACAACTTTGTAACCCAGAGATGTCGCCTCATCCACTTTTTATGTTTCTGTTTGTGATTCATGATCCTCTATGAACCAGAGGCAGTTCACCTCCTCACTGATGCTTTTTGATGATTTTGGTTTTTCAGTCCATTGAAATTTTTGCTTAAATGTCTTCTAATGTCTCTAAGTTGATAAGATACAGGAGGTGAATTCACCCATTCGACTCAGTGAGACAATTCAGCCATTTGATTAGGGCTGATATGATTTTAAACACCATCCTCCTGCCTTCCATCTGTTTATCAAATGACCTTCTCATGAGTGCATTTTCACAACTCACTTCCAACAAGATGCAAGTGAAAAGTTGCAGTTTCAATTTTGTCTCCTTTGCATTCTTCAGTCTGGGATTCCCTCTGTGTTTGAGCACATGACCAGCTGAGTGAGACTGAATGCACCCAATCTCTCTGGATCCGTCATATCTGTTGAAATGTTGAAATCTGTTGAAATCCATCCTATGCTGAATTCCAGTGTGTGATCGGCAACATGACCTCCCTTCTGTCACCTGAGAAACACCCCTCTCCCGGCAACTACCTTCCCTTCGATCCCACCTCAAACTCTGATGGGTATTCAGCCTTCAGCTGTAACTGACACATTTCCTGCACTTCTGCTCGCACCCCTTCCCCTACTTCCTGATTAATGCTGCATTCCACGCAATCCTTGTTGATTGTTATGACATGGTGGTGGAACATTCTGTTAATTAAATGAAACAAGCATAAAAGCTCATCTTGCCTCGTAATCTGTTCAAGTATAAGTGACAGAGCACTCAACAAATTTCGCTATTTGACAATAAATATCATTTTTATCCTTAAACTCTAAACTGAACATTAAAACACAAATATTTGCAACTCTACGCTTCCTTTCTCTGAAAGATTTGTTGTCTACCTCAAACTGCATAAAAATATACTGATCCAATAAAGTCCCAAATAAGTTTATAGCAAATAAATGTTCAAAACAGAGTGTTGTGAATAGTCGACTTTCAATGGCAATTGCTACACTTTCTAGCTAACTACCCAAAATGCCTGTTTTTATACTCCAAAACATAGAACCATCTCATTGGTTTGATGTTACCATTGCAGTAAAATTGGGATTCGATTAAGTTTTAGTTTCTTGGAGCATAATTTGAACTGATTAGTTAAATTCGAACTGCTGCCAAACAGTGAGGTATCTAGGTTACAGCCAAATTTTGCATCTTTCAATTTTCCAGCTAACTCTGTCACATGACAGGTGCCTTCCAGCTCTCATTCTCTCTTAAAGGAACAGTGCACACCATCAACTTCACAACACCTCTTCCTTTAGAAAATAAATGAACAATTATAATGAAAATATGGCTTCTGTATGATCTAATTCTTAATGCTTATACCATGAAATACATTAGACATTAATCCTAGTTCACTTACATGCACACACACACACACACAAAACGATCGATTCCAGTGATATCGATGCAATCTTATCCATACTTTATCAGTTGTATTTGCAATAACGCAATTGCTATAACATTCTTAAAAATCACAATCTGTAACTAAAGGCCCTAACAAAGTAGTTGCATATTCTTGTCTTTAAATCGTTCCAAGAATGTGAGAGGTTCTTGATCTGTGCACACAAGTGCCTCAGATATACCATTCTGAGCACAGACATTACAATGTTATAAGGGCAGTACCAAACTCAATAATTTCTTTTCGATCTTACAGTATTTCCTCTGTCGAATGTTGAGCTTCTTTAAAAATAAACCAACTGACAGTTCAATTCCATCATCCTCTTCCTGTTTCAGTACAGCTCCCACTCCTGTCCCGATAATCAATTGAACCTTTGAAGGGTTTCATAAAGTTTGGTGCAGCTAAATCTGGTGCGATGGTTAATACTGCGTTTAAAGTGTCAGATACCTTCTATCATTGATCAGTCCACTGAAACTTTATCTTCTTCTTCAGCAAATCTGTTAAAGATGCCCTTAAGCTGCTGAGGTTTGGTACAAACTTGCGGTAGAATCCACATAGTCCCAAAAATCAAAGCACATGATCGTGGAAGTTCCTCGTTACCCTTCTTCTTTGTTTTTCTGTCTTTCCTATCTAAACGTTCTTAGCAAACTTGGGAATCATCTTCAATCCGCAGATACACTTTAGTAATTTTAAGAGCCATTTCTCTCACCTTTACTTTAAAAACAAGTAAGCGAAATTAAACAATTTGTCTCATCTATGTTTTATTTACAGATTGAGGAAATTCATCAGCAAGTATTTAAATTTTCTGGGATCTTTTCCCCAAATCTGGCAAAATCTTACAGTGTATCTCTCTAAACTTGTCCAAATCCTGAGCCCGAAATCTACAAACAGAGGAAGATCGATAAACAGAGACGTCAGTCACTGTGTGTTTTTGAATATTAAGATGCTGTAAATTTAATAAGGGCTTTATTGTATCAGCATATTGTCAGAGAGTGGGTGATAGATATCAAATCATTTAGAGAAAGGAGGCCTGGAGTTGTAAATAGTAGTTGTTTAATGTTCATGTCAGGGTTAAAGAATGAAATTGATAGTCCTTATGAAATAGTGGAATGTGGGTAATTCTTTCTCAGTCGTACTTTAACAGAGTATGAGGCAATGTGAGCTTTTGTGTGTGTTTGGTTTAATTAGCAGGAGGGTTTACTGCTATGTCATAACAGGGAGCTAAAACAAAACAATGAGCTGCAGGTGCTGGAGATCTGAAACAAAAAGAAACAGTTCTGATGAAGATTCTCCAGGTTTGAAATGAGATTGCGCATTTCATACTCCAGACGCTGCAGATGTGTTGAGTTAAGTCAGCAACGTCTCTACTTGAATACCTAATTTCCCTTTTTGCCATGCACAAATTCTACCCTGCAGTTTTGATTTCAAGAGATAACTTCCACTATTATTTGTTTCTCCTGCTGTTTTGAAGCTCCAGCCAAACTGATTCTCTGCAAACTGAGCAACGTGGGCTGTCGTGAGATGTATGGTGGATTCAGTGAGATGTTTCCTGAGGTCTTTCCTGATGTTAATATGATATTGCTGCCTCTTTTCTTTCTTCTCAAGGCATATGATGAGATTCCCTGAGGGTTCCAGGCATTGCGAGGGTCACCGCTGATGTGAGGTAGTGCAGAAAGACAGTGATATCCTTGTAACTTGTAGCTCTCAAGTGCCCTAACTGAGTTATCACCTCTCATCCAACCGTAAGCCACTTTGTTCCTCTTGAGAGGAGATTCAACTTCCTTAGTAAACCACGGCTCCCACATTCAACAACTTTCTCCCTGCCTGAAATGTGCATACCTATCAATGATCCACAGTAGCTGTGCCATGGATAAGGCATATGTGAAATGTGTCCACTCCCCTGCAGTTTCCTTCCCAATCCTATACATCGAAAATCCTGCCCAATCGCTGTAACTCTTGCTCTGCGGCATTTAACTATCACCAAAGAGCTCGCCCGCATCCAGTCTAACACCTGGTTGGGTTCATTATCCAGTTCCAAATCTAATATGGTCTCGTCCCTTTTTGAACTGTCTACATACGTGTTAGAATATCCTCATGCACACATTGGATAAAAACTGACCTATCTAATGCACTTGAACTATAGTATTCCTCGTGAACATTTGGAAAGTTAAAGTCCCCCATAGCAACTTACCTGCCACTCTCGCTCCCATTGAGGATTATCTTTGTTATCCTATCCTCTACATTTTTGTAACCATTCGGAGGCCAATAGAAAACTCCCCCGGGGTGACGTCTGCTTTCGTGTTTCCAACCTCAGTGAAGACTACCTGAGTAGAAGAATCCTCAATCATCCTCTACAACTGTAATACTGTGCTTGACCAACAACGCCACCCCCATACCTCCTTACCATTTTCTCTGTTCTTACTGAAACATCTAAATCCTGGAACCTGAACTAACCATTTTTTCCCTGAACTAACCATTTCTGTTCCTGCTCTACCCATGTCTCCAAAAAGTCCACAGAACGGAGAACATAAAACATTACAGCACAGTACAGGTCATTCGGCCCTTGATGTTGCGCCGACCTGTCATACCAATCTGAAGTCCATCTAACCTATACTATCCCATGTACATCCATATGCTTAAATGTACTTATAGTTGGCGAATGTACTACCATCACAGGCAAAGCATTTCATATCCTTACTACTCTCTGAGTGAAGAAACTCCCTCTGACATCTGGCCTATATCTATCACCACTCAATTTAAAGCTATTCCCCCTCGTGATCACCGTTACCATACTTGGAAAAAGGCTCTCCCTATCCACCCTATCTAACCCTCTGATTATCTTATCTGTCTCTATTAAGTCACCTCTCAATCTTCTTCTCTCCAACGAAAACTGCCTCCAGTCCCTCAGCCTTTCCGTCTAAGATCTTCCCTCCATACCAGGAAACATCCTAGTAAATCTCCTCTGCACCCTTTTCAAAGCTTCTGGATCCTTCTTATAATGCGATGACCAGAACTGTACACAATACTCCAAGTGCTGCCATACAAGAGTTTTGTCCAGCTGTAGCATAACCTCATGGTTCTGGAACTCGATCCTTCTGTGAATAAAAGATAAAACACTATATGCCTTCCTACTGATCCTGTCAACCTGGGAGGTAACTTTCAAGGATCTGTGTACCTGGACACCAAGATATCGCTGCGCATCTACACTACCAAGAATCTTACCAATAGCCCACTATTTTGCATTCCGGTTACTCCGATCAAAGTTACACTTGTCCACATTAAACTCCATTCGCCACCTCTCAGCTCAGCTCTGTAGCTTAATTATGTCTCGGTGTAAGGTATAACATCCACAACTCCACCGAGCTTTGTGTCGTCTGCAAATTTACTAACACACCCTTCTACTCCCTCATTCAGATCATTTATAAGAATGATGAACAACAATGGACCAAACACCGACTCTTGCGGTACACCACTGGTAACTGGACTCCAAGATGAACATTTCCCATCAACCACCACCCTCTATCTCCTTTCAGCAAGCCAATTACTGATCCAAACTGCTATATCTCCCACAATCCCATTCCTCCGCATTTTGTACAGTAAGGGAACCTTATCGAATGCCTTGCTGAAATCCATATACACCACATCAACCGGTTTACTCTCATCTACTTGTTTGGTCACCTTCTGAAAGAACTCAATAAGAATTGTGAGGCACGACCTACCCTTCAGAAAACCCTGCTGACTATCCCTAATCAAATTACTTTTCTAGATGATTCTAAATACTATCTCTTATAAGCTTTTCCTATACTTTACCAACAACTAAGTAAGGTTCACTGGCCTATAAATATCTGGGTTGTCTCTACTCCCCTTCTTGAACAGGGGAACCACATTTGCTATCTCTCATCTTCTGGCAGTATTCCTGTAGACAATAACGATTTAACAATCAAGGCCAAGGGCTCAACAATCTCCTCCCTGGATTCCCAGAGAATCCTAGGATAAATCCCATTCGGCCCAGGTAACCTATCTATTTTCACACTCTGTAGGATTTCTAATACTTCTTCCTTGTGATTGGCAATCACAGCTCGTCTTGTAGCCTGTGTCTCAGTATTCTCCTCGACAACATTGTCGATTTCTAGAGTGGATACTGTTGAAAAATATTCATTAAGTGTTTCCCCTATCTCCTCTGACTCCACACACAACTTCCCACTACTATCCTTGATTGGCCCTAATCTTACTCTCGTCATTCTTTTATTCCTTAAATAGCTTTAGAAAGCATTAAGGTTTACACTGATCCTATCCACCAACAACTTCTCATGTCTCCTGCTGGCTCTTCTGAGCTCTCTCTTTAGGTCTTGCCTGGCTACCTTGTAACCCTCAAGCACCCTAACTGAGCTTGCACATCTCATCCTAACATAATCTTTGTTCATTCTCTTGACCAGCGATTCCATTTCCTTCGTAAACCACTGCTTCCGCACTCTACAGTTTCCTCCCTGCCTGACAGGTACATACTTATCTAGGACACACAGGAGCTTTTCGTTGAACAAGCTCCACATTTCTAATTTGCCCATCCCCTGCAGTCTCCTTCCACATCCTAAGCTTCTTAAATCTTGTCTAATCGCATCATAATTGCCTTTTCCCCCAGCTGTAACTCTTGCCCAGTGGTATACACCTATCCTTTCCTATCACTAAAGTAAACACAACAGAATTGTGATTGCTATCACCAAAGTGCTCACCTACTTCCAAGTCTAACACCTGGCCGGGCTCATTACCCAACGAAACCGCATCGAAATCCCAGGTAACAACCCCAGAAATATTAATTCTTATGATTTTTGGAAGTGAGATTTTAAAATCCTCCAGCAGAATAATGCCTCTTAGAGCCTCCTAGCTGTTATCTATTTTAAGGTCGGCACCCATCTATCGCAAATGCAATGCTTAGTTCTTGCGAAGTCATCATAAGTCTGACTTGGTTCCTTCTTTATTTTCTCAACAGTTGTATACAGTTCTGGTCCCAATTCATAAGCACTCAAGATAGCCTGTGTGATGACTTCACGATATCTTGACCCCTTCACCTCACATCGCTGTAAGTATCTCACGAGATCTGCATAACAGTTCAGTCAGGACTAACATTACCACAAGCTTTGGACCACTCCATCTGCCGAGCCAATTTTTGAAATCAAATAAAGAAGGCTTCGATAACTTTCTCATCAAAATATGGCCGTGCTGTAACATGTTACTAGATATTATTAACTTCTCTCTTCATCTCCAATCTAGCAACTTGACTTCCCTAAGTCACAACTTCTCAAGTTCAGACTCACTCTCGATTTATCTTCTCTTTTTATTTGCTTTGCCCAGACTTTCAATCTTTCTTTTTCTTCTATATCTCTTTTTCTCACTCGCATTCTCGTTCTCTCTCCCTTTGTCTTCCCACTCTCTCTCTTTGTTCTCTCTTTCTCCTTCTCTCTCCCTTCCTTTTTCCTCCTTTTCTCTATGTTCTCTATTCATTACCCTTTCTCTCTCCCTTTGTTTATCTTCTCACTCCATTTTCCTCAATTATAATATGCTTTTCTAACTCGACTACATCGTCTGTCTGATACACTAAGTGCTTGAGTAACTCCCTTCTAATTTTCCCTTTATCTTTGTCCTTGTTTCAACCCAATTCAAAACACTTTGCTAAATCTATGAGTATGGTATTTTCTATCTAAACTTTGGAAATAATTTTTGAGGGCGACACGGTGGTTAGCACTGCTGCCTCACAGCGCCAGAGACCTGGGTTCATTTCCCGCCTCAGGCGACTGACTGTGTGGAGTTTGCACATTCTCCCTGTGTCTGCGTGGGTTTCCTCCGAGTGCTCCGGTTTCCTCCCACAGTCCAAAAATGTGCAGGTTAGGTGAATTAGCCGCGCTAAATTGCCCATAGTGTCAGGTGCAGGAGTAAATGTAGGGGAATGGGTCTGGGTGGGTGCGCTTCGGCGGGTCGGTGTGGACTTGGGCCGAAGGGCCTGTGTCCACACTGTAAGGAATCTAATCTAAAAAAAACCCCAGAACATCTTCAGCAATTTTAGGAGACATTTCTCTCACTTTTAATTTAAAAACTACAAGTAAGTAAAGTTAAACACATTGCCGCACCTACATTTTATTTAAAGATCTTGCACACTGACAGGCAGGTGCTTCAATCAACTGGGACTTTTCGAACACCAAATCTGTCCAAGTCTCAGACTGGATCTGTCAAAACCTGTCCAAATAACGCACCGGATCCCCAAGCTGTTACAATAATGTGGCAAACCCTTCCACTTATTAAAGCAATCTCAGAGACGTTCACCTCGCCTCATAATCTGTTAAAACATGAGTGAGAGAGAACTTCTCAAATTCCACTATTTAATAAGCAACATGAATTTTATTCATTAACTCTGAAAGTGAAAATTAAGCAGGAATGTCCCCCTGCCCATTGCAGGCCAATCGCAGTGACTGTGCAGGGTAGATCTGCATGGTCTGTACTTCTCTCAGTGCATTATAGGCTTTCAAATATGGCAAGGTTCCCGAGAAACTGGGAAATTCCAGTCTATCCATGAGTGGCGAGATGCTCTCCGAATTGTGTGCAGTACGAAGTTGGGGAAACCCAATATGACCCTCACTGTGAGGACTCGAACACCAATTAATGTGGAAAGCTTGGTGAGATCCATTCAGCCTTCCGGTCAGAATTTGCCTCCAATCTCAACTGAACTGGCACCTCGCTTAAGAATAATCAAATATCATTATGAAAATACCTTGATCATTTGATTTCATGCCTGATGGATAAAGTTTCCATCACAATCCTTGAATGTATCCCAGCACACCAGCAGGACAGACCCACCAGTGTATATAATAAGAGAAGCAGTTACCCTGGGATACACCAACATCGAGTCCAGATCCCGGGAAATCCCATGGTAGCAAGTTAAAAGTGATGAAGAAAATCGCCTGATAATGGAGATGTACTTCCTTCCACACCACACCTCGGTGATAACTCAGTTCCCCTCGATGCTGAAAACAAATCAGAGGAATCGCTGAGTTTGACAAGGACACTGAACGTACTCTGGGTGTGGGACTTCAATGACCATCACCAAGACTGTCTCAGCAAGCCCATCACTGACTGAGCAGGATGAGGACTTAAATACACAGAAGGCAGACTGTGGGAAGTGACAGGGGAACCAACAAGAGGGAAACATTCCCACCAAATTACTTGTCACAGATGCATCTGTCTCGAACACAATGTGAAGTAGGATTAGTACATAGTCTTGGTGGAGGGAAAGTCTCAACCTCAAACTGAAGATAGTCTGTGTTATGTGGCACTACCTCCTTTGAAGTAGAGCATTTTTATAAAGTAACGAGCAAATAGAAACTGGGCATCCATGAGGTCGTGTGGGCTATCAGCAGCTACTGCATTCCGTTCTTCATAAAGTCAGAAGTGGGCTGTTCACTCAGATGAAGATGTGCCTTTAACAGGGTGTGTTGTCCTTGGTTTCTTTTTTCAGAGTGGTCATAAACGCCGTGTTGTCGAGATGTCTGGCTTGCATTGTTTTTTGGGCCAGCTTGATTGTAGCTAACAGATGTTGTCTCAGGCAAAGTGGGCAGCATGATGGCTCCATGGTTAGCACTGTTGCCTCACAGCACCAGAAACTCACATTCAACTGCCGCAAGTATCTGTGTGGAGTTTGCACATTCTCCCCGTGTCCGCGTGGGTTTCCTCCCGGTGGTTTCCTCGTACAATCCAAAGATGTGCAAGTCAGGTAAATTGGCTTGGCTTAATTGCCCATAGTATTAGGCGCATTTGTCAGGGGTAAATAAAGGATAGGGGAATGGGTCGGGCTGGGCTACTGTTCGGTGGGTTGACATTGACTTTTTGGGCCTGAGGTCCTGTTTCCATACTGTAGGGACACATTCAAGTTTAAATAAACGTATGTGCAATGAAAGGGGAGTAGCGAGTTCTCCCAGCTCAGTTTACTTCTGGGTTGGTTTGATTTAGACAGAGTGGCTATTCACTGAAAGCAGTAAGTCACTTTGAGGCTGCTGGTCCATGAAACAGCTGAATCAAAGTAGGTGTTCCAGGCTGAGTGTCCCTGCTATCTCTCTCTGTCATGTTAGATCCTGTGTTTCGTTTTAACTTTGGTGACAAGGGGTGCTTCTGGGGATTTCCACAGGGATTTGGAACAGCATCTTTAAGTTAGGATATTCTGTTGTTTTTTCGGACAGCTTAATTTATTAATTATTATGTTCTCTTTAGTTTGCGTTTATTTTGGTAATCTTGCAAATAAATGCTGACTTGTTAAAACTGAGCGATTTGTCCAGTTTCATCTCTCCTGGAATATCTGCGTTACACATACATAAAACAGCTCATGAACTTACAGTCAGGTGTGAAAAGACTAAAAATAGGATCCATTCTTCTTTTCCTTATTTTTCTTCTGCTGAACTCAATTTATGTTTTTTTTTAATTTTATTCCAAATACTTAATAATCTGTATCTTGCATCCAAGGTGGTAGCATAAATGAGGGCATTGTGAACTTTTCACTGCACTCATTAGAATTCACATGACAATAAAAATTCGATTTAAATGTGAATGATTCACTGTTTTTAATGCCTTTTCCAAACAAAGCAGCTGCTTCTGCAGTGGCGTGGGGCAGCCAGCAGAGGACGATGTTACATCCCCTTGAACACAAGAGGACGATACAAACAGAGAGTGAGACAGTGAGGAGGGACACTTTGATAGCCATTTAAATGAATTCACTCACAAAACAACAGAAACACAAATGTCAAGAGATGCAAATGCAGTTGCAGAGGTACTTACATTAATACACTAAAGCACACACGCAAGGAGTCAGGCAACCATTGATACACACACAAACCGCACAACAATAAACACAAAAATATATATCCACCCACTCGGCCCCTCGAGACTGACTTGTCATTCACTACAATCGTGGTTGACCTGATCCACAGCTCAACTTTATTAACTCCTGGGAAATAAGGCAGGGCAAGTGAGTGAGCTATTAGATTCGGAGCACTTTGCGACAAATAACCTTAATTCTATTCGGTTGAAAATAGTTGTGAAAAAAGATATATCTGGTCCACAAGTTAATGTAATGAACTGGGGCAAGGTCAATTTTGATGGTGTCAGGTTGGTACTTTCAAAAAATGATCTGAGCATGTTATTTACAAGTAAAGGGTTATCTGGCAAGTCGGGATCTTTGAAAAGCAAAATCGGACGAGTTCAGAGACAGCATTTTTTGATAGCGTGAAGGTCAATGCTGGCAGCAGTAAGGTAGAGGACATGACAGGGGATATTGACCTTGCTCAAGAAAGAGAAGGAGGTATATGTCAGACATATGCAGCTGGGATCAAGGGGATGCCTTGAGCATACGAGGTGTGGGAGAACACCAGGGAAATCAGAAGGGCGAAAAGGCAATATGGTATACCTTTGTCAAATAGAGTTAAGGAAAATCAAAGACTTTCTACACGCATATTAAGGGCAAATGAGAAACTAGGGATAGAATCAGAGCCCCTTAAAATCAATCAGCCATTTTTGGTGTGGAATCACAGAGGATAAATTAGATTTATTCGAGTTATTGACACATGTATTCATATGAGGACATGGAAACGTTTACAATTCCCACAGGTGACAAAATCGAAAGTACAAAAATAAATCCCATCCCTCTCCAGTACAAAATCTTGGTACAAATCAGGAAAACAAAAATAAAGAATACAAAGTTAAAGGGTACACATTACAATCTTTCCTATAAAAGTAGAAAAAACACAGAAATAATTCAGCAACACAGCCCATAAATGCCTGGCCATTCTGTGTTCACACTCCTCACAAGGTCTCGAACTCCCCCTACTCCGCTGCCTCACAGCCTGTTCCTGCTCAATAGTTGAGATCCCACATGAATGTATTACATCAGTATTAACTGTGGAGAACTCGGGGAAATAAATCAATGCAATGATGTTTTGGAAGGAGGACACATTATGGAAGAGGCATTACTGGAGGTCTGAAAATGCATAACTGTATAAAAATACCCAGGACCTCTTCAAGTTTATCACAGGTCATTGTTGGAAGCTATGGAAGAAATGGGGCGATGCGAGCGCTGTCTTGCTGAGATATGTGTATCATTCCTCCTACTATGAGGAAAAATCACTGGATCGAAACATTAATTCTGATCTCGCTGCACTGATGCTGCCAGACCTGCTGAGATTTTCCAGCAAATTTGGCATATGTTTCTGAATTACAAGATCTGCAGTTCTTTCGGTGTTTACTTGCATCATTGAACAGGTGAGATGCTGGAGGACTGAAAGACAGCTAATGTTGTGCAATTATTTCTAAAAAGGCTGCTAGGAAATGCCAGGGAGCTACAGACTGGTGAGTCGGATATCAGGAGGGTGGCTCAGTGTTTTGAGGAGATTCTGAGTGACAGGACTTAAATGTATTCCGAAACACAAGGACTGATTAGGAACAGTCAGCATGACTTTGTGTATGGTAAGACATCAGTGATTTTTTTCAAGAGGTTACCAAGAAGACACATGAAGGTAAAGCAATATAAATTGTCTATGCAGAACTTACATCGGCCTAACATGGCAGCCTGGTTAATAAGGTTAAATCACAGGGGATCAGGGAGACCGAGCCAATTAGGTACAAAATTGGTGGGACAGCAGTTGTCAAGGTGTGGTAGTAGAGAGATTTTGTGACCAGCTGTGGAATTTTGCCCGGGATAATCCCTCTGTCTACCATTATAGTTATTAGATTAGATTACTTACAGTGTGGAAACAGGTCCTTCAGCCCAACAAGTACACACCGACGCGCTGAAGCGCAACCCACCCATAACCCTACATTTACCCCTTTACCTAACACTACGGGCAATTTAGAAAGGCCAATTCACCTGACCTGCACATCTTTGGACTGTGGGAGGAAACCGGAGAACTCGGAGGAAACCCACGCAGACACGGGGGGAAAATGTGCAAACTCCACACAGTCGCCTGAGTGGGGAATTGAACCCGGGTCTCTGGCGCTTGTAAGGCAGCAGTGCTAACCACTGTGCCACCGTGCCACCCACACGATCAAACCGATCTATTGTACAGCGACAAGTGTGAGTGAACATGTCCAGGTCAGAATCATGTGTACATAAAACTGATGACAACCTGTTTAAGCTACTGCACGTGTCTGTTTACATTCCAAATAGCAGCACCAACATCTCATAGGGAGGGCGCAATGATCCCAAAACCAACAGATCAAATCGAAGCTGTTCAGTCCTGCCACATCCAGTGAAAAAATGTGATTGACTATTAAACAATTCAATGGAGGAAAGGCTTCGGAAATATTCCCAAAATGAAAAATGGAGTAAGCTTGCACTTCAGTGTGAAAGACAGGATTTGGTATCTGCGCCATCCTCAGCCAGAAGTGTTGAGTCAATGATCTACCTCATCCTCGCCATGATGCCCATAGAAACACAGATGCCAGTCTTCAAACAATTCGATTCGCTGCAAGTGACATGAAGAAACAGCTGAACATAGTAAATACCACAAAGGCAAAGGGCCCTGACATCAGTCCTGCAATAGGACTGAAGATTGATGCTGCACAACAAGCTGTGTCCCTGGGGAACCTATTTCATTCCAGCTCCAACTCTGACATCTGTCTGACATCTTCCTGAAAATGTGAAAATTTACTCAACTATGTCCAGTCCATTAAGAGGAGAAAAGAACAATCTGACCGATTGCTACACCCGCAGTCCCATCACGATAGTCAATTTGGTGGGAGTTGTTTTGTTACAGACCTGCCAAGCAGCACAGAAATAACCTGTTCAGTGTGGTTTCTGATCGTCCCCTTGTGGAGATGGTGCTGTTGTGGAAATGTCACTGGAATACTAATCCAGACCAGGCTAATTCTCTGGCAGCTGGTAGAAATTAAAAATGGGGAGGTGGGAGGAAGCAGTTAACAAAACATTGAGATCTAAATTCTGGAGTCCGTAGCAGTGACCCTGAAACTAATGTCGATTGTAAACAACGATTTCCTTCCCCAATGTACTTTCAGGAAGTGAATCTTCTGTGCTGTCCTGGTCTGGCCAAAACGTTACTCCACACACACAGAAATGTGGGAGAGGGAGAACCTTAAAGCTTTCGATAGGTATGTGAATAATAAAAGGTTGAGTAGGGTAAGGATAGGGCTAAAAATGTGTTGCTGGTTATAGCGCAGCAGGTCAGGCGGCATCCAAGGAACAGGAAATCGCAGCAGGTCAGGTCAGGTAAGAATAGGGCTATTCAAGACAGAAGTGGGAAGTTGTGTATGGACACTGTGGAGATTGTAGAGATATTAGATGAACATTTCTCATCTATTTTCACTCAGGAAAGGGAGAATATTGTAGAGCAGAAGAATGAGATCCGAGATATTAGACTAGAACGGATTGAGTGAAGAAGAGGCGTTATCTGTTCTCGAATGAGTGAAAGTAGACAAACGCACAGAGATTTATCCGAGAATTCGTTGGGAGCCTAGAGTGGAGATGTTGGGGCCTTGATCTTTGAGTCGTCACTGTCTACAGGTTTAGTACCACAGGACTGGAGGTTTGCAAATGTTGTGCCCTTGTTCAAGAAGGGCAATAGAGATGACCCAGGTAATTATAGACCAGTGATCCTTTCGTCTGTTATATGAAACGTTTGGCAATGGATCGTAAGAGATGTGATTTATACTGTCTAGCAAGCAACATTTGATTGTAGATAGTCAACATGGATTCATGTCAACACAGGAAAACTAGCCACCAGGATACATGAACACCAACTAGCCACAAAAAGACATTACGCTCTCTCAATAATATTCTTACATACAGATAAGGAAGGACACCACTTCGACTGGGGCAACACATGCATTTTATGACAAGCCAAACAGAGACACGCACGAGAATTCCTAGAAGCATGGCATTGCAACCGGAACTCTATCAACAAACAAATGAGTTAGACTCCATCCACCACCCCCAGAGAAAAGGAACAGGAAATGACATCACCATAGGAAATGGCACCACAACAGGAAATGACAATACCAACCCAAAGAAACCCAAATTTATATTTATATAAATATAAATCAGGGATCATGCACAGTGCTTCGCCTGAGACCCAATGAAGATGCCATCTAGTAGGTTGATCAAACATCTGGAAATGAACCTTGCAGCTCAGGGAGCAAACCAACATCCAAAACATGGCTTCATCAAGAGCAGGTCATGTCTCACAAACCTCACTGAGTTTTGTGAGATGGTGATCTACCATGTGGATGAGGGTAGGGCAGTTGATGTAGCATAAGTTGACTTCAGCAAAGCCATTGACATGGTTGCACATTGGAGGCTGTTGGAGAAAATGGAGAGGGATTGGGGGTGATTTCACAGTTTGGATTAGAAATTGGCTCTCCGTAAGAAGGCAGCGAGTGGTGGTTGATGGAAAAGTTTCAGCCTGGAATTCAGTCACGAGTGGTGTGTCACTAGGATCTGTTTTGGGAGCACTGCTGCTCGTTATTTTTATAAATTGCTTGGACGTAGGCATGGGTGGATGGATTATTAAGTTTACAGGTGACACTAAAGTCGGTGGACGAGTGGACAGTGTGGAAGAATGCTGCAGGTTGCAAGCGTATTTGGGTAAACTGCAGAATTGTGCTGTGAGGTGGCAAATGGAGTTCAATGCAGATAAGTGTGAGGTGATTCATTTTGGGAAAATAACTAGAAGGTAGAATGCTGGTTCAATGGAAAGATTCTTGGTATTGTGAATGTGCAAAGGAATCTTGGAATCCATGTACATAGATCCCTGAAAGTTACCACCCTGAAAGTTTGACATTACTGTCAAAAAGGCAGACAGTGAATTAAGTTTTATTGGTAGAGGGATTGAGTTCCAGAACCATAATCTTGTGATACAACTATAGCCTGGCCGCATTTGGAATATTGTGTAATATTTGGAATAACGGTCGCCCCATTACAGGAAGAATGTGGAAACATTGGAAAAGTTGCAGCGGAGATTTACCTGGTCTGGAGGAAACGTCTTATGAGGAAAGACTGAGAGACGTGGGTCTGTTCTCATTGGAAAGGAGAAGGCTAAGAAGGGAGTTGATGGTGACATATGAGATGCTCAGAGGATAAGATAGGGTAGACGGTGAAAGTCGTTTTTTCCTAGGATGATGGCGTCAAAATGTACGAGGGGCATAGCTACAAATTGAGGGTTGATATATTTAAGACAGATGCCAGAAGCAGTATCTTTACTCAGAGAGTGTTAAGGGCGTGGAATGCCCTACATGCCAATGTGGTTAACTCAGCCACATGAGGCAGATTTAAACAAAACTTGGATAAGCACATGGATGCTAATGGGATTGTGTAGGAGGATAGGGTTACATTAGTTCATAGGTTGGCGCAAATAGAGGACCGAAGGACATGTTCTGCACTGTATTGCTCTATTTTCTATATTCAATGTGATAAATCCTTCAATGGTCTCTGAAACGACCAAGCAAGATACTTAATTGTTCAAAACTGTTCCGAGGTGCAAAAGGATGAAACCAGACAGAACATTCAGCACTAGCCTCGGTTTTGGAAAAGGGAATCGGAAAATCAGTCCTATCGACCCTGCAGAGACATATTTCCTAACATCTAAGAGCTTGTGGCAACATTTACAGAGCTTTACCTCAGACTGCACAAAAACATCGGAAAAGGAGTAGGCTATTCAATATATTGAGCCTCCCCAATTTTAATTCATAGATTCATAGAAACATGGAGATATCGAAGATGAGAGCAGGAGGTGGCCATTTCACAGGCTCACCACTCTTTGGGTGAATAAAGGCTTCCTCATTTCTGCCCCAGCAGGTCTAAACCGAATACTCAGACTGTGACCTCTGGTTCTGGACACACCCCCCATCGGGAAGATCCTCCCTGCACCTATTCTGTCTACTTCTGTTAGAACTTTTTAAGTCTCTATGGGATTCCCACATTCATCTGTGCCCCAGTGAAAGCAATCCTAACCAAGCCAATATGTCATCATACATCAGTCCTGCAATCCCCAGAATCAGCCTGATAAAGCCTTCACATATTTCTGTCGAGTGAAAGAGCATCCTTTCTCAGAAAAAAGAGACCTAAACTGCACATAATGTTCTAGATATGGCTTCACCAAGGCCCGGTATAACTGTAACTGCACATCCCCTTACTCCTGTAGTGAAACCTCACACAATGAAGGCCAACATACTGTTCGTCATCTATTCTGCCTGCTGTCCCTGCATGTGTACCTGCAGCAACTGGTGCACAAGAACACTCAGCTCCTGCTGCATGCTCCCCTCTCCCAATTTACTGCCATTCTGGTAGGAATCTGCCTATTTGTTTCTGCTTCCACAGTGTGCAATCTCGCATTTACTTCAAATTGTACTGCACCTGACATTGACTTGCCCATTCACCCAACCTGTTCAGATTATGCTGAAGGATCTCGGTATCCTCATCACATTTCACCCTCCCTCCCAAGTTGGTATCATCTGAACATTTTGAGATGTTGCACTTTGTTCCTTCATCCAAATTATCGATGAATATTGTGACTAGCTAGGATCCCAGCATCAATCCCTGTTGCACCCCACGAGTTTTTGTTTCTCAATATGAAAAACAATCATTATTTCCTATACATATTTCCTCTCTGCCAACCAGTTTCCTCTCCATATCAATATACTTTCCCATTTCCCATTTAAACTGTTGTGCAGAACACTGTCTAATGCTTTCTGAATATCCACATCTATCACATTGACTAGATTTATCTTATAATGTCTACCAGTTCCATCTTCATAGAGTTCTAGAAGATTTGTCAAGCATGATTTCCACTTCATAAATCCACGCTGACTCTGTCACTGTTTTCTAAATGCTCGCCTGTAAAGACATGAATAATGGATTGGAGAATTTTCCCCATTACCGATGATAAGCTTCTAGCCTGGCTTCTGTCGCATTTCTCTTTTTAAATATTGGACTGACATTAGCTACCCTCCAATCTGCAGGGTCTTGTTAAGATTCTATAAAATAATGGAAGATGTTTTCCAATGAATTCACTAATTCTGGAACCACTTCCTTAACTATTCTGGTATTAAGTTAAAAAATCACACAACACCAGGTTATAGTCCAACAGGTTTAATTGGAAGCACACTAGCTTTCGGAGCGACGCTCCTTCATCAGGTGATTGTGGAGGGCTCAATCGGAACACTGACTTTATAGCAAAAAGTTGCAGTGTGATGTAACTGAACTTACACATTGAAAAATTGATTGTCTGTTAAGCCTTTCATCTGTTAGAATACAGTGATAGTTTCACTTCTTTCGTGTGTAAATCACAAAACACTTTTTTTAAAAGTTGCATTCTCAGGTTAGCTGTTAACAATGGTGATAGCTAGACAATATGTTGAAGGTGTTGGTCCCTGTGTTCTCTGTCTATGACCTGATGTTTAGATTGATTCTAATTTAAAAATTGAGATAACAGAGTTTTACATAAATTCCTGCAGTTTTTGAGCTCAGAGTTCTACATGAATGTATGCAGATTTTGAGCAAAGTGCAATGTAACTCTGCAATACAAATTCACCCCACACAATATATGTGTGCATGTGGGTCTTTGTCTGTCTGTGTGTGTCTGTCTGTCTGGGGTGGGGGTTGTGAGTGTCAGAAAGTGTGTGTGTGTGTGTGTGTGTGTAGTGGGTGCAGAGTGTCTTAGGTCTGTGAGGGGGTGCATGTGTGAGTGTGGGACTGTGTGTGTGTCTATAAGGGTGTGTGTGTGGTGTCTGTTTGCGCGTTTGTGTGTGTGTGTGTGTGTGTGGTGCATTACTTCATCCTTGTCACTAGATCTTGCATTTTCCAACATTTTTGTTTTCTGATTTGTGTTCTCTTTTATGAAGACAGAACTAAAGTATGTATTCAGTTGTTCATCCATTTATATGTCCCCAGTTATACATTCCCCCATTACTGTCTATAGTGGACATACATTTGTCTTCACCAATCTCTTTCTTTTCACGTTCCAAGTGAATCTCTTACTGACACCCGTTATGTTCCCTGCAATATCATGTTCGTATAGTATTTTTTCTCTTAGTCACATTATTGGTTCTTCTTTAAGAAATTCTTAACTGCTCCCAATCCTCAGGTTGATTATTTTCCCTTGGCCAATCTGCATGCTTCTACCTTGGATCAAATACTCTCCTAATTTCCTTTGTATTCGTTAGAATAGCACTCTTACCAATTTTTACTTTGTGTCAAACAAGAGCAAACAGTTATTGTCCTTCCCTAATGGGTTTCTTGAATTTTTGCCATTGCCTCTCCACTTCACCCCTTCAAGTAACTCTCCCCAATTATTCAAGGCCAACTCACGCCTCGTAGTTTCATAGTTTCCATTATTAACATTGAATACCCTCGTCTCCGAATTACAAACCTCGTTTTCTGTCATGATTAAAATTTATGTTATAGTCTCTCATACCCAAGGAATCTTGCACAGCTGGATTGACAATGATTCCCTTCTTATTACACAGTACCCAGTGAGACATGGTCTGCTCTCTGGTTGGCTCCTTTACATATTGATCAAGAAAATCATCCCGTACACATTCTAGTAATTCCTCCTCTATGCCATTGTGGCTAATTTGATGAGCCCAAACTGTGTGCAGATTAGAATTACCCATGATCACTGACAATCCCTTTTCACAAGCATTTCTAATTTCCAGTTCAATACCTTCCAAAACATCACCACTGCAGTTTTGATGTACCTAAGTAACGGCAATTAAGTTTTCATTTGCTCCTTGGTATTTCTTGTATCTACCATAAGGACTTTGCTGGTTATAGTCATACTTGGCACAAAGGGAGATGGTTGTGGTTGGGGATTGTCAGTCATCTCAGCTCCGGACCATCTCTGCAGAGGTTCCTCAGGGTAATGTCCTCGTCCCAACAATGTCCAGCTGATTCATCAATGATATATCCTCTGTAAGAAGCGGGATGTTTGCCAATGATTGCACCGTGTACTGCACCATTCGCGACTCCTCGGATACTGATGCAGTCCGTGCTTAAAAACAACATGATCTGAACAATAGCCAGCCCTGGCCGACTAATGGCAAGTAACATTCGTGCCACATAAATGCTAGACAATGAACATCATGAATAAGAGGCACAAGGAATCCCCACCCCATAACATTCAAAAGAATCACCATCACTGAATCCCGCACTGTCAACACCTTAGTGGTTACCATTAACAAGGATCTCAGCTGGACTCACAACACAAACACATTGGCTACAACAGCAGTTCAAAGACAAGGGATATTATGGCGAGTAACTCAGCTGGAGACACCCCAAAATCTATCCGTCATCAAGGCACAAGACAGGAGTGTGATGAAATACTCCACACAATCCTGGATGGGTGCATCTCCAACAACACTCAAGAAGCTTGACAACGTCCACAACAAACCAACCCGCTTCATTGGCACCACGTGTACGAACACTCAATCCCTTAAACACCACCGGTGTTCATTTGCAGCTGTGAGTACGGTCTACAAGATACACTGCAGAAATTCACCAAAGGTCCTTAGACAACACTTTCCAAACACATGACCACTTCCACAGAGAAGGACAATGGCAGTAGGTAAGGGAGAGCACTAGCAACTGCAAGTTCCCTTCAAGCCATTCATCACCCTGAATTGGAAATATACTGGCGTTGCTTTACAGTAATTGGGACAAAATACTGGAATTCCCTTCCTAACAGCATTGTCGGTCAATCAATAGCAAGTAGATTGCAGCAATTCAATAAGGCAGCTCACTCACACCTTCTCAAGGGCAAATAGGGATGCCTATCTATGCTGGCCAGCCAACGTCGCCCAAGTCCCACAAACGAATAAAACATAGACTCCACATTCTAAAATGCTAGTATCCCTTCTCACTATCGTTTCAATTTCATCTTTAACCAATCACACCACTCGATCACATTTTTCCTTTTCATTCCTAAATATTGAATACCCTGGGACATTCACTTGCCCCCCTTGGTCACCTACAACCGTGTCTCCGTAATTCCATTTATATGTACCAGTTTGCATCTATCTGTGCAATTAGTTCATCCACTTTTTTGCAAATCCTCTGAACATTTCTTCAATGCTTAATCATTGAAAAGATATAAAATATGAAGTGCAATAGTCACTACGTCCTTAAACTTTCTTTCCATATTCAATTGTAATAATGGCTGGTCCTTCATCTCTACACTACACACCTTTTCCGTCCCTTTGCTGTTTAAAAATTCTTATTTATATCGAGTGCCTTGTCACCCACAGTCCTATGTTGAAGTGAATTCCGCAGGTTCACCTGTCTCTGAGTGCAGACATTTATTGTCTTCTCAATGCAGGTTGGTCTCCCTACACCTAATATTTTAACCCCTTGTTTCAGATTACCCAGCCAGGGAAATTATCATCCCTGCTTCCAATCTGTCTCACCTTATCAGAGTTTTATATATTTCACTGAGCTCTCCACTCATGTTCCTAAACCCCACTGAATACCTTAACAGCCGGCCCAAACTCTGCTCCCACAACTAGCCTGTCATCCTGGAGATCAGTATCTTCACCCATCGATGCACTCCCTCAATGTCGAATTTGTCATTTATTATGTCATGAGACAGAAACTGTGAACAATACTGCACAGTGTTCGAGAAGAGTTCTCACCAAGGCTGCAGTAAGTACCCTTACTCCTGTACTAAAATCCCCTTGAAATGAAAGTTAACACATCATTGGTCTTCTGATCTGCTTGCTACTCCTGCAGTACTGATCTCAGTGACTGGTGTACAAGGACACACAGATCCTTTTCAACTTTTACAGCTAACCATTTGGTGGGTGTATGTGCACCGATCGTATGACAATTCTGCTCCTAATATTGACTTCTGCCTTCAACTGCTATGGTCGTGTGGAGGCCGGCGCATAAGAAAACAACAACAACAAAAAAGCATAAGTCCCTTTCTATATCAACATCTTTCAAACAATCCATTTTATAAAGATAGGCTGCCGTTATTTTATTTCCAACGTAGTGCACAATGTCACATCGATCCGCAGTCATCTGACAGGTTTTTGCCCATTCACAGCATTTGATTGAATCATCCTGAAGCTTTTTAACAACTTCCTCACCCACTCACAATCCGTTAGCATCCTTAGAAATACAGCATTTGGTTGCATCAACCAACCTGTTGATGTACATTATGATTAATTGGGAGCCAAGCAAATATTCTCTTGCCTTTCACTCGAGAACAAATCTGTTTCCTCCCATTCATTGTCTGCTGTCACCTATCTCAGACTAAAGCAATGTTCAGAAATTAGCGCCCGTTTCATGAGCTTTTGTTTTGCAGATTAGGCTTGGGACTTTATCAAAAATCTTTCTGCAAATCAATTACATTGCATCCGTTGTTTCTCCATAATTTAATTATCAGTCAGTTTCTCAAATGTGATTTCCAATTCATAACTCTATGATGATACTATCTATGTTCAGTCCCAGTTATTTCTGTTTATTTACTAATTTCATTCTACTCCCTTTTTTCTCAGCAGAAACAGGTTTTCTCATATTGTTGGAAAGTTTTCTTTTTATTTGTTTTGTTTTCTATAATGAAGGTAGAAACGACATTGTGGTCTTATCATTTTCACATCTCCCGATTCTCCATTTTTCATTCTCTGGTTCAGAAAGTAACGTAGGTACACTTAACCTCTGTAACTTTTTGCATTGGCATGTGTGGGATATAGGTAGAGCAGTGTTACTTCTGCAACCATAATTGCTTATATAAGGTGAATGAACTCACCTACCCCAGTGTATAACTGTTTCAGCAAAGAGCTGAGTTAGCTGAAATGTGCATACAGGAATGAAGACTACGTAAAGGGATACATAGTTTGTTCTGAGTTAGGTAAAATGTGCATACAAGAATGGAACATGCCTGCAAACAATGGAAGATGTTACTGGCAAATAGATAAGTTGAAAAAGAACATCAAGATATCCCAAGCTCAGCAAATTTCCCTCATGTCAACACTGAACCGAGCTGGGGTAGGTAGCCTGGCTTGGAATAGGGGGAGAACTAAACAAGGGCGGAGTGCAGCTGGGCAGGGACAGAACATAATAAGAAATATTGGTCGGTTTGAAGGCCAATGAGATAATCGGAGAAGTACTGAGAATTAAACTGTATAAATTGTAGAGTAATTTCTGGATCGGGGTGCCTACTTCCGTGTCACCCTTTCTTGCAAGAACATTTCAAAAAATTTTGCTTCTGAATTTGACTCGGACTGGAATTTATGATAATGTAAGTTCTGTTCTCACAATTTGGGCGCTCGATCGGGGTGTCCATCCTCACCAGCAGGGTTGGCAATGTAGATGGCTGGGAAGATGTTTCTTTTAGAACGGTCCTGTGCTCCTCAGCAATGGTTTCCCCCTTCTGGTTGACTGATCGAGATCTGATGAGAGTCGATCTGAACCAAGTGAAAGGTTGTAAGTAGGCACAGGGAGCCAGGCACTCCATGCATGGATAAAGTTAGGAAAATTGACTTTTAAGTACTGCCTTGGTGGCTGGGATTAAGTTTTATTAGTTAAGAAGGAACTAACGCAGGAACTCAATATGGGCTCTGCCGAGGTTAAGGAAAAAGCCTGTGGGAAAATGTAAATGGAGGCCGGGTCCCTGAAAACATTCCTGCAAAAGGCTGTTGGGCAGGATGTTGTGGAATTGGAAAAATAATACTTGCGCAAGGGAATTAGATAGAAAAAAACTGATTAAATATTGTTGCTCTGTATGGACCAAGGAATTCATTCTTCATCCCGCCATCTTCTGGCCAAAGTATGGGTCAGAAAAAGACTGTGTTTGTGAATATATGAATTTAAATGTCAAAGGAAAACAGCCTTACATTCAGGAGGCATCAGATTATGCTTTGTTCCAGAAGGGCTAGCAGCTGAAGGGCTACTGAGGGTATATTTTGTAACTAAATCATGGACAAACATCCAGAAAAAGATTCAAAAGATAGAGGGGTGAAGCGAGAATCCTCTCGACTTGTTGTTGCGGGAAACTCAGAAAGTGTCTGTGAGATATGGTGTGTGCGTGTGTGCATGTGTGTGTTTGTGAGAGAAAAGAGCTGTACAGCTAATAGAAAGTTTAAACCTTTGTGATTCGATTTGAATGATTGAATGTTTGTGCTTTGTTCCCTGAAGTTTGAGATCCGGGACTGTTTTGAATCTGATTTCTATCATGGAAATTTAACATGATTTCTTTTAAGGTTATGGATTTTACAGTGATTATGAAATAAAATGTTACCTCCTGTTCTTTTCACAGATTATGACAGCCTTACTAACAGTTTCTGACTAATCTCTTTTATCCTTACATAAAAGCGATTTATGGACGACAGTTGAAGTTTCGATTCAGCATTAGATTGTAATAAATCAAAAAAAAATCCTATGGTTAATATCGGTGACGTTGGATTCGGCCATTATTCATGCATTAGAAGTTTTTTTTAACTTGAAAAGACGAATCCTTTTAAGGCAGCTCCAGTTATTTCACGGCGTATAGCATTGTAATTGTGCAATGACTGGTCAGGACTACTGAGGAAAACAAATTTGGATTTAAATCAAGGGACCAAAACTGGGTAATTATAGTGGATTTCAAAGTTGGGAACTGTATGCATTTTACATTTTAAATGTTAAATACTGAACACGTAAGATTCCAAAATGTACAGTTAGGAACGGGCTTTAAAGTACACAAGCAAATATTGATACATTGCATTTGAGATCACAGGAAGAAAGAGGCTCCTAGTATTTGTTGCCTGTCATCTGCATGTGTGGCTACTAAGGATAGCAGGTCGTGTCGTTTCATGGCTAGTTGGTGTTCATGGATGCGGATCGTTAGCTGTCTTGCTATTTGTCCTATACAATGTTTTGTGCAGTCCTTGCATGGGATTTTGCATACTACGTTGGTTTTGCTCATGTTGGGTATCGGGCCCTTCGTCCTGGTGAGTTGTTGTCTGAGAGTGGCTGTTGGTTTGTGTGCTGTTATGAGTCCTAGTGGTGGCAGTAGTCTGGCTGTCAGTTCAGAAATGTTCTTGATGTATTGTCGTGTGGCTAGTCATTTGGGTTTTGGCATGTCCTCATTCCATTGTCTTTCCCTTCAGCATCTGTTGATGAAATTGCGGGGGCATCCGCTTTTGGCGAATACATTGTATAGGTGTTCTTCTTCCTCTTTTTGGAGTTCTGGCGTACTTTTGCAGTGTGTTGTGACACTTTTGAATAGTGTCTTGATGAAAATTATTTTGTGCGTGTTGGAGTGTTTGCTTTCGTAGTTTAGGACTTGGTCTGTGTGTGTGGCTTTCTTGTATACCTTTGTGGTAAATTCTCCGTTCGGTGTTTCCTGTACCATCATGTCTAGGAACGGGAGTTGGTTGTACTTTTCTTCCTCTCCAGTGAATCGGATTCCTGTGAGTGTGGCGTTGATGATCCGGTTTGTGTTCTCTATTTCTGTGTTTTTAATGATTACAAAGGTGTCATCCATATATCTGACCCATTGGGTTGAATTTGTGGTAAGACTGTTTGTTCTAATCTTTGCATTACCGCTTCTGCTATGAGTCCAGAGAGTTCGACTGGGACAACACTACTATTATAGGACAAGCCAAACAGAGAACAGCCAGGGAATTCCTAGAGGCATTGCACTCATCCACAGATTCGATCAATAAGCACATCGACCTGGACCCAGTATACCGGCCACTGCAGCAGACAGCTGGAACTGACAACCGGAAGCAGCAGAGACAAATCACTATAAATGCCGGAGGAAACATCACAGAAGCGCTTCACAGGAGAGTCCTAAACACTGAGGATGTCACCTAGACAGGGAACGAAACATCTGCAACGCAAATTCCCAGCTCGGCGAACAGAACCCCAACAATGAGCACCCGAGCTACAAATCTTCTCCCAAACTTTGAACTGATCCATTGTATTTGAGATTACAGGAAGAACGAGGCTCCTGGTATTTGAAGTTACAGGGTGAAGTTACAGGGACCAGAGGCTCCTGGTATGAGAGATTACAGGGAGCAAGAAATATTGCAATATTTCTTTAAAAAAATCAAGGTCTAAACAAAACATTGGGTGATGAAGAATGGCCATTAGGTGGCCCTAAAGCTGTTCAATTGATTAAATCGGCTCAACAATTGATCTGGCAATGTAACATGAGAAGCAGAAACAGAAAGCAAAAGTAATGACATCCATGGTTGATGAGGTAATGAAGAAAAGGACAAACCTAAGAGAAGAAGAAAGCCGGAATGGTGGCGAGCAGCATGTTGAAAATAAAGGCAGGAGAAGAGATCGGGGAGGAGATTTTAAAAAGGGTTTGGTAGACAGGAACAAGGATCAAAATAGAAATCCCCACAGGGTGGGATAGTATTGCTGTGGAAAGAGAGAGTGTACAGATCTGAAAAACGAAGCAAAGGCAGTACCGTTTATATGAAGAATAGAGTTGTCAGGGGGTTCCCGCCCCCTGAGACCCACCAGGAACCCTTGATAAATTTAAAGGTGGGACCTTACAAAGAGGACGTAGTTTTCCTAGTTGATACGGTGACAGCAAGGGCATCCTTAAATTTTAAGCCCAAGGCAATGGGAACAAAAATGTTAGTTGGATTATGGCGACAGTTTTGTGATGAGAGTCATGAAGAACCAGTTTTGCGCTCATGACAAGAGACTGCCCCCCAAATTGGGGATTGAATTAACTGCAAGTTGTGCTCTGAAATCTGTTGACGTTCTTTAAAACAAATGTGCTTTTGTGAATCAATTACAGAAACAGAATGAGAAGTCACAAGTGACTGGTAAACAAACAGAACTGCACAATTAGTTTTAAAATGTATTCGTCACTTGTGTTTCCACCCTGAATTACAGATAATAATTATTTTATTTATATAATATATATAATTAATAATTAATATTTCAGATAAATCAGTTGTGTTAGCCTGAATCAAAATTAATTCGCAGGATTCCTTCACACATTCTCAGTGACCTGTCATATTGATTCATGATTAATTTAAAACATGACTGCATTAATTCGTTGTTAATTAAAGAATGGAAAGCTACATTACTGGCCAGAGTGTGCGCAGGCAGTGGCAGCACCAACCTTATTGGTAGAGGAAAGTTGAAAACTTACTTTTGGGGGAGCCTTAATAGTCAGCACGCAACATCACGTACGGACCATGCATACTAAATAACAAAGCAGGGCAATGGCTGACAGACTCTAGGATCTTGAAATATGAGACAATCTTAATAGAGCAGAATGGCCTTTCCTCTTCACAGACAGTTGCTTGAATCCAGCTGCATTTCTGTTGCGGGTAGAGGGGTGGCCCTTGACAATCCAGAACATGATTGCCTTGAATTTATTGAATGTCAGACTAAAGTGCGGATGGACTTAAGGGATGTACCATTGCATGCAGAAGCTCAGTTGTTTATCGACGGGTCCTCCCGGGTGATTGAGGGTAATAGACACAATGGATATACTGTAGTAGATGGGATAGAAGGAAGCATTATCAATGCTAAATGACTGCCGAATGGCATGTCAGCCCAAACGTCTGAACTCTATGCCCTAGAAAGAGCTCTCAGAACCTGAGAAAACAAAGAAGGAACGGTACATATAGACTCCAAATATGCGTTTGGATTGGTACATACCTTCGGAAAATTTAGCAAGAAAGAAGACTCATACGTAGCAGAGGAAAAGAACTAGCACATGAAAAATTGATAAAACAAGTGCTGGAATCTCTGTTACTACTGAGAAAAGTAGCGATAGTTCATATAAACGGACAACAGAAGGGGAATGAACCGGAAGTAAAGGGAAATAGACTGGATGATGAGGTAACTAAAGAAGCAGCTCTGAATCCACAGGGAGCAGTGATATACTCCCTAATACCTACAATCTCAGATCTTCAGGGTACCCTGTTGTTTACTGCAAAGGAGGAAAAAGAACTAAAAGATTTAGGAGCTGCAATGTCAGCGGATGGGCGCTGGATGTTACCTGATGGGAGGGAAATGTTGAATAAAATGATAATGCGAGAGATTATGGCTTACATCAGGGAAGTCACTGGGGAGTGCAAGCAATGTGTGATTTAGTCTTAAAAAAATGGATGCAAAGGGATATATACAACAGCCAAACAGATATGTGAGGGTTTGCATAACGTAAAAAAAAAGAAAGTGTCAAGGAAACAAGTCCCAGGAGGGAGAGAACCTGGGATAAAACCATTTCAGAGCATTCAGGTAGATTATATCGAATTTCCCCAAATTGGAAGACTGAGGTATATGCTGGTAATGGTTGATCACCTATCTGGATGGGTGGAGGTGTACCCTTTAGACACTGCCACTGCACGTTGGGTGTCCAAGATAATACTCGAACACATATTCCCCAGATACGGTATAGTGGAATGCATGGATTCAGATCAGAGAACTAATTTTATTTCCAGGTTACTCCAGGGAGTAATGAAGGGGTTAGGAATCTCCTGGGAGTTCCACACCCCGTGGCAACCACCTTCATCAGGAATTGTTGACAGAATGAACAGACACTCAAGAAGCAGTTATCTAAATTAGTAGTAGAAACCAGACTCCCTTGGATTAAGTGTTTACCTATAGCCCTTTTGCGAGTACAAACGGTTCCAAGGAAAGAAAAGGGGCTGTCAATTTATTGTTTGGTGTGCCCTATCTGGGAACGAGAGGGGAACTGCCAACACTGGAGACTAAAGATTTGTTCTTAAAGAAGTATATACTGGGCTTTTCCAACTCTTTGTCTTTCCTCAGGAAACAGATTTTGTTGGTACCAACCCCACTCCTTGAATTCACCGTTCATCTGATCCAATTGGGTCCTAGTCAAATCGTGGATGGAAACCAACCAGACCGGGAGGGGCCGTACCAAGCAATCCTAACCGCTGTAACAGCGATAAGAATGGCGGAGAAAGGCTGGACTCACTCCACTCAGATCAAAGGGCCAGTGGAGTCTCCAATTGAGACAGAAGTCTGTACAACTGTATCAACAAAAGAGCCACTTAAACTTAAGTTGAAAAGACTTTAAATAACTAATTATACAGTAGCTGTGCGAGCGCGGAATACTTTCTGTAGTATTGTATGCTAAGTCTCTCGGTGCTTCAATATCACTGTAGCATGGGAAAAATGTTTAGGTACACTATATTAGCTTTTAAAGTCTTAGGATTCTTTCAGGCCATGGTGTGGTCATCTTACTTAATGATAACGGTTCCAGAAAGTACAAATCCATAAGTCATAGAAACAGATGTCTGCAGCCTGGTGAATTGTGGAGATGTAAGAAATCAAAGGCAATACCGTAACTCAGAGATACATCTTAGGTTCTATGAAATAGGCCCCGAAAGGTGGGGATGCAAAAGATAAGACTAACGGGAATGAAAGTGTCCCGGAGAGAGAAGTGTAAGGAGTCTCTTTGGGATAAAGAATGTAAAGAAGGGTGGAGACAGCAAAACCTCAGAGGTGATCTCTTGATTAATCCACTCGTTACAGTACACCGAGGCACTTTCTGTCTTGCTCTTGGCTGTCCGGATAAAGGTGTCACCCAATATATTGAACTATAATGAAAACCTCATGATATGAAGCAGTTTTAGGGGGAGAAACCTATCAGGTCCAATTAGATCAAATATTTAGGACAGAGATGAAAGCAGACTGGACGGATTTCCTGGGATGTTATTTTAAAATGCAGGTGAAAGACAGAACCCGAGTAGGAGAAAGGAATAGTAGAGTCCCTTACTCTGACCCTAAGGTGACAGCAATTGTAGAGGTAAAAGGACTTAAAGCAGACCATTGAAGTAGAAACAGGATATGGGATGCAAATGCCTGAGTTGAATGGATAAAGTACACTGTGAAAAGTTTGAATAAAAGCAATTGTAATGCATGTGTCTCTGGGAGACTAATGGCCCAAGTAGTCCCCTTTCCACTCGAATGGAAGCGAGACAGGAGGGGCATCACTTGCATGATAGCCTTGTATCTGGATGAGACCTAATGGAGTAATAAAGATTGTATGCTCCTTCTATTAAAGTTCCCTCGTTTAAAGAAGGAAGGCTGAAAGACGCCCACAACTTTTTATTTCGTGGTCAGAAATCACACATCATGTGTAAACAGGTGAGGAACAGATTGGTCTATATATTTGGGGGAGCTGAAATCATGTACCGATATTGAGTCCGTGATGGAAAAAGAGGGGGGGAGGGGGGAACTACTCAGCATTAAGGATTCCCTGAGCGGATCTGTGGTGGTATTGCAGAGGGAAAATATTGAGACCCACCCTACCTCCAGATTGGAGGGGCAAATCTGAAATTGTACAATTGGCAATTCTGTTCACCCTGGCGTTTGAAAAGAAAGAGATAGTAAAGGAAGGGGGATGACATAAGAGATCACTATTAGGTCCTTCATTTGATGATCTGGTATATCTAGACTCTGTAGTAATCCTAAGAGAAGTACCTGATATGTTCAAGGCTCGTAACCATAACAGGGCAGGCTTTGAATCAATTCTCTTCTGGTGGGTAATAGTCAACAAAAATGTGAATTGGATAAATTATATTTTCCATAATCAGCAAAGGTTCATCGGTTACACAAGAGACACAATTAAAGATTTAGCCGAACAACTTGATGCAACCAGCAGAATGGCATGGGAATAGAATGGCTCTAGCAGAAAAAAGGGAGAGAGTGTAGAATGTTAGGAGGAAGCTGTTGTAACTTTGTTCCAAATAACACAGCCCCAGATGGATCTATTAGTCGAGCTCTACAAGGTCTAACAGTATTAGCCGTAGAACCAGCTGAAAATTCAGGGGTCAGCACATCATTCACGCGTGGCTAGAATTGTGGTTTGGAAAGTGGAAGGGTGTGGTGGTTTCATTCCTTACCTCCTTGACCATAGTGGTAGGAGTACTAATCGCAGTAGGATGCTGCATCATATCTTGTGCACGGAGGATAATCCAAAGGTTGATTGAAACAGCTTTGGCCACATAAATGGCTTGAAAGAACAATCGGGAGGAAGGGCTCTACTTATTAAACAATGAGGGAATAAGTGACCTCAGGGAGATTTCCAAAATAAATGAAATTTCGGAAAAGATGCTGGTCAATTTGGAAGTGACATATAAGAAAATAATGCAGAAGATAACAAATGATAATTCAAGAAAAAGGGGAGAATTGTGGAATATAGGTAAAGCAGTGATACTTCTGCAACTGTAATTGCTTATTAACATCAGTATATAATTGTTTCAGCCAAATTAATAATTGCTATTGAGTAAAATAAACTAACAAAGGAATGAAAACTATGTGGAAGGAACGCGTATTTAATTTTCATTAGCTAAAATATGAATACAGGAATGAAATGTGCCTGCAAACAATGGAAGATGTTACAGAAAAATAGATAAGGTGAAAAGAACATCTAGATATGCCAAGCTCAGCACATTTCCCTCATGTCAGCACTGCAGCGAGCCAAGTCATTTACAAATAAAGAATAGGGGTGAGTGTCACCCGGTTTGGAGTAGGGGGAGAAATAAACAAGGGCGGAACGCAGCTGGGCAGGGACAGAACACAATAAAGAATATCGATAGGTTTGAAGGCCAATGAGGGAAAGCGCCGAAAATTAAACTGTATAAATTATGGAGTAATTTCTGGAGCACGGTGCCTACTTGCTTGACATCCCTTCTTGCAAGAACGTTGCAATAAAATTCGTTGCTTCAAAATTTGACTCAGACTGAAATGTATTATATTGTGAGCTCTGTTTCTCACATTTGGGATACGGAGGGGGTTATTGAGAATCATTCAAGGGAGGTACTTACTCCTCAATGACGTGAAAAATGTTGATGGATTACCGTCAAGGGTGGGAAAGGAATCCAGCAGACAGTGCTGTGATCTCCTATGGTGGGCCCCCTCAGCAACAAGTATACTGTTTTGGATACTGTTTGCGTGTCGACTTATCAGGGGTAAGAATGGGTACAGGACTCTCACACAGAGTGTGTCCCTGTTGCTCAGCAGGGAAGACGAAAGAGGAGCAGAGCTTTGTCATTGGGGACTCCGTAGTTAGGGAGACAGAGAAGAGTTTTTATTGGAATGAGAGGGACTCACACTTGCTGGGCTGTCTGTCATGTTCCAGGGTTTAGAACATAGAACATAGAACATTACAGTGCAGTACAGGCCCTTCGGCCCTCGATGTTGCGCCGACCCGTCATACCAATCTGAAGCCCATCTAACCTACACTATCCCATGTATGTCCATATGCTTGTCCAATGACGACTTAAATGTACTTAAAGTTGGCAATTCTACTACCGTTGCAGGCAAAGCATTCCATACCCTTACTACTCTCTGAGTAAAGAAACTCCCTCAGACATCTGCCCTATATCTATCACCCCACCATCTAAAGCTCTGTACCCTCGTGCTCGCCATCACCAGACTTGGAAAAAGGCTGTCCCTATCCACCCTATCTAACCCTCTGATTATCTTATATGTCTCTATTAAGTCACCTCTCAATCTTCTTCTCTCCAATGAAAACTGCCCCCAGTCCCTCAGCCTTTCCTCATAAGACCTTCCCTCCATACCAGGCAACTTCCTAGTAACTCTCCTCTGCACCCTCTCCAAAGCTTCCACATCCTTCTTGTATTGCGGTGACCAGAACTCTACATAATACTCCAAGTGCGGTTGCACCAGAGGTTTGTACAGCTGCAGCATAACCTCATGGTTCCGAACCTCGATCACTCTATTAATTAAAGCTAAAACACTGTATGCCTTCTTAACAGCCCTATCAACCTGGGTGGCAACTTTCAAGGATCTGTGGACATGGACACTCTGCTCACCTGCACCTATGCTTGCCTCTAAGTCATTAGAGTACTAAATCTGTAGACAATGACGACTCAAATGTCAAAACCAAAGGCTCTGCTATCTCCTCTCTAGCTTCCCAGAGAATCCTCGGATAAATCCCATCCAGCCCAGGGGATTGTCTACTTTCACTCCTTCGAGAATTGATAACATTCGCTCGTAACTAACCTAGATCCTTTCTCGTCTAATATCTCATACCACGTTCTTCTCCTCGACAATATTTTCCTTTTCCTGTGTGCAGACCGATGGGAAATGTTCGTTTCGCACCCCTCCGATCTCCACAGGATCCACACTTAGCTTCTTACTTCTGTCTTTGACTGGCCCTTTTCCTACACTTATCATCATTTTATTCCTCACATACCCACAGAAAGTATTAAGGTTCTTCTTTATTCGATTTACTAAAGACTGCTCGTGTCATCTCTTTGCTCTTCTTAACTCTCTCTTTAAATTCTTCCCAGCTGATCTGTAATTCTACATCGCCTCATCTGAACAATTTTGCCTAATGAACACAGAAGCCTTTATCTTCTTCTCAACAAGAGATTCAATTTCTGTCGTAAACTACGGTTCTGTTTCCTTATCACTTCCCCCCTGCCTTTCGATGCCACACTATCAAGGACACGCAATATCTGTTCCTTAAACCAGCTCCACATTTCTATTATCTGCATTTCCTGCATTTTGCTACCCCATTCTATGCATCCTAATTCTTGCCTAACCGCATTATATTTGTCCTTGCCCCATCGATAGCTCTTCACTTGTGGCATGTACCTATCCCTTTCCATCGCTATACTAAATGTAACGAATTATGGTCACTCTCTCCAAAGTGTTCACCTACATCTTTATCAAACATCTGGCCTCGTTTATTACCAAACACAAGATCCAGTGTGGCTTCCTCATTGTCGGCCCTTCGACATACTGTGTCAGGAAACCCTCCTGTATATATTGGACAAAATGTGATCCATCCGATGTAATAGAGTTATGGCATTTCCAGTCAATGTTGGGGAAGTTAATGGCCCCCATAATGACCACCCTGTTCGTTTCATTCCTACCCAGAATAATTTTGCTAATCCTCTCGTCCACCTGCCTGGAAATCTGTGGAGGCCTATAAATAACTCCAAGCAGTGTGACCTCTCGTCTCCTCAGCCCACACTACCTCAGTAGATGATTCCTCATCAAAAATTCTCTCAGCCACTGTTATACTATTCGTCACTAACAAGGTCATCCCTCCCCCTCTTTTATCGCCTTGTGTGTTCTTAATTAAAGATCTAAGCCCTGGAACCTGCAATGTCCATTCCTCACCATGCTCCATCTGTGTCTCTGAAATGGCCATAACATCGAATTCCCCGGTATCTATGCATGCTGCAAGCTCACCTACCTTATTTCGGATAATTCTGGCATTGAAGTAGATACACTTCAAACCAGTTTGTTGTCTGTCAGCATATTGCTGAGCCCTGAAATCCTGTCCCTGAGCTTCCTGCTCTCATCCTCCTGAGCACTGCAATACACCTCCAGTTCTCATTCCCTGCTGAGCTAGAGTAAACCCACCCGAATAGCACCAGCAAATTTCCCACCTAGGATATTAGCACCTGCTAGTTCAAGTCAAGTTTTTCCTGTTTTGGAGGAGCGAGAGTTGGGTGCACTTCCTGTTGACATACTTGGATGTGACACTAATGGCGTCCCTCACATCAAACATCATGCAGGGGGAACATTGCTCTCCCTGCACTGCCATCCATGCTAGTTCCTATTTGACTATAAACTCCTTCTGTTTCTATAAAAAACACACCGTACATTAAAACTCTGCCAATCCATATTACTCTCCAAAAACATGCAATTTTTTTCTGTCACAACAATTCTTTATACCATTAAACACCTCCAGAAGTGACAATACAGTTTATTTCAATAACCTACATGAGCTCCTATAATCCTCCCCGGGACTGTAAACGCGTTCCATCCCTATATATATCAGCTTCCTGCAAAGTCCTCCCAATATTAAAACTCTCCCTGCATCTTTCACCTGGTCCAGTTTCCAGACCACTCCCCATTTCTGTAATCCACCCACTCCACCGCCAGTTGGTACCGTGCTCAAAGTTTGGGAGAAGATTTGTAGCTTGGGTGCTCGTTGTTGTGGTTCTGTTCACCGAGCTGGGAATTTGTGTTGCAGACATTTCGTCCCCTGTCTAGGTGACATCCTCAGTGCTTGGGAGCCTCCTGTGAAGTGTCTTTGTGATGTTTCCTCCAGCATTTATAGTGATTTGTACCTGCCGCTTCCGGTTGTCAGTTCCAGCTGTCCGCTGCAGTGGCCGATATATTGGGTCCAGGTCGATGTGCTTATTGATTGAATCTGTGGATGAGTGCCATGCCTCTAGGAATTCCCTGGCTGTTCCCTGTTTGGCTTGTCCTATAATAGTAGTGTTGTCCCAGTCGAATTCATGTTGCTTGTCATCCACATGTGTGGCTACTAAGGATAGCTGGTCATGTCGTTTCGTGGCTAGTTGGTGTTCATGGATGCGGATTGTTAGCTGTCTTCCTGTTTGTCCTATGTAGTGTTTTGTGCAGTCCTTGCATGGGATTTCGTACACTACATTGGTTTTGCTCATGTTGGGTATCGGGTCCTTCATTCTGGTGAATTGTTGTCTGAGAGTGGCTGTTGGTTTGTGTGCTGTTATGAGTCCTAGTGGTCGCAGCAGTCTGGCTGTCAGTTCAGAAATGCTTCTGATGTATGGTAGTGTGGCTAGTCCTTTGGGTTGCGGCATGTCCTCGTTCCGTTGTCTTTCCCTTCGGCATCTGTTGATGAAATTGCGCAGGTATCCGTTTTTGGCAAATACATTGTATAGGTGTTCTTCTTCCTCTTTTTGCAGTTCTGGTGTGCTGCAGTGTGTTGTGGCCCTTTTGAATAGTGTCTTGATGCAACTTCTTTTGTGTGTGTTGGGGTGGTTGTTTTCATAGTTCAGGACTTGGTCTGTGTGTATGGCTTTCCTGTATACATTTGTGCTGAAATCTCCGTTCGGTGTTCTCTGTACCATCACGTATAGGAATGGGAGTTGGTTGTCCTTTTCTTCCTCTCTCGTGAATCGGATTCCTGTGAGTGTGGCGTTGATGATCCGGCGTGTATTCTCTATTTCTGTGTTTTTAATGATTACAAAGGTGTCGTTCACATATCTGACCCAGAGTTTGGGGTGTATTTGTGGTAAGACTGTTTGTACTAACCTTTGCATTACTGCTTCTGCTATGAGTCCAGAGATGGGTGAGCCCATGGGTGTTCCGTTGATTTGTTCGTATATCTGGTTGTTGAATGTGAAATGTGTTGTGAGGCACAGGTCCCGTAGTTTAAGTATGCCGTCTTTGTTGATAGGTTCAACGCCCTGTTGTCTGTTCTGTATGTCCAGCAAGTTGGGTCTTGTTTCTCTGGCTCGGGTTTTGTCGATAGAGGTGAACAGTGCCGTTACATCAAATGAGACCATAGTTTCTTCCTTGTCTATGTGTATATCTCTGATGATGTCCAAGTATTCCTGTGTTGATTGTATAGAGTGTCTGGATCCGTTGATCAGGTGTTTCAGTTCTGCTGTACAGACTTACTGTGACCACTAGGACTCATAACAGCACACAAACCAACAGCCACTCTCAGACAACAACTCACCAGAATGAAGGACCCGATACCCAGCATGAGCAAAACCAATGTAGTGTACAAAATCCCATGCAAGGACTGCACAAAACACTACATAGGACAAACAGGAAGACAGCTAATGATCCACATCCATCTACACCAACTAGCCGCGAAACGACATGGCCAGCTATCCTTAGTACATGCAGATGACAAGCAAGATGAATTGGACTGGGACAACACTACTATTATAGTGCAAGCCAAACAGAGAACAGCCAGGGAATTTCTAGAGACATGGCACTCATCCACAGATTCAATCAACGCACATCAACCTGGACCCAATATACCGACCACTGCAGCGGACAGTTGGGATTGACAACCGGAAGCGGCAGATTCAAGCCATTACAAATGCCAGAGGAAAGATCACAGAAGTGCCTCATAGCAGGCTCCCAAACACTGAGGATGTCACCTAGACAGGGGACGAAACGTTTGCAACACAAATTCCCAGCTCGGCGAATGGTACCAAGCTCTCTATCACTAAGTGGAAGAAAGTGAGGACTGCAGATGCTGGAGATCAGAGCTTAAAAATGTGTTGCTGGAAAAGCGCAACAGGTCAGGCAGCATCAAAGGAGCAGGAGAATCGAAGGGCTTATGCTCGAAACGTCGATTCTCCTGGTCCTTTGATGCTGTCTGATTTGCTGCGCTTTTCCAGCAGCACATTTTTAATCTCTATCACTAAATGCCAATAGGCATGACAAAATCAGAGTATGGGGTGGAAGCATGGAACCCTCTCTGTTTGTGTCTTTTGCTCAAGCCACAACATTTCTCCCTAACACTTTAACATCCTCCTTCAGACACAAGAATGCACCATATATATCAGACCTGCTCCAATTACTCCAACCCTCACGATCTTTATAATTTCCTTTCATTATTAACTCCTTTCTATCTCTGTAAAGGTAATATCCAACAATGTCTAAAGTCTTCCCTATCTTGTTGCCCCTTCAATCATGATAACTGTTCAAAGTTTGTGAGAAGATTTCTAGGTCGGGTGCTCGTTGTTGTGGTTTTGTTCGCCGAGCTGGGAGTTTTTGTTGCAAACATTTTATCCCCTTTCTAGGTGACATCCTCAGTGCTTGGGAGCCTCCTGTGAAGCGCTTCTGTGCTGCTTCCTCCGGCATTTATAGTGGTTTGTCTCTGCCGCTTCAGATTGTCAGTTCTTGCTGTCCGCTGCAGTGGCCAGTATATTGGGTCTAGGTCGATGTGTTTGTTGATAGAATTTGTGGATGAGTGCCATGCCTCTAGGAATTCCCTGGCTGTTCTCTGTTTGGCTTGCCCGATAATAGTGGTGTTGTCCCAATTGAATTCATGTTGTTTGTCATCTGAGTGTGTGGCTACTAAGGATAGCTGGTCGTGTCATTTTGTGGCTAGTTGGTGTTCATGGATGCGAGTTGTTAGCTGTCTTCATGTTTGTCCTATGTAATGTTTTGTGCAGTCCTTGCATGGGACTTTGTACACTATGTTGGTTTTTCTCATGCTGGGTATCGGGTCCTTTGTCCTGGTGAGTTGTTGTCTGAGCGTGGCTGTTGGTTTGTGTGCTGTTCTGAGTCCTAGTGGTTGCAGTAGTCTGGCTGTCAGTTCGGAAATGCTCTTGATGTATGGTAGTGTGGCTAGTCCTTTGGGTTGCCGCATGTCCTCATTCCGTTTTCTTTCCCTTGGGCATCTGTTGATGAAATTGCGTGGGTATCGGTTTTTGGTGAATACCTTGTATAGGTGTTCTTCTTCCTCTTTTTGCAGTTCTGGTGTGCTGCAGTGTGTTGTGGCCTTTTTCAATAGTGTCCTGATGCAACTTCGTTTGTGTGTGTTGGGGTGGTTGCTTTCATAGTTCAGGACTTGGTCTGTCTGTGTGGCTTTCCTGTAGACCTTCGTGTTGAATTCTCCGTTCGGTGTTCTCTGTGCCATCACGTCTAGGAATGGGAGCTGGTTGTCCTTTTCTTCCTCTCTTGTGAATCGGATTCCTGTGAGTGTGACGTTGATGATCCGGTGTGTGTTCTCTATTTCTGTGTTTTTAATAATTACAAAGGTGTTGTCCACGTATCTGACCCAGAGTTTGGGTTGTATTTGCATGTCCTCATTCTGTTGTCTTTCCCTTAGGCATCTGTTGATGAAATTGCGCGGGTATCCGTTTTTGGTGAATACCTTGTATAGCCGCAACCCAAAGGACTGGCCACACTACCATACATCAGGAGGATTTCCGAACTGACAGCCAGACTACTCTGACCACTAGGACTCATAACAGCACACAATCCAACAACCACGCTCAGGCAACAATCACCAGGATGAAGGACCCGATACCCAGCATGAGCAAAACCAATGTAGTATACAAAATCCCATGCAAAGACTGCACAAAACACAACATAGGACAAACAGGAAGACAGCTAATGATCCGCATCCATGAACACCAACAAGCCACGAAACGACACGATCAGCTATCCTTAGTAGCCACATACTCAGATGACAAACAACATGAATTCGATTGGGACAACACCACTATTACAGGGCAAGCCAAACAGGGAACAGCCATGGAATTCCTAGACGCATGGCACTCATCCACAGATTCTATCAACAAACACATCGACCTAGACCCAATATACCGGTCACTGCAGCGAACAGCAAGAACTGACAACCTGAAGCGACAGAGACAAACCACTATAAATGCCAGAGGAATCAGCACAGAAGCGCTTCACAGGAGCTCCCAAACACTGAGGATGTCACCTAGACAGGGGACGAAACCTTTGCAACAAAAACTCCCAGCTCGGCGAACAAAACCACAACAATTATAATTGTCGCTGTCTTTGTAACATCATCCTGCATCATGAAATCTCCTGATTGCAAAAAACCCCTCCAGCCACTGTTCTTTCTCTATTTCTGTTGTTCTTGCTTCCTCTGAAAAAACATCCCGCCCTGTATGATGGCCTGCTGTCGCTGCAGTCCTCCATATCTTTAACCACCGTCAGCAACTAAAATCCTCCCTACATCTGTAACATCTTCCAGTGCCATCAGCATCCTCTTTTACTGCAAACCCCTCCAGCCCCTGATGTTATTTTCCATTGGCCATGCCTACCCAAGTGCTGACAATATATGTCAGTATCTGAAGTTCATCCTCTGTTCAACATGCACGTCTTTAACAATCCATTGTATAATCCATTAACGTCTCCCACTCCACAAGCATCCACGGTTCTCTTCGTGCTTCCAGGGTCATAGAGCTTCGAGTTGTTTCCTAAACTATCAACTGTAACCCATTTCCTGTGTATTTTGTGCCTGCGCCAAAAAGGTTTCCTCTCTCTGTAAACTACTGCTACTCCACTAATTACTTAAACACCTGCAGCCCTAAAGTCTTCCATTTTTGAGTGAACTCTTCCAGTCCTGACAATACTGCCAATCTCTACAGACCTTGTAAACTTCCCAAAATGGGTAATCCCCCCAAGTAATTGAAGGATTCCTGTTCTGTAGCACCCACTCCAATCCATCTGACAGTTTTTACAAGACTCAAGTTCAATATCAGCTCATCCAGTCATTCCATCCATCTACTTATCTCCATAGCTTTCTCCAGCTATTTCAATCCAGCTCTTTCATAAATGTAAAGTTCACTCTCCACTTCAAACCACCCTACCGAGTCTACCTGCTCCAATTTGTGTGATACCTTCTATGTATATACCTGTCTCTATCCTGGAAAAGCTGCCAGACTCCATAGCCTTCCTCTCCAAACATCCAGAACGAGCAAGCGTTATCATATTTTAAACTTCCTCATTTCATAACTCGCTCCATATCTATTTTAGTTCCTCCAGTTCTCATCTCTAAAAAGCTCCTCTCTCTCAGTGCCTTTTTCTTCTGTCTGCCTCACCGAACAGATCGTCGTCTCTGAAATCTAATCCAGCCTCCTCGATCTATGTAATTTCCTGAAAACCCGAGAACCATTACTCCCACTAACATTTTCGTTCGCCTGTAATTATACTTTACTCTGTAACATCCTCGACCCCTACACCTGTAACTTCCATTCATCCTTTTAACCCCAACTATCTCACTGAAACACTCCCTGAATGCAGAACAAGGCAAGACAGAATTACATCATGAACTGAAGTGAACAGATATGATTGAACTGTCATTACTGGGAAGTGGCTGCAGAATGACCATAGCTGCAAAGTTAATATGGAAATGTGATCGGAATTTAGGCAGGTCAGGCAAGAAAGAAATGTGTATGAAGCAAGAAAGCTGTCCATGCATTAGTGAGACAGCGTCGTGGATCCTAAGAGCAAAATCAAGGTTCTAAGTGGGTGGATCTGGGAAACCACAAGCAGCAGCACCAGTTAGCAGGAATTCCTTTATTGGCACCGGACAGTGATGGTAACGTTAATATGATTGCAATCAGGACATTGCATGTCCTTGTAGCAAGGGCAGTATAAAAAACCTGTGACAGTAGCATCCATCCAGACTGGATAATTAGTGAAATACCATCAAGAGAATGGGCTACTCCAGATGAAATATTGTGCAATGAGAAGCGTCTAATAATCTCAATTTCTAGGAGCTTAGTGAGCAGAGAACCATAACACTACATCATCTCTTAATGAATTTGAAACTGATTAAGTGGAGACCATGAGATGTCGGATGGGAATTAAGCCATTTGGTCCATCAGTATTTCCACCGGTCAATCAGATAATGGCTGATCAAAGACTCATCGAATCTGCTTTCCTGCTTTTCCAACGTACCCGCTGTTTCACTGATAAATTAATATCTGACCATCTCTCCTGCGAATATTCTTAATGACTCAGCCTCGACAGTCCCCTGCAGTCTGGATTTCCATAGATTCACTACTCTCTGAGTGAAGACATGCCTCCTCATCTCCGTGTTGAATGAATGAGCCCTTGCTGAGATGTTCTGTCACGGATTACAGATTCTAACACAAGAAAAACCAAATGAAGTGCCAAAGATAATTAGTACAAACGTCAAGAAAATTCGTGGAGTTATGGATAATGAGGAAAGATATCAACGGTTACATCAGGATAAGGATCTGCTGGAAAGATGGCTGAAAAATGGCAAATGCAGTTTTTCTGGACAAATATGAGACAATAGAGACTGTGCGAGAAGAATGTTTCGATATTGAGGGGTAATTATATACAGCGGGATCTTGCTGCCCGTCCACATTTGCCTGACAGTGGCAATCCAGATGTGTGAGTTGCGAAAGAACACACACGGCATGCTTACCATAATCGGTCATAGGACTGAGTATAGACTTTTGTAAGTTGTATTGTAACATTATGGAACTTTGGTGTAGCCACAATTGGATTACTGTGTGCAGTTCTTATCAACACATGATAGGAAGGACGTGGAGTATTTGTGAAGGATACAAAAGCAAATTACCAGTTTACCTGCTTTAGGTGTCCTGACAGTGTATTAGATTTTAGGTGAGATTAAACAATCTTGAGTTGTTTTGCTAGAGTGTCAGAGGCTGAGGGAGTGACCATGTGCGGGTATATAAAATTTGTGGAGACAAGGATAATGTGGATCACCGAAATCTCCCTTTCATTGTGGATGTGATAAATACAAAGATCCAGAGGATTAAGGTTAGATGGGGAACGTTTAAATGAGATGTTAGAAGCAAGTATTGTTCTTTCCACACAGAGGATGGAAGATGCCAAGCCAGGTAGTAGAAGCAGAAATGCGAGCAATGGTTCTATTTGATTGGCATTTACACAGACACATGAACAGGCAGATGCGATTAGTTGAGAGGAGCATCGTGGTCAGCAAAGTCGAGGGCGGCCGAAATGCCTATTGCTGTGCTGCACTGTTCTATTGTCTAATCTTAGTGAAATATATAGAACTCTGATGGGGCAAGACATATTGGATGCAGGGATGATAATTATCCCAGTTGGGACGTCCAAAACAAGGGCCATTGCATGAAGTACAGGCAAGGCACTCGGCAATGATATGAGAATAAATGTCTGCATTCAGAGACGCGTAAACCTGAGCAATTCTCTTCCACATAAGGCCATGGAATCCAAGGTACTGAAAATAAATAAGGAATTGTAGACACTAAATGGATGGGGAGAGAGCAGGAGTTGGTTTGTTCAGTTCTGTTAATCCATGCTTGCTATCAACAAAATTTCTAGTCTACATTGTCATTAAAACATAATTTTTTAGTATTTTACAGAAAATATATAAGAATGGTTTGTCTGTTAGTGAGAAACATCAACTTGAAACTCAGTACTGTTATTCAGTTGACAATATGGGCACGTGTTTATATTTATGTAGAGGTCAAATCTCTGCAACCTAAACCTGTATAAGCAGGAATACCTGCTGCCGAGAATACCATCCTTTGTCTTCATAGATATTGTGTTTTATTCTGCATTCTGTCGAAATGACAGCACAAGATATTGAGCTTTCAGCCGAATTTATCCGTGCTTGTGTTCTTTTGCTCCCTGTAATCTGGCTCCTACCTGTTATCAGCATATCCTACAAAGGGGCATAAACATCTTTGCACTTGATCATGTGCATACGAATAGCACCAGGTTGTTGAGCCACTCATCTGTTTGTATTTAGCAATAATACTTTCTTTTCTAGTAATAATAGTTATTTTCTAATTGATCTACATCTAACTGCCTTAGTCTGTTTCCCTGAATAATCATTCCCAAAAAAAAACAAATCAGTCTCACTTTTGAAGTTTTCAATTTATTCAAAGCCTAGCATATTTTTTTTTGAATGGCCCAAAACAGGGAGGGGTAAGAAAGGGTAAATATTGGAATTTGCACAACCCTCGGTATGAAAGACATTTCCTGAATGGTTTAGCATTGGTTTTAAAATTATGACTCCTTGTTCTGGTCTCCCACCCCAGAAAAACCTCACTGCGACTGCTCCACAAGTAGTGCAGTGTTTTTCTTACCCTCATCTTTTTTATTTCCCCCCATTGCCCTGGTGTAACAGTCTCAGAATTGAACTGCAATGTGAAAATGTTCACTAGTGCCAAGCTTGCTTTACCTTGCAGTGGTTGTGGTGGGAAACTGGAGGTCCATGCAAATGTTGCAGTAATTGTTCTTCCTGGTGGAATTATCAGCTTTAAATCATTGAGTAAGCTTTTTTGATGAAGAAGATTGTATATACAATAGAGGATTTAAGCAGGCCTTATTAATGCAGCACCATGCTCAATGGTCTCAAAGTGCCATGAGCCCAGGTTTGATTCCACCTTCAGGTGACTGTGTGGAGTTTGCACATTCTCCTCATGTCTGCGTGGGGTTCCTGTCACACTCCACAAATGTGGAGGATAGGTGGATTGGCTATGCTAAATTACCCATAGTGCTTAGGGATGTGCAGGCTATGTGAATTAGTCTGGGGAAATATAGGGTTGCAGGGAAAGCATTATAGGGAGTGAGTCTGGGTGGGATGCTGTTCGAAGAGTCATTGTAGACTCAATGGTCTGTACCAACACTGTAGGGATTCTATGATTTGTTCCAAGCAGTTCACATCAGTGTTACTGCTCCACTCGAGTCTCCTGTCACCTTTGCTCATCTATTACTTTAAAACTGTATGCCTCTTATCTTGTCTATCTTCCCCTTAAACACATGTATGAGATTGGATTCAACCACTCCCTGTGCTTCATTTTTGTAATCCAATTCTGCAGAACTTCCAGATCTCCCTGTTGGATTTCTTGGTGATGACTTTGTGACCTCAAGGTATGCTCTTCCATTTGAAAAGAAACATTCTGTCTGTATCCAGTCTGTTAAATCCTCTCATCATTTTAAAGACATTGATCACATCACTTTTTTGCCTCCTTTCAGAGAAGAGAGAGACGTAGCCTGTCAATCCTTTGCTGACATATAAACCCACATATTTCTGTGATCCACCTTGTCAATCTTTTCTGTGTACCTACATCTCTTTTCCTCTTTATTGTATGGTGATCACCCTGCACACGATATCCAAGTGTGGTTTAAGCAAGGTTTGATTCAGGTTTAGCATAGTTAGTACGTAATTAGATGGGAAAATGTGCTACACTACTGGTGTTTTTTTTCTGATCTAATTAATTTAGATAAATGTGAGGTACTGCATTTTGGTAAGGCAGATGAGGCAGGTTTCAATGGTAAGGTCCTGGTCAGTGTTGCAGAAGAAAGAGACCTTGGGGTGTATAACAACTAACCTATAGCAATTAAGCTAAGTGCAAGAAGGCATACCACCTGCCTTGTCTCAAACTTGCTACTCATCTTTGAGGACTAATCTTTGGCCCACTATTCAGTCTTCACAAAACCTATGTGGAAACGGTAATACTGGGTACTCCAATTGCTCATAGAACTGTGTCCTGACAAAATTGAAAGCCTTCATAGATGTGGGAAATAAAATATAAATTGTATTTTCTTGACAGCGCCTGACTTAATTTATCCTTCGATCTTGAAAGAGTTGAAAGACGAAATAGTATGGAATCTTGAGTGGGCTGGTTTCAAGAGAACACACTTTAAGCAGAGATAATTCTGTTGAGTCTATTACTGACCAGATATGATCTCCAGTTGGTCTTCAAACATAATTATTGGATGATCTATTTCCTAGTCCACAACATGGGTTTAGCAGGGAATGGAATTCTGAAAGAGAAAATGTAGGGAAGAGAAAATTGGCATTCTGCAAGAGAATGAGCAATAGGAGCAAAGGGAATGAGGGGAAAGTTCGGCATTGTTTGAGAACAAGAATTCTTTAGAGGGAAAGTGAAACATGAGAATGGGAAAGAATAAGACTTCTGAGAGTGAAATTGAAATAGGAGTGGCTGAGAATGGATGTTCTGAGAGAAAATGGGAAAGAGGAGGTGGGGAGAATGGGAAACACTTGGCAGGGAATGGGGGATCTGAGGGAATGGGAAGTCTGAGGATGAATGGAAAATATAGGTGTGAGAGGGAATTGGAATTCTGAGTGGGATACAGGGGATTTGGATGAAATACAAATTCTGAGAGGTAATTGGAAACTGGAGTGGCAGAGAATAGGAATTCTGAAGGGGAATGGGAAATAAAATGTGGGAACGTATAGGATTTTTGTGAAGGCATGGGACATACGTGTGGGCTCGGTGGATGAGCAATGAGAAATGCAGGTGTATAGCTGGAGGAGGGGGCTCTGGGTTGGCTGGTCTTCGAAGGGTTGATGTGGACTCTAAAGGCCAAAAGGCCTGCTTCAACATTTTCCCAAAAGTTGATTATCGATCTCTGCCCCACCTCTGTTCTTCCGCTGCAGAAACCTCGTCAATGCCTTTTTTACTTCCAGACTTGACGATTCTGGGCAGCATGGTGGCTCAGTGGTTAGCACTTCTACCTCACAGCGCCAGAGACCCGGGTTCAATTCCTGCCTCAGGCAATAGTCTGTGTGGAGTTTGCACATTACCCCCGTGTGTGCTCCGGTTTCCACCCACGGTCCAAAAATGTGCAGGTTAGGTGAATTGGCTATATAAAATTGCCCGTAGTGTTAGGTGAAGGGGTAAGTGTAGTGGAATGGGTTGTTCTTGGAGGGTTGGTGTGGACTTGTTGGGCCAATGGGCCTGTTTCCACACTAAGTAATCTAATCTTTCAGAAACTACATGTTCTATTCCAGAAAGCCGGTTTGTGAAGGATAGAACCAACCGTTGCACCACTTAAATTAATGTACATGATTATACATTGCAGGCAAGTGATTTGTATTCCTTTAATTACAGTCTTTGAGAATTTCAATTTTAATTGCTCCATTAATGGAAGAGCCTTCAATTACTAAGACAATGATTCTTTAATTCCCTCCCTGAAATTTGCTTCTGTTTATGACGCTTTCCTCCTTCAAGACACTCAAACTGTATGATAGATTTCACACCTGCCCTTGGATCTCTGAGGCTCAGTAATATGTTTTATTCTTTTTCTGTGGAGCTACTTGGCTTGTTTTACCACATGAAAGATTTGTTTAAATGCAAGTTTTTAAAGATAAAACAGGAAGAAAACAGGTAACTGCAAAATAAGGTGGTCACAGTACATTTCAAAAGTGATGACTCTGCTTGAAAAATCGCAACATATGTGATGATATGATGGATGTGTACATGCATTTCTTTAAAAATCACTGTTTGAAAAGGTACCATGCATGAGATTAATTGGCATGGAATTAAGGCATGGATAGCAAATTGGATTTAAACAGAAAGGTTCACCATCTCTGTGACTCCCAAGGACGTGCAATCCTCCACCTACCTCTCCACTCTGCTCCCTCACAGTGTCACCATCTCTGTGACTCCCATATATGATTAGGCCTTGACCCTCAGTGCTGATTTAGATCCTCCCACTTTGTTCCTGCTACACCTTCCAAACCTTTGCTTAAGTTGATCCGTCACATCGTCACACCCTCTGTGTGTCTCGGTGCTGATTTCGAGTCTCCTGCTCTTTTGCTTCTCCAACTCAAATTCCAAGTATGTCGATCCTCACTGCTGATTTAGATTCTCCCGCTCTGTGCTGCACACTCTCGGGTTATCTCCCTTTGGAACTCCCAGGTAATGGTAGGTCTCAAGCCTCAGCTGAGAGTTATAAAGTCTCATTCCACACACTCCCTCACAGGATCGCTTTTGTACCTGGAAGACAGTAGAAAAGAGAAGGAGCATCATAAGGCAGGGCGTATTACAGTGATTGAGAGCGCTATGGCTGATAGAACAACTTACATGGAAGGATAGGGAGAGCTGCAAGTCCGGAAGCATGTTACTGGAAGATGTAGGCAGAGGTTGCTGGAAGTGAAGACATAAAGGAAGCAGATTGTAGCTTGTTGATGCTGCAGGTGGTTACTCTGTGAGGTGTAAAAGGTTTGTAGTGTGATGGTTGCAGAGTATGAATACCTGAACAAATAGAAAAATGATAGAGTGTGCATTGGCGGTACTCAGATATTGTGGATGTTACAGAAAAGTGACTTGTAGTGACTGTTAAGAGTAAAGATTTCAGGAGCACTGTACAAGCAGCTGTCGTTCAAGGTGCCTCAGTGCAGGCAGAGGTATATAGTATGGGAACATAGGCAAGGCTCAATTAGATCATAGAAATGGGGGAGTTGAGATGCTTGAATAGGTACACAGACAAGGAGGGAGATGAGTCCCTGACAAATTGTATTCGCTACTGAACACATCCAGCCACTGCAACCCTTAAGGATTTAGGGAGGGGCATGTGCGGTGCAATTGGCTGCGGTAGGTAAGGAGGAATGAAGGAACTGCAGGAGGTTACAGAGATAGGAAGGTGTGGAGGGACTGGATCATTTATGGAGAGAGGGTAATTTTAGGGAGAGAAGCAGGGAACAGAGAAACAGAAAGCTTTCAAGAAGCTGGGAGGTTTGGAGGCAGTGGAGGAGCAAACAGAGATTGTGGAGTGTTGTTGCAGATAGAAAGATTTACAGACGAGAGGAAGACTTGCAGCTCCTGAGGAAAGTTACAGAGAGAGTGGATCACAGAATCTGTAGAAAACGCAGATGGGGAGTAATATCGGGGTTGGAGGTAAGTACAGACACAGAGTGTTGCAAGGAATGGAGAAGTTTATAGATGGAAGGAGGGCTACAGAAGCTGTTGTGGGTTGCAGAGATAGAACCGGTTATATACTTAAAAGGATCTTTCAGGCAGGAATGATTTGGATGAGAAGCTAACAGATATAGAGCAGGTTGCAGTTTAGGAGGAGTTGTCAGTGGGTGGAATAAGGTAACAGAGACAGGGCCTGCAGAGATTGGAAGTGCATACAAAGGCAGGGACACTGCAGGATATGATGTTACAGAGATAGGGAGGGTTCCAACAGCGACAAGAGAACAGTGAGCCTGAAGTCAATGGCAGGCAAGTTGTTGGAAAGGATTCTGAGGGACAGGATATCCATCTATTTGGAAAGATAAGGAATGATCAGGGAGAGTCAATGTGGCTTTGTACATGCACAATCGTGTCTCACTAACTTGAGAGTTTTGAAGTGACAAAGAAAATTGATTCAGCCAGGTGGTGAACGTTGTTTATCTGGGCATTCAACAAGGTTCCACAAAACAGACTGGTTAGCAAGGTTAGATAACATGGAATGCAGGGAGAGCAAGCCATTACAAAACTACCTTGAAGGTCGGAGACAGAGGATGATGATGGAGGGTTGCATTGCCGACTGGAGACCTGTGAGCAGCAGTGTGCTGCAAGGATGGATATTGGGCCCTTAAATAAATGACTTGGATGTCAATGTATGAGGTATGGTCAGTAGGTTTAAAGAAAACACCAAAATTGGAGGTGTACTGGGCAGTGAAGAAGGTTAGGTCAGAAAACAACAGGATCTTGATCAGATGGGCCATTGGAGCAAGGAATGGCAGACGGAATTCAATTTAGATAAATGTGAGCTGTTGTATTTTGGAAAGGCAAATCGGGACAGGACTTATACACTTCATGGTAAAGTTCTGGGGAGCGTTGCTGAACAAAGAGACCCTGGAATGCAGGTTCATTGTTCTTTGAAAGTAGAGTCACAGGGAGGCGGGGTAATGAATGCAACGTTTGGCAACGCTGTCCGTTATTGGTCAATGCATTGAATGTAGCTGTTGAAAAGTCATATTGTGGCTGTACAGGACATTGATTCAGGCTCTTCTGGAAATCTGTTTTCAGTTCCAATCTCTCTGTTCTTGGAATAATGTTGAGAAACTTGAAAGGGTTCAGAAAACATTTGCAATGACTTTGCCAGGGTTGGACAGTTTGAGCTGTTGGGAAAGGCTAAATACGCTGGGACTGTTTTCCATGGAGCGTAGGAGACTGAGAGGTGATCTTATAAAATGATGAAGGGCATGGATAAGGTGAGCAGTCAGGGACTTTTTCCCAAGTTCGGTGGGTCCAGAACTAATAGGGTACAGGCTTCAGGTCAGAGGGAAAAGATTTAAAAGGGATCTAAGGGGCATCTTGTTCATGTTGAGGGCATTGTAAGTATGGAATGTACTGCCAGAGGAAGGGGTGGAAGCTAGTACAATTGCAGCATTTAAAAGGCATCTGATAGGGTACATGAAGAGGGAGGATTTAGAGGGATAAGGGTGAATCTCTGGCAAATGGGACTCCATTAACGCTCTCCGTTATTGGTCAATGCATTGAATACAGAAGCTGGCACATCATATTGTGGCTGGACAGGAGATTGATTAAGCCACTTTTGGAATTCTGTTTTTAGTTTGAATTTCCCTGTTCTGGGAAGCATGTTGTGAAACTTGAAAAGATTTGGACCAGATTTACAAAAACGTTGCCAGGATTGGAGGATTTGGGATACGGGAGAGGCTGAATAGGCTGGGGCTATTTTTTCTGGAGAGTCAAAGACTGAGAGGTGACTTCATGGAGATTTATAAAATCACGTGGGGCATGGATAAGGTGAGCAGCCGGGGTCCTTTTTCCTCAGGTGAGGTGGGTCCAAAGCCAGAGCACATGGGTTTAAGTTGAGAGGACAAAGATTTAAAAGGGATCTAAGTGGCAACATTTTCAAGCTGAGTGTGGTGTATGTATGGGATGAACTACCAAACGAAATAGTGGAGGTTGATAAAATCACAACATTTAAAAGGCTTCCGATTGGGTAAATGAATAGGAAGGGTTTTGATTGATACAGGCCAACAGTTGGCAAATGGGAATCCATTAGTTTAGGATTCCTAGTTGGCATGGACGAATTGAACCGAAGGCCTGTTTCTGTGCTGTATATCTCTATGACATTAATAAGTTAAGATGTGTTCCTCTTTTGTGGAGAGCTAGCTGAAGCAAGGATAATTATCCTTGGAGCTGAGAAGGTGAAGCAGTGATTTCGACCTGGTGCAGATTTGGTTCCAAATTCTTGAATTTGCAGAGAGCGAGGAATTGTTAACTGTCACAATTTTTAGTAACTACTTTCAAATAATTGGCAAATAATACAAAGAGAAAATGTGAACATTATTTTACTCAGTAACTTCTGAGCATCTGGAACACTCTGAACAACACAGATTCAGCAGGTATTCTGAAACAGACTTGGAATTTTACTTTTTAAGGAAAGATTTGGGGTCTGTGGGCACATGGGAGGGGTTTGGGACAGATTTTCAGCATCTCCAGAGGGAGAAAGTACAGGCCCAGTGGGCTGAATAACCCCCAACCCCTGTGCTCTGTGATACTGCCCCAATCACTGTGAATGATGCTCATCCCAGGGCAGAGAGAGGGAGGAGCCAACCACTCACCTCTCAATCGGCGCCGGCTTGATTAACGGCAGCTCCAGACCAATAGGAGGAGAGGCTGTGTGGTCCTCCAGCCAATGGGAGTGAAAGAGGGGTGGGTCCAGCAGGCCAACACGTGACCATGAGCTGTGCAGGGGCAGTGTCACTGTGAGGGAGGGACCCAGTGAGTGTGAAGGGAGTGGGAGAGAGAGCAGAGACTGGGACAGAGGCTGTTAGATCGGAATTACAAACTCCCTGTAAACTAAAATCAAAAGATGCTGCCAATCCAAAACAACAATCAGGAGGTTCTGGAAAACATCAGCAGGTCTGGCAGCATCTGTGCAGAGAAATCAGTTAAAGTTTCAGAACAGATCTTACTGATGAAAAAAAAGTCAGTTTATGTGCAGAAGATAGTGTGGGGGAGGATATAAGGAGTAAAGGATAGAGGTGGGGATAGAGTGAGAAGAACGGTTGGATAAAGGAATGGATAATGATCTGGCTGGGGGAGGGTGACGAGCTGTTAATGGAGACTGTTACTGGCTAACCATGGGTAGTGTGTAATGGGCAGGCTGTGAGAATAAGGGGTAGGGGTGTGGGGTAGGGGGCTAGGACATGAGGTTGTTAACCTATGGTTAGCCACTAACTGTCTCCATTGGGAGCTGTTCCCCACCTACATCACTCCACGATGGGAGCTGCCCAGGACACACCCCTCTGGAATATCCTCCCTAACTCCCTCTGTCCTCCTTAAAGATGTATCTAAAATCGTTCTCTTTAATCAACGTTTCCATCATTCGTGAAGCATTTTAGGAGATTTGTCAATGTGAAAGGCTCCACACAATGCAGGTAGTTGTTGTTGTTGTCTGACATCTGGAGAAGGCAGGAAGCACTGAGCATGCTCCAGGCCACAATGGGCCTCGGATTATTGATGTCATCGCAGGACCAATGAGAGTCGGGGGACGGGGGGAGGGGCTGGAGGACCAGGAAGTGCTAGATGGTCCTTCAACCAATCGGAGTTAAACGGGGCGGGACTATACTTAACCACGTGATCAGCTTCACTGGCAGCACAGTGTTGTTGTGACCAAGGTATTGGAAATGTGTGAAGGTGAAGGGCAGGGGAAAGTCATCTTGACCAGGAAGAGAAGGAAATTTTCATGGTACGGGATGAGAGGTTTTACAGAACTTAGTGCACATTGTAAAACACAAATTTTGAAAATCCCAAATTCTGCACCTCTTTCCCTCCCTATAATGCATTTTGCACTCCCTGAAATATCAACTGTGTGTTTGTCCCTCCACAGATACCAGTGATTAATGCCAAAGCCTCATTGCCTGTGGAGAAGGTGATGTTTGACTTCCTTGTACAGCTGCAATTCGTGTGGTGAAGGTGCTCCCGCAATGTGGTTGGGTAAGAGCTGTTATAGATTATTCACTCAGCAACATTGAAGAGTTGACAATGTATGCAAATCAACAACAGTTTTTTTTTATCATGTTTATAATTCCACAGAAATACTATTGAAAACTTCTGCCATAAGGCCATAGATTGAGATATCAGGTGATCAAAAGCATTGCCAAATAAGCAGGTTTTCAGGAACACCTTAAAAGAGGAAAGCAGGTCTGAGAGGGTTAGGGTAGGAATTCCAGACCTTCTTGCCTTGGCAACAGTAGAAACAGCCAGAGAGGTGAAGTATTGAATAAACACATCGTTGGGAGTCTGAAAGAAAATGAATTGTCGAGGTCTCACAGGTTGTGTGGTGAAGGGAGACAGGGATGTTCACAGCCAGGAATTACATCAAGGGTGAGAATTTTAAATTGTTGCTTGTAAATTGGAGCCTTTTGATGGATCAACAAATTTTGGTACAAGTGAGCACTTGGGCAGTAGGGTTTTAGATACTCTTGAACATTTAAGTTGAATGTGGGAGGCTGGCCAGGAGTGTGTTTGGATAATTAAGTCTGGAGATAACACAGGGATGGACGAGTATTTCAGTAAATGAACTGAGACTAGGGTGGAGTTGGGTGATATAACTAATGTAGAAATAGTGTTTTTGGAATTGGGCTGCTCCTCCTCGTCTCTTCCCCTCACCAAATCATAGAAATTGTTCCTTATTCTGTCTGTCTGTCTTTTCTGATTATGTCCTTCTCTCTCATTCTGCTACAAACTAATATTTGACCCCACCATTGTTGGAAAAACCTGCTCCATCCCCATTCTCCCTTTCCTTTCTGAATTCTTTGTATTTGGTGTCCCTCAAGGATCTCTCCTTGGTCCCTCCTGTTTCTCACCTACATACTGCCAGGAGGTGACATCGTCCAAAAGCACCGTGTTAGGTTTCACATGTACACTGACAATGCCCAGCTCTCCCTCCCCATCATCCCTCTCTGTTACTCAGTTATCAAACAGCTCATCATGCTCCCACTACTCGATTGGCTGCAATTTCCTGCAACGGAACATTGCAATGGTTAAACCCATTGCCTTCAGTTGCTAATACAAATTACTTTCCCTTACTGCAGAGCCCCTCCCTGGGAACTGTCTGAGGCAGAACGACAGTCTTCACAATATTGCTCTCATATCTGACCCCAAGGTGACCTTCTGATCAGGTATCTACACAATCACAAACACCAGGAATTCCAATCTCTGAAAATATGGCTTGTCTCCACTTCACCCCAGATCCATTGCTACAGAAACCCCTGACCCGTGTCGGTGTTGCCTTAAACGTGACGAATCCAAAACAGAACCCTTGATTCCGCGGCTATCCCAGAATCTGGTTCCACACTCCTTCATGATGGGAAACATCCTCTCAGTATTTACCCTGTCAAACTCCTTAAGAATCCTACATGCCACAATGAGATCACCTCTCATTCTTCCCAAATCCAGTGAGAAGAGTCCCAACTTCTTCGGCCTTTTCTTAAAAGATAATCCCTGCAAGCCAGGGTTCATCCCAGTCAATTTTCTCTGAAATGCCTCCGATGAAATGATGTATTCCCTTAAATAAAGGGACCAAAACTTCTGTCATTACTCCCAGCTGTGGTCTCACTCGCACTTTATAAAGTTACTCTCAGGTATATACTCCAAACTCTTACACTGAAAACTCCTTGCAATAAGAAACAACGTTCCATTCCCCTTCCTGATTCCTTGTTGTAACTGTGTTTCCTACACAATTACCCCCGGTCTCTTTGTGGTGTAGCTTTCTACAGTTTCCACCATTAACATAGTACCCTGTTCTTTTATTATCTCCTCCAAAATGAACAACTTCACATCCCAAGTTATACTCCATTTGCCAACTTGTTGTCCACTTCCCCAAAGAATCCTTCTCTGTAAACTGTTTATAATCCTTTTGGAACTTTACCATTCTGCCTTTTCTAGGAGATTTCCCCGCTCATTCTTCTAAACATTTCCTGGGAGCACTGGGCAGTGGGAAGTAGTTATCTTTTCAGAGAGACTCTTTGGAATGACTGGGAGGAGCTTGCTGCCTATTGTTCAGAATGGAGACAACTTGCCCATCAAGCTGCACTCGCCTTTCACCCCCCATGTCTTATTGATGAGGCACAGCGGCAACATGGAAGGAAAGAAAAGGAAGCAAATCCTGCTCTCCACATCCCACTGATTCTTGGAACGTTGTGTCCCATGTGTCAAAGATCTGCTCTGTTCAGTCACGTGAAGTCCCAATGTGGAAACTCCTAGAAACCCACATAGATTTCCTCCTGAACTGACTGCTGACCTCCACAAGGGGTAATGTGTCCAGTCATCCTGGGCCAGTAGGAGGGGATGGTGAGAGTTTCTTAAATGAACTGACAGTAACAATTTTATAAATGTGTATTACAGGTGGGCATTCAGAATGTAATCTCAGTAATTGTAATGCCAAACTCTGACAAAATTACTCAATTCATCAGGAGCTGGATATTCACATTGTGTGTGAGTATTGTGTTCCAGCTCATTTCCATTTGCTGCATAAAAGTTCTCTTTTGAATCACCCCACACTCTCAATACATCTCCTACAAGTCTTCAATATGTGTCCTGTAATCCCTTTATGATGAGCTCATGAGTGTAAGGTTGATTATTCTAACGTACAAATTATGTGAACCCCTCTGTCACAGGGCACCTGCAATTTCCTCTGCTCCAAGGAGAGCAACCTCAGTTTCCCCAAACCCCTGATTGGCCAATGTCTGTTTGCTATCTATAAGGCACGCATCAGGATTGTGTTGGAACATTCTCCACTTGCCTGCATCAGTGCAGCTCCCAATAATATTAAAAAAAGTGAGCATCCTCCAGAACAAAGCATTGTGCCTGAGTGATGTCCCATCCACCACCTTCAGCATTCCCTCTTCTCCAACCCCGAGGCACAGTGGCATCACTGTGTAAAAAGTAAAGTCATCATTGTCCGACCAGACCGTAGGGCAGCTCTGTCATTAGGGAGAGATGGCTGGTGGTGGTTAAACCTGAAGGTTACCACAGCCCAGGCAAGGGGAGAGGTTGGGAAGGAGAGTCCATCTATTGTAGATGGATATTCTTGATATGTATCATTAACATCTATGTCCCTGCAACTAAAATCCCCCATTCCTTGGACCATCCTGGTAACTCTCCCGTGCCCCCTCTCAGAGACCCTGCCATCCTTCCCAATGTGTGGGCGATCTCTGGTTTGCACAGACCCAGCTGCTCTGTGTTACTGTGGGTGATGTTATCATAGAGCAACAGTTGCACTAAACCTCACCGTCTGGAAGGGTGGGAGACACAGAAATCCCAACAATATTTAAGATGTATTTAGTGTGCACTTGCAATGTCATGTTAGGTAACATTTTTCCGCAAGTACTAGAAAATAGATGAGGATAGTTCGGTGGTAGTTTTCTTTGTCACAGACTGATGGACCACCAGAGACCTTTTCTGTTCTGTAGACCACGGAGATGTTTATTATAGGAATATGACAAGATCCATTGGACATCATGTCAGAAAAGGTGACACTAGAATAGATGACAGATGATTGGTCGATGTTTTTGGGAGGAAAAGGAGATTGAGGTGTTTAAGAGGAAATTCAGAAGCTCAGCGCAGGATCGGAAGGGGCCATCATCAAGTGATAAATAAACATTGGGCATCCTGAAAGCTGGAAATAAAGAAAGGCACATATAGCAGAGCTTTGAGAGACTGGAGGGGATTAGACATGGGGAGGATAATGAAGCTGGAGTAGATGAAACTTGGAAAGGACTGTTACAGAGATAGAGATATTTGTGATAGAGGTTTTGAGGCTGGAGAGGAATTATCGAGATAAGGAAGAGTTGTAAGACTGGATGAGGTGGCATTGACAGGGAGAGTACTGAGCAGAGAGGAATTTACAGACTTAGCGAGTGTTAGTCATAAAGTTATGCATCATTGACACAGACCCTGTGGTCCAACCAGTCCATGTCGACCATAACTTTGAACTAAACTAATTGCATCTGCCTCCACTTGCTCCCAATCCATCCTAGCATATACGGGTCCAAATGTTTTTTCCTCTTAGAATCCCATTCCCCTACCCTTTTACTCTACATTTACCCCTGACTAAATCTAATCATCCCTGAACACTATGGGCAATTGATCACTGCCAGTTCACCTACCCTGTACATCTGTGGTTTGTGGGAGGAAACGGGAGCACCCGGAGGAACCCACGCTGACATGGGGAAGCATATCCTAGCTCCACATGGACAGCCACCCAATGCAGGGATTGAACCTGTGTCCCTAGCGCTGTAGGCAGCAGTGCTAACCATTGAGCCACTGTGCCACCCTTAAATTGCAATTGTATTCACAGTCACCACGTCCTCTGCAAGTTTATTCCTTATGTGAACTTCTCTCTGTGCAAAAACAAAAAATAAAATCTGGAACGTCTTTTTAAAGCCTTCCTCCTCTCACCTTAAAAAGTATGTACCCACTCTTGAATTGCACTCCCTCCTGGAAAGGGCACCTGCTGTTCACATTACCTACACTGTTTAGGATTTTATAAACCTCTAATAAGGTCACCCCTCAGCCTCCTACACTCCAGTGAAACAAGTCCCAGCCTACCCAGTCTCTCCTTATAACTGAAAGCATCCATTCCCATCAGCATCCTGGTAAATCTCTTCTGAACCTGCTCCGATTTAATAATATCCTTCCTATAACAGCACAACCAGAACTGGGCACAGTATTCCAGAAGAGACCTCACCAACATCCTGTACAACCTCAACGTAATGTCCCAACTCCTATACTCAAAGGTGTGAGCAATGAAGGCAAGTGTGCTATACACCATCTGAACAATTCTGTCTACATGTGATATAAACTGCAAAGATCTGAACCCCGAGGTCTCTTTGTTCTATATCACTGTTCAAGGCCTGACTTTTAATCAGTGTAAGTCTTGCCCTTTTATCAAGATGTAATATTTGGCATTTATTCCAATCCAGAACATCCTTTGAGTATAAAGGCAATAAGAGGAAAATCAGTAAGGCAAAAAAGGGGACAGGACTCGGCTTTGGCGAATAGGGTAAGGACAATCCAAAAAGTTTTTTTAAATACATTAAGAGCAAATGGGTTACTAGAGAGAGAATAGGGCTCCTCAAGGATCAGCAAGGCATCGTATGTGTGGATCTGCAGGCGATGGGGAGGGAATACTAAATGAGTATTTTGCAACAGTGGAGGCATTGGAACGAGTGCAGAGGAGGTTTACCAGGATATTGCCTGGCATGGTAGGAAGATCGTATGAGGAAAGGCTGAGGCACTTGGGGCTGTTCTCATTGGAGAAAAGAAGATTTAGGGGAGATTTGATAGAGGTGTACAAGATGATTAGGGATTTAGATAGGGTAGACACTGAGAACCTTTTTCTGTTAATGGAGTCAGCTGTTACTAGGGGACACAGCTTTAAATTAAGGGGTGGTAGGTATAGGACAGATGTTAGGGGTAGATTCTTTACTCAGCGGGTTGTGAGTTCATGGAATGCCCTGCCAGTGGCAGTGGTGGACTCTCCCTCTTTATGGTCATTTAAGCGGGCATTGGATAAGCATATGGAGGTTATTGGGCTAGTGTAGGTTAGGTAGACTTTGGTCGGCACAACATCGAGGGCCGAAGGGCCTGTACTACGCTGTATTTTTTCTATTTTTCTGTAACAGTATTTACTGTGGAGAAGGATATGGAAGATATAGAATGTTGGGGAATAGATGGTGACACCTTGAAAAAAGTCCATATTACAGAGAAGGTGGTACTGGATGTCTTGAAATGCATAAAGGTGGATAAATCCCTAGGATCTGATCAGGTATATCCTAAAATTTTGTAGGAAGCTAGGGAAGTGATTGCTGGGCCCTTTGAGATTTTTGTATCATTAATAGTCACAGCTGAGGTGCCAGAAGACTGGGGGTTGGTTAATATAATGATACTGTTTAACGAAGGCAGTTTGGACAAGCCTGGCAACTACAGACCCGTGAGCCTGATGTTGGTGCCAGACAAGTTGTTGGAGGGAACCCTGAGGGACAGGATTTGCATGTATTTGGAAAAGCAAGGACTGATTAGGGATAGTCAGCATGGCTTTGTGTGTGGGAAATCATGTGTCACGTACTTGATTGAGTGTTTTTATGAAGAAGTAACAGACAAGATTGAGGGCACAGCACGAGATGTGATCTATGTGGACTTCAAAGTTTGAGAGTAGATTTGTAGCTCGGGTGCTTGTTGTTGTGGTTCTATTCGCCGAGCTGGGAGTTTTTGTTGCAAACGTTTCGTCCCCTTTCTAGGTGACATCCTCAGTGCTTGGGAGCCTCCTGTGAAGGGCTTCTGTGCTGATTCCTCCGGCATTTATAGTGGTTTGAATCTGCCGCTTCCGATTGTCAGTTGCTGTCTGCTGCAGTGGCCGGTATATAGGGTCTAGGTCGATGTGCTTATCGATTTGAATCTGTGGATGAATGCCATGCCTTTAGGACTTCCCTGGCCGTTCTCTGTTTGGCTTGTCCTATAATAGTAGTGTTGTCCCAGTCGAACTCATGTTGCTTGTCATCGGAGTGTGTGGCTACTAAGGATAGCTGGTCGTGTCGTTTCGTGGCTAGTTGGTGTTCGTGGATGCGGATCATTAGCTGTCTTCCTGTTAGTCCTATGTCGTGTTTTGTGCAGTTATTGCATGGGATTTTGTACACTACATTGGTTTTGCTCATGGTGGGTATCGGGTCCTTCGTTCTGTTGAGTTGTTGTCTGAGAGGGGCTGTCGGTTTGTGTGCTGTTATGAGTCCTAGTGGTCGCAGTAGTCTGGCTGTCAGTTCAGAAATGCTCTTGATGTATGGGAGTGTGGCTAGTCCTTTGGGTTGCGGCATGTCCTTGTTCCATTGTCTTTCCCTTGGGCATCTGTTGATGACCTAGACAGGGGACGAAACGTCTGCAACACAAATTCCCAGCTCGGCAAACAGAACCACAACAACGAGCACCCGAGCTACAAATCTTCTCACAAACTTTGGGCTAAGGAGTGGCAGATGGAGTTTAATTTAGATAAATGTGAAGTGCTGCATTTTGGAAAAGCAAAGCTTAGCAGGACTGATAGATGTAATGGTCAGGTCCTGTGGAGTGTTGCTGAACAAAGAGACCTTTCAGTGCAGGATCATGATTCCTTGAAAGTCGAGTCGCAGATACATAGGCTAGTGAATGTGTTTGGTATGATTTCAATTATTGATCAGAGCATTGAGTACACCTCTTCCCACTCTGCCCCCTCTAAAAACGCCATCCCATATTCCCAATTCCTGAGATCCGCCGCATCTGCTCCCAAGAGGACCAATTTCAGTACCGAACACCCCAGATGGTCACCTCCTTCAAAGACGGCACTTTCCCCTCTGACGTAGTTGACGATGCTATTCACTACATCTCCTTCACTTCCTGCTCCTCTGCCCTTGAACCCCGCCCCTCCAATCGCCACCAGGACAGAACCCCACTGGTCCTCACCTGCCACCCCACCAACCTCCAGATACATCGTACCTTCCTTTGTCATTTCCGCCACAAAAAAACCCCACCACCAAGGATATATTTCCCTCCCCTCCCCTATCAGCATTCCGGAAAGACTACTCCCTCCGCGACTCCCTCGTCAGGTCCACACCCCCCGACCAACCCAACCTCCACTCCTGGCACCTTCCCCTGCAACCGCAAGAAATGCAAAACTTGCGCCCACACCTCTACCCTCACTTCCCTCCAAGGCCCCAAGGGATCCTCCCGTGTCCATCAGAAATTCACCTGCACCTTCACACACCAGTTACTGCATCCGCTGCACCCGATGTGGTCTCCTCTACATTGGGGAGACAGGCCGCCTACTTGTGGAACGTTTCAGACAACACCTCTGGGAAACCCGCACCAACCGCCCCGTGGCTGAACACTTTAACTCCCCCTCCCACTCCGCTAAGGACATGCAGGTCCTTGGCCGCCTCCATCGCCAGACCATGGCAACACGGCACCTCATCTTCCGCCTAGGAACCCTCCAGCCAAAAGGGATGAATGCAGATTTCTCCAGCTTCCTAGTTTCCTCTCCCCCCACCTTATTTCAGTCCCAACCCTCGGACTCAGCATCGCCTTCTTGACCTGCAATCTTCTTCCCGACCTCCCCATCCCCACCCCCACCCCCTCTCCGGCCTATCATCCTCACCTTAGCCTCCTTCCACCTATCGCATTCCCAATGCCTCTTCCCCCAAGTCCCTCCTCCCTACTTTTTATCTTAGCCTGCTTGGTACACCTTCCTCACAGTGGAAATAGCCTCCCTGCTTCTATCTTATCTACTCCCTTCATAATTTCATATTTTTCCGATATAACCTCCCATTATTCCAAATTCCTATGAGTATCATGCCAGTTTTCTCAATATCTCTTCATAAGGCAAACCTCTCAGCTCCAGACTCAAACTAGTGAACCACCTCTGCACCCCCTCCAGCGCCAGTCCATCCTTCCTGAAGTAAGGAGACCAAACCTGTACACACTACTCCAGATGTGGCCTCACCATCACCCTGTACAGCTGCAGCATAACCATCCCTTTGGCAATGAAGGACAATATTCCCTTCACTGCCTTAATTACTAGCTGCACCTGCAAACCAGCTTCCTGTGATTCATGCACAAGGACACCCTCTGCACAGCAGAATGCTACATGTTTTAATCATTTCATCATCCAGTTTGCTTTTCGTCCAACCAAAATGAATAACCTTACATTTCCCAACATTGTCCTCCATCTGCCAGACCCTTACCCACTCAATTAACCTATTTGTATCCCTGTTCTGGATCAGTGGTGCTGGAAGAGCACAGCAGTTGAGGCAGCATCCAACGAGCAGCGAAATCGACATTTCGGGCAAAAGCCCTGATGAAGGGCTTTTGCCCGAAATGTCAATTTCGCTGCTCGTTGGTTGCTGCCTGAACTGCTGTGCTCTTCCAGCACCACTGATCCAGAATCTGGTTTCCAGCATCTGCAGTCATTGTTTTTACCTATCTGTATCCCTGTGCAGACTGACAGTGGCTTCTGCACACATTGCTCTACTCCTCCTCTTAGTGTCATCTACCTTTCACGAATCCATGCTGTGTCTGCTCGATGAGACAACTTCTATCCACATAGCTCACTATTTCTTCCTTAAGAGATCGGACATTTTCCCCACTACAGAAGTTATGCTAACAGATCCATTTTAAAACGTTGGCATCACATTTGCAGCTTTCCAATCTGTTAGAACAGTCCCGGAGTCCATCAAATTTTAGTGAATTATCACGAGTGTATTTGTTATTTACCCACTGCCATCTCTTCTAGTCCCCTGGGATGCATTCCATCACAGCCAGGAGACCCATCTACCTTTAGGCTGGTATCTTTCCCAGCACTACCTCTTTACTGATAGTGATTGTTTCTCTGTCCTCATCTGCCATTGCCTCCATAGGTCTGTGACAATGAGAGTACACAGACAGTATGTTCCTGTTCAGGCCAAGGCTGGGAGGTGTAGGGAATGCTGCTTGTCGAGAGGAAATGAGGCTCTGGTCAATAAAATGAAGGAGGGATATGGCAGGTACAGACAACTGGATTTGTGTGAATACCTGGAGGTGTATAGGGGCAGTAGGTGTATACTCGAGGGAAACTAGGAGGGCAAAAAGGGGACGAGAGAGCTTTGTGAAATGGGTTTGGGGAAAATCTAAAGAGATTCTGGAAATATACTAAGGACAAAAGAGTAACCAGGCAGAGAATAGAAACCCTCAACGATCAACAAGGCTATCTATGGATCTGCAGGAGGCAGGAGAGATACCATCTACATATTTCATGCCAGCTTTTACTGAAAGAGGATATGGAAGTGAGATAGTTTGGAGAAATAAATAGGGATAACTTGACAAGCGTCCATATTAGTTAGGAGGAGGCACTGGAACTTGTATAATGCATCAAGATTGATAAATCCCTGATACATGATCGGGTGTATCCCAGAACTTTGTGGGAAGCTAGGGAAGTGATAGTCGGGCCCCTCGCTGAGATATTTGCATCACTGAGGTGCTGGAAGACGGGAGCCATTATCTGAGAAAGGTGATGAGGAAAGGCCAGGGAAAAATACACTGGTGAGCCTGGAGTCAGGCAAGTTGGAAGGGCTTTTCAGGGATAGGATTTAGATGTAATTGGGAAGGTAAGAAATGATTAGGGATAGTTAGCATGGCTTTGTGCATGGAAATCGCTAACGTGGACTTCAGAAAGACATTCAAGGTGGAAGAACTAGCTATTTGGGTACAAAATTGGCTGTAAGCTTAGAGACAGAGGGTAGTGGTGGAGGGTTGCCTTTCGGACTGGAAGCCTGTGATGAGCAATATGGTATAAGGATCGGTGCAGGGTTCACTGCTTTTCATTTATATAAATGATTTCTATGTGAAAATAGGAGCTATGGTTAGCGACTTTACATAGACACCAAATTGGAGGTGCAGTGGATTGGGAAGAAGGTTACCTCAGAGTCCAATAGGACTTCAATCAGATGGGCTGAGGAGAGGCAGATGGAGTGTAATTCAGATAAATGTGAGGTCCTGCATTTTGGAAAAACAAATCAGGGCAGGACTTATACATTTACTGGGAAGGTCCTGGGGATTGTTGCTGAACAAAGAGACCTTGAGGTGCAGGTTCATAGTTCTTTGAAAATGGAGTCGTGGATAGGCAGGGTAGTGAAGGAGGCGTTTGGTGTACTTGCCTTTATTGGTCAGTGCATTGAGAATTGAAGTTGTGACATTATTTTGCAGCTCTGCAGGACATTGATTCAGCCACTTCTGGAATTCTGCTTTCTGTCCTGGTCACCCTGCTCCAGGAATGATATTACAAAACTTGAAAGGATTCCGAAAAGAGATGCAAAGGTGTTGCCAGGGTTGAGGGTTTGAGCGAAGGGAGAGGCTGAATAGGCTGGGGCTGTTTTCCCTGGAGCATCAAATGCTGAGAGATAACCTTCGAGGTAAATAAAATCGTGAAGGACATGGATAGGGTGAACAACCAGGTCTTTTCCCAAAGTTAAGTGAGTACAAAACTAGAGGGCACAAGCCTAAGGTGTGAGGGAAAAGATTTTAAAGGGATCTAAGGGGCAATGTTTTCAAACTGGACGTGGTATGTTTATGGAATTAGCTGCCAGAGAAAGTGTGGAGGTTGTTACAATTACAACATTTAAAAGGCATCTGACTGGGTACGTGATTAGGAAAAGTTTAGAAAGATATGGGCAAAGTGCTGGCAAATGTGACGAGATTAATTTAGGATATCTGGGTGGCATGGACGAGTTGGATCAAATGGTTTGTTTCTGCGCTGTACATCTCTGGAATGTAACTATATGAGGATAAATTTGGAGGGCTACAGGTAAATGGGAGGGGAGTAAGGGCGGATTGGCACCATCTCGAGAGGGAGAGAGTACAGCCCCAATGGGCTGAATAGCCCCCAGCCCCTGTGCTCTGTGATACTGTCCCATTCACTGTGAATGATGAAGCTCATCCCAGGGCAGAGCCATAGACATATACAGCACGGAAACAGACCCTTCAGTCAAACTTGTCCTTGCCGACCAGATATCCTATCCTAATCTAGTACGATATGGCAGCAGTTGGCTCATATCCCTCTACACCCTTCCTATTCATATACCCATCCAGATGCCTTTCAGATGTTGTAACTGTACTAGATGCCACCACTTCCCCTGACGGAAGCTTCCATACACGCACCACCCTCTACATGAAAAAAGTTCTCTCTCGGGTCCCTTTTATATCTTTCCCCTCTCACCTTAAACCTATGCTGTCTAGTTCTGGAATCTCCCACCACAGGGAAACGATCTTGTCTATTTATCCCATTCCTGCCCTTCATGATTTTATCAACCTCTGAGGTCACCCCTCAGCCTCCCACACTCCTGGGATGATCCCACCACTCATGTCACAATGGGGCCTGGCTGATTGACAGCAGCTTCAGACCAATAGGAGAGTTGGTGTAATCCTCCAGCCAATGGGAGTGAATGAGAGGTGTTGCCAACATGTGACCATGAGCTGTGCAGGTGCAGTGTCACTGGTCACTGGGCGGGGGGGGTGAAGAGACCCAGGGAGTGGGAGACACTGCACAGACTGGGAGAGAAATGGAGTTAGTGTGGACTGGGAGGGTTTATAAACACACGATGTAGGCTGCTAGACCTGAATTAGAAACTCTAAGTAAATGAAAACCAAAAGAACTGCGGATGCTTAAATCAGAAACAACAACCAGAAGATACTGGAAAAGCTCAGCAGGTCTGGCAGCATCTGTGAAGAGAAATCAGAACTAACATTTCGAATCCGATGACCCTTCCTCAGAACTGATGTGACTGAGAAAAAATGTCGGTTTATATGCAGAAGGTTGAGGAGTAAATGATAGGTGGTGATGGATTCCAAAGAGAGAGAGAGAGAGAGGAGCAGTTGAACAAAGGAATGGATAATGATCTGGCTGGGGGAGGGTGAATAGATGTTAATGGAGACTTTTAGTGGCTAACCGTAGGTGGTGTATAATGGCAGGCTGTCATAACAAGACCTGGTCTATGGGGTGGGGGGCTAGGCCGCGAGGACATGGGAGACTTAGGACCTAAAATTAATGAATTCACTGTTGAGGCCAGGGTCCACAAGTACAAGATGAGGTGTTGTTCTTCCAGCTTATGTTAAAGTGTGGCACAGGAGAAGCACAGCAGGTCAGACAGTATCCAAGGAGCAGGAGAATTGACATATTGGGCCTAAGCCCTTCATCAGGAATGAGAGGGTGCTGTAAGTGTGCTGACAGATAATAGGATGGGTGTGTTGGGCTGGATTGAAGGTAGCTGGGTGGGCGATAGGAATATGCAGGTGGGGGGTAATGGTGAGAGGGTGGAGTGGATAATTGGGAAGGAAGGTGGCTGGATGGGACTGTTCAAGAGGGTGGTGCTGAGTTGGAGGGTTGGATCTGGGATAAGGTGGGGGGAGGGGAAATGACAAAATGTTGATTCTGTGGTTGAACGGTCCCAAGATGGAAAATGAGGTAATCTTCCTCCAGGAGTCATGTAGCTAGGATTTTGTGGTGGAGGGGGCCCAGGACATGCATGAACGTGGCAGAGTGGGAGGGGGAGTTGAAATGGTTGCCACAGGACAGTGGGGTTGTTTGGTGCATGTCTCCCAGAAAGGTTCCCTAAAATATTCTGCAAGTTGGCGTCCTGTCTCCCCATTTTAGAGAGCAATGAACACAATAGGTGACGTGTTTGGATGTACAGGAAAATCTCTGCTGGATGTGGAAGGAACCTTTGGTGCCTTGGATGGAGGTGAGGGGGAAGGTGTGGGCACAGGTTTTACACCCCTTGCAGTGGCAAGCAAAGGTGTCGGGAGTGGAGGATGGGTTGGTGGGGAGCTTGGATCTAATGCGGAAGTCACAGGGAATGGTCTCTGATGAATGCTGAAAGGGGTGTGGAGGGAAAGATATCTCTGTTGGTGAGGTCTGATTGTAAGTGTTGGAAATGGCAGAGGAAGATGTGTTGTATCTGGCTGAAAAGTGAGGACTTGGGGGTTCTATCCTTGCTGCGGTTCAAGAGGCAGAGGTGCGGGAAGTGGTGGGAATACACTGAAGGGTATTGTTGACCACATGGGAGGGAAAATTGCTGTCCTTGACATACGGGTCCATTTGGTATGTTCTAGAGTGTTCTGCCAGTTTGCATCAAGCTTCCCTGGAACACTGCAGTCAGAAAGAGACAGAAATGTTGGCCCAGGAACAGACTTGTGTGTTAAAGTGGCAGGTCACTGGAAGCTCAGGGTCTTTTTTGGCTTGAGAGGGAGCACAGATTTATCCAAATTGCACTTCATCTCTTTGGTTCTAAATCTGACATTTCCTACAATCACTCACTCCATGATGTTAACCTGTAAACTCCTTATTTTCAATTCCCTGCAAACTTCTCATTAAAATTCCTTAATTCCAGCACCATTTCGGGTGGAATGTTCCAGATTCTGACAACTGTCCGTTCATCCAGAAACTGCTGAAGTCCCTGTTGACTCTGGGGTTACAAAGGGCTGAATTGAAAGAGGAGATGCTGTTCCTGAGCTGTCATTGAGATGCATTGGAACAGTCCAGGAGGCTGAGGGCAGTGTAGGTGTGAGCAGGCAATTAAAATGACAGGGCTGCACTGAGCGCTGCTTGGCTCAATGAGAGTGTTTTGAAGTTGGGTGTAAACAGAGTGAGGGGAGACAGGGAGAAGGTGAAGCTGAAACTCAGTTTTAGTTCAGGCCATTCAGAAATTCACATGGTCCCAATGGGAACAGCCAGTTTGTCAGCAATACCTGAGGAGATTTTTGTAACAGTTTTTAAAAGTATAACATATCAGCTTAAGTAAAGAATACGGGACTTTGATTATAATGGAAATGTTTAAATGGAAGGAAGATTGCTCGCTCATTTAAATTCTCTTAATGGGAGTAACTAACTGAATCTAGAGAGCCTCTGTGACAGGAGACCTCAGACCCATGGTGTGCTTCTCTTGTACAATGTGGGAAAATTAGGGATGTTTCCAGTGTCATTGACGGCTGTGTGTGCAGGAAATGTGCCCATCAGCAGCTACTGGGAAACTGCTTTTCGGATCTGGAGCTGTGAGTGGACTCGCTGTGGAGCATCTGCAATACTGAGATGTTATGGTCAGCACGTTCAGTGAGTTAGTCACACTGCAGGTGAGGGTTACACAGGCAGAAAGGGAATGGGTGACCATCAGTTCAAGTAAAAGACTCAAAGGGAGTGCAGGAGTTCCCAGTGGTAATTCCCTTCCCAAATAGATACTGTATACTGCTTGGAGTGTGTGTGTGTGTGTGTGTGTCTCTCAGGGGAAATCAGCAACAAACAGGTTCATGACACCATAGATAGCTCTGCTGCCCAGAACGGGAAGAAACGGGGGATTCAATAGTCAGGGTTACAGACAGGCACTTCTCTGGCCACAGCCATGAATCCAAGATGGTATGTTATCTCCCTGGTGCCATGATCCGCGATATCAAGTGGCTCCAGGACATTCTGGAGCGGGAGGTAAACATCCCAAGGTTGTGGAACACACAGATACCAACGGCATCACTAAACAAAGGGATGAGGGTCTGAAAATTGGATATTGGGAACGCAGGGACACATTAAAATGCAGCTCCCGAAATGTAATGATGTCAGACTTGCTCCCAGTGCCATCTGCTCCTGAGAGCAGGCATAAGAGGTTGATCAGCTGCATGTCTGGCTGGAGAAATGGTGTACCAGAGAAAGGTTTAGATTCTTCAGGCACTGGGACTGCTCCTGGGTTAGTTGGGATCTGTACCAGCCTGACCGGTTACCCCTGGGCAGGGCTGGGTCAAATCGCCTGGGGTGGCTATTGCCAGTTCCATTGGTGAGGTATTTATTAGTCTGGCAGGGGGATGGGAACTAAACTGTCAGTTTAGATGAGTCAGATTCAGGTCAGGGAGTGGGAGGTAGAATATTAGTGATGTAGTCAGCAGCTCAGAAAGCCAAAAGAAAGAAGGATTAAACGAGGATTGAGTCCCCCTTCATCCATCAGTCCTGACATCACAGGAATGAGAGTCAACGAAATATGGAACTGTACAGCTCTCTGACTCCAAGTGCTTCAGCAAAATGGTGAAAATCTCTAATAAAAACAAAAAGTGCTGGAGATCCTCAGCAGGTCAGGCAGCATCTGAAATGGTGACAGTTGCAGGAAACATTGCAGCCTTGGTATCTTGTTCACTGTCCACTAAACCTCCAATTTTGGCATCATCTGCAAAATTACTAATACCTCCTATGATCACATTCAAATCATTGATATAAATGACGAAAAGTAGTGGATACAGCACCAATCCTTGTGACATTCCACAGGCATACAGTCTGAAAAGCATCACTCCACCACCACTCTGCCTTCTACCTTTGAGCCAGTTCTGCACTCAGATAGCTGGCTTCCCCTGTATTCCATGAGATGTAACCTTGCTCACCAGTCTCCCATGAGAAAACTTCCGAACCAGTCTGCCCTCATCAATCATTTTTGTTACTTCTTCAAAAAACATTCTACCCCCTAGAAAACATAACAGTTACAGCACCAGAGTAATCAGCCCATCGTCTCTGTGTAGATCATGATGCCATTCCAAACTAATTCCATCTCCCTGTAACATGATCCATATCCCTGCCAATCTATGCCTGCTTATGGGTCTGTCCGAATGCCTCATAAATTGATTGTTTCTGCTTTTCCCTTCTCCCAGGAGAATACATTCTAGTCACTTCTCAGCTTCTGCACAAGATACTTGCCTGACACAACTCCCTTTAAACTTGCTCAGATGTTGTTGGAAATACTCAGCAGGTCATGCAGCATCTGTGATGAAAAATCAGTTCAAGTTTCGGGTCTGGTCACACTTCCTCAGAAACGTTAACTCTAATTTGTTTTCACAGATGCTGCTAGACCTGATGAGCTTTTCTAGAAACTTCTGTTTCTCATCTGCAGTTGTTTCGGCTTTCATTTCCTTTAAACTTGCCCCCTCTCCTCTTAAATCTGTGGCTCTAGAATTTGTCATGTCCACCTTGGAAAAAAGATTCACATTATCCGTTTGACTCCCCTACCCTGGGATAAAAGAAACCCTATCATTGCTCCTCATAATTTTATAAAGTTGGATAAAACCACCTAAAGTGTCCAGTGCTGCGGGGAAATAGCCTCAGCCTATTCAGCCTCTCCCTGTGTTTCAAATGTTCCAACACTGGCAACACCTTAGTAAAATTTTCTGAACACTTGCAAGTTTCCCAACATCTTTCCGAGATCAGGGAGACTGGAATTGAAAGCAGTGTGATTCCAAAAGTGGCCGACCCAATAAACTGTACAACCGAAACATGATCTCCCAACTCCTATATTCGATGCACTGCCCAAGAACAGCTAGCATACCAAACACCACCTTCACCGACCTGTCTACCTTAAACCACACTTTCAAGGAACTATCAACCTACACTGCACGGTCTGTTTGTTTGTCAACACTTCCCAAGAACTTGCCGTTAAGAGGTTGAGTCCTATTCTGATAACAGCTTTCTGAAATCAGGGAGACTACAATTGAATGCAGTATTCTAAAACTGGCCTCACCAATGCCCTACTCAGCCACACGTGACCTCCTAACACCTATATCAGTGACAGAATCCCGAGTGTGGAAATGGCCTTTCGGCCCATGAGACCAGACCAAACACTGGAACAGCATTCCAGCCTAACTCTGTAACCTACCATTACCCAAAGCTAATCCAGCTAACCTGCATGTCTTTGGATTTGTGGGAGGGAATTAAGAGCACCCAGAGGACCCGCGCAGACACACGGAGAATGTGCAAACACCACACAGACAGTGGAATCGAACCTGAGTCCATTTATTGATCAGCACAATCCAATGCACCTGATCTCACTGAAACTCTACTTTCCAGGAACTATGCAGTTGCTCTGAGCCCTTCAGACGGAATTAGGGTGAGGAGGAGTAGATCTATAAAATAACTCTCCATCGTCCCCCTCTCTGTTTGTCTCTTCCCCCCCCCCCCCGTTCTGTCTGTTTTGCCCCCTCTCTGTCGGTCAGCCCTTTGTCGATCATAATCGCCCCCTCGGTCTGTCCCCCCTCTCTGTCAGTCGCCCCCCACTCAGTCGGTCGCACACCCATCTCCTCTCTTTCCCCCCCCCCGCGCCCCCCCACTCTCCTTGGTCTGTTCCCCCTCTCTGTCGGTTGCCCCCCCCACACACACCGTCGGTCGCCTCCTCTCTTCTCTCTCTTCCCCCCCTCCGTCTGTGCCCCTCCTCTCTAATCCCACTTTCTGTCCCCACCCATTTCTGCCCCACCCCTCTCGATCCACCCACCCTCTCTGCCTACCCTCCCCTCCCAGTCCCCTAGTTCCATACTCCCCCACCGCAGAGAAAATATCTTGTCTATTTACCCTATCCCATGCCCGGTTTGATTTTAAAAATTTCTTTCAGGTCACCGTTCAGCCTCTGATGCTTCAGGGAAAGCAGCCTATCCAACCCTGGCAACATCCTATCATTCTTTTCTGATACCTTTCAAGTTTGAGAACATCCATCTGATAGGAAGGAGACCGGAATTGCATGGAATATTACACAAGTTGCGGAAACAATGTCCTGTACAGCCGCAGTATGACCTCCCAACCCCTACACTCAATGCTCTGACCAATAAAGGCAAGCAGACCAACTGCCGCCTTCACTATTCTATCTACTTGCTACTCTACTTTTAAGGAACTATGAACCTGCACTCCAAGGATTCTTTGTTTAGTAGCACTCCCCATGAACTTACTATTAACTGTATAAGTCCTGCTAAAGTTTGCTTTCCCAAAGTGCCGCAGCTTGCATTTTTCTAAACTGAACTCCTCAGCCCATTCACCCATCTGATCCAGATCCCCTTGTACTCTGAGGTAATCTTTTTCACTGTCTACTACACCTCCCATTCTGGTGTCATCTGCAAACTTACTAACAATACCTCTTATGTTCACATCCAAATCATTGGTGTAAATGACGAAATGTAGTGGATCCAGCACCGACCCTTGTGACACTCCACTGGTCACAGCCTTCCAGCCTGAAAAGCACCCTCTGTCTTCTACCTTCGAGCCAGTTCTGTACTCCATACGATTTAACCTTGCTGACCAGTCTCTCATGAGGAACTTTGTTGAACGCCTTACTGAAGTCCTTGTAGACCATGTCCATGCTCTCACCTCAACAATCCTCTTTGTTACTTTTTCAAAAAAACTGAGTCAAATTCATGAGACATGATTTCCCATGCACAAAGCTGTTATTAATATCCAGGATTTAACTCTGTGTATCGGTGTCTGCCTTGCCCAGTTATAGGTGTTAATATTAGAACATAGAACATAGAAAAATGCAGCGCAGTACAGGCCCTTCGGCCCTCAATGTTGCGCCGACCAAAGCCTACCTAACCTACACTAGCCCACTATCCTCCATATGCTTATCCAATGCCCGCTTAAATGACCATAAAGAGGGAGAATCCACCACTGCTACTGGCAGGGCATTCCATGAACTCACAACCTGCTGAGTAAAGAATCTACCCCTAACATCTGTCCTATACCTACCACCCCTTAATTTAAAGCTGTGTACCCTAGTAACAGCTGAGTTCATTAGCGGAAAAAGGTTCTCAGTGTCAACCCTATCTAAACCCCTAATCATCTTGTACACCTCTATCAAATCTCCCCTAAACTTTCTTTTCTCCAATGAGAACAGCCCCAAGTGCCTCAGCCTTTCCTCATACGATCTTCCTACCATGCCAGGCAACATCCTGGTAAACCTCCTCTGCACTCGTTCCAATGTCTCCACGTCCTTCCTATAGTATGGCGACCAGAACTGCACACAATACTCCAGATGAGGCCGCACTAGAGTATTATACAACTGCAACATGACCTCAGGACTCCGGAACTCAATTCCTCTACCAATAAAGCCCAGTACACCATATGCCTTCTTCACAACACTATTTACTTGAGTGGCAACTTTCAGAGATCTGTGTACATGGACACCAAGATCCCTCTGCTCATCCACACTACCAAGTAGCCTACCATTAGCCCAGTAATCCATCTTCTTGTTAGTCCTGCCAAAGTGAATGACTTCACACTTAGCTACATTGAACTCCATTTGTCACCTTTCTGCCCAGCTCTGCAACTTATCTATATCCCGCTGTAACCTGCCACATCCTTCTTCGCTGTCCACAACTCCACCGACTTTCGTGTCATCTGCAAACTTGCTCACCCAGCTTTCAAGCCCCTCCTCTAGGTCATTTATAAAAATGACAAACAGCAATAGTCCCAAAACAGATCCTTGTGGAACACCGCTAGTAACTGCACTCCAAGATGAACCTAGTCCATCAACTACCCTCTGTCTCCTTCCAGCCAGCCAATTCCTAATCCAAACCTCTAATGCACCCGCAATGCCATACCTCCGTAGTTTTTGCATTAGCCTACCATGGGGTACCTTATCGAAAGCCTTGCTAAAATCCATATACACCACATCTACTGCTTTACCGTCGTCCACTTCCTTGGTCACCTTCTCAAAGAACTCAATAAGGTTTGTGAGGCAGGACCTGCCCTTCACAAAACCATGCTGACTATCCTTGATCACATTATTCCTATCCAGATGTTCATAAATCCTATCCCTTACAATTCTCTCTAAGACTTTGCCCACAACAGAAGTGAGACTCACTGACCTACAGTGACTAGGGCTATCCCTACTCCCCTTCTTGAACAAGGGGACCACATTCGCTATCCTCCAGTCTTCTGGCACTATTCCTGTAGACAATGATGACACAAAAATCAAGGCCAATGGTTCCGCTATCTCCTCCCTAGCTTCCCAGAGGATCCTAGGATAAATGCCATCAGGCCCAGGGGACTTATCTATTTTCATCCTTTCCAGTATTCCCCAGACCTCTTCCCTACATACCTCAAGGCCATCCATTCTAATCACTTGTGACTCAATATTCACATCAGCTACAGTGTCCTGTTCCTGAGTGAATACTGACGAAAAGTATTGATTTAGTGTCTCTCCAATTTCCTCCGCTTCCACGCACAACATCCCACTACTATCCTTTACTGGACTGATACCTACCCTCGTCATCCTTTTATTCCTGACATACCTATAGAAAGCCTTTGAGTTTTCCCTAATCCTACTAACTAAGGACTTTTCATGTCCCCTTCTCGCTGCTCTTAGCTCTCTCTTTAGATCCTTCCTGGCTACCTTATAACTCTCAATCGCCCCAACTGAGCCATCATGCCTCATCTTTACATATGCCGCCCGCTTCCCTTTCACGAGGGATTCCAATTCCTTATTAAACCACGGCTCCGTCACAAGACCCTTTCCTCCCTGCCTGACTGGTACATACTTATCAAGGACACCCAATAGCTGTTCCTTGAACAATCTCCACATATCATTTATGTTCTTCTGTTGAAGCCTATTTTTCCAATCCACGCATCCTAAGTCATGCCTCACCGCATCATAATTTCCCTGCCCCCAGCTATAACTCTTGCCCTGCAGTGCACACTTATCCCTCTCCATCACTCGAGTAAAAGTCACCGAGTTGTGGTCACTGTCCCCGAAGTGATCACCTACCTCCAAGTCTAACACCTGGCCTGGTTCATTACCTAGAACCAAATCCAGTATAGCCTCACCTCTTGTTGGCCTGTCTACATATTGTGTCAGGAAACGCTCCTGCACACATTGGATGAAGTTCAAGTACACCAGCATTTTGTCAGTGACTGTGTATTGAGTCTTGTCAATATCACCAACATAGGTGAGTTCCTTTATGAAAGGCAGTTCCTGTATCCCTTGCCCACCAGGAAATGGTGGCAGTGTCCTTACCTCTGGACCCGGAGGATCGGGTTCAGAGTTGAGTGACAGCATCTTTGAAGAGGATGATTAGAAAACATGCCCAAGCCACCAGGCCATACTGTCTCCCAGCTGTCCCTGCCTGAGCCTCTAAACAGAACCTTCCTGTAGCTTCTCTCCTGTCAGACTCTCCCATTGCTCATTTAGATCCCCTCCTGCTGCTGCACTGATCCTGTCCCTCACTGACCTGTCCATCCCCCAGTGTCCTCCACATTCATTCATTGTTTACTATCCCATTATCCCAGTCCTGCAGCCCTGCCCCCTCCCGTCTATAGATACGGTTCAGTGGTTAGCACTGCTGCCTCACAGCACCAGATACCTGGGTTCGATTCCGGCCAAACCTGGAGTTTGCACATTCTCCCTGTGTCTCAGCAGGTTTCCTCCCACAATCCAAAGATGTGCAGTACAGGTGATTTGGCCATTCTAAATTGCCCATAGTATTAGTTACATTAGTCAGGGGTAAATATAGGGTAGGGGAATAGGTCTGTGTAAGTTACTGTTTGGAGGGTCGGTATGGACTTGTTTGGCCGAAGGGCCTGTTTCCATACTGTAGGGATTCTGATATATTGGGCAGCAGCTGCTGTCAATCACCCAGGCTCCTGTATGATCTGGAGCATGTGCTATAGGAGGGGAGACCAGTGCACGGGCGCAGTGCTGGCCAATTGTGGGAGTATGCACAGTTACGGGACAGTGCCAGGCAGGGAGGCTGTGGGTGTGTGGGATTGATCTATCATTTAGGAGAAAGTGAGGACTGCAGATGCTGGAGATCAGAGCTGAAAATGTGTTGCTGTAAAAGCGCAGCAGGTCAGGCAGCATCCAAGGAGCATTCCTGAAGAAGGGCTCATGCCCAAAACATCGAATCTCCTGCTCCTTGGATGCTGCCTGACCTGCCGCACTCTTCAAGCAACACATTTTCAGCATTAATCTATCATTGGCAGCTTCCTCCCTCTGGGCGCAGGACCCAGGGGAATGGCCCCTCTCCTGGTACCCTGACGTGATCAGACTATCAGTGGTGCAGCATTTTGCAGCAAGTTATGAGAACTCTTTTGTGAAGATTCAGGGTTGTCACGGAAAGGGACAAGGATGGGCCTGCAATTAGAGTTCTAATTTTGTTCATTTTCAGTAAGATAGATTTTGGCCAGAGTGTGCAGGAAGCAGTGTATGCAGGATGGTTGTCATCAGACGATTCACCAACACCCCCATCCCCCCCCCCCCCCCCCCCCCCAACCCGGTGGACTCAGAGTCAGAGTCATTGATTTGGTTCTTGGTCTGCAGACAGGAGCTAGGAAAATGAATTCAAAGAGAGGAGAGAGGGCGTGAGAACTGGGTGTGGAGGAAAAGAGTGAGGAGATTGGTTTGGATTTCAGTTCACAGAAGAGAGAAATTGTGAGACTGCAATTGAAAGCTTTGGAGGAACAAGGAAACCACAGTTTAATACTATCATTGTCTTATGAATTTCCATCTTGTGTTCAGTGGTAACTTGTGTGCTCTGTTGTATGGTACTGAAAGGGTGGATTTGTGGATGAGAAATTCAAATTGAACTTCATGTTCAGATCTGATAGTTACTTGATCCGTGCTGATCTGAATATCATTGGCCTTTTCATGTGGAAGGTGTGTATTCTGTGTGTGGTAAATATTCCGAATCTGTGTGACTGGAAAAGTACTGAGACACAGCCAAGTCCATGTCAGAATGGTGACTGGAGAGAGATTTCATTTGTTTTTGAAAGTCTGAAAAATCATGGCACATTTTCCAGGAACAATTAAGCCACAGCCTTGCTTTGTAGAAAGACAAGTCTTTAATGAACCATGCAACCAGAAAGAGACAAGGATACCTGCCCCATGGGAGACACTATGAAAATGGGATTGTTGTAAAGGAGTTAATTCTCGATCATGGATTGAAATCCATTGGCGTTGTCACGTCGGTTTCAGCGCCGTGGGGAAATACTGGAATATGATGAATGCAGTGTAAGTTTCAGTTATTAAACTGTAAAAAGTGCAGAAAACATTACAAATATGTTGCCAGGGCTCAGAGATCTGAGTTATAGGGTGAGGTTGGACAAACGATGATTTTTTTTTGTTTAGAGCAGAGGAAACTGAGGGGCGATCTTTTCTGGAAGTGTATAAGATCATGAGAGGCTTGGGTAAGGTGAATGCACTCAGTCTTTTTCCCAGGGAATCAAGGAGTGGAGGGCATCAGATTAAGGTTAAAGGATAAAGAATAAAAGGGAAGCTGAGGGGCAACTGTTTTACCCAGAGGGTGGTATGTATATGGAATGAGGTGCCAGTGGAAGTGGTTGAGGTGGGTACATTAACAACATGTAAAAGGCATTTGGACAAATACATGGATAGCAAAGGGTCAGAAGCAGATGGGCCAAGTGCAGGAAAATGGGGTTAGTGTGGATGGACATTCTGGTCAGTATGGGCCAGTTTGGGGTCTGTCTCTGCTGTAGGATTCTATGATTCTAAGTGCATTTGCTATTTCTCCCACTAACTTTGGTATCCTGGGATGTTTTCCATTAGGGCAATGAGACTTGTGTACCTTTAGCTCCATTAGCTTGCCCAGCTCTAACTCTTTCGTGATAATGGTTATTTCTAGGTCCTCACCTTCCTCAGTCTCCTTATCAATTACTGGCATGTTCTTTTTATCTTCCACTGTGAAGACTGACTGCTGTGTACTCATATTCCTGAACCCTGCTGGATAGGAATAACTAGGTACAGAACTCTGAGTGGTCTTTGAGTCTTTATTGATGAGAAATGGCAGTTACATGGATAGTGTACATGCGAAATGCCTTCAGGCAGCATCAGATAACTCCCCGCCTGTCCGATGTACAGCTCCCATTCTTATACATTTGTGGTTTGGGACTTTGAATAGAGACTGTCTCTCAGTATTATCTCCATGGCAACGGCAGTTAGAAAGTGTAGTTCAATTCAGCACTTTGTGGTTAAACCACACACACACCCCTACGCCCCCTCAGTGGTGCTGTCTATCAGGATTCTGATGTGGAGGAGCCGGTTTTGTGGTGGGGTGGACAAAGTTATAAATCAGACAACACCAGGTTATAGTCCAACAGGTTTATTTGGAAGTACAAGCTTTTGGAGTGTGCTGTGATTTTTAACTTGATCAGGATTATCTCTATGGTAACAGCTAAGTGCTTCAACAATTACAGAAGTCATATGTTCCCCACACAATAAGTTCCCCTCTGGCAGTGTAAACAGCTATTCCAGCCCTGTGGATAGCTACTAATCACATTCCTTCCCCCAATCCCATCTAGCTTTCTGTTGATCTTTAACGTTTTTCTAATTTTCTAATGTCTCCTTGGTCTTTGCCGATTTGTATGCCTTCTATTTCAATTCGATAGACTCACTTATTTCCTGAGCCACCCAGGGCAGATTATTCCTTTTCCTACAGTCCTTCCTTTTCTTGATATATACTTCTGCTGAGCACTTCGAAAAATTGCTTTGATATTCCCTAACTGTCCGTCAACTTTCCCACCGTGGAGTCTTTGTCTCCAGTCTACATTTGCCAACTCCTGCCTCATCCTATTGGAGTCTCCTTTTTTAAGCACTGGATCTTGGGCTTGGATCTAATCTTCCAGCTTTCCATCTGCGTTCTAAGTTCAACCAGACTTATCAGAAGTTTTTTATCAGATTACAAGGTGAGGCGATGTTTCCAGGATGTTCTGGATTTCATTGTCAGAGACCTTGGCTTTGTGGTAAAGTATAGGATAGATATTCACAACAGAGTATTCTGGACGGTGTGAATGTACTACACAGTCTAAAACCATAAATCACTGTCTCCCCTCAGGTTAAAATTGCAAAATCATTGCCTTCTACACGCTTCCTCACTATCTAAGTTTGGAAGCCTAATCCACCTGATTATCTTGTATTTTCCAAAAATCTCCTTTGGTGAAGGTGGTGAGTTTTGGATCCAGCTTTCCAGTTATTACCGTAAGAAGATAAGCACTGGGCACAGGAGAGGCAATGCAGCCCTTCGAACCAGCTCCCCCATTTAATACGGTGATGACTGAGCTCACCTCGGTCTCAGCTGGATTTTCACGCCTGCTCTCTCTCACTCTTCATCTCATTGCAAATTAAACATCTGTATCTCTTCTTAAAATCTGCTCATTGGCCTGGCAACCACCGCATTTTGAATAGGGAATTCTACAGATTCACAACACATCGAGATAAGTACATTCTTCATGAAAATAGAAGAGTCCCTATAGTGCAGAAACAGGGTATTCATCCAGCGAGTCCACACCAACCCATATGATGAGTATCCCATTCAGATCCACCTGCAACCCTGCATTTCCCATGGCTAATTGTCTAACCAGCACTGTGGGCAATTTAGCATAGGCAATCCACCTAACTTACACATCTTTGCATTGTGGGAGGAAACTCAAGCAGACATGGGGAGAACATGTAAACTCCACACAATCGCCTAAGGCTAAAATCAAACCCAGGTCCCTGACGCTGTGAGGCAGCAGTGCAAACCACTCGGCTACCTCTGCTTAAAATCTGCTACCCCTTATTAACCTCCCCACCCACAATTGGCTGAATCTATGTTCTGATGTCAGAAATCAGGTTGTGGAAGCAGATGTCTCCGTAAAATCCAGTAACAGCCCATGTGTCCTGTGTGTCTGGGGATCTTATACACAACACCCTCCAGCCCACTCTTTTCATTCACTATCCAGAAACATGTCTCCCAGTGGCTTCATTGGGGCTACAACTCCCACAATCCCTGAGGCAGGGACCACGTGTGTGCAGGGAAGCCCGGCACTGCACATGTACAGAATATGGGCAGATTTTGGAGTATGTGCGTTGGGGTAATTAGCGGAAAGTATTTGACATTGTGATTGGCTGGAGGACAAATGTACAGCTTCAGGGAAAGAAAGGGTAAAAAGATATTCCAGAGAATGGTCTGTTCTGAATTTCTAACCTGTACATATTCCTTTATACAAGGTGCTAGATGGTGAAGATTTGCAGACTGAAATCTCAAAATCATGTGCAGAGTGTGATTAAGTTAACCAGCATTTGAAGAACCAAAGCTGGAGAATCACTCGGTCAACATCCTACAACACTCTCCCTCACAGCATTGTCGATCTGTCTGCGCCAAATGGACTGTGAATGGTTCAAGACAGCAGCTCAGTACCATCTTCTCAAGGGTCACTAGAGATGGGGAATAAATCCTGGTTGAGTCAGTGATGCCCATATCCTGGAAATGGTTTCTATCTCCACTTGCTGAAACCCAGTTGATGTTACTACAGGATGCTGAGTGTGTCCTCCAGGAGGCAGAGCCATCACATTACCCCTGCCTACACCCACACAGTAACACCGCAATATCACTGGAACAAAAGGCAGTAAAGCCAAAGGAGGACTTACATAGTTCTTCGAGGTAAAGTCATCAAAGGGGTTGGAGCACAGCAGGACCAGGAGACTGAGCTGGATGCTCAGCTGTTTCCCATTGAATGGTGGAGCAGGTTGAAAGGCTGAATGGCCTCCTCCTGCTCCTATCTCCCAGGAATGTATATAGCCATGGAGCCCGGGTAGGAAGAAGTGGGCAGGGCAAGGATTCTCCAGGAGATTGCACTTCCACATCAGTTTTCAGTGAGTGGATTTTATTTAACTTCTGTCTTTAACACCAGGTTTGTGAATTTGGTTTTAAAATATTGTAGATGTTTATTACACAATAAACAAAACTAAAATAAAATATATGAAACTATCTGAATATAAGTTTTGAAAATTTCAAATGCCCTGCAAAACAAAATCCTGTCTACTCCCGGACACCATCACTTCCCAGTTACTCAAACTCCAGCGAAATATTCCCTCCCTGTCTGAACCATTGGTTTGATTTAACTGCTTTTCAATATTCGTTCTGTGAGCTGTGAAGAGTTAATTTTTCCCCCGTTTCTCCTACCCAGAAGTGTTATTACATACAGCTGAGCAACTGTCCCACCATCAAAATCATCATTACGCCATTTTGCTTTTTGTTAATATATAACCACCAGCAGTAAACCACCTGTGTTGCCAAACAAAGCCCATTATGGGCAAAGCAAACCATTGCAAGTGACACAGTAGGAAAGGACTAAATCAAAGTAGAGTTTGGGGTGAGGGGGCAGCAGTGGAAATAAAGCACTGTATCCCCTGCGATGCCCACCTCTATCGAAAGGCACCGAGAGCATTGATACACACCACATGCTCCTTCTCCAAGGACACCCTGCTGTGTAGCCTTTATCCTCAATCATAGAATAGAATCTCTACAGTGTGGGAGGAGAGCATTGGCCCATCAAACCCCACCGACCATCTGAAGAACATCCCACCCAGAGCATTCCTTCCCTGTGACACTGCATTTCCCATGGCTGGTCCACCTAGTCTACACATTCCAGAACATTGTACAATTTATCACGACCGATTCACATAACCTGCACGTCCTTGGACTGTGGGAGGAAACCCGGCCACCTGGAGGGGAATGTGCAAACTCTACACAGGCAATCTAACAATGCTGGACTCCAACCTTGTACCTGGTGCTGTGAATCAGCAATGCTACCATCGCAATTTAAATCAAAACAGATGATCCCTGGTCATTGTAACGTCGATGTTTGTGGAGACTAATTGCTCAGAACGACATCCTGAGGTTCAGAAAGTAGTGATTATAAATTTAGTCAACACCAGTCCAGTTAATGTGAATAACAACCCCAACATCAATACTCCAACAGTGCCATCATGTACAAGGTCCAGTCCTGACTCTGATGAACAGTAACTCCAGAATCAGAGTCCTGCAGTGATGTGTGAACTCTACCCCACATGGAACAGGGGGATGACCACTTCCCTGTGTCCACGCACTGGTCTCTCAGTCGTGTTGAAGACTCAGCAAATCCCTTGTCACACAGAGAGGTAAACAGCTCCTACCCAATGTGAACCTGATGGGGTCTGAGGGGGCAGGATGAATCACTGCATCCCTTTTCACACACTGAGCATCTGAATGGCCTCTCCCCTGTGTGAGCTCGCTGATGTTTCAGCAGGTCAGAGGATTGAGTGAACCCTTTCTCACACATGGAGCAGGTGAAGGGTCTCAACCCTCTGTGTGCTCTCTGGTGCCTTAGCAGATTGTAAGATCAAATAAATCCCTTCCCATACATGGGGCAGGGGTCCACCCTCTCTGCAGTGTGATTATGTCTGTGAGTGTCCAGCTGGGAGGGGTAACTGATTCCTTCCCACAGTCCCCACATTTACACAGCCTCACTCTGGTGCCCATCATATTAGCGTGTGTGTTTCTGTGTATATCTGTTTAATGCCAGGAGACAGAGTGTTGGTGGAGGGTTGCCTGTGTGTTTTTTTTTGTCTGTCTGTTTAGTGCTGGTGTTAGGGTAGTGGTGGTGCATGTTTGTGTATGTTTTTCTGTATGTATCTGCTCAATGACAGGAGACAGACTTGTGGTGGTGGAGGGTTGTGTGTATCTGTTTCTGTGTATATCTGATTAATTGCAGGAAACAGGATGGTGGTGGAGGGTTCTGTATGTATCTGTGTTTCTGTGTATATCTGATTTAAGAGATGGAGACAATGTGGTGGTGGAGGATTGTGTGGGTGTGTTTCTGTGTATATCTGATTAACGGCAGGAGACAGGGTGGTGGTGGAGGGTTGTGTATCGATTTCGGTGTCTTTCTGTTTAATGTCAGGAGACAGGATGTTCGTGGTGGGTTGTGTGCGTGTGTGGTTCTGTGTTTATCTCCTTAAGGGCTGGAGAGACGGTGGTGGTGGAGGATGCTGTGTGTGTGTTTCTATGTGTAACTGTTTAATAGCAGGTGAAATGTTGATGGTGGAGGGTTGTGTGTGTGTGTGTGAGTTTCTGTGTATATCTGCTTAATGGCAGGGGGCAGGTTGTTAATGGAGCATTGTGCGTGTGTGTGTGTTTCTGAATAGATATATGCAATGTCAGGAAACGCTGGTGGTAGAGGTTTGTGTATGTATGTGTGTTTCTGTGTATATCTGTTTAATTAGTGAGTAAAAAGTGAGGTCTGCAGATGCTGGAGATCAGAGCTGAAAATTTGTTGCTGGTTAAAGCACAGCAGGTCAGACAGCATCCAAGGAACAGGAAATTCGACGTTTCGGGCCAGAGCCTCCTGATGAAGGGCTCTGGCCCGAAACGTCGAATTTCCTGTTCCTTGGATGCTGCCTGACCTGCTGTGCTTTAACCAGCAACAAACTTTCAGCTCTATATCTGTTTAATGGGAGGAGACAGAGTGGTGGTTGTGGGTGGTGTGTGTGTGTGTTTCTGTGTATAAATGTCTAATGACAGGAGACATTGTGGTGGTGGAGGGATGTGTGTTTCTTTCTGTGTATAACTGTTTAATGACAGGAGACAAGGTTGTGCTGGAGATATGCATGTATGTTTCTGTATATATCTGTTTAATTGCAGGAGACAGCGTGGTGGTCAAGTGTGGTGTGTGTGTCTCTGTGTATAACTGTTTAATGACAGAAGTCATGGTGGTGGTTGAAGGTTGTGCATGTGTTTCTTTGTATATCTGCTTAATGGCAGGCAACAAGGTGGTGGTCAAGGGTTTTGTGTGTGCGTGTATTTCTATGTATATCTGTTTAATAGCAGGAGATAGTGTCACGGTGGAGATTGGTGTGTTTCTGCGTATATCTGCTTAATGGCAGGAGATAGGGTGGTCTTGGAGGGATGTGTGTGTATTTTTGTGTATATCTGTTTAATGACAGGAGACAGTGGTGGTGGAGGGTTGTCTGTATATTTCTGTAAATATCTGTTTAATTGCAGGAGATAGGGTGGTGAGTGTGTGTTTCTGTATATAACTGTTTAATGAACGGAGACAGAATGGTCGTGGAGGGTTCTGTGTATGTTTCTGTGTGTATCTGCTTAATGATAGGAAGCAAATTTGTGGTCGGGGTTTTGTGTGTGTATGTGTATTCCTGTGTGTTTTCTGCCATTAAACAGATATAATGTGGTAGTGGAGGGTTGTGTGCGTGTGTTTCTATGCATGCCTGTTTAATGGCAGGAGACATGGTGATGGTGTCGTGATGTGTGTGTGTCTCTACTTATGTCTATTTAATCGCTGTAGAGTGTGTGATTGTGCAGGCTTGTGTGTGTTATTGTGTATATCTGATTAATGGCAGCAACCAGGGTGGTGGCGGAGGGTTCTGTATGAGTGTGTGTTTCTGTGTATATCTGCTTAAGGACAGGAGACAGGGTGGTGGTGGAGGGTGGTGTATGTGTACACAGTAGTGTACAAAATCCCATGCAAGGACTGCACAAAACACTACATAGGACAACCAGGAAGACAGCTAACAACCCGCATCCATGAACACAAACTAGCCATGAAACAACACGACCAGCTATCCTGAGTAACCACACACGCAGATTGACAAGCAACATGAATTCGACTGGGACAACACTACTATTGTAGGACAAACAGAGAACAGCCAGGGAATTCCTAAAGGCATGGCACTCATCCACAGATTCAATCAATAAGTACATCGACCTGGACCCAATATACCGACCACTGCAGCGGACAGCTGGAACTGACCTCCGGCATTTGTAGTGGTTTGAATCTGCCGCTTCCGGTTGTGAGATCACAGACGCGCTTCACAGGAGGCTCCCAAGCACTGAGGATGTCATCTAGACAGGGGACGAAACGTCTGCAACACAAATTCCCAGCTCGGCGAACAGAACCACAGCAACCTTCCCTGTCTGTACCACATTGCAGACTCAGTGCCTCTATTTGATGTCATCATGAATGATCATTTTGGTGATGCACTAATTGAGCTTCACACCATTCAGTTCCCTGCCTCAAGATCTTTGATACAGATAATTTGTCATTGATGATCCCACAGTGATCTCTGTAGCACAACACTAGTTTTGTCACAGCTTTGCGATCTGAAAATAAACATTTATCTCGACTCTCTATTTCCTGTTAGCGACAGCTTCCCTGTTCCTGTGTAGCACCTAAGGTGGGTTGAATGGTCTCCACCTGAGCTGTGTAATGTACTCAACGAGTTGAATTACTTCATTCCCTATTCCTGTGTAACTCCTTCGAGGGGCAGAATGGTCTCCTCCCGTCTCATTGTAACGATCCTGTCTGACTGAAAGGGTGGTCCCCTACCTTGTAATAGCATCGAGGAGTGGATTGAGGGAATAACAAATGGAGTAGGGGCAGCAGTATATCTCTGTAACAACCTCGAGGGTGGACTGAGGCCACAGCACATATGGTAGGAGCAGTAGTTGGCCTTTTGGCTGCACCATTCAGAGTGCTCACGGCTGATCCGAGTGTGTCTGACCATCCGTCTCCTGTCTGTTCCCAGTAAACATTGACTGTCCTGTCCAGCAAAGATCAGTCAGGCTCAGCGTTGCATATCTTCAATAACTGAGTCTTCACTGCTCCCTGAGGATGAGGACACCACAGACAGCACAACACTAAAGAGAAAGGGACATCATTATTTCATTGTGGGACCCGGTATTTTAACCTGTGTTGAACCTAACATCAAATCATCACTTCTTTTCAGACATAAGGACACAATAATTACGAATAAAGATAAAACATTCCAGTCTTTAAACCTGCCCTACATTCCCGCTGACCCTTTCCAATCAAATATGTATCAATTCCAGCCTCTGCTGCTGTCTCAGAAAGAGAATACCTGATAGCATAACACCACAAGAACATAAAAGCAAGGAGCAGAATTAGTTCATTCGCCCCATCGAGTCTAATATTCCGTTCAATAATGGCTTATATGTACCTCAAGCTCATTCTTCTGCCTTCTCCCTAGAATCCTTGATCCCGTTACAAATCCAAAGCATATCGATTTGCGTCTTAATGACACTAGTTTCTGTTCCTCTGTGTATCTGTCTGTGTGTGTGTGTGTGTGTATGTTTGAGTGTGTGTGTGTGTCTGCGTGTGCGTGTGTCTACATCTGTCTGTGTATCAGGCCTGTGTGTTTCTTAACTGTGTTTGTGTCTGTTTGTATGTGACTGTATATGTCTCTGTGTTTCTACCTGTGTGTATGCCTATCTACTTGTAAGTATTGTGTGTTTTTTTTATATTGGGGTATTTACCAATTCTTCTGTGTATTTCTGTGTCTGTGTCTCTGAGCAGTGAGGTATCTGTGTCTTTTATTTTTTGGAAGTCAAAGGACTGTCATTGGAACTGCCAGTAGTTTTAAACTGAGAATTGTCTTTCACTGAACATTGCTCCTTAATTGGTCGGTGGGACGTGTACGTTTCAGAATCTCCACATGAGGCGTCCCAGTCCTATCTGGCTCGTACCAGTGTCCTCCCCACATGGCAGGGGAAGGGGGTGAGGGAATGGATATCAGGCACTCCACCACCCGACTTTGCCTTGCAGTCCTATCCAGGCTCTTCATCCTGGAATGGCAGAAAGGGAGGGTGAGTGGGAATGGGTGACCCTGCTGTTAGTGCTGGTGTAATTGTGGGGAAATGTGAGGTGTCTGGAATGAGTCAGTCGACAGTTTTGAATCCATATAATATTATTAGTGTGGAGGGTATTGCGTAGGTGACAGAGAAAGTGAGGAATAAAGTGGTCGTGCCTGAGCCTTATTTGGAGATAGAGCATGAACCTTATTCGGGGGTAAGTGCTTTAACAGATATACAGTGAGTCTGAGTGAGCAGAGAGTATACGGTAACTCTTATCCTGACAGAGTGGAGAGGATATCAATGCTTATCCTGTATTGCAGGATGTTTCTTCAGATCATCTCAGCATCGAGCTGTGGCTCCCCGAATGTCTTGTCCAAGTCTGTCGCTAATAACGACACAGACCTGTCCCTCAGCTTCCACAGAATCAGTTTAGTTAGAGCTTACAGACAGCAAGGAGAAGTAAATATTGGTGTGTTATATATCAAAACCAAACGCTAGCAGAAAATCTCAGCATCATATGCTCTGGAAATTAGATATGCAAGTATTGTGGATACTGCAATCTTAATGGATGGTCTCAAATTGCGTCTAAACTGTGTTAACTAAGTGACTGCTCATGTTGTGAAAAATAAATTCCGTAAGTGTATATGAGGTGGGTTGAAGACTGTTGTGAAGAAAACTGGAGAGCAGGTTATTTTGGATTTGGTGTTGTCTGGTCCGAATGATGAATTATTAACCTTGTACTGAAGCAGCTTTTAAGGAATAATGACATTAATAAGGTGCGTTTTATATGGCGTCTGTGTACAATTATAGAATGCTTGAACTTTCTTGTTAAACGTCATGGAAGACTGGAGGCTAGGGGGTCAAGATAGCTCCAGTGAATTGGGAAAGTACAATATAACATTCAGTGGGAAACAAGCAATAGTTGTTAGAGTCATAGAGTCCGACAGCACGGAGACAGGCCCTTCAGCCCAAACTGGTCCATTCCGACCAAAATGTCCATCCACGCTAACCCCATTTCCCTGCCATTGCTCCGTATCCTTCTAATCCGTTCCTATCCGTGTATTTGTCCAAATGCATTTTCAAGGTTGTTAATGAATCCGCCTCAGTGTCTTCCCCTGGCAGCTCATTTCATATGCGTACCAGCCCCTGTATATGAAAAGATTATTCCTCAGGTTCACTTTTATTCTTTCTCCTCTGACCTTAAACTGATACTCTCTAGTTTGTGACTGCCCAGGCCTGGGAAAAAAAAAGACTGGGTACATTCACTCTATCCATGCCTGTCATGATCTTATAGACTTCAATATGATCCTCCCTCAGTCTCACACACACAAAAGTAAAAAGATTAGATTAGACTTACAGTGTGGAAACAGGCCCTTCGGCCCAACAAGTCCACACCGACCCGCCGAAGCGAAACCCACCCACACCCCTACAATAGCCCCTACCTAACACTACGGGCAATTTAGCATAGCCAATTCACCTGACCCGCACATCTTTGGACTGTGGGAGGAAACCGGAGCACCCGGAGGAAACCCACGCAGACACGGGGAGAACGTGCAAACTCCACACAGTCAGTCGCCTGAGTCGGGAATTGAACCCGGGTCTTCAGGCGCTGTGAGGCAGCAGTGCTAACCACTGTGCCACCGTGCCGCCCACAAAAGTCCGAGCTTGTCCATCCTTTCCCTATAACTCAGTCCATTGAGTCCTTGGCAATATCCTTATAGTGTTTTTCTGCATTCTTTCCAGTTAAATAACATCTTTCCTATTGTAAAGTGAACAAAACTGGACATAACACAACCAATATGGCCTCAGCAGCATCCTGTATAACTGCAACGTAACTCCCCAATTTTGATACTCAGTGAAATACACTGATTAAGGCCAGTGCGCCAAAAGCTTTCTTCACTGCCCTGTTTACCAGTGAATCAACTTCCAGAGAACCATGCACCGAATTCCAAGGTCCCTCTGTTCCACTACACTCCTTAGGACCCAACAATTCACCATGAAAATCCAACCTTAATTTGACTTTCTAAAATGCAAGAACTTACACTGATCAAAATTAAAATCCATTTGCCAATTCTCAGCTGACTTCCTCAGCTGATCAAGGTACTGCTGTAATTTCTAAATTTGTGATAATCTTCCTCACTCTCCATGATGCTGCCTACTTTAATGGCGTCTTCAAACTTACAAATCATGTCTGTACATTCTCATCTCATTCTCCTAATCATAAATATATGTAATATGCAGTTGTCCCGACACCAACCCCTGAGGCATTCCACTAGTCACAGGCCTCCAGTCTGACCAGCATTGTTCCAATATTTCCTTCTGCTTCCTACCATCAAGCCAATTTTGTACCTAATTTGCCAGGTTCCCCTCAATTCCATGTGATCTAACCTTCCAGAGCAGCGTAACATGTGGAACCTTATTGGAGGCCTTACTGGAATCCATATCGACTACGTATCCCACCCTGCCCTCCTCAACGTTACTTTTTTTTTAGATTAGATTACTTAGTGAAACAGGCCCTTCGGCCCAACAAGTCCACACCAACCTGCCAAAGTGCAACCCACCCATACCCCTACATTTACCCCATTATCTAACACTGCAGGCAATTTAGCATGGCCAATTCACCTGACCCACACATCTTTGGACTGTGGGAGGAAACCAGAGCACCCGGAGGAAACCCACACAGACACGGGGAGAATGTGCAAACTCCACACAGTCAGTCGCCTGAGGCGGGAAGTTATTGGTCACTTCATCAAAGAACTCCAACAAATTTACGAGTCATGATCTCCCATGCACAATTTATGAAAGGCTTTTGCCCGAAACATTGATTTTCCTGCTCCTCGGATGCTGCCTGACCTGCTCTGCTTTTCCAGCACCATTCTAATCATACTCTGAATCACATTCTGTCTTTCCAAATGCATGTATATCCAATATTTCAGAATCTTCTCAAGTAACTTACCCACTTAATTTTAGGTTTACTGATCTTTAATTCCCAGGTTTATCTTTGTAGCCTTTCTTGAAGAAGGGCACAGCATTCGCTACCCTCCAATCATCTGGGACCTAACTTGTTGGCCAGCGATGATGGAAATGAACCAACCAGGGCTCTCGCAATTTCTTCTCTATCCTCCTATCCTCCTGCAGTGTTCCTGAATATATCTGGTCAGGACCAGGAATTTTTAGAAATACTGCAAAGTCTGAAAAATGCGTCTATTTATTTCAGGTACAAACACCAAAAAGTGAGAAAGTGGCTCAATGTTGGTTAACATCACAAATTAGAAAATGTATTCATCATAGGAAGTGGTTTCAGAAGAATTCCAGATATTGTGGAAACCTGGAATTTTCAGAAATTAACAATCCAGAAAAGGAAGGCCATGAAACTGATAGGGAAATCAAAAAGAGAACGTGCATGCTCACGAACAGGAACACAAAGATTGCATCAATCTACGATTTATATTTCAAAGGAAACAAAATAAAAGTAAGGTCAAATGTGGAAATTTGTAATTGGGAGAGGAGAGGTTATTGTGGAGAACAGGGAAATGGCCAAGAAAACAACCAATTACTTTGCGTCTGTCTTCATGGAGGAAGATCCAGAAAATCACCCAGTAATACCAAGTGATCATATCAGACTTCTGCAGCTAAAGACATAAAGTCAATTCATATCAGTAACAAGGTAGTACTTGAACATGTAGCTGGATTGAGCATTGCTGACTCTGACGAAACAGATGTATTTCCTATCAGAATGTCAGAAATAAATCACCAATAGTAATATTAATTGCACTATCGATGACTGTTTTATTTTCCTGTACATTCTGCAGAGACTGGAAGCTATTCTGGATAATTGGAAGTTATTGAATGTGATCCATTAGATGAATGGAAGGAATCCAAACAGCTACAAAGGGAAGAATAGATAATGTGGAGAACTGCAGACCAATTAACTTGACATCTGCAGGGAAACTCTTGGAATCTATTACACAGGATGTGATTTTTGATATTTAGAAATTAACAGCAACAATGGAGAGAATCATGCATTTCTGATAGAGATATCATACTTGATAAACTTTGGAATTGTTTGAAGTTGCTTCTTACAGCATAGATAATGGGAACCGGTAGAAGTGGCATGTGTTGGATTTGTGGAAGGGTGTCTGCAAGAACTCAAACAGTGAGTTTATAAATACAATGAATGTGAAGGGTATTTGGAGGAATATATGTAAGTGGAAAGTTCAAGTTTGGTTCGCCTTCAATTAAAAGTCAGAACATTGATGTAAAGACCTATTGAAGCAGCTTCACTGCGTGTTGGTTGGACTGTGCCTGGAGTATAGTGTACGGTTTTGATGACCAGATCTCAGAAAGAATATACTGACCACAGAGGAAGTGCAATGGACGTTGTCCAGATTAATTCCTTAGATGGTGAGGTTGCCTGATGAGGAAACTCGGCCTTTGTTCTCTCCAGTTTCAAAGAATGAGAGGTGAGTCACTGTAAAACTTAGAAACTTCACAAAACATGTCACAAGTTGGACATTAGACAGCCAGGCAAGCAGTCTGTTAATCTATAATCAAGGCAAATAACGGCAGGATCTGGGATAGGCGATTTACATCTGCAATAAGAAGTAAATGCTTCATTTGGAGGGCACTGTCTAACACAGGGGCACGGAAATATCCTGGCAGGGCAAGATTAGAGAGACTCCCCAGATATTCTACAAGTGTGGCATGTGGAACAGAATAACCGGGGAACAGGTAGGACCTATTATTTTCTTCCCAAGTTGCATCCAAATCAACTTAATGGTAAGAGACAGAGAGTGGTGGTAAAAAAACTGTGAGACTGGAGTCCAGTGTCCAATGCAATTCGGAGTTAAAAATCCCACAACCCCAGGTTATAGACCAACAGGTTTATTCGGAGGCACGTGCTTTCAGAGTACACAACCACCTGATGAAGAAGCAGCGCTTCGAAAGTTCGTGCCTCCGAATAAACCTGTTGGGCTATCACCTGACGTTATGTGATTTTTAACCTTATTGTTTGTGGCATTCATAAATGATGTAGATGTGAATATGGAGGAGGATGGTGAGTGGTGTGATAAGTAAGTTTATGTTAGACACAAAGATTGCAGGAAGCTACAGATGGAATAGCCAGATGAGCAGATCAATGGCAGATGGAATGTAACCCTAATAAATATGAGATGATGCACTTTGGAAGAAGGAGCCAGACAAGGGAGTACTCAATGTATGGCAGCACACTAGGAAGCTCAGAGTCTGCTTCTCAACACATCGCTGAATGTGAATGGCGAGGGCAATACACACGGTGAGAAAGCATAGTGGACAATAAACATGGCCTTTATTCATTGATGCATAGATTATAAGAGCTATGTGGAACTTTGGTTCGGTCAAGATGGAATAATGTATGGAGTTCTGGGAACCACATTACAGGAAGGATGTGATTGCACTGGAGGGGGTGCAGAGGAGATTCATCAGGACATTCCCTGGGATGGAACATATCAGCTATGGAGAGAGGCTGGATAAGCTCGGGTTGTTAACTTTGGAGCAGGGAAGGCTGAGGTGGATGTGATTCAGAAGGATAAGATTACGAGCGTCATGGTCAGGGTGTATCGACAGCACTGTTCCTTTGAGTCAGAGGGCCAAGAACAGAACAGCACACTGTTAAATTGAAGGCATTGAGGTTTAGTGAGGAATTGAGGATTGCTTTTTTTAACCTAGTGGGTGTTGGAGTCTAGAGTGCACTTCCTGAGAGGGTGGTTGTCACAGGTAACCTCACAATTGCTTAAAACAAAACATGGTTGTGCCCTTGAAATACTGTAACATTGACAGCTATGGATCTTGTGTTAAAAAGTGGGATTAATATTGACCGTGGTCTCTTTCTGATGGTACAGAGACTCTGCCCCTTTGATTGTATGGCTATGGAAGGTCAATCATTGAGCAACTTAAGACAGGAGTTGCTGGGTTTCTGAAGAGTATATTTACAAGGTTTATAAGAGTGAACTCTTACAAGCTTCTAAAATATATCAATGGCAAAATTAAGAGGGAAAAAACGTGCAGCTTTCTTCCAGTCTGATACCAGAGAATTGAAGACAGGAAAATAGCAGAACTGTGGAGCAAATACTTTAGTTATGTCTTCACAGAAGAAAACAAAACAAAAAAGAAATCTTCCCAACAATTCTAGGAAACTTTAGTCTGGTGAGAAAAAGGGAACATAATGAAATAAGCAACTACACAGTATAGAGAAAGTGTTTGGACTAAAGGTAATAGGCATAGACAAAGTCAACAGATATTTATGAGATGGGAACCATATTTGTGAAAGTCATTTTTAACAAAATTATGTGGAAGCAATCAATGCAATACGATTGGATTTTCAGAAAGATTTTAGATACGCCCCAAGCTTATTGTGCAACTTTGAACCCTATAGGACTGGGGCTAATATATGGTCATGGTTTTAGAATGGGAGAGCTAGCAGGAAACAGTGAGCACGAGTAAAACAATATTTTTTTTTAGAGTCGAAGGCTTGAGTGATATAGCAGGGTTTGGGGCTTGGGACCCATTTATTCCCAATACACATCACATATTTAGTTGAGAGGAATCAAATGCAACATTCCCAAGTCTGCTGATGGCACTAAGCAATGTCAGATTGTGAGTGGGTGAGGAGGATGTAGAAAAGCTCCAAAGTGATTGAAACATGTGGAATGAATGGGCAAATCTACTTTGGTTGGAAAAATAGAACTGCAGCCTATTATTTGAAAAGGGATTGGTTGAAACTTATAAATCTATACGTAGACCCACCAAATGGGTGACTGTAACATTGAAAAGAATCTGGATCTCCCTGTACACCAGCCACTGAAAGCAATGTTACAGGAGCAGAAAGCAGTTAGGAAAATAAATGGTGTGTTGACCTTCATTTGAGGAGGATTTGAGTCCAGGAGTAAAGTTGTCTTATTGCAGCTGCACAGGGCCTTGGTGAGACCCCATCTCGAACATTGTACAATATTGTGTGCAGTTTTGGTTTCCTTACCTAATAAAGGACAAACCTGCTGTTGAGCGAGAGCAGTGAAAGATGACGAGACTGATTCCTGGAATGACAGACTTGTTGTGGGAAGCAGAGTTTGTGTTGACTGGGCCTGTATTCCATAGGCTTTAGGAAAATGAGTGGAAATCACAGTGAAACATACAAAGCTCTGATAGGGTGAGACAGATTGGAAACAGGGATGATAAGTCCCCTGGCTGGGCCATCTAAAACAAGGGCCCACAGTATTAGATACTGACAGGCCATTCTGCATTGAGATGAAAATAAATGTCTGCACTCAGAGACTGGTGAACCTTGACAATTGTCTCCCAAATCAGTTTGCTGAAGCAAAGGCACTGAATATAAATAAGGATTTCCAGACACTAAAGTAATGGAGAGAGCAAGAGAATGGTGTGAAGATAGGTCAGCCATCATTATAACCTGTTCTCTGATAATGCGGTAGCTCTGTTTCTGTGCCACACTGTATTCTAGAAAACAGTGCAATGTAAATAATAGGGCTTATGGGAAACACGGGAGAAGGGCGGCACGGTGGCACAGTGGTTAGCACTGCTGTCTAACAGCACCTGAGACCCGCGTTCAATTCCCGACTCAGGCGACTGACTGTGTGGAGTTTGCATGTTCTCCCCGTGTCTGCGTGGGTTTCCTCCGGTGCTCCGGTTTCCTCCCACAGTCCAAAGATGTGCGGGTCAGGTGAATTGGCCACACTAAATTTCCCGTAGTGTTAGGTAAGGGGTAAATGTAGGGGTATGGGTGGGTAGCGGGTCAGTGTGAACTTTTTGGGCCAAAGGGCCTGTTTCCACACTGTAAGTAATCTAATCTAATCTTAAAAAAAGGGTGAAACCCACTCACCAAAATATCAGTAAAGCTCACACGTTCTAAGTAAATCTCTAAATCGTATATTGTAATGCATTAGTACAGTAAATGTAACACTTTAATACTACAGTCGTTGGCTACAGCCCTGTACCTTTCACCAAGCTCTTCAACAAAAACCGCGATAGCCAACTGACCACGTGATGCCCCCACAGAATTCCAGTTCTCCCCAAGCTTCTGTCCTTGGTTGGAAATAAAGTCCCTTCTAAATGTTGACCACAATTCCCAGTTTCAGGCTCAGTTTCAAGGCTTGCAGAGCGGATTGCATTCCTGTTTTAGCTGACCCCACTGAGGGTGCATTTTGGAGGCAGAGGATCCCGAGGCTGGGTTTTGCTGTTCAGCTAGTGCCTGAGATGGAATCACGTCACAGTGAATAGGAGCTTGGTTAATAAAAGAAAGGTCTGCAATGCACTAATCATATTACAGCCAAATTGTATTTAATAACCATGCGTTAGAGGAGAACTGTCTGTATATTGAATGGAGCAGCAATATTTGTGGACTGAAGGGATGACAGCAGTTCCTATTTTATATTTCCAGATGTTCAAACATATGAAGGAATATGAACACTGTGAGGTAAACCTCATTTCTCCATTAGCTGGAAAGGGGGAAGGCTCAATGTGTTGAACAGCCTACTCTATTCCCGATGTTTGTCTGCAGTCTGTGGGAAAGCTCTGTAAATGTTGTCACAAATTCTCAGATATTTGGAAGAAGGACTCTGCAATGTCGTCAGGACTATGTTTCGAATTCCCAAATTCCAATATTGAGGCTGGTGCTGGGTGTTCTGTCCGGGTTAATCCTTTAATACCCCGGAGAAATTGATATAATTGAGTGTCTTGCTTGGCCTTTTCAGAGACCATTGAAGAGTTTTTCACATGTCTGTGTGTCTGGAGTCACTTTTAGGCCAGACCAGGAAAGCACAGGAAATTCACCTGAAACTACATTGTGGAAGCAAATTCGTATTTACAATTGACATTGACTTTAATGTCACTATTACTGACTCCACATTTTAGATCACGATGTTTTATTAAGTGTTATTAACTCCCACCAGCTGCCTGAGCGTTAGCCTGGTCTGGATTAGTAATCCAGTGACATTTCCACAACAGCACCATCTCCACATGGGGACCTGTCGGAAACCACACTGAGAGGGATATGTCTGTGCTCCTTGACAGCTCTGTCAAAAAGAACTCCCACCAATTTGGCTTTTGTGATGGGACTGAGGGAGTGGTAATTGGTCAGATCGTAATTATTCCTCTCTTAAATGACGCAACACTTCTGGCTGAGGATGGTGCAGATACTAAATTCTTGTCTTTTGCGCTGATGTGCAGAGCTGTTCCGTTATTTAGGATGGGGTTAGTTCTGGAGTCCACTTCTCCAGTAAGTTGCTACATAGTCCATTGATATTTATGACTGGATGTGACAGAACCGCAGACTTAGATCTGATCTGTTAGTCTTGGGATCATTTCTCGCTCTCCATCATATGTTAGTCCTGCTATTTGGAATGAAACCAAGCAAGTGCAGTAAATTTAATGGGTTGTCATCACGTTTAGGCATACATGGTTCTGACCTTGACATGTTCACCCACACTCGTCACTGAATCATGGAAAGATGGGACGGTATTGGTAGACTGATGGATGTCGGGGATGGAATCGCATAGCAGTGAACAGGAACTTGCTTTATTTGAAAAAAAAGCATACAATTCATGAGCAGCATTGCAGCCAAATCATGTTTAATAAACACGTATCATCGAAGAACTGCCTGTATGTTGAATGGAGGAGCAAAATTGATGGATAGCAGGGACAACTGCAGTTCTTATTACATATTTCAAAATGTTTAAGCATATTAAGGGATATGAACACTGAGTGAGGAAAACTGCATTGCGGAAATTTTCTCCATGAGCTAGAATGGGGATGGCTCAATGTGTTGAATGACCTCCTCCTTTCCTGATGTTTCTGTGCAGTCTGTGGGAAAATTCTGTACGTGTTGTCACAAGCTCTCAGATATTAGGAAGGAGGTCTCTGAAGGATCAACAGGCCTGTGTTTCCTGTTCCCTTTTCTGATAATGAGGCTGGTGCCAGGTGTTCTGTCCGGTTTTATCCTGTAAGACCTCAGAGCAGTTTCATATAACAGAGTGTCTTGCTTGGCCGTTTCCGAGACCATTGAAGAGTGTATCACATGGCTGTGTGTCTGGAATCACTTTTAGGCCAGACCAGGAAAACTCAGAAGATTTGCTTCCTGAAAGTACATTGGGGAAAGAAATTGATGTTTACAATCGACATTGGCTTTCGGGTCACTGTTACTAACACCAGATTTTAGATCTCGATATTTTATTAATTGTTTTTAACTTCCACTAGCTGCCAGAGCATTAGCCTGGTCTGGATTAGTAATCCAGTGACATTTCCACAACAGCACCATCTCCACATTTGGGCCTATCAGAAACTACACTGAGCAGGTTATTTCTGTGCTGATTGACAGCTCTGTCAAAAAGAATTCCCACCAATTTGACTATCGTGATAGAACTGAGGGGGAGAAAATTGGTCAGATTCTAATTATTCCTCTCTTAGGGAACTGGGCATAGTTGAGCAATTTTCCACATTGCCAGGGAGATGTCAGAGTTGAAGCTGGAGTGCAGCGAATCGAACTGATTGAAGATTGCCATCTGTGATGCTGTGGACATCATGGCGAGGGTGAGGGGGATCATCAATGCATCACTTCTGCAGATATACATCTTTGACTTTTACACCGATGGACAGGACTGTTCCGTTACTTCGGATGGGATATATCTGGAGTCTTCTCCTCCAGTAAGTTGTTCAATGGTCCATTGACATTTATGGCTGGATGTGGCAGGACTGCAAATCTTAGATCTGATCTGTTAGTCTTGGGATAGTATCTCCCTCTCTATCAGATGTTAGTCCTGCTGTTTGGAATCCAAACAGTCAAGAGCTGTAGCTTTAATGGTTAATCGTTACGTTTAGATCCACATGTTTCTGACTCTGCCATGTTCACTCCACATTCATCAGTGAACCACAGAGCAGCTTGATGCTCATGGTAGACTGGTGGATTATTCTGGGTTAAAAGTTACAGATTGTGATTGAATACAATTCTGCTTCTGCTGCTATTGCTGTTAACTACAACATCACATGAAAACCCAGTTTGAGCTGCAATTCAATTCTACTGACTGTCCCCAATTCACACCGAGGCCCATTCACACATCAGTCCTGTACTCAATGGCCTAACCTGATTTCTGATGTGGGAACACTTCCATTTCCATTTTCTCATTCTGCTGAGGTCTCTCCCTGGTGTCACTCCTGCAATTTGTTGCATTACTCAAACACTTTAACATATTCATCAGAATATTTTCCTTCCCCGCAATGCCATCTTCTGTGTTTGAAGTGAATGTGTTTCCCTCTGTTTGTCTCCCTGACCATGATTCAGAGCTCCGTAATGTCAGTGATGCCAGCCGTATGTAGTTTCAGAGCCAATGAATTTGTGCACCATGCGTTTTCATTCACTTCCTGTTGTAAGGCGCTCCATGCAGGACAGGACGTTTGAGCAGCTTTGACACAAGCCTTTGGAACCTGTTCAGAAACAGAAATTGCTGAAGAAACTAAGCAGGTCTGGCAGCATCTTGTGGAGGGAAAGCAGAGTTGATCTTTCGTTGTCCAGTGACCCTTCTACAAAGCTACCGGTTTCTCCAGCAATTTTTGTATTTTTATTTCCAGTATCCGTAGTTATTTGTTTAATTGAAAATTTGTGCTGTGTCTTTTCATTTCTGGAGAAACTCTACAAGTCTGGCAGTATCTGCAGAGACAGAGAAAGAGAGTTAGCATTTCAAGCCCAGTGTGACACTTCTTCAGAATGGAAAAGGATTGGAAACTGGAATTTTTAGTTCCTTGAGAGAGGTGGGGGATGGATGACAGGGAAAAGAGGGTGTGGCAAAAGTCAAACAAGCAGTGGTGAAGTGGAAGATAATGTAAAATGGGTTTAACTAAGGTGTGAGTAGGGGAAAGGGTTCTCTCTATTGAGTGCAAGGTAAAGACACAACCGTACAAGGGCATAGTGAGGCCAGGAGGGAGAATATTGACCATGTTATATTACACAGATCTGACCACAGATAGTTTTCAATGTTTAGATCGTCACCCTCTTCAGGCAAAGGATTTCAGGTGTTTGCCTTCTTATTGGCACTGGTAAGAGTTTCATTCTGCCTTAGTATTATGACATGGAGAAAAACAAATCGCAGTATGAAGTTTGGGATGAGTGTTGTTTATCTGTCATTTTGAATATTGTTTCAAACCTGCAGTGCTTATTTTTAAATGCTTGTTTTTGAAGTTAGTATCAGATGTAGTGTAGGAGGTTGAGGGGGTGACATTATAGAAGTTTATAAAATCATGAGAAGCATGGATAGGGTGAATAGCCAAGGTCTTTTCCACAGGATAGGGGTGTTCAAACATCGAGGATGTAGCTTTAAGATAAAAGGGGGAAGATTTAAATGGGACAAAGGGGTAACCTTTTCACTGAGAGAGTGATGGGTGTACGGAATGAGCAGCCAGGTGGAGAGTGGTAGATGCAAGTACAGCTACAACATTTCAATGACATTTGGACAAGCGTATGAATGAGAAATGTTTTGAGGCATATGGGCCAAATGCAAGCGGTTGGGACTAGTTTAGTTTGGAAAACCTGCTCAGAGTGGACAAGTTGGACCAAAGCGTCTGTTTGTGTGCGATCTGACTGTATGAATCTGGAAAGTGAGGGAAAGCGAAGAAAAGATATGATATAAGCAAATTGGCAAGAAATTATAAAAACAAGCAGCATGAGCTTTTCCATGTATATAAAACAAGTTCAAGATGAGCGTGTGACCTTAGGTAGAAATGAAGTAAGGAAAGCATATTGTGGACATTTGGAGAGTGTTATTACAGAATTGGCTAGAGGGAACAGGCAGGTATTTCACACCAGTATTTGACATCATTCCACACAGAGAAGGTACTGTAAGTATTTCAATTACATTATCAAAATGGTACTAGGAAGGAAGTTCATGAACTGTCTCTGTCAAAAGAAACAAGGTTTTAAACAAACAGATAAGACTAAGGGTAGACAGGCCAGCAGTAATTCATGTTTGATTTTAATAGATATATTTACTGGTGGCACTGTGTGAAATATTCCATAACTCTCTGGATTATAGGTGCATTCCAGCGAAACTGGGGACACTCCAATGTGGTGCCTGTCTTCAAGAAAGGATCAAGACAGAAAGCAGGAACAATTTAACCAAACCATTATTGCTGGGAATCTGTCAGGGTCTGTTATTAAGGAAGGAATTTACGGGCATTTAGAAAAGCTTCACACAGAGTCAGCATGGTTTTGTGAAAGGGGATCTATATTTTGCCTGTAAAATCATGTAAAGTTTTTCTGGCGATCCCTGAGAACGTAAGGGGCGGATTGATAAAGGGAGATTAGTAGACACGAGGCTTCACAGAGATTTTCACAAGGTATCATAATATAAAAGTTCTTACACAAGACTAGTGACGGATAATGTACTAGCATGGAATGGCGATTGGTTAACCCACAGAAATCGGAGAGTCAGGATTCATCGATCTTTATGATGAAGACATAAACTACTGGAGTACAAATATTAGTCTGACGGCTTCAGTTATTTACAATCTATATACCGATAGCCTGATGGTGAGAGCTAAGTGCAATGTACATCTGAATTTGCAGATGACACGGAGAACGAAAACGCAGGTTGTTACTTAATGAAGGGATTGGCATATTCCTGTGTATGAAACATAACGTCAGAATGCTGATGCAGCGAGTAACTAGGTTGGTTCATTGGTTCAAATCAGTGACTCACTGCACTGGGCAGGCCCCTGGTGCAAACTCCCGCCCTTGGAGTTGCTGCTGCCGCAGAAAAACAGAAATATCAGAAGCAAAACATATCTGAACTGCTCCCAATGTCATTATATCATTACTCAGATAAGGAGACAGAAAATAATCTCAGATGATTTTTATGTTTATCTTCTCAGGGTAGTGAGTCTTTGTAAATCTCTTTCCCAATGAGTACTGGAGCAGAGATATTGAATATATTATTCAGGCACAGATGGAAGGTTCATAAATAACAACAAGTGAAGGATTATTAGGCAGGAATGTGCAGTGTGGGGAAATGCTGACGGGATAGGAAATGACACTGATTCAAAACATCCAGGAATACAATGCAAAACAAAATTAAAATATAGATAAAAATTTAAAATGCAGCGGTGACAGAATACAGTTCCAAAGGATCATAGGGCTGCTCTGTCATGAGAGAGAGCCCAGTCGGGGTGGTTTACTCTGAGAGTCACTGCATCTTGGGTGATGGGGTGAGGTTGAGAGAGTGTCCCCCTTATGGTAACCTCTGTCAGTGTGGGGAATGGAATCTGTGCTGTTGGCCTCCCTCTGCATCACACACCAGCCGTCCAGCCAACTGATTGGGATAGTGCATTCCCATTAGAAATGCCCTTGAACAGGTGCTTGAAGATAACCTGGGTAAAAGTGCCTGAGTGCTGTCTGGTCAGTGACAGGAACCCAGGGGGTTGAATGAATGAAAATTCCTCTAACATGGAGATGAGAAAACCATCAGATCAGCTGCGATCTTACTGAATGCTAGAGTACATTTGAAGGGCTGAATGGCCTCATGATGGATTTGAATTGTATGTGATTTCAAAAACATACATCTCTATTCCTCCCCTTGTGTGTTACATATATTGGCACTGGTATTTTCCTGAAAATTGGAATTGTTTGGAACATTATCTGGAACATTCCATAATCAGCATTCTCCAGAATATTCTATCGCCGTATGGGGGTAATGAAGAGGAGAGAGAGAGAGAGAGAGAAGGAATCTGTTGCATGCAGTAGTGAGTGTTGGAGCATGAGCCTTGTATGGGGGTGGGTGTTATAACAGATATACAGTGAGTGTGAGGGAGCAGAGAGAATACATTGACCCTTATCCTGGCAGAGCAAGGAAGGTTATTGATGCTTGTCCTATATTGCTGGACATTTCCTCAGATCGCAGATACTGCACTGAACTGGGTGGTGAGCTCAGACCATGCTCGGTGGGTCTGGTGCTGAGGCCTCTGCTGGGAAGAGAATGGTCCCCCTCTGTACTAGCCCATGCACCAGGACCTCTGGGCTCCTGTCAACAAACTGTGGTGCAATTTCCCCTTATCTGCCATGCTCGGAGTAAACTGCAGTGCAGCTCCAAACAAAGAAAGCTCAACCGTGTGCCCACTGGCATTTTAAAGATGGCACCAATGCCAGTGTTTCCGGAATATGCAGGGACATCAGGGTGATGTTGAGTACCTCCAGCCATGATAAGTGGGAGAATTGAGCTGGCATTGAATGAGAGGGACACCATGGGGTGGGTGGGTAGTTAATGAGGTGAGTTTAATAAGATAGCACCAGGAAACTAGCTCGGCCTTGTGCAGACAATCCCTCTGTCTCACTCAGTGAAAATGGCACTGAGACAAATTATTGTTAGATTCAGCACAATGAGTCAAAGACTCTGCTGAGCCCACTCCCAGTTACAAAGCTGCAGAACAAATGCGAATGCAAAACTCTCCATCATCTGAACTCACACCGATATCCCGTTCACACATTATTCCTGGTAATACTGGCTCATGTTGCAAGATGCCGTTGAAATATCTTCACTTCAGCAATCTGAAACCTGTGATTTCCATTAAATTGTCTCTCAATCTCCCTGTCTCGTTATCCCAAAATCATATTTTTTTTTGGTATTTAAATTGACTTCCCTACTCTCTCTCTCTGGCAGTGATGTTCACACCCACATCACCTCTTTGTCAGGGAACAATGGAGATATGGAGCTGTAAATGGATGGGAGCTGCACATCCTGTCACTTCCAGCAAGGGCTGCAATTTTCCCCACGCTGGGCAGTGATTAACACAATGTTACGGATCAATGCACTGGGGGGGGGAGGTGGTGTACACAGCTTTACATGCTCAGAGGGTAACTGTTCCAGGTTTATAGATCAATTCACTGCTATTCACTGTACAGCTCCCCATACTGAACAGATACCTTAGCCACGTTTATAGAACAAGCCCACTTTTGTGCGTTGCATATTACCCCATGATGGACAGACCATTTCGCCCAGGTTTCTGAATCAATGCACTGGTGTATCCTGTACTGCTCCCCATATTGGACATTTAGATTAGTGACAGCTGCATTCCATCCTGGACAGATTGCTGAGTTGTAGTGAGCCTGGTCTGCATGGTGCCCTATGCTGAGTCTGTATCTCATCTGGTCTTATAGGTGTCTGGGCTGGGTCTGTGAGGTGGATTGTGCATCTGAGATAATTCCTCATAGAGTTATGATTCCTCCAGCTCGACGCATTCAGCTTCCAAACCCTTATTGTCCATGAAGTAATTATCCAATTAAAACATGAATATCTGTCCTTCTTGTCATGGACCCGAACAGACGCAATATATGAAGAAGGTAGTCTCGACCCAAACATTTTCGGATTTTAAAGACACTTGTCTGGTGCTGTGTTTAAGATGCAATTCGTTTGGTCAAAATATTCGAAATTAAGCAAAACACAATTTATTCAAATATTGTAGGTAAAATACAACAAAAACATGAGGAACTTGGAAAAACTTAATTTATTAGAAAACTCAACAGATTAATAGGTTATTTAATTACTAAACAGTAACTGCTCCAATATTGTAACATCCTGGAAACACACACTTGTTAAAAAAACAAATTCAGGAAACATATTGTCTCACATGCAGTTCTCAAATCCAGGAGGAACAAACATCAAAGACAATTCTGTGAGAAATCTCAAAGAGAGAGAGCAGCAGCTCGGAGAGTTTTACTGCCTTCCAACCCTGCTGAGACCCCAGCAATAAATGGCAAAAGGTAAAACTATGAATCCTTGTTGTGTGAGAGCATGACCATCACTCCACAGGACCAGGCTGCGGCTGCAAGGACCACAGGGAATGGACTGTATCTATACCATCCATGGCAATGTAGTAGCGTCTCAAAAATGCCTAACCCCACTTAAGCCCTGCATTGTTGGTAAGATAAATGTCAAAGTTAAATATAAAAAATTAAAGCCAAAGGATGCAGTAGGCCTGGTGATCAGACACAGACGGTCTCGGAAGCACATCAATTCCCACCCAGCCAAAACACAGTAGAATCATCGAGCTTGTGAAGGCAAAGTATCATTTCTCTCTCTCTCTCTCTCACATCTAACTTTACAGTTGGAGATGTGCCATTCAACCAATAGTCAGCGGTGTCAACACCACACCCAAACCAAGTATTATTGTTATATGTCAGGGTTGTTGTGAAAGGGGTTAACTGGAGCTGCTTGTTTGGTGACTGTGATTGATGTCCGTCTCGGTGGATCCTAATTGTGACACTGGAGGTTTTCCTCTTCTATTAATAAGAGGCTTCCTTCAACCTGTTATCTCATAATATCAACAGCAGCATCATCCTCAAGATGATTGGGATCAGCAGCCAGAGACAAAGGGAGAGGAAGACAATCTCAGAACAATAGACTGGAATGTTCCAACAATGAAGCAGAATCTGACAACATGAGACTGGAATGTTCCAACAATGGACAGGGGTTTATCTACGGGTCTTTACTTGCTTTCTCTGGATTGGGCATGGTTAGAGTTGCGGATAAAATCCCATCCTCACTATTATTGGTGCTCCTGGTAAGTCTATCTCTGTCAATTCTATAAACGATGGTGAAGGTTACTGCTGTTTCAGTTATTTATATTTAACATATGCACAAACTGTTACCATCCATTTCAGTCACAAACTCCACTTAATTTCTCTCAGTTTCAGACTCCTCACTCATAAACATCTAAGAAGAACAAAATTGTTCAGACCCTTGAGTCTTCCTTTTACCCTCAACTGTTTCTCTATATTCTTTCTGACATCAAACCTGTTCACATCCATCTCTATAATATCCCCAGTCTCCAGCTCTGCCTCAGTGCTGTTGTTGAATTAGTCGTCATCGGTCCCTTTGCTAACTTCAGAATTTACAGCTCCAGTTCTCTTCTGACCTCTCCAATTGCAAATATTTTGAACACATTGTTGTGGTTCTGTTCTGAAGCTACAAATCTTTTGTGGTTCTGTTCTGAAGCTACAAATCTTCTCACAAATTTTGAACACATATTTGTTCATGCCTCTATTATTTCATAATAGGGACCACATTTCAGAGTAATAATGCCACTGGACGGGTAATTGAGAGGCACAGATTATGACCTGAAAGGCATTATTTCAAATGTTACCACAGCCAAAGACAGAACTTAAATTCAAATGACAAAAATTGCAATGAAATCTCATTTTACAAACGGCAACCATAAACTATCAGGTTTTCTTTCATTATTTAACTTACAGCCTTTGGTAAAGAAACTAAGTGTGACTTCAGACCCACGACCACATGGTTGGCTCCATTTTGTCTTGTAGGAGAAAGTGAGGACTGCAGATGCTGGAGATCAGAGCTGAAAATGTGTTGCTGGAAAAGCGCAGCAGGTCAGGCAGCATCCAAGGAGCAGGAGAATCGATGTTTCGGGCATGATCCCTTCTTCAGGAAGGCATTCCTGAAGAAGAGCTCATGCCCGAAACGTCGACTCTCCTGCTCCTTGGATGCTGCCTGACCTGCTGCGCTTTTCCAGTAACACATTTTCAGCTCCATTTTGTCTTGACAAATTACCTCACAGTCAAGGGCAGTTATTGATGGATAACAAATGATGCCCTTGCTTGTGTTGCTGACAGCCCATGAAACAACATTAAAGGTGAAATGTGAATGCTGGAGATTTGAAATAGAACTCTCCAGCGTCTGAAGGTGTTGGAGAATCTCAGCAAGTATGGTAGCCTCTGTCACAAGAAAAACAGATAAAGTTTCAAGTCTAGTGACCCTACATCAAGACTGAAACCAACTGAAAAAATATCAGGGATGGGTGATTGAGTGAAGGGTAGGTTAGTCGAATGGATGGAAAAATGTCCAGCAAGAGAGAGCGAGAGAGAGAGAGAGAGAGAAATGAAAAGCCGACAAGCGACTGCTGATGAAGTAGAAGGAAAATGAAAAGGGACTTTCTTGTAACATAACCCCTTTCCCCATATTCCTGAGTATCACGTCAATCTAAATATGTCCCTGTTTAAAGTGAGTTATATGCCCTCTATGACTCTTCTCTAGTGCAGTGGTCAACTCCATCGTCAATACTGGTGCTGCCGTTATAGTTGCTGAGAAACGGAATGTTACATTGCCAACTGCTTCTTTGGAGAAAGGAACTTTCACTATGGGTCTGCCCGTGATGCAACAGCTTTTCAGGCAGGAATAGAAACATTTTCTACATGGAATGGGTGCACCATGTGTGTGAGCATTTGACTTACACCTGTCATTAGACAGTAAAGGCAGGTTCTGTGGACACTTTTCTCGGATGTGTATTATCAGCTGCAGCATGTATTCAGAGAGACCTGAGGGTCTGGTGACCCCACTCTCGACACTGCATTTATAGAGTGTTATAGTAAACAAATAGAGCCAAGACTACACATAAGGGAAGCTCTGTACAGAGGGAGGGCTGGGTATTGTATTATCCTCCCTGGGATTTCCATGAATATTTTTCTAAGCTGAACCAATTCCAAACATAAAACGTAATCCTTTCAAAAATGAGATGGTCACTGAGCTGTGTCCTCTCCATCAGTATAACCTGAGCCTCACACCAGGCAAGGACTGTGCTGACACTCACTATGAAGTGGACTGGATTAATTCTGGAACTTTTCAGGCAGGAGTTGTTAACATATTCATCATCTCCAAGGTGCAGTCATCCGAAATATTCATTCACTTTCAGAAGCCATCTGCCAGCTGAGAGGAATACATTGAGTCCATCTCCCTGAGGAGGGTACAGAAGCAAACTTCCAGATATACTAGGGGACAGGTTCTGGTGAAAATAAGGAACTGCATGAAACTAGAATTAATGAAGAGTATGTTTTTGAAAATCTAATCGAATTGAAGGTTGGTAAGATGCTGCATTTGATGAGTTCCATCCGAGAAGGTGGCAATAGACCTAGAGAAAGAATTACTGACTATTCTTCAAAGCTGGTTAAATAATAGAAATGATCCTGCAGACTGGACAGCAGGTATTGTAAACCTAAACATTTAAAATAGGATGGAGAGGGCAAACAGAAAACTAAATAGCTTGATGTCAGCTGTGAGAACCTTTGATAAGATGTAGTAACTAGACACTTGGAGAACAACGATATAACAACGGTAGATTTGGCCTAGATTCAGTATAGGGAAATGATCTTTGCTAAACCTGCTGGAGATTGTTGACTCTGTCCGTTGTATCATTGACAATTGAGAACCAGTGGGAGTGGAGTAATTGAATTTTCAGAAGTAGTTTGACATTGTTAAATGTAGGTGGGTGGAGAATCTTAGAGTCCATGGGTAGATATTGGTGGAATATAAACCATATAAATTAAAAATTGGATAATGGGCAAAACCAACAGAATAGTGTTTTCGTTCTCCGGGTGGAAGGCTTGTCGAGTATCAGAAGGATCAGTTCTTATGCAATAGCGGTGCACAAGGTATAAAAATGATTCAGATGTGAACAACAAATACCATCATTGACATTTATGTTTATTAAATGGTGAGAGGTTGTGAAGGGCTGTTGTTGAAAAGGACCTGGATGTCCTTGGTTATACGTCACTATAAGAATTCGTACAAGGCGGGAAATAATTGTAAAGGCTATGTGGTCAGTCATGGAAAATTATTAAAGTACCAGAGTAAATATATCTTACTCAATGGTAGTGTTTTGTTGAGCCAGTATTTGGGTAGTATGTACTGGCTGAGTCTGCTTTATAAATAGGATCTCCACGTCACCGAGACAGTGCAAAGGAGTTTCACCAGACAGAACCCTAGCATGATGTTATCATAAGGAGAGAATGTAGTAACTATCTGTTTAATCTGCAGCGCTCTGAGAGAATAAGAAGTTGAAACTTGATGGTTATGAACGGACCCTCATTATGTCTCAAGCAGCCATTGATAAGGTGGAAAATTCCGTACTTTCCATAGGATGCTTGATTCCCAATAGTTTACGTGCCTGTGCAGAGACCTCATGTCAATGGACAGTGAGGTACAGGCTCTGAATGAACTCGGAACACTTTCATGTACAGTTACTGTGTGACTCTGCACTCAATGTTACATTGTCCATCATCCTGTCAGAAGCCATAATACTGGAACAACTAGCCATTCCCCACCAGCTTCTGATTTCCAGAGAGAACATGGGTCTGCTTTCTCAGCGAAGGAAGATGTCTTTGAAATTGGTTAAAAACTTGTCTTCATTCCTACTCCCAGGAAACCATGTTAAAGTATGTCATATGTACTATGAGTAAAAAAGCTACAAGGAACAAAGTGGAGCAGTTTATCTGTTTAGTCGCTACTTATTGGCAGAGGAATTGAGTTCCGGAGTCCTGAGGTCATGTTGCAGTTGTATAAGACTCTGGTGCGGCCTCATCTGGAGTATTGTGTGCAGTTTTGGTCGCCATACTATAGGAAGGATGTGGAAGCTTTAGAACGAGTGCAGAGGAGGTTTACCAGGATGTTGCCTGGAATGGTAGGAAAATCTTATGAGGAAAGGCTGAGGCACTTGGGGCTGTTCTCATTGGAGAAGAGAAGGTTTAGGGGAGATCTGATAGAAGTGTATAAGATGATTAGGGGTTTAGATAGGGTAGATACTAAGAACCTTTTACCGCTAATGGAGTCAGGTGTTACTAGGGGACATAGCTTTAAATTAAGGGGTGGTAGGTATAGGACAGATGTTAGGGGTAGATTCTTCACACAGCGGGTTGTGAGTTCATGGAATGCCCTGCCCGTATCAGTGGTGAACTCTCCTTCTTTATGGTCATTTAAGCGGGCATTGGATAGGCATTTGGAAGTTATTGGGCTAGTATAGGTTAGGTAGGATTCGGTCGGCGCAACATCGAGGGCCGAAGGGCCTGTACTGCGCTGTATCCTTCTATGTTCTATGTTCTATGTTATTTTGTTTGTGATGTTGGACCATCTCTGACACCTTCCTGTTCCTGGGTTAGTAACTTGAGAAGCTGAATGACCTCTTCCTGTTCCTTTGTAAATGACTCAGAGTGTGAAATTGTCTCTTTCTGATCCTGTGTAAGTGACGTGGAGTTATGGACAGACTGTTTGTCGTCCTGTGTAGCAGGCAGGAGGGACGGAATGGACCATCTCTCTTTTTGCACAGTAGTTTTGTTGGGCTAAATGGCTTGCCCACATTCTTGTGAAGCCAGATTGAGGGGCAGAATGAACTCCTTTGTTTACTGTCCAAATGTGCAGTGTCTGGCAGCGTTGTTACATAAATGTTACCAACAGTTTAACAGCACAGGCTTGAATGCTGTCCAGGTCTTGTTGCGCAAGAACATACTGCTTTAGGACCTGAGGGATGATGAAGGTTTCTGAACATTTTGTAACCTACAGTGAATATTCCCACTTCTGTTCGATGTGAATGGCTGAATGGATTGCTTCCACACTGCAGGGATTCCCCGCTGACAAACTGGAGATGCCTGGGCTGAGGGAGCTACACTGAGGATCTCCTGCTGTGATGTTCCACAGCTGAACGATTGATGCCCAATGATGATAAACATCTTCCATTGTGCTGTGAATGACTCTAAACAACAAAGAGTTCGCAATGGATTCTGATGAAGTCTGATTTTGCTCAGGCTCCTTGATGTTATCCTCAGTTAAATACTGCCCTGATACCAGGGCCAGTCGCTCTTAGCTAAGCCCTTGTATTCACCTCTATCGCTCATATCAATAGGTCATTGCGTATGAGCAGAGCAATGGTTTCTTCAAACAGAGGGTAGTGAATGTCAAGAATTCTCTATTCAGGAGATTCATGGGAGCTAGATCACTGAAAGATCTCTGAATGGTCTTCCCTCTTTCTGTGCACCACATTAAGTGGCCTCCAACCGCTCCTGTCTAGCAGTTTGGAGGGGCTGAATGGAACAATGGAGCATCGAACTCAAGAACATGATTAGGTCATTTGACATTATGAAACTGCTCCACTAGGTACTAAGATTGGGGAATATCGGGTTATGGTCTCAGTCCCACTTTCCTGTCTGTATTCCATTATCCATGACTCAATCTCTGTCAAATATTTAATGAATTCAGTTTGAATAAATGTGAACAAAGAGGCACCACATACCTCTGGGAAGAGAATTACCACTCAAATGGCCTTTTTAAAATTTCTCCTCATCTTTCTTACAGAGTCATACAGCAGGGAACCCTGTCCACATAAACCAGACATCCCAATCTGATCTCAACCCATTGTCAGCATTAGGCCCATATCCCTGTCAATTCTTCCTATTAATATGTACAGCCAAATGCCTTTTAAATGTTGGATGAAAATTTGGATGAAATGAAATGAAATCCACAATCTGGATGAAAATATTGTCCCTTTACTATCTTTCTCGTCTCACCTTAATCCTTTGTCCTATAGCTTTGAACTCCCCTATCCTGGGAAAAAGACCTTGGCTATTCAGATTATCAATGCCTCTCATGATTTTACAAACATCCATAATGTCACGCCTCGGCCTCCGATAATCCAGAGTAAACAAGCCCCCGTCTGTCCAGCCTCTCCATGTAGCTCAATTCCTCCATGCCCGGCGATATTCTTGTAAATCTTTTCTGCACCCTCTCAAGTTTAACAACATCCTTCCTGTAGCAGAGCGAACTGAATTAAACACAGTATTCTAAATCTGGCCTCATCAACATCCTGTCCAGTCACAATGTGATCTCCCAACTGGCATACTCAATGTTCTGATCAATAAAGGCAAGCATACCAAACCCCACCTTCACCACCCTGTCTACCTGCGACTCCATTTTCAAGGATCAATGAACCTTCATAGTTTTGTTCAACAATACCCCCCAAGGCCCCACCATTAATTGTGTATGTCCTACCATATTTTCCCTTACCAAAATGCAACACTTCACATTTACCTAAATTTAACTTCATCTGTCACTCCTTGGCCCATTGGCCCATCTGATCGAGGTCTGCTGGCCACTGCACCTCCAATTTTAATGTTATTAGATTAGATTAGATTACTTACAGCGTGGAAACAGGCCCTTCGGCCCAACAAGTCCACTCCAACCCCCCGAAGCGCAACCCACCCATACCCCTACATTTACCCCTTACCTAACACTACGGGCAATTTAGCATGGCCAATTCACCTGACCCGCACATCTTTGGACTGTGGGAGGAAACCGGAGCACCCGGAGGAAACCCACGCAAACACGGGGAGAACGTGCAAATTCCACACAGTCAGTCGCCTGAGTTGGGAATTGAACCCGGGTCTCAGGCGCTGTGAGGCAGCAGTGCTAACCACTGTGCCACCATGCCGCCCACACGGTGTGTGTAAACATAATATACAGGTAAATATTCGCATTCAAATCATTTTTATAAATAATGCAAAGCAGTGGATTTAGCAATGCCCTTGTGGCGCATCACTGGTCATTGGCCTCAGTCTGAAAAGCAGTCCTCTATCACTCTCTGTCTCCTACCTTCACTCTAATTTTGTAGTCATTTGGCTAGCTTACCTTGGATCTACTTATGGCCTAACCTTCCTCTCTTGTCTGCCATTCGGAATCCTGTTAAATGCCTTGCTGAAGTCTATATTGCTGAAAATGTGCTGCTGGTTAAAGCACAGGAGGTTAGGCAGCATCCAAGGAACACCAATGACGTCAGGCTCACTGATTTATAGTTCAGGACATTATTCCCTTTCCTCGTCCCATGCTTCCGCTGTTCACTGCAAATATTAATGTAATGGGGTTGGTGATATGATCAATAAAGTAGGTCTCAGAGTGGGTCAGGATTAAGAACAAGTCAGGCAGGATTCTTTAATCTGCTAAAATTAACAAGTTTATGACCCAAACAAAGTTACTCAGACTACAATGGAAAGATAAATAACAGACAGTTTGGATATGGTAAATCTGTGCATTGATGTTTCCCTCTCTAAAAATACTGACACATGCACACATTTAATGACAAACTGAAAAATAAAATCTCTGCAGAGCATTAACTTTAAAGAACTTTGCTCAAATATTAATAGAACTCGTGACGAAAGGCAACATACCGTGTAGCTGATTGTCGATTTGTTTCTGATCTCAGCGATCCTCCATTCGGGCCATTTGTTGTCAGATGATCAGGTGGAGTTCGTACTGTCAATGATCCTGATCCCTGAGAGTTTAAAAGATGAGCACAGAATATATACTAACATTTGGGGGAATCGCTACCCAGTCAAAAATGCTGTCTTTCTGATGCAACGATAGAACCATCTGCAATGTCAGTCATGTGCTCAATTTTGACCGTCAGATACTGAGAAGGGGGGAGAGTACCTGATGAACACGCGTCCCCTTAACAACACAACCAATAATGTCCATCATTAATTTCATTTTTGGCTGTTTTATTGAAAATTTGCCGCAGTCGCTCCACGTTAAAATAAGCAATTGTCTTTGAGAGATGACCTGATAGAGGTTTACAAAATCATGAGGGGCATGGATAGGATAAATGGACAAGGTAAGGGAGTCCAGAATTGGAGGGCATAGGTTTAGGGTGAGAGAGGAAAAATATAAAAGAGACCTAAGGGGCAACTTTTTCACACAGAAGGTGGTACGCGTATGGAATGAGCTGCCAGAGGAAGTGGTGGAGGCTGGTACAATTGCAACATTTGAAAGGCACCTGTGTGAGTATATGAATAGGAGGGGTTTGGAGGGATATGGCATGTGGGACTCTTTGGGTTGGGATATATGGTCAGCATGAATGAGTTGGACCGAAAGGTCTGTTTCCGTGCTGTACATCTCTCAGACTCTGTGACTCTATTGCCCAGTCTTCACTGTTCCCTGGGAATGAGAATACCACAGACAGCACAATCCTAAGGAGATAGGAGATTATCTCAATCTTAAATGGGGAAACCTTTAAATTTAAAAGTGTATGAACCTCACAGCTAATCAGCTTCTCCTTTTTAAAAATAAGGACACAACCAATAGGAAAGACACAGACCATTCAGCAGCTCAAACCTATCCCACATTTCCATTGACTCCGTTCAGTAAAATATTTATCAAACTCAGCTGCCACTGTTCTTTAGGGTAGACATTTCTGATAGCATAAACCATAGAATGCATGAAATTGGTGCAGAACTACACTGTTTGATTCATCAAGTCTGGTCTTCTGTTCGATCATGGCTGACATGTTTCTCAACAAAATTCTCCTGCCTTTTCACTGTAACCCTTGCTCCCCTTATCAATCAACACATTATCTATTTCTGAATTAAAGAGAGAACTGTGTCTATGTCTCCGTATGTCTCTATGTTTGTGTTTCGGGTTATTAGCAGAAGGCAGACGGTGGTGAAGGAGGGTTGACTTTTGAACTGGGTGCCTGTGACGAGTGGCATTCCACAGGGATCGGTGCTGGATCCAGTTTTGGTTGTCATTTATATAAATGATTTAGCTGAGAATTACAGAAGGCATGGTGACACCAAGATTAGTTTTACGGCTGACACCAAGATTAGTTATATAGTGGAAAGTGAAGAAGGTTACATAAGGTAACAAAGAGATCATGATTAATTGGATGACAGCGTTGTACAGCACAGAAACTGACCCTTTGGTCCAACTCATTCGCACCAACCAGATGTCATAAGTTAACTTAGTTTCATTTTCCAGCATTTGTTCCATATTCCCCTAAAGCCTTTCAATTCATAGCCCTATCCAGATGCCTTTTAAATGTTGTAATTTGTACCAAACTCCATTCCTTCCTTGGCAGCTTATTGCATACACGCACCACCCTCTGTGTGAAAATGGCCCCCATAGGTTCCTTTTAAATCTTGTCCATCTCACCTTAAATCTATGTCCTCTAGTTTTGGACTTCCCTACACTGGGGTAAAGACCCTGACTATTCACCCTATCCATGGCCTTCATGAATTTATAATCCTCTAGGATATGCAAATTTAACTCCAATCAACACGAATGGCTTTGTTTTCAGTAAACCAGGGCCTAAATTCTGAAATTCAATACTGACTCATCTTCCTTCTTCATCACATCACAATTCTAAAATCATTTTAACAACTTGTTTCGCCACATTATGAAACACGTCTGTGGGATTTGAATCTAACCTTTTGGGCTCAGAGATAGGCACACTACCACCACTTGGCAATATCCCTAAAGCTGCAACATTATTCTCCTGTGCGTTTGTTCATCAGGCAGTTTTGAAATACTGTGAAATACTTCCATGACAGGCAGATCTTGAATCCAGGCATTCTAGTTCAGAGTGGGAGACACTACCACACAAGTTCATGTGTTGGAATTTAACCCAGAACTCTGGCTCAGAGGCATGGGCGTTACCCACTACACAAGACTTAAACCATGCCCAGAGTTTGGGTCACATTTTAAACGTCAGCTTTCAACTCGGTGTGGATTCATTAAAATCTGTTTCACTTTTACTGAATTACACAGTTAAACGAAGTGCATTGTTCAACAGGTGAAATGTACTCAGCTCAAATGTTGAGTTTATGTGCTCTGCCTTCGAGATAAACTATGCAGATCTTTAATTGCTTGGCTATGATTTCCACCTTAAGTGGCTATTATCTGTGATCGGGAATTTGAGGGAAAGACATCCTGCAGACACACTCTGCACTGTAAAGGATCTGGAATAGATGTTTATTACTGAACACCAGAGACGAAGAAAGAGCATACTTTCTGGATCAAAAACACCAATCACTCTTACCCACCTCGAACATGTCACTGCCCTCTTCCTAAAAAAACACGAAGGAATCCAAGGCAGCTGATTACTGTCCAGCCTTTTTTCCCCAGTACTATCACTCACTGAACTGAGAAGTGGCAGATGGAGTTTAATTTCTATAAATACAATGTATCCCAATTTGGTAAAACAAACAAGGAGATATCTACAATTAAATGTCGGCCCATTCGTAGCATTGTAGAACAGAGATATCTAGGGGTTCTGGTATATTTCTATGAAGTTTGCATCATGAGTCGGCAGAGTGGGTATGAAAGCGTGTGGCTTGCTGGCCTTCATTGCTCAGACCTTTGAGTACAGGAGCTGGAATATTATCTTCAGGTTGCGCTGGACATTCATGAGGTCTCTCCTGAAGTACTGTGTGGTTCTGGTCACCCAGTTACATTGAGGATATTATTAAAGTGGCAAGGGTTCAGAAAAAAATTACCAGGCTGTTGCTGGGAATGGAGTGTCTAAGTTCTAAGGACAGGCTCGATGAACTAGGACCTTTTCCACTGCATCGTAGAAGGTAGAGAGCTTATCAACCTTATAGAGGGTTAAAGAACAATGAGGGGTATAGATAATGTTGAATGGAAGGTGTCCTTTCCTTCGGGTGGTGGATTTCAAGACTGGGGGCAATTTGAAGATGACAGGAGAAAGTTTTACAGAAGACATAGTGTCATAGAGCTACCCAGCTCTACCCAACTTGTCCCTACCAAATAGATGTCCTACATTAATGTAGTTCCATTTGCCAGCATTTGGCCCATATACTCCTAAACACTTCCTATTCATGTGCCCGTCCAGATGCCTTTTAAATGTTGTAATTGTCCCCGCTTGCACAATGTCCTCTGGCAGCTCGTCACAAAGAAAAACCCTCTCTTTGGAAACGCTGCCCCATAGATCCTTTTAAGTCTGTCCCCTCTGAACTTCGACCTATGTCCTCTAGATTTGGAGCGTACTACCCTGGGGAAAAGACATCAGTTATTGACACTATCCATTCCACTTGTGAGTATATAAACCACTATGCTTACCTCTCAACCACTGATGCTCCAGGGAAAATCACTCCAGCATATTCAGCCTCTCCATAAATCTCAAAACATCCAACCCTGGCAATATCTTTGTAAATCTATTCTGAATTCTTTAAGGTTCACACATTCTTCCTCGTGGAGCGAGACCATAATTGCACGAAGTATTCAATAGTGGCCTAACCAATGTCCTGCACAGCTGCAATATGACTTTCCAACTACTACATTCAATGCACTGCCCAACAATGACAAGCACCTTCTTCACTATCCTATATAGCTGCGACTCCACTTTCAAAATACTGTGAACCTGCATTCCAAGGTCTCTTTATTTAGCAACACTCCCCAGGGACTTAACATTAAACGTATAAGCCAAGCTTGAATTTTCCTTTCCAAAATGCAGCACTTCACATTTATCTAAATTAAACTCCATCTGCAACTCCTCAGCCCAATGGTCCGTCTGATCAAGATCCCGTTATAATCTGAGGTAGTCATTTTCTCTCTCCTCTGCACCTTCAATTTTGGTGTCAAATATGAACTTATTAACCATACCTCCTGTGTTCACATCCAAATCATTTATGTAAATGAGGAACAGCAGTGGACCCCGCACCAATTTTTGTGGCACACCACTGGTCACAGTCTCCAGTCTGGAAAAGACCCTCCACCACGACCCTCTATCTTCTATCTTTGAGCCAGTTCTGTGTCCAAATGGCTGGTTGTCCTTGTATTCCATGAGATCTCACCTTGCTGACCAGCCTTTAATGGGGAACCTTGTCGAATGCCTTAATGAAATTAATATTGATCACGTCCACTGCTTTGCCCTCGTCAATGCTTTTTGTTACATCTTCAAGAAAAAGTAATCTGTACATACTGGGAGGGTAACTGCTCCTGGTTTACAGATCAATGCACTGGGGTGGTGTACACAGCCCTACATGCTGGGAGGCTAACTGCTCCTAGCTTACAGATAAATGCACTGGAGAGGTGTAGGTAGTCATACGTGCTGGGAGGGTTACTGTTCCAGGATTGCAGATCAATGCACTGGGGTGGGACACACAGTTCCACAAGCTGGGAAGGTAACTGCTCCTGGTTTATAGATCAATGCACTGGGGTGGTGTACACAGGGCCACATGCTGGGAGGTTAACTGTTCAAGGTTTACAGATCAATCCGCTGTGGGGGCACACACAGTTCTACATACTGGGAGGGTAACTACTGATGGTTTACAGATCAATGCACTGGGGTGGTGTACACAGTCCTACATGCTGGGAGGGTAACTGCCCCTGGTTTACAGATTAATCCACTGGGGTGGGGTACACAGTCTAATGCTGGGTGGGTAACTGCTCCTGGGTTACAGATCAATGCGCTGTGGGGGCACACACAGTTCTACATACTGGGAGGGTAACTGCTCCTGGCTTAGAGATCAATGCACTGGGGTGGTGTACGCCAGCCTCCATGCTTTGTGGGTAACTGCTACTGGTTTACAGGTCAATGGACTGGAGCAGTGTACACAGTGCTATATGCTGGAAGGGTAACTGCTCCTGGTTTGCAGATCAATGCACTGGGGTGGTGTACACAGTCCTACATGCTATGAGGCTAACTGATCCTAGCTCACAGATAAATGCACTGGAGTGGTGTAGGTAGTCATACATGCTGGGAGAGTAACTGTTCCTGGTTTACAGATCAATGCAAGGGGGTGGTGTACACAGCTCTACATGCTGGGACGGTAACTGCTCCTGGTTTATAGATCAATGCACTGGGGTGGTGTACACAGTGCCACATGCTGGGAGGTTAACTGTTCAAGGTTTACAGATCAATGCGCTGTGGGGGCACACACAGTTCTACATACTGGGAGGGTAACTGCTACTGGGTTACTGATCAATGCACTGGGGTGGTGTACACTGACCTACATGCTGGGAGGCTAACTGCTCCTAGCTTACAGATAAATGCACTGGGGTGGTGTACACAGTCCTGCATGCTGGGAGGGTAACTGTTCCAGGATTACAAATCAATGCACTGGGGTGGGACACACAGTGCTACAAGCTGGAAAAGTAACTGCTCCTGGTTTACAGATTAATCCACTGGGGTGGGGTACACAGTCTTATGCTGGGAGGGTAACTGCTCCTGGGTTACAGATCAATGCACTGCGGTGGTGTACACAGCCTACATGCAGGGAGGGGAACTACATCTTGTTTACAGGTTAATGCACTGGGATGGCGTGCACAGCTCTACATGCTGGGAGGGTAACTGGTCCTCGGTTACAGATCAATGCACTGGGATGGGATACATAGCTATATGTGCTGGGAGGGTACTAGCCCCTGGTTTATAGATGAATGCACTGGGGTTGTGTGCATGGTCCTACATGCTGGGAGGTTAACTGCTCCTGGGTTACAGATCAATGCACTGGAGCGATGTATACAGTCCAACATGCTGGGAGGTTAACTGTTCCAGGATTACAAATCAATGCACTGGGGTGGGACACATAGTGCTACATTCTGGGAGGGTAACTGCTCCTGTTTTACAGATCAATGCACTGGGGTGGTGTACACAGTCCTACACGCTGGGAGGGTAACTGTTCCTGGTTTAAAGATCAATGCACTGGGGTGGTGTACACAGTCTAATGCTAGGAGGGTAACTGCTCCTTGGTTACAGATCAATGACTGGGACGATGTACACAGTTCTACATGCTGGGTGGGTAACTGCTCCTGGTTTACAGATGAATGTACTGGGGTGGTGTACTCAGTCCTACATGCTAGGAGGTTAACTGCATCTGGTTTACAGATTAATGAACTGGGATAGTGTGCACAGCTCTACATGCTGGGAGGGTAACTGCTCGTGGTTTACAGATCAATGCACTGGGGTTATGTATACTGTCCTACATGCTGGGAGTGTAACTGTTCCAGGTGTACAGATCAATGCACTGGGGTGGGACACATAGTGCTACAAGCTGGAAGGGTAACTGCTCCTGGTTTACAGATCAATGCAGTGGGGGGGTGTAAACACTCCTAGATGCTGGGAGGGTAACTGCTGCTGGTTGAAAGATCAATCCAGTGGGGTGGGGTACACGGTCCTGCATACTGGGAGGTAACTGCTCTGGAGGGGGCAGATCAATGCAGTGGGGTGATGCACACAATCCTACCTGCTGGGAGGATATCTGCTCTTGGGTTTCAGATCAATGCACTGGTGTGGTGTACACCAGCCTCCATGCTGGGAGGGTAACTGCTCCTGGTTTACAGATTAATCAACTGGGGTGGGGTACACAGTCTAATGCTGGGAGGATAACTGCATCTGGTTTACACATTAATGCACTGGGATGGTGTGCACAGCTCTACATGCTGGGAGGGTAACTTCTCCTGGTTTACAGATCATGGGCGGCACGGTGGTACAGTGGTTAGCACTGCTGCCTCACAGCGCCTGTAGACCCGGGTTCAATTCCCGACTCAGGCGACTGAATGTGTGGAGTTTGCATGTTCTCCCCGAGTCTGCGTGGGTTTCCTCCGGGTGCTCCGGTTTCCTCCCACAGTCCAAAAATGTGCGGGTCAGGTGAATTGCCCGTAGTGTTAGTTAAGGGGTAAATGTAGGGGTATGGGTGGGTTGCGCTTCGGCGGGTCGGTGTGGACTTGTTGGGCCGAAGGGCCTGTTTCCACACTGTAAGTCTAATCTAATCTAAATTCACTGAGGTTATGTACACTGTCCTACATGCTTGGAGGGTAACTGTTCCAGGTGTACAGATCAATGCACTGGGATGGGGTACACAGTCCTACATGCTGGGAGGATAACTGCTCTGGCAGGGGGAGATCAATGCAGTGGGGTGATGCACACAGTCCTACCTGCTGGGAGGGTATCTGCTCTTGGATTTCAGATCAATGCACTGGTGTGGTGTACACCAGCCTCCATGCTGTGAGGGTAACTGCTCCTGGTTTACAAATTAATCCACTGGGGTTGGGTACGCAGTCTAATACTGGGAGGGTAACTGCTCCTGGGTTACAGATCAATGCACTGGAGTGGTGTAGGTAGTCATACATGCTGGGAGTGTAACCGCTCCTGGTTTACAGATCAATCCAGTGAGGTGGGGTACACAGTGCTACATGCTGGGAGGGTAATTGCACCTGGTTCACTGATCAATGCATCGGGGTGGGGTACATAATCCTACATACTGGGAGGGTAACTGCTCTGAGGGGGGTGGGCAGATCAATGCAGTGGGGTGATGCACACAGTCCTACCTGCTGGGAGGGTATCTGATCTTGGGTTTCAGATCAATGCAATCGTGTGGTGTACACAGCTCTACATGCAGGGAGGGTAACTGCTCCTCGGTTACAGATCAATGCACTGGGATGGGATACATAGCTATATGTGCTGGGAGGGTACTTGCCCCTGGTTTATAGATGAATGCACTGGGGTTGTGTGCATGGTCCTACATGCTGGGAGGTTAACTGCTCCTGGTTTACAGATCAATACACTGGGGTGGAGTACACAGTCCTACATGCTGGGAAGCTAACTGTCCCTGGTTTACAGATCAATGCCCTGGGATTATGTATACTGTCCTACATGCTGGGAGTGTAACTGTTCCAGGTGTACAGATCAATGCACTGGGGTGGTGTACACAGTCCTACATGCTGGGAGGGTAACTACTCCTGGTTTACAGATTAATCCACTGGGGTTGGGTACACAGTCTAATGCTGGGAGGGAAACTGCTCCTCGTTTCCTGATCAATGCACTGGGGTGGTGTACACAGTACTACATGCTGGGAGGGTAACTGCTTCTGGTTTACAGATCAATGCACTGGGGTGGTGTACATAGTCCTACACGCTGGGAGGATAAAGTGTGGACTGCAGATGCTGGAGATCAGAGCTGAAAATGTGTTGCTGGAAAAGCGCAGCAGGTCAGGCAGCATCCGAAGTGCAGGAGAATCGATGTTTTGGGCGTGTGCCCTTCTTTCCTGAAGAAGAGCTCATGCCCTAAACGTTGATTCTCCTGCTCTTTAGATGCTTCCTGACCGGCCTCGCTTTTCTAGCAACACATTTTCAGCTCCACATGCAGGGAGGTTAACTGCTGCTGGTTTATAGATCAATGCACTGGGATGGTGTACACAGTCCTAAATGCTGGGAGGGTAACTGCTCCTGGGTTATAGATCAATGCACTGGGGTGGTGTTGATAATCATACATGCTGGGAGGGTAACTGCTCCTGGTTTACAGATCAATGCACTGGGGTTATGTATACTGTCTTACATGCTGGGACTGTAACTGTTCTAGGATTACAGATCAATGCACTGGGGTTGGACACACAGTGCTACAAGCTGGAAAGGTAACTGCTCCTGGTTTACAGATCAATGCACTGGGATGATGTATATAGTCATACATGCTGGGAGGGTAACTGCTCCTGATTTACAGATCAATGCACTGGGGTGGTGTACACAGTCCTACATGCTGGGAGGGTAACCGCTACTGATTTACAGATCAATGCACTGGGATGGTGTACACAGTCCTACATGCTGGGAGGGTAACTGCTCCTGGTTTACAGATTAATCCACTGGGGTGGGGTACACAGTCTAATGCTGTGACGGTAACTGCTCCTGGGTTACAGATCAATGCACTGGGGTGGTGTACACAGTCCTACATGCTGGGAGGCTACCTGCATCTGGTTTGCAGATTAATGCACTGGAATGTTGTGCACGGCTCGACATGCTGGGAGGATAACTGCTGCTGGTTTACAGATCAATGCACTGTCGGGGCACAGACAGTTCTTCATACTGGGAGGGTAACTGCTCCTGCGTTACAGATCAATGCACTGGGGTGGTGTACACAGCCCTACATGCTGGGTGGGTAACTGCTCCTGGTTTACAGATCAATGCACTGGGGTGGTGTACACACCTCTACATGCTGGGAGGAGAAAGTGAGTACTGTAGATGCGAGAGTTTAGAGCTGACAATGTGTTGCTGGAAAAGTGCAGCAGTTCAGGCAGCATCCAAAGACCGGGAAAATCGACGTTTTGGGCTTGTGCCCTTCTTTCCTGAAGAATGGTTCATGCCCCAAACATCGATTCTCCTGCTCTTTAGATGCTCCCAGACCTGCCTCGCTTTCCTAGCAACACATTTTCAGCACTATATGCTGGGAGGGTAACTGCTCCTGGGTTACAGATCAATGCACTGCGGTGGTGTACACAGCCTACAGGCAGGGAGGGGAACTACATCTTGTTTACAGATTAATGCACTGGGATAGTGTGCACAGCTCTACATGCTGGGAGGGTAACTGGTCCTCGGTTACAGATCAATGCACTGGGATGGGATGCATAGCTATATGTGCTGAGAGGGTACTTGCCCCTGGTTTATAGATGAATGCACTGGGGTTGTGTGCATGGTCCTACATGCTGGGAGGGTAACTGCTCCTGGTTTACAGATCAATGCACTGGAGCGATGTATTCAGTCCAACATGCTGGGAGGTTAATTCTTCCAGGATTACAAATCAATGCACTGGGGTGGGACACACAGTCCTACACTTGGGAGGGTAACTGCTCCTGGTTTACAGATTAATCCACTGTGGTGGGGTATACAGTCTAATACTGGGAGGTTAACTGCTCCTGGTTTCCTGGACAATGCACTGGGGTGGTGTACACAGTCCGACATGCTGGGAAGCTAACTGTCCCTGGTTTACAGATCAATGCACTGGGGTTATGTATACTGTCCTACATGCTGGGAGTGTAACTGTTCCAGGTGTACAGATCAATGCACTGGGGTGGTGTACACAGTCCTACATGCTGGGAGGGTAACTACTCCTGGTTTACAGATTAATCCACTGGGGTTGGGTACACAATCTAATGCTGGGAGGGAAACTGCTCCTGGTTTCCTGATCAATGCACTGGGGTGGTGTACACAGTCCTACATGCTGCTAAGCTAACTGTCCCTGGTTTACAGATCAATGCACTGGGGTGGTGTACATAGTCCTACATGCTGGGAGGGTAACTGCTTCTGGTTTACAGATCAATGCACTGGGGTGCGGTACACAGCTCTACATGCTGGGAGGGTAAAGTGCGGACTGCAGATGCTGGAGATCAGAGCTGAAAATGTATTGCTGGAAAAACGCAGCAGGTCAGGTAGCATCCGAAGAGCAGGAGAATCGATGTTTCGGGCGTGTGCCCCTCTTTCCTGAAGAAGAGCTCATGCCCTAAACGTTGATTCTCCTACTCTTTAGATGCTTCCTGACCGGCCTCGCTTTTCTAGCAACACATTTTCAGCTCCACATGCAGGGAGGTTAACTGCTGCTGGTTTATAGATCAATGCACTGGGGTCGTGTGTACAGTCTTAGATGCTGGGAGGGTACCTGCTCCTGGTTTACAGATCAATGCACTGGGGTGGTGTACACAGTCCTCCATGCTGGAAGAGTAACTGTTCCAGGATTACAGATCAATGCACTGGGGTTGGACACACAGTGCTTTAAGCTGGAAGTGTAACTGCTCCTGGTTTACAGATCAATGCACTAGGATGATGTGTATAGTCATACATGCTGGGAGGGTAACTGCTCCTGATTTACAGATCAATGCACTGGGGTGGTGTACACAGTCCTACATGCTGGGAGTGTAACTGCTCCTGGTTTACAGATCAATGCACTGGGATGGTGTCCACCGTCCTACATGCTGGTAGGGTAACTTCCTCCTGGTTTACAGATTAATCCACTGGGGTGGGGTACACAGTCTAATGCTGTGACGGTAACTGCTCCTGGGTTACAGATCAATGCACTTGGGCGGTGTACACAGTCCTACATGCTGGGAGGCTACCTGCATCTGGTTTCCAGATTAATGCACTGGAATGTTGTGCACGGCTCTACATGCTGGGAGGATAACTGCTGCTGGTTTACAGATCAATGCACTGTGGGGGCACACACATTTCTTCATACTGGAGGGTAACTGCTCCTGGGTTACAGATCAATGCACTGGGGTGTTGTACACAGCCCTACATGCTGGGAGGGTAACTGCTCCTAGGTTACAGATCAATGCACTGGGGTGGGGCACACAGCTATACATGCTGGGAGGATAAAGTGAGGACTGCAGATGCTGGAGATCAGAGCTGAAAATGTATTGCTCGAAAAGCGCAGCAGGTCAGGCAGCATCCGATGAGCAGGAGAATCGATGTTTTGGGCGTGTGCCCTTCTTTCCTGAAGAAGAGCTCATGCCCTAAACGTTGATTCTCCTGCTCTTTAGATGCTTCCTGACCGGCCTCGCTTTTCTAGCAACACATTTTCAGCTCCACGTGCTGGGAGGTTAACTGCTCCTGGTTTACAGATCAATGCACGTTGGGTGGTGTACACAGTCCTACATGCTGGGAGGGTAACTGTTCCAGGATTACAGATCAATGCACTGGGGTGGGACACACAGTGCTACAGCTGGGAGGGTAACTGCTCCTGGTTTACAGATCAATGCACTGGGATGGTGTGTAAATACTCCAAGATGCTGGGAGGATAACTGCTGCTGGTTTACAGATGAATGCAATGGGGTGGTGTACACAGTCCTACATGCTGGGAGGGTAACTACATCTTGTTTACAGATTAATGCACTGGGGTGGTGTACACTGTCCTACACGCTGGGAGGGTAACTGCTCCTGGTTTACAGATTAATGCACTCGGGTGGGGTACACAGTCTTATGCTGGGAGGGTAACTGCTCCTGGGTTACAGATCAATGCACTGCGGTGGTGTACACAGCCTACATGCAGGGAGGGGAACTACATCTTGTTTACAGATTAATGCACTGGGATGGTGTGCACAGCTCTACATGCTGGGAGGGTAACTGGTCCTCGGTTACAGATCAATGCACTGGGATGGGATACATAGCTATATGTGCTGGGAGGGTACTTGCCCCTGGTTTATGGATGAATGCACTGGGGTTGTGTGCATGGTCCTACATGCTGGGAGGGTAACTGCTCCTGGTTTCCTGATCAATGCACTGGGGTGGTGTACACAGTCCTACATGCTGGGAAGCTAACTGTCCCTGGTTTACAGATCAATGCCCTGGGGTTATGTATACTGTCCTACATGCTGGGAGTGTAACTGTTCCAGGTTTACAGATCAATGCACTGGGGTGGTGTACACAGTCCTACATGCTGGGAGGGTAACTACTCCTGGTTTACAGATTAATCCACTGGGGTTGGGTACGCAATCTAATGCTGGGAGGGAAACTGCTCCTAGTTTCCTGATCAATGCACTGGGGTGGTGTACATAGTACTACATACTGGGAGGGTAACTGCTTCTGGTTTACAGATCAATGCACTGGGGTTATGTATACTGTCTAACATGCTGGGACTGTAACTGTTCCAGGATTACAGATCAATGCACTGGGGTTGGACACACAGTGCTTTAAGCTGGAAGGGTAACTGCTCCTGGTTTACAGATCAATGAACTGGGATGATGTATATAGTCATACATGCTGGGAGGGTAACTGATCCTGGTTTACAGATCAATGCACTGGGGTTATGTATACTGTCCTACATGCTGGGACTGTAACTGTTCCAGGATTACAGATCTATGCACTGGGGTTGGACACACTGTACTACAAGCTGGAAAGGTAACTGCTCCTGGTTTACAGATCAATGCATTGGGTTTATGTATACTGTCTTACATGCTGGGACTGTAACTGTTCCAGGATGACAGATCAATGCACTGGGGTTGGACACACAGTGCTACAAGCTGGAAAGGTAACTGCTCCTGGTTTACAGATCAATGAACTGGGATGATGTATATAGTCATACATGCTGGGAGGGTAACTGCTCCTGATTTACGTATCAATGCACTGGGATGGTGTACACAGTCCTACATGCTGGGAGGGTAACTCCTCCTGGTTTACAGATTGATCCACTGGGGTGGGGTACACAGTCTAATGCTGTGACGGTAACTGCTCCTGGGTTACAGATCAATGCACTGGGGTGGTGTACACAGTCCTACATGCTGGGAGGCTAGCTGCATCTGGTTTACAGATTAATGCACTGGAATGTTGTGCACGGCTCGACATGCTGGGAGGATAACTGCTGCTGGTTTACAGATCAATGCACTGTGGGGGCACACACAGTTCTTCATACTGGGAGGGTAACTGCTCCTGGGTTACAGATCATTGCAGTGGGGTGGTGTACACAGCCCTACATACTGGGTGGGTAACTGCTCCTGGTTTACAGATCAATGCACTGGGGTGGTGTACACACCTCTACATGCAGGGAGGAGAAAGTGAGGACTGTAGATGCTAGAGATCAGAGCTGACAATGTGTTGCTGGAAAAGTGCAGCAGGTCAGGCAGCATCCAAAGACCGGGAAAATCGATGTTTTGGGCTTGTTCCCTTCTTTCCTGAAGAATGGTTCATGCCCCAAACGTCGATTCTCCTGCTCTTTAGATGCTTCCTGATCTGCCTCGCTTTTCTAGCAACACATTTTCAGCACTATATGCTGGGAGGGTAACTGCTCCAGGTTTACAGATCAATGCACTGCGGTGGTGTACACAGCCTACATGCAGGGAGGGGAACTACATCTTGTTTACAGATTAATGCACTGGGATGGTGTGCACAGCTCTACATGCTGGGAGGGTAACTGGTCCTCGGTTACAGATCAATGCACTGGGATGGGATGCATAGCTATATGCGCTGGGAGGGTACTTGCCCCTGGTTTATAGATGAATGCACTGGGGTTGTGTGCATGGTCCTACATGCTGGGAGGGTAACTGCTCCTGGGTTACAGATCAATGCACTGGAGCGATGTATACAGTCCAACATGCTGGGAGGTTAACTGTTCCAGGATTACAAATCAATGCACTGGGGTGGGACACATAGTGCTACATTCTGGGAGGGTAACTGCTCCTGTTTTACAGATCAATGCACTGGGGTGGTGTACACAGTCCTACACTTGGGAGGGTAACTGCTCCTGGCTTACAGATTAATCCACTGTGGTGGGGTATACAGTCTAATACTGGGAGGTTGACTGCTCCTGGTTTCCTGAACAATGCACTGGGGTGGTGTACACAGTCCTACATGCTGGGAAGCTAACTGTACCTGGTTTACAGATCAATGCACTGGGGTTATGTATACTGTCCTACATGCTGGGAGTGTAACTGTTCCAGGTGTACAGATCAATGCACTGGGGTGGTGTACATAGTCCTACATGCTGGGAGGGTAACTACTCCTGGTTTACAGATTAATCCACTGGGGTTGGGTACACAATCTAATGCTGGGAGGGAAACTGCTCCTGGTTTCCTGATCAATGCACTGGGGTGGTGTACACAGTCCTATATGCTGGTAAGCTAACTGTCCCTGGTTTACAGATCAATGCACTGGGGTGGTGTACACAGCTCTACATGCTGGGAGGATAAAGTGCGGACTGCAGATGCTGGAGATCAGAGCTGAAAATGTGTTGCTGGAAAGCGCAGCAGGTCAGGTAGCATCCGAAGAGCAGGAGAATCGATGTTTTGAGCGTGTGCCCTTCTTTCCTGAAGAAGAGCTCATGCCCTAAACGTTGATTCTCCTACTCTTTAGATGCTTCCTGACCGGCCTCGCTTTTCTAGCAACACATTTTCAGCTCCACATGCAGGGAGGTTAACTGCTGCTGGTTTATAGATCAATGCACTGGGGTCTTGTGTACAGTCTTAGATGCTGGGAGGGTACCTGCTCCTGGTTTACAGATCAATGCACTGGGGTGGTGTACACAGTCCTCCTTGCTGGAAGAGTAACTGTTCCAGGATTACAGATCAATGCACTGGGGTTGGACACACAGTGCTTTAAGCTGGAAGGGTAACTGCTCCTGATTTACAGATCAATGCACTGGGGTGGTGTATATAGTCATACATGCTTGGAGTGTAACTGCTCCTGGTTTACAGATCAATGCACTGGGATGGTGTCCACCGTCCTACATGCTGGTAGGGTAACTTCCTCCTGGTTTACAGATTAATCCACTGGGGTGGGGTACACAGTCTAATGCTGTGACGGTAACTGCTCCTGGGTTACAGATCAATGCACTGGGGCGGTGTACACAGTCCTACATGCTGGGAGGCTACCTGCATCTGGTTTACAGATTAATGCACTGGAATGTTGTGCACGGCTCTACATGCTGGGAGGATAACTGCTGCTGGTTTACAGATCAATGCACTGTCGGGGCACACACAGTTCTTCATACTGGGAGGGTAACTGCCCCTGGGTTACAGATCAATGCACTGAGTTGTTGTACACAGCCCTACATGCTGGGAGGGTAACTGCTCCTAGGTTACAGACCAATACACTCGGGTGTTGTACATAGTCCTACATGTTGGGAGGGTAACTGTTCCAGGATTACAGATCAATGCACTGGGGTGGTTTAAACAGTCCTAAATGCTGGGAGGTGAACTGCTCCAAGGTTACAGATCAATGCACTGGAGTGATGTACAGAGTCCTGCATGGTGGGAGGGTAGCTGCTCCTGGGTTACAGATCAATGCACTGGGGTGGGGCACACAGCTCTACATGCTGGGAGGATAAAGTGAGGACTGCAGATGTTGGAGATCAGAGCTGAAAATGTATTGCTCGAAAAGCGCAGCATGTCAGGCAGCATCCGAAGAGCAGGAGAATCGATGTTTTGGGCGTGTGCCCTTCTTTCCTGAAGAAGAGCTCATGCCCTAAACGTTGATTCTCCTGCTCTTTAGATGCTTCCTGACCGGCCTCGCTTTTCTAGCAACACATTTTCAGCTCCACATGCAGGGAGTTTAACTGCTGCTGGTTTATATATCAATGCACTGGGGTGGTGTACACAGTCCTAAATGCTGGGAGGGTACCTGCTCCTGGTTTACAGATCAATGCACGTTGGGTGGTGTACACAGTCCTAAATGCTGGGAGGGTAACTGCTCCTGGTTTACAGATCAATGCACTGGGGTTATGTATACTGTCTTACATGCTGGGACTGTAAATGTTCCAGGATTACAGATCAATGCACTGGGGTTGGACACACAGTGCTACAAGCTGGAATGGTAACTGCTCCTGGTTTACAGTTTGTGGGCGGCACGGTGGCACAGTGGTTAGCACTGCTGCCTCACAGCGCCTGAAGACTCGGGTTCAATTCCCGACTCAGGCGACTGACTGTGTGGAGTTTGCACGTTCTCCCCGTGTCTGCGTGGGTTTCCTCCGGGTGCTCCGGTTTCCTCCCACAGTCCAAAGATGTGCGGGTCAGGTGAATTGGCCATGGTAAATTGCCCATAGTGTTAGGTAAGGGGTAATGTAGGGGTATGGGTGGGTTTCGCTTCGGCGGGTCGGTGTGGACTTGTTGGGCCGAAGGGCCTGTTTCCACACTGTAAGTCTAATCTAATCAAATCAATGCACTGGGATGATGTATAAAGTCATATATGCTGGGAGGCTACCTGCATCTGGTTTACAGATTAATGCACTGGAATGTTGTGCACGGCTCTACATGCTGGGAGGATCACTGCTGCTGGTTTACAGATCAATGCACTGTGGGGGCACACACAGTTCTTCATACTGGGAGGGTAACTGCTCCTGGGTTACAAATCAATGCACTGGGGTGGTGTACACATTCCTACATGCTGGGAAGCTAACTGTTCCTGGTTTACAGATCAATGCACGTGGGTGGTGTACACAGCCTTACATGCTGGGAGGGTAACTACATCTTGTTTACAGATTAATGCACTGGGGTGGGGTACACCAGCCTCAATGCTTGGAGGGTAACTGCTCCTGGTTTACAGTTCAGTGCACTGGGGTTATGTATACTGTCCGACAAACCTTATTGAGTTCTTTGAGAAGGTGACTAAGTAGGTGGACGAGGGAAAAGCAGTAGATGTGGTGTATATGGATTTTAGTAAGGCGTTCGATAAGGTACCCCATTGTAGGCTGATGCAAAAACTACGGAGGTATGGCATTGAGGGTGCATTAGAGGTTTGGATTAGAAATTGGCTGGCTGGAAGGAGACAGAGGGTAGTAGTTGATGGTATAGGTTCATCTTGGAGTGCAGTTACTAGCGGTGTACCACAGGGATCTGTTTTGGGACCATTGCTTTTTGTTATCTTTATAAATGATCTAGAGGAGGGGCTTGAAAGCTGGGTGAGTAAGTTTGCGGATGACACAAAAGTCGGTGGAGTTGTGGATAGTGAGGAAGGATGTGCCAGGTTACAGCGGGATATAGACAAGTTGCAAAGCTGGGCAGAAAGGTGGCAAATGGAATTCAATGTAGCTAAGTGTGAAGTCATTCACTTTGGTAGGAGTAACAAGAAGATGGATTACTGGGCTAATGGTAGGCTACTTGGTAGTGTGGATGAGCAGAGGGATCTTGGTGTCCATGTACACAGATTTCTGAAGGTTGCCACTCAGGTAAATAGTGCTGTGAGGAAGGCATATGGTGTACTGGGCTTTATTGGCAGAGGAATTGAGTTCCGGAGTCCTGAGGTCATGTTGCAGTTGTATAAGACTCTGGTGCGGCCTCATCTGGAGTATTGTGTGCAGTTTTGGTCGCCATACTATAGGAAGGATGTGGAGGCATTGGAACGAGTGCAGAGGAGGTTTACCAGGATGTTGCCTGGTATGGTAGGAAAATCGTATGAGGAAAGACTGAGGCACTTGGGGCTGTTCTCATTGGAGAAAAGAAGGTTTAGGGGAGATTTGATAGAGGTGTACAAGATGATTAGGGGTTTAGATAGGGTAGACACTGAGAACCTTTTACCGCTAATGGAGTCAGCTGTTACAAGGGGACACAGCTTTAAATTAAGGGGTGGAAGGTATAGGACAGTTGTGAGGGGTAGATTCTTTACACAGCGGGTTGTGAGTTCATGGAATGCCCTGCCAGTAGCAGTGGTGAACTCTCCCTCTTTATGGTCATTTAAGCGGGCATTGGATAGGCATTTGGAAGTTATTGGGCTAGTGTAGGTTAGGTAGGATTCGGTCGGCGCAACATTGAGGTCCGAAGGGCCTGTACTGCGCTGTATTTTTCCCTGTTCTATGTTCTATGCTGGGAGTGTAACTGCTCCTGGTTTACAGATCAATGCACTGGGAGGGTGTCCACCGTCCTACATGCTGGTAGGGGAACTCCTCCTGGTTTACAGATTAATCCACTGGGGTGGGGTACACAGACTACTGCTGTGACGGTAACTGCTCCTGGGTTACAGATCAATGCACTGGGGCGGTGTACACAGTCCTACATGCTGGGAGGCTACCTGCATCTGGTTTACAGATTAATGCACTGGAATGTTGTGCACGGCTCTACATGCTGGGAGGATAACTGCTGCTGGTTTACAGACCAATGCACTGTGGGGGCACACACAGTTCTTCATACTGGGAGGGTAACTGCTCCTGGGTTACAGATCAATGCACTGGGGTGTTGTACACAGCCCTACATGCTGGGAGGGTAACTGTTCCTAGGTTACAGAACAATACACTCGGGTGTTGTACATAGTCCTACATGTTGGGAGGGTAACTGTTCCAGGATTACAGATCAATGCACTGGGGTGGTTTAAACCGTCCTAATTGCTGGGAGGTTAACTGCTCCTGGGTTACAGATCAATGCACTGGGGTGGTGTACAGAGTCCTACATGCTGGGAGGCTACCTGCATCTGGTTTGCAGATTAATGCACTGGAATGTTGTGCACGGCTCGACATGCTGGGAGGATAACTGCTGCTGGTTTACAGATCAATGCACTGTGGGGGCACACACATTTCTTCATACTGGGAGGGTAACTGCTCCTGGTTTACAGTTCAGTGCATTGGGGTTATGTATACTGTCCGACAAACCTTATTGAGTTCTTTGAGAAGGTGACTAAGGAGGTGGACGAGGGTAAAGCAGTAGATGTTGTGTATATGGATTTTAGTAAGGCGTTCGATAAGGTACCCCATGGAAGGCTGATGCAAAAACTACGGAGGTATGGCATTGAGGGTGCATTAGAGGTTTGGATTAGAAATTGGCTGTCTGGAAGGAGACAGAGGGCAGTAGTTGATGGTATAGGTTCATCTTGGAGTGCAGTTACTAGCGGTGTACCACAGGGATCTGTTTTGGGACCATTGCTTTTTGTTATCTTTATAAATGATCTAGAGGAGGGGCTTGAAAGCTGGGTGAGTAAGTTTGCGGATGACACAAAAGTCGGTGGAGTTGTGGATAGTGAGGAAGGATGTGCCAGGTTACAGCGGGATATAGACAAGTTGCAAAGCTGGGCAGAAAGGTGGCAAATGGAATTCAATGTAGCTAAGTGTGAAGTCATTCACTTTGGTAGGAGTAACAAGAAGATGGATTACTGGGCTAATGGTAGGCTACTTGGTAGTGTGGATGAGCAGAGGGATCTTGGTGTTCATGTACACAGATTTCTGAAAGTTGCCACCCAGGTAAATAGTGCTGTGAGGAAGGCATATGGTGTACTGGGCTTCATTGGCAGAGGAATTGAGTTCCGGAGTCCTGAGGTCATGTTGCAGTTGTATAAGACTCTGGTGCGGCCTCATCTGGAGTATTGTGTGCAGTTTTGGTCGCCATACTTTAGGAAGGATGTGGAGGCACTGGAACGAGTGCAGAGGAGGTTTACCAGGATGTTGCCTGGTATGGTAGGAAAATCGTATGAGGAAAGACTGAGGCACTTGGGGCTGCTCTCATTGGAGAAAAGAAGGTTTAGGGGAGATTTGATAGAGGTGTACAAGATGATTAGGGGTTTAGATAGGGTAGACACTGAGAACCTTTTACCGCTAATGGAGTCAGCTGCTACAAGGGGACACAGCTTTAAATTAAGGGGTGGAAGGTATAGGACAGATGTGAGGGGTAGATTCTTTGCACAGCGGGTTGTGAGTTCATGGAATGCCCTGCCAGTAGCAGTGGTGAACTCTCCCTCTTTATGGTCATTTAAGCGGGCATTGGATAGGCATTTGGAAGTTATTGGGCTAGTGTAGGTTAGGTAGGATTCGGTCGGCGCAACATTGAGGTCCGAAGGGCCTGTACTGCGCTGTATTTTTCTCTGTTCTATGTTCTATGCTGGGAGGGTAACTGCTCCTGGTTTACAGATCAATGCACTGGGAGGGTGTCCACCGTCCTACATGCTGGTAGGGGAACTCCTCCTGGTTTACAGATTAATCCACTGGGGTGGGGTACACAGTCTAATGCTGTGACGGTATCTGCTCCTGGGTTACAGATCAATGCACTGGGGCGGTGTACACAGTCCTACATGCTGGGAGGCTACCTGCATCTGGTTTACAGATTAATGCACTGGAATGTTGTGCACGGCTCTACATGCTGGGAGGATAACTGCTGCTGGTTTACAGATCAATGCACTGTGGGGGCACACACAGTTCTTCATACTGGGAGGGTAACTGCTCCTGGGTTACAGATCAATGCACTGGGGTGTTGTACACAGCCCTACATGCTGGGAGGGTAACTGTTCCTAGGTTACAGACCAATACACTCGGGTGTTGTACATAGTCCTACATGTTGGGAGGGTAACTGTTCCAGGATTACAGATCAATGCACTGGGGTGGTTTAAACAGTCCTAAATGCTGGGAGGTTAACTGCTCCAAGGTTACAGATCAATGCACTGGAGTGATGTACAGAGTCCTGCAAGCTTGGAGGGTAACTGCTCCTGGGTTACAGATCTATGCACTGGGGTGGGGCACACAGCTCTACATGCTGGGAGGATAAAGTGAGGACTGCAGATGCTGGAGATCAGAGCTGAAAATGTATTGCTCGAAAAGCACAGCATGTCAGGCAGCATCAGAAGAGCAGGAGAATCGATGTTTCGGGCGTGTGCCCTTCTTTCCTGAAGAAGAGCTCATGCCCTAAACGTTGATTCTCCTGCTCTTTAGATGCTTCCTGACCGGCCTCGCTTTTCTAGCAACACATTTTCAGCTCCACATGCAGGGAGGTTAACTGCTCCTGGTTTACAGATCAATGCACGTTGGGTGGTGTACACAGTCCTAAATGCTGGGAGGGTAACTGCTCCTGCGTTACAGATCAATGCACTGGGGTGGTGTTGATAATCATACATGCTGGGAGGGTAACTGTTCCAGGTTTATAGATCAATGCACTGGGATGTTGAACACAGTCCTAAATGCTGGGAGGGTAACTGCTCCTGGTTTACAGATCAATGCACTGGGGTGGGGTACACAGTCTAATGCTGTGACGGTTACTGCTCCTGGGTTACAGATCAATGCACTGGGGTGGTGTACACAGTCCTACATGCTGGGAGGCTACCTGCATCTGGTTTACAGATTAATGCACTGGAATGTTGTGCACGGCTCGACATGCTGGGAGGATAACTGCTGCTGGTTTACAGGTCAATGCACTGTGCGGGCACACACAGTTCTTCATACTGGGAGGGTAACTGCTCCTGGGTTACAGATCAATGCACTGGGGTGGTGTACACAGCCCTACATGCTGGGTGGGTAACTGTTCCAGGTTTACAGATCAATGTACTGGGATGTTGTGCACAGTCCTACATGCTGGGAGGGTAACTGCTCCTGGGTTACAGATCAATGCCCTGGGGTGGTGTACACAGTCCTACATGCTGGGAGGGTAACTGTTCCAGGATTACAGATCAATGCACTGGGGTGGTTTAAACCGTCCTATATGCTGGGAGGGTAACTGTTCCTGGTTTACAGATCAATGCACTGGAGCGATATACACAGTCCTAAATGCTGTGAGGTTATCTGCTCCGAGGTTACAGATCAATGCACTGGAGTGATGTACAGAGTCCTACATGCTGGAAGGGCAACTGCTCCTGGCTTACAGCTCAATGCGCTGTGGGGGCACACACAATCCTACATGCTGGGAGGGTAACTGCTCCTGGTTTACAGATTCATCCACTGTGGTGGGATACACAGTCTAATGCTGGGAAGCTAACTGTTCCTTGTTTACAGATCAATGCACGAGGGTGGTGTACACAACCCTACATGCTGGGAGGGTAACTGCGCCTGGTTTACAGATCAATGCACTGGGGTGGTGTACACACCTCTACATGCTGGGAGGAGAAAGTGAGGACTGTAGATGCTAGAGATCAGAGCTGACAATGTGTTGCTGGAAAAGTGCAGCAGGTCAGGCAGCATCCAAAGAGCGGGAAAATCGACGTTTTGGGCTTGTGCCCTTCTTTCCTGAAGAATGGTTCATGCCCCAAACGTCGATTCTCCTGCTCTTTAGATGCTTCCTGACCTGCCTCGCTTTTCTAGCAACACATTTTCAGCTCTATATGCTGGGAGGGTAACTGCTCCTGGTTTACAGATCAATACACTGGGATGGTGTGTAAATACTCCAAGATGCTGGGAGGGTACCTGCTCCTGGTTTACAGATCAATGCACTGGGGTGGTGTACACAGTCCTCCTTGCTGGAAGAGTAACTGTTCCAGGATTACAGATCAATGCACTGGGGTTGGACACACAGTGCTTTAAGCTGGAAGGGTAACTGCTCCTGGTTTACAGATCAATGCACTGGGATGATGTATATAGTCATACATGCTGGGAGGGTAACTGCTCCTGATTTACAGATCAATGCACTGGGATGGTGTCCACAGTCCTACATGCTGGTAGGGTAACTCCTCCTGGTTTACAGATTAATCCACTGGGGTGGGGTACACAGTCTAATGCTGTGACGGTGACTGCTCCTGGGTTACAGATCAATGCACTGGGGCGGTGTACACAGTCCTACATGCTGGGAGGCTACACTGCATCTGGTTTACAGATTAATGCACTGGAATGTTGTGCACGGCTCTACATGCTGGGAGGATAACTGCTGCTGGTTTACAGATCAATGCACTGTGGGGGCACACACAGTTCTTCATACTGGGAGGGTAACTGTTCCTGGTTTACAGATCAATGCACTGGAGCGATATACACAGTCCTAAATTCTGGGAGGTTAACTGCTCCGAGGTTACAGATCAATGCACTGTAGTGATGTACAGAGTTCTACATGCTGGAAGGGCAACTGCTCCTGGTTTACAGATCAATGCGCTGTGGGGACACACACAGTTCTACATGCTGGGAGGATAACTGCCCCTGGTTGTCAGATCAGTGCACTGGGCTGGGGCACACAGCTCTACATGCTGGGAGGATAAAGTGAGGACTGCAGATGCTGGAGATCAGAGCTGAAAATGTATTGCTCGAAAAGCGCAGCATGTCAAGCAGCATCCGAAGAGCAGGAGAATCGATGTTTTGGTCGTGTGCCCTTCTTTCCTGAAGAAGAGGTCATGCCCCAAACGTCGATTCTCCTACTCTTTAGATGCTTCCTTTCCTGCCTCGCTTTTCTAGCAACACATTTTCAGCACTATATGCTGGGAGGTTAACTGCTCCTGATTTAGAGATGAATGCACGTTGGGTGGTGTACACAGTCCTACATGCTGGGAGGGTAACTGTTCCAGGATTACTGATCAATGCACTGGGGTGGGACACACAGTGCTTCAAGCTCTAAGGGTAACTGCTCCTGGTTTACAGATCAATGCACTGGGATGGTGTGTAAATACTCCAAGATGCTGGGAGGATAACTGCTGCTGGTTTACAGATGAATGCAATGGGGTGGTGTACACAGTCCTACATGCTGGGAGGGTAACTACATCTTGTTTACAGATTAATGCACTGGGGTGGGGTACACCACCCTCAATGCTTGGAGGGGAAATGCTCCTGGTTTACAGATCAACGCACTTGGGATGGTGTACACAGTCCTACACGCTGGGAGGGTAACTGCTCCTGGTTTACAGATTAATCTACTGGGGTGGGGTACACAGTCTTATGCTGGGAGGGTAACTGCTCCTGGGTTACAGATCAATGCACTGCGGTGGTGTACACAGCCTACATGCAGGGAGGGGAACTACATCTTGTTTACAGATTAATGCACTGGGATGGTGTGCACAGCTCTACATGCTGGGAGGGTAACTGCTCCTCGGTTACAGATCAATGCACTGGGATGGGATACATAACTATATGTGCTGGGAGGGTACTTGCCCCTGGTTTATAGATGAATGCACTGGGGTGGAGTACACTGTCCGACATGCTGGGAGGTTAACTGCTCCTGGGTTACAGATCAATGCACTGGAGCGATGTACACTGTCCAACATGCTGGGAGGGTAACTGCTCCTGTTTTACAGATCAATGCACTGGGGTGGTGTACACAGTTCTACACGCTGGGAGGGTAACTGCTCCTGGTTTACAGATCAATGCACTGGGGTTATGTATACTGTCCTACATGCTGGGAGTGTAACTGTTCCAGGTGTACAGATCAATGCACTGGGGTGGTGTACACAGTCCTACATGCTGGGAGGGTAACTACTCCTGGTTTACAGATTAATCCACTGGGGTTGGGCACACAGTCTAATGCTGGGAGGGAAACTTCTCCTAGTTTCCTGATCAATGCACTGGGGTGGGGTACACAGCTCTACATGCTGGGAGGATAAAGTGTGGACTGCAGATGCTGGAGATCAGAGCTGAAAATGTGTTGCTGGAAAAGCGCAGCAGGTCAGGCAGCATCCGAAGTGCAGGAGAATCGATGTTTTGGGCGTGTGCCCTTCTTTCCTGAAGAAGAGCTCATGCCCCAAACATCGATTCTCCTCCTCTTTAGATGCTTCCTTTCCTGCCTCGCTTTTCTAGCAACACATTTTCAGCACTATATGCTGGGAGGTTAACTGCTCCTGGTTTACAGATCAACGCACTGGGATGGTGTACACAGTCCTACATGCTGGGAGGGTCACTGTTCCTGGTTTATAGATCAATCCATTGTGGGGGCACACACAGTTCTTCATAATGAGAGGGTAACTGCTCCTGGCTTACAGATCAAAGCCCTGGGGTGGTGTACACAGTCCTACATGCTGGCAGAGTAACTGTTCCCGGTTTACAGATCAATGCACTGGGGTGGTGTACACAGCCCTACATGCTGGGAGGGTAACTCCTCCTGGTTTACTGACCAATGCACTGGCATGGTGTACACAGTCCTATATACTGTGACGGTAACTGCTCCTGATTTACAGATCAATGCACTGGGGTGGGGTACACAGCTCTACATGTTGCGAGGAGAAAGTGAGGACTGCAGATGCTGGAGTTCAGAGCTGAAAATGTGTTGCTGGAAAATCGCAGCAGGTCAGGCAGCATTCAAAGAGCGGGGGAATCGATGTTTTGGGCGTGTGCCCTTCTTTCCTGAAGAAGAGCTCATGCCGTCAACGTCGATTCTCCTGCTCTTTAGATGCTTCCTGATGCCTCACTTTTCTAGCAACACATTTTCAGCTCTGCATGCTGGGAGGGTAACTGCTCCTGGTTTACAGATTAATCCATAGTGGTGGGGTACGCAGTTTAATGTTGGGAGGGTAACTGCTCCTGATTTACAGATCAATGCACTGGGGTGGTGTACACAGCCCTACCATGCTGGGAGGAGAAAGTGAGGACTGCAAATGCTGGAGATCAGAGCTGAAAATGTATTGCTGGAAAATCGCAGCAGGTCAGGCAGCATCCAAAGAGCGGGAGACTCGACGTTTTGGGCGTGTGCCCTTCTTTCCTGAAGAAGAGCTCATGACCTAAACGTCGATCTCCTGCTCTTTAGATGCTTCCTGACCTGCCTCGCTTTTCTAGCAAACATTTTCAGCTCCACATGCTGGGAGGGTAACTGCTCCTGGATTACAGATCAATGCACTGGGATGGTGTACACAGTGCCACATGCTGGGAGGGTAACTGCTCCTGGTTTACAGATCAATTCACCAGCGATCACTGCACAGTTAGCTGTGCCGGTCAGAGTAACTGGTTGATGAGCTCTGTGCAGCTCCCGATGCTGGATGGATGTTTGTTTCAATTTCACACATTAGTGCTCTGCTGTGGTCTGCTCAGCTGCCTGTGCACGAGAGATACCTAATTCGACTTTGTAGATCAATGCACTGCTTTGGTCTGCATAGCTCCCAATGCTGGACAGATATCTTGTCCGGGTTTATAATCAATGTACTGATGTGGTCTGCACAGCTCCCCGTGCTGGATAGATATCTAGTCCATGTTTATAGATTAATGCACAGGTCTGGTCTTCACTGCTTCCCTTGCTGAATAATTGCTGGAGGAACACAGCAATCCAGGCAGCATCCAGGATGTTGACTTTGATGTTTCAGGTGTAGCCTTCCTTCAAGAATTTGCAGAAGTGTTACACCCCAATCATCGACTTTTCCCTTCCTGATGCTGCCTGGCTTGCTGTGTTCTCCCAGCTTCCTGCCTGTCTACTTTGGATTCCAGCATTTATCCCAGTTTTCCATATTGCATAGATGTCTAGTCTGTGTTTGAAGATAAGTGCCCTGGCATGATCTGTACAGTGTTTCACTCTGGACAGATTGCTGATTGTATTGACCAGGGCAATGGATGAATCTGCACAGGGTTCCACTCCGGACAGATTGCTGGGTTGTACTGAGCAGTACATTGGCCTGGTCTGCACAGTGTTCCACAGTGAACAGATATCTCCTCTGGGTTTACAGTGTCTGGGCTAGATCTGTGAGGTGGATTGAGAATGTGATATATCTAACCATTTTAGCTGATCTGGCAGTGCCTTTAGTTCCCATTCCTGTGATTGGACCCTCCGTCTCTCATCCCATTAATGTTACAGTGTGCCCAAGTACAGTACATCATGTTGGTGGAGTGGGTAGGGGGGAAAGGTGATGGACAGGTCAAGGTGTTCCTCGAAACGTTCTGTCCCTGACATTGTTTGTGAACGGCCGGACGTCAGTGAATTGAACAAACGATAAGATCCCGAGGGAAGAGATCCCGTTCCAGGGAGAAGGAGACACTGTTCTGAAGGCCCATCGGGCAGTTAAAGGGGGGAATAAGTTTTCCCTGCGTGAACATTTCTTCATGACACAGGATCAAGCACAATTTTGACCAAAATACAGGAAATTCCCAAACTCTATTTCTCTTCAGGAAACTGGGAGAGAATCCTTCAGGACAGCAACGTTTCCACCCTCCGTGTTAGGAACTGGGAAGGAGTGACCTGTGTCTGCTCTAGAGTGATCGAGTGTGTGGGAATGTTCCAGAAACTATCTGTCCTTATGGATGTGTCTCTGTGTGTTTGGGGAGGGAGGGTTTCTTGTGGTTTATGTCACATTTTTGTCAGTAATTCCGACCTTCCTATTTGTTATTCCAGCTCCAATTATTTCAATAAATCCCTGAATGCAGGGACATATTTGAAAATCTCACTGGGTCCCCAATCAAATGGGTCCCTTTGCCTCCAGTCTGATGGATAATGGGTTTGTTTACCTTCCTCACAGTTAACGTAGTGACCATCTACATCCTGCTTTATAAAGATTGTGGATTGTCTCCATGTGTCAGATGTTACCTGGGGGCCATGGCAGCGGCGGATCTCCTGGTCATTATCCTCGACCTGATACTGAAACACATTCCTATTGTTTATCCGGAACAGTTTTATTTCCTGATGGACTCCGTCCCCGTGTGTAATATCCACGCCATCCTGCTTTATGCAGCCACTGACTGCTCTGTCTGGTTCACCGTCACTTTCACCTTTGATCGGTTTGTGGCCATTTGTTGCCAGAAGCTGAAAAGTAAATATTGCAGTGAGAAAACGGCAGCTGTGGTTCTGGGAGCAGTGACTGTGCTGAGCTGTTTAAAGGACATATTCTGGTATTTTATGCTCACGGCGCGGTATTGGCTGATGAACCCCCACCCTGGTTTTGTGATGCAACACTCACTGTTCGATTCTCCAGGGTCTGGGTCACAATCGAGTCCCTCCACCACATTCTAACCTCGTGTGTCCCATTTCTCCTGATTCTGCTGCTCAATGTTCTCACCGTCAGACACATTTTAGTGACCAGCAGAGCCCGCAGGAGACTCCGCGCTCACACCAATGGGGACGCTCAGTCTGACACAGAAATGAGAAACCGGAAAAAATCCATAATTTTACTGTTTGTGATCTCGGCCAATTTCATTCTGTTATGGTCAGTGTTAATGTTGTTATTTCTATATGGATCCGGATGCATTTGGTTGGGTATCAATCTATGTATCTTTATCATTTTGTGCAGGAATTGGGCTTTATGCTGCAGCTCCTCAGTTGCTTAACAAACACCGCGATTTATGCCGTGACCCAGACTAAGTTCAGGCAGCAGCTGAAGAATGTGCTGAAATATCCCTTCACCCAAATCCATCCATCCATCACATTCCCTCATTTATCAATCCATCCGGAATTTTTTCTTTTCAGTTCAGTGTTTCAGCGATGAAGCAGCCTGTCGCTATGGTGACAAGCTGAGGCTGGCGATAGTATGTACATTCTTATCCCACAGGGGGGTTACAGATACAAATTTCAATGTTTCTCACAAGTCAGGGGCCACTAAGCAAAGGCACCATCCCACTGACTGTATGCATCACTTCAATTTGTAAGCAACAAAAATGTTGATTAAAGCGTGCCGAGCAGCAGAGTGACCGATGTTGTTGTGTGTCTTTGTGTTGGAGAAGCTGAGCTGGAGAGAGACAGACTCAGCCCCAAGTCCTGGTCCTCAGGGAAGGGCAGGGCATCGGGCCCTGAGCTCAGGAGCTCGGTTTAGGTCCCTATATACTTGCTTTCAACATCTGGATGCTCCAACCTGGCTTCCACACTCCCTCTCTACCACTTTTTCTCCTCATTTCTCTTCCTCTCTGCACAATCTCTCTTTCTCACCATCTCACCCTTTTACTCTCACTTTTCTCCCTCTCTCTCAATTCCCCCTCGTATCTCCACCTGCCTCCACTCCTCTCTCCCCCCTCATTCTCACTCTCCTGCTGTATCTGTCTCTTCCCACAATTCTGTCTCTACCCCATTTACACCCTCTTCCTACCTCCCACACCTCTTTATCCTCTGACCCTCAACCCCCCACACAACCTCACCACCAACGACCAGAGGACCCTTTGGGTCAGAGGGAGACAGAAGAACCAGGGAGACGGAGTGTGTCAGATAGGAGGGAGGCACAGGAGGGAGAGAAATCCAGTCAAAGTTAAACAGAGGGAGGTGGGGAGAGAGAGACACAGAAGTGAGGGGATCGAGAGTGACAGAAGGTGGAGATAGAGTGAAGGAGCAGGAGAGATAGGGCGAGGGAGAGAGAGAGGGGCGAGAGATAATGAGAGAGGGGGCGAGAGAGTGTGGGCGAGAGAAAGCGTGAGTCTGAGACAGGAGCGAGGGAGTGGGTGAGGGAGATAAAGAGGGAGCGAGACAGCGAGAGAGAGCGAGAGAGACGGAGAGTGGGAGAGAAAAAGCGGGCAAGACCTAGAGAGATGGGGTAGGAGAGAGAAAAAGGTGGCGAAAGAGATTGGGGAACAGGGAGAGACATAAAAAAGAGAGTGCAGAGAACGAGAATGAGGGGTGAGAGAGTGAGGGGGCTAGAGAGAGACATGGGGTGACAGATGGGGGCAAGAGAGAGCAGGATGTCGAGAGAGATAAAGGAGGAAAAGAGAGAGGGTTCGAGAGAGAGAAGGGGGCGAGAGAGAGGGGACGAGAAAGAGAGAGGATGAAGAGAGATGGAGGTAAAGGAGATGGCGAGGCAGAGGGGCCGAGAGAGAGAGAAAGAAAGAGGGGCAAGAGAGAGGAAGGTGGTGAGAGAGAGAGAGTGGGCGAGAGCAGGGCAAGAGAGGGTGACTTGAGAAGAGAGGAGGGTGTGTGAGAGAGATACGGGGCAAGCGAGAGAAGGGGTGAGAGAGAGAGGTCCAGAGAGAGTGGGCGAGAGACTGAATGAGGACTAGAGAGACAGCCTGAGGGTGAGAGAGAGTGGGCAAGAGAGAGCTAGAGTGGGTGAGGGAGAGAGAAGAGGCGAGACAGAGAGACAGGGTTGAAAGACAGAGGCAGAAAGAGAGAGAGTGGCCAAGACAGAAAGAAGGGACAAGAGAGACATAGATGCGAGAGAGAGAGATCGAGTGAGAGGGGGCAAAAGAGAGAAGGAGGGGCAAGGAGAGAGGGGTGTGAGAGAAAGAAGGGGCGAGAGATGGAGGGGAACAATAGGGGAGAGCGTTGTTGAGAGTGAAGTTTATGTGAGAGAGTGGGGGGTGAAAGAGAGGGAGAGGGAGCGAGAGAGAGAGAGAACGGGCAAGAAAGAGAGAGAGAGAGACAAGGTTCGAGAGAGAGCGGGTGAGAGAGAGGGGGCGAGGTGTGGGTGCAAGAGAGAGACAGGGCGAGAGAGAGAGAGCAATTGAGTGAGATGGAAAGAGGTGCAAGAGCGAGGTAGGATGAGAGAGATAGAGAAGGCGAGAGAAAGGGAGAAAGAGAGAGGGAGAGAGATAGATGGGGCACGAGAGGGAGGGAGAGCAAGACAGCGAGTAGGAGAAGAGAGCGAGAGAGTGAGCGAAAGTGAGGGAATGCGGCATGTGGGGGGTGCGGGAGAGTCAGATTGCGAGGGCGGGGGGGCAGAGTGATAGTGAGGCGGTGAGAGAGAGAGTGAGAGGGGGCAAAAGAGATAGAGAAGGTGCAAGAGAAAGCGGGACAGGAGGTGGGAGAGAGAGGTTAAGAGAGGAAGAGAGGGGGCGAGAGAGTTTGGAGTAGAGAGACAGTGGGGGAGAGCGAGAGAGTGAGAGAGAGAAGGAGAGGTGGCGAGCGAGAGGGGGGCGAGGAAGACGGAGAGAGAGAGAGGACTGAGAAATGGAGAAAGAGAGAAGGAGGAGAGAAATTGGTGGGATGAGAGGGAGAGAGGTAGATGGGGCGAGAGAGGGTGTGAGAGAGAGAGAGAGGGAGGCAAGAGAGAGTTCGATGAGGCGAGAGAGAAGGGTCGAAAGAGAAGGCACAAGTGAGAGAGAAAATGGACGAGAGAGAGAAAGGGACGAGAAAGAGTGCAAGAGAGGGAGTGAGTGAGAGAGAGACAGAGAGAGGGTGGGAGAGAGAGAGAGAGAGAGAGAATAGAGGGAGCGAGAGAGAGAGGTACAAGAGAGAAAGAGAGTGCTAACAGACTGGGAGGGGCAAGGGGTTGTGTGAGGCGAGAGAGAGTGATTGGACGAGCGAGAGTTTGACGGGACGAGAGAGAGAGTGATGAGAAGAGAGGGATGGTGAGAGAGGAGAGAGAGTAAAGGAAGAAGAAGAGAATGGTGGCTGGGGTGGGTTTCGAGAGAAAGAGGGCGGGAGAGAGAGGGTGAAAGTGAGAGGAAGAGAGACAAAGATAGAGAGAGAGGGAGGGAGACTGGATTGAAAGAGAGGGGGCAAGGGATGGGGAGAGTGAGGGGGAGAGAGAGGGGGCAAGAGAGGGGGACGAGGGAGGGGGCGAGAAAGAGGGGTGCGAGAGAGGCTGGCGAGAGAGGGGGCGAGACAGTGGGCGAGAGTGGGTGGCGAGAGTGCGTGGCAAGCTAGCTGGTGAGAGAAGGGCCGAAAGAAGGGGTGAGAGAGGGAGAGAGCGCGGGTAAGAGAGTGGGGTGGGAGAAAGGGGGATGAGAGAGAGGTGTGAGTGAGGGGGGGTGCGGGGGGTGGGGTGAGAGAGAGTGGCGCCACAGTGGCCGGCGAGAGAGGGGGGTGAGAGAGGGGGCGAGAGAGGGGTTGGGAGAGGGAGGGGAGAGTGGGAGTGCTTGAGAGGGGGTGCGAGAGAAAGGATGAGAGAGGAGGTGCAAGTGAGAGAGGTCGAGAGAGGGGGGCCAGAGAGGGAGTGAGCAAGGCAGCGGGGTGAGAGAGGGGGAGGGAGAGAAGGGCGAGAGAGCAGCAAGAGGGGAGAGAGAGATATAGAGGGAACGAGAGGGAGAGAGAGCAAGACAGCGAGCGGAACAAGAGAGTGAGAGCGCAAGCGAGAGTGAGGGAGTGTGGCAAGCGGAGATCGCGGGATAGAGAGTGAGAAAGAGAGAGCGAGAGAGAGAGTGAGTGAAAGTGAGAGGGGGCGAAAGAGATGGAGAAGGTACAGAGACAGACAGGGAGCGAGAGAGAGGGCTTGAGACAGAAAGAGAGGTGTGAGCGAGTTGGGAGCAGATAGAGAGAGTGGGGGAGTGTGAGAGAGAGAAGGAGAGGTGGCGATCAAGAGAGAGAAGGCGTGAGGAAGACAGAGAGAGAGAGAGACGAGTGAGAGAGGGAGAAAGAAGGAAGAGAGAGATTGGTGTTACGAGAGGGAGAGAGAATTAGATGGGGCGTGAGTGAGAAGGAGGCAAGAGAGAGTAAGTTGGGGGAAGATAGATTGGTCGAAAGAGAGGGTGCAAGAGAGTGAGTACGGGGATGAGAGAGAGAAAGGAGACGAGAAAGAGAGCAACAGATAGGGAGGGTGAGAGAGAGGGACAGAGACGGGGGGGAGAGAGTGGGAGAAAGAGAGAGAGAGTGTGCAAGAGAGGGAGCGAGAGACAAACGGCTAACAGACCGACTGGGATGAGGGGTTGTGTGAGGTGAGACAGTGGGCAAGCGAGAGTGTGACGGGAAAAGAGAGAGAGAGAGAGTGATGAGAAGAGAGAGAGGGAGAGAGAAAGAAAGAGCGAACATGAGAGACAGAGAGAGATGCGAGAGAGAGGAGAGATAGAGCAAGGGAAGAAGGAGACAGTGGTGACTGGGGGGTTTCGAGAGAGAGGGGCGGGAGAGAGAGCGAATGTGAGGTGGCAAGAGGGGGCATGTCAGAGCAACAGAGAGGCAAAGACAGAGAAAGAGGGAGAGGGAGGGCCGGAGAAAAGGGGAGAGACAAAGAGAGAGTGTGGGGGGACAGAGAGAATGGGCGAGAGCAAGAGAGAGAGTGGGCGATACAAAGATAGAGAGAGGGGGAGAGAGAGTGGGGTAGAGAGGGGGATGAGAGAGGCTAGCGAGAGTGAGGGTGAGACAGTAGGCGAGAGAGGGGGCAAGGGGAGGCGAGAGAAGGAGATGATAGAAGCGGCGAGAGAGCGAGCGAGAGAGTAGAGTGGGAGAGATGGGGTTGAGAGAGAGGTTCGAGTGAGGGGGCGGCGGGGTCGAGCGAGAGAGGCGTGAGAGTGGCCAGTGAGAGGGGGTGGGAGAGAGAACGTGCGAGAGAGGGGACGGGGGGAGAGATGGGCGAGAGAGGGATGACAGAGGGAATTGGGGTGAGAGTGGGGGTGCTCCTGATGGGGTGAGGGGGAGCGAGAGAAGGGGAGCGAGGGAGAGAGGGCAAGGGCGGCGAGAGAGTGGGTGGGAGAGGAGTTGAGGGGGGGAGAGATGTTGAGGGGGAGGGAGGGGGAGAGAGACGTGGTGAGAGATAGGACGAGAAAGGGGGAGGGAGACAAGGAAGAGAGAGATGTGAGAGAGGTGGGGTTAGAGAGAGGAGGCTGAGAGAGGGGGCGAGGGAGAAGGGGGAGAGAGGGAGGCGAGAGATGGGGTGAGAGATGTGGACAGGACAGGGGAGCGAGAGAGGGGTCGACAAGAGGGGCAAGATGGGGGTGAGAAAAGTGGTAAGAGATCAGCTGAGAGAGGAAGAGGGAGAAAGTGGCGAGAGAGAGACGAGACAGGGGGTGAGGGGGGCTTGAGAAGGTGGCAAGGGAGGGGGGATCGAGAGGTGGGCTCAAGTGGAGGGGCTCGAGACGGGGACTCGAGAGGGGACGAGAGAGAGGGTGACAGACAGGAACGAGCGAGGGAGCCAGTCGGGTGAGATAGAGAGGTGGGGCTCGAGATGAGGACTCAAGATGGGGTTAGTACGAGAGGATAAGCGACGGGTGCGAGAGAGAGGGGCACAATAGAGGGGCTGTGAGAGACGGTGTGAGAGAGGGTGCGAGATTGCGGGGCAAGAGGGGGAAGAGAGAGGGGCGAGAGAGAGGGGCGAGAGAGGGTGGCAAGAGAGGGGGGAGATAGAAGGTGGCAATGGAGAGGGTCAAGAGAGGGGGCGACTGAATGGGGGCGAGATGGGGCCAAGAGAATGCGGGTCAAGTACGCGGCCTAGAGAGGGAATGAGAGAGGGAGGCGAGAGATGGGGGCGAGAAAGGGGGTGAGAGACGAAGCCGAGATGGTGGGTCGAGATGGGGAGGGGAGAGGAGGTGAGAGGGGTCTGTGAGAGAGGGGACGAGAGAGGTGGTGAGAGACCGGGGTGAGAGACAGGGATATGAGAGGGGGATGGGGTGATAGAGGGTGGTGAGAGAGGGGGCAAGAAAAAGTGGTGAGTGAGGAGGGCGAGAGACATGGTGAGAGAGGGAGCAAGAGGGGGTTGAGAGAGGGGCCGAGACGGTGTAGGGGAAAGGGGCGAGAGCGGCTGTGTTGGGTGAGGTATCGAAAGACAGAGTGAGAGAGGGTGAAAGAGGGAGCGAGAGGTCAAGAGAGGGTGAGACAGCGAATGAGAGAGAGAGAGAGAGAGAGAGAAACAGAGCAGGAGTGAGAGGGAGGGCTGGAGAAATGGGGCAAGTGAGAGAGTATGGGGAGCAGACAGAGTGGGTGAGAGCAAAAGAGAGATTGGGCGAGAGAAAGATAGAGAGAGGGGAGAGAGGGGGGGCTAGAGGGTAGGAGGGAGCGAGAGAGGGGGCAAGACAGGGGGAAGCGAGAGGGGCCGAGAAAGGGGCACGAGACAGGGGGGTTCGAGAGCTGGGGCAAGAGAGGGTCGAGAGATGATGACTCGCGAGAGAGGGGGTTGGAGAGAGGGGCGACAGAGGAAGGCAAGAGACAATGGTGGTGGAGGGAGGTGACAGAGGAGGCGAGAGAAGGGGTGAGAGGGTGGCGAGAGGGAGCGAGGGGGTGCGAGAGATAGGGTTATAGAGAGGGGGTCTGAGAAGGGGTAGGACAGGGGACGCGTGAAAGGGGAGAGATAGGGAGCGAGAGAGGGATCTGGGGTCGGGAGAGAGGGCGAGAGAGGGAGCGGAGGGAGGAGGGAGTGAGGGGGTGAGGTGTCAAGAAAGAGGGCCTGAGAGTTTGGGGCAAGTGAAGGGTCTAGAGAGGGAAGGCATGAGAAGGGGCGAAAGAGGGGGTGAGAGAAGGGGCGAGAGAGGGGGTGGGAGAGAGGGGCGCGAAAGGGGCGAAAGAGGTGGGGTGAGAGAGAGGGGCGAGAGAGGGGAAGAGGGCAAGTGAGGCTGGCGGGGGGGGGCGAGAGAAGGTGGCGAGAGAGGGAGCGAGAAAGGGGGTAGGGGCGAGAGAGAGTGGAGAGAAACGTGCGAGAGAGGGAGCAAGAGAGGGTCCGAGAGAGGGTCGAGAGATGGGGCGAGAGAGAAGGGCAAGGGATGACACGGGGGATCGAGAGAGGTTGGTGAGAGAAAGAGAGCGGGTGTGTCGGGGAGGTGGTGAGAGATAGTGTGAGAGAGGGGGCAAGAAAAGGGGTGACAGAGGGAGCCAAGAGAGGGGGCCGTGACGGTGGAGCAAGAAGGCATGAGGGAGGAACGGCGAGTGAGGGGAGAGAGATGTAGTGAGGGTACTCAGAGAGGTGTTGAGAGATGGGGTTGTTGGGGATAATCTGCTATCGGGGTACCTACATTGGGGCTAGGGAGGGGAGCACCATTATTAAAGCAGACACTGTCAGGTACCAGCTAAAACACAGCCATGTAAAGTAAACCCAGCCACTGCAGGCCACATTCCTTGGGGATTAGAACATGTCCGTCAGTTTCAGATCATCCTGTTACAATGTCATTGTTAATAAAGGAAACCGGTAACTATCGGATAGTGTAAATCGCACCGATACTACACTTGATTGATAAAGTACTTGCTAATGCCTCCGCTGACGTCAAACTCATTCGGGTCCTGTGTTAAATGATAATACCTGTATATTCAGCTATGGAGAACTATTGTGAGCGCCCAGACAGCCAGACGCATGGCAATGAGGAAACCCTTCCAAACAATAAACTTTTAATTTACAAGATCGGAAACTGCTGAACCCAGGATGTCTACCCATTGTTCAGCACAGCAGGAGCTGGACAGGTATCTCGGGGCAGCCAATAGAGACACTAATCCCTTCACAGACAGGTGAACCAACCAATGAGAGAACCGAACGAGGGAAAACTGACCGGGAACTTGAGGAAGCGCGAAGTATAACTGCACCAGATCCGAAGGGAAAGGGAGAACGCCTTCTCCAACGAATTTGCATGCTTTTGAATTCGTTGTATAGTTTGCCAGTCTTGATTCTGTAATAAACGGTGGTTTTGCTCCAAACTCTAGCCGGTTTGATCTCTCCTTCCAACGAACACGTGGAGACGAGACCATTCGGTTTCTGTCTCAACAGGGTGAAAGAGGGAGTGACAGGACAATACAGAGGAATAGAGACAGAGACAGAACGAGAGCGAGAGGGAGGGAGGGAGTAAAGGGACGAGAGAGAGTATAGGGGAGGGGGGGCGTGAGATAAGGCGAATGCGCGGGCGAGAGAGGGGGAGGAGAGAGGGAGCGAGAGAGGGGATGTTGACGGGGCGTGAGAGAGGGGGACAAGCTGGGGGTGAAAGAACCGGGGCAAGAGAGGGTTGAGAGAGGGGGCAACAGAGGAAGGCGAGAGATGATGGTGAGAGACGGAGCCGAGAGAGGAGGCGAGAGAAGGGGTGAGAAAGGGGGCAAAAGAGGGAGGCGAGGGGGGAGAGAGGGCGCGAGAGATGGGGACAAGAGAGGGGGGTGCGAGTGGGGTGTAAGAGAGAGTGTCCGAGAGAGCGAGGCCAGTGAAGGGGAGAGAGAGAGAGGGGATGCGTGAGATGAGCCCAGAGAGGGGGTAAGAAAAACAGCGGGGGGGGGAGGCGAGAAAGGAAGCAGGGGCTCATGTGGGAGCTGGAGAGGGGAGAGAGAATGGGGCGAGGGGGACGAGAGTCAGGGTCCGAGAGAGGGTGGCCAGTGACGTGACGAAAGAGGGAAGGCGTGAGAGTGGTCAAGAGAGGGGGTGAGGGAGGGGGAGAGAGAGAGGGGTGGGAGAGGGCGTCGAGAGAGGTAACGGGGTGGTCAGGAAAGGAGGCGAGACAGGAGGAGATAGAGGGGCCGAGAGAGGGGGTGAGAGAGGGGAGTGGGAGAGAGGCGAGAGAGGTAGGGTGAGAGGGGCGAGAGACTGCGGTGGGAGAGAGGGAGAGAGAGTGAATGGGTGCGACATTGGGGTGAAAGAGATGTCCAAGAGAAGGGGGGTGAGAGCGCGGTCAAGAGAGGCGATGAGTGACGGGACGAGAGAGTTTGCAGGGGGTTCAAGAGAGGATGTGGGACAGAGGGCGAGAGAGGGGTCGAGAGCGTGGTCCGAGACGGGGGAGGGGAGATTGGGCGAGAGAGGGGCAGCGAGAGAAGGGGGCGAGAGGGGGAGCACATCTGTTGTGAGATGGCGCGAGAGAGGGCGCGAGAGTGGGGGGTCGGCGATACATTGTGCAAGTGAGGGTGCAAGAGATTGGGGCGAGACAGGGGGCCGAGAGAAGGGGGCAAGAGAGTGGTTGAGAGATGAAACGAGAAATGGGGCATGAGAGAGGGGCTAGAAATGGTGCAGTGTTCGAGACAGGACGCGAGACTGAGGGCGAGAGAGGGGCCGAGAGAGGGGGGCAATAGAGGGAATGAGAAAGGGGGTGAGAGAGCGAGCCGAGAGAGTGGGTTGAGACGGGGGTAGGGGAGTGTGGGTGAGAGATGTGGGTGACAGAGGGAGCAGGTGTGACAGGAGAGGGGGCGAGAGATGGGGTGAGAGAGGTAGTGAGAGATGATACAGAGGAACAGAGAGAGAGAGAGAGAGAGACAGAGACAGAGACTGAGCGAGAGCGGGGGCGGGAGGGAGTAAAGGGGCGAGAGAGAGTATGGGGAGGGAGGGGCGAGAGATAGGGTGAGAGCGCGGGCGAGAGAGGGGGAGGAGAGAGGGTGCGAGAGAGGGGATGTTGACGGGGTTTGAGAGTGGAGGATGAGCTGGGGGTGCTAAAACCGGGGCTAGAGAGGGTCAAGAGAGGGGGCAACAGAGGAAGGCGAGAGACGATGGTGAGAGACGGAGCCGAGAGAGGAGGCGAGAGAAGGGGTGAGAGAGGGGGCGAAAGAGGGAGGCGAGGGGGGGACGAGAGGGCGCGAGAGATGGGGACCAGAGAGGGAGCGCGAGTGGGGTGTAAGAGAGAGTGTCCGAGAGAGTGAGGACAGTGAAGGGGGGAGAGGGGATGCGTGAGATGAGCTCAGAGAGGGGGTAAGAAAAAGCAGCGGGGGGGGCGAGAAAGGAAGCGGGGGTTCAGGAGGGGGGCCAGGAGAGGGGGCAAGAGAAGGTCGAGGGGGGGAGCTCATGTGCGAGCTGGAGAGGGGAGAGAGAATGGGGCGAGGGGGACGAGAGTCAGGGTCCGAGAGAGGGTGGCCAGTGAAGTGACGAAAGAGAGGAGGCGTGAGAGTGGAAAAGAGAGGGGGTGAGGGAGGGGGAGAGAGAGAGGGGTGGGAGAGGGCGTCGAGAGAGGGAACAGGGTGGCCGGGGAAAGGAGGCGAGAGAGGAGGAGATAGAGGGGCCGAGAGAGGGGCGAGAGAGGGGTGTTAGAGAGAGAGGCGAGAGAGGGGCGAGAGAGAGCGGTGGGAGAGAGGGAGCGAGCGAGTGGGTGTGAGATTGGGGTGAGAGAGGTATCCAAGAGAAGGGGGGGTGAGAGCATGTTCAAGAGAGGGGACGAGTGATGGGATGAGAGAAAGAGGGGCGAGAGAGTTTGCTGGGGGTTCGAGAGAGGATGCGGGACAGAGGGCGAGAGAGGGGTCAAGAGAGTGTGCCGAGACGGAGAGGGGAGAGTGGGCGAGAGAGGGGAGGCGAGAAAAGGGGGCGAGAGGGGGAGCAGGTGTGTTGGGAGACGGGACGAGACAGGGGGCCGAGAGAAGGGGGCAAGAGAGTGTTTGAGAGACGGAACTAGAAACGGAGCGTGAGAGAGGGGCTAGAAATGGTGCGGTGATCGAGAGAGGACGCGAGAGAGGGGGCGAGAGAGGGGCCGAGAGAAGGGGTGAGAGAGGGAGCTGAGAGAGCGGGCTGAGACGGGGGTTGGGGAGAGTGGGCAAGTGATGTGGGTGAGAGAGGGAGCGGGTGTGTCGGGAGAGGGAGCGAGAAAGAGGGGGCGAGGGAGGGGACGAGTGAGGTGTGAGATTAGGGCGAGAGAAGGGTCCGAGAGAAGTGGGGCGAGAGCACGGTGGGCGAAGGGGGGGGTGACAGGAGAGGTGACAAGATATGGGAAGAGAGAGACAGCGAGAGGGTGAGACAGAGAAAGAGAGAGAGAGATAGAGAAAGAGAGCAAGAATGTCGAGGGTTGACGAGAGAGGGGTTAAGAGATGGTGCCAGAGAGGTAGCGAGAGAGGGCCGAGATAGAGGGGATGAGAGAGGGGGTGACAGATGTTGGCGAGGGAATGCAAGAAAGGGGTGGAGTTGCGGCACAAGAGAGGGAGCCAAGAGAGTGGCCGAAAGTGGGGGGGTGGGAGGGGGAGGCGAGAGAGGTGGGTGACAGAGGAGGACAAGGGAGAGGGTGTTGGGGGGGGCAACAGAGGGCCTGCACGAGAGGGTGTGAGAGAAGGGGGCGAGAGTTGGGTGCGATAGAGGGGATGAGAGAGGGGGCAAAGGGATCGAGAGGTGTGGCGAGAGATAGGTCAAGAGAGGAGGCAGCGAGAGGGTGAGCGAGGTAGGGGGTGAGACAAAGGGTGAGAGAGGGGGTGAAAGAGGGAAAGGGGTGTCAGGAGAGGTGTCGAGATACTGGGCGAGAGAGGGAGCGAGAGGGCGAGACAGAGAAGGAGAGAGAGACAGCGAGAATGTCTAGGGTTGATGAGAGAGGGGTCACGATAGGGTGCGAGAGAGAGGGCAAGAGAGGGCCAAGGAAAAGGGGGCAAGAGAAGGGATTAGAGAGAGGGCAATAGATAGGGCAAGAGTCAGTGAGAGAGAAGGAGTGAGTGGGGGGCAAGAGAGTGTGCAAGACAGGGGGCAAGGAAGACGAGAGAGGGAGCGAGAGGTCGTGACAGAGAAAGAGCGAGAGAGACAGAATGTCAAGGGTTGACGAGAGGCTGAGAGAGAGTGGGCAAGAGAGGGAGCGAGAGGTCGAGACAGAGAAAGAGCGAGAGAGACAGAATGTCAAGGGTTGACGAGAGGATGCGAGAGAGGGCTGAGAGACAGTGGGCGAGAGAGGGAGTTTTAGAGAGGGGGCAAGAGATGGGGTGCAAGATCGGTGAGAGAGAGGGGAGTGTGAGTGGGGGGGCGAGAGAGAGGGCGAGAGAGGGGGCGAGGAGGACAAATGAGTGTTGGGAGAGAGGGCGCGAGAAAGTGGCCGAAGGTCTCGAGGAGTTGAGAGTGGATGTGAAAGAGGGTGCGGGAGACGGGTTGCAATAGAGGGGGCGAGAGAGAGGCGCGAGAGAGTTGTGAGGGAGGGGGTGACAGAGGGCGCGAGGGTGTCGAGTGGTGTCGAGAGAGATGTCATGAGAGGGGTGGTGACAAAGGGGGCGAGGATGTCGAGGGGTTTGGAAAGAGGGGGCGAAATAAGGAGTGAGAGAGGGTGCAGGAGAGGGGGGCCGTGAGAGGGGAAATAAGAGAGGTGGGCAAGGGAGTTGGCAAGTGAAGTGGCGAGAGAGGTGGGGGAGGGAGGGCAAGAAAGGGAGAGGAGGAGCAGCGCAGTATGCGCAGGAGAGTTTCATGACACAGTATGTAGACAGGCCTACAAGGGACGCAGCCACTTTAGATTTAGTACTGGGTAATGAGCCTGGCCAGGTGTTAGATTTGGAAGTAGGTGAGCACTTTGGAGACAGCGATCCCAATTCTGTCAGGTTTACTTTAGTGATGGAAAGGGATAGGTGTACTCCACCGAGCAAGAGTTACAGCTGGGGGAAGGGAAATTATGATGTAATTAGGAAAGATTTAGGAAGCGTAGAATGGGGAAGGAAACTGCAGGCGATGAGCACATTAAAAATGTGGAGCTTATTCAAGGAAAAGCTCCTGTGTGTCCTAGATAAGTATGTACCTGTCAAGCAGGGAGGAAGATATAGAACGTGTGAGCCGTGGTGTACTAAGGAGGTGGAATCCCTGGCCAAGTAGAAGAAGAAGGCTTATGTTAGGACAAAATGTGAAAACTGAGTTAGGGCGCTTGAGGGTTACAAGGAAGTCAGGAAAGACCTAAAAAGAGAGTTCAGAAGAGCCAGGAGGGGACATGAGAAGTTGTTGGCAGATAGGATCAGAGTTCACCCTAAGGCTTTCCATAGGTATGTCAGGAATAAAAGAATGATGAGAGTTAAATTAGGGCCAATCAAGGATAATAGTGGGAAGTTGTGTGTGGAGTCAGACAGATCGGGGAAGCACTAAATAAATATTTTTCGACAGTGTTCACTATAGAAAATGAAAATGTTGGCGAGGAAGATACAGAGATACTTGCATCTAGACTAGAAGAGATTGAGGTTCACAAGGAAGAGGTATTAGAAATACTGCAGAGTGTGAAAATAGACCAGTCCCGTGGGCCCGATGGGATCTATCTTGGGATCCACTGGGAAGCAAGGGAATAGATTGCCTTTGGCAACCTTCAAATCATCTCAAGAATAAGTTTTGGATACTTGTTGGGGGGAACGACTTACCAGGGGTAAGCAATGGGGTTCAGGCCTCTGGCACGGAGCCTGCCCCCATTGCTCAGAAGGGAAGGGTGGAGAAGAGCAGAGCAATAGTTATTGGAGACTCGATAGGTCGGGGCACAGATAGACGATTTTGTGGGGGTGAGAGAGACTCACGATTGATATGTTGCCTCCCACATGCAAGGGTACGTGACGTCTCTGATCGTGTTTTCCGGGTCCTTAAGGGGGAGGGGGAGCAGCCTGAAGTCGTGGTCCACATTGGCACCAATGACATAGGTAAGAAGAGGGATGAGGATGTTAGGCAGGCTTTCAGGGAGCTAGGTTGGAAGCTCAGAGTTAGAACAAACAGAGTTGTTGTCTCTGGTTTGTTACCCGTGCCACATGATAGAGAGTCGAGGAATAGGGAGAGAGAACAGTTAAATGCGTGGCTACAGGGATGGTGCAGGAGGGAGGGATTCCGGTATCTGGATAACTGGGGTTCTTTCTGGGGAAGGTGGGACCTCTATAAACAGGATGGTCTACACCTGAACCTGAGGGGCATGAGTATCCTTGGGGGAGGTTTGCTAGTGCTCTTTGGGGGGGTTTCAACTAACTCTGCAGGGGCATGGGAACCTGGACTGTATCTTTAGGGTGCAGGACCTGGAGTGGGGATGGAGGTTAGGAACATAGCATCAATCTCAAGGTGGGTGCCTGTAAACAGGAAAGTGGCTTGAAGTGTGTATACTTCAATGTGAGAAGTATACGAAATAAGGTAAGTGAATTTGCAGCGTGGGTTGGTTCCTGGGATTTTGATGTTGTGGCTATTATGGAGACATGGGTAGAACAGGGACAGGATTGGCTGTTGCAGGTTCAAGGGTTTAAATGTTTCGTAGGGTCAGAGGTGGGCGTAAAAGAGAGGGAGGTGTAGCATTGCTTGTCAAGGATAGTATTACAGCGGTGGAAAGGACGATGGATGAAGACTCGTCATCTGAGGTAGTTTGGGCTGAGGTTAGAAATAGGAAAGGTGAGGTCACCCTGTTAGGAGTTTTCTACAGGCCTCCTAATATTCCTAGAGATGTAGAAGAAAGGATTGCGAGGATGATTCAGGAGAAGAGTGAAAGTAATAGGGTGGTTGTTATGGGGGACTTTAACTTTCCAGATATTGACTGGGAAAGCTATAGCTCGAGTACGTTAGATGGGTCGGTGTTTGTCCAATGTGTGCAGGAGGGTTTCCTGACACAATATGTAGACAGACCAACAAGAGGTGAGGCCATACTGGATTTGGTTCTGGGTAACGAACCAGGCCAGGTGATAGAATTGGAGGTAGGTGAGCACTTTGGGGACAGTGACCACAATTCAGTGACTTTTACTCTAGTGATGGAGAGGGATAAGCGTGCACTGCAGGGCAAGGGTTATAGCTGGGGGCAGGGAAATTATGATGTGGTGAGGCATGACTTAGGATGAGTGGCTTGGAAAAGTAGGTTTCAAGGGAAGGGCACAATCGATATGTGGACCTTGTTCAAGGAGCAACTATTGAGTGTCCTTGATAAGTATGTACCTGTCAGGCAGGGAGGAAAGGGTCGTGTGAGGGAGCCATGGTTTAATAAGGAATTGGAATCCCTTGTTAAAGGGAAGAGGGCAGCCGATGTAAAGATGAGGCATGAAGGTTCAATTGGGGCAATTGAGAATTATAAGGTAGCCAGAAAGGATCTAAAGAGAGAGCTAAGAACAGCAAGGAGGGGACATGAAAAGTCCTTGGTTGGTAGGATTAGGGAAAACCCAAAGGCTTTCTATAGGTATGTCAAGAATAAAAGAATGACTAGGGTAGGAATAGGTCCAGTCAAGGATAGTAGTGGGAAGTTGCGCGTGGAGGCTGAAGAGATTGGGGAGACACTGAATGAATATTTTTCGTCAGTATTCACTCAGGAACAGGACATTGTTGACGATGTGAATATTGAGTCACAATTAATTAGAATGGATGGCTTTGAGGTATGTTGGGAAGAGGTGTTGGAAATTCTGGAAAGGGTGAAAATAGATAAGTCCCCTGTGCCTGATGGCATTTATCCTATTATTCTCTGGGAAGCAAAGGAGGAGATTGCAGAGCCATTGGCCTTGATTTTTATGTCCTCATTGTCTACAGGAATAGTGCCAGAAGACTGGTGGATAGCAAATGTGGTTCCCTTGTTGAAGAAGGGGAGTAGGGATTAGAGCTGAAAATGTGTTGCTGGTTAAAGCACAGCAGGTTAGGCAGCATCCAAGGAAAAGGAAATTCGACGTTTCGGGCCAGAGCCCGTCATCAGGAATCATCAGTAGGGATTACCCTAGTAACTATAGGCTGGTGAGTCTTACCTCTGTTGTGGGCAGTCTTAGAGAGAATTTTACGGGATAGGATTTATGAACATCTGGATAGGAATAATGTGATCAAGGATAGTCAGCATGGTTTTGTAAAGGGCAGGTCGTGCCTCACAAACCTTATTGAATTCTTTGAGAAGGTGACTAAGGAGGTGGATGAGGGTAAAGTGGTAGATGTGGTGTATATGGATTTTAGTAAGGCGTTTGATAAGGTTCCCCATGGTAGGCTACTGCAAAAAATATGGAAGTATGGCATTGAGGGTGCGTTGGAGGTTTGGATTAGGAATTGGCTGACTGGAAGAAGACAGAGAGTAGTAGTTGATGGTAAAGGTTCATCTTGGAGTGCAGTTACTAGCAGTATTCCATAAGGATCTGTTTTGGGACCATTGCTGTTTGCCATTTTTATAAATGACCTGGAGGAGGGGCTAGAAGGTTGAGTGAGCAAGTTTGCGGATGATACGAAAGTCGGTGGAGTTGTTGACAGTGAAGAAGGATGTGGCAGGTTACAGCGCGATATAGATAAGCTGCAGAGCTGGGCAGAAAGGTGGCAAATGGAGTTCAATGTAGCTAAGTGTGAAGTAATTCACTTTGGTAAGAGTAACAAGAAGATGGGGTACTGGGCTAATGGTTGAGTACTTGGTAGTGTGGATGAACAGAGTGATCTTGGTGTCCATGTACACAAATCTCTGAAAGTTGCCACCCAGGTGAATCGTGCTGTGAAGAAGGCATCTGGCATACTGGTTTTTATTGGTAGAGGAATTGAGTTCCGGAGTCCTGAGGTCATGTTGCAGTTGTATAGGACGCTGGTGCAGCCGCATCTGGAGTATTGTGTGCAGTTTTGGTCACCATGCTATAGGAAGGATGTGGAGGCACTGGAACAGGTGCAGGATGTTACCTGGCATGGTAGGAAGATCGTATGAGGAAAGGCTGAGGCACCTGGGGCTGTTTTCATTGGAGAAAAGAAGGTTTGGGGTGACTTGATAGAAGTGTACAAGATGATTAGGGGTTTAGATAGAGTTGACCATGAGAACCTTTTTCCACATATGGAGTCAGCTGTTACGAGGGGGCATAGCTTTAAATTAAGGGGTGGTAGGTATAGGACAGATGTTAGGGGTAGATTCTTTACTCAGCGAGTCGTCAGTTCCTGGAATGCCCTGCCAGTAGCAGTGGTGGACTCTCCCTCTTTATGGGCATTTAAACGGGCATTGGATAGGCATATGGAGGATAGTGGGAGAGTGTAGGTTAGGTGGGCTTGGATCGGCGCCACATCGAGGCCCAAAGAGCCTGTACTGCGTTGTATTTTTGTATGTTCTATCATTGTCTACAGGAGTAGTGCCTGAGGACTGGAAGATAGCAAATGTGGTTCCTTTGTTCAAAAGGAATAGTACAGACAACCCTGGTAATTCCCGACCATTGAGTCTCACTTCAGTTGTTGGAAAAGTGTTGGATAAGGTTGTAAGAGGTTGGATTTATAACCATCTAGAAAAGAATAATTTGATCAGGGACAGTCAGCATTTTTTGTGAAGGGTAGGGTGTGCCTGACGAATCTTATTGACTTTTATGACAAAGTGACCAAACAGGTAGATGAGAGTAAACCGGTTGATGTGGTGTCTTTGGTTTTCAGCAAGGTATTCGATAAGGTTCCCCACAGTGGGCTATTATACAAAATGCGGTGGAATGGGTTTGTGGGAGACATAGCAGTTGGGATCAGTAATTGGCTTGCTGAAAGAAAACAGAAGGTTGTAGATTAGATGACTTACAGTTTGGAACCAGGCCCATCAGCCCAACAAGTCCACACCGGCTCTCCGAAAAGCAACACACACAGACACATTCCCCTACACCTAACACTATGGACAATTTAACATGGTCAATTCACCGAACCAGCATGTCTTTGGACTATGGGAGGAAACCAGAGCTTCCAGAAGAAATCCATGCAGACATGGGGAAAATGTGCAAACTCCACACAGACAGTTGCCAGAGGCAGGAATTGAACCGCGGTCTCTGTCGCTGTAATGCAGCAGTGCCACCATACCACCCATGCTGTAATTGATGGAACATGTTCATCTTGGTGTCCAGTTAGTAGCGGCGTACCGGAAGGTTCGGTGTTGGGTCCACTGCTGTTCGTCATTTTTATAAATGACCTGGGTGAGGACTTAGAAGGGTGGGTTCGTAAATTTGCAGATGACACTAAGGTCAGTGGAGTTGTGGATAGTGACGAAGTAGGTTGCAGAGAGACATAGATAGGACGCAGAGCTGGGCTGAGAGGTGGCAAATGGAGTTTAATGTGGACAAGTGTGAGGTGATACACTTTGGACGGAGTAATCGGAATGCAAAGTACTGGGCCAATGGAAAGATTCTTGGGAGTGCAGATGAGCAGAGAGATCTCAGTGTCCATGTACACAGATCCCTGAAAGTTGCCACCCAGGTTGACAGGGTTGTTAAGAAGCAATCAGTGTTTTGGCCTTTATTAATAGTGTGATTGAGTTCCGGAACCAGTAGGTTATGCTGCAGCTGTACAAAGCTCTGGTACGGCCACACTTGGAGTATTGTGTACAGTTTTGGTCACCGCATTATAAGAAGGATGTGGAAGCTTTGGAAAGGGTGCAGAGGAGATTTACTATTATGTTGCCAGGTATGGAACGTATGTCTTATGAGGAAAGGCTGAGGGCCTTGAAGCTGTTCTCATTAGAGAGAAGAAGGTTGAGAAGTGACTTAATAGAGACATACAAGATAATCAGAGGGTTAGATAGGGTGGACAGGGAGAGCGATTTCCTAAGTATGGGAACGGCAAACACGGGGAGATAAAGCTTTAAAGTGAGGGGAGATAGGTATAAGACAGTTGTCAGAGGTTGTTTCTTTAAACAGAGAGCAGTAAGTGTATGGAATGCTTTCCCTGCAACGGATGTAGATTGACCAAGTTTAAGGGCATTTAAGTCGTCGTTGGACAGACAAATGGATGTACATGGAATAGTGTAGGTGGGATGGGCTTCAGATTAGCAGGACAGCGCGGCGCAACATCGAGAGCCGAAGGGCCTGTACTGCGCTGTAATGTTCTATGTTCTAAAGGGGGAGCAGGAGTGGCGCCAGAGAGGGAGCTGAGAGAGGGGCATGAGAGAGGGGCCGAGAGAGGGGGATGAGAGAGAGGGCTGAGAGTGGGGGCATAGGAGAGGGGTTAGAGATGGGGCAAGGGAGGGGCTGAGAGAGACTGTATGAGTGAGGGGGCGAGAGTGGATGGCAAGAGATGGTGGCTAGACCGGGGGTGAGATTCGGGGCTAGAAGGAGTGCGAGAGTGTTGAGGGAGTGTTCAAGAGAGTGTGCTAGAGAGGGGGAGAGAGGGTTGTCAAGAGAGGCGCAAGAGAAGGGACGAGAGGGTGGAGAGGGGTTTTGAGAGAGAGTGTTGAGAGATGGTGCGAGGGAGGGAGTGAAAAAGGGCGCGAGGGAGGGGGCGAGAGAGGGGTGTGAGAGAGGGTTTCTTGAGAGGGAGGGGGACAGAGATGGGTGTGGGAGAGCGATGGGGTGGATGCGAGAGAAGTGGGCGAGGGTGGAGGAGAAAGGGGGTGAGAGAAGGGGCAGCTACAGTGTGGCGCGAAAGTGGGTGATAAAGCAGGCGAGAGAGGGGGTGAGAGATGGGGCAAGATTGTGGTCTCAAGAGAGGTGGCGACGGTGGTGGATGTGAGAGTGGACAAGAGCAGTGGCCGAATAACGGGCGAGACAGGCAGCGAGAGAGAGAGGAGAGTGAGAGAGTACGAGAGAGAGGTGTGAAAGATGGGGTTAGAGAGCAAGGCAAGAGAAGGGTGGCGAGAGAGGGGCCGAAAGAGGAGGGGACAAGAGAGGAGGGTTAGAGGTGCGCGAGAGTGGAGGCGAGGGGAGGGCGATAGAGGAGGCGAGAGAGAGGAGCAAGAGAGGAGGCGAGGGTGTGAGAGAGGGGGCGGGAGAGTGGCCGAGAGACTGGGCGAGACAGGGGGCTGAGAGAGGGGACAGGAGAGGGATCAAGAGAAGGGTTGAAAAAGAGGGTGAGAGAGGTGCGAGAGTGGGTGAATGAGAGAGGAGGTGAGAGGTGGCGTCAGAGGGTAGCGAGAGAGTGGTATTAGGGGTTGGGGAAGGGGGTAAGAGAGGGGCACGGGCAAGAAAGGGGGCGAGATGCGGCGCGATAGAGTGGGTTGTGAGAGGGAGCAGAGAGAGTGTGCGAGGGTGGCGAGAGGTGTGAAGAGAGGTGTCGAAGAGGGTGCAAGAGAGGGTGCAAGAGAGGGGGCGAGAGAGGGGTGTTAGAGAGGCGGGCGACAGAGGGGGGCGATAGAGGGGTTGAGCAGATGCGCAAGAGAGTGGCTGAGAGAGTGTGAGAGATGGGGCAGAGAGAGAGGACGAGCGAGTGGTCTAAAAAGGGTTGAGGAAGGGGGCAATAGCGGGAACAAGAGAGTGGCTGAAAGAGGACGTGACGAGAGGAGGATGAGTGGGTGGTGAGAGTGAGGGCGAATGGGGGGCGAGAGAGGAGGTGAGAGGGGCGAGGGAGGAGGCAATAGGCGCGAGAGAGGTCCGAGAGAGGGGGCAAGACAGGGGTCAAGAGAAGGGTTGAGAAAGAGGATGAGAGAGAGTTGTGAGACGGGGGAACGAGAGAGGGGGTGAGAGAGGTGGCGACAGAGGGTGGTGAGAGAGCGGTATTCAGGGTTGAGCGAGGGGGCAATAGAGGGGCACAGGTGAGAAAGGGGTGGAGGTGTGGCGCGATAGAGTGGGGGGAGAGAGGGAGCAGAGAATATACGAGGGTGGCGAGGGGTGTCAAGAGAGGGGTTGAAGAGGGTGCAAGAGAACGTGCAAGAGAGGGGGACGAGAGAGGGAGTGAGAGAGGTGGCGACAGAGGGTGGTGAGAGAGCGGTATTCAGGGTTGAGCGAGGGGGCAATAGAGGGGCACAGGTGAGAAAGGGGTGGAGGTGTGGCGCGATAGAGTGGGGGGAGAGAGGGAGCAGAGAATATACGAGGGTGGCAAGGGGTGTCAAGAGAGGGGTCGAAGAGGGTGCAAGAGAACGTGCGAGAGAGGGGGACGAGAGAGGGAGTGATAGAGGGGTTGAGAGAGGTGCGTGAGAGAAGGGCCGAGAGAGTGTGTGAGAGAGGGTGCGGTGAGAGTAGAGAGAGAGGGATCAAGAGAGGGATGAGAAAGGGGGCGAGAGAAGGCGTGGAAGAGAAGTCGGCGAGTGAGGAGAGTGAGAGAGGGATGCAAGACAAAGGGCAAGGGGGCAAGGGTCGTCGAGATAGGTTGAGAGAGCAGGGGTTACAGAGGGGAGCGAGAGTGGTGTTCGAGAGGGGGGCGAGAGAGGGGCATAAGAGAGGAGGTGAGAGAGGGGGATAGAGTGGGGGCAAGGGCGGGTGCGAGAGAGGGTGAAAGAGATGTAGGCAACAGAGTTTGGTGGGAGAGGGGGCGAGGGGGGCACAAGAGGTGATGAGACAGGTGGCAAGAGAGGCGGGCGAGAGAGGAGGTAAGTGATGGGGCGAGAGAGGGGTGATAGAGAGGGGGCGAGAGAGGGTTGGAGAGTGTGAGTAAGAGGGTGACTAAGGGGGTGAGAGACGGGATGAGAAACGGAGTGAGAGAATGGTGCGAGAGATTGGGGCTTAGTGAGGGGGTGAGAGAGGTGCCAAGAGTGTGCTGTGAGAGTGGGGTCGAGAGAGGGACGAGAGAGTGGGCGAGATAGGGAGACAGAGGGGCTCGAGTGAGGGTGCGAGAGTTTTGGCGTGTGGGGGGTGGAGAGAGGAGGGAGAGAGCGGAGGTGAGAGCGCAGGGCGAGAGAGGGGGTGAGAGAGATGGGTGAGCGAGGGGATGAGGCGGGGGGGCAAGAGTGGGTTGCGAGAGAGGGAACAAGAGTGGAGCTCGAGAGAAAGGGAGCGAGTGAGAGGTGGGCGAGTGAGGGGCCAAAGTGATGGGTAAGAGATGGGGTGAGAGCATTTGCCAATCAAGGGGTGCAAGTCAGGGGAGCGAGGAAAGGGGGACAAGAGAGAGGGTGAGAAATGGGGCGAGATTGTGGTCTGGCTAGAGGTAGTGAGGGTGGTGGGCGTGAGAGTTGTCGAAAAAGGTGGCCAACGGATGGGCGAAAGAGGGGACGAGAAAGGGGGCGAGAGAGAGGGGTGAGAAAGAGGGGCGAATTAAAGTGCGAGAGAGACGGTGTTAGAGGGGCAAGAGAGGGGACAAGAGTGAGGGCGAGTGAGGAGTCAGCGAGAGAGAGGTGTGAGTGAGTGAGGGCGAGAGGGGTGTGAGAGGGAGTGAGACAAAGGGCGAGGGGGGTGAGGGGGCAAGGGTTGTCGAGAGAGGGATCGAGATGTGTTGCGTGAGAGGAGGTGAGAGAGTGGGGCAAGAGTGGGGTGCGAGAGAGAGGTTCGAGAGAGGGGCACGCGAGGGGCGTGGGAGAGTGGGCAAGTGTGGAGTGCGAGAGAGAGGGTCGAGAGAGGGGCGCGAGAGAGGGTGTGGGAGAGTGGGAGAGCGAGGGGGCTACAGAGGAGCGCAACAGAGTGGGCGAAGTGGGAAAGGTGGGTGCGAGAGAGGGGCGCGAGAGAGGGGTTGAGAGAGTGGGCAAGAGTGTGGTGCAAGAGAGGGGCGAGAGAGGGGCAAGAGAGAGGGTGTGGGAGAGTGGGACAACGAGGGGGCTACAGAGGGGCACAACAGAGGGAGCGAAGTGGGCAAAGGTGGGTACGAGAGAGGGACGCGAGAGAGGTGGGCAAGAGAGGCGGGCAAGAGAGGGGGCAAGGGAGGGAGGAGTGAGGAATGCGAAAGAGGGGGCGAGAGGGGGAAGATGGTGTGAGTAACAGAGTGAGAGAGAGGGGCCGAGAGAGGCGGCGAGAGAGGGAGTTATAGAGTGGTGGGTGAGATTGGAAGTTAGAGAGGGGTGTGATACTAGTGGCCAGAGAGTGAGGTGAGAGGGGGTGCAGAGAGAGGGGATGAGACATTGGCGAGATGTGGTGGAGAGAGAGGGCGATACAGGGTTGAAGAGAAAGGGTACGATACAGGGGGCGAGAGTGGTGGCAAGAGAAGAGTCAGCAAGAGAGTGGGCGAGAGACGGTGGGTGAGAGAGGGACACGAGATTGGGGTGAGATGGGGTGATCGAGTGGAGTGAGAAGGGGAGACAAAGGACGAGGGGGCAAGGTTTGTTGAGAGATGGGTCGAGACAGGCTGCGAGAGAGGAGGTGAGAGAGCGGGACAAATGTTGGGTGCGAGAGAGATGGTCGAGAGAGGGAACCAGGGAGGGAGTGAGAGAGGTGTGCGAGAGAGGGGTGAGAGAGTGGAGGAGGGTATGAGTAAGGGCATGAGAGAGGGTATGAGAGAGGATGCGAGAGAGGGCGTGAGAGAGGGGGAAGGAGAGTGGGGGCTCGACAGAGTGTGGGTGAGAGAGGGGCGGACATGTGAGGGGCCCAAGGGATGGATGAGAGAGGGGGGGCGAGCGAGTTTGCCAATCGAGGGGTGCGAGGCGGGGGGGGGCGACAGAACAGGGCAAGTGACTAGGGTGAGCAAAGGGTCGGGGAGCGAGAGAGAGGGTGAGAGATGGTGCAAGATTGTTGTCTCAAGAGAGGTGGCGTGGGTGGCAGGCGTGAGAGTGGGTGAGAGAGGTGGTCAATGGATAAGCAAGAGAAGGGGTGAAAGAGAGATGTGAGAGAATGGGGCGAATTAAAGTGCGAGAGAGAGGGCAAGAGGGAGGGCGAGAGGGAGAGTGAGGGGGACAAGAAAGAGGCTGAGAGAGGGGGCAAGAGAGGGGGCTGTGAGACGAAGCTGAGAGGATGTGTGCGTGACGGGGCCAGAGAGGGCGGTCAAAAGAGATGGTGAATGGGGTGACAAGATGGGGTGAGAGAGTGTGGGTGAGAGAGGAGGGCGAGAGAAGAGGGTGAGAGAGATGGGGTAAGAGAGGGGGCATGGAAGGGGGCGAGGCAGGGGATGTGAGAGGGGGCCATGGAGAAGGGCAAGAAAGGGGGAGAAAGGCAAGAGAGTGGTGTGAGAGAGAGGAGAGGAGAGAGTGGGCGAGGGAGGCTGTGATAGAGTGGGCAATGGAGGGGTGTGAGAGAGGGTCTGAAGAGGTGGGGTTTGAGAGAGAGGGTGAGAGAGAGGGGGTGAGAGAGGGTGGAGAGAGAGGGGCGAGATAGAGGGGCGAGAGATGCAGTCAAAAGAGAGTGGGCGAAGGAGGGTGCAAGTGTGTGGGCGAGGGAGGTGGGTGAGGGAGTAGGTGAGTGAGGGTGTGACAGAGAAGTAGGCGAGAGAGAGGGAGACTCGAGGGGGCAAGAGAAGGAGCGAGGGAGAGGGGACGAGAAAGGGACGAGGGAGGGGGGCGAGGGAGTGGGTGATAGAGGAAGAGTGAGTGATGGGAGCGGGGGAGTGGGTGAGAGAGGGGTGCGAGAGAGGGGTCGAGAGAGAGGGACAAGAGTGCCGGGCGAGACAGGGTGGGGAAAGAGAGGCTTCGAAAGAGGGGGTGAGAGATGGGGTGAGAGAGGGGTGCGAGGGAGAAGGGCTAGAGAGGGGTGTGAAAGAGGGGTCGTGAGAGGTGTGTGAGAGAAGGGGCGAGAGAGAGGGGTGAAAGAGGGAGTGAGAGAGCGGGGCAAAACTGGGGGCAGAAGAGGAGGCCGAGAGAGGGGTGGTGAGAGACACGGGCAAGGGAGTGGTGCGACAGAGGGGAGGTAAGGAGTTGGGGTGAGATAGAGGGGGAGAGAGATAGGGTGAGAGAGAGGACAACGGGAGAGTATGGGGAGAGAAAGCGGGAGAGCGAGGGGCAAGAGCGGTGGGCAAGAGAGAGGGCGTGAGAGAGGGGGTGCGAGAGAGAGGGGTGCAACAGCGAGAGGTTCAGAGAGAGAGAGAGAGAGAGAGAGTGCATGCATGTGAAAGAGGGTGTTTAAGAGAGAGAGGGAGAGTCCGAGAGAGAGCGCGAAAGGGGGCAAGAGAGAGTGTGGAAGCAATACAGGGAGAGACGTGGAGTGTCAGAGACAGAGAGAGAGAGAGAGAGAGGGAGAGAGAGCATGAGAGAAAGGGGGTCTGAGAGAGAGGGTGCCCGAGCGAGTGAGATTCTTTCAGAAAGAGAGAGAGAGAAAATCCTAGAGAGAGAGAGAGAGAGAGAGACATTGTGTGAGAGACAGAGAGAAAGAGAGACTGAGAGTGAGGGTCCGAGAGAGAGGAGACGAGTGAGAGAGCTATGGAGTAAGAGGCTGAGAAAGAGAGAGGGAGCTAGAGAGAGACAGAGAGAGAGAGAGAGAGAGAGAGAGAGTGACGAGAAAGAGAGAGAAGAGAAAGAGGGGGTGAGAGAGAAAGGGGCTAGAGTGAGAGAGCAGTGAGCCTATCCAAAAAGCTGTCTTCTCCTCTCTCTTCTCTCCACTCTCCCTCTCTTCTCCCCACACTCTCTCTTCTCCCGCTCGCATCACCCCTCTATCTCTCTTCTCCCCTCTCTCTGCTCCCCACTCTCTCTTCTCCCCTCTCTCTCTTCTCACGCTATCTCTCTTCACCCCTATCTCCCTTCTCCCCCTCCCTCACTTCTCCCACCTCTCTCTTCTCCCCACTCTCTCCCTCCTCCCCTCTCTCTTCTCCCCACTCTCTCTTCTCCCCTTCTTTCTCTGCTCCCCACTCTCTCTTTTCTCCCCAATCTCTCTCGTCCGCCTCTCCCTTCTCACCCTATCTCACCTCTCCACCTAAATCTTCTCTCCACTCTCGCACTCTCTTCTCCCCCTAACTTTTCCCCATCTCCCTTCTCCCCGCTCCCTTCTCCCCCCCTCTCGCTTCTCCACTGTCTATTTTCTCTCCCCCTCTCGATTTTTGCCATTTTCTCTTCTCCCACTACCTCCCACTCCTCCTCCCTCCCTAATCCCCCTCACTCTTCTCCCCACCCTCTCTCTCTCCTCCCTGATGTCTCTTCTCCCCTATCAACCTTCTCCCCCTCCCTCCCTTCTCCCCAGTCTCCCTCTCTTCTACCAATCTTTCTTTCTACTCCCCTCTCCCCTTCTCACACTCATTTACCTATCCTCTCTCTTAATCCCCTCTCTCCACCGTCTCTCCAATTTCTCTCATCTCACCACTCTCCTCCTTCTCCCCCTTTCACTACCCCTCTCTCTTCTCCCCCTCTCTTTTCTCCCCTCTCTCTCTTCTCCACTATCTCTTTTTCTGATATCTCCCTTCTCCCACTCGTTCCCTTCTCCCCTCTTCCTCTTCTGCCCTCTCTCTCTTTTCCACCTCTCTCTTCTCCCCCTCTCTTCTGCCCACGCTCTCTCTTCTTCCACCTCTCCCTTCTTCCCCCTCTCTCACTTCTTCCCCCGCTATTTTATCCCCTTTCTCTCTTCTCATCTTTTTCTCTTCTCCGCTCTCTCTTCTCCCCTATATCTCTTTCCCATTATCTTTCTGCTCACCCGAACTCTCTCACGCCCTCTCTTCCCTTTCCCACTCCCCCTTCTCCACTCTCGCTCTTATCCCTCTCTCTCTACTACCCGCTCGCTTCTCCCTCTCTCTCTCTTCTCCCCACTGTCCCTCTCTTCTCCCCACTCTCTCTCTCCCCCTCACCCTATCTCACCTATCCACCTCTCTCTTCTCACCACACTCTCTCTTCACCTCCTCACTCTCTTCTACCCCCAAAAAATCATCTCCCTCCACCCGCACTCTCTCTTCTCCCCCTTTCTCATCTCCCCTCTATCTCTTCCCTCTCTCTTCTCCCCCTAACTCTCTTCTCCCCCTCCCTCCGTCTGTACCCTCCTCCCCTCACTCTCTTCTCCCTGCTCTCTCTTCTCTCCATCTCCCTTCGCCTCCTCCCTCCAACTTTCTCTTCTCTCCACCCTCTCTCCCTCTTCTACCCACTCACTCTCTTCTCCACCTCTTGCTTCTCACCCTCTCTCACCTATCCCCTCACTCAATTCTTCCCCTCTCTCTTCTCTCCATGCTCTCTCTCTTCTCCCCATCTCTCTTTTCCCTAACTCCCTTCTCCCCCTCCCTCTCTTCTCCCCATGCTCACTCTCTCCCCCGTCCCTTCTCCCCACTCTCTCACCTTTAACATTCCCTATCTTTGCTGCCTCTTCTCTGCACTCTAGTTCTCTCTTCTCCCCCTCTCTCTTCTCCACTTCTGTCCTTTCTCCCCGGGCTATTTTCTCTCCCTATTTTCACGTTTAACTCTTCTCCCACTCCCCCAACTCTCCTCCCTCCCACACTCTCTTCTTCCCAATCTGTCTTCTCCCCATCTACCTTCCCCATTCTCCCCATCTACCTTCCCCCTTCTCCCCACTCTCACTCTCTCACCTATCCCCCCTCTCTCTTACTTCCCTCTCTCCATCTTCTCACCACCCTACATTTACCCCTTACCTAACACTACGGGCAATTTAGCATGGCCCGCACATCTTTGGACTGTGGGAGGAAACCGGAGCACCCGGAGGAAACCCACGCAGACACGGGGAGAACGCGCAAATTCCACACAGTCAATCGCCTGAGGTGGGAATTGAACCCAGGTCTCTAGCGCTGTGAGGCAGCAGTGCTAACCACTGTGCCACCGTGCCGCCTCCCTCCCTTCTCCCCTCTCTCTTCTGCCTTCTTTTTCTCTTCTCAACCTCTCTCTTCCCCCCTCTCTTCTCCACTCTCTCTTCTCCCCACTCTCCCTCTCTTCTCCCCACGCTCACTCTCTTCTACCCCTCTCTCCCTTCTCCGTCTCTCTCACTTCTACCTCTCTCTCGCTTCTCCCCTCGCTATTTTCTCCCCATTTCTCTCTTCTCGTCTTTTTCTCTTCTCCGCTGTCTCTTCTGCCCTCTCTCTCTTCTCACTCTAACTCTCTTCACCCCCTCTCTCCATTAACCCACTCCCTCCCTTCCCATTCTCTCTCTTCTCTCTCTCTCTCTCATCTCCATCTCTCTCTTCTCCCCTCTCTTGTCTACCTCTCTCTCTTTCCCACTTAGAAAATAGAACATAGAAAAATACAGCACAGTACAGGCCCTTCGGCCCTCGATGTTGCGCCGATCCAAGCCCACCTAACCTACACTAGCCCACTTTCCTCCATATGCCTATCCAATGCCCGTTTAAATGCCCATAAAGAGGGAGAGTCCACCACTGTTACTGGCAGGGCATTCCATGAACTCACGACTCGCTTCTCCCCCTCCCTTCCTTTTTGCCTCTCTCTTCTCATCTCTCTCTCTTCTCACCCTATCTCACATATCCATCTCTCTCTTCTCTCCACTCTCTGTCTTCACCCCCTCTCTCTTCTCCCCACAAATCTCCTCTCTCTCCTTCCTACTCTCTCTCTCTCCTCCCCTCTTTCTCATCTCCCCTCTATCTCTTCCCCTCTCTGTCTTCACCCCCATCTGTCTCCTCACCCTAATTCTCTTCCCCCCTCTCTCCCCTTCTCCCACTCCCTCCCTATGCCCCTCCCTCCCTTATCCCCCACTCTCTTCTCCCCTATCTCTCTCTTCTCCGCCATGTATCTTCTCACCCTTACTCTCTTCACCCACTCTCTCCCATTTCCCACTCCCTCCCTTCTCCCCTCTCTCTCTTCTCTCTCTCTTCTCCACCTCTCTCTTCTCCCCTCTCTTTCCCCCTTTCTCTTCACCCCATTCTCTCTCTCTCTCTTCTCCCCACTCTTTCTCTCCACGCCTTCTCACCCTTTCTCACCTATGCACCTCTCTCTTCTCTCCTCTCTCTTCACCCCCTCTCTCCTTTCTCCCACACTCTACCCACTCCTCTATCTCCACTCTCTCTCTTCTTCCCTCTCTCTCTCTTCCCCCTCTCTCTTCTTCCCTGTATCTCTTCTCCCAACTCTCCCTCTCTTCTCCCCACTCTTACCCTACCTCACCTATCCAATTACATCTTCTCTCCACTCTCTCTATTCTCCACCCTCTCTCTCTGTTCTCCCACATCTCTCTTCTCCTACTCTCTCCCTCCTCCCATTCCCTCCTTACACCCCCTCCCTCCCTTCTCCCCCTCACTTTCTTCTTCCCCCTCTCTCTTCTCCCCGATCTCTCTTCTCCCCTATCTCTCTTCTCCCCATTTACCTTCTCCCCCACCCAGCCTTCTCCCCACTCTCCCAGTCTTCTACCACTCTCTTCTCCCCTCTCCCACTTCTCACACTCTTATCTATCTCCTCTCCCTTCTCCCCGTCTCATTACCCCTCTCTCTTCTCCCTCACCCTCTTCTCCACTGTCTCTCTTTTCCCCATCTCCCTTCTCCCCCTCCCTCCCTTCTCCCCTCTCTCTTCTGCCCTCTCTCTCTTCTCCAACTCTCTCTCCTCCCCTCTCTCTTCTCCCCTCTCTCTTTTCTACCCACTCTCCTTCTCTTCTCCCCTCTCTCCCCTCTCCCGCGCTCTCACTTCTCCCTCTCTCTCGCATCTGCCAACGCTATTTTCTCCCCTTTCTCCCTTCTCTCTTTTTCTCTTTTCTCTTCTCTGTCTTCTCCCCATCTCTCTTCTCCCCCAGATCTCCTCTCTCCTCCCCACTCTCTCTCTCTTCGCCCCCTCTCTCTGTTCTCCCCATCTTTCTTCTTACCCTAACTATCTTCTCCTCTCTCTCCCTCCTCTCACTCCCTCCCTCCCTACGCTCCACTTCCCTTATCCTCTCACACTCTTCTCGCTGCTCTCTCACTTCTCCTCTATCTCTATTTTCTCCTATCGATTCTCTCCCCATCTCCCTTCTCCCCCTCCCTACTTCCCCTCTCCCTCTTCTCCCCACTCTCCCTCTCTTCGATCCACTCACTCTTTCTTCTCCACCTATCTCCCTTCTCACCCTCTCTCACCTACCCTCTCTCTCTATTCTTCCCTTCTCTATCTTCTCTCCACGCTCTCTCTTCTCCCCTCTGTCTTCTCGCCATCTCTCTTCTCCCCATTTCCCTTCTTCCCTTCTCTCTTTTCCTCTCTCTCTTCTCACCATACTCTCTCTCTTTTCCCTCTCCCTTCTCCCCACTCTCTCACCTATAATCCTCCCTCTCTTTTCACCTTCTCTTCTCCACTCACTCCCCCTTCTTCCCTTATTCACTCCTCCCATCTCTCTTCTCCGCTATCTCTCTTCTCACCCTCTCTCCCGTCTCCTCCTCTCTCGCTTCTCCCCTCGGTATTTTCTACCCCTCTCTCTTCTCGCCTTTTTCTCTTCTCCCTTCTCTACCTTCTCCCCAATCTCTCATCTCCCCATCTCCCTTCTCACCCTATCTTTCTTCACGCCTTCTCTCCCTTCTCCCACTCCCTCCCTGCTCCACTATCTCCCTTCGCCCCCACACTCACTTCTCTGCGCTCTCTGTCTTCTCCCCTCTCTCTTCTCCACGATCTCTCTTCTCCCCTATCTTTCTTCTCACTTTTTCTCTCTTCACCCACTCTCTCCATTCTCCCATGCTCTCCCTACTCCCCTATCTCCCTTCTCACCCTCCCTCATTTCTCCACTTTCTCTCTTCTCCCCACTCTCCTTTAGGATCACTCTCTTGTCTTTGTCCTTGCGTATTCTAAAACGTTTGGAATTGTGATCAGTCGTCCCAAAGTAATCCCCAACTGAAACTTCAACTACTTGGCCAGGCTCATTCCCCAGCACCAGGACAAAAATGGCCCCTTCCTGAGTTGGACTGTTTGCATACTGGTCAAAAAAACCTTCTGGCTGCTCCTTACAAATTCTGCTCCACCCAGTCCTCTAATATTAAGTGAATCCCAGTCAATGTTTTGAAAATAAAATCGCATATCACCACCATCATGTTGCTCCCACATCTTTCCATGATCTGTTTACATATTTGTACTTTTATCTCATGCTCACTGTTGGGAGGCCTGGAGTACAGCCCCAACATTGTTACTGCACTCTTCCTATTTCTGAGCTCTACCCTTATTGTCTCACTGTTCGAGTCCTCCATAGTGCCCTCCTTCAGCACAGTTGTGGTATCCTCTTTGACCAGAAATGTAACTCCTATACCCCATTTACCCCCATCTTTATCCCGCCTGACGCATTGATATCCAGGGATATTTACTTGCCAATCATGCCCTTCCCTCAACCAAGTATAATATCAACTCCCAGGTACTAATCTAAACCCTGTGTTTGGACTTGTTGCATTTTTTGCATTAAAACAAATGCACTTCAAATAACCTGTCCCTTTGTATTCATCATCTACTCCCTGCCGACTCTTCCCCTTACTCACGCTGACTTCATTATCTATTTCCTGACAGGCTGCAGTTGCTATTTCCTTCATGTTGACTAACCTCCTCATTTGGTTTCCATCCCTCTACCACATTAGTTTAAACCCTCCAAAGCAGCATTAGCAAAAGTACCCCGAAGGACATTGTTTCCATTCCAGTTCAGGTGTAGACTGTCCAATTTGTAATAGTTCCACTTCCCAGAAAACCGGTCCAAATGTCCCAAAAATCAGAACTCCTCCCTCCTGCACCATCTCTCAAGCAACGCAGTCATCTTGATATTCTTTCATTTCTTCTCTGACTAGCATGTGGCATTGGTAGCAATCCTGAGATTACAACCTACTTCTTAACTTGACTCCTAACTCCCTAAGTTCTGTTTGTAGGACCTCATCCTGATTTTTTAAAACCTATTTCATTGGCGCCTAAATGCACCATGAAAACTGTATGTTCACCCTCCCCTGTCAGAATGTACTGCAGTCGATCCGAGGCATTCCTGTCCCATGCACCTGGAAGGCAACATACCATTCGGGAGTCTCTTCTTCGAACAGAGAAATGCCTATCTACTTCTTTTACAATTGAATCCCCTATGACTTAGCCCTTCCAGTCTTTTTTCCCACCCTTCTGAACAACAGAGCCAACCACGGTGCTTTTAACCGGGCTACTGCTGCCTTCTCCTGGTGAGCCATCTCTCCCAACAATATTCAAAACAGTGTACCTGCTAAGGAGGGAGGTGACCACAGGGACACCTGCAGTGCCTTCCTGCTCTTTCTCTGCCTTTCGGTCACCAATTCCCTTCCTCCTTCAGCAATCCTAATCTGCAATATGATCAGTTCACTGAATGTGCTATCTACAACCTCCTCTGCATTGTGTGTGCTCCAAGGTGAGTCCATCTGCAGCTCCAGAGCCATCAGCCCGTCTATGCGTTCTTCATAAGAAGTGTCTTTGGTGCGAGGATCAGGGAGGTCTCCGAGCATGTTCAGGGCATACTGAAGGAGAGGGCAAACAACCAGCAGCCGTGGTACACATTGGTACCAATAACATTGGCAGGAAATGTGACAAGATCCTGCAAGGAGAATGCAGGGAGATGGACACATGTCCTGCACGTGAAGGAGTCAGGGACATCAGCTGTATCCCTGAGCTCCCATATTGAGCAAGTGGAGCATTTCATGGTTCTGTGATCTCCTGCCACTTTTACTCTAAAGCTTAACTTGGTCTTAAATTAGATAAACGGAAAGGAAAGGTTTTTCTTTCACCAATCACAGGATTTAAAAAAAAAGAAGAGAAGCACCTTATCAACACAGTACAGAGTTCTGTTGTTTTGGTTAGATGAGGAGTTTGGGGTGGGATACATTACACGTGTAGTGTCTCTCATTCAATCGCTGCCCCAAATATATCAATTCACTTATCTTCCCAGTGCACAATTCGTCCTCTCCCACTCCACTTCTCGCTCTCACCGCTGCTGCCAATGGAGGCCTGATGCTCGAGGTGAGTCTGTTTTTATTGGGAAATTAACCTTTCCAGCAATTCCCCCTGGTCCCACTCCCCATCTCTAACACAAAAGATAATGCACAAAACATGCAAAAACCTCTTTTCTTCATGGATTGGCAAAGTGGACAAATGATAATCAAAGACCAAACACAATAATTTAATAGATATTTGCAGTGTCTTGAACGACCAACTGTTTGGTTTTCTATTGAGAAAATAAATTCAGTTTTTTTTCCAAATCTGAATTGGATAGGTTTTGATCAGTATGTGATCATCATTGGTAACAAAACCAGAAGTTGCTGGGAATGCTCAGAATTACTGGCAGTATCTATGGTGCGAAAGCAGAATCAACATATGATAGGGGACTGGCTCTGGCCAGATTACTACGTTCATAGTGTTCAGTGATTGTTGGTTAGGTGCATTAGTCAGGGGTAAATGTAGAGTATGAGAGTAGGCTAATGAGTCTGGGTGGGTTACTGTTTGGAGGGTCAGTATGGGCATGTTGGGCAAATGGCCTTTTTCCACAATGTAGGGATTCGACGATTCTATGCATTCTTCATAAGAAGTATCTTTGGTGCGAAGATCAGGGATGTCTCCGAGCATGCTCAGAGCATACTGAAGGGGAGTGTGAACAGCCAGCGGCCGTGGTACACATTGGTACCAATGACATTGACAAGATCCTGCAAGGAGAATGCAGGAAGATTCGCCTGAGTGGAAAAGCAGGATATCCAGGGTTGTAAACTTGGGATTACTCCTCGTGGTCAGTGAAGTGGGATAAGGAAGATGAAGATAGAAAACTTTAATATGTGGTTGAAGACCTGGTTCAGGAAGAGGGGTTCAGATTTATGGATCATTGGGATTTCTTCCAGGGCAGGTGGGATGTGTAAAAAAGGACAGCGTCCATTTTAACTGGAGGGACACCAACATCCTGGCAGGGAGGTTTGATGATGCATCTCAGGTGGATTTAAATGAATAACGCAGGAGACTGAAAACCAGAGCAGCAGGACAGCAAGTGAGCAGAAAGTAGAGTTTATAGAATAGACAAGCAGGGCCAGTCTAATGACCATTCTGATAAAAATAATCATAGCAATTTTAAAAATGTGAGTGGAAATAATAAGTTCAATATTATCGGAGATCAAAAAATAAGAATGGAGTGTGTGGAAAGTGAAGTGTGCCAAAAGTATTAATGGAGATAAACAAATCCAATAGAACTTATATAAATACCTTGTAGCTAAATGCATGGAATATTTGGAAAAAAATGAATGAACTGACAGCACAAACAGAGTTAAAAAGATACGGCCTGGTGGGGATTACAGGAAGGTGGTTACAGGAGGGTCAGTGTTGGAAATGAAATGTCCAAGGGTCCTCATTACTCAGATAAGAAGGCACAGCAGGTTGAGTTGCTGCATTGATTGAGAATGATATCAAGGCTGCATTAAGAATTGACATTAGCACAAGGGACCAAGATGACAAATCAGTTTGGATCCAAATGCAGCGTTAAACTCACAGGCTAGGAGAACAAAATGGTGATAGTTTTGAAGGCGGTAGTTAGGACAACTTGTTGTCGATATTTTCACAGACCATTGTCAGGGTTATGTTTGGGTGCTGCCGGTGTTGGACTGGGGTGTACAAAGTTAAAAATCACACAACACCAGGTTAAAGTCCAACAGGTTTAATTGGAAGCACACTAGCTTTCGGAGTGACGCTCCTTCATCAGGTGATAGACACTAGTGTGCTTTCAATTAAACCTGTTGGACTACAACCTGGTGTTGTGTGATTTTTAACATTATCAGGAGAAGAGCTTAGGAATGGGCTGACAGTCCATTGCTCGGAGAACTGAGTTGGAATGGTTTCAAAGGTCATTGCTAGGGGAACACAGTTTGGATAGGTTTACACGAAATTGCCATGTTTGTAGATGTGGTGCCTTTGTGTTGGGTAGTGTCAAGCCTCTTGAGTGTTTTTGGAGTTGTATGGATCCAGGCAATTGGGGAGTATTCCATCACACTCCTGTCTACTGTCTTGTAGATGGTGGATAGACTTTGGGATGTCGGAAGATGAGTTACTCGTCGCAGTATCCCTAGTATCTGACCTGCTCTTGTAGCCAGTGTCTTTACGTCATGATTCCAGTTATGTTTCTGGTCAATTGTAACCCCAAGCATGTTAACAGTTGGGAATTCAGTTTTGGTAATACCATTGAATTAGATTAGATTAGATTAGATTAGATTACTCACAGTGTGGAAACAAGCCCCTTGACCAAACAAGTCCACACCTACCCACCGAAGTGCAACCCACCCAGACATTTACACCTTTGCCTAACACTACGGGCAATTTAGCATGGCCAATTCACCTAACGTCAAGGGGCATGGTGAAAGTATCCGTTCCTGCTGATGGTCATTGTCCAGCACATGTTTAGCGCAAATGTTACTTTCAAGTTGTCAATACGAGATGAAATATTTCCAGATCGTGTTGCATTTGAGCACTGACTCCTTCAGTATCTGACGAGTCGCGAATGGTGCTAACAACTCTGAATTTATTGGCGAACGTCCCCAGTTCTGACCTTATGACAGAGCAAAGGTCATTGATGAAGCAGTTGAAGATTGTTAGGCCTCTGTCATTACCCTGAGGGACTCCTGCAGAGACTTCCTGGAGCTGAGATGTCTGACGCTCCACAATCACAACCATCTTCTTTTATACTGGCTATGACAGGTTATGAAATTTATTAAGTGTATTTGGGGTGAATCCACCTGCCAAAAAATGAATTCGCTGGTCTATTTGTTTAATGCAGCACATTAGACCACGACAAGAATTCATAGCCAAATTTAATCATGATCGGGAAATTAATCATTTAAAAGAACAATGGAAAGCTTTTGTGATGAACTTAAAATGATAAAAAAACAAACATTGGCGTTAAAGTACGAATGTCTCATAATGAAAATTCTTCGTCCTTACCGTGTATGAGTATTCCACTCTTTACCATCTCTGGGACAAGCCAAGACCAGGATAAAGCGAAAGTCTTGGGAAGTGGGCGAACAATCTGGTCCCACATCCAGTGAGTCTGAAGAAGATGACCAGTAATTAAATTTATGGCCGTTATAGAGCAGGAGCCGGAAAGAGGCGAACAAACAAAGGACTAGAATGGTGTAGTCACAATAGGGGAAAAACAGAGCTGACAAGCCAACTAAAGGCTGTTTGCGAGAAAATCAAGTGCACCAAAAAAAGAGAAACCTGAACAAATCCTTTGACAAAGTAATCCAGATCCCCAACCAACCCCTCCTAACTCCACTATCCAGGAATCTAGAAGACCACAGTATCCATTACTCAGCCATTTGGAATCCTAAATACGAAAGAGATAGAGAGTACTGAATCCTCCACTGAATGGTGCATTGGCAAGAGGCCCTGTTTATCTCCATTATAGACCAAGCAACACAAAATCTGATCCCATCAAAAAATGAAATTGAAATTTCTAGACGATGGAATAGAGATACAAATGGGATAGCTGGCACGGACATGAGTCCATGCTGCCAAAGCTATCTGTCCAGAACAGGATTTCTGCAGACCAGAGCAGGGGACTGATCTATAGAACCGGACTAGATATCTGCCCAGCATGGGGAGCTATGCCGACCACAGCAGTGCATTGATCGATAAACCCTGAAAGATATCTGTCCAGCGCAGGGAGGTCTGAAGACTCCAGCAGGGCACTGATCTGTAAAACCGGACCAGATATCTGTTCAGCACGGGGAGCTGTGCATACCACAGCAGTGCATTGATCTATAAAGCGGGACTAGATATCTGTCCAGCATCGGGTTCTACGCAGACCACAGCAATACAATTGTTTTCAGGCCACTCTGAGTGAAGCCGTTAAAAGAGGTTGAGATGAATTTTATTGTACTTTCTCTAACGTTCAATGGTTTTTGATGTACTTATCCAAATTATAGTGAGATTGGATAGTAAAATCCTGAAACAATCCCAAAGGCAGCATTTGAATCAGCAATGAGCATATTTATATCCTTCTGTTCTCGGGAGCATTGCAAGGAACCGGACAAAACTGCTCTGAGTCTCCAAAGTCATTCTTTGAAGAAGGAAACAGCGTGCAATGTCCAAAAGATGGAGGCAGTGTCGGAATTTTTCAAGTGAAACTCATCTGCGCTGTCCATTCTTTTTTTCGATTTTCTTTTACATTCTGTTTCCTGAAACAGTCTTTTCTGTAAATTTTTAATTTAAAAAAATCCTAGGGGAATGTAGAATGAGAGGCCCAGAATGCAAATAGGGTGTGGAGGGGCAAGTTCTAAAATCCAGTAGGGTCTTTTGTCTGGGCCTAGAAGAATTCTGGGTAATCCAAGATGGAGGATAGGAAAAATTTCTGGCTGTAAGAGCTGCACCTTTTTTTGAGATATGTTAGGTGTTGGAGGTGATTTCTTCGAATTCCAGGAGCAGCAATTACTGTTTTATATGGTTGCATTGTTTTGGTACTTTGGGAAAAAAATCAAAACAACAGCAGATTAAAACAGGGAAGAGCAGACAAAGGAAGCACATGGTGAGAGAGAGAGAGAGAGAGAGAGAACCTGCACAGTTACCGCCTTTGCTGTTTGAATTCGTGTATCGTTGGACATCGGAGTGCACCTGGAAAAATTAACAAACAGAGAAATTCACAACTAATCTTGGAGGATCTCTTGGGCAAAGTTCATAGCACAGAATCAGATGAGTTAGTTGTTGTTTTAAGTCTGTCCAAGGGAAAGGCTGCAGTAGTGAGTATAGTGGATTCTTTCCTGATTACATGTTTTTGGAGATAAGTCTCTTGATTAAACTTAAAATATAAGCCATAGCTGTTAATTTACCCTGGGGCAGTGTTTGTAGAGGAATAAGACGGTGTTATTTTTCTGGGTCCTTGTGAAGGAGCAAGAATGGCCTTTGCAGTGATATGTACTTCTTGTCAGATGTGGGAGTTCAAAGACAGTTTAAGGGTTACTGTGGATTATGCCTGCCATAAATGCCGTTGGATGCGAATCTTATCAGATAGAGTGGATCGGTTGGAGAAACGGAAAGAAGCGATGAGGAATTTGCAACAGCAACAGTATGTGATGGATGGCAGTTATAGGAAGGGGGGAAAGTCTCAGATACAGTCACATAGATGGGTTAACTCCAGGAAGAGCACCCAGGGCAGGAGTCTTTTGTGGATAAACCCATTTCAAACAGGTGTGCTATTTTGGAAAATGTAGGGGGTGATGGATGCTCAGGGGAACGTAGCACAAACAGCCAAGTTTCTGGTATAGAGACTGGCTGCAATGCAATGAGGGGTATGTTTGTGTTAGGGGATTCTCTAGTCCAAGGTACAGACAGACGTTTCTGTGGCCAGCGGAGAAAAAGCAGAATGGTGTGTTGTTTCCCTGGTGCTAGGATCAAGGATGTCTCAGAGAGGGTGCAGAATGTTCTCACGGTGGACAGGGGCCAGCAAGAGGTCATTTTCCACGTTGGAACCAATGACTTTGGAAGGGAAAAGGTTGAGACTCTGAAGGGAGATTACAGGGAGTTAGACAGAAATTTAAAAAGGAGGTCCTCAAGAGTTGTAATATCTGGATTACTCTCAGTGCTACAAGCTAGTGAGGGCAGGAATAGGACAATAGAGCAGATGAATGCATGGCTAAGGAGCTGGTGTACGGGAGAAGGATTCAGATTTTTGGATCAGTGGAATCTCTTTTGGGGTAGAAGTGACCTGTACAAGAAGGACGGATTGCACCTAAATTGGAAGGGGACTAATATACTGGCAGGGAAATTTGCTAGAACTGTTTGGGAGGATTTAAACAAGTAAGGTGGGAGGGGGGATGGGGTGGGACCCAGGGAGATAGTGAGGAAAGAGATTGATCTGAGATGGGTACAGCTGAGAACAGAAGTGAGTAAAACAGTCAGGGCAGGCAGGGACAAGGTAGGACTAATAAATTAAACTGCATTTATTTCAATGCAAGGGGCCTAACAGGGAAGGCAGATGAACTCAGGGCATGGTTAGGAACACGTGACTGGGAGATCACAGCAATTGCGGAAACATGGCTCAAGCATGGGCAGGACTTGCAGCTTAATGTTCCAGGATACAAATGCTACAGGAAGGATAGAGAGGGAGGCAAGAGACGAGGGGCAGTTGCATTTTTTGATAAGGGATAACATTACAGCTGTGCTGAGGGAGGATCTTCCCGGAAATCCATCCAGGGAAGTTATTTCAGTGGAACTGAGAAATAAGAAAGGGATGATCACCTTATTGGGATTGTATTATAGATCACCCCCACCCCCAACAGTCAGAGGGAAATTGAGAAACAAACTTGTAAGGAGATCTCAGCTATCTTTAAGAATAATAGGGTAGTTATGGTAGGGGATTTTAATTTTCCAAACACAGACTGGAGCTGCCATAGTGTAAAAGGTTCAGATGGAGAGGAATGTCTTAAGTGTGTACAAGACAATTTTCTGATTCAGTATGTGGATGTACCTACTAGAGAATGTGTAAAACTTGACCTACTCTTGGGAAATAAAACAGGGCAGGTAACTGAGGTGTCAGTGGGGGAGCACATTGGGGCCAGTGACCATAATTTTATTCGTTTTAAAATAGTGATGGAAAAGGATAGACCAGATCTAAAAGTTGAAATCCTAAATTGGAGAAAGGCCAATTTTGACAGTATTAGGCAAGAACTTTTGAAAGCTGATTGGAGGAAGATGTTCGCAGGTAAAGGGGCGGCTGGAAAATGGGAAGCCTTCAGAAATGAGATAACCAGAATCCAGAGAAAGTATATTCCTGTCAGGGTGAAAGGGAAGGCTGGTAGGTATAGGGAATGCTGGATGACTAAAGAAATTGAGGGTTTGGTTAAGAAAAAGGAGGAAGCTTATGTCAGATATAGACAGGATAGATCGAGTGAATCCTTAGAAGAGTGTAAAGAAAGTGTAAACTACTGTACACTTGAGAAGGAAATCAGGAGGGCAAAACAGGGACATGAGATAGCTTTGGCAAATAGAATTAAGGAGAATCCAAAGGGATTTTACAAATATGGTAAGGATGAAAGGGTAACTAGGGAGCGAATAGGTCCCCTCAAAGATCAGCAAGGCGGCCTTTGTGTGGAGCCACAGAAAATGGGGGAGATACTAAATGAATATTTTGCATCAGTTTTTACTGTGGAAAAGGATATTGAAGATACAGACTGTATGGAAATAGATGGTAACATCTTGTAAAATGTCCAGATTACAGAGGAGGAACTGCTGGATGTCCTGAATCGGTTAAAAGTGGATAAATCACCAGGACCTGATCCGGTTTACCCGAGAATTCTGTGGGAAGCTAGAGAAGTGATCATTGGGCCTCTTGCTGAGATATTTGTATCATCGATAGTCACAAATGAGGTGCCAGAAGACTGGAGGTTGGCAAACGTGGTGCCACTGTTTAAGAAGAGCGGTAAAGACAAGCCAGGGAACTATAGACTGGTGAGCCTGACCTCGGTGGTGGGCAAGATGTTGGAGTGAGTTCTGAGTGATAGGATGTACATATATTTGGAAAGGCAAGGACTGATTTGGGATAGTCAACATAGCTCTGTGCGTGGGAAATCATGTCTCACAAACTTGACTGAGTTGCAATGTTTGTTAAGGTTTGTAACAGGTTGAGGTTTAGGGTGTAGGTTTGCTCGCTGAGCTGTAGGTTTGATATCCAGGCGTTTCATTACCTGGCTAGGTAACATCATCAGTGGCGACCTCCAAGTGAAGTGACCCCTCAGAATCCTAGTAGCACACAAACCCACCAACACTCTCATACAAAAACTAACAAACTTTAAACACTCAGTACAACGTCATCTACAAAATTCCATGCAAGGACTGCCTCAAACACTACGGAGGACAAACAGGAAGAAAGTTAGCCACCAGGATACACGAACACCAGCTAGCCACAAAAAGACATGACTCTCTCTCCCTCATAGCTCTACACACGGATAAAAAAAAACACCATTTCGACTGGGACAACACATCTATCCTGGGTCAGGCTAAGCAAAGACATGCCAGAGAATTCCTAGACGACCGGCACTCCAACCACAATGCTATAAACAAACACATAGATCTAGATGCCATCTGTCAACCCCTCAGAAAACGAACAGGAAATGACATCACCACAAAACCCCATCCAGGAGAAAGATATAAATAGAAAGCAGGATATAACAGCTTTGCTTCACTTGGAGGTCACCACTGATGATGTTACCTAGCCAGGTAATGAAACGTCTGGATATCAAACTTACAGCTGAGCAAGCAAACCTACACCCTTGAATGAGTTTTTTGAAGAAGTAACAAAGAAGATTGATGAGGGCAGAGCAATAGATGTGCTCTATATGGACTTCAGTAAGGCGTTCAAACTCTTTCCCCAAGGGAGACTGATTAGCAAGGTTAGATCTCGTGGAATACAGGCAGGACTAGCCATTTTGATACAGAACTAGCTCAAAGGTAGTGGTGGAGGGTTGTTCTTCTGACTAGAGGCCTGTGACCAGTGGAGTGCCACAAGGATCGGTGCTAGGCCCTCTAAAGTTTGTCATTTACATAAATTATTTGGATGCGAGAATAAGATGTACAGTTAGTAAGTTTGCAGATGACACCAAAATTGACAGCGAAGAGGGTTACCTCAGATTACAACAGGATCTGGATCAGATGGGCCAATGGGCTGAGAAGTGGCAAATGGAGTATAATTCAGATAAATGTGAGGTGCATTTTGGGAAAGCAAATCTTAGCAGGACTTATACACTTAATGGTAAGATCCTTGGGAGTTTTCCTGAACAAAGAGACCTTGGGGTGCAGGTTCATAGCTCCTTGAAAGTGGAATCGCAGGTAGATAGGATAGTGAAGAAGGTGTTTGGTATGCTTTCCTTTATTGGTCAGAGCATTGAGTACAGGATTTGGGAGGTCATGTTGCGGCTGTACAGTATATTGGTTAGGCCAATATTGGAATATTGCGTGCAATTTTAGTCTCAAAAGGGCTGAGAAAACTTTACAAGGATGTTGCCAGGGTTGGAGGATCTAAGCTACAGGGAGAGGCTGAACAGGCTGGGGCTGTTTTCCCTGGAGCGTCGGAGGCTGAGGGGTGACATTATAGAGGTTTACAAAATTATGCGGGGCATGGATAGGATAAATAGACAAAATCTTTTCCCTGGTGTCGGGGAGTCCAGAACTAGAGGCCATAGGTTTAGGGTGAGAGGGGAAATATATAAAAGAGACATAAAGGGCAACTTCTTCACGCAGACGGTGGTACGTGGATGGAATGAGCTGCCAGAGGATGTGGTGGAGGCTGGTACAATTGCAACATTTAAAAGGCATTTGGATGGGTATATGAATAGGAAGGGTTTGGAGGGATATGGGCCAGGTGCTGGCAGGTGGAATTAGAATGGGTTGGGATATCTGGTCGGCATGGACAGGTTGGACCGAAGGGTCGGTTTCCATGCTCTACATCTCTGTGACTCTATGGTGCAGTCCGGAGACTGTGGCCGGTATGGCCTGGAAACTTGGCCACCTGCGGTCTGGAGACTGTGCATGGTGTGACCTGGATAGTGGGCCCAGTGCAAATGAAGACTGTGACTGGTCTGGTCTGGAGACTGGGCCCAGTACGATTAGCAGACTGAGCCTGGTCAGCCTGATGAGGCCAGAAGATTGGGGCCAGTGTCGTCTGGAGACTGGGACCGGTATTGTCTGGAGACTCATTGCTGGCACAGACTTGGGTATAAGGGACTTTCCTTCGTATTCTTCTGTTGGTCTTGCATTTAGTATTCTTTTAATTTTGCACCAAATGCATTCGAATCTATACCTTGGTATCTTGATCCTAAGATGGCGCCACAAGCAATGACATTGCAAATGTTTCACTGCAATCGTTATAGTGCACGTGACAACGAAGTCAGTAAATCCCAATGTGACAGAATCACTGCCTTTGATGTATTTTCCAAACAAAGCTCTTCCTTCTGCAGTGGTGTGGGGTGGCCTGCAGTCGGTGATATTGCAACACTTTAAACACAAGAGGGCGAATCAAATGGAGAGAGAATGAAAGAGTGAGGAGGAGCATTTTAATCAACATTTCAATGGTTTCTCTCCCAAAACAATAGAAACCATATGCTCAGAATTGCAGGTACAGAGATACATACAAAAATACATTAAAACACTTACTACAGTTGTGGGCAAATTGTTGGAAAGAGGTATAAAAGAGAGCATTTATAACCATCTTGAAAGGAACAAGTTGAGTAGATATAGTCAACACGGTTTTGTGAAGGGTAGGTCGTGCCTCACAACCCTTATTGATTTCTTTGAGATGGTGATCAAAGAGATGGATTAGGGTAAAGCGATGGATGTGGTGTATATGGATTTCAGTAAGGCGTTTGATAGGTTTCCCCACTGTAGGCTATTGCACAATATACTGAGGTATAGGATTGAGGATGATTTAGCGGCTTGGATCAGAAATTGGCTAACTGAAAAATACAGAGGTTGATGGTTGATGGGATATATTCATCCTAGCGTTCAGGTACTGTTGGTGTACCGCAACAATCTATTTTGGGTTCACTGCTGTTTGTAATCTTCATAAATGACCTGGATGAGGGCAAACAAGGATGGGTTAGTAAATTTACAGATGACATTAGACTGTTTGAATTCTGGATAAGGCTGAAGGATGTTGGATGTTTCAGAAGGACATAGATAAGCTGCAGAGCTGTGCCGAGAGATGGCGAATGGAGCTGATGCGGAAAAGTATGACATGATTCACTTTGGAAGCAGCAACAGAAATGAAGTGAACTTAGATAATGGAAGGATTCTTGGTATTCCAGTTGAACAGAGAGATCTGGGACTCCAGGTATATAGATCCCTTAAAATTGCCAGTCAGGTTGATAAAGTTCTTAAGAAGACATTCTGTGTTGAGTTTTATTAGATATTTGTTTTAGATTAGATTTATAGTGTGGAAACAGGCCCTTCAGCCCAACAAGTCCACACCGACCCACCGAAGCGCAACCCACCAATACCCCTACATTTGCCCCTTACCTAACACTACAGTGGTTAGCACTGCTGCCTCACAGCGCCTGAGACCCGGGTTCAATTCCCGACTCAGGCGACTGACTGTGTGGAGTTTGCACATTCTCCCCGTATCTGCGTGGGTTTCCTCCGGGTGCTCCGGTTTCCTCCCACAGTCCAATGATGTGCAGGGTAAATGTAGGGGTATGGGTGGGCTGCGCTTCGGCGGGTCGGTGTGGAGTTGTTGGGCCGAAGGGCCTGTTTCCACACTGTAAGTAATCTAATCTAATCTAATCTAATCTAACTCCGGGCATTTTAGCATGGGCAATTCACCTATCCTGCACATCTTTGGACTGTGGGAGGAAACTGGAACACCCGGAGGAAACCCACGCAGACACGGGGAGAACGTGCACATTCCACACAGTCAGTCGCCTGAGGTGGGAATTGAACCCGGGTCTCTGGCGCTGTGAGGCAGCAGTGCTAACCACCGTGCAACTGTGATTAGTTCAGAGATTGAGTTTCAGAACCACAAGGCCATGCTGCATCTGTAAAACATTCCGATGTGGCTGCACTTGGAGTATTGCATAAATTCTGGTCACCACATTACAGGAAGTATGTGAAAGCTTTGGAAAGCGTTCAGAGGAAATTTACTGGTATGGAGGGAAAGTGTTACGAGGAAAGACTGAGGAACTTGTAACTGTGTTCGTTGCAAAGTAGGTTGAGAGGTGAATTAATTTAAACATATACGATAATCATAGGGTTACATAGGTTGGACAGTGAAAGCCATTTTCCTCGAATTGTGATGGTGAGCTCCAGGGGACATAATTTAAATTTAGGGGTGATAGATATCGGTCAGATATCAGAGGTAGTTTCTTGACTAAGAGAGTAGTAAGTGTGTGGAGCGCCCTGCCTGCAATAGTAGATTCGCCAATTTTAAGGACATTTAAATAGTCATTGGGTAGACACATGGTTGGAAATATAATTGTGTAGGTTGGGTGGGCTTCAGATTGTTTTCACATCTAGGTGCAACATCGACAGGCGAAGGGCCTGTACTGCACTGTAATGTTCTTGTTTTATCATACATGGAGACTCAGGCGAAAACTTCACTTCCACCCAGTTCACAACACACACACTCAACCATAAACAAAAATGTACATGCAGCCATTTGGCCCCTCATGCCTGCCTGGCCATGGGAAATAATGCAGGACAAGTGACTGAGCTGGTAGACAGCGAGTACTTTTGGACCAGTGACTGTAACTCTGTTAATTTGAAAATACCTCCACAAAAGAACAGGCCTGGTCCACAAATTAGCGTTAGAAATTGGCCAAGACCAATTGTCATAGCATTAGGCAGGGTTTCTTTCTAGAAATGATTAAGAGGAGACTGCAGATTGAACGATGTCTGGCAAATGGGAGTCTTTCAAAAACGAGATAGTGAGAGCTCAGGGACACGTTGTTCCTGTTAGTGTGAAGTGCAATGCCAGCTGGAGTAGAGGCAAGGCATGACAGGGGATATTGAGGCTCTGGTCAAGAAAAAAAGAATGAAGTATACGTCATGTATAGGCAGCTGGGATCAAATGAATCCCTTGAGCGTACGTGTTGTAGGAAAACAGTTACCAGAGAAATCAGGAGGGCAAAAGGGGAGCACGAGATAGTTTTAGCTGATAAGGCTAAAGAGATTGGAAAGAGATTGTACAAGAATATTAAGGGAAAAGGAGAAACTAGGGAGAGAATAGGGCTCTTAAAAATCAATCAGCCATCTAGGTGTGGTTCCACAGGAGATTAATTAGGTTTATTAGATTTATTTTCATGTGTACACACATGAGGGCAGTGCAAAATTTGCTAGTCACCACATGTGACACAATCTTATATACAAAGTTCCCCTCCCCCCAAGGTGCAGGATCTTGGTTAAAAGCAGAAAAATAACGAAAACAAAGTTTAAACATACAATATTGCAGCCCTTCTTATCACGCTGGAAAAACACAGAAACACAGTCAACAGTTCAACAACAGCGACCTTATGAAACTGTCCATGCTGGGTTCACACTCCTCACAAGGATTCGGCCGCACAGCCTCCCAACCCAGCCCTCTTACAGTCTGTTCCTGCTCGATGGGTGAGGTCTTGTGCAAATATATTGCGTCATATTTACTGTGGATAAAGACATGGAAGCTAGGGCACTTGGAAATAAAAAGGTGTGACTTTTGAAACGAGGCCATATTACAGGGGAGGTCTTAAAATGCACAAGCGTAGATAAATAACCAGGACCTGTTCAATGTATCCCAGATCATTGCAGGAATCTGGGGAAGTAACTGAGGGGCTGCTTGCTGAGATATTTGTATCATTCCTTAGAGTTATGAGGAAAGGTTACTGGATCCGGAATGTTAACACTGATTCCTCTGCATAGATGCTGCCAGGCCTGCTGTGCATTCCTAGTACCTTCTGATTGGTTCCTGATTTACAGCATCCACAGGTCTTTCACATTTTATTCGTATGATTGTTGGGCACATGGGAGGCACTGGAGGATTGGAAGACAGCTAATATTGTGATATTATTTTAGAGAAAAGTCTGATTAGAAAAGCCAGGGAATTTCAGGCGACTGATTGTGTGGAGTTTGCACGTTCTCCCTGTGTCTGTGTGGGTTTCCTCCGGGTTCTCCGGTTTCCTCCCACAGACCAAAGATGTGCGGGTCAGGTGAATTGGCCATGCTAAATTGCCCGTAGTGTTAGGTAAGGGGTAAATGTAGGGGTTTGGGTGGGTTATGCTTCAGTGGGTCGGTGTGGACTTGTTGGGCCGAAGGGCCTTTTCCACGCTGTTAGTAATCTAATCTAATCTTTCATACTGGTGAGTCTGATGTCAGGTGTGATTGAATGTTCGGAAGAAATTCTGAGGGACAGGGTCTCCATGTATTTGGAAAGGCAAGGACGGATCTTGGATTGTCAGCACAGCTTTCTGTGTGAGAAATTTTGTCTCACAAACTTGAGTGAAATGTTTCAAGTGGTGATCTGGAAGTCTTATGAAGGTAAAGCAGCATACGTAGTAGACATGGACAATAATGAGGCCCAACAGGGTTCCATATGATAGCCCAGTTAATAAGGTTAGGTTGCAGGGAGAGTGAGACAATAAGATACAAAATTAGTTTGACAGTATGGAACAGAGTGTGCTGTCAGAGACTTGTTATGACCAGCCATGTACCACAAGGATCAGTGCTGGGTCCATTGTTGTTTGTTATTTTTATAAATGATTTGGATGAGATATATGAAGTAAGTTCGTAAACTATGTCAAAAGTGCTGGTATAATGGACAGTGAAGATGGTAAGATGGTTACTTAAAAGGAAAATGGGATCATGATCAACTGGGCCAGTGGGCCGAGGTTTGGCAGATCTTCATACAGAAAAAATTGAGGTGTTGCATTCTGTCAGACAAACCAGTGTCGGATTTACACATTAGTGGTAGGGCCTAGGGGAGTGTTGTCATTCAGAGAGACCCAGAGGTGCCGGTAGATATTTCCTTGAAAATGGAGTTGCAGGTAGATAGAGTGGTGAAGAAGGCAGTAGGAACACTTGCCTTCATCGGTCACAGCACTGAGTATAGCAGTTGGGACGTCATGTTGTAGCTGCACAAGAGCATGGTAAGGCTGCAGTTGGAGTACAGAGCACAATTCTTTCTGTCCTGCTACAGGATGGATATGAACTGGAAAGTGTACAAAAATATTTATTTTTTGTGACAGAGACTGAAAGTTTTCGGATGTAATGATAGCCTGGATAGGCTCGGAACTTTTCTCAATTTTGCGTAGGAGGCTGAGGATGACCTGAAAGCGAGTAAAATAATGAGGGACATGGATTTGGTGAATGGCAAAGGTGTGCTCCCAAGGGAAGAGTTGTTCAAAACCAAAGTTCACAGTTTTACATGGGGGCTAGGTGTTTGTGGGGGTGGGGGTGGGGAGGGGAGATTTAAAATGGATCTCAGCGGTAAATGTTTCACACAGACCGTGCTGTGTATGAGTAATGAGCTAATGAGATAAAGTGGTACGGGGAATACAATTACAACGTGTAAAAGACAATTGGATGGGTGCATGGATAGGTTTAGAGGGTTATGTGCCAAATGCAGACAAATAGGATTAGATCAGTTTAGGAAACCTGGTGAACATGGACAACTTGGGCTGAAGGTTCTGTTTGCGTATTGCATGACTCTAAGACTCTATGACTCTATAACACATATTTCATCACCAACTCTTTGTTCCCCACAATTCATTTCTCAGTTAAAAACCCTCTTTAAAGATCGAGCTCTTGTTGCTTTGAAAAGAGACTTCCTAGCATTGAAGTGGTAATGTAGACCACAACAGTAGCAGAAGCAGAATTATATGCAAAAAAACCCTGTAAATTATTGCCTGGAATAATCCCTTTCCAACTCGCTGATCAGTGTCAATGTGGGTGAACATGCGTCGGTCAGAACCATAAGTACAGAAACCTGATGATAACCCGTTAAAGCTCCTGCACTTGGTTGCCTACATGCCAAACAGCAAAACTAACAGATAGAGAGGTTGAAATGATCACAAGATCAACTGATCAGATCGAAGCGCTGCAGTACTACCATATTCAGTCATAAATATTCAGGGACGAATAAACAATTTATCAGAGTAGAGGGCTCCATGAATATCCCCATCCTAAGTAATGGAACATCCTTGTACATCAGTGTAAAAGTCAATGATGAAGTATCTGCATTATCCCAAGCCAGCAGTGTTGAGTTGATGATCCGCTTCATCCTCGACATGATGCCAGTCTTCAACCAACTCCATTCACTATATGTGACATGAGGAAACAGCTCAACACAGCAGGTACGATAAAGGCAATGGGTCTTGACACCATTCCTGCAATAGGACTGAAGATTTGTGCTGCACAACGAGCCGTGCTCCCGGGGAAGCTGTAACATCCAGCTCCAACTCTGACATCTCCCTGGCAATGTAGAGAATTAGCTGCAAATGTGTTGCTGGTCAAAGCACAGCAGGCCAGGCAGCATCTCAGGAATAGAGAATTCGACGTTTCGAGCATAAGCCCTTCATGCTCGAAACGTCGAATTCTCTATTCCTGAGATGCTGCCTGGCCTGCTGTGCTTTGACCAGCAACACATTTGCAGCTGTGATCTCCAGCATCTGCAGACCTCATTTTTTACTCAATGTAGAGAATTACCCCACTATGTTCCGACTCCGTAGAGGGCAATAATTACAATCTGACCAATTACTGCCCCCTTAGTCACATCGCGCTCGTCAATTAGTAATGGATCTTTTTGAAAGAGCTGTCAAGCAGCACCGAAATAACCTTGCTCAATGGTTTCTGATGAGTGCCTACTTTGAGATGGTACTGTTGTGGAAATGTCACTGGATTGCCAATGCTCTGGCAGCTGCTGGAAGTTAATAACAATTAATAAAATATCGAGATATAAAATCTGGTGTTAGTAAAAGTGACATCGAAGCCAATGTTCATTGTAAACACAAAGTTGCTTCTCCAATGTACTGTCAGGAAGCAAATCTCTGGTGCTTTCCTAGTCTGGCTTAAAAGTGACTCCAGACGCACAGACATGAGATAAACTCTTTAATGGTCCCTGAAACAGCCAACAAAGACACTCAATTGTATCAAGGTGCTCCGATGTCTTAAAGGATAAAACCAAGCTCAACACCTGACACTAACCTTGGTATCGGAAAAGGGAATGGGAAACACAGTCCTGTTGACTGTGCAGAGGCCTCCTTGTTAACATCTGAGAGCTTGTGACAACATTTATAAAGGTTTATCACAGACTGCACAGAAATGTCGGGGAAGAATACGCCATCCAAAATATTCAGCCTCCCCGATTCTAGTTCAAGGGAGAATTCTCCGAGTTCAACACTCTGAGTGCGGACATTTATCCTCATCTCAATGCAGAGTGGTCTATATATACCTCATACTGTGTTGCCTTGTTTTAGACGTCAAAGCCAAGGGAATTATCATCCCTGCTTCCTCCTATCTCACCCTGTCAGAGTCTTATATATTTCACTGACCTCTTCACACATTTCCCTGAAGCCCGTGGATACAGGCCTAGTTGACGCAAACTCTGCTATCACAACAAACCTGTCATCCCAGAGTAAAAAGTGAGGTCTGCAGATGCTGGAGATCAGAGCTGAAAATGTGTTGCTGGTTAAAGCACAGCAGGTTAGGCAGCATCCTGTTCCTTGGATGCTGCCTAACCTGCTGTGCTTTAACCAGCAACACATTTTCAGCCGTCATCCCAGAGATCAGTCTGGTCATCCTTCGCTGCACTCCCTCAATGTCAGGTTTATCCTTTATTAAGTCATGAGACTGAAACGACATACAATACTTCACAATGTTCATGATGAGGTCTCACCAAGGTCCTGTGGAGCTGCAGTAAGATATCTTTACTCCTTTACTCAAAGTCCTTTGAAATGAGGGTAAACACATCATTTATATTCTCAACTGCTTTTCGTTCCTGCAAAATTGATTTCAGTCTCTGTTGTACAGGGAGTTGCAGGTCAGATTCAATGTTACACTTTCACACTTGATGGGACTGTGTACACTGGGCAGCGTGTCAATGTCATTCCCAGTATCAACTTCTGACTTTAGAACTCACTGCTTTGCATTGACCTCTGAGGTCTGCGAAGGAGGAAACAAGAAACGACCATATTCCCTTTCTGGATCAACATGTTTAACCAACCCCTTTTCAAATGGTCAACTGCCATTCTATATTTCACAGCAAAAAGGATAGCATCACAACTATCCCCATTGCCCTTCATCTGCCAAATATTTGCCCATTTACTCCACGTTCTTAATCACCTTCAATTTTTTTACAGACTCCTCACCACTCACAATCCCACATCATTTAGTGCCATCAGCAGATTTGCGAGTAATGCATTTGATTCCCTCAACTCAGTGTTTGAGATATTTTGAATAGTTGGGGCCCGAGCACTGCTCCCTGTGATATCTCACGATATTTTCACTCCAGAAAAGGATATTTTTAACCCTATACACTGTTTCCTGTCAGCTCTCCCATTCTAACACCATGTTCATGTATTAGCCCCATTCCCATACGGTCTGATTTTACACACTAGGCTTTGGACTACACCAAAAATCTTCTGAAAACCCAAATGCACTGTATCCATTGCGTCTCCATAATGAATCTGACATTCACATTCTCAAAGATGATTCCCATTTCATAAACCGATATGGACTGTGTTTATACCCATTAGTTGCAGCACCAATAGTTTGTTCCAACTGTTTATTTACTAAATGCAATGGAAAATTAACAAACTATACATTTACTGTGAAATCTGAAAGAGAATGCTTTTCTAAATTTACTGCTGTGCTGAGTGCAGCCAGGAGACAGCTTGTCTTTGTTTGAAACTTTGTAAACATTCAACTTGACCTTGCCAAAGTCGAATTCAGCGAAAGTCGAGGAAAGCAGAAGGGCAGTTATGTCCACGACCAGGGAATGAGAAAATAACAACTTAAGTTTTCCCAGTCTTTGCCCATGAGAGCGTTATAAAAATGGTATAAGAAGAGTGTCTGAATTCTGCTCAAGTGGTCTTTTCATAAGGCATCTGGCTGAATGTATTGGGTCAGTTCTTCGGAAACTGATTAAAACTCTTTTCTTGACTCTTGCTAACAGTTGAGTCCAGTCGGTTTAATTTCCTTGAGATTAATCTTTTGTTTTTGTTTTCTTCCCTACTTTAGTTTTTCTAGTATTGCTGGAAAGATTTTTTTTTGCTTTGTTTTCTGTGAAAACAGAACGGAAGTCGTTGCTTCACAGGTCTGCCATTTCCCTATTGGCTAGTCTCCATTCTCTGGGTTCAGACTGGAAGGAAGTTGAACTTGTTTTTTTCGAACCTTTCCCATTAATAGTTCACTCTTATAACTCTTGTTAATATACACTTCAGAAACCCATCAATTTCTGATTGGAATTTTCAATGATTGAACTTCCACAATCATACATTCACAGAAACAAGGACTCTGTACCATCAGAAATACAAAACAGTCTATATTAGTCTCTCTTTCCTGGATCAGGCCTGAAGCTGGGGGATGTTGTACACTTCGAAAACTTGTCTAAGTATTTTTGAACGGTTGTGAGGTTAACTTGACAACTCCGCTCTCAGGAAGTATATGCCAGAGCTTAACAAACTCTGGGTGAAACACAATCCTCAAATCCGCTCTCAACTTCACACCCTTCACTTTAGAAGGGTGTCCCCTGTTCTTGGTCCTTTGACAAAATGGAACAGCTGCACTCTATCCGCCCTGTGCACGCCCATCGTAATTTTCTCCTGAATCACGATCCCCTCCGCTCCAAATAATAAAAAAAACATGAGCTTATCCAAACTCTCTCCATAGATGATATGCCACATTCCAAGGAACATGTTAGTGAATCTCCTCTGCACCTTTCCAGTACAGTCACATCCCCCAGTAGTTTTGCTCCCAGAACTGCACACAGTTTTACATCTTTGCCTAACCAATTTCCTGTATAGCTCTTATAATCCATGTCTCGATTAATAAAGGCAATGTCTATTGTCCACAATGCCTTCTTAACTAGCCCTTTTCTTGTCCAGTCACATGCAGTGATGTGTGTAGAAGTACTCTTTGAGCTTCCTAGTGTGCCGCCATTCATTGAGTACTCTCCTTTCTGGTCTTTCATCAAAATTGCATCACTTCATATTCAGCAGGGTTATGTTTCATCGGCCATGGATCTGCCCTTCTGACCATTCCATCTATGTCTTCCTGTAACATAAGGCTTGCCTTCTCATTGTCAAACATACACTTATTTATCGCAATCACCTACCATCCTCAACATTCACGTCGACACCATTTAGAAATACCACAAATAAAAGGGGAGAGAGGACCGATCCATGTTACACCAGGGGACACCTGTCTCCAGTAACGCAAACAGCCCTCTACCACCAGCTTCCGTCTCCTGCCACTAAGAAATGTTTGGATACAACTTGCCAAGTTACCTGTCATATCATTTGATTTTACTTCATATCTCAATTTCCTATGTGAGGCTTTGTCAAAGCAATTGCTGAGAAGCCATATAAATGAACTCGTTGAAAATTTTCAATAGAATTCTGTTGGCATGACTTCCCTCTGATAAAGCCATGCTGACTATTCCTGATCAAACATTGTCTCTCAAAATGCCAATCCATTTTCTCTTTCTCTATATTCCCCAATAGTTTACCTAACACTGAATTGATAGTCACTGGTCGATAATTCTCTGATCTATCTCCACCACCCTTCCTGCAAAATGCAACCACATCAGTCCTCTAGCATCTCTCCGGTGGCCAGATTCTACTTAATAAGTTAATCAGAACCTTTCCTCCCTTGTCTCCAACATCAGCCTGGGATAAAAATTATCAAGAGAATTTGTTCAATTTACACCAGCCAAAACTATCAATCCTCGCTCACAACTTTTATCAATCTGTTCAAGACCTTGCCAGTTCATCTTCTCGATTTCTATACATTCACCCTGATTCTCCCAAGTAAAACAGATGTGAATCTCTCATGCAATCATCTGTCAATTTTCCCCAGCTTCATATAGTGATTGTCCCCTTGGTTTCTAATGGGTTATAATTGTCCCCTGACAATATTATTCTCCTTGATTTCCTTATGGAATATCTTGGGATTCTCCTCAAACTTACCTGCTCACACTACTCCATATCCCTGTGTTAGTCAGTCCTCTCAGTTTTGTTAAGATTACTTCGCATCCATCGAAGCCCGAAGGAACAAAAGGAGAAAATATTCGAAGAATGCGGTGCAGGAAAAGCAGAGTCCATCAGGCAGCATCCCAGGAGCAGGAGAATCAACGTTTTGAACAGAGGTTATTTGTCAGGAATGAGGATGTGGCCCAGGGAGCTGAGAGATAAATTGGAAAGAATGAACTGGACAGAGGGTAGCTGGGAATGCAAGACTCCACCCTCCTCTCCATCCTATCACTATCACCCCAACCTTCATCTACCTATCGCATTCACAACTACTTTTCCCCCAGCTCCACCCCCTCCCACTTATCCATTAGCCCCCTTGGGCCAACACCCTCATCGATTCTCCTGCTCCTCGGATGATGCCTGACTGGCTGTTCTTTTAGAGCCCGACATTCTTTGTCTCTTTGGAACACAGACCGAGTTGCCTCATCAGACAATCTTGCCATTTGAGGTATTAATCTGGAGAATGTCCATTCAGTATTTGTGATCAGTATATTCTTCCTTAGGTCATGACACCAAAACTGTACACAGTACTCCAGGTATAGTCTCAGCAACATCCTATATAAGCAATGCAGGACATACTGATTTTTAGTAGGAGTAAGTTACTGCTGATACTGGAATCTGTAGTGCAAACAGCAAATACTGGAGATCACAGCAGGTCAGATAGCATCAATAGAGAAAGACCAAGCTAATGCTTCTAGTCTGGATGTCACTTCATCATGTAAATTCTCATTCCATTTAAATGAAGTCAAACCTAAATTTTACCTTCATTTTTTGCATAGGTTCCTCCCAATACCTAATACTTTTTTCTAATAAATTACTGTTTGACTTATTTTTGAAAAAAAGAATCCTGATGAATACCTAACGATCTCACATCCATTAGTTCTTTATTGTTGATATCTCACAAGAGATGTTTTCAAGCAAAACATTTGAAAATTATGACTTTCCTTTCATAAATGCAGAACTTTTCTCTTGAAGGTTGCTATCACTTTCTACATGACTAATATCGCATTATCTATCAGATTCCCCACTGTAGATGACAAATTAACTAGTCTGAAATTCTCTCCCACTTCTTCCCATCTTAAATCGTTTGACGCATTTATCATCTTCCAAAGAGAATACGGCAAAATACAGTGATCCCCAAGGCAATCAAAACGCGCATTTCTGCTTTCTCTGACATTTCAGTACGAATTATATCTGGTCTGTCAAACTTGCCAATCCTGAATCCACGTATAAATCACACAATCAGGTCAGAGTTTACCCAGTTTATTTGGAAGCACTAGCTTTTGGAGCGCTGCTCCTTTATCAGGACAATCACCTGATGAAGGATCAGCGCTCGGAAAGCTAGTGCTTCCAAGTAAACCTGCTGGAATATAACATAGTGTAGTGTGATTTTTAATTTTGGACACCCCAGTCCAGCACTGGCGTCTCCAAATCATGAATCCAACTATGTTTTCAAACACTACCTCGTCACTGACATGAATGCTTTTAGTCTCTAGTAATGCAAGTGCCTTGGTCACTTTGAATTTCTGGGAGATATTCTGTACCTTCCTCCATAACTCGATGGCTTGACAGAATGCCCCTCCCAGCTTCTTAACACAACACACCTCACTCCCTCACACAATCACAAATTGATGAGAATCTGCACGTTAACTTGTCCCACCCGATAATGTCCTGTTCAACCTCCTGACTGGCTGCTTTCCATTTCAGGGCTATTTATGGTGCTGCCTTCCTGAGCTAGTAGGATTCCCAATATCCTGTGGATCCTGGAATGGATAACATAAGATGGCATCAATCATTTCTTTGTGACAATCTCAGTCTGGTGAGGGGAGATTTGAACTACCAGGGCAAGAATGATCATTGCTCACAAAGGGTCAGCACAAGCCTGTACCTTGTACAGAATAGCAGTGTCACTGGGAGCATATGGACTTGTGGAGATGCACAAACAATATTCTCCCATTACTGCGGTCTGTCTCCTCTGTACCCTGAGCAGGGTACTAATCACCAGAAACTCATGTTTTGTGGAGGTGATCGCTCACTTCGGGAAAGTTGCATTTGATGCATTAATTTTAAGAAAAAATATTACTCAACAAATATTTTTAGTCTCAGACTTACAGTTTCTTTCATAGATTGTGATGTATGATAACAAACTCCTATTGCAGAACTCCAAGGTACAGACTGTTCCTAGTATTATGTTCCAGGCTGGATGTCCTTCACCTTAATACTGGGAGTATTAAAGGTCAAACAGATTTTGTAAGCGAATGGATTGACATGTGAAAGTGTGACATTTTTGCCATCAGAAATGTGGTTGAAGGAAGTCAGGATTGGCAGCTCGATATTCTGACATGCAGGAACTATAGGCAGGAGATGATGTTGTTTTATTAATTTAGGAGTCAATCATTGCAAAAGGAAAGGTGATGTATTGGAATTAGTTATGACATAGGGTAAACCCATCTGCGAATTTAAAACAGCCGCACAGAAAAAGCTCAATTTGAGCTGTAATCTGTTAAATTTTGTGTGTCAAAGAACTACTCCAGATCTCATTACTTAAAGTAAAAATGAACTACTTTAATCTTTAAGTCCAAAAGACAGCAAGTATTTATAACATCTTTCACTCAAACGTAATGTTTAACTCTCCCTCGAAAATACTGGTCAGTTAAAAACTCCGATTAAGATTTACATTAAAAAAACTTACTATTTCAAATTCAGGCAGCTTTCGGTTCTTCTCTGCAGATTCTTGTATTCTTCTTCTTCAGTATTCTGCTTCACGGGTCTTTCATAGATAAAGCAACCTTCCAGAGAGCAGGCTCTGCTTCTTGGTGCTGGCTGCTGTTTGGGCTCAGAATAATTGTTCAAAATGTCTGATATGTATACCCTGAAACATCTGATCGTCTCAATGGACTAGTGCTGTCAAAACATTCAATTGGGTTTCGTTAACTTCGTGCATAAAATAAACTGATTGGACAAATTTGAATTTGTTGTGCACAATCGCAACACAGCTTCAGCTGTCAGTTCCCATCCACGGATATATTTTTAAATTATTCACAACACTTTGTGCCAGCCAATAATTTCAACTCTTTTAAAGGTACAGTACACGTATAAAACTTCATTATACCACCCTTGCTAAGTAAAAAAACGAACCGTCATAATGAAAAGATAGCTTCATTCCCTTTTTACTCTTCCATAAGAACATTACCATAACGTACAGATAATGGTAATCTAAGTTCATATTAAATTTTTCGCACGTATTTTACATTGGATAAATACAAATGTCATCTAAACTTTATCAGTTAAATCCGCAAAAACGCATCTGTGATTACATTCTTATGATCGACAACATATACAAATTTAAAATTAAAAGTCTGTAACATGCGACTCCAATGAAATAGTCTCATATTCTTGCGTTTGAAGCATTTTAAGAATGTAATCGGATTGTGATCTGTGTACATGCCCGACTCCAAAATTTTGTTCATGGCATCCACATTAAAATCTTATAAGGCCAGTACTAAACTCAACAGTTCTTTTCCGATCGTGGAGTATTTCCTCTTTTGGATTTTGAGTTTCTCTGACAAGTAACCAACTGGTAGTTCAATCCAACATCATCTTCCTGCAGCAGGACAGCTACAACTCCTATGTGATTAGCATCAATGCCAATTTAAATGTCTTTGAAAAGTTTAGGGTAGCTAAAACTAGTTTGGTAGTTTATATTTCTTTGAAATGTTCAAATGCTCCAGGCATTCTTCTGCTTTCCAAAAATTTGTGTTCTTCTTCAGCCAATCGGTTAACACTGCCACTACACTGCTGAAGATTGGAGCAACCTTCGATAGAATCCACTTAGTCCTGTGAATTGAAGCACCTCTTTCTCCGAGGTTGGTCTTAGAAATTATTCAATGGTCTTCATCTTTGCGTTCCATGAGGTCAACCTTCCATGACCGATGTTATGTCCCAGGAACATCACCTGTGTTTTGCTGAATTCAGTTTTAAGTTTATTGCCAGTTTTGCTTCTCGTAGTTGTTCAAAGAGCTCTACTAACTGTACCATGTGATCATTCCAGGATATTCTAAAGTTTACTACATTGTCCAAATTGACTGCATTGTTTGTCAACACAGCCATAACGCTGATCATGAGTCTTTGGAAAGTGGCAGGTGCGTTCTTCATTCCAAAGGACATTGGTTTGATTTGATGTAGGCCAACTGGGTTTACAAACACAGACATTTCTGTCACCATCTCTGATGAAGGTTTCTGCCAGTAACCAAGCAGTAAGTCCAACTTGGTGATGGAACTAGCTCATCCAAACTTCTCAAAGCAGTCCTCCAATGTCAGTATTGGATACGCATCCGATTTTGTAATGGCATTTAGATTCCAATAATCCACGCAAAAGCTTTAAGTCCCAACTAAGATGATTGGCGAATTTCACTCACTCTTGCTTGGCTCGATGCTGTACTCACAGAGCATGGCCTCCGCCTCCTTCTGGACCTCTCTGGCTTTGATAGAATTTAGTCGATGGGGTGTTGTTTTATCGGAACTGCATTCCCTATGTCAACTTCATGTACAGTTGCATTAATCCTCTCCGTCTGATTTCTACACATCATCATACTGCAGTAACAAATCTTTCAAAAGCATTTTTGCTCCTGAGTCATAAATTTCACTTACCTATCCCACTCCTCAAGGACGTCTTCATTTTAACATATTCTGAGGCGCATCAAAAACCATAACATCTGGATTTGATTTCTTTCTCTGCAGGATAATAACTAACATCTGCTGCTCTGTTGTTTTTCTCTACCATAGTATGATTTCAACACGTTTACATGACCTACCAATACAGTTTTCTTTCTGTGTGGCATCTTTAGTAATTCGTTCGCCTGACTCAACATTTTCTCAATTTGATAGGAACCACTAAAGCTGGCTTTAAATGGATCTCCTATCACTGGTTACAATACTAACACAGACACATCCATTCCGGTTAACTAGTACGGGTAACCAGTTTTAATTCTGGAGAAGCTTACAGAAACAGGAAGGCGTGTGGAAATGGGGATGGGTGTGGAAATGGGGATGGGTGTAGAAATGGGGATGGGTGTAGAAATGGGGATGGGTGTGGAAATGGGGATGGGTGTGGAAATGGGGATGGGTGTAGAAATGGGGACGGGTGTAGAAATGGGGATGGGTGTGGAAATGGGGATGGGTGTGGAAATGGGGACGGGTGTGGAAATGGGGACGGGTGTAGAAATGGGGACGGGTGTAGAAATGGGGATGGGTGTAGAAATGGGGATGGGTGTGGAAATGGGGATGGGTGTAGAAATGGGGACGGGTGTGGAAATGGGGATGGGTGTGGAAATGGGGATGGGTGTAGAAATGGGGACGGGTGTAGAAATGGGGATGGGTGTGGAAATGGGGATGGGTGTGGAAATGGGGACGGGTGTGGAAATGGGGATGGGTGTAGAAATGGGGACGGGTGTGGAAATGGGGATGGGTGTGGAAATGGGGATGGGTGTGGAAATGGGGATGGGTGTAGAAATGGGATGGGTGTGGAAATGGGGATGGGTGTGGAAATGGGGATGGGTGTAGAAATGGGGATGGGTGTGGAAATGGGGACGGGTGTGGAAATGGGGATGGGTGTAGAAATGGGGATGGGTGTGGAAATGGGGATGGGTGTGGAAATGGGGATGGGTGTGCAGGCTGCAGGAACTTACAGAAATATGGAACAATATACCTGTTTGAGGAGGAAACAGAGAAAGGTGGAGTTGTAGGGATTGCAAGAGGGTACAGAGATCAGGAGTTATATAGGGTCTGGTGGAGGTTATATAGACAGGAAGGAATGTAGGAGTTGGAGGTAACAGAGATAGTGTGGGATGTATCTGATAGTCGAGGAAAGGCTGAAACAGGTAATGGACGTTACAGTGTAAAGGAGGGGTCTAGGTGTTGGAGGCGTCACAGAAATAGGGAAGTGGGTCTGGACTGGAGATTGCTAAAACGTTGGGGGAAGACTGGAGAAATTGGAAGAGGTTTCAAGAATAGGGAAGATTATAGATACTGTAGATGAGAAAATGAATAGTTTCTGCAGGTATGTACTGAAATAAGAGAATATATGGAGATGGAGGAGACAGCAAATTGACTCGAGGAAGTTAAATAGATTGGGTGCAGTGTGGATTTTGGAGACATACTCAGCGATAATGAGGGCTGGATTAGGTGGTACAGATTAAAGTGTTAAGGATGGAGTGTAGGTACTTGAGGAGGTTACAGAGATAGGGAACATGTCTAGGTGCAGGAGAAGAATGCAGATATATGGAGAGGTGTATTGCGGAAGTATGATACTGAGACAGGAAGGCATGTAGGTGTTGGAGGGGGTCACAGAGTCAGGGAGTACGTGTCAGGTCTGGAGGAGTTTACAGGGATATGGAGTGGTGTGTTGCTGGAGGAAGTTACATTGATAGGGAGCGGTGTAGGGGTTGGAGGGGTTCACACTGATAGGGATGCAGATTAGTCTCTGTAGGGGGTCACAGAGATAGGGAGGAGTATGACAGCTGGAGTGTGTCACAGAGATACGGATGGGTTAAGTGGCTGGGGTTCACAACGGTAGGAATGGGTGTAACAGCTGGAGGTGTTCAGAGAAATAGGTAAGGACATAGTCACTGGAGGGGGTCACAGAGATTGGATGGGTGTAACAGCTGGACTGGCTTACAGAGTTAGGGAATAGCGTAGGGGTTGATGAAGCTACAGATAATAGTGGGGGAGTAAGAGCAGGAGGAGGATCACAAAGATAGGAAGGCTGTTGGGGCTGTAGGAGGTTAGAAATATAGGGAGAGAGTGTACTGCTGGCGGAGGTACAGAGATATGGAGGGGATGTAGGGCTGGAGGAGGTTACAGAGATAAGGAGGAGTGTAGGTGCTGGAGAATGTCAGAGTAGGGAAAGGTGCAGCATCTGGAGGAAGTTACAGATATAGTGAGGGGTTGTCGAACTGGAGGAGGATGAAAATAGGCAAAGTGTGTAGGAGTTGTAGTAGGTTACAGAGATAGGGAGGGGTGTATGCGCTGAAGGAAACCCCAGAGATAGGTAGGGGTTTAGATTAGATTCCTTATCATATGGATAGGCTCTTTGGCCCAAGTCCACACCGACCCTCAGAAGAGTAATCCACCCAGACCCATTCCCCTACCCTATATTTAACCCTGACTAATGCACCTAACACCATGGGCAATTTAACATGGCCAATTCACCTATGCTGCACATCTTTGGACTGTGGGAGGAAACCAGAGCCCTTGGAGTAAACCCTCGCAGACACGGGGAGAATGTGCAATCTCCATACACACTGTCACCGAGGCTTGAATTGAAGCCGGCTCCCTGGTACTGTGAGGCAGCAGTGCTAACCACTGAGGAAACATGCCACCCCTGGAGTAGTGCTGAAGGAGGTCCCAGAGAATGGCTGTTTAGGGGCTGCAAGAGGTCACAGATATCAGAAAGCATGCATTGGTGGAAGAGATTACAGAGATAGAGATGGGTGAAGCGGCGGGAGAGGGTGACAGCGATAGGGATGGGTGTGTTGCTGGTGGAGGTCATGAGATAGGGAGGGAATGAAGGGGCTGGAGAAATCTACAGAGACAGGAAGGGTTATATTTTAACTGAGTCGGTTACAGTGATAGGGAGGGTCGTAGGCACTGGAGGACGTTACAGAAATATGGAGGGGTGTCGGGTCTGATGGAGGATGCAGAGATAGGGAGGAATGTAGTAACTGGAGGAAGACACAGAGATATGGGGAAGTATAGGGGCAGAAGGAGCTTATAGTGATATGCAGAGATGCAATGGCAGGAGGAGATTAAAGCGATAGGAACGAGGTGTAGAGGATAGAGGAGGTTACAGAGATAAGGAGTGGTGCAGTGGTTGGAGGGTGTTGCAGAGATAGAGCGGGGTATACAATCCAGAGGAGGATGCAGACATAGGGAATGGTGCAGTACCTGAGGATGACAGGCATATGGAGCGATGTAGGGGGTGGAGGAGCTTACAGAGATAGGGAGGGGTGCAGTATCAGAAGGAGGTTACAGTGATAGAGAAGTGTGTAGATGCCGGAGGAGGTTGCAAAGATAAGTAAGGTTTTATTGCTGGAGCTCGTTACAGTGATAGGGAGGTGTGTATGAGCTAGAGGAGTTTACAGAGACACGGAGGGATGGAGGAGCTGGAGGAGATTACAGGAAATGGATCCATTGCAGGAGATGGTAGAGGTTACAGAGACATGGGAGGTGCAGGAGATGGAGTTGGATGCAGATAAAAAGGAGTGTAGGAGCTGGAGGAGGTTACTGACATAGGGCAGGTTGCAGGACCTGGTTTAGGTTATTGAGGTAGGGAGGGGTGCAGAAGCTGGAGGTGGATGCATAGATAAGGAGGGGTGTAGGAGCTGGAGGTGGTTACACAAATAGTGAGAGGTGTTTTGCTGGAGGAGGTGACAGAGGCAGGGAGGGCTGGAGGGGCTGCAGGCTGTTAGCGATAGGGTGAAATGCAGGGGCTGAAGGAGGTTACAGAGAGAGGCGGTGTAGGCATTGTAGGAAGATACTGATATATGGAGAGGATGTAGGACATAGAGAAGGTCACAGTGATAGGCACGGGGTGCTGCAGCTGGAGGAGGTTACAGAGATAGGGAGTGATGTAGGAACTGGCAGAGGTGACAGAGATAGGGAGGGGTGTAGTGCTGGAGGAGGTCACAGAAAGAGTGAGGAATGCAGTGCCTGCAGGAGGTGACAGGGATAGGGAGACGGTGTGGGGGCTGGAGGAGATCACTGAAGTCGAGAGAGGTGCATTGCTGGAGGTTACAGAGAAGGAGAGGTATAGAAGCTGGGGAAGGTCGTAGGAATAGGAAATGGTGTGGGAGCTGGAGAAGGTTGCAGAAATAAGGAGGGGTGTATGGGCTGGAGCAGGTTACAGGTACAGGGAGGGGTATCCTAGCTGGTGGATGTTGCACAGATAGGAAGGAGTATAGGGGCTGGAGAAGGCTACAGATATAGAGAGTGGAGTAACAGCTGGAGGGGTTCAGAGAGAAAGGGAGGGAGTGTAGTCACTGGAGGGGGTCACAGAGATAGTGGGCAGTTGTAAAAGCTGGAGGGGTCACAGAGATAGGGAGAACTGAAGGGACTGTAGGGCATAACAGAGTTAGGGAGAGGATGCAGTACTGGAGAAGGTTACAGAGATAGGAAGGGTTGTCGGTGCTGGACAATGTTGGAGATGGGGAAGGGTGCAGGGGTGGGATGAGGTTACACGTACAGAGAGGGATGTAGGAGATGGAGAAGGTTGCAGAGATAGGCATGGGGTGTAGGAGCAGGGGTAGGTTGCAGAGATAGTGAGGGATGTTGCAGCTGGTGGAGGATACAGAAGTAGGAAGGTTATAGTAGCTAGAGGAGGTTACAGAGACAGGGAAGGATGTAGTGCTCGAGGAATTCACAGAGATAGGGAGGAGCGTAAGGGCTGGAGGAGGGTGCAGAGATAGGCAGGGAATGTTGGAGTTGGAGGAGGGTACAGAGATAGGGAGGTGTGTATGAGCTGGTAGAGTGTACAGAGAGAGGGAGCGTTGTAGGGGCTGCAGGAATTTACAGAGATAGGGAGAGGTGTTGTACTGCAGGAGATCAATGAGATAGGGTGGTGTTTAGTGTCTGGAGGAGGTGACAGGGATAGGAAGGCAACATGGGGGCTGGAGGAGGTCAGTGAATTAGGGAGAGACTATTGCTGGAGGAGGTTACAGAGAGAGGGAGACGTGTAGTAGTTGGAGAAGGTTACATGAATAGAGGTGAATGTTGGGGCTGGAGGAAGTTGCCGAGACAGGGAGTTGTGTAGGCGTTGGAGGAGGTTACAGAGATGGGGAGGGGTGTACAGAATGGAGGACTTAATAGGAATAGGGAGAGGTGTACTACCTATGAGCAGGTTACAGAAAAAGAGAAGATTGTAGGGGCTGGAGGAGATTGTTAGAACTGTTAGTATCTAGTCAGCTAGAGGAGGTCACAGCGATAGGCAGAGAGTTTGGGGGCTGGAGGAGATTTCAGAGATACGGAGGGGTGTAGTGGATGGAGGAGGTCACAGGGATAGTGGATGTAGGGGCTGGAGGAGGTTGCAGAGTTTGAGAGGCGTGTAGCCGCTGGTGGAGTTTACAGAGATAGGGAGGGGCATATTGGCTGGAGAGGTTTCAGAAGATGTCGCATAGATAGGCAGAGCTGTGGGGGTTGGAGGAGGTCACAGAAAAAGAAATGGGTTTCATTGCTGGAGGATGTTACAAGATAGGGAGGGGTGTACAGGCTAAGGCAGGTTGTAGATAAAGAGCCGTGTAGTAGCTGGATGATGTCGCACAGAAAGGAAGGTGTGTAGGGTCTGGTGCAGGCTACAGATATAGGGAGGGGAAATAACAGCTGGAGGGGGTCAGTAAGATAGGGATGGTGTGTCGTCGCATGAGGGGGTCACAGAGATAGGGAGCGGATGTAACAGTCAGAAGGTGTCACAGAACTAGCGGGTGTTTAGGGGCAGCAAGAGGCTACAGATAAAGGGGGCGGAGTAACAACTGAGAAGGGTTACAGAGATAGAGAGGGCTGTAGGGCTTATCAGACCTGAAATGAGGATGCAGTGCTGGAGAAGATTTCAGAGATAGCGAGGGGTATTGGAGCTGGATAATGTTAGAGGTGCAGGGTTTGGAGGAGTTTACAGATACAGAGGGGATTGTAGGAACTGGAGAAAGCTGCAGAGATAAGAATAGTTGTTGGAGCTGCAAGAGGTTTCAGAGATGGTGAGGGGCGTTGAAGCCTGGGAACGATACAGAGATAGGGAGGGATGGATTACCTGGAGGAGGTCAGTGAGATAATGAGTGATATGGGAGCTGGAGGAGGGTGCAGAGATAGGCACGTGGTTTTGGTGTGGAGGTGGTTACAGAGATAGGGAGGAATGTGGGAACTCCTCGAGGGTAAAGGGGACGGGTGTTGGAGCTGAAGGAAGTTACAGAGATAGGGGGGCTTGTCGTGCAGGAGGGGTCACAGAGGTAGGAGGGTTTTATTGCTGGAGGAGGGTACAGAGACATTTGTAGCTGTAGGACATCACAGAGTTAGGGAGGGGTATAGGGGCTTAGGAGGTCACAGAGATAGGGAGTGGTGTAGTGGCTGGAGGAGATGATAGAGATAGGGAGATAGATAGATAGATGGGGTGTAGAAGCTGGAGGAGGTTACAGTGGTCAAGAGGAGTCTGTTGCTGGAAGACGTTACAGAGATAACGAAGTAGTAGAGACTGGAGGAGGTTGCAGAGGTAGGGAGGAGTGTATATCTAGACGAGGTTCCAGAGGAATGTAGGTTCTGGGAGAGGTTACAGAGATAGGGAGGGATGTACCACTTAAAGGAGGTTACAGCGAACGAGAAGGTTTTAGGGGCTGGAGGAGCTGCAGAGATAGGGAGGGGTGTAGTAGCTGGAGAAAGTCACAGAGAGAGGGGGATATTGAAGCTGCAGGAGATTACAGGGATAGCGAGGAGTGTAGGGGCTGGAGGAGGTTGCAGAGGTAGGGAGGCGTGTACTGCTGGAGAGGGTTATAGAGATATGGAGGGTTGCAGGGTCTGGAGGAGTTTGTAGAGACAGGGAGGTGTGTACTGCTGGTTGGAGGTTACAGAGTTATGAAGGAGTGTCAGGGCTGGAGGTGGTTACAGAGATAGGGAGGAAGTAGTAAATAGAGGAGCAACAGCGAAAGTGTAAGTTGTATGGGCTGGAGGAATTTCCGGAGATCAGGAGGGTTTTAGTAGCTGGTGGAGGACACAAAGGTAGGCACAAGGTGTAGTGCATGGAGGAGGTTGCAGAGATGAGGATGGGGGTAGTAGGTGGAAGAGGTTACAGCGATAGTGAAGTGACACGTGGCTCGAGCAGGTTGCAGAGATAAGGAGAGGAGTATTTCTGTGGATGTCACAGGGATACAGAGGGATATAGTGGCTGGAGAAGGTTGCAGAGGTAGGGACGCTTGTAGGGGCTGGAAGAGGTCGCAGAGGTAGGGAGGAATGTAGGGGCTGGAGGAGGTTACAGGGATAGGGAGGTGTGTCGGAATGAGAGAGATTACAGGGATATGGTGTGGTGTTGTGGTTCTGTTTGCCGAGCTGGAAGTTTTTGTTGCAAACGTTTCGTCCCCTGGCTAGGCGACATCATCAGTGCTCTGGAGCCTCCTGCGAAGCGCTTCTTTGATGTTTCTTCCGGTATTTATAGTGGTCTGTCCTTGCCGCTTCTGGGTGTCAGTTTCAGCTGTCCGCTGTAGTGGTTGGTATATTGGGTCCAGGTCGATGTGTTTGTTGATGGAGTTTGTGGATGAATTTGGCAGAAGATTAATGGATGAGGGTGTAATGCTGGATGAGGTCACAGAGAGAGGGAAGGGTGTAGAAGATGGAGGATGTTACAGGGATAGCGAGGGATGCAGGGGTTGGAGGTGGTTGCAGAGATAGGGAGGGGTGCAGTGCTGGAGGAGGTCACAGAGAGAGGGAGCGATGTTGAAGATGGAGGAGGTTACAGGGATAGGGAGGTTGATACTGCTGGAGGAGGTTACAGAGATATGTAGAGATGTAGGGGCTCGTGAAGGATAGAAAGATAGGGAGGGTGTAGTAGCTAGGAGAGGTACAGCAAAAGAGAAGGTTGTAGGGGCTGGAGGAGATTGTATAAATTGGGCGGGGCCTAGTAGATGGACGAGGTCACAGAGATAGGCTATAGGGGCCGACTGATATTACAAAGAAAAGGAGAGAAGCAGTGGCTGGAGGAGGTTACCGCGATAAGGAGGGCTGTAGTGGCTGGAGGAGGTTACAGAGAAAGGAAGGGATGCAGGGGCTGGAGGAGGTTACAGAGGTATGGAGGGATGTAGGAGCTGTAGGGGTTTGCAGAAATATAGAGGTGTGTAGGTACTGGAGGAGGTTACAGAGATAGGGAGGAATGTTTTGCTGAAGGAAGTTACAGAGGTAGCAGGGTGTCGTAGCTGGAGGAGATTACAGCAAGAGAAAGGATGTAGTAGCTGAAGGAGGTTACAGATTTTAGGAGGGATTTCATAGCTGGAGAAGGTTGCAGACATAAGGTGGGGTGTAGTGTTTGGAGAAAGTTTGAACGATAGGGAGGGTGCGGGGACTCGAGGAAATCACAGAGATAGAGAGTAGTAAAGATTCTGCAGGAATTAACAGTCGTAGGTAGGATGATGAAGATTGTGGAGATACAATGGGTTCCTGATTTAGGGAAGGATGGAGCAGCTGAAGGAGATGACAGGGAAGGTTTCAGAGATTATGTGGACAGTTTTTAATTAATTAACAGAGAAAAATGCAGAAACCTGTGGAATATACAAGGTAGTGGGACTATCTGAAGGAGTGAGAAGTCGTGGTGTCCTATCACAACAGCTATAGAGTCCATGTTATAAAACAGGAGAGGCCCTTTAGTTGAAAGCGACAAAAATGAAAATCTCTGTGGACCGTGGAGTACACCTCTTTTCTAACATCAAGGGGTTAATGTCAAAATTAGTGGTGCTGTCCTTCAGACTGTTCAAGCAACAATGTAACATAATGAAGCCTACTTGTGTCAGATCAAACATTAACATGGAAACCTCCTGCAGACTACCCTCCCTCAACCTCATGGTGTTAGATTAAGCACGGACATGGAAAACTTCTGCCGAATCTCGTCCCTAAGCTTATGGATCAGTTTCCCTCAACATTGAACAATACTTGATGGAAGCACTCAGACAGTGACAAAGCAAGACAGTGAATACTGGGCGGGCCTTTCCAAAACCACTACCAAGAGGGGCTCAGCACTAGCATTGCTGATCGAGATGGTCAGATCCAAAAGGACATAGCTGCTGGACTAGGTCTGCACCGGATGGGGTGGGAACGACATAGAGGGCGAAACATACTTAACCCCATCCTCACCATTCTACTGCCTGCAGACACGTTGATCGATGACCAAATTGGCTACAGAAACTACCACAAATGATATTTTACATCGGGAATACCCTCTCTTTCTGTGCGTTTGTGTGTGTGTGTGTGTGTGCGCGCGCGCACGTGTGTGTGTGTCTGTGTGTGTGTGTCTGTGTTTGTGTGTTTGTGACAGATACCTGTGCTAAACAAGAGAGATTTCGAATGTATCTAGTAAATCAGATCTCCATTGTGTGAGGTGATTCAGGTCATTACCAACAGCAGCAGAGTTGGACTCCAATACATTTTTCACTATTACTACTTGGCATTGGCTTCACTTTAATCTGACCATCAAGTCAGGTTAGATGGAGAATATAGGAGGGCCTGCCAAAAGCAGCACCAGATATACCTCAAAATGAGGTGAAGTTACCAAGGAGAACCACTTAACCACCAAATAGCATCAGCTTAAGGTGACGGATAGACCTAAGTGAAATTATAACCAACGAATCAGGCCTAATCTCTGCATTCTTACCACATGCAGTCTCGATGAATGGTTTTGCATAATCAAACATCTTACTGGAGGTGGAGAATCCAGAAATATCACCTTCGTCAATGAGGGAAGAGCCCAGAAAATAGTTAGAAAAGATAAGGATGGAACATCCAAAATAATGTTCAGACAGACGTGTCGATGGGATGATATATTTAGACTCCTCCAGATGGCAGTTTTCAGCTAACACGATTCATTTTGTGTAATATCTACAGGGGAGATGTTTCTGAGGTGATCTAAGCTTGTAGATCAGAAATGGAAAGGAAAGGCATCATACTCCTAGGGAATGATAGGGTGTTCTCTCGTTGGACAGAGACGAATGGTACTAGTTTAACTAGGCCATCATCATGCCTCAGCGAGGGAGCAGTTGAGTAGGACAGTCTTTGACAGTCACCTCTGTCAGTGCAGGAACTGAACCCACGCTGTTGGTATTAATCTGCATTACAAACTAGCCGCCCAACTGTGTGAGGGAACCAAGTCATAACTCAGCTCCTTAGTGTATACATTGTAATATTAATCCTTTGAGATATTTTGCTACACAACACTGGAACAGGTAGAACTGGAAGTGAGATTCCTCGCTCAGAGGGATGGACACTATCAGTGAGATTTAAGAGCATTCTCAGTCATCAGCCCAACAATCTTCAACTGCTTCATAAATGACCATCCCTCCACCGTAAAGGCACAAGTGGGGGTGTTCACCAATGATTGGACAATGTTCAATACCATTCGTGATTTAATCAAATACTGAAGCAGTTATTATTCAAATACAACAGGACTTGTGAAGTATACAGTGTGCGCGAATAAATAACAAGTAACATTTCCATTGCACACATTCCAGACAAGGATCACCTCAAACAATACAGAATTGAACCATAATATCTAAAGTTCAATGCTATCAACATCACTGAATACCTTACTACCAATATCCCGGGATTACCGTTAACCAGTACTGGACTGACCATATAAATTCATTACCCATTCCCGTGAAGGAATTATGCCAAAACGTTGACTCTCCTGTACCTCGGATGCTGTTGTCTTTTACCAGTGTTGCACCTTTTGACGCATATAAATTCATTGGCTGCAATAATATGTCAGGGACTAGGAATCCTGCAGATATAACTTACCTCATAATTTTGGAAAGCCTGTCCACCATCTATAAGACACACATTGAATGTGTGTACGATAAAATAACCCCCATTCACCTGCATGACAGCAGCTTCATTCCTCATCCTCTGACACTCAGTAGCAGCAATGCCTGCCATATACATGATGCTCTGCAGAAATTTACGAAGTCTCCTTACAAAGTTACTCTGAAACCATAACCATCAAGAAGGAGAAGAGCAGCAGATGAATCGGACTACCAACATGTTCACTTTCCCTTCCAAGCCACTCAGCATCCTGATTGAGAAGTACATTGCTGTTCCTTCAGTGCCCCTGGTTGAATGTCCCTCCCTAATGACATTGTAAGTCTGCCACCAGCACATGGACTGCAGCGGTTCAATGTGGCAGCTCACCGCCACCTTCTCAAGAGCAACAAGGGTTGTACAATAAATACTGGGCCAATCACATTCCATGAATAAATTAGCATGAGATGTATTGTACAAACATGCCCAATGCTGGACACTGTGTTTTGGGTTTTGTGAGCACAGGTTGGCTGGATCCAGTGTGCACCTTGCTTGTTGGGAACAGTTGAAGGGATATGCTGTTTGAAACATTGTGTCAGTCTCTCAGAGGCACAGCCGACATACCGAGCTTCACCCCGACACTGACATTGCTGAGCTGTGAGATCCACAGAAGCAAATCAAAATATACTCGTATCTGACTGTAACATGTTTAGACACAGAGTAACATTGTCGCCACAGAAATGAGTATGTGCGAATATGAGCAGGGAAGAAGTAAGGAGGGCAGATGTTGGAGATCAGAGCCATAAAGTGCAGTGCTGAAAAATATCACACCGGTCAGGCAGCATCTGAGGAGCAGGAGAGTCGTCTATTCGTACACAATATTATTACTAGGGAAAATAATTGTATACTTTGATATCCTTGAACGTTATAATAATTCGCTCTTGGATGTGGTAATGAGACTCATCATTTTAACGTTCCTTACTGTGATTTGTATCCTTTTTTAATCATATTGCTGTTATAAATGTGAACTGAATAAATGGGTGGAGTTTGCCTTTATTGAACAATCAAAATGTTCGTATTTTCCAAGCATGTTGCATTTTCAGTGAAGAGATTTTGCTGTTAATAGTGAGAACAATGCTGCAAACACTTAGAACATAGAACATAGAACAATACAGCACAGAACAGGCCCTTCGCTCCACGATGTGGTGCCGAGCATTTGTCCTAGCTTAAGCACCTAACCATGTAACGATCTAATTGCCGCTTAAAGGTCACCAATGATTGACTCTGCCACTCTCACAGGCAGCGCATTCCATGCCCCCACCACTCTCTAGGTAAAGAACCTACGCCTGACATCCCCCCATACCTTCCACCCTTCACCTTAAATTTATGCCCCCTTGTAACACTCTGTTGTACCCGGGGAAAAAGTTTCTGACTGTCTATCTATTCCCCTGATCATCTTATAAACCTCTATCAAGTCACCCCTCATCCTTCGCCGTTCCAACGAGAAAAAGCCTAGCATACGCAACCTATTCTCGTATGACCTATTCTCCATTCCAGGCAACATCCTGATAAATCTCCTCTGCACTCTCTCCAAAACTTCCTATTCTTTCCTAAAGTGAGGCAGCCAGAACTGCACATAGTACTCCAAATGTGGCCTAACCAAGGTCCTGTACAGCTGCAACATCACCTCACGACTCTTGAATTCAATCCCTCTGCTAATGAACGCTAATATACCAAAGGCCTTCTTTCAAGCTCTATCCACCTGAGTGGCAACTTTCAAAGAGCTATGAACATAGACCCCAAGATCCCTCTGCTCCTCCACCTTACGAAGAACCCTACCGTTAACCCTATATTCCGCATTCTTATTTGTCCTTCCAAAATGGACAACCTCACACTTGATGGGGTTGAATTACATCTGCCACTCCTCAGCCCAGCTCTGCATCATATCTAAGTCCCTTTGCAGCTGACAGCAGCCCTCCTCACTATCCACAACTCCACCTTTCTTTGTATCGTCTGCAAATTTACTGACCCACCCTTCGACTCCCTCTTCCAAGTCATTAATAAAAATTACAAACAGCAGAGAACCCAGAACTGATCCCTGTGGAACTCCACTTGTAACTGGGCTCCAGGCTGAATATTTACCATCTACCACCATTCTCTGACTTCGACTGGTTAGCCAGTTCTCTATCCAACTGGCCAAATTTCCCACTATCCCATGCCTCCTGACTTTCCGCATAAGCCTACCATGCCTTACAAAAATCCATGTGCACTACATCCACTGCTCTACCCTCATCTACATGCTTGGTCACCTCCTCAAAGAATTCAATCAGACTTGTAAGACAAGATCTACCCCTCACAAATCCAGGCTGTCCCTAATCAAGCAGTGTCTTTCCAGATACTCATAAATCCTATCCCTCATTACCCTTTCCATTATTTTGCCTACCACCGAAGTAAGACTAACTGGCCTGCAATTCCCGGGGTTATCTCTATTCCCTTTTTTGAACAGGGGCACAACATTCGCCACTCTCCAGTCTCCTGATACCATCCCCGTTGACAGTGAAGACAAAAAGATCATTGCCAACGGCTCTGAAATTTCCTCTCTTGCTTCCCACATAATCCTAGGATATATCCCGTCAGGCCTGGGGGACTTGTCTATCCTCAAGCTTTTCAAAATGCCCAACACATCTTCCTTCCTAACATGTATCTCCTCTAGCTTACCAGTCCGTTTCATAATCTCCTCTTCAACAATATGGTCCCTCTCATTTGTAAATACTGAAGAAAAGTACTCATTCAAAACCTCTCCTATCTCTTCTGACTCAATACAGTCTCCCACTACTGTCCTTGATCGGACCTACCCTAGTTCTCGTCATTCTCATGTTTCTCACATACGCATAAAAGGCCTTGGGGTTATCCTTGATCCTACCCGCCAAAGATTTTTCATGCCTTGTCTTAGATCTCCTAATATCTTTCTTCAGCTCCCTCCTGGCTATCCTGTATCCCTCCAACGCTCTGTCTGAACCTTGTTTCCTCAACCTTATGTAAGCCTTCTTCTTCCTCCTTACAAGTCATTCAACCTTCCTTGTCAATCAAGGTTCCCTCACATGACCATCTCTTCCCAGCCTGACAGGTACATACATATCAAGGACACGTCGTATCTGTTCCTTGAAAAAGTTCCACATTTCAACGACATCCTTCCCTGACAGCCTATGCTCCCAATTTATGCTCCTCAGATCCTGTCTTGCAGCATCGTATTTACCCTTCTCCCAATTGTAAAACCTACCCTGTTGCACGCATCTATCTCTCTCCATAACCAAGGTGAAAGTCACCGAATTGTGGTCACCATCACCAAAATGCTCACCCACTAACAAGCCCATCACTTATCCCGGTTCGTTACCGAGCACCAAATCCAATATGGCCTCCTCTCTGGTCGGACAATCTACATACTGAGTTAGAAATGCTTCCTGGACACACTGCACAAACACTGACCCGTCCAATCTACTTGATCTAAAGAGCTTCCAATCAATATTTGGGAAGTTGAAATTGCCCATGACTACTACCCTGTGGCTTCTGCACCTTTCCAAAATCTGTTTCCCAATCTGTTTCTCCACATCTCTGCCGCTATTGGGGGGCCTATAGTAAACACCCAACAAGGTGACTGCTCCTTTCCTATTTCTGACTTCAGCCCATACTGCCTCCAAAATCAGATCACCCTCGAACTGCCTTTTTGCAGCCATTATACCATTTCTAATTAGCAATGCCACACCCCTCCCTAATCTTACTGAAGCATCTGTAACCAGGAACCTCCAACAACCATTCCTGTCCCTCTTCTATCCACGCTTCCGTGATGGCCACAACATCGTAATCCCAAGTACCAATCCACGCCTTAAGTTCACCCACCTTATTTCTGATACTTCTTGCGTTGAAGTATACACACTTGAGCCCATCTCTGTGTCCACAAATATTCCCTGTCAGTGCTATCTTCTCCACAGCCTCCCTACATTCTTGGACATCCTGAGAAACAGCTAACCCATTTGCTGGACTACAAGTCCGGATCCCATCCCCCTGCCAAATTAGTTTAAACCCCCCCGAAGAGTGCTGGCAAACCTACCTCCCAAGATATTGGTGCCCTTCTGGTTCAGGTGCAACCCGTCCTGCTTGTACAGGTCCCACCTTCCCCAGAATGCAGTCCAATTGTTCAAATACCTGAAGCCCTCCTTCCTACACCATCCTTACAGCTACGTGTTCAACTACACTCTCTTCCTATTCCTTGCCTCACTGTCACGTGGCACCGGCAACAATCCAGAGATGACAACTCTGTCCGTCCTAGCTTATGGCTTCCAGCCTAACTCCCTGAGCTCCTGAATGACCTCCCCACCCCTCTTCCTACCTATGTCATTGGTGCCAATGTGCACCACGACTTCTGGCTGCACACCCTCCCCCTTAAGGTTTCTGAAGACACGGTCTGAGACATCTCGGACCCTGGCACCCGGGAAGCAACAAACCATCCGAGAGTCTCGCCCATGTCCACAGAACTGCCTGTCTGTCCCACTAACTATAGAGTCTAGTATAACTAGCGCTCTCCTCCTCTGCCCCTTTCCCTTCTGAGCCTCAGAGCCGGACATGGTGCCAGAGACCCGGTCACTGCAGCTTACCCCCCAATAGTATCCAAAGCGGTATTCTTATTGTTGAGGGGAACGACCACGGGGGATCCCTGCACTGCCTACTTTCTCCCCTTCCCATCTCTAACTGTTACCCAGCTACCTCTATTCTCTGGAGTAAGTACATCCCTGCAGCTTCTATCTATCACCCTCTCAGCCTCTCGAATAATTCTCAATTCGTCCAATTCCAGCTCCAGTTCCCTAACGCGGTCTGTGCGGAGCTGGAGCTGGCTGCACTTCCAGCAGATGAATTCAGCAGGAGCATCGGTGGTCACCCCTACCTCAAACATTCTGCAGGAGGAACATTCCACTGCCTGCGCTGCCATAACTTTACACTTAGTCTCCAAAACAAGAACACGAATTAGCTTGCCTTTTTTTTAGGTTAGAGGAGGAGGGAGGGTGGGAGACACTACACGTGTAGTGTCTCGGGTTCCATCTCCACTCAAATATCAATCACCTATCTTCCCGACCAGCTCCGCGCCCGACCCCACTTCCGCCCAGCTCCTGCCGCTCTCCGCTGAGAAACTTCTAGCTCAAGACACACACAAAGACGTTGGGCTGGGATGATGCTGGCCATCAATGGACCTACACAATTCTGTTTGGATACTGACAACATGGAGTTGACATACACAGGATATGGATTATGAGGGATTAGATGAAAGACAACATGTGACTGCAGGAGTCCATCACCTTCATTCAGGACCGGGTCCAAGTTGCAGAATGACAGTGTTTTGGTGACTTGCAAGATATGCTTGTTTACTCGTGTTTATTTTCTACAAATGTTCAACTGTGTTTAGATCAGCGCCATGTGCTAGTCCATTCAACGTTCTGTCCCACACATTTTCCTGTTGTTCAGGTAAGTCCCTAACTGGACTGTTGTGAGGAATTGTGTGATCAACTGTGCAGGTCCAGTCTGAAAGCTCTCTGTACAGGTTTAGGAGATGGTCAGTGTTTTGGAGGTCGTAGTGATGTCCAGTAACACTGTGTCTGAATTCAGACTTCCTTTTTTCAAAATTATTTCAACAGCTTTGTTGCCTGCCAGGTGGTGTGTGCACTGAAACGAACATGAATTAGCTGTTTACTACAGTCATTGAATTGCCTAATAGTTCAGTGTGCACTCTGGAAACTTCTTTTTTCACGTCAATTGTTTTAAACTGAAAAACAATTATGTTTCGTTTACTCAAATATATGTAAGAAATCAAGTGATATTAAAGTGAATGTACAATTATACAATATTTAAAAGTGAACTTTTGTAGGTTTCCCACAGACAAATCAGGCAACAGTCAGACGTTGGAATCTGAAACCAAAAGAGGAAATGCTGGAAAATCTCAGGTGGTCTGGCAGCATCTGTAAGGAGAGAAAAGAGCTGACGTTTCAAGTCTAACTGACCCTGTGTCAAAGCTGGCATTGCCTGTAAAGCAGGATTGTGTGAACAGGACCATGTCCCAGTCAGCATCACCACCATCTCTGATAGGTTCTATCATATTAACAGGACACAGCCAAGCCGGGGGGAAAGCTATAGTGTTCAGCATTGATGTTGGATTCTGCTGCTGCTACATTGCTCTTCAGTAGGTTATGGATAGAGCTCAATGATTCCACAATCTATGGTTCAGAGCTATCTCTGTGGTACAGTCATAAGTGGACAGTGGACAATGGACAATGAAATACACCATGGGTGGAGGACGCTGTTCTCCAATAATGAAATCCCCATTTGTGGGGCACCGTAGCACATCAGGGAAAAAAAAGCTGCTGCATTTGTAACAATGTCAGCCAGAAGGGCTGAGAGGATGATTCATTTCAGCCTCCTTCAGTAGGCCCCAGCATCACAGACCCCAACTTTCAGACAATGCAACACACAAAGTCAAGAAATGGCTGGAGACACTGGAAACGTTAATTGTCTTCAGAGATTGCCACATCTCTCGCCCAGCTGTTGCATTCCAGCAAGAAGGCTGATCTCTACCAACAATGTAACAAATTGCCCAAGTATATCCTGTTAACAGAAGGAGGGGCTCTTGCACTGCAGCTAGTCACTGTCCTATTGGTGTATGGTCTTCCATGGAAATGTGAAGTAAGGTGTCAACAGTATAGTGATCAATCAGCAATAAACTGCTCAGTGTCATTCAGTTAGTGTCCTGTCAGGCTCACTCACCTCCTGACCCCATTGCAAGTTCGGTTCAAAAGAATGGAACTACAACAGGGCAGTGAGGGTAATTACTCTTAACAATAAGGCACCATTTAACAGTGTGTGACAATAGGAACCCGAGTAAAATTATACTTAATCGGAAGCTGTGGAAGTACTCTCCTGTTTGGAATTATCACCAGCAACAAGTTTTCTATCATTGTCAGTAATTGGAACTCCAGGGCAGCTCTGCAGCCATTCCTCAGGAAAGAGAGTGTCCGAGGTTAAACCATTTCCAACTGCTGCAATAACCCTCTCTCCATCATAAGGAAGCTCACTGATTATACAATTCCTTAAACTGTCCCTGGTGAAATGCAATAAGACCTGGAAAACATCCATGTTTAGTTTGACAAATGGTGAATAATGTTCATGACACAAAAATAATGGAAAATTAAGACAAAGTATCCTTGTTTGATTTTTGACAGCATTCCCATGACTGAGTCCCCGATACTACGTTCATTAGCACATTCTAGATGCTATCATTGACCAGAAATTGCCCTGGACTGGCCACATAAATAACATTGTATTCAAGAGCAGGTAAGGGGTTATGAATTCTGCAATGATTAAATCACCTGCTAATTCGCCAAAGCCTGGTGTGGATTACATCCTAGGAATAACCCAGGACAAAGCCAGCTCATTGAATTGCTATCACTTCAACGACCATCCATCCCCTCCACCACTGTCGCTCAATAGTAATAATATATACCATTCACAAGATTGGTAACATTGCATGAATCCATTGGCACCAACATTCTCAGGTTTCTCCAAGACTATAGAGCTGCTCTGGCGAGAACATCAGATCAGAACATAGGAATCCTGTAGCTTGTAAGTTTTCTCCTGCCTGACCAAAACTTGTCCATTATCACCAAGGTTCAACTCAGAAATATGATGGAATATCTCCTTTTGTCTGAATGAGTGCAGCTCCAGCAAGTACTCAATTAATGGCGAAGCAAACGATTTGAATGGTCCCCATCACAATCACACCCTCCCTCCAGCATCAACACTCAGTAGCAGGTGTGAGTACCATGACACTCCTTAGACAGCACCATGCACATTCATTACCACTGTCATCTGAAAGGAAAAGGGCAGTACTTAGGGAACATTGATCAAAATTCATTTGATTCTAACATAAGTATTGTAAAGGTCATATCTAGTCTAAGAGTTGAAGTTTAGGTATGACTCAGTCTATCGTAATTAAGCTGAGAAGTGATTTCATTCAAATGAACATGAGAAGATAATGAGAAGATAAATAAGAATCAGAGAAATGTCCAGTAATCTGAGGGGAGTTTAAAGTAATTCCAAGAAAATATGCAATGACAAGGTAAAAAGATTCAGGTTGCTAAATTCAGAGCTTCCTTGAAATCTAGTAACACGCAGACAGAACAGGAAAGCTTATATCAGACAGTGGAAATTCAGTACTATAGAAAGGAGTGTGGACCGTAGTGGGATAACATCCAAAACGAAATTTGAAAGCAAACAATGTATGTGAAATGATGCTGGCAAGACAATCCAAGCAATCTTTAGCAGATTTATTTTCAAAACAGAGAATTAGAAGTAAAATAAGGAATATAAAAGGCAAACAATAGAAACCCATAGCTGTAGAAGGATTGAATTATGGTCCTGAGTTTCAATTAAAGCTTAAACGGACCTGAACTATGTGGGCTGTTGTGATGAATCCGGAAGAATTGTCTGAGAAGCCCTTCCCGTTGTTACTGCATTTAGGGACATGAGATCTGATCATGGAGACAGAGTGTTAAAGATGGCAAGATATGGGAACCTTTGATGACAACAGAAGTTGAGAGCTTGGTCAAAAAAAGGAAGCACATCTAAGAGTTTAAATTGGAGACGGTCAGAGGCCTCGAATATCATGATAACCGATAGGAAAAAACGTAAAGTAAGAGTTAGTAGGGCTATAATGCATGATTCTGGATCAGTGGTGCTGGAAGAGCACAGCAGTTCAGGCAGCATCCAACGAGCAGCGAAATGGACGTTTCGGAAAGGGCTTTTGCCCGAAACGTCGATTTCGCTGCTCGTTGGATGCTGCCTGAACTGCTGTGCTCTTCCAGCACCACTGACCCAGAATCTGGTTTCCAGCATCTGCAGTCATTGTTTTTACCTATAAAGCATGATGAAAAGTCTTTAGGAAACAGCAATAAGGAAAACCCCAAACCCGTTTATCAGGATTAAGAGAGAGGCCGGGGAAAGAGTAGGCCCACTCAAGGGCAATTGAGGGTGCTAATGCGTGGAGTTGGAAGAAATGGGTGAAGTCCTTAATAATACTTTCTATTGTTATTCACAAAGGAGAAGGACATAGTGGATGGTGAGTCTCTCGAGAGCTATGTCAATATTGCAGAGCAGTTCAATATTGAAAAATAAAGGACGTGCTGGTGTTTTGAAAAGCAATAAGGAAGACAAATCTCCAGAATATGATGGAATCACTCCCTGAATACTGAGGGAAGCGATGGAGGCCTTGTGCACACTCTTCCGGTGCTCTTTAGTCACAGGAGAGATTCTTGAGAAACTGGGGAGTAGCTAATGGTGATCCTTGGTTGAAGAAGGGCAACATGGATAATCCAAGAAATTTCAGCTGGTGAGCATTCTGCCATTTGTAGGGAAATTATTGGAGATTCTTAGAGGTGGCACTTATTCACGAAAGGCAATATGGCTTTGTGTGGGGAAGGCCATGTCTCAAAAATTTGATTGAATATTTTGAGAAAGTGCCAAAGGTGATTGATGAGGGATGGGACTGGGTGTTGGCCATAGAGAGCTTAGTAAGGTCTTTAATCTGGTTCCTTATGGCAGGCTCATACTGAAGTTGAAGTCAAATGGGACCCACAGTCTGTCAGTAAGATGGAGAGAAAACGTATTGGTCATAGAAGGCAGAGTCGTGGTGGAAGAGTGTTTTTCTTTCTGACTGGAGATGTGTGAATAGATTTTGGGAATTGTAGAGCGTGAGGATGATTGGCAGAGGATACAGTAGGATAACGTTGGCTGAAGACATGGATGGAGAAAAAAGCAGATGTAATTAAATTTGAGCAATTGTGAGTTGATGCCTTTCAAAAGGTCTGCTGCAGGAGTGAATTATACAGTAAATGGAAGAACTCTAAGTAGCCCCAAAATCTGAAGGGGACTGTGCATACGGGTCAAGAGTTCCTTGAAAGTGGCAAAACAGGTGATCAGTGCGGTCAAGAAGGCCTAATACATGCTTGTGTGCATCAATCAGAGCAGTGAATATAAAGATTGGCATGTCATGTTGCAGCTGGATATAACTTTTCTTCGGAACATTTGGAATATTGTGTAGAGGACTGGAGATGTTGAACAGGGTTGGAAAATCGTTTACCAGGGTGTTGTCTGGTTTGGAGGATATTAGCCATCAGGAGAAATTGAACAAACTTGGTTAATTTTCAGTTGGACGTCTGTGGCTAAAAGGCTACCTGTTAGAGGTTTACAAAATTATGAGAGGCCTGGATAGAATAGATCGACAGAGCTATTTTGTCCACAGGGCAGAAAAAATAATTACTAGGGAGCATAAGTTTATGGTAATAGGGGGAAAGTTTAAAACAGGTAAGTGAACATTTTTTTTCTCTCTGTTCCAGAGAGAATGTGAAAGTATCTGAAATGCACTGAAAGAGGAGGCTGGAGAAGAAGACACAAGAGCCATGATGATATCTTGACATATACATGAGAAAGCAGAGAATAGAATGATATACAATTTTTTATAACTTTAGAAAGGCATCAAGTATCAGTGCAGGCTTCGTTGGCTGAAGGGACTGTTCCTGTGCTGAACTGTTCTTTCAGAAAAGTTTGCAGCAAAATAGTGGCGAGATGCTGACTGAATGATTACTGATGATCAACAGTCACATTACTGTAGATTCCCATTGAGCAATTTGCAGCTTAATATCATCCCTCGCACTGTGGGGAAACGCAATACGGAGAATTTGCCATGGAAATCAGAGCTGGGAACTGGTGAGTCCATCCCGCCTCTCACTCCTGCGACCTTCTCCTTCGACGAATGTTGCACAGAGAGAAGCTACATGCACTCCACACCCACAAATGCTGGCATCTGTCACATGCCAGTCTCACCATGCCATCCCAGCATATCTCTGACCCACTGACAATCACCTTCTGCACTGCAGCTCACATTGCAATGCTGCTGCAAGGACACGGTGCTCAGGGATACACACCCACTTCTTGGACCCTCTGGGTTGCCCACTCCATTGTTGTATAGACTCAATGCTGCTGGAAGAACACCGTGCTGAGTGACATCCACCCAGCTCATGGACTGTCCTTCTGGGCTGTTCACTCAGTGTTTGTGCACATTCAATGCTGCTGCAAGGACACTGTACTCAGGGACAACTACCCAGCTCATGGACTATCCCTCTGGGACACGAGCAGTCAGCTCCTCGTGGTTGTTAGGAGCAGGATCATTCCCATTTTAGCGTGTGAGGTTCTAACTGTTGGGGAGAGCCCTATCCCACTTGGCCGTAATATGGAATGGTTCCTTCTGGAATTTGAGAATTACCAAGCGGTGTTAAGGATATGGAAGTGATTGAGACAGCAGTGAGTGCTTGTCCAGCTGGTGGAAAGGTGGCAAGATGTCCTGAGCAACTGCGTAGGCAGCACAGACACCAGGCAGAGAAAGAGAAGAGATTAAAGAGATGAAGTGAAGATGCTGCATTCAGTGGAAATGGGAGATCATGAGCCTTAAAAAGAGGTGGGGGCAGTAACAGAGATAGAGTGAGGGTGTGGTCAGATTGTACAGATTGTGGCACGTATCCTCGTGGAGTGAGGAAAGCCACTGACGTCTGTCCTACACAGCTGGGCATTCACCCATAAGGCCGGAACTTCAATGACCCAGGAATCAACCACAGACAAGGCTGGCAGGGTTTGGTGTCATGGCCTCCCCTGCCAGTCTTGGAGGAAGATAATGTCCATTTCCTGCACCATTCCATCCACCAGGACTTCAGGAACTTGTCCACAAAGTGGGACCCAAGTTTTACCCCCCTCTTCCATGCCCAGGGCAGTTTCAGACTGACAATCCAAGAGAGTTCTGACTTATTTAAAGATGGCAACTGCAGCAGGAAGTTGGGTTCATTCTGGGATATCTAGGCAATGGGCAGTTATTATGACGAAAGGAAAAATCATTAAGTTAGTGTCAAATGCAGGAAGACCACATGGGTATTTATTAAGGCAGATTGGGGATGGCGTCATGAGAAAATGCATTTACCCTTGCCGAGAGAAGCCCTCCATGCAACTCGATAAAAATGAGGTATCACCAAATCAGAAGATGATTTAGGCCCCTGCCTGTCTGGGCTCAAACAGGGAGATATCCCACACGGTGTAGTGTGAATTGTAAGCAGTTAAAAATGTATGGAGAGGAAACTATGAAGAAGATTCACATCCTTAAATAAAGTTAACGCAATGCTTCGGGCTGTTAAAATAAGATGGAAAAATCCCCTGCCTTACACTGACCATCATCATAAAATCCTTACTGGATACAGGGATGATGCCGGGGAACTGGAGAACAGCAATCACAACAGCTTTTTTTTAACGTGGAGCAAGGGACTGCCTGAAAAGTTTGAGGTTGGAATTCTGAGACACAGGAAAAACGGTCACTGAGGAAGACACAGAGATGCTAGCACATTCGGCCTGGATTTGTTCAAGGAAGATCTTGTGTAATTAATCTGTCTCTGTCAGTTGAGGCTGTACCTCATAACTTGACCTGACTTCCGTGAATTTGACAAGAGATCACTTGGCAGACTGCTTAAAAAAATGGCAAACAATTCAGCGAAGTGCAAGGCAAGATATGTGGGGGCATCAACAATAGAGAGGAATACACAATAAATGAAGGTATGGTCAATTTGGGCAGATCCCTGAAGGTAGTTGAACTCATCAGTAGTTTCGTTAAGGCATCAAATGCCATTCTTTCAACCATCAGGTTAGAAGACCAGGTTAGATTAGAAGTAGAAGAGCATGTGAAGGGAAAGGAAGGGTCAATATTGGTTAGAAGAAAGTGGACAAAAGAAGGTGAAGAGAAAGAAGAGAGGAGGAGTCAAGGAGTAGCACACTTAGTGAAGACGATGAGTCCCGCCCAGGGGGCGGTCCAAACACGTACCCTGTCACTTTAAAAGGCTCGCTTACTATGCATACTGAACAGGGCCCATTAGGGGTACAGCCTCCGTTTGAAAACAGTTATGATTTGAGACGGAGGGAGATATTGCGGCAGCCCATAAAATATCAGCACCAACTGCCTCTAGTTTATAAAGGCTCTTTTACGGGGGATGTGCATCAGCTCTTTATCTATACGGATATGAATTGTATTTTGGATAAAATGTCCCCACCCATGGAGGGAGGTGGACCCTGGATGACTAAATTTTGCCAATACACACTAGGCTTCAAGTTGGCCATGGGCAATTGGAGAGCATTATTGGGCAAACAATTGAGTATGTGGGAGGTACAGCAGATTGAAGTGTCTGCGGGGACCACCTTAGTACCTGACTCGGATCCGTTTGTGCAGCATGCCACCTGTGTGGGAGGGGCTATGAGGGATAGATTCCCAATTGCACCGGGGGCAATGCACTTGCTCACCTTCACAATGAAGGAGGGCGAGGAGATGCTTGCCTTTTTGGCTAAATGTAAAGGCACGTGGACAGATACTGCGGGGAGCCATCCAGGGTCAGGTCAGCTACAGACCATGTTATTTAGGAATGCTGTTATGGCAGGGATGCCTAAGGAAGTAAAAGAGGCAATGGAGAGTAATCCTGATATCCCAGGGTGTTCTACAGAACAGTGGGAAAAACATTTGATGAATCACATAAAGCGATATAGGACAAAACAGAATGAAGATAAACAGAGCAATGAGTCAGCTCAAGTGCAGTTGCTGAAGTTACAGCTTGATGAGGCTAGACGGAAGGTTAATGAAACAAAGAAGGCCTCCCAAAAGACGACTAATCAGATGGTTCAGTAGCCGTCACCACAAAACCACCGGCCGAGTCTAGACCCAACACCTGATTCGATGCCATACTATCCCCTTTATTGGTGCAGGCCAAGAGGTGTTCCAGGGTGAATGTGTGGTAGAGGAAGGGGCCGTGGAGGAGTCAGAGGTCAGCCACCGAACAATTGTTTTGAATGTGGCCAACCTGGGCATTGGAGAAGAAATTGTCCCCTGCTATGCGGGCCCCAGGGACGCCAGGGATTGATCCGAGGACAGTATGTCCCCTTAAATCAACCTCCTAATCTGCCTTTGACATCGCCACTGATCACATCAGTGGCCAGACAGACTTTTTCATCACCAATATATTTCATCACCTGCATGCCCTGTGAATTTGATGGGACATGACTTGTTGGTGAGATGCGGGGTCTCAGTTCTGTGCGAACCAGACGGACTCGTAGTGACCTTTCCAAATGGCTATTCTGTTAATTGTTCGATGGCAATGATTCACTCTGGACCCCAAATGATATTATCACCAGACACACACACCAAGGGCAGAAGGGCAGTGGGCAGATATATACTGGGGACTCCTTCAACCTGAGGAAGGGCAGGATAACAGCATATAGTTTTTATACAACCAATGGTGACCCTGGGCTCAGATGCTGTATCCCTATGCTCCTCCTGCACATCCCCTTCATGTGACCTTATATTACGACAGATGACAATAAAATCTATCAGCATGCATTCTATCAACACCTAGAAGGTGTGGTGGGTGTTGTGGAATTAACTCTGGAAGAGTTGGAATGGTATGAGATGTCTGAAGAAGCTATACCGCATTTCACATTGGCAGTGCATGCTGAATATCAGGCCAAAGATCTGGGACTTATGTCCAAACGCTTGATAGAGCTAACTGATTGGGTTTGGACTCAGTTATCCGACTTGCAATATTCAACCTCAGTTGAAGCTTATAGACTTATGCACAGAACAACTGACAAGGTGTTGCTGGAACACAGGCAGATTGAAAGGTTTCATGGCAGGGAAAAGACTGACCATCCACAGGCTGCAGCGATGCTTGATACACTACTGGATGCCTTGTGGTCAGCAGGTTCGACGGACATTGGTTACTGCGAACACGTCACACCAATCACATTCGAGTTAAGAGACCACACTCCGATTTGGCAGAGACAATACCCACACAAACCAGAGGCTGAAGCCGGCATCGCCGACACAATTGAAGGATTGGTAGCAGCAGGGGTGCTAGAACCCTCTCAGTAAGCCTGGAACACTCCTATCTTACCTGTAGAGAAGCAGAATACAGGCAAATATAGGATGGCACATGATCTTAGACGGATCAATTGTGTTGTTTCTACTCTGACAGTTCCAGTCCCAAACCCCTACACTGCGATGTCTGTGCTGACCCCTGACCATAAGTGGTTCTCGTGCATTGATCTGGCCAACGTGTTCTTCTGCTTGCTCCTAGCTGATCATTTCAGGGACATTTTTTCGTTCACCTATAAAGGCCAACAACTTCGTTATACAAGGGTCCCTCAAGGGTTCATTTTGTCACCTGGGGTGTTTAAGAAGGTACTGAAACAGCAGCTGAAGGATCTGATGCTCCCAGACGGGGTGGTATTGATCCAATACGTGGATGACATTCTTTTGGCGGCACCTGACCATGTTTCTTGTTTGGCAGCTACAAAGTCATTGTTGTTACTCTTGTATAACGTCGGTTCCAAAGTTTCACGGGCTAAATTACAATGCTGCTGACGAACGGTGTCTTTTTTGGGTAGAGTTATTTCCGGTAAGGGAACAGGTGTGTCTCCATCCCATAGATCCTCTATTCTGCATCATGCCAAACCAGTTACTGTAAAAGACATGCTCTCATTTCTTGGGTTGGCAGGATACAGTAGACAATTTGTTCCCTCATATAGGGAGCTTACTTTCCCTCTAAGGGCCATGGTAAATGAGCAAGGCATGAGAAATTTGTCGGCCCATTTGCAGTGGACCACGGAGGCAGATGAAAGTTTTATATCTCTTAAACAGGCCCTAACGCGGGCTGCTGATTTAGCGGTCCCGGATTACAAAGAGCCATTTTTCCTCGATTATTTCTGAAAAAGCACACACAATAAATGGTGTTCTTTTTCAGAAGAAAGGGGGAGGCAGGCAGGTGCTGAAGTATATAAGTGTTACCCTTGACCCAATAGAGGACAGATACCCGCCATGTACAAGACATGCAACAGGGGTAGTAAAGATTCTCTAAAAGGTAGCATATATAGTCATGGGACATTCACTAACAGTACTGACGACACATAGTATAGTGGCCTATGTGAACTCAACAGCCTTTACAATGACGCCTCTGCAGCAGATTAGGTTAGTGAAAATCCTGAGTGCATCACATATAATTTTTACACATGAAGGAATTAACAGGGCTGATAAGATGGGAGAAGGAGAGCCACATATGTGTGAAGAAAGGGCACAGAGAGACACCAAAGTTAGGCCAGATTTACAGGCAATTTCATTAGTAGACCCAGATGAAGTGCTATTCACAGATGGTTGGTGTTACAGACATCCAACTGAAGGACTTAAAGCAGCGTAGGCAGTGGTGTGACAGACAAGTGAGGGATTTGAAGAAGTGTTGATAGGAAAAGTGACAGGCAAAGAATCAGCCCAATTGGCTGAACTACAGGCAATGATTGAAAATTATATCCGAGAATGTAAAATGTGTTCAGAATATAATGTAAAAGCAACAGTGAAACCACACGAGGGAAAATTTCCTCTCCCAAGAATGCCAGGTCAGGAAATAGTGATTGACTACACTGACATGGTAGAGAGAGTAAACGGATGCAGGTACCTTTTGGTACCAGTGGATGCATACACTGGTTGAGCAGAAGTGATACCTGCGAAAAAGGAAGATGCAAAGACAGTGATCAAATTTTTGATAAACCAATATATTCCAACGCATGGGTTTCCAAAGAAAGTCAGGTCAGATAATGGCACACATTTTAAGAATAAAGACCTGCAAGAAGTTGAAGCAGCTTTAGGATTGAAACATGCGTTTGGAACAGTGTACCATCCTCAGTCACAGGGAAAAGTGGAGAGAATGAACCAGTCCATAAAGGGAAAAATAGGAAAAGTGTGTGCACAAACGAAGTTAAGCTGGGTGGATGCCCTACCTTTAGCCTTAATGTCCATTAGAAGCTCAGTAAACTCTATTACAGGGTTTACCCTGTACGGGCTAACCACAGGGCAGCAGTTCCCGGGACCAGGAGCTGGAATACAGATGTTAGAGGGAGGGGCCTCTATAAGGTACAAACCTTATTGTGACCAACTAACAGCTTTGGTCTCAGCTTTCTCTAAACAAGTTGGATCGGGAAAGGGGGACCTACAGAGCCAGGCGCCATCCACCAGAGTGGGTCCTGCTGAAGGTGATCAAACGGAAATGGGCGGAGCCACGGTAGACAGGACCTTACAAGGTGGTGGAAAGGACATCTCATGTGGTTCGACTACAAGGGAAAGGAGACACTTGGTACCATTGGAGCCAGTGTGCAGCCACAGAACCGCCAACGAGAACTCTAGAACAAATAAGAACAGAAAAAAAGTAGAAGGGTCTTAAACTGTTAATTTTTGTGTAATGAATATCATGTTTATTTTAGTAACTAGCCCACATTATCCTAGGCTGTTAAGGTTGGGAGTTTTTACTATTTTATGTAGAAGTGTTATGATATTGTTAATAAGGGTATCAACCACAAGGGACAAACACACAGACGAGGTAGAGAGTCCCAGGAATAAGAGATGAACAGGACAAGAGATGGACAAATGTTAAGGGAGCCGGGTACACATTAGACATGATAAAAAGCGTGATACAATATACCAGTTTGACTTATGTCAAGTAGTTGACTGTGGCCAAGATACAGGGAACTGGAGGGAGTATGATATATATCTTTGTATCTACACTATTTACTATGACCCATGCCCGTCGTGGGATAATGTAGTAACATGGACTCGGGTATAATGGACACCTAAGAAGTCGTCACCCTCGGATAATAGATGGGAGGTTAGTCACCATGTGAGCCTGACAAAGGAGCAACTTGATCATTTCTCGGAGCTAAAAAATCCACTCTTGTTAACCCTGACAAGATTCAACATTAATCCTGGTTCTGAAAAGGTACAGATTTACTGTGGAATTGATGACAGAAGCTTTTATTTTGTAATAGGGGTTCCCCGTGGCGTACCTATTGAATATAAGTTGGTAGAACAGGTAACAACAGGATTTTAGAATCTCCCAATTATTAATGCTTTATTCCCAGTTACGCCGAATAAAAACGTTGATCGAATTAATTATGTACGTTACAATGTACCCAGGCTAGCCAATAGAATGAGAGCTGCCGTGGCGGGACTCTCTGAACAACTGGCAGGGACCTTTTTGATGACAGTACAAAATAGAATGGCCTTAGATATGTTGTTGGCAGAAAAAGGGGGAGTTTGCTCTATCTTTGGATATCAATGTTGTACGTTTATCCCCAACAGTACAACACCTGATGGCTCGGTAACCAGAGCCCTGGAAGGATTAAGAACCTTGTCTGAAGAAATGCATGAAAATTCAGGTATTGACAACCCTCTAGGATGCATTTTCGATTCCTGGGTAGGGAAATGGAAAGGATTAATTGTGTCTGTGTTTATGTCCCTCGTTGGTATGACCGTTGTGTTCGTGTTGTGTGGATGTTGTTGTATCCCCTGTATCAGATCTTTGTTGAACAGGGTAATTATTACAGCAATTGAAGGGAAGGCTCCACCGCCCTACCAGATGTCACAGATGGAGGCGGAAACCATGCCACTGGCAAGAGGGGAGGACTATGCGTTGGAGAGAGAATGTGATGCATAAAACTGGTTTGTTGGTCTCATTTTCATGAGACCAAAAGGGGGCGTTGTAAATATATATATAAAAGGCTTACTGGTAGAATGGGTTCTGACTGAGTGGGCGTGTCCTCGGCGTTCGGAGGTCACATGGTCCTCTGATGCGTACACAGAGGATGATCACGTGGTCTCCCTGTTTCTCGTTCCGGAAGCATGACGGGAGGTCACGTGATCGGCCGTTTTGCGCCACGGAAGTGTGCGAGTCTGCTGTTTCGCGCCCGAAAGGAGGCCGCGTGGTGCTCCTTTTCAGAGACAAAGGAGGGTCACGTGGGATCGGACATCCGGGAATGCGAGGAGGCGGGGAATGGAGTCAGAGCAAAAGCCAATTAGAAGACAATCTCACTTGAGTGATGGTATGATGTTTTCTATAGTATAAAAGACTGGGTCAGGGGCAGGAATACGTCTTTTGTTCTTTGTGAACTGACTTACTTAGTAGTTTAAGTAAAAAATGAGGTCTGCAGATGCTGGAGATCACAGCTGAAAATGTGTTGCTGGTCAAAGCACAGCAGGCCAGGCAGCATCTCAGGAATAGAGAATTCGACGTTTCGAGCATAAGCCCTTCATCAGGAATGAGAGAGAGTAGCCAAGCAGGCTAAGATAAAAGGTAGGGAGGAGGGACTTGGGGGAGGGGCGATGGAGGTGGGATAGGTGGAAGGAGGTCAAGGTGAGGGTGATAGGCCGGTGTGGGGTGGGGGCTTAGAGGTCAGGAAGAAGATTGCAGGTTAGGAGGGCGGTGCTGAGTTGAGGGAACCGACTGAGACAAGGTGGGGGGAGGGGAAATGAGGAAACTGGATAAATCTGAATTCATACCTTGTGGTTGGAGGGTTCCCAGGCGGAAGATGAGGTGCTCCTCCTCCAGCCGTCGTGTTGTTATGTTCTGCCGGTGGAGGAGTTCAAGGACCTGCATGTCCTCGGTGGAGTGGGAGGGAGAGTTAAAGTGTTGAGCCACGGGGTGGTTGGGTTGGTTGGTCCAGGCGTCCCTGAGGTGTTCTCTGAAGCGTTCCACAAGTAAGTGGCCTGTCTCACCAATATAGAGGAGGCCACATCGGGTGCAGCGGATGCAATAGATGATGTGTGTGGAGGTACAGGTGAACTTGTGGCGGATGTGGAAGGATCCCTTGTGGCCTTGGAGGGAAGTGAGTGTGGAGGTGTGGGCGCAAGTTTTACATTTCCTGCGGTTGCAGGGGAAGGTGCCGGGGGTGGAGGTTGGGTTGGTGGGGGGTGTGGATCTGACGAGGGAGTCACGAAGGGAGTGGTCCTTGCGGAACGCTGATAGGGGAGGGGAGGGAAATATATCCTTGGTGGTGGGGTCCGTTTGGAGGTGGCGGAAATGACGGCGGATGATACGTTGTATGCGGAGGTTGGTGGGGTGGTAGGTGAGAACCAGTGGGGTTCTGTCTTGGTGGCGGTTGGAGGAGCGGGGCTCAAGGGCGGAGGAGCGGGAAGTGTAGGAGATGCAGTGGAGGGCATCGTCGATCACGTCTGGGGGTATCTGCGGTCCTTGAAGAAGGAGGCCATCACCGCACAGCCCTCCAAGTCCCCAAGGGATCCTTCCACATCCGCCACAAGTTCACCTGTACCTCCACACACATCATCTATTGCATCCGCTGCACCCGATGTGGCCTCCTCTATATTGGTGAGACAGGCCACTTACTTGCGGAACGCTTCAGAGAACACCTCAGGGACGCCCGGACCAACCAACCCAACCACCCCGTGGCTCAACACTTTAACTCTCCCTCCCACTCCACCAAGGACATGCAGGTCCTTGAACTCCTCCACCAGCAGAACATAACAACACGACGGCTGGAGGAGGAGCGCCTCATCTTCCGCCTGGGAACCCTCCAACCACAAGGTATGAATTCAGATTTCTCCAGTTTCCTCATTTCCCCTCCCCCCACCTTGTCTCAGTCGGTTCCCTCAACTCAGCACCGCCCTCCTAATCTGCAATCTTCTTCCTGACCTCTCCGCCCCCACCCCACTCCGGCCTATCACCCTCACCTTGACCTCCTTCCACCTATCCCACCTCCATCGCCCCTCCCCCAAGTCCCTCCTCCCTACCTTTTATCTTAGCCTGCTTGGCTACTCTCTCTCATTCCTGATGAAGGGCTTATGCTCGAAACGTCGAATTCTCTATTCCTGAGATGCTGCCTGGCCTGCTGTGCTTTCACCAGCAACACATTTTCAGCTTACTTAGTAGTTTGTCAGGGACTGAAAGGTTTAGACCCAGAGCTCTGTATACTTTATCCACTTACTGATAGAATAAAACTAAAAGTGTAAGATTGAATATCTTCTCCTATTGCTTTATTTAAAGAGCACGCAGGACTGGGCTCACATATAGAAGAAAATAAGTTGGTAGATTGAGCCTAAAGTCTAACAGAAACCATTTCAAAACATCAACTGAATTCATCAGACAAGATCTTTCACCACCAAACCTGTGCTGACTGTCTCTACTCGATTCCTGCGTTTCCGAATATTGAGTCATTGTGTCCCTCAGAAGCGTTTCCAATAATTTCCCTCCCACTGATATCAGACGATTTGCTCTGCAATTATCTGGCCTAATCCTGCTGAACAAAGCAACCACATTAGGTATCCTCTCGTCATTCAACACTTCGCCTGTGGCCAGTCAATTATTAAATATAGCCGTCAAGGTCCGAGAAATGTCCTTCCATTGCAACCTGGGATACATTTCATTGGGCCCTGGGCATTTCTCCACCTTCATGCTTGTGAAAACACTTAAGAGTCCTCCATATTGATCTAAAAAGGTTTTAGAAACTCACGATCCCAGCTCAAGTCCCCGACTACAAAATCTAACTGAATACAGATAAGAAATATTCATTTCAAACCTCACCAACTTCCTCTGGTTCCATGCACATATTTTCCCTTTGATTTCTAACAGGTCCCTCTCTTTCGTCCGAGGCTGGGCGGGATCTGGTACAGCTTTATAACATCAGCAGAGGCGTGGATCGTGCAAATAACCAGAATCTCATTTCAAATTTGGAACTGTCATATCGTAGGTTGTAAAGGTTTGAGATGAGAAAGAGAAATTTCAAAAGAGACCTGAGAAGCAAGATCTTTTGCCAAGAGAGTATTATGTTTACCGGGAGATTTTAGAAGCGCAAATATTCGTAAAATCTTGAAAGAGCGTTTTGAAAAACGCAAGTAGAGGCGGAGAATGTGGTGATATAATTGTGTAAAGGAGTCGAATGAGTGTGTTGTCGCTGTAAGACAGAAAGTGCAGGCTGCCAGTCGTAGTAGTAATATTAATAATTAGTAATATTACTACTAATAATAAAAGAAACGTGGTCGTTGCAACTGGCGTGGACTGAAGGACTTGTTGCTGTGCTATTTTCTAACTTCAACGCACCTACCTCAGAATTTGTAATGTTTCAAAAATTTCTCTTTCATTCTTCTCGACTCCGATGAGGTCAAACACCATCTCATCCATCTCTTCCCATCAGAAAATCCCTCCGTTCCCAAGAGCAGCTTAGTAAACCTTCTCTGTCCTGCCTGCAATAGAAGAATATCATTTCTTAAGGCACTTATGTTGTACGGAATATTCCAAGTGTGTTTGCCTCGGATGTTGCACTTCTGTAGCAAGACCTCCCTATTTTTAGACTCCCTCCCCTTTGTAATAAATGTTGGCATTTGATGTGCTTTCTCTATTACCTTCTGACACTGTAAGCTACGTTTGTCAGATTGATACACATGGACTCCAAAAACTCTTCGTACCTTCAGCCTGAAGCCAAATGGTGTTAGCCTGACAGTAAGTTTGAAAAATAGTTTGATGTATTGTAAAGGATATGTCAAATAATAACTGGACCCTTAGAAATAATGGGAGACACATGAGTTGATGAAAGTGAGATTTTGTTTTGATGAACCTTTTAGATTTTATGTTTTCGAGTGGCTACAAATGGCAGATGAGTTAAAGGTGATGGAGAGTAATATGACTTATTCTAAATTTCAGAAGTCGTTTTACAAGGTTCCACAAGGGCTAAAGAATAACTAGGGAGAGAATAGGTCCCCTTAATCATCAGCATGGCACTCTGTGTACAACCACAGGAATTGAGGGAGATCTGAATTAGATGTTTTTACTTGGTATTTACTGTAAAGAATTATGTTGAAGCTCAGGAACTTGGGGAAATAAATATTGATGTATTGGAAAGGTCACCAAGAGAGAAAAGGAAGTGCTGAAGGCCAGAAGGCACTGAAAGATAGATAATCCTCACCACCTGATCTTGTGTATATAGGAATTCACCAAGAAGCTGGAGAAAAGGTTCCATGTCGCCTTGCAGAGATATTAGTATCATCGACAGCCACGGTGAGGTGCTGGAAGACTGGAGGGTGGATAATGCTGTTCCATCAGTTTAGGGCTTCACGTTAACTCCAGAAAACTACAGAACAGTAACAATAACATCATTGTCGGTTAAGTTATTGGAAAAGATGCTAAGCGAAAGGGTCTTCATGCATTTGGAAAAACAAGGGCTGATTAATGATCGTCAGCATGGCTTTGTGCAGTTGAAATAGTATCTCACAAACCTGATTGATTGTGGAGGTCGTGGATAGTATGAAGAGTGGTAGATATTATCGATAGCAAAGGCTTTGAGAACGTTCCGCATTGCCGACTGCGGATCCAGGGAGATAAGGTGGGATCCAGGGAGAGCTGGATATTTGAATACAGCATTGGCTGAATGGTAGAAGACAGGGTTAACATAGAACATAGAACAATACAGCACAGAACAGGCTCTTCGGCCCACGATGTTGTGCCGAACATCTATCCTAGATTAAGCACCCATCCATGTACCTATCCAATTGCCGCTTAAAGGTCGTCAATGATTCTGACTCTACCACTGCCACGGGCAGCGCATTCCATGCCCCCACCACTCTCTGGGTAAAGAACCCACCCCTGACATCTCCCCTATACCTTCCACCCTTCACCTTAAATTTATGTCCCGTTGTAATACTCTGTTGTACCTGGGGAAAAAGTTTCTGACTGTCTACTCTATCTATTCCTCTGATCATCTTATAAACCTTTATCAAGTCACCCCTCATCCTTCGCCGTTCCAACGAGAAAAGGCCGAGAACTCTCAACCTATCCTCGTACGACCTATTCTCCATTCCAGGCAACATCCTGGTAAATCTTCTCTGCACCCTCTCCAAAGCTTCCACATCTTTCCTAAAGTGAGGCGACCAGAACTGCACACAGTACTCCAAATGTGGCCTAACCAAAGTCCTGTACAGCTGCAACATCACCTCGCGACTCTTGAATTCAATCCCTCTGCTAATGAACGCTAATACACCATAGGCCTTCTTACAAGCTCTATCCACCTGAGTGGCAACTTTCAAAGATCTATGTACATAGACCCCAAGATCCCTCTGTTCCTCCACCTGACGAAGAACTCTACCGTTAACCCTGTATTCCGCATTCTTATTTGTTCTTCCAAAATGGACAACCTCACACTTGGCAGGGTTGAACTCCATCTGCCACTCCTCAGCCCAGCTCTGCATCATATCTAAGTCCCTTTGCAGCCGACAACAGCCCTCCTCACTGTCCACAACTCCACCAATCTTCGTATCATCTGCAAATTTACTGACCCACCCTTCGACTCCCTCATCCAAGTCATTAATAAAAATTACAAACAGCAGAGGACCCAGAACTGATCCCTGCGGAACTCCACTTGTAACTGGGCTCCAGGCTGAATATTTACCATCTACCACCACTCTCTGACCTCGACCGGTTCGCCAGTTTTCAATCCAATTGGCCAAGTTTCCCTCTATCCCATGCCTCCTGACCTTCCGCATAAGCCTAATATGGGGAACCTTATCAAATGCCTTACTAAAATCCATGTACACTACATCCACTGCTCTACCCTCATCCACATGCTTGGTCACCTCCTCAAAGAATTCAATAAGACTTGTAAGGCAAGACCTACCCCTCACAAATCCGTGCTGGCTGTCCCTAATCAAGCAGTGTCTTTCCAGATACTCATAAATCCTATCCCTCAGTACCCTTTCCATTACTTTGCCTACCACAGAAGTAAGACTAACTGGCCTGCAATTCCCGGGGTTATCCCTATTCCCTTTTTTGAACAGGGGCACAACATTCGCTACTCTCCAGTCCCCTGGTACCACCCCCGTTGACAGTGAATACGATAAGATCATTGCCAACGGTACTGCAATTTCCTCTCTTGCTTCCCACATAATCCTAGGATATATCCCGTCAGGACCGGGGGACTTGTCTATCCTCAAGTTGTTCAAAATGTCCAACACATCTTACTTCCTAACAAGTATCTGTTCTAGCTTACCAGTCCGTTTCACACTCTCCTCTTCAACAATACGGTCCCTCTCGTTCGTAAATACTGAAGAAAAGTACTCGTTCAAAACCTCTCCTATCTCTCCCGACTCAATACACAATCTCCCACTACTGCCATTGATCGGACCTACCCTCGTTCTCGTCATTCTCATGTTTCTCACATACGCATAAAAAGCCTTGGGGTTATCCTTGATCCTATCCGCCAAGGATTTTTCATGCCCTCTCTTAGCTCTCCTAATCCCTTTCTTCAGGTCCCTTCTGGCTATCCTGTATCCCTCCACTGCTCTGTCTGAACCCTGTTTCCTCAACCTTATGTAAGCCTCCTTCTTCCTCTTTACTAGACATTCAACCTCCCTCGTCAACCAAGGCTCCCTCACACGACCATTTCTTTCCTGCCTGATAGGTACATACATATCAAGGACGCGTCGTATCTGCTCCTTGAAAAAGTTCCACATTTCCACCACATCCTTCCCTGACAGCCTATGCTTCCAACTTATGCTCCTCAAATCCTGTCTTACAGCATCGTAATTTCCCTTCCTCCAATTGTAAAATCTACCCTGTTGTGCGCACCTATCTCTCTCCATGACCAAGGTGAAAGTCACAGAATTGTGTTCACCATCCCCAAAATGTTCACCCACTAACAAGCCCATCACTTGTCCCGGCTCATTACCGAGCACCAAATCCAATATGGCCTCCCCTCTGGTTGGACAATCTACATACTGAGTTAGAAAAGCTTCCTGGACACACTGCACAAACACATCCACTCAAATACTACTCACTCACCTTCCCGACCAGCTCTGCGCTCCGACCTCACTTCCGCCCGGCTAGCGCCGCTCTCCGCGGTGAAAAAGGGTTGTTGGTTGAGATTTGTTGTTCTGACTGGAGGCCTGGGAACAGGAGTGCGTGCCAACGATCGGGACTGCGTCTGCTGCTTTTTTTCATTTATATAAATGATTTGGAGGAGAATATAGTACACATGTTTAGTAAGTTTATGGGTGACCATAAAATTGCTGAGAGAGTGGAGAGTGAAGACGTTTGTCCAAGATTACCTTGGGATGTTGGTGAGCGGGGTCAGTGGGCTGACGAGCAGAAATGTAGTTTATTTTAGGCATATGCAAGTTATTGCATTTTAGTGTTGCGAATCAGAACAGGGCATTCAGAATTAATCGTGGGCGCCTGGGTAGTATTTCAAACAGTGAGATTTCAAGGTGAAGGAACACATTTCCTTCCAATTGATACCATAGTTAGACAGGTTTGGTGAAGAAGGCACTTGACACGTTTGCCTTCATTGGTCAGAGCATTGAGTGGAAGAGTTTGAATGTCACATTATGGCTACAGAGTACATTGGTGACTCCAAGCATTGTCATCTAATAATGACCATAAATGAATTGTTGAAAATGAAATGAATCAAAAAAAAAGCTTATCTGGTTCACTTATATCCTTAAGGGAAAACATCTGATATTCTTACATGGTTTGGCCTACATGTGTCTCCAAACACACAGAAATATGACTGACTCTGAGCTGCTCTTTTGCAATTAGCAGTGCGTAATGAAAGCTGTTCCAGCCAGTGATACCACATCCCATGAATGCATCAAAAAAAGTATGGATTTCCCTCACAACTTCACACACACTTGACACCAATGTGGAGTTGATCTTTATCCTCCAGGTTATGAATGTGTGTGTGTGTGTGAGTGTGTGTGTGTGCGCATCTTGGCATCTCTTCGTCAAGCAGCAGAATGCCTGTAACTCTCTATAGGCAGTTCCTGCAGCTTCTCCCATTGTCGCACATCCTCATTAACTTACTGTCCTGTTAATGTCCGATCAAATTGGACACATTCTATCTTTACAAATTGTTTTGGGGCCCACAGCATGCTCTGAACTTGTATTTCTTTCTATGTCTCGTAAACCTCCACATCTCTTAAACCAACTCCATCACATATTGCCCTTATTAACTCTGTGAATTTCTCCTGCCACAACAATTAATATAGACTTTATATCGTCATTCAGACCCTTATCAGACTTCGTATGTCTGCCAGGACTTCCAGCACATTCCTTGATGATCTCATTAAAGACCAATAATGTTTTGCTTCATACAACTCTCCTCTTGGTAGGAGAACCGTTGCTCTTTCATTAACACCCGTTTGAACATTTTGATAGACCTTTTGTCAGTTTCTAAGACACTCTGTTTTCAGAGCTGTTACCTTTTACTGAATGTTATTGAAGATTCATTAAATCTAAAATAATCCTTAAATGACCCGACAAAGTCACTGATTGGTCTTCCCTGCCGAAGTTCTGTCTGTGTCAATAGAATGCCGTTTTGTTGAATATTTCCTTCCTGTTACTTTCGAGTCATTTCAGTCTGTTTTCCCAGTTATCCTTGGGCAGTTCTCGTCTCATACCAATGTAGTTTGATTTGTTTCAATGTTATACTGTCAGGTGTGCGTGGATAGCCATTGTTAAACTTCAAGATCTGTTTGAATTCCATCTTATCACCCACACCCCCAAAGAAACACCCTACTGTTGGCCAAGGACGAGTCACTCTTTTCAAAGACAAAAAAGCCATCGAACAACGCTGGGGGGAGCACCTCAGCGACCTCCTCAACCATGGGCCCTGTCATCGATCCGTGTCATTGATCATATCCAACAGCTTGCGACACACCACAGGTACAGCAAATCCCCAATCCCAGATGAAGTCCAGACGGCTGTCCGCCAGCTCAGCTGCAAGAGTGTTGGAGCTGACGGTACACTCCCTGAGAGAATTAAATTGGGGATGCACTGACCTCCCAGTGCAGCTCCATGACCTTGCCTCCTTTACCTGGAAGGAGGTGAGTATCCCGGGATAGCTCCGAAATTTCACCATCGTGAACATTATCAGAAAAAGGATCAGTTCTGACTGTGGGAACTGCAGGGGAATCTCCCTGCTGTCCACAACTAGAAAAGACCTCGTCAAGGTCCAGATCCTCCTCACCTGTCTCCTCCCAGTAGCTGAGGAACTCCGCTCAGAATCGCAGTGTGACTTCCAGCTATGGAGGGGCAGAATGGACATGATTTTCAGTGTGTGCCAGTTGCAGGAGAAATGTAGAAAACAGAACCTCCCCGTGTACATGGCCGCGTTCGACCTGACAAAAGCCTTTGATACCGTCACTCGGGAAACATAATGGAGTGTCCTTCTCTGTTTTGGCTGCCACATGAAGTTTGTCCCCATCCTTCGCCTGCTCCACGATGACATGGAAATCATGGTAATGACAAATGGCGCCATCACTGACCCATTCCCTGTTCGGATCGGTGTCGAGCAAGGCTCTGTCTTTGCCCCAACATGTGCCCAATCTATCTCGCTGCAATGCTTCACCTCATCATTGACAAGCTCCCCATTGGATTGGGACTAACCTACAGAAACAACAGAAAATTATTCAATCTCCACCACCTCCAATCAAAACAAAATTCAACCCACCCCAGTGTCATTGAGCTGCAGTACGTGGATCATGATTGTGTCTGTGCAATCTCAGAGGATGTACTCCCGCACATTGTCAGCACTTTACAGAGACATACGAGAGCACAGGTTGTACATGAACATCCCCAAGATGAAGGCCCTACACCAACCTGGCCCTGGCATTGCAGAGTGAATCCCCGATCGTTAATGTCTTGGGGTGGGGCGTTTGTGTGTTCTCTGATTTTCCAATCGCTAGAGAATGTCCTGTTGATGAAAGCAGACTTTGATTAAGAGATCCAGCCCAGCCTCCAGTTTGCTAGCACAACCATCAACCGTCTGAGGGAAAGGGTGTTTAGATTAGATTAGATTAGATTAGACTTACAGTGTGGAAACAGGCCCTTCGGCCCAACAAGTCCACACCGACCCGCCGAAGCGAAACCCACCCATACCCCTACATTACCCCTTACCTAACACTACGGGCAATTTTAGCATGGCCAATTCACCTGACCCGCACATCTTTGGACTGTGGGAGGAAACCGGAGCACCCGGAGGAAACCCACGCAGACACGGGGAGAACGTGCAAACTCCACACAGTCAGTCGCCTGAGTCGGGAATTGAACCCGGGTCTTCAGGCGCTGTGAGGCAGCAGTGCTAACCACTGTGCCACCGTGCCGCCCACTGTTCTCGGACAATAACAACAATTCCAACAGCTAGCTCATGACAGAACGACGTGTGTTGGTTCCACCCTCCGACATGGCTCTGAGACATGGACTGTCTACACTAGGGCCCGCACAGTGCTGGAGCAGACCCACCAACGCTGCCCGTGGAAGTTACTGTGAATCCACTGGGAGGACAGACTCAACAAAAGCTACATCCTTGACAAGGCTAATATCCCCAGAATCGAGGCACTGACCCTCCCTTTGATTAGCTGCGATGGGTTGGGCACATCAACCCCATAACGGCCTTGGGATTCCCCAATCAGGTGTTCTACTCCCAGCTATGAAATGGCAGGTGAGCCCCAGCTGGGCAGAGGCAGTGCTTCAGGGATTCCTTCAAGGCCTCACTGTGGTAGTGCAACATTCCCACCAATTCAATGAGAATTATTGGGCCAAGACTGTCCAAAGTGGGGGAGGATCATTGGGAAGGTGTCACACACCTCGAGTCTCGCTGTGGGGAAAAGAGGAATCCAGGAGAAAGCAGCACAAGGAGCAGGCTGCCACCCCAACGGCCCACGCACCCCCTTTCCCACGGCCACCTTTTGCCCCAAGTGTAACAGAGTCTGTGGAATGTTTGAGAAGACTTGTAGCTCAGATTGTGGTTTTGGTTGTAGGTTTGCCCGCTGAACTGAAAGGTTCATTCCCAGACGTTTTGTTACCTTACATGGTAACATCCTCAGTGGAGCTCAGGCGAAGCAATGCTGAAAATTCCTACTTTCTATTTATATATTTGGGTTCCTTTGGGTTGGTGATGTCATTTCTTGTGATGATGTTATTTCCTGTGAGGAACTCTATCAACAGACACATAGAGTTAGACCCTATCAACACCCCCGATGAAAAGGAACAGGAAGTGACTTCATCACAGGAAATAACATCACCACAGGAAATGACATCACCAACCCAGCAAAAGCATATCTTCACCTGTTGTCCACTGAAGATGTTACCTAGTAATGAACCTATCGGCTTAGCAAGCAAACCTACATCTGGAGTATGTGGAAGGTCACATCAGTCTGGAGAGCCTCCGTCAGACTCCCCCCTGTGAGTGGGAGAGATTCTGGCTCGTCTGAGACTCACCGTCAATGAGATGATGGGAAAGGAAGATTTAATCACCTCACAATTATCCCAGTGCTTTGTAACAAATTCCAATAATAATCTGTCTAATGCATTTGCTACCAATGTAAGACTGTTGGAGCGCATTATAACTTTTTTGTCCTTCCACTTTCATCTACTGATTCGTACTCCCCAGAATTTTCATTCATACTCACTGATAATCTGAGGACACTGTTTTGGGTGATATCCTAGTTATCCCTGACTCTGAGAGTCCCCCATCCTGCTTCCCATTAAACCGGACTTTCCACAATGCTGTGTAACCATTAAAAGCAATGCCCCAGCATTTTGTCACTCTGTAGCCACATCTCCCTGGTTGTGTTTATATAGAAATTATTTATCAATCTGCGTCACAAGAGCATATATGTTATTAGTAATTCGTTGTGCATTCAAACCAAGAAACTGTAATTGATTATTTTAAAACCATAATTTCCTTTCACCAAATGTATTTGCTGATGTACTATTTCAGTTAAAATTAGTCACTTGTTGTTCCTTTGTGCTTGTCTTCAGTGACATCCCCATTGTGTTCCAATTTTTCTATCTTTCTCTTTGGGTTTGGAAATTTTATTTCACCTGATGTTGTCCTAGTCCTTCCTGATTTATGTCAGGTTAATGCACTTTGCATAATTCTGGTCATATGATTGACGAGTGCACTGGTCCCAGCACCGTATCAGTAGAGGCCATCCCAAAACAATAGCTCTCTCCCCTAAGTACTTGTGGCAGTGCTTACTAAATCAAAACCACTTCTTCTGACACCATTGGTTTATCCTAAACTCCTCCTCCACTCTGGTCATGTCACTCAGGATCTCTCTGTGTAGCGTCCCTCACTGTGTACGTCGAATTGCGATCTGTGCTAGCACCTCTCTCCCTTGAATGTGATCTGAGATTCTGAGCCATCAGAATTCTCCACTCCTGTGAGATGGGTCAGCAGAGGCCAGGGATGGAGGCTGGGATTTTCCAGCTCTCTATGGTACTCATTTCCATTCTATCCGTGTAATCTTCACTGAATCTGCCTAATTACTGAGTCTGCCTGTTTCCCTGCCTCTTGTTGGTAATCAGGATGTTCCTGATTCATCAGAACTGCTAACACCTGTCTCGTTCATCACCTCATTCAAGACGGTGAGTCAGCCAGGGAGTAAGATCTGGATGCTTTAGTAGATCCTGCAGGGAGGTTATGTCACTCACAGTTGACAGTAGAGAAAGGAGTTAATGGAGTTTAGTTCATAACCTGATAAACTGCTAGACAAGGAAACAAGAGACAAATCCTATGCTCCATTATCAGCATCTTGTTTCGAACTTACTCTGGTTCAAATAATAATGCCTATTTCTGTCAGTTTCTCTAATCTCTAATGCTGTCTGTGTCAGTGTAACATTCTCCAGTAGATACAATCTTCTCAATCTTTGTAAAGCCAGGCAATCCAGTTTATCCCTATACGATTCTCCTTCTAATACATCACTCTGTGTCTGTGTATTTTCTTTTAATGCCTACAACCGCCGCTATCTGAGTTATCTTCTCCAGCCTTTCCAACCCTCGTTGTCTCAGAAAAAAAAATCTTCACTTCCATTGGCCATCACTGTCAGTGCAGTCCCTTCCAGACCTGTAAAACATCCCTACTGTGTAATTATTTCAAGCTCCTACTTGAAGGGGTAGACACTTGATTACTCTAGGTCAAGTCGGTATAAGGAGGGAGGAAGTGTTGGGTATTGTAAAAGGCATTAATATGGACACGATCCCAGATCCGGGTGGGATCTATCCCAGGTTACTGAAGGAAAGGAGAGTGGAAATAATTGGAGCCTTAACAGAAATCTTTGCACCATCTTTCAACATGGGTGAGTTCCCGGAGGAGTGGATAATAGCTAATATTTTCTTCATGTTGAAGAAGTGTGTCAGGGGTAATCCAGGAAATTATAGACCAGTGAACCTCATGCTAGTTACAGGGAAGCTGTTGGAAAAGATACAGAGCAATAGGATCTGTTTACATTTGGAAGAAAATGGGCTTATAAGTGATAGGCAACATGGTTTTGTGCAGGGAATGTCATTTCTTACAAACCTAATAAAATCCTTTGAGGAAGTGACAAAGTTGATTGTTGATGGGAGGGCTGCAGATGTCATTTACATGGTCTTCAGTAAGGTAATTGATAAGGTTTCCTATGGTAGGCTGATGGAGAATGTGAAGTCGCATGTGGTCTAGTGTGTGCCAGCAACATGGATATACAACTGCCAGGGCATCATGAGACATAGATTAATAGTGGAAGGGATTTTCTCAATATGGTGAATTGTGACCAGTGGTTTTCCACAGGGATCCGTGCTGTGACCAGTGTTGTTTGTTACATACAAATTGATCTGTAGGATGGTAAAGGTGGTCTCATTAGCAGTTTTGCAGATGACATTACGAGTGGTGGAGCAGCAGACCATGAAGGGGAATATCAGATAACGCAGGAGAATATAGGTAGATTGGAGAGTTGGGTGAGAAATGGCAGGTGGAGTTCAATCCGGTCAAATGCAACGTGATGCATTTTGTATGATCCAATTCAAGAGAAAGACATACATTAAATGGAAAAACCCTGGGAAAAATCGATGCAAGGAGTGATCTGGATGTTCAACTATATTGTTCCCTGAAGGTGGCAACGCAGGTCGATAAAGTGGACAAGAAGCCACATGGCATGCATTCCTTCATTGGATGTGGTATTGAGTACAAGAGTTGGCAGCTCATGTTACTGATCTTTATGACTTTAGTTCAGCGATATTTGGAAGACTGCATCCAGTTCAGGTCGCCACATTACCAAAAGGATGTGAATGATTTGAGAGTGGGCAGAGGAGTTTCAGCAAGCTGTTGCCTGGCATGGAGCACGTTAGCTATGAAAAGATGTTGAGTACATTAGGATTATTTTCATTAGAAACATGGAGATGGTTGGCGGGTACAGATTGATGTCTACAAAATCATGAGAGTTATAGACAGGGTGAATAGCAACATGCATTTTCCCAGAGTGGGAGATTCAATTACTGGGGTCATGAATGGGAGGGGAAAAGTTTAGGGGAGATGGAACGTTCTTTATGAAGAGCTTGGTGGGTGCCTGGAGCGTGTTGCCAGCGGAGGCTATGGGGCGGGAACAATAGCGTTACTTAAGATGTATCTCGACAGTTGCATGAATGGGCAGGAAGCAGAGGGGCACAGATCCTTAGGAGAGAAGATGACAGGTTTAGATAGAGGATCTGGATTGATGTAGGCTTGGTGGGTAGAAGGACCTTTTCCTGTGTTGTATTTTTTTGTTACTTTGTTCTTTTTCGTATTATCTTCATGGTCTATGTAATCTTCCCTGATCACTACAAAACAAAACTCCCATTTAGTAACCTCCAGCTGTAAGAATCCCTCTTGTCTCTGGACACCATGCGGGGTTATCCTGACTGTCAAGTATTGTAGTCTCTATAACCCTTACAGAATATAGAACAGTCCAGCACAGAACAGGCCCTTCGACCCTCGATATTGCACTGACCTCTGAACTATTCTCAGCTCGTCCCCCTACACTACCTTAAAATCATCCATGTGTTTGTTAAGGAGTGTTTAAATCTCCCTAATGTGGCTGAGTTGACTACATTAGCATTTAGGGCATTCCATACCCTGTGTAAAGGAGCTGCCTCTGACATCTGTCTTAAATCTATCACCCCTCAAGTGAAGCCCCATCGTACAAGCTGGTGTCAACATCCTAGGAAAAAGACTTTCACTGACTACCCTATCTAATCCTCTGAAAAGCTTGTATGTCTCTATCAAATCTCCTCTTGGCCTTCTTCTTTGCAATGAGAACAGACCCAAGTCTCTCAGCCTTTCTTCATAAGATCTTCCCTCCAGACCAGGCAACATCCTGGTAAATCTCCTCTGCACCTTTTCCAATGCTTCCACATCCTTCCAAAAAATGGGAACCAGAACTGCACTCAATATTCCAAATGTGGCAGCACCAGCGTTTTGTGTAGTTACAGCATGATATTGTGGCTCTGGAACTCAATCCCTCGATGAATGAAACCTAACACACCGTTTGCCTTGTTAACAGCACAATCCACCTGAGTGGCAACTTTCAGGGATTTGCTTACATGGACTCCAATATCCTTCTGCACATCCACACTACCAAGAATCCTTCCATTCACCCAGTATTCTGCCTTCCTGTTATTTTCCCAAAGTGCATCTCCTCATATTTAGCTGCATTGAACTCCATTTGCCATCTTTCAGCCCAATTCTGCAGTTTATCCAAGTCCCCCTGCAACATTTAACATTCTACCAAAACTGTCTACTACTCCACCGACTTTAGTGTCGTCTGCAAATTTACTAATCCATCCACCTATGCTTGCCTCTAAGTCATTACAGTACTAAATCTATGACAACTAAGACAATGACGACTCAAATATCAAAACCAAAGGCTCTGCTAACTCCTCCCTAGCTTCCCAGAGAATCCTCGGATAAATCCCATCCAGCCCAGGGGATTGTCTACTTTCACTCCTTCGAGAATTGATAACATTCGTTCATAACTAACCTGGATCCTTTCTCGTCTAATATCTCATACCACGTTCTTCTCCTCGACAATATTTTCCTTTTCCTGTGTGCAGACTGATGGGAAATGTTCGTTTAGCATCCCTCCGATCTCCACAGGATCCACACTTAGCTTCTTACTTCTGTCTTTGACTGGCCCTTTTCCTACACTTATCATCCTTTTATTCCTCACATACCCACAGAAAGTATTAGGGTTCTTCATTATTCGATTTACTAAAGACTGCTCGTGTCATCTCTTTGCTCTTCTTAACTCTCTCTTTAAATTCTTCCCAGCTGATCTGTAATTCTACATCGCCTCATCTGAACCATTTTGCCTAATGAACACAGAAGCCACTTTCTTCTTCTCAACAAGAGATTCAATTTCTGTCATAAATTATGGTTCTGTTTCCTTATCACTTCCCCCCTGCCTTTCGATGCCACACTATCAAGGACACGCAATATCTGTTCCTTAAACCAGCTCCACATTTCTATTATCTGCATCTCCTGCATTTTGCTACCCCATTCTATGCATCCTAATTCTTGCCTAATCGCATTATATTTGCCCTTGCCCCATCGATAACTCTTCACTTGTGGCATGTACCTATCCCTTTCCATCACTAAGCTAAATGTAACCGAACTATGGTCAATCTCTCCAAAGTGCTCACCTACATCTTTATCAAACATCTGGCCTCATTTATTACCAAACACAAGATCCAGTGTGGCTTCCTCATTGTCGGCCCTTCGACATACTGTGTCAGGAAACCCTCCTGTATATATTGGACAAAATGTGATCCATCCGATGTAATAGAATTATGGCATTTCCAGTCAATGTTGGGGGAGTTAACGTCCCCCATAATGACCACCCTGTTTGTTTCACTCCTACCCAGAATAATTTTGCTAATCCTCTCATCCACCTGCCTGGAACTCTGTGGAGGCCTATAAATAACTCCAAGCAGTGTGACCTCTCCTCTCCTGTTTCTCACCTCAGCCCACATTACCTCAGTAGATAAGTCCTCATCAAAAATTCTCTCAGCCACTGTTATACTATTCTTGACTAACAAGGTCACGCCTCCCCCTCTTTTACCGCCTTGTGAGTTCTTAATTAAAGATCTCAGCCTTGGAACCTGCAACATCCATTCCTCACCCTGCTCTATCTGTGTCTCTGAAATGGCCATAACATCGAATTCCCCGGTATCGATGCATGCTGCAAGCTCACCTACCTTATTTCGGATAATTCTGGCGTTGAAGTAGATACACTTCAAACTAGTTTGCTGTCTGCCAGCATATTCCTGACCCCTGAAATCCTGTCCCTGAGCTTCCTGCTCTCATCCTCCTGAGCACTGCAAATACACCGCCCGTTCCCATCCCCTGCTGAGCTAGAGTAAACCCACCCGAATAGCACCAGCAAATTTCCCACCTAGGATATTAGCACCTGCTGGTTCAAGTCAAGTTTTTCCTATTTTGGAGGAGCGAGAGTCGGGTGCACTTCCTGCTGACATACTTGGATGTGACACTAATGGCGCCCCTCACATCAAACATCATGCAGGAGGAACATTGCTCTCCCTGCACTGCCATCCCTGCTAGTTCCCATTTGATGAGAAACTCCTTCCGTTTCTATAAAAAACACACCGTCCATTAAAACTCTGCCAATCCCTATTTCTCTCCAAAAACATGTAAATTGTCACAACAATTCTTTATACCATTAAACACCTCCAGAGGTGACAATACTGTTTATTTCAATAACCGACATGAGCTCCTATAATTCTCTCCGGGACTGCAAACGCGTTCCATCCCTATATATATCAGCTTCCTGCAAAGTCATCCCAATACTAAAACTCTCCCTGCATCTTTCACCTGGTCCAGTTTCCAGACCACTCCCCATTTCTGTCATCCACCCACTCCACCGCCAGTTGGTACTGTGTTCAAAGTTTGGGAGAAGATTTGTAGCTTGGGTGCTCGTTGTTGTGGTTCTGTTCGCCGAGCTGGAAATTTGTGTTGTAGACGTTTCGTCCCCTGTCTAGGTGACATCCTCAGTGCTTGGGAGCCTCCTGTGAAGCACTTTTGTGATGTTTCCACCGACATTTATAATGGCTTGTCTCTGCCGCTTCCGGTTGTCAGTTTCAGCTGTCCGCTGCAGTGGCCGATAGGACTCATAACAGCACACAAACCAACAGCCACTCTCAGACAACAACTCACCAGAATGAAGGACGTGATACCCAGCATGAGCAAAACCAATGTAGTGTACAAAATCCCATGCAAGGCCTGCACAAAACACTATAGGACAAACAGGAAGACAGCTAACGATCCGCATCCATGAACACCAACTAACCACAAAACGACACGACCAGCTATCCTTAGTAGCCACACAAGCAGATGACAAGCAACATTAATTGGACTGAAACAACACTACTATTATAGGACAAGCCAAACAGAGAACAGCCAGGCAATTTCTAGAGACATGGCACTCATCCACAGATTCAATCAATAAGCACATCGACCTGGACCCAATATACCGACCACTGCAGCGGACAGTTGGGATTGACAACCGGAAGCGGCAGATTCAAGCCATTACAAATGCCGGAATTATAGATCACAGAAGTGTTTCACAGGAGTCTCCTAAGCACTGAAGATGTCACCTGGACAGGGGACGAAACGTCTGCAACACAAATTCCCAGCTCGGCGAATGATACCATGCTCTCTATCACTAAGTGGAAGAAAGTGAGGACTGCAGATGCTGGAGATCAGATCTTAAAAATGTGTTGCTGGAAAAGTGCAACAGGTCAGGCAGCATCAAAGGAGCAGGAGAATCGAAGGGCTTATGCTCGAAACGTCGATTCTCCTGGTCCTTTGATGCTGTCTGATCTGCTGCGCTTTTCCAGCAGCACATTTTTAATCTCTATCACTAAATGCCAATAGGCATGACAAAATCAGAGTATGGGGTGGAAGCATGGAACCCTCCCTGTTTGTGTCATTTGCTCAAGTCCCTATATTTCTCCCGAACACTGTAACATCCTCCTTCAGACACAAGAAAACACCATATATATCAGATCTGCTCCAATTACTCCAACCCTCACGACCTTTATAACTTCCTTACGTTACTAACTCCTTTCTATCTCTGTAAATGTAATATCAAACAATGTCTAAAGTCTTCCCTATCTTTGTTGCCCCTTCAATCATTATAACTGTCGCTGTCTTTGTAACATCATCCTGCATCATGAAATCTCCTGATTGCAAAAAACCCCTCCAGCCACTGTTCTTTCTCTACTTCTGTTGTTCTTGCTTCCTTTTAAAAAACATCCCGCCCTGTATGATGGCCTGCTGTCGCTGCAGTCCTCCATATCTGTAACCACCGTCAGCAACTAAAATCCTCCCTACATCTGTAACATCTTCCAGTGCCATCAGCATCCTCTTTTACTGCAAACTCCTCCAGCCCTTGATGTTATTTTCTATTGGCCATGCCTACCCAAGTGCCGACAATATATGTCAGTATCTGAAGTTCATCCTCTGTTCAACATGCACGTCTTTAACAATCTATGTATAATCCATTAACGTCTCCCACTCCACAAGCGTCCACGGTTCTCTTCGTGCTTCCAGGGTCATAGAGCTTCCAGTTGTTTCCTAAACTATCAACTGTAACACATTTCCTGTGTATTTTGTGCCTGCGCCAAAAAGGTTTCCTCTCTCTGTAAACTACTGCTACTCCACTAATTACTTAAACACCTGCAGCCCTAAAGTCTTTCATTTTTGAGTGAACTCTTCCAGTCCTGACAATGCTGCCAATCTCTACACCTTGTAAACTTCCCAAAATGGGTAATTCCCCCCAAGTAATTGAAGGATTCCTGATCTGTAGCACCCACTCCAATCCATCTGACTTTCCAGTTTTTACAAGACTCAAGTTCAATATCAGCTCATCCAGTCATTCCATCCATCTACTTATCTCCATAGCTTTCTCCAGCTATTTCAATCCAGCTCTTCCATAAATGTAAAGTTCACTCTCCACTTCAAACCTCCCTACCTAGTCTACCTCCTCCAATTTGTGTGATATCTTCCATCTATGTATATACCTGTCTCTATCCTGGAAAAGCTGCCAGACTCCATAGCCTTCCTCTCCACGAAACATCCAGAACGTGAAAGCGTTCTCATATTTTAAACTTCCTCATTTCATAACTCGCTCCATATCTATTTTAGTTCCTCCAGTTCTCATCTCTAAAAAGCTCCTCTCTCTCAGTGCCTTTTTCTGTCTGTCTGCCTCACCCAACAGATCGCCGTCTCTGAAATCTAATCCAGCCTCCTCGATCTATGTAATTTCCTGAAAACCCGAGAACCAATGCTCCCACTAACATTTTCGTTCGCCTGTAATTATACTTTACTCTGTAACATCCTCGACCCCTACACCTGTAACTTCCATTCATCCTTTTAATCCCAACTATCTCACTGAAACACTCCCTGAATGCAGAACAAGGCAAGACAGAATTACATCATGAACTGAAGTGAACAGATATGATTGAACTGTCATTACTGGGAAGTGGCTGCAGAATGACCATAGCTGCAAAGTTAATATGGAAATGTGATCGGAATTTTGGCAGGTCAGGCAAGAAAGAAATGTGTATGAAGCAAGAAAGCTGTCCATGCATTAGTGAGACAGTGTCGTGGATCCTAAGAGCAAAATCAAGGTTCTAAGTGGGTGGATCTGGGAAACCACAAGCAGCAGCACCAGTTAGCAGGAATTCCTTTATTGGCACCAGACAGTGATGGTAACGTTAATATGATTGCAATCAGGACATTGCATGTCCTTGTAGCAAGGGCAGTATAAAAAACCTGTGACAGTAGCATCCATCCAGACTGGATAATTAATGAAGTACCATCAAGAGAATGGGCTACTCCAGATGAAATATTGTGCAATGAGAAGCGTCTAATAATCTCAATTTCTAGGAGCTTAGTGAGCAGAGAACCATAACATTACATCATCTCTTAATGAATTTGAAACGGATTAAGTGAAGACCATGAGATGTCGGATGGGAATTAAGCCATTTGGTCCATCAGTATTTCCACCGTTCAATCAGATAATGGCTGATCAAAGGCTCATCGAATCTGCTTTCCTGCTTTTCCAAAGTACCCGCTGTTTCACTGATAAATTAATATCTGACCATCTCTCCTGTGAATACTCTTAATGACTCAGCCTCGACAGTCCCCTGCAGTCTGGATTTCCATAGATTCACTACTCTCTGAGTGAAGACATGCCTCCTCATCTCCGTGTTGAATGAGTGAGCCCTTGCTGAGATGTTCTGTCACGGAGTACAGATTCTAACACAAGAAAAACCAAATGAAGTGCCAAAGATAATTAGTACAAACGTCAAGAAAATTTGTGGAATTATGGATAATGAGGAAGGATATCAACGGTTACATCAGGATAAGGATCTGCTGGAAAGATGGCTGAAAAATGGCAAATGCGGTTTTTCTGGACAAATATGAGACAATAGAGACTGTGCAAGAAGAACGTTTAGATATTGAGGGATAATTATATACAGTGGGATCTTGCTGCCCGTCCACACTTGCCTGACAGTGGCAATCCAGATGTGTGAGTTGCGAAAGAACACACATAGCATGCTTACCATAATCGGTCATAGGACTGAGTATGGACTTTTGTAAGTTGTATTGTAACATTATGGAACTTTGGTGCAGCCACAATTGGATTACTGTGTGCAGTTCTTATCAACACATGATAGGAAGGACATGGAGTATTTGTGAAGGATACAAAAGCAAATTACCAGTTTACCTGCTTTAGGTGTCCTGACAGTGTGTTCGATTTTAGGTGAGATTAAACAATCTTGAATTGTTTTGCTAGAGTGTCAGAGGCTGAGGGAGTGACCATGTGCGGGTATATAAAATTTGTAGAGACAAGGATAATGTGGATCACCGAAATCTCCCTTTCATTGTGGATTTGATAAATACAAAGATCCAGAGGATTAAGGTTAGACGGGGAACGTTTAAATGAGATGTTGGAAGCAAGTATTGTTCTTTCCACACAGAGGATGGAAGATGCCAAGCCAGGTAGTAGAAGCAGAAATGCGAGCAATGGTTCTATTTGATTGGCATTTACACAGACACATGAACAGGCAGATGCGATTAGTTGAGAAGAGCATCGTGGTCAGCAAAGTCGAGGGCGGCCGAAATGCCTATTGCTGTGCTGCACTGTTCTATTGTCTAATCTTAGTGAAATATATAGAACTCTGATGGGGCAAGACATATTGGATGCAGGGATGATAATTATCCCAGTTGGGACGTCCAAAACAAGGGCCATTGCATGAAGTACAGGCAAGGCACTCGGCAATGATATGAGAATAAATGTCTGCATTCAGAGACGCGTAAACCTGAGCAATTCTCTTCCACATAAGGCCGTGGAATCCAAGGTACTGAAAATAAATAAGGAATTGTAGACACTAAATGGATGGGGAGAGAGCAGGAGTTGGTGTGAAGTTAGAGGATCAGCCATTATTACAGGTAGTTCTCCGATAATGTGACAGTTGTGTTCCCCCGGAAAACAGTGATATAGAAAATGGTGCAATATAAATAATGGGGCCAATGGAAACACAATGTCAGTGGCAAACCAGCAAAACTATCGGTAAAAATTCAAGCAAAAATCATATTTAGCCTAATACAATCGATAGCACAGTCGAAGTGAATCGTTAAATCATGTATTACAATGAATTCATACAGTAAATGTAAGACTTTAACACTGAAGTCACTAACCACAGAACTGTAACGTCCACGGAGCTCTTCAAGACACAGCGTGCGAGCTGACTGACCACATGATGCCGATACAGAATTCCAGTTCTCTCTAAAATTCTTCCCCATGTTAAAGTAAAATTCCTTCTATATGTCGACTGCAATTCCCAGATCCAGGCTCAGTTTCGAGGTTTGCAGATTGGATTACAGTCCTGTTTTAGTTGAACACTTTGCAGACAGAAGATCCTGATGCTGGGGTTTGCTCATCAGCTGGTGGTGGAGATGTATTCGCCTAAGAGTGAGCAGGAGCTCGCCGTATAATGTAAATTTCCATCACTCACTCATATCTTTACAGAAAAATTATGTTTAATAATTATGCACTATGGAATAAGTATCTTTGAATAGAGTACCAAAATTAAAGGGTGGAAGGGAATTCGGCAGTTTATATTTTATATTTTCCCGATGGTGAATCACATTAAGAGATAGGTACGTTGTGGGGAAAGTATATTGTGGAGATATTTGGTCATGAGCTAGAATGGGGGAGGCTCAGTAGATTGAATGGCCTCCTCCTTTCCCAATGTTTCTGTGCAGTCTGTGGGTAACTTCTGTAAATGGTCTCACAACTTCTCAGATGTTCGGAAAGAGGCCACTGCAAAATCGATAGGACTGTGTTTCCCATTCCCTTTTCCAATACCGAGGTTGGTGCTGGTGTTCTGTTCTGTTTTAATCGTTTAAGACGTCTGTGCTTTTATACTCACCAGCGTCATTCCTGAAGTCGGACTTACGCGAAACATTGAATCTCCTGCTCCTCGGATGCTGCCTGGCCTGCTGTGTTTTTCCAGCGCCACACTTTTCAACTCTGGTCTCCAGCATTTGCAGTAACCCAGGGATCCACTGAGTTTTATTAGAAACAGTTTCAAATTACCAGACGATCTGTAATTTCCTCTTTTCTACAGCCCTCTCTCCTTCAACAGGGAGGTTATATTTGCCAGTTCTCGGGGGCCGTCTCTGACTTCAGTGATTCCTGAAAGATCACCAACAATACCACTACAAACTCTTCAGCTATCTCCTTAGAACAACGTGGTGTTGTCTGTCTGGCTTGGGTGACATATAAGGACCGCAGATTCCCCCAGACGTGATCGACGATGCCCTCCACCGCATCTCCTCCACTTCCCGCTCCTCCGCCCTTGAGCCCCGCTCCTCCAACCGCCACCAAGACAGAACCCCACTGGTTCTCACCTACCACCCCACCAACCTGCGCATACAACGTATTATCCGCCGCCATTTCCGCCACCTCCAAACGGACCCCACCACCAAGGATATATTTCCCTCCCCTCCCCTATCAGCGTTCCGCAAGGACCACTCCCTTCGTGACTCCCTTGTCAGATCCACACCCCCCACCAACCCAACCTCCACCCCGGCACCTTCCCCTGCAACCGCAGGAAATGTAAAACTTGCGCCCACACCTCCACACTCACTTCCCTCCAAGGCCCCAAGGGATCCTTCCATATCCGCCACAAGTTCACCTGTACCTCCACACACATCATCTATTGCATCCGCTGCACCCGATGTGGCCTCCTCTATATTGGTGAGACAGGCCGCTTACTTGCGGAACGCTTCAGAGAACACCTCTGGGCCGCCCGAACCAACCAACCCAATCACCCCGTGGCTCAACACTTTAACTCCCCCTCCCACTCCACCGAGGACATGCAGGTCCTTGGACTCCTCCACCGGCAGAACACAACTACACGACGGCTGGAGGAGGAGCGCCTCATCTTCCGCCTGGGAACCCTCCAACCACAAGGTATGAATTCAGATTTCTCCAGCTTCCTCATTTCCCCTCCCCCCACCTTGTCTCAGTCGGTTCCCTCAACTCAGCACCGCCCTCCTAACCTGCAATCCTCTTCCTGACCTCTCCGCCCCCACCCCACTCCGGCCTATCACCCTCACCTTGACCTCCTTCCACCTATCCCACCTCCATCGCCCCTCCCCCTAGTCCCTCCTCCCTACCTTTTATCTCAGCCGGCTTGGCTCTCTCTCTCTTATTCCTGATGAAGGGCTTATGCTCGAAACGTCGAATTCTCTATTCCTGAGATGCTGCCTAACCTGCTGTGCTTTGACCAGCAACACATTTGCAGCTGACATATCCATCTGCAGACGTTTCAACTTCCCCAACACTTTCTCCTTCATGATGTTCGCTACACTTCCCTCAGCCCCCTGCCACTCTTAAAGTTCTGGCAGGCTGTTTGTATCTTGCACCTTGAAACCTGATACAAATGTTCTAACAATTCCTCTGCCATCTCTTTGTTTCCCACAACTACTCCAAGCTCATTTTCCAACAGGACAATGTTTTCTCTCCCCTCCCTTGCTTCCCTGTTATATATCAAAAAGCCTCTTCCGCTCTCCCATTATATTATCACCAAGCTGACCATTCTATTCCATCTTATCCACCTTATTGCTTTGTTGAGTTAACCTCTACTGGTATTTAAATGCTTCCTCATCCTCTGGATGCACAATAATTTGCGACATATTGAATGCTTTCTCGTTTGATTTTATGCTTTCCTTGAATTATCTTAGCACTCAGGGCTTCCTTGTCCTCCCATGGTTATGCTTCTGACTATTTGAGATGAATTTCTGCTATCCTCGAAACTATCCCCAGAAATTCCTACAATTGCTGAGCCATGCTCTTCCCTGCTCGCATCTTTTTTGCCCATTAACTGTTCCCAGATCCTCTTTCTTGTCTTTGTACAATCACCTTAACTATCAAGCGAACAATGCATGTTTATAAAGAGAGAGAACTGAAAGATGAGACACGAAGAATGATTGGAGTGTTTATTAACGGGACACAAAGAGAAAAAGAGAGTGAGAACATAGATGAGATGATGTAAAAACAGGGCAAACCAAACCATCAACAGAAGTCAATGTACTTTCTTATTTGCTTTCACAACTCCTGTGTATTGTGATCCTTTATACAATGTATGTACAAGAGAGTAATGTTAAATTGATTGGTATGATGCCAAAGCTTTTCCTCGAATGATGTGACAGGCAAGAGAAAGTGAGGTCTGCAGATGCTGGAGATCAGAGCTGAAAATGTGTTGCTGGAAAAGCGCAGCAGGTCAGGCAGCATCCAAGGAACAGGAGAATCGACGTTTCGGGCATAAGCCCTTCTTCAGGAATCACTCGCTGTTGACAGACACAGCAGGCAATAAACATATTTTAATAGATAGTTGTGGATCAAATGAGGCTTTAGTGTTTCATAAATATTATACATTATATGAGTCATATTTTATGAACTGTCTTTTGTTCATTCTAGGTGTTGTGCATACATATGCAATCTTGCCCCCTGCACATACACTGATTAAACACTGCATATAAAATTACTTTTCCTCCATTCAAATAATCCAGTTTTGTTTACATTTTCTGACGCCAGTCCTTCTTCAAAATGTCTTCTATTTCTTTTTGTGTATTTTATTTTATTCCGTCTATCAAGAAAAATATTGGTGACAGATATCACTTTACTCTTCTCCTGTCTCCACAGCCACTACCACGCATTCCTTTCTGTTTCTTAACCAATTACACACAAACACACATATACACACACATATATATTGCCTCTGAGTCTTCAATTTCAATAAACAATGCAATTAACAACAATGTAACAACTACTTTTGGGCTAAATCACAAAAGGAAAAGGCGTACAAACAGTGCAATTAGTTGTTTGCATCTTTAGAAACAAGGTATTGATGAGCATTGAGTTAAAGGTAAAGTATTGCTTTACTGGAGGAGCGAGTGGAATGTTCAGAGAAATCTGCATTTCATGTGTTCAGGGCAGTGCTGCAGAGAAGCCTTTTGTCGATTGATAGTTGTTGAGATGGAGATGACCCCAGTGCAGTGAAACCTCGAGATTGGCTCTTCAGACCACTGTTACAGAGAGTGGTTTATGTTGATAATAAGCAGAACCATCGAGTTTGTGAAGAGAAAGTATGACCTCTCCTCTTTACCTGTTATGTTATTCGAGTAATTGGAGATAAGCAATAAGAACAATAGCAGGCGATGTCAGCATCCCACCCAGATCAAGTATTGTTGTTATCTTGAAAGTGATGTAGTGAAAGTGATAAACTGGAGCTGTTTGTTCAGTGACTGTGAATGACGTGATTCTCTATGGATCCTAACTTAGTCACTTCTCTTATCGCCACTCTTTCAGTTACAAGTATTCCATCAAGTTACAGTGTCAACGTAGTTTGATTCTAAAATGAAGCGCTCTCAGATTAACATCGCCTCTTTCACCATAACTTGTAACCTCACACTAGGGAGAGGGCTGTGCTGTCAGTGGCTTCGAAGTGATAGTTTCATTGAACTGTTCGGATTCTGGAACTTTCCGAGTAGGAGAGGGTGTTGTGTCAATCATCTCCCGAGTGCAGTGATTCGATGTATTGACTTTGATAGAGGCATCTCCGCCCCCATGAACATTAGTTCCTTCTCCACAGAAAAAGATACAGAAAATCTTCCATAAATTCTCGGAGACACAGTGACTGGTCGAAATCACAATCTGTGGGAGATTAGAATTGATAAAGAGAACTTATTCAAAAAACTAATTGAACTGAAAGTGTGTAAGTTTCTGCATCATCCCAGAGTATTCAAGGTGATGGCAGTGGAGTGAGTGGAAGGTTTACAGAATCATTCAGCATTGAAACAGAATCTTTAGTGCAACCAGTCTCTGATTACTGTCATCCCAAATTCACCTCATCCCACATGCCGTCGTTTGGCCTATATCACTCCAAACTTTTCCTATTCATGTATTTTAAACTTTGTAACTACAATAAAGAATTATTGAATAACCTTCAAAACTGTTTTGACAGAAAGTTCTGCTTGCTGCTCACTGTCGACTCCGGTATTATTCTTCTTTCAGGTGTGAATCTTCCTTGGTCATCTCTTTTTTTTAACTGAGAAAATGCTTCATATGAAAACGGTAATTTGACAGTGTTTCGATGGCTGTTATTCTACCGATGGCAGTTCCTCTCTCGTTTGCAGTTAGTCTGCCTGACTTTCAAAATGCTTGTTATCTTTATAACCCAAACATTGGAATATCTAATTGTTTTGGGGTTCCCAAACAATGACTTCAAGCACAATTAGGATTTAGTATCCTGACTGCAGAATTTAAACAGCTAAAATCGAATTTTTGGTAAAACATCAACCAACTGAGTTGTCTATTTCGCAGTGAAATGTAACGTTCTCAAACACAGTCTGAGACTGCGAGCTAGTCATGTGCCAAATTTTTTTAAGCTCTCAGTGCAAAAGAGCATTCACTCTTTCTTAAAGTTACAGTAAACTTTGGGCAGCACGGTGGCACAGTGGTTAGCACTGCTGCCTCACAGCGTCTGAGACCCGGGTTCAATTCCCGACTCAGGCGACTGACTGTGTGGAGTTTGCATGTTCTCCCCGTGTCTGCGTGGGTTTGCTCCGGTTTCCTCCCACAGTCCAAAGATGTGCGGGTCAGGTGAATTGGCCATGCTCAATTGCCCACAGGGGTATGGGTGGGTTGCGCTTCGGCGGGTCGGTGTAGACTTGTTGGGCCGAAGGGCCTGTTCCACACTGTAACTAATCTAATCTAAACTAAACGCTTTCAGCTTCATAACATCCGGGATCTGGTCCCTGCTCTGGTAAGAGATGAATGCATTTACACACCTTCGGGCGTGTTACCCGAGAGTGTAATAATTTGACATCGAGAACATAGAACATAGAACGTTATAGCACTGTAGAGGTACTTTCGCTGTGGATGCTGCGCGGAACTGTGAAATTAAGCTGATGCCCATCTAACATACACCATTCCATTAATATTCATATGTATGTCCAATGCACATGTATATGCCCTTAACACCGACAAGTCTACAACTGTTGCAGTGTGCCCTTCCCTGACCCTACTGCTCTCTGCGTAACAAAAGAAAACTATTCCTGATATGTGTCCTAAATATATTACGCCTCAATTTAAAACTACTCCCCCCTCCTGTTAATGTTAACCATCTCAGGAAAAAGGCACTCACTGTCCACCCTCTCAAACCCTCGGATTATCTCATAAGTCTTGATTATTCACACCTCAAACTTCTTCATTCCAATGAAAACAGCCAGTTCCCTCAGCCTTTCTTAGTAGGAGCTTCCTTCAATACCAGATAACATCTTAGTAAATCTCCTCTGAAGACTTGCCAAATTTTCTGCATGCTTCCTATGATGCGGTGACCAGAACTGAATGGAATACTCCAGATGCAGTCACACTCGAGTCTTGTATAGCTGAATCATTACTTTAGCTCTGAAACTCAATCCCCCTACCAATAAATGCCAACACACTATATGCCTTCTTAATAATCCTGTCAAACTGCTAGGCAACCTTCAGGGATTTATGTACCTGAACATCGAGACATCTCTGTTCATCTGCAATGCCAGGAATTTTACCATTAGTCCACCACTCTGCATTCCTGCTACTTCTTCTAAAGTGAACTAGCGCACAACTTTCTGCACGAAACTCAATTTGTCACATCTTAGCAAAGATCTGCATCTTATCTATGTCCCTTTGTAACCCATAACATCCTTCAACACTATCCACAACTCTGCCTGCCTTCGAGTCAACCACAAATTTACTCACCCATCCTTCTACTCCCACATTCAGATTATTTATAAAAATGAGAAACAGCATTGACTGCAAAATAGATCCTTGCAGCACGCCACTGATAGCTGAGCTCCAGATTGAACTATTCCAATCAACCATCACTCTCTGTCTTCTTTCAGCTGGACAATTTCTAATCCAAACCGCTAAATCTCATTTAATCCCGAAACTCCGTATTTTCCACACAGCCTACTGCGTGGAACGATAGCAAATGCCTTACTGAAGTCCATATACACCACATCGACTGCTTTACTTTCAGCCACCTGTTTTGTCACAATCTCGAAGAACTCGATAAGGTTAGTGAGGCACGATCTCCTCTGCTCAAAACTGTGTTGACTATCCATAATCAATTATTCCTTTCCAGATGATTATGAATCCTATCTTTTATCATCATTTCCAACACCTTAGTCACAACTGAAGTAATGCTTACTGGCCAATAATTACCATGGGTTGTCCCGACTCCCCTTCTTACACAAGGGAAAACATTTTCTATCCTCTAGTCTTTTGGCCTGTATCTCCATATTCTCACTGACATTGCCCTTTTCTATTATGAATACTGACGAAGAGTATTCACCCAGCATTTCCTCTATGTCCTCAAATTCCAAACACAACTTCTCACAACTATCTTTGACTGGCCCTAACCTTACTCTAGTCATTCTTTTATTCCCGATATACCCATAGAAGGCCTTAGAATTTTCCTTGATCTTATCAGCAAACAACTTCTCATGTCCCCTGCTGGCTCTCAGCCCTCTCTTAGATTTTTTTTGCTAACTAATAACTCTCACGCCCCCTACCTGAACCTTCACTTCTCATCCTCACATACGCTTTCTTCTTCCTCTTAACAAGAGCTTCAAATTCTTTCTTCTGCATCGCTAGATCAATTCAGAAGCCTCTCGAAATCATCCAACAGGGGGACCTCACCGTTCCTGTGTTCACCTCAGCCCAAACTACCTCAGTGGATGAGTCCTCAAAAGTTATCTCAGCTGCTGTAATACTACATTTGATTAACAATACCACAACCTCCCCCGCTTTTGACATCTTCTCTGTTCTTAATGAAACATCGAAATCACAGAACGTACAACACCTATAGCTGTCCCTCCTTTACCCATTTCTCTGAAACGGTCACAACATCGAAATCCCAGGTCCCAATCGATGCTGCAAGTTCGCCCTCCTTATTCTGGGTGCTACTGGCATTGAAGTGCACACATTTCCAACGGAAATTCAGATTGTCTGTGCCCTGTCTCAATCATGAAAACCTATCTCTGACATCACTGAGAATGTTTATAGGCTATAATCAGGCATGGAAAGAGTTAAGATCTGAGTTTTGTGCAGACAGGGAAAGATTCGCGTTCTGAGTTTTGTGAATCAAAACGCTCAGCTGAGATTAACTGTGAATCAGATCATTTCTAAGTAAACAATGGCGTGCTGGAGGCTGGAGTAATATATAAACAATATGGAAAAACATTAATTCTGACGAGCCATTTAACAATATGAGGCAGCATTCAGTTTGTGAGGTCAATTTAACAAAGTGAAAAGCATTCATTCTGTGAAGCTAGTTACTCATTGTATAACAGCATATGGCTCAAACTTTAATGCCGATGATCACTAATTGTAATGGTCACCTAATCAATACGCATGTTGACTTATCTCGATGCTCGTCCCTGCAATATGACTGTATAGTGTTTTGGGAAAGTACTGTTCCAGAGAAGACCGTGAACTCATGTCTTTGTGTACATGGGCAATCATTCTCTCTCCTTCCAGAGCCCGGAATAAAGGTGAAGGCGGTAAAACCTTAATGTGTTTCTGAGCGTTTTGCTTTGACTGAGGTGTGAGTGAGGGGAACGGGTGACCCCGACTTTCCTGTTTCTAACCTCAGCGCAAATTACCTCAGTAGATGAGTTCGCAAATGTTTTCTTAGCTGCTGCAATGCAACTCTTCAATAACAATGCCACATAGTCCCTCTCATTTGACATCTCTATTCTTAGTGAAACACCCAAATCCATGAATCCGCAAAAACCATTCCCGTCCCTCCTCCAGCCATGTCTTTGAAATGGCCAGAACATCGAAATCCCAAGTCCCAATCCATGCGGGAAGTTCACCCACCTTAATCCAGATGCGACTGGCATTAAAGTACATACATTTCAAACTGACAAACTGATTTCAGTGTCCTCTTGCAATCTTGTAAAGCTACCTCTGACGTCACTCACGTCAATTTCCTTTACACTGGGACGATAATTCAGATTCACATTCCCCGCTGCACTCGTTTATGCTCCCAGGGACAACATTAACGAATTAGACCACCCCAGGATGTTAGCATCCTACTGGTTCAGGTGAAGACCATCCTGTTTGTAGAGATATCACCCTCCCCAGAAAGAGCTCCAATCAGCCAAGAATCCAAAACTTTCCCTCCTGTACCATCCCTGCAGCCACCTTCACAGCTCTGTTCTCTCCCTGTCCCTCACCTCACTGGCACGTGGCAAGGTCACAAACCAGAGGTAACAACTTTTTTTGTTCGATCTCTAACCTTCCATTCTAGCTCACTGAATTTCTTCCTACCTATGTCATTGGTGCCCAGTTGTTTGGAGCTGTTACCCCTACCCATCAAAATTCGCAAAACACTACCAGAAACATCAAAGACCTAAAGGCAGAGCTCAGAAGTGCCAGGAAGAGACATGAAGAATTGTTGGCGGAGAGGATCAGGGTAAACCCTAAGGCTCTTTATAGGTATTTAAGGAATAAAAGAATGATGAGAGTAAGATTAGGGCCAATCAAGGATAGTAGTGGGAAGTTGTGAGTGGAGTCAGAGGAGATAGGGGAAGCCCTAAATAGATATTTTTTGACAGTATTCACTCTAGAAAACGATAATGTTGTCGAGGAGAATGCTGAGATACTAGACGAGATGTGACTGAGATTCACAAGGAAGAGGTATTAGAAATACTACAGAGTGTGAAAATAGATAAAACCCCTGGGCCAGATGGGATTTATCCTAGGTTCCTCTGGGAAGCCAGGGAGAAGATTGCCGAGACTTTAGAATTGATCTTTAAATCGTTACTGTCTACAGGATGAGTGCCAGAAGGGGAGTAGAGATAACCCTGGTAATTATAGATTAGTGAACCTTACTTCAATTGCTGGTAAAGTGTTGGAAAAGGTTATTAGAGACAGGATTTATAATCATCTAGAAAAGAATAATTTGATTGGGGATAGCCAGCACGGTTTTGCGAAGGGTAGGTTGTGTTTCACAAACCTTATTGAGATCTTTCAGAAGGTGACGAAACAGGTAGATGAGAGTAAACCGGTTGATGGGATGTGTATGGATTTCAGCAAGGTGTTCGATAAGGTTCCTCACAGTAGGCTATTGTACAAAATACGGAAGAATGGGATGTGGGAGATATTGCTGTTCGGATCAATAATTGGCTTGCTGAAAGAAGACAGAGGGTGGTGGTTGATGGGAAATATTCATCCTGGAATCCAGTTACCAGTGGTGTACTGCAAGTGTCAGTGTTGGATCCACTGCTGTTCGTCATTTTTATAAACGACCTGGATGAGGGTGTAGAAGGGTGGGTTAGTAAATTTGCAGACGACACAAAGGTCGGTGGAGTTGTGGATAGTGACAAAAGATGTTGTAGGTTACAGAGAGACATAGATAAGCTGCAGAGCTGAGCTGACAGGTGGCAAATGGAATTTAATCTGGACAAGTGCGCGGTGATTCACTTCGGTCGAGTAACTGGAATGCGAAGTACTGGCCTAATGGTAAGATTTGTGGTAGTATAGGTGAGCAGAGAGGTCTTGGTGCCCATGTACACAGATCCTTGAAAGTTGCCACCCCAGGTTGACAGGGCTGTTAGGACGGCATACAGTCAGCGCAGTACAAGAAGGATGTGAAAGCTTTGGAGAGGATGCAGAGGAGAGTTACTAGGAAGTTGACTGGTATGGAGGGAAGGTCTTACGAGGAAAGGCTGAGGGACTGGGGGCAGTTTTCGTTGGAGAGAAGGAGATTGAGAGTTGACTTCATAGAGACATAATCAGAGGGTTAGATAGGGTGGATAGGGACAGCCTTTTTCCAAGTCTGGTGACGGCTAGCACGAGGGTACATTGTGGGGTGATAGATATAGAGGTGATAGATATTGCGGGGTGATAGATATACGGCAGATGTCAGAGAGAATTTCTTTACTCTGAGAGTAATAAGGGTATGGAATGCTTTGCCTGCAATGGTAGTAGATTCGCCAACTTTAAGTACATTTAAGTTGTCATTGGACAAGCATATGGACATACATGGAATAGCGTAGGTTAGATGGGCTTCAGATTGGTATGACAGGTCGGTGCAACATCGAGGGCTGAAGGGCCTGTACTGCACTGTAATGTTCTATGTTCTAAACCCTGGCACATGAGAGACAGCACAGCAAATGTGAGTCCCTCTCATTCCAATAAAAACTCTTCTCTCTCTCCCTAACTACGGAGTCCCCAATGAAAAAGCTCTGCTCCTCTTTCGTCTTCCCTGCTGAGCAACAGGGACACACTCTGTGTGAGAGTCCTGTACCCATTCTTACCCCTGATAAGTCGACACGCAAACAGTATCCAAAACAGTATACTTGTTGCTGAGGGGGCCCACCATAGGAGATCACAGCACTGTCTGCCGGATTCCTTCCCCACCCTTGACGGTAATCCATCAACATTTTTCACGTCGTTGAGGAGTAAGAACCTCCCTTGAATGATTCTGAATAACCCCCTCCGTATCCCAAATGTGAGAAACAGAGCTCACAATATAATACATTTCAGTCTGAGTCAAATTTTGAAGCAACGAATTTTATTGCAACGTTCTTGCAAGAAGGGGTGTCAATCAAGTAGGCACCGCGCTCCAGAAATTACTCCATAATTTATACAGTTTAATTTTGAGTGCTTGCCCGTTTACCTCATTGGCCTTCAAACCTATCAATATTCCTTATTGTGTTCTGTCCCTGCCCAGCTGCGCTCCTCTCTTGTTTATTTCTCCCCCTACTCCAAGCCGGGTGACACTCACCCCTATCCTTTATTTGTAAATGACTTGGCTCGCTGCAGTGCTGACATGAGGGAAATGTGCTGAGCTTGGCATATCTAGATGTTCTTTTCACCTTATCTGTTTTTCTGTAACATCTTCCATTGTTTGCAGGCACATTTCATTCCTGTATTCATATTTTAGCTAATGAAAAGTAAATACGCATTCCTTCCACATAGTTTTCATTCCTTTGTTAGTTTATTTTATTCAATAGCAATTATTAATTTGTCTGAAACAATTATATACTGATGTCAATAAGCAATTACGGTTGCACAATTTCCCCCTTTTTCTTTAATTATCATTTGTTATCTTCTGCATGTTTTTCTTATATGTCACTTCCAAATTGACCAGCATCTTTTCCGAAATTTCATTTATTTTGGAAATCTCCCCGAGGTCACTTATTCCCTCATTGTTTAATAGGTCGAGCCCTTTCTACCGATTGTTCTTTCGAGGCATTTGTGTGGCCAAAGCTATTTCAATCAACCTTTGGAATATCCCCCGTGCGCAAGATATGATGCAGCATCCTATTGCGATTAGTACTCCCACCACTACGGTCAAGGAGGTAAGGAATGAAATCACCACACCCTTCCACTTTCCAAACCACAATTCTAGCCACGCGTGAATGATGTGCTGACCCCTGAATTTTCAGCTAGTTCTACAGCTAATACTGTTAGACCTTGCAGAGCTCAACTAATAGGTCCATCTGGGGCTGTGTTATTTGGAACAAAGTTACAACAGCTTCCTCCTAACATTATAACTCTCTCCCTTTTTTCTGCCGGAGCCATTCTATTCCCATGCCATTCTGCTGGTTGCATCAAGTTGTTCAGCTAAATCTTTAATTGTGTCTCTTGTGTAACTGATGAACCTTTGCTGATTATAGAAAATATAATTTATCCAATTCACATTTTTGTTGACTATTACCCACCAGAAGAGAATTGATTCAAAGCCTGCCCTGCTCTGGTTACGAGCCTTGAACTTATCAGGTACTGCTCTTGGGATTACTACAGAGTCTAGATATACCAGAACATCAAACGAAGGACCCAATAGTGATCTCTTATGTCATCCCCCTTCCTTTACTACCTCTTTCTTTTCAAATGCCAGGGTGAACAGAATTGTCAATTGTACAATTTCAGATTTGCCCCTCCAATCTGGAGGTAGGGTGGGTCTCAATATTTTCCCTCCGCAATACCACCACAGATCCGCTCGGGGAATCTTAATGCTGAGTAGTCCCCCCCACCCCTCCTTTTCCATCACGGACTCAATATCGGTACATGATTTCAGCTCCCCCAAGTATCTAGAACGATCTGTTCCTCACTTGTTTACACATGATATGTGATTTCTGACCACGATATAAAAAGTTGTGGGCGTCTTTCAGCCTTCCTTCTTTAAACGAGGGAACTTTAATAGAAGGAGCATACAATCTTTATTACTCCATGCAGTCTCATCCTGATACAAGGCTATCATGCAAGTGATGCCCCTCCTGTCTCGCTTCCATTAGAGTGGAAAGGGGACTACTTGGGCCATTAGTCTCCCAGAGGCACATGCATAACAATTGCTTTTATTCAAACTTTTCACAGTGTACTTTATCCATTCAACTCAGGCATTTGCATCCCATATTCTGTTTCTACTTCAATGGTCTGCTTTAAGTCCTTTACCTCTACAATTGCTGTCACCTTAGAGTCAGAGTAAGGGACTCTACTATTCCTTTCTCCTACTCGGGTTCTGTCTTTCACCTGCATTTTAAAATAACATCCCAGGAAATCCGTCCAGTCTGCTTTCATCTCTGTCCTAAATATTTGATCTAATTGGACCTGATAGGTTTCTCCCCCTAAAACTGCTTCATATCATGAGGTTTTCATTATAGTTAAATATATTGGGTGACACCTTTATCCGGATAGCCAAGAGCAAGACAGAAAGTGCCTCGGTGTACTGTAACGAGTGGATTAATCACCTCTGAGGTCTTGCTGTCTCCACCCTTCTTTACATTCTTTATCCCAAAGAGACTCCTTACACTTCTCTCTCCGGGACACTTTCATTCCCGTTAGTCTTATCTTTTGCATCCCCACTTTTCGGGACCTATTTCATAGAACCTAAGATGTATCTCTGAGTTACTGTATTGCCTTTGATTTCTAACATCTCCACAATCCACCAGGCTGCAGACATCTGTTTCTATGACTTATGGATTTGTACTTTCTGGAACCATTATCATTAAGTAAGATGACCATACCATGGCCTGTCAGAATCCTAAGACTTTAAAAGCTAATATAGTGTACCTAAACATTTTTCCCATTCTACAGTGATATTGAAGCACCGAGAGACTTAGCATACAATACTACAGAAACTATTCTGCGCTCGCACCGCTACTGTATAATTAGTTATTTAAAGTCTTTTTAGCTTAAGTTTAAGTGGCTCTTTTGTCCATACAGTTGTACAGACTTCTGTCTCAATTGGAGATTCCACTGGCCCTTTGATCTGTGTGGAGTGAGTCCAGCCTTTCTCCGCCGTTCTTATCGCTGTTACAGTGGTTAGGATTGCTTGGTACGGCCCCTCCCAGTCTGGTTGGTTTCCATCCACGATTTGACTAGGACCCAATTGGATCAGATGAACGGTGAATTCAAGGAGTGGGGTCGGTACCAACAAAATCTGTTTCCTGAGGAAAGACAAAGAGTTGGAAAAGTCCAGTATATACTTCTTTAAGAACAAATCTTTAGTCTCCAGTGTTGGCAGTTCCCCTCTCGTTCCCAGATAGGGCACACCAAACAATAAGTTGACAGCCCCTTTTCTTTCCTTGGAGCTGTTTGTACTCGCAAAAGGGCTATAGGTAAACACTTAATCCAAGGGAGTCTGGTTTCTACTACTAATGTAGGTAACTGCTTCTTGAGTATCTGGTTCATTGTGTCAACAATTCCTAATGAAGGTGGTTGCCACGGGGTGTGGAATTACCAGGAGATTCCTAACCCTTTCATTACTCCCTGGAGCACCCTGGAAATGAAATTAGTTCTCTGATCTGAATCTATGCATTCCACTATATCGTATCTGGGGAATATATGTTCTAGCATTATCTTGGACACCCAACGTGCAGCGGCAGTGTCTAAAGGGTACACCTCCACCCATCCAGATAGGTGATCAACCATTACCAGCATATACCTCAGTCTTCCAACTCGGGGAAATTCGATATAATCTACCTGAATGCTCTGAAATAGTTTTATCCCAGGTTCTCTCCCTCCTGGGAGTTGTTTCCTTGACACCTTCTTGTTTATTTTTTTCACATGTTATGCAAACCCTCACATATCTGTTTCGCTATTCTATATATCCCTTTGCATCCATTTTTTTTAAGACTAAATCACACATTGCTTGCACTCCCCAGTGACTTCCCTGATGTAAGCCATCATCTTTCGCAGCATCATTTTATTCAACATTTCTCTCCCATCAGGTAACATCCAGCGCCCATCCGCTGATATTGCAGCTCCTAAATCTTTTAGTTCCTTTTCCTCCTTTGCAGTAAACAATGGGGTACCCTGAAGATCTGAGATTGTAGGTATTAGGGAGTATATCACTGCTCCCTGTGGATTCAGAGCTGCTTCTTTAGCTACCTCATTGACCAGTTGATTTCCCCTTACTTCTGGTTACTTTCCTCTGCTACATATGAGTCCTCTTTCTTGCCAAATTTTTTGAAGGTATGTACCAATCCAAACGCATATTTGGAGTCTCTATATACCATTCCTTCTTTGTTTTCTAAGGTTCTGAGAGCTCTTTCTAGGGCATAGAGTTCAGACGTTTGGGCTGACATGCTGTTTGGCAGTCTTTTAGCATCGATAACGCTTCTTCTAAACCATCTACTACAGTATATCCATTGTGTCTTTTACCCTCAATCACCGGTAGGACTCGTCGATAAACAACAGAGCTACTGCATGCAACGGTACGTCCCTTATGTCCATCCACACTTTAGTCTGATATTCAATAATATCAAGGCAGTCATGTTCTGGATTGTCAAGGGCCACCCCTCTCCCCACAACAGAAATGCAGCTGGATTCAAGCAACTGTCTTTGAGGAGCACAAGGCCATTCTGCTCTATTAAGATTGTCTCATATTTCAAGATCCTAGAGTCTGTGAGCCATCGCCCTGCTTCGTTATTTAGTATGCATGGTCCGTACGTGATGTTGCGCGCTGACTATTAAGGCTTCCCCAAAAGTAAGTTTTCAACTTTCCTCTACCAATGAGGCTGGTGCTGCCACTGCCTGCACACACTCTGGCCAGTAATGTAGCTTTCCATTCTTTAATTAACAATGAATTAATGCAGTCATGTTTTAAATTAACCATGAATCAATATGACAGGTCACTGAGAATGTGTGAAGGAATCCTGGGAATTAATTTTGATTCAGGCTAACACAATTGATTTATCTGAAATATTAATTATTAATTATATATTATATAAATAAAATAATTGTTATCAGTAATTCAGGGTGGAAACACAAGTGACGAATACATTTTAAAACTGTAATTGCGCAGTTCTGTTTGTTTACCAGTCACTTGTGACTTCTCATTCTGTTTCTGTAATTGATTCACAAAAACACATTCGTTTTAAAGAACGTCAACAGATTTCAGAGCACAACTTGCAGTTAATTCAATCCCCAATTTGGTGGCAGTCTCTTGTCATGAGCGCAAAACTGGTTCTTCGTGACTCTCATCACAAAACCGTCGCCATAATCCAACTAACTCTTTTGTTCTCATTGCCTCGGGCTTAAAATTTAAGCTGAAAATGTGTTGCTGGAAAAGTGCAGCAGGTCAGGCAGCATCCAAGGAGCATTCCTGAAGAAGGGCTTATGCCCGAAACGTCGAATCTCCTGTTCCTTGGATGCTGCCTGACCTGCTGCGCTTTTCCAGCAACACATTTTCAGCTCTGATCTCCAGCATCTGCAGACCTCACTTTCTCCTTAAAATTTAAGGATGACCTTGCTGTCACCGTATCAACTAGGAAAACTATGTCCTCTTTGTAAGGTCCCACCTTTAAATTTATCAAGGGTTCTTGGTGGGTCTCGGGAGCAGGAACCCCCTGACAACTCTATTCTTCATATAAACGGTACTGCCTTTGCTTCGTTTTTCAGATCTGTACACTCTCTCTTTCCACAGCAATACCATCCCACCCTGTGGGGATTTCTATTTTGATCCTTGTTCCTGTCTACCAAACCCCTTTTAAAATCTCCTCCCCGATCTCTTCTCCTGCCTTTATTTTCAACATGCTGCTCGCCACCATTCCGGCTTTCTTCTTCTCTTATGTTTGTCCTTTTCTTCATTACCTCATCAACCATGGATGTCATTACTTTTGCTTTCTGTTTCTGCTTCTCATGTTACATTGCCAGATCAATTGTTGAGCCGATTTAATCAATTGAACAGCTTTAGGGCCACCTAATGGCCATTCTTCATCACCCAATGTTTTGTTTAGACCTTGATTTTTTTAAAGAAATATTGCAATATTTCTTGCTCCCTGTAATCTCTCATACCAGGAGCCTCTGGTCCCTGTAACTTCACCCTGTAACTTCAAATACCAGGAGCCTCTTTCTTCCTGTAATCTCAAATACAATGGATCAGTTCAAAGTTTGGGAGAAGATTTGTAGCTCGGTTGCTTGTTGTTGTGGTTCTGTTCGCCGAGCTGGGAATTTGCGTTGCAGATGTTTCGTTCCCTGTCTAGGTGACATCCTCAGTGTTTAGGACTCTCCTGTGAAGCGCTTCTGTAATGTCTCCTCCGGCATTTATAGTGATTTATCTCTGCTGCTTCCGGTTGTCCGTTCCAGCTGTCTGCTCCAGTGGCCGGTATACTGGGTCCAGGTCGATGTGCTTATTGATTGAATCTGTGGATGAGTACAATGCCTCTAGGAATTCCCTGGATGTTCTCTGTTTGGCTTGTCCTATAATAGTAGTGTTGTCCCAGTCGAACTCTCTGGACTCATAGCAGAAGCGGTAATGCAAAGATTACCGCAAATTCAACCCACATATGTGGATGATACCTTTGTAATCATTAAAAACACAGAAATAGAGAACACATACTGGATCATCAACGCCACACTCACAGGAATCCGATTCACTGGAGAGAAAGAAAAGGACAACCAACTCCCATTCCTAGACGTGATGGTACAGGAAACACCAAACGGAGAATTCACCACAAAGGTATACAGGAAAGCCACACAGACCAAGTCCTAAACTACGAAAGCAAACACTCCAACACACACAAATGAATTTTCATCAAGACACTGTTCAAAAGCGTCACAACACACTGCAGTACACCGGAACTGCAAAAAGAGGAAGAAGAACACCTATACAATGTATTCGCCAAAAGCGGATACCCCCGCAATTTCATCAACAGATGCCTAAGGGAAAGACAATGGAATGAGGACATGACACAGCCCAAAGGACTAGCCACACTACCATACATCAAGAACATTTCTGAACTGACAGCCAGACTACTGCCACCACTGGGACTCATAACAGCACACAAACCAACAGCCACTCTCAGACAACAACTCACCAGGACGAAGGGCCCAATACCCAACATGAGCAAAACCAACGTAGTATACAAAATCCCATGCAAGGACTGCACGAAACACCACATAGGACAAACAGGAAGACAACTAACGATCCGCATCCATGAACACCAACTAGCCACGAAACGACACGACCAGCTTTCCTTAGTAGCCACACACGCAGATGACAAGCCTCTTTCTTCCTGTGATCTCAAATGCAATGTACCAATTTTTGCTTGTGTACTTTAAAGCCTGTTCTTAACTGTACATTTTGGAATCTTACGTGTTCAGTATTTAACATTTAAAATGTAAAATGCATACAGTTCCCAACTTTGAAATCCACTATAATTACCCAGTTTTAGTCCCTTGATTTAAATCCAAATTTGTTTTCCTCAGTAGTCCTGACCAGTCATTGCACAATTACAATGCTATACGCTGTGAAATAACTGGAGCTGCCTTAAAAGGATTTGTCTATTCGAGTTAAAAAAAACTTCTAATACATGAATAATGGCCGAATCCAACTTCACCGATATTAACCATAGGATTTTTTTTGATTTATTACAATCTATTGCTGAACTGAAACTTCAACTGTCCTCCATAAATCGCTTTTATGTAAGGATAAAAGAGATTAGTTAGAAACTGAGAGTAAAGCAGTCATAACCTGTAAAAAGAACAGGAGTTAACATTTTATTTCATAATCACTGTAAAATCCATAACCTTAAAAGAAATCATGTTAAATTTCCATGATAGAAATCAGATTCAAAACAGTCCTGGATCTCAAACTCCAGGGAACAAAGCACAAATATTCAATCATTCAAACCGAATCACAAAGGTTTAAACTTTTTATTAACTGTACAGCTCTTTTCTCTCTCACTCACACACACACGCACACCATATCTCACAGATACTTTCTGAGTTTCCCGTAACAACAACTCTAAAGGATTCACACTTCACCCCTCTATCTTTTTCTGGATGTCTGTCCATGATTTAGTTGCAAAGTATACGCTCAGTAGCCCTTCAGCTACTAACCCTTCTGGATCGAAACATAATCATGGGCGGCACGGTGGCACAGTGGTTAGCACTGTTGCCTCACAGCGCCAGAGACCCGGGTTCAATTCCCGCCTCAGGCGACTGACTGTGTGGAGTTTGCATGTTCTCCCCGTGTCTGCGTGGGTTTCCTCCGGGTGCTCCGGTTTCCTCCCACAGTCCAAAGATGTGCGGGTCAGGTGAATTGGCCATGCTAAATTGCCCGTAGTGTTAGGTAAGGGGTAAATGTAGGGGTATGGGTGGGTTGCGCTTCGGCGGGTCGGTGTGGACTTGTTGGGCCGAAGGGCCTGTTTCCACACTGTAAGTAATCTAATCTAATCTAATCTGATGCCTCCTGAATGTAAGGCTGTTTTCCTTTGACATTTAAATTCATATATTCACAAACACAGTCTTCTTCTGACCCATACTTTGGCCAGAAGATGGCGGGATGAAGAATGAATTCCATAGTCCATACAGAGCAACAATATTTAATCAGTTTTTTTCTATCTAATTCCCTTGCGCAAGTATTATTTTTCCAATTCCACAACGTCCTGCCCAACGGCCTTTCGCAGGAATGTTTTCAGGGACCCGGCCTCCATTTACATTTTCTCGGAGGCTTTTTCCTTAACCTCAGCAGAGCCCATATTGAGTTCCTGCATTAGTCCCTTATTAACTAATAAAACTTAATCCCAGCCACCAAGGCAGTACTTAAAAGTCAATTTTCCTAACTTTATCCATGCATGGAGTGCCTGGCTCCCTGTGCCTACTTACAACCTTTCACCTAGTTCAGATCGACTCTCATCAGATCTCGATCAGTCAACCAGAAGGGGGAAACGATTGCTGAGGAGCACAGGACCGTTCTAAAAGAAACATCTTCCCAGCCATCTACATTGCCAACCCTGCTGGTGAGGATGGACATCCCGAACGAGCGCCCAAATTGTGAGAACAGAACTCACATTATCATAAATTCCAGTCCGAGTCAAATTCAGAAGCAGCAAAGTCTTTTGAAACATTCTTGCAAGAAAGGGTGACTCGGAAGTAGGCACCCCGATCCAGAAATTACTCTACAATTTATACAGTTTAATTCTCAGTACTTCTCCGATTATCTCATTGGCCTTCAAACCTACCAATATTTCTTATTATGTTCTGCCTCTGCCCAGCTGCGCACTGCCCTTGTTTAGTTCTCCCCCTACTCCAAGCCAGGCTGCCCCCCACCCTCCCCCAACCCGGCTCGTTTCAGTGAAAACTCTTCTCGAACACTGTGTGGTATTATCCGCAGTTTCTGTCTCGTGACATAATCAATGACAAATTCGACATTGAGGGAGTGCATCGAAGGATTAGATTACTTACAGTGTGGAAACAGGCCCTTCGGCCCAACAAGTCCACACCGACCCGCCGAAGCGCAACCCACCCATACCCCTACATTTACCCCTTAACACTAAATTTAGCATGGCCAATTCACCTGACCCGCACATCATTGGACTGTGGGAGGAAACCGGAGCACCCGGAGGAAACTCACGCAGACACGGGGAGAACGTGCAAACTCCACACAGTCAGTCGCCTGAGTCGGGAATTGAACCCGGGTCTCTGGCACTGTGAGGCAGCAGTGCTAACCACTGTGCCACCTTGCCGCCCATGGTGATGAGACGGATGAAGATACTGATCTCCAGGATGACAGGCTAGTTGTGGGAGCAGAGTTTGGGCTGGCTATTAAGGTATTCCGTGGGGTTTAGGAACATGAGTGGAGAGCTCAATGAAATATATAAAACTGTGATAAGGCGAGAGAGATTGGAAGCAGGGATGATAATTTCCCTGGCTGGGTAGTCTGAAACAAAGGATTAAAATATTAGGTACAGGCAGACCAACCTACATTGAGAAGACAATAAATGTCTGCACTCAGAGACAGGTGAACCTGGGGAATTCACTTCAACATAGGGCTGTGGGTGACAAGGCACTCAATATAAATAAGAATTTTTAAACAGCAAAGGGATGGAAAAGGAGTGTAGTGTAGAGATGAAGGACCAGCCATTATTACAATTGAATATGGAAAGAAAGTTTAAGGACGTAGCGACTATTGCACTTCATATTTTATATCTTTTCAATGATTAAGCATTGAAGAAATGTTCGGAGGATTTGCAACAAAGTGGATGAACTAACTGTGCGGATAGATGCAAACTGGTACATATAAATGGAATTACGGAGACACGGTTGTAGGTGACCAAGGGGGTCAATTGAATGTCCCAGGGTATTCAGTATTTAGGAATGAAAAGGAAGAATGTGATCGAGTGGTGTGATTGGTTAAAGATGAAATTGAAATGATAGTGAGAAGGGATACTAGCATTTTAGAATGTGGAGTCTATGTTTTATTCGTTTGTGGGACTTGGGCGACGTTGGCTGGCCAGCATAGATAGGCATCCCTATTTGCCCTTGAGAAGGTGTGAGTGAGCTGCCTTCTTGAATCGCTGCAGTCCACTTGCTGTTGACCCACAATGCCATTAGGGAGGGAATTCCAGTATTTTGTCCCAATTACTGTAAAGCAACGCCGGTATATTTCCAATTCAGGGTGATTAATGGCTTGAAGGGAACTTGCAGATGCTGGTGCTCTCCCTTGCCTATTGCCATTGTCCTTCTCTGTGGAAGTGGTCATGTGTTTGGAAGGTGTTGTCTAAGGACCTTTGGTGAATTTCTGCAGTGTATCTTGTAGACCGTACTCACAGCTGCAAATGAGCACCAGTGGTGTTTAAGGGATTGAGTGTGCGTACACGTGGTGCCAATGAAGCGGGTTGGTTTGTTGTGGACGTTGTCAAGCTTCTTGAGTGTTGTTGGAGATGCACCCATCCAGGATTGTGTGGAGTATTTTATCACACTCCTGTCTTGTGCCTTGATGATGGATAGATTTTGGGGTGTCTCCAGCTGAGTTACTCGCCATAATATCCCTTGTCTTTGAACTGCTGTTGTAGCCAATGTGTTTGTGTTGTGAGTCCAGCTGAGATCCTTGTTAATGGTAACCACTAAGGTGTTGACAGTGCGGGTTTCAGTGATGGTGATTCTTTTGATTGTTATGGGGCAGGGGTTAGAGTGCCTCTTATTCGTGATGTTCATTGTCTACCATTTCTGTGGCACGAATGTTACTTGCCATTAGTCGGCCAGGGCTGGCTATTGTTCAGATCATGTTGTTTTTAAGCACGGACTGCATCAGTATCTGAGGAGTCGCGAATGGTGCAGTACACGGTGCAATCATTGGCAAACATCCCGCTTCTTACAGAGGATATATCATTGATGAATCAGCTGGAGATTGTTGGGCCAAGGATATTACCCTGAGGAACCCCTGCAGAGATGGTCCGGAGCTGAGATGACTGACAATCCCCAACCACAACCTTCTCCCTTTGTGCCAAGTATGACTATAACCAGCAAAGTCCTTATGGTAGATATAAGAAATACCAAGGAGCAAATGAAAACTTAATTGCCGTTACTTAGGTACATCAAAACTGCAGTGGTAATGCTTTGAAAGGTATTGAACTGGAAATTAGAAATGCTTGTGAAAAGAGAATGTCAATGATCATGGGTAATTCTAATCTGCACAGTTTGGGCTCAACGGCATAGAGGAGGAATTACTAGAATGTGTACGGGATGATTTTCTTGATCAATATGTAATGGAGCCAACCAGAGAGCAGACCATGTCCCACTGGGTACTGTGTAATGAGAAGGGAATCATTGTCAATCCAGCTGTGCAAGATTCCTTGGGTATGAGAGACTATAACATAAATTTTAATCATGACAGAAAACGAGGTTTGTAATTCGGAGACGAGGGTGTTCAATGTTAATAATGGAAACTATGAAACTACGAGGCGTGAGTTGGCCTTGAATAATTGGGGAGAGTTACTTGAAGGGGTGAAGTGGAGAGGCAATGGCAAAAATTCAAGAAACCCATTAGGGAAGGAGAATAACTGTTTGCTCTTGTTTGATACAAAGTAAAAATCGGTAAGAGTGCTATTCTATCGAATACAAAGGAAATTAGGACAGTTGTTGTGGTTCTGTTCGCCGAGCTGGGAGTTTGTGTTGCAAACGTTTCGTCCCCTTTCTAGGTGACATCCTCAGTGTTTGGGAGTCTCCTGTGAAGCGCTTCTGTGATGTTTCCTCCGGCATTTATAGTTGTTTGTCTCTGCCGCTTCCGGTTGTCAGTTCTTGCAGTCCGCTGCAGTGGCCGATATATTAGGTCAAGTCGATGTGTTTGTTGATAGAATCTGTGGATTAGTGCCATGCCTCTAGGAATTCCCTGGCTGTTCTCTGTTTGGCTCATCCTATTATAGTAGTGTTGGCCCAGTCGAATTCATGATGCTTGTCATCTGCGTGTGGGGCTACTAAGGATAGCTGGTCGTGTCGTTTCGTGGCTAGTTGGTGTTCATGGATGCGGGTCGTTAGCTGTCTTCCTGTTTGTCCTATGTAGTGTTTTGTGCAGTTCTTGCATGGGATTTTGTACACTACACTGGTTTTGCTCATGCTGGGTATCGGGTCCTTCGTTCTGGCGAGTTGTTGTCTGAGAGTGGCTGTTGGTTTGTGTGCTGTTATGAGTCCTAGTGGTCGCAGCAGTCTGGCTGTCAGTTCGGAAATGCTCCTGATGTATGGTAGTGTGGCTAGTCCTTTGGGTTGCGGCATGTCCTCGTTCCGTTGTCTTTCCCTTCCACCAGGGATATATTTCCCTCCCCTCCCCTATCAGCGTTCCAAAAAGACCACTCCCTCCTTGACTCCCTCGTCAGGTCCACATCCCCCACCAACCCAACATCTACACCCGGCACCTTCCCCTGCAACCGCAAGAAGTGCAAAACTTGCGCCCACACCTCCTCCCTTACTTTTCTCCAAGGCCCCAAGGGATCCTTCCATATCCACCACAAATTCACCTGCACATCCACACACATCATTTATTGCATCCACTGCACACGATGTGGCCTCCTCTATATTAGGGAGACAGTCCTCCTACTTGCGGAACGTTTCAGAGAACACCTCTGGGACACCCGGACCAACCAACCCAACCACCCCGTGGCTCAACACTTTAACTCCCCCACCCTCTCCACCAAGGACATACAGGTCCTTGGACTCCTCCATCGCCAGACCATAACAACACGACAGTTGGAGGAAGAGCGTCTCATCTTCCGCCTGGGAACCCTCCAACCACAGGGGATGAACTCAGATTTCTCCAGTTTCCTCATTTCCCCTCCCCCACCTTGTCTCAGTCGAATCCCTCGAACTCAGCACCGCCCTCCTAACCTGCAATCTTCTTCCTGACCTCTCCGCCCCCACCCCACTCCGGCCTATCACCCTCACCTTGACCCCCTTCCACCTATCACATCTCCATCGCCCCTCCCCCAAGTCCCTCCTCCCTACCTTTTATCTTAGCCTGCTGGACACACTTTCCTCATTCCTGATACCCAAAACGTCGAATTTCCTGTTCCCTGGATGCTGCCTGACCTGCTGCGCTTTTCCAGCAACACATTTTCAGCTGTGATCTCCAGCATCTGCAGACCTCACTTTCTCCTCCTTTTTGACAGGAATATCAAACTTTCAGGGTGGCAACTTTCAGGGATCTATGTACATGGATTCCAAGATTCCTTTGCACATTCACAATACCAGGAATCTTTCCATTGAACCAACATTCTATCTTCTTGCTATTTTCCCAAAGTGAATCACCTCACATTTATCTGCATTGAACTCCATTTGCCACCTCACAGCACAATTCTGCAGCTTACCCAAATATGCTTGCAACCTGCAGCATTCTTCCACACTGTCCACTTGTCCATCGAATTTAGTGTCACCTGTAAACTTAATAATCCATCCACCCATGCCTACGTCCAAGCAATTTATAAAAATAACGAGCAGCAGTGCTCCCAAGACAGACCCTAGTCGAACACCACTCGTGACCGAATTCCAGGCTGAAGATTTTCCATCAAACACCACTCGCTGCCTTCTTACGGAGAGCCAATTTCTAATCCAAACTGTGAAATCACCCCCAATCCCTCTCCATTTTCTCCAACAGCCTCCAATGTGCAACCATGTCAATGGCTTTGCTGAAGTCAACTTATGCTACATCAACTGCCCTACCCTTATCCACATGGTAGATCACCATCTCACAAAACTCAGTGAGGTTTGTGAGACATGAACTGCTCTTGATGAAGCCATGTTTTGGATGTTGGTTTGCTCGCTGAGCTGCAAGTTCATTTCCAGATGTTTGATCAACCTACTAGATGGCATCTTCATTGGGTCTCAGGCGAAGCACTGTGCATGATCCCTGATTTATATTTATATGTTTGGGTTTCTTTGGGTTGGTATTGTCCTTTCCTATTGGGGTTCCATTTCCTATGGTGATGTCATTTCCTGTTCCTTTTCTCTGGGGGTGGTGGATGGAGTCTAACTCGCGTGTGTGTTGATAGAGTTCCGGTTGCAATGCCATGCTTCTAGGAATTCTTGTGCGTGTCCCGGTTTGGCTTGTCATAAGATGCATGTGTTGTCCCAGTCGAAGTGATGTCCTTCCTTATCTGTATGTAAGAATATTATTGAGAGAGCGCAATGTCTTTTTGTGGCTAGTTAGTGTTCATGTATCCTGGTGGCTAGTTTTTCTGTGTTGACATGAATCCATGTTGACTATCTACAATCAAATGTTGCTTACTAGACAGTATAAATCACATCTCTTACGATCCATTGCCAAACATTTCATACAACAGACGAAAGGATCACTGGTCTATAATTACCTGGGTCATCTCTATTGCCCTTCTTGAACAAGGACACAACATTTGCAAACCTCCAGTCCTCTGGTACTAAACCTGTAGATAGTGACGACTCAAAAATCAAGGCCCCAACATCTCCACTCTAGGCTCCCAACGAATCCTCGGATAAATCTCGGTGCGCTTGTCTACTTTCACTCATTCGAGAACAGATAACGCCTCTTCTTCACTCGATCCGTTCTAGTCTAATATCTCGGATCTCATTCTTCTGCTCTACAATATTCTCCCTTTCCTGAATGAAAATAGATGAGAAATTTTCGTTTCATATTTCTACAATCTCCACAGTGTCCATACACAACTTCCCACTTCTGTCTTGACTAGCCCTATTCTTACCTGACCTGACCTGCTGCGATTTCCTGTTCCTTGGATGTGCCTGACCTGCTGCACTTTAACCAGCAACACATTTTTAGCCCTATCCTTATCCTTGTCATCCTCTTATTATTCACATACCTATAGAAAGTTTTAAGGTTCTCCCTCTCTCACATTTCTGTGTGTGTGGAGTAACGTTTTGGCCAGACCAGGACAGCACAGAAGATTCACTTCCTGAAATTACATTGGGGAAGGAAATCATTGTTTACAATCGACATTAGCTTCAGGGTCACTGTTATGGACTCCAGAATTTAGATCTCAATGTTTTGTTAAGTGCTTCCCCCCGCTTTTTTAATTGCTACCAGCTGCCAGAGAATTGGCCTGATCTGGATTCGTATTCCAGTCACATTTCCACAACAGCAACATCTCCACACGGGGTCCGATCGGAAACCACACTGAGCAGGTTATTTCTGTGCTGCTTGGCAGATCTGTAACAAAACAACTCCCACCAAATTGACTATCGTGATGGGACTGCGAGTGTAGCAATCAGTCAGATTGTTATTTTCTCCTTTTAATAGACTGGACATAGTTGAGTAAATTTTCACATTTTCAGGGAGATGTCAGGCAGATGTCAGAGTTGGAGCTGGAATGAAATAGGTTCCCCAGGGACACAGCTTGTTGTGCAGCACCAATCTTCAGTCCTGTTGCAGGACTGGTGTCAGGGCCCTTTGCCTTTGTGGTATTTACTATGTTCAGGCTGTTTCTTCATGTCACTTGCAGCGAATCGAATTGTTTGAAGACTGGCATCTGTGTTTCTATGGGCATCATGGCGAGGATGAGGTAGATCATTGACTCAACACTTCTGGCTGAGGATGGCGCAGATACCAAATCCTGTCTTTCACACTGAAGTGCAAGCTTGCTCCATTTTTCATTTTGGGAATATTTCCGAAGCCTTTCCTCCATTGAATTGTTTAATAGTCAATCACATTTTTTGACTGGATGTGGCAGGACTGAACAGCTTCGATTTAATCTGTTGGTTTTGGGATCATTGCGCCCTCCCTATTAGATGTTGGTGCTGCTATTTGGAATGTAAACAGACACGTGCAGTAGCTTAAACGGGCTGTCATCAGTTTTATGTACACATGATTCTGACGTTGACATGTACACTCACACTTGTCACTGTACAATAGATCAGTTTGAAGATAATGTTAGACAGAGGGATTATCCCGGGCAAAATTCCACAGCTGGTCACAAAATCTCCCTACTACCACACCTTGACAACTGCTGTCCCACCAATTTTGTACCTAATTGGCTCGGTCTCCCTGATCCCCTGTGATTTAACCTTATTAACCAGGCTGCCATGTTAGGCCGATGTAAGTTCTGCATAGACAATTTATATTGCTTTACCTTCATGTGTCTTCTTGGTAACCTCTTGAAAAAAATCACTGATGTCTTACCATACACAAAGTCATGCTGACTGTTCCTAATCAGTCCTTGCGTTTCGGAATACATTTAAATCCTGTCACTCAGAATCTCCTCAAAACACTGAGCCACCCTCCTGATATCCGACTCACCAGTCTGTAGCTCCCTGGCATTTCCTAGCAGCCTTTATAGAAATAATTGCACAACATTAGCTGTCTTTCAGTCCTCCAGCACCTCACCTGTGCCTGTCAATGACGCAAGTAAACACCGAAAGAACTGTAGATCTTGTAATTCAGAAATATTTGCAGAATTTGCTGGAAAATCTCAGCAGGTCTGGCAGCATCAGTGCAGCGAGATCAGAATTAATGTTTTGATCCAGTGATCTTTCCTCATAGTAGGAGGAATGATACACATATCTCAGCAAGACAGCACTCGCATCGCCCCATTTCTTCCATAGCTTCCAACAATGACCTGTGATAAACTTGAAGAGGTCCTGGGTATTTTCATACAGTTATGCATTTTCAGACCTCCAGTAATGCCTCTTCTATAATGTGTCCTCGTTCCAAACCATCATTGCATTGATTAATTTCCCCGAGTTCTCCACAGTAAATACTGATGTAATACACTCATGTGAGATCTCAACTATTGAGCAGGAACAGGCTGTGAGGCAGCGGAGTAGGGGGAGTTCGAGACCTTGTGAGGAGTGTGAACACAGAATGGCCAGGCATTTATGGGCTGTATTGTTGAACTGTTTCTGTGTTTTTTCTACTTTTATAGGAAAGATTGTAATGTGTACCCTTTAACTTTGTTTTCTTTATTTTTGTTTTTCTGATTTGTACCAAGATTTTGTACTGGAGAGGGATGGGATTTATTTTTGTACTTTCGATTTTGTCACCTGTGGGAATTGTAAACTTTTCGATGTCCTCATGTGAATGCATGTGTCAATAACTCTAATAAATGTAATTTATCCTCTGTGATTCCACACCAAAAATGGCTGATTGATTTTAAGGGGCTCTGATTCTATCCCTAGTTTCTCATTTGCCCTTAATATGCGTGTAGAAAGTCTTTGATTTTCCTTAACTCTATTTGACAAAGCTATACCATATTGCCTTTTCGCCCTTCTGATTTCCCTGGTGTTCTCCCACACCTCGTATGCTCAAGGCATCCCCTTGACCCCAGCTGCATATATCTGACATATACCTCCTTCTCTTTCTTGAGCAAGGTCAATATCCCCTGTCATGTCCTCTACCTTATTGCTGCCAGCATTGACCTTCACGCTATCAAAAAATGCTGTCTCTGAACTCGTCCGATTTTGCTTTTCAAAGATCCCGACTTGCCACATAACCCTTTACTTGTAAATAACATGCTCAGATCATCTTTTGAAAGTACCAACCTGACACCATCAAAATTGACCTTGCCCCAGTTCATTACATTAACTTGTGGACCAGATATATCTTTTTTCACAACTATTTTCAACCGAATAGAATTAAGGTTACTTGTCGCAAAATGCTCCGAATCTAATAGCTCACTCACTTGCCCTGCCTTATTTCCCAGGAGTTAATAAAGTTGAGCTGTGGATCAGGTCAACCACGATTGTAGTGAATGACAAGTCAGTCTCGAGGGGCCAAGTGGGTGGATATATATTTTTGTGTTTATTGTTGTGCGGTTTGTGTGTGTATCAATGGTTGCCTGACTCCTTGCGTGTGTGCTTTAGTGTATTATTGTAAGTACCTCTGCAACTGCATTTGCATCTCTTGACATTTGTGTTTCTGTTGTTTTGTGAGTGAATTCATTTAAATGGCTATCAAAGTGTCTCTCCTCACTGTCTCACTCTCTGTTTGTATCGTCCTCTTGTGTTCAAGGGGATGTAACATCGTCCTCTGCTGGCTGCCCCACGCCACTGCAGAAGCAGCTGCTTTGTTTGGAAAAGGCATTAAAAACAGTGAATCATTCACATTTAAATCGAATTTTTATTGCCATGTGAATTCTAATGAGTGCAGTGAAAAGTTCACCATGCCCTCATTTATGCTGCCACCTTAGGTGCAAGATACAGATTATTAAGTATTTGGAATAAAATAAAAAAAACATAAATTGAGTTCAGCAGAAAAAAAATATGGAAAAGAAGAACGGATCCTATTTTTAGTCTTTTTACACCTGACTGTGCCAAAACTGAGTGCCCAGGCTACACCAGGCCAATGCTCCAAGCCACACTGAGCACAGATTCCTGAACACACTTGGCCAAATCTCCAGACCACATCAGGCTTCAAGTCCCGAGGACTCACCACCCATGCGAGCCTCTGGGCCCAGTTTCCCAACCACACTGGGCCTAGTTTCCAAACCACAATGGGCCCACTTTCCAGACTGCACTGCGTCCATTCTCCAGACCGCAGCAGCCCAGTCTCCACTCTGCAGAGGGCCAGCCTCCAGACCGCAGCGAGCCTAAAATCCAGACAACACTATGCTGAGTCCCCAGAATCCACTGGGCCGTGTTTCCAGACTGCACCAGGCCCAGGCACCAGAATGCAATGGGCCCAATCTCCAGCCTGCACCAAGCCCAGTCTCCAGTTTGTACCAGGCCCATTTCCCAGACTGCACTGGGCCCAAATCACCAGACCACACTAGGCTCAGTCTCCAGATCACAAGGGGCCCAGTCACTAAACTGCATCAGGCCCAGTCTTCAGGCCTCCCCAGATTACAAAACCGAGGACTCAACAACCGCACCAGACTCGATCTGGGACTCTCCCTCTAAGTAACTTTAAATATGTAAAACTTTAGAAAAATAACCTCCATAAAAGTGAAATAAAAAAAAACAGAAGAAGAACGAGTGGAGCTGAGTTGTTCTAGCTGGAACATCCCGAGTCTGTCGCCATCTTTATTTCATTGTTGTTCCCTGCTTCAAAGAATGATTTTGAAGATGCAGAGCAGATTTGTCCTATTCCTTCCACTGCTGTTCCTGAGCTATTAACAGAAGAAGATGAAAATGCCCATTGCACCCTTATACTGCTCCTTGATTTCTTCAGGACTTTACAATCCATTCTCCCTATAATTTGGAAGACTACATCAAAAACGTTACAAGTTACAGAAAGTGGAATAAATTTCATGTTAACCTTTTCCAAAGTACTTCACTCAGAGTGGCCTGGAAACAATTATACTGCTGTGGTCTTCATAGCTTCCAATTCTGGACAGCTATCTAGTCTAAGTTTTTAGATCGATGCACTGCTTTGGTCTGCATAGCTCAACCATGCTTGACAGATATCTAGTCCGGGTTTATAGATAAATGCATTTATGTGGTCTGCATAACTCCCAGTGCTTGACAGATATCTTGTCTGTGTTTTTTGATCAATGCAGTGAAGTGGTATGCTTTGCTGCTGGTGCTGGACTGATATTTAGTCCGTGTTTATAGATCAATGCGCTGCATTGTCTGCACAACTCCAGGTGCTGGACAGATTTCTAGTCCGGGGTTATAGATCAAGGCATTGCTGCGGTCTGCATGGCTCCCGTGCTGGATGGATATTTTGTGTAAGCTTATAGATCAATGCACTGCTGTGGTGTGCAACACTCACAGTCCTGGACAGATATCTAGTCCGGGGTTATAGATCAATGAGCTGCTGTGGTCTGCTTCGTTCCCCGTGGTGGACAGATGTATAGTCTATATCAATGCACTGATGTGATCTAAACAAGGTTCCACAACATGCAGGTTGCCGGGTTGGACCGAGCAAAACTCACGATACACAGATAGGACTTGTGAGTTTATGGTATCTGGGCTGGTTGTGTGAGTTGGATTGAGAATGTGATATAACTAACCATTTCAACTGATCTGACAATGCCTTTATGTTCTAATTCTAATTCTTGTGATTGGACCCTCTGTCTCACACTCCATTAATGCTGCAGTGCGCCCATGCACAGTACATCATGTTGGTGAATACCCACTGCCCTCGCAGCAGCCACAGCCTCTTCATTCAGAAGCAGTTCAGCTATTCCCAACGTCTTCGGGTCTTCATGTCGGAAGGAAGGATGACCTTTTGGGTAAAGGCTGTTCTCTTTATGCACTGCTCAAGACAGCCTCCATCTCACCACAGTCCACCGCCAAGCAACCACATCAAAATATCCAGTGTATACTGAGAGCAGTGGAATCACTGGGAACATTAGGGAGCAGGCCATTCGGGAGATGGACCAACATTTCTGATGTATGAACGGGTCAGAGTGAACCCTCCAATACACACTTTATCACTAAGCCCTGTCGTCTCTTTGTACTTATGAATTTGGCATCATTTTATTCTTCCTGAAAATTTAGAAATTCACAGTTACCAACATCAGATTGCATCTGCTAAATTGTTGGCCATTGCTTATCCAGGTATAAATTTTGTACTTCTTCTGGATAACTTCGTTTCGTGCCTTTCTAATTTTATGCACAAATTTAGTCATTGTTTTATTCCATGTATCTGAACAGTTAATAGAATTTGCAAATAGTTGTGTTTCTATGACATAGCACTGGTCACTGTGTCACTGAAGTCATTAATTTCTGTTAAACTGGAAAATACTAATTCACCCCTGCTTCTGCCCAGTAACCAGTACTCCATGTTTTCAATAGCTTTGAAAGACTGAATGTTCTCTTCCGTTTCCTGTGTAACAGGTATAAGATTAATAGATCTGCTGTCGTTGCTGATAAGCATCCTCGAATGGCCTAATGGTCTGCTTTTGTTTCTGTTTAAAACTCTTGATGGGCTGAATGGACTGCTTCAGTATCGGTGACGTTGTGAATTTTGCTGAACATTTTGGAACCATCAGAATTGTTACAGAAAAGACCAGATCCCCTTGAATCAGTTTAAGACCGGAGCACAGACCGTAAGTTCATGAGCTATTTTATGTATGTGTAGCGTGGATATTCCAGGAGAGATGAAACTGGACAAATCACTCAGTTTTAACAAGTCAGCATTTATTTCCAAGATGACCAAAATAAACGCAAACTAAAGAGAACGTAATGATTAATAAATTAAGCTGTCCAAAAAAACAACAGAATATCCTAACTTAAAGATGCTGTTCCAAATCCCTGTGGAAATCTCCAGAAGCACCCCTTGTCTCCAAAGTTAAAACGAAACACAGGATCTAACATGACAGAGAGAGATAGCAGGGACACTCAGCCTGGAACACCTTCTTTGATTCAGCTGTTTCATGGACCAGCAGCCTCAAAGTGACTGACTGCTTTCAGTGAATAGCCACTCTGTCTAAATCAAACCAACCCAGAAGTAAACTGAGCTGGGAGGACTCGCTACTCCCCTTTCATTGCACATACGTTTATTTAAACTTGAATGTGTCCCTACAGTATGGAAACAGGACCTCAGGCCCAACAAGTCGATGTCAACCCACCGAACAGTAGCCCAGCCCGACCCATTCCCCTATCCTTTATTTTCACCTGACAAATGCACCTAATGCTATGGGCAATTAAGCCAAGCCAATTCACCTGACTTGCACATCTTTGGATTGTACGAGAAAACCACCGGGAGGAAACCCACGCGGACACAGGGTGAATGTGCAAACTCCACACAGATACTTGCGGCAGTCGAATGTGAGTTTCTGGTGCTGTGAGGCAACAGTGCTAACCATGGAGCCATCATGCTGCCCACTTTGCCTGAGACAATGTCTGTTAGCTACAATCAAGCTGGCCCAAAAAACAATGCAAGCCAGACATCTCGGCAACACGGCGTTTATGACCACTCTGAAAAAAGAAACCAAGGACAACACACCCTGTTAAAGGCACATCTTCATTTGAGTGAACAGCCCACTTCTGACTTTATGAAGAAGGGAATGCAGTAGCTGCTGATAGCCCACACGACCTCATGGATGCCCAGTTTCTATTTGCTCGTTACTTTATAAAAATGCCCTACTTCAAAGGAGGTAGTGCCACATAACACAGAGTATCTTCAGTTTGAGGTTGAGACTTTCCCTCCACCAAGACTATGTACTAATCCTACTTCACATTGTGTTCGAGACAGATGCATCTGTGACAAGTAATTTGATGGGAATGTTTCCCTCTTGTTGGTTCCCCTGTCACTTCCTACAGTCTGCCTTCTGTGTATTTAAGTCCTCATCCTGCTCAGTCAGTGATGGGCTTGCTGAGACAGTCTTGGTGATGGTCATTGAAGTCCCACACCCAGAGTACGTTCAGTGTCCTTGTCAAACTCAGCGATTCCTCTGATTTGTTTTCAGCATCGAGGGGAACTGAGTTATCACCGAGGTGTGGTGTGGAAGGAAGTACATCTCCATTATCAGGCGATTTTCTTCACCACTTTTAACTTGCTACCATGGGATTTCCCTGGATCTGGACTCGATGCTGGTGTATCCCAGGGTAACTGCTTCTCTTATTATATACACTGGTGGGTCTGTCCTGCTGGTGTGCTGGGATACATTCAAGGATTGTGATGGAAACTTTATCCATCAGGCATGAAATCAAATGATCAAGGTATTTTCATAATGATATTTGATTATTCTTAAGCGAGGTGCCAGTTCAGTTGAGATTGGAGGCAAATTCTGACCGGAAGGCTGAGTGGATCTCACCAAGCTTTCCACATTAATTGGTGTTCGAGTCCTCACAGTGAGGGTCATATTGGGTTTCCCCCACTTCATACTGCACACAATTCGGAGAGCATCTCGCCACTCATGGATAGACTGGAATTTCCCAGTATCACGGGAACCTTGCCATATTTGAAAGCCTATAATGCACTGAGAGAAGTACAGACCATGCAGAGCTACCCTGTACAGTCACTGCGATTGGCCTGCAATGGGCAGGGGGACATTCCTGCTTAATTTTCACTTTTAGAGTTAATGAATAAAATTCATGTTTCTTATTAAATAGTGGAATTTGAGAAGTTCTCTCTCACTCATGTTTTAACAGATTATGAGGCGAGGTGAACTTCTCTGAGTTTGCTTTAATAAGAGGAAGGGTTTGCCACATTATCGTAACAGCTTGGGGATCCAGTGCGTGATTTGGACAGGTTTAGACAGATCCAGTCTGAGACTTGGACAGATTTGGTGTTCAAAAAGTCCCAGCAGGTCAGGCAGCATCTCAGGAATAGATTCCTGAGATGCTGCCTGACCTGCTGTGCTTTGACCAGCAACACATTTGCAGCTGTGATCTCCAGCATCTGCAGACCTCATTTTTTATTCAAAAAGTCCCAGCTGATTGAAACACCTGCCGGTCAGTGTGCAAGATCTTTAAATAAAATGTAGGTGCGGCAATGTGTTTAACTTTACTTACTTGTAGTTTTTAAATTAAAAGTGAGAGAAATGTCTCCTAAAATTGCTGAAGATGTTCTGGGGTTTGAAGATGATTTCCAAAGTTTAGATAGAAAATACCATACTCATAGATTTAGCAAAGCGTTTAGACTTGGGTTGAAACAAGGACAAAGATAAAGGAAAAATTAGAAGGGAGTTGCTCAAGCACTTAGTGTATCAGACAAACAGACAGATCTAGTCGAGTTAGAAAAACATATTATAATTGAGGAAAATGGAGTGAGAAGATAAACAAAGGGAGAGAGAAAGGGTAATGAAAAGACAACATAGAGAAAGGGAGGAAAAAGGAAGGGAGAGAGAAGGAGAAAGATAGAGAGAGCAAAGAGAGAGAGAGTGGGAAGACAAAGGGAGAGAGAATGAGAATGCGAGAGAGAAAAAGAGATATAGAAGAAAAAGAAAGATTGAAAGTCTGGGCAAAGCAAATAGAAAGAGAAGAAAGATAAATCGAGAGCGAGTCTGAACTTGAAAAGTTGTGACTTAGGGAAGTCAAGTTGCTAGATTGGAGATGAAGAGAGAAGTTAATAATATCTAGTAACATGTTACAGCACGGCCATATTTTGATGAGAAAGTTATCGAAGCCTTCTTTATTTGATTTCAAAAATTGGCTCGGCAGATGGAATGGTCCAAAGCTTGTGGTAATGTTAGTCCTGACTGAACTGTTATGCAGATCTCGTGAGATACTTACAGCGGTGTGAGGTGAAGGGGTCAAGATATCGTGAAGTCATCACATGGGTTATCTTGAGTGCTTATGAATTGGGACCAGAACTGTAGACAACTGTTGAGAAAATAAAGAAGGAACCAAGTCAGACTTATAATGATTCGCAAGAACTAAGCATTGCATTTGCGATAGATGGGTGCAGACCTTAAAATAGATAACAGCTAGGAGGCTCTAAGAGGCATTATTTTGCTGGAGAATTTTAAAATCTTACTTCCAAAAATCATAAGAATTAATATTTCTGGGGTTGTTACCTGGGATTTCGATGTCGTTTCGCTGGGTAATGAGCCCGGCCAGGTGTTAGTCTTGGATGTAGGTGAGCACTTTGGTGATATCGATCACAATTCTGTTATGTTTACTTTAGTGAGAGGAAAGGATACGTGTATATCACTGGGCAAGAGTTACAGCTGGGGGAAAAGGCAATTATGATACGATTTGACAAGATTTAAGAAGCTTAGGATGTGGAAGGAGACTGCAGGGGATGGGCAAATTAGAAATGCAGAGCTTATTCAACTAAAAGCTCCTGTGCATCCTAGATAAGTATGTACCTGTCAGGCAGGGAGGAAACTGTAGAGCGTGGAAGCAGTGGTTTACGAAGGAAACGGAATCGCTGGTCAAGAGAAAGAAGAAAGATTATGTTAGGATGAGATGTGCAAGCTCAGTTAGGGTGCTTGAGGGTTACAAGGTAGCCAGGCAAGACCTAAAGAGAGAGCTCCGAAGAGCCAGCAGGAGACATGAGAAGTTGTTGGTGGATAGGATCAGTGTAAACCTTAATGCTTTCTAAAGCTATTTAAGGAATAAAAGAATGACGAGAGTAAGATTAGGACCAATCAAGGATAGTAGTGGGAAGTTGTGTGTGGAGTCAGAGGAGATAGGGAAAACACTTAATGAATATTTTTCGACAGTATCCACTCTAGAAATCGACAATGTTGTCGAGGAGAATACTGAGACACAGGCTACAAGACGAGCTGTGATTGCGAATCACAAGGAAGAAGTATTAGAAATCCTACAGACTGTGAAAATAGATAGGTTACCTGGGCCGAATGGGATTTATCCTAGGATTCTCTGGGAATCCAGGGAGGAGATTGCCGAGCCCTTGGCCTTGATTGTTAAATCATCATTGTCTACAGGAATAGTGCCAGAAGATGGGAGATAGCAAATGTGGTTCCCCTGTTCAAGAAGGGGAGTAGAGACAACCCAGGTATTTATAGACCAGTGAACCTTACTTAGTTGTTGGCAAAGTGTTGGAAAAGGTTATAAGAGATAGGATTTATAATCATCTAGAAAAGAATAATTTGATTAGGGATAGTTAGCATGATTTTCTGAAGTTTAGGTCATGCTTCACAATTCTTATTGAGTTCTTTTAGAAGGTGACCAAACAGGTAGATGAGAGTAAACAGGTTGATGTGGTGTATATGGATTTCAGCAAGGCATTCGATAAGGTTCCCCACAGTAGGCTACTGTACAAAATGCGGAGGAATGGGATTGTGGGAGATATAGCCGTTTGGATCAGCAATTGGCTTGCTGAAAAAAGACAGAGGGTGGTGGTTGATGGGAAATGTTCATCCTGGAGTCCAGTTACCAGTAGTGTACCGCAGGGGTCGGTGTTTGGTCCATTGTTGTTCGTCATTCTTATAAACAATCTGAATGAGGGAGTAGAAGGGTGTGTTAGTAAATTTGCAGACGACACAAAGTTCGGTGGAGTTGTGGATAGTGACGAAGGATCTTATCGCTTACAGACAGACATAGTTAAGCTGCAGAGCTGAGCTGAGGGGTGGCGAATGGAGTTTAATGTGGACAAGTCTAACTTTGATCAGAGTAACCGGAATGCAAAGTAGTGGGCTATTGGTAAGATTCTTGGTAGTGTAGATGCGCAGAGATATCTCGGTGTCCAGGTACACAGATCCTTGAAAGTTACCTCCCAGGTTGACAGGATTGGTAGGAAGGCATACAGTGTTTTATCTTTTATTAACAGAAGGATCGAGTTCCAGAACCATGAGGTTATGCTACAGCTGGACAAAACTCTTGCATGGTAGCACTTGGAGTATTGTGTACAGTTCTGGTCATCGCATCATAAGAAGGATCTGGAAGCTTTGGAAAGGGTGCAGAGGAGATTTACTAGGATGTTTCCTGGTATGGAGGGATGATCTTACGAGGAAAGGCTGAGGGACTGGGGGCAGTTTTCGTTGGAGAGAAGAAGATTGAGAGGTGACTTAATAGAGACAGATAAGATAATCAGAGGGTTAGATAGGGTGGACAGGGAGAGACTGTTTCCAAGTATGGTAACGGGGAGCATGAGGGGGCATGACTTTAAATTGAGGGGTGATAGATATAGGCCAGATGTCAGAGGGAGTTTCTTTACTCAGAGAGTAGTAAGGATATGAAATGCTTTGACTGCAATGGTAGTAGATTCGCCAACTATAAGTACATTTAAGTTGTCATTGGACAAGCATATAGACGCACATGGAATAGTATAGGTTAGATGGGCTTCAGATTGGTATGACAGGTTGAAGCAACATTGAGGGCCGAAGGACCTGTACTGCACTGTAATGTTCTATGTTCTCTGTTCTCTGTTCTGTGGACTTTTCAGAGACATGGGTAGAGCAGGAACAGAAATGGTTAGTTCAGGTTCCAGGATTTAGATGTTTCAGTAAGAATAGAGAAAATGGTTAGGAGGTATGGGGGTGGCGTTGTTGGTCAAGCACAGTATTACAGTTGTAGAGGACGATTGAGGATTCATCTACTCAGGTAGTCTTCGCTGAGGCTGGAAACACGAAAGCAGAGGTCACCCCGGGGGAGTTTTCTATTGGCCTCCGAATGGTTACAAAAATGTAGAGGATAGGATAACAAATCTCCAGCATCTGCAGACCTCATTTTTTACACGATAGGATAACAAAGATAATCCTCAATGGGAGCGAGAGTGGCAGGGTAGTTGCTCTGGGGGACTTTAACTTTCCAAATGTTCACTGGGGATACTATAATTCAAGTGCATTAGATGGGTCAGTTTTTATCCAATGTGTGCATGAGGATATTCTAACACATATGTAGACAGTTCAAAAAGGGACGAGACCATATTAGATTTGGAACTGGATAATGTACCCAACCAGGTGTTAAACTGGATGCGGGCGAGCTCTTTGGTGATAGTTAAATACCGCAGAGCAAGAGGTATAGCTGAGGTAAAGGCGATTACAATGCGATTAGGCAGGATTTTCGATGTATAGGATTGGGAAGGAAATGCAGGGGAGTGGACACATTTCACATATGCCTTATCCATGGCTCAGCTACTGCGGATCATTGATAGGTATGAACGTGTCAGGCAGGGAGAAAGTTGTCGAATCTGGGAGCCGTGGTTTACTAAGGAAGTTGAATCTCCTCTCAAGAGGAGCAAAGTGGCTTACGGTTGGATGAGAGGTGATGACTCAGTTAGGGCACTTGAGAGTTACAAGTTACAAGGATATCACTGTCTTTCTGCACTACCTCACATCAGCGGTGAACCTCGCAATGCCTGGAACCCTCAGGGAATCTCATCATATGCCTGGAGAAGAAAGAAAAGAGGCAGCAATATCATATTAACATCAGGAAAGACCTCAGGAAACATCTCACTGAATCCACCATACATCTCATGACAGTCCACGTTGCTCAGTTTGCAGAGAATCAGTTTGGCTGGAGCTTCGAAACAGCAAGAGAAACAAATAATAGTGGAAGTTATCTCTTGAAATCAAAACTGTAGGGTAGAATTTGTGCATGGCAAAAAGGAAAATTAGTATTCAAGGAGAGACATTGCTGACTTAACTCAACACATCTGCAGCGTCTGGAGTACGAAATGAGCAATCACATTTCAAACCTGGAGAATCTTCATCAGAACGGTTTCTTTTTGTTTCAGATCTCCAGCACCTGCAGCTCTTTGTTTTGTTTTAGCTCCCTGTTATGACATAGCAGTAAACCCTCCTGCTAATTAAACCAAACACACACAAAAGCTCACCTTGCCTCACACTCTGTTAAAGTACGACTGATTTACCCACATTCCACAATTTCACAAGGACTATCAATTTCATTCCTTAACCCCTTCATGAACATTAAACAACTACTATTTACAACTCCAAGCCTCCTTTCTCTAAACGATTTGATATCTATCACCCACTCTCTGACAATATACTGATACAATAAAGCCCTTATTAAATTTACAGCATCTTAATATTCAAAAATACACAGTGACTGACGTCTCTGTTTATCGATCTTCCTCTGTTTGAAGATTTCGGGCTCAGGATTTGGACAAGTTTAGAGAGATACACTGTAAGATTTTGCCAGATTTGGGGAAAAGATCCCAGAAAATTTAAATACTTGCTGATGAATTTCCTCAATCTATAAATAAAACATAGATGAGACAAATTGTTTAATTTCGCTTACTTGTTTTTGAAGTAAAGGTGAGAGAAATGGCTCTTAAAATTACTAAAGTTGTTTCTGTGGTTGGAAGATGATTCCCAAGTTTGCTCAGAACGTTTAGATAGGAAAGACAGAAAAACAAAGAAGAAGGGTAACAAGGAACTTCCACGATCAACCTCGAAGAAAGATGTGCTTTGATTTTTGGGACTATGTGGATTCTACCGCAAGTTTGTACCAAACCTCAGCAGCTAAGGGCATCTTTAACAGATTAGCTGAAGAAGAAGATAAAGTTTCAGTGTACTAATCAATGACAGAAGGTATCTGACACTTTAAATGCAGTATTAACCATCACCCCAGATTTAGCTGCACCAAACTTTATGAAACCCTTCAAAGGTGCAATTGATTATCGGGACATAGGAGTGGGAGCTGTACTGAAACGGGAAGATGCTGGTGGAATTGAACTGTCAGTTGGTTTATTTTTAAAGAATTTCAACATTCGACAGAGGAAATACTGTAAGATCGAAAAGAAATTATTGAGTTTGGTACTGCCCTTACAACATTATAATGTCTATGCTCAGAACGGTATATCTGAGGCATTTGTGTGCACGGATCAAGAACCTCTTACATTCTTGGAACGATTTAAAGACAAGAATATGCAACTATTTTGTTAGGGCCTTTAGTTACAGACTTTTAATTTACAAATTGCACATGTTGTGGGTCATAAGAATGTTATAGCAATTGCGTTATTGCAAATACAACTGATAAAGTATGGATAAGGTTGCATCGATATCACTGGAATCGATCGTTGTATGTGTATGTGCATGTAAGTGAACTAGGATTAATGTCTAATGTATTTCATGGTATAAGCATTAAGAATTAGATCATACAGAAGCCATATTTTCATTATAATGGTTCATTTATTTTCTAAAGGAAGAGGTGTTATGAAGTTGATGGCGTGCACTGTTCCTTTAAGAGAGAATGAGAGCTGGAAGGCACCTGTCATGTGACAGAGTTAGCTGGAAAATTGAAAGATGCAAAATTTGGCTGTAACCTAGATACCTCACTGTTTGGCAGCAGTTCGAATTTAACTAATCAGTTCAAATTATGCTCCAAGAAACTAAAACCCAATCGAATCCCAATTTTACTGTATTGGTAACATCAAACCAATAAGATGGTTCTATGTTTTGGAGTATAAAAACAGGCATTTTGGGTAGTTAGCTAGAAAGTGTAGCAATTGCCATTGAACGTCGACTATTCACAACACTCTGTTTTGAACATTTATTTGCTATAAATTTATTTGGGACTTTATTGGATCAGTATATTTTTACGCAGTTTTAGGTAGACAACAAATCTTTCAGAGAAAGGAAGCGTAGAGTTGCAAATATTTGTGTTTTAATGTTCAGTTTAGAGTTTAAAGATAAAAATGATATTTACTGTCAAATAGCGAAATTTGTTGAGGACTCTATCACTTATACTTGAACGGATTACGAGGCAAGATGAGCTTTTATGCTTGTTTCATTTAATTAGCAGAATGTTCTACCACCATGTCATAACAATCAACAAGGATTGCGTGGAGTGCAGCATTAATCAGGAAGTAGGGGAAGGGGTGTGAGCAGAAGTGCAGGAATGTGTCAGTTACAGCTGAAGGCTGAATACCCATCAGAGTTTGAGGTGGGATCGAAGGGAAGGTAGTTGCCGGGAGGGGGGTGTTTCTCAGGTGACATAAGGGAGGTCATGTTGCCGATCACACACTGGAATTCAGCATATGATGGATTTCAACAGATTTCAGCATTTCAACAGATATGACGGATCCAGAGAGATTGGGTGCATTCAGTCTCACTCAGCTGGTCATGTGCTCAAACACAGAGGGAATCCCAGACTGAAAGATGCAAAGGAGACAAAATTGAAACTGCAACTCCTCACTTGCATCTTGTTGGAAGTGAGTTGTGAAAATGCACTCATGAGAAGGTCATTTGATAAACAGATGGAAGGCAGGGGATGGTGTTTAAAATCATATCAGTATTAATCAAATGGCTGAATTGTCTCGCGGAGTCGAATGGGTGAATTCAACTCCTGTATCTGATCAACTTAGAGACATTAGAAGACATTTAAGCAAATATTTCAATGGACTGAGAAACCAAAATCATCAAAAAGCATCACTGAGGAGGTGAACTGCCTCTGGTTCACAAAGAGGATCACGAAGTGTATCCAATCACAAACAGAAGCATAAAAAGTGGGTGAGGCGACATCTCTGGGTTACAAAGTTGTTTTGAAGATGACATCTTTGATGTATTGCAGACAAGAGGAAATTTATTTTATGTGCTCGGAGAGTTGCGAATGCTTGGAATCTCCTTGCCCATAGAGCAGCGACAGTGACTTTTTTTTAGATACAGGCAGATACATTCATGAATAACAATAAATTCAATGGTTATCAGGGAGTGTGTGGGGACGTTGAGCTCAGGACACTGTCTAATCACCCAGAATCATACTGAGTGGTCGAGTTGGTGTGAAGAGCTGAAGGCCACTTAATGGACTATAATGTATCCGTGTACCTGTAAGAAACTGCTTCTCCTCATGGGCCAGCATTCTGACATTGGTTGCTGTTTGGAACAGGTTGGTTCGGTGATTCAGACTTGGGTAGTCTTGATGGACAAAAGGGCCTTTGCCTGTTGCTTTTTATGACTTTAATATATTCTATACTGGACATTCTGCAGGACGTTTTGTAATTGATACTTTTCAGAATATTCTGTTGATGACACTCCCTGAAGCATTCTACACCCGACATTCCATAACCAACATTACCCAGAATGTTCTATACCTAACATTCTTAGGAATGTCACACACCTGACATTTCCCGAAGCATTCTATACCTGATATTCCCGGGAAAATTCTCCACTCAACATTGATCAGAATATTCTATACACGGCATTATCAGGAACATTCTACACTCAACATTCTCTGGAACATTCGATACCCAAAATTCTCTGGAAATTTCTATATCCGACATTCTCTGGAACATTCCATACCAGTATTCTCCAGAGCCTTCTATACCTGAAATTCCCCAGAACAATCTACATCCTATCTTTCCTTGAAAGCTCCATTCCCAACATTCTCCATCATTTTCCACACCGGACATTCCCTGGAAATTTCTATACCCGGCATTCTGTGGAACATTTTGTAACTAATATTTTCAGGAAAAAAATCAATGTACATCATTCATCAGAACATTCCTTACATGCCATTCTCCGGGACATTCCGTACTCAAAGTTTCCCAGAACATTCAATACCCGACATTCCCCAGAATGCTCATAACTCGACATCTATGAAACATTCTACACTCAACAATCCCCAGAATATTATGTTACCAACATTCTCCGGAACATTGTATATCCGGAATTCTTTGGAACATTCTACACCCGACATTTCAGGAACATTCTATAAACGACAATCTCTACAACATCCCCGACCTGACATTGCCCCGAGTGTTCCCTATCTCTCATTCTCTGCAACGTTCAGACCCAACATTCCCCCGAAAATTCAATACCCGACATTCCCCTGGAACGTTCCATACATGACATCTTCCAAAAACTTCCCTTCCCTTCTCTACATTCTTCAAAATATTCCATGTTTGACATTCCCCGGAACGTTTCACACCTGACATTTGACATAATAGTCCATATGTTACATTCCCTGGAACATTCTACCCCTGAAATTATTGTTAATGACTGAACGTCAGTGAATTGAACAAAAGACAAGAGCTCGGGGGAAGAGATCCCTTTCCGGAGAGAAGGAGACACTGTTCTGAAGTCCACTCAAGCAATTAAAGGAATGAATATGTTTTCCCTGCATATATATTACTTCACGACAGAGGATCGCCCACAATGTATACTAAAACACAGAAATTTGCAGCCTTCACTTGTCTTCAAGGAACTGGGAGAGTATCCTTCAGGATGGCAATGTTTTCATGCTCCGTATAAGCAACTGGAATGAAGTAACCTGTGTCTGCTCTCAAGTCATCGAGTGTGTGAGAATGTTCTGGAAGTCATTTGTTCTTATGGATGTGTCTCTGTGTGTTTGGGGAGGAGGAGGGCTTCTTGTGTGTTGCGACACGTTGTTATAAGTAATTCAGAACTTAGCTTTTTTTTAAACGTCAACTCCAATTACAGCAACAATGCTCTGATTATAGTAATGCACTTCAAAATCTCATTGGGTGTCCAGTCAAAGTGGTCACTTTGCCTCCAGGCTGATTACTGTGTGTTTGTTTTTTTTTCCCCTTGCAGTTAATGTACTGACGATCTACATCCTGCTTTGTAAAGATTGTGGGTTATCTCCATGTGTCAGACGTTATCTGGTGGCCATGGTAATCGTGGATCTACTGGTCATTATCCTCGACCTGATACTGAGACACATTCCCATTGTTTATCGGGAACAGTTTTATTTCCTGAGAGACTCCATCCCCATATGTAATATCCACGTTGTGTTGCTTTATGCAGCCACTGACTGCTCTGTCTGGTTCACCGTCACTTTCACCTTTGATCGGTTTGTGGCCATTTGTTGCCAGAAACTGAAAAGTAAATATTGCAGTGAGAAAACAGCAGCTCTGGTTCTGGGAGCAGTGACTGTGCTGAGCTGTTTAAAGGACATATTCTGGTATTTTATGCTCACGGCTTGGTATCAGCTGTGGAACACCCCCTGGTTTTGTCACGGAACAGATGCGGTTATATTCTCCTGTGTATGGATCACAATCGAGTTCATCCACCACACTCTAACCCCGGTTCTCCCTTTTCTCCTGATCTTGCTGCTCAACGTTCTCACCATCAGGCACATTTTAGTGACCAGCAGAGCCCGCAGGAGACTCTACGCTCACACCAATGGGGACGTTAAGACTGATACAGAAATGAGAAATCGAAAAACATCCAGCATTTTACTGTTTGTGATCTCGGCCAATTTCGTTCTTTCATGGTCAACGTTAATGGTGTTTACTATATGGTACAGGTTGTGGTTGATTGGAGATACCTCTATGTATCTACATCGTTTTGTGCAGGAATTGAGTTTCACGATACAGCTCCTCAGTTGCTGCACTAACACTGCGATTTATGCCGTCACCCAGACTAAGTTCAGACAGCAGCTGAAGAATGTGCTGAAATATCCCTTCACCAAAATTCATCAATCAATCAAATTCAACCATTAAACGATCCATCCGGGCATTTCTCATTTCATTTCAATGTTTCAGCATCGTAACAGACTGACGTTGGTGCTGGTTTGTCCAACCATATCCACCTAGGGTTACAGGGACACATTTCAATGTTTCTCACAACTCAGGGACCACTGAGAAAAGGAACCATCCCGCTGACTGCACCTACCACTTCAGTTTGTCAATAAAAATCTTCATTAAAAAGTGCCAAGTAATAGAATTAATTGCATCGTTGCTTGACTTTGTGTTGAAGAAGCTGACCCGGAAACCACTCTGTAGATACAGTCCACGGTGCCCCAATAGAAATACCGACACAGTCCCCGGTATCCCGGGGCACATCTTGATAGCCAGAGACTTATTCCCTGGGCAGAAATTGTTAACACGAGGGGCCACAGTTTTAAGCTGTTTGGTGGAAATACCAAAACATTCCCAGGCAACTCCCAGAAATGCTGCCATACTCCCCGATATGCCCGGATAAAAGCCAAGACATTCGAAAGGATGCCCCTTGTAAATACCGACCCTCTCCCAGGATGTACAACTATAAATATTGGCAAACTCCTCGGGAACTCTTTATTTAATAACAACACACTCCCCAGGGTGCATCTGTGAATACCATGACTCTTTCCATGAACATGGAGGAGAAAGTGAGGACTGCAGATGCTGGAGATCAGAGCTGAAAAATGTGTTGCTGGAAGAGCGCAGCAGGTCAGGCGGCATCCAATGAGCTTATGCCCGAAACGTCGATTCTCCTGCTCCTTGGATGCTGCCTGACCTGCTGCACTTTTCCAGCAACACATTTTTCAGCTCATTTCTCCATGAACACCCCCTGTAAATAATGACACACATCCCAGGACCCACCTGTAAATACCAACACGCTGCCCGGAACCCCTCTGTAAATAATGACATACTCTCCAGGAATTCCCCATAAACTCACCCACTCCTCAAGGCGTCTATGTACATCGCCCTGCGGCCACCTGAAATTACTGACACAATCCCAGGGATCCCCATGTAAATAACTGCAAATTCTCCGGGACCCCCCTGGAAACACTGACACTCAGTGGGACACCTCTGCAGGGACCGCCACACTCTCTGATACTCTCTATAAATATCGAAACAATCGTCAGGCCACCCTTGTACATACAAACACACTCCCCCTAAACCCCTGTAACTAGTGACACACTCCCCCGGACATTGCCCCTCATCCCCCTAGACATACTGACACACCTCCCATGACCCTGCTCTAAATACCACACACTCCCAGTGACCTCCTTTGGAAAAAACGGACATAATACACAGGACCTCCTTCCCGTTAATACCGGCACTCTCCTCGGAACCCCCTGTGAACACTGGAGCAGTCCCAGGTATACCGATGTAAATAACTATACTCACCCGGTGACACTCCTGCAAAACCTAACACACTCTCTGGGCCACCTCTGTTAGTGACACCACACTCGCTGGGATTACCCTAAAAATATCGACACACCCCTTGAGACCCATCCTTGTAAACACTGATACACTCCCCACGAACCACACCCCACCTTGGAAAAACTGACGCACTCCCCATGCTACCCCTTGTAAATACTGAAACAATCCCTTGGAACACCCTGTAAATTCCAATACACTCTTCGGGATGATCCTGTAAATAACTGCACACTCCGTAGACCCGTGTCAAATACTGATACACTCCCCAGGTGACCCGTGTGAGTACAATGACAATCCCCAGGGCTGACTCTGTAAATGACCACACTGTTACAAGGCATATCCCTGTAAATACTGACACACAACCCATGAAACCCCATAAATACTCACACCGCTGTAAGTACCGCTCCACTCGTTTGGACCCCTGTAAATACGGACACTTTCTTCCAGATGCCCCATGTAAGTACCAACACACTCCCCATGATCCCTCTGGAAATATTGGCATGCGCGTTAGGTCATCTTGTGCAAATGCTGAAACAATCTCCGGGAAAACCTGTAAATGCCAAGACACTCCATGTGACTCCTTCCCTGCAAATACTGACACACTCCCCGGGAACCCCTCTGTATACACCAACACACTTCCCTGGACCCCCTGTAAATACCGACACACTCACTGTCACCATCCAGTAGATACCAACACACTCCCTGGCAACCTCGCCACCTCCCTTTAAATACTGTCCCCGGGACACACTGCAAATACTGACATGATGCCCGGAATCCAACGTAAGTACTAACACATTCCCTCGGAACCAGCCTGTAAATACTGACCTACTCCCCAGGACAACCATTATAAATATGGACTCTCCCCCCGGGATCGTACCCTTGTAAATACTGACCAACTCCCTGGGGCCCCCTTGAAGATACCTACACACTACCCGTGACCCCCTATAACTACTGAAACACTGTTCAGATCACCCCTTTAAATGCCAACTCACTGTCAGGGACACCCATCCCATAAAACCAACACTCTCCCAGGCCACACCGCTGTCAATACCAATACACTACCTGTGAAGCCTCTGTAAATACCAAAATAGCCCCCGGAACCCCCGTAAATACCGACACAATGCCCAGAACCCACCCCCATAAATACTGACACTCTGCCCGAGAGCCACCTGCTAATACTGACACGCTCTCTGGAACCCCCTTGCAACTACTGACACACTCCCTGAGACCTCCCTGTAAATAGCGGCCACTCCTTGGGAACCCCATTGTAAAATAGCGACATTCTCCCCGGGATCCCTCTCCCTGTAAATACCGATACTCTCTCCAGGACACCCTGTATTTGGTGACTCGCTCCCTAAGAGACTCCTGTAAATACCAACACATTCCCTGGGACCCCTTTGCAAATACAAGCACTGTCTCCTGATGTCCTGTCAATAACTGCACACGCTCACAGACCCCCTTGTAAATACTAACACACTCCCTGTAACAACCCCTTAAAAACCAACACTCTCCCTGGTACACCTGTAAATAATAAGACACTTCCCGGAACCCTGCTTTAAACCTGGAAGCATTCCACGGGAATCATTTTTAAATACGCACTCAATCCCTTGGACAAATCATGCAAATACCAAACGGTGCCCAGGACCCACCATAAGTACTGACGCACATCTAGGGACACCACTGTTCATATCGAGACACACCTGTGGACCTCGCATCAATACCATCACCCTCCCTTGACCCCACTGTAAATATTTTCACTCTGCCCAGGACCCCATGGTAAATACCGACCCACTGCCCAGGGTCCCCATGTCAACACTGACACAATCCCTGGGTCCATCCCATTAAATGATGACACTTCCATTGGGTTCTCGCGTAACTTCCAACACACACCCGGGACTGATCCTGTAAATACTGACACTCTCCCTGGAAATCCCGGGTAAATACAGAAACAAACCCCGGTGACCCCCTGTAAAAATCAACACACAGCCATGGACCCCACTGTAAATACCGGCACACTACACAGGGCAACCCCATAAATACTGGCACACTTTCCACCACAGCCATACAAATACTGACACATTCCATGGGAATTCATTAAATACTGACACGCTCACTGGGTACCCCCTGCAAATATTTTCATACTATCCAGGACCCTCCTGCAAATAGCGACACACTGGCCAGGAACCGACTGTACATACAGACACACTCAACAGGATCCGATTTTAATATTTTCTCATTCCATGGGACCACATGAAAATATTGACACAATCCCCAGGACCCCTATAAATACTGACACACTCCCCGGACTCTACTGCAAATACTGGCACACTCACCGGGCCCCCTGTAAAAGGTGACACACATCCCCAGGATCTCCTGTAACTACTGGCACACTGCTCAGGATGCACCCTTATAATACTGGCACAGTCCACAGGACAGCCTGTAAATTAAGACACATTCCATTGGACCCATCCCCCTCCCCCCCACCCCCCGAAAATACTGCCACACTCACTGTGACTCCACTGAAAATACTGATAAACTCCCCGGGATGCCCCTGAAATTACTAAAACCCTCCCCAGGACACCTCTGTAAATACCAAAACATTCCCCGGAAAACCCATCAAACGTTCACACTTTCTCCGGGACCCTTGTGAATATACGAACACACTCTGCTGGACACCCCCGTAAATACTCGCATTCTTCCTGTGACCTCGCTGTAAAGGCAGACACACTCTGGGACCCCCATCCCGGAACCTCGCTGTAAATGCAGACACACTCTGGGACCCCCAACCCGGAACTTCACTGTAAATGCAGACACATTCCCTGGGAGCCCCTGTAAATGTCAACACCCTCCCCAAGGACATCCCTTTTAAATACTGATGCACTTCCCTGGACCTCCTCTGTTAATGCTGACACACTGTCTGGGACTCTCCTGCAAATATCGCTCACTGGGATACCCCTATGAATACTGACACACTCCCCTATACACCACTGTAACTACTAGCACACCCCCCGTGACCCCCTGTAAAATCTGGCACACTTTCCACAACTCCTTGTAAATAAATGCACACTCCCCTTGACCACCTGGTAAATACTGACACATGCCCTGGGAGCCCCCTTTTAAATACTGAAGCACTTGCAGGGACTGCCCTGTAAATTTTGGCACACCTACCAGGACGTCCCCATAAATAACAACACACTGGCCTCGAAACCCGTAAATACTAACACACTGTCCGGGCCCCACTGCAAATATCAACACAAACAGGGAACACCCTATAAATACCAACACACTGTCCGGAATACCAACACAATACCCGGGAACATTCCTCTAAGTACTGACATACTATCTGGGATACCCCCTGTAAATACTGTCACACTCCCTGGGATGACACTGCAAATACTGACACAATCCCTGGCTCCCCTCTGTAATACCGACAGAGTCCCCAGAACACCTCTGCAAGTACGAACACTCTCCCCAGGACCTACATTTAAATACCGACATACTCCCTGGGACCACCCTTGTAAATATTGCCACATTCTCTGGCAACTACCTGCAAGAACTGACACATACCGGTGGCAACTCTTTAAATGTGTAAGTGACTGACACATTTATGCCTATGAATACCGACACACTCCCCAGAACAACGCTGCAAATACGAACACTTTCCTCAGGACATGCTGTAAATACCGACACACTCCCCAGGACCTGCATTTAAATACCGCCACACACCCTGGCACCACTCTTGTAAATTTTGCCACATTCTTTGGCAACTAACTGTAAGAACCGACACACACCGGTGACAACTCTGTAGATATGATCACACACAGAGACCACCCCCACCCCACCCCCCCCCTCCCAGTAACTACTGACGCATTTCCTAGGATTCCGTTTGTGAATACCGACTCACGCCCCTGGAACCCACTGTAAATAGAGACACACTCCCCGATAACCACCTGTAAATATCAACACACTCAGTGGAAACCCCCGTAAATCTGGACAAACTCCCCAGGACCCACACATAACTATTTTAACATCCCAGGACCACCGGTAAATACAGACATAATCCTAAAATAAGGTCACACTTGACGGGATGAGCCAGTAAACACTTACACACTCCCCCAGGGCCTCTGCAAACACTGCTGGTTAACAGCCGTGTAAATACTGACTCACTCTCCAGACACGGGGAGAACTGCCTACGTGGGTTTCCTCCGGGTGCTCCGGTTTCCTCCCACAGTCCAAAGATGTGCGGGTCAGGTGAATTGGCCATGCTAAATTGCCCGTAGTGTTAGGTAAGGGGTAAATGTAGGGGTATGGGTGGGTTGAGCTTCGGCGGATTGGTGTGGACTTGTTGGGCCGAAGGGCCTGTTTCCACACTGTAAGTAATCTCATCTCATCTAACACCTCTGTTAATAATATACACTCCGTGGACACCTGCGTAAATACCAACACAATCCCGTGACCCCTTGGTAAATACCGACACACTCCCCAGGACGCCCCTACAATTCTGGGCACAATTCCCAGGAAACCGATGTAAATACTGACAAAATTTACATACTGCCCTATGTAAATGGACAAATACTTCACCAGACCTCACTGTCAATAACAACACTCATAGTGATTCCCCTGTAATCAACAACTGACTTCCCAAGATCCCTTTTGTAATAACCGATACAATCCTCATGCAAACTCCCTGTTAAATACTGACATACTCCCCATGACGACCTGTAATCAATTACATACTCTCCAGAATTCCCCTGCAAAGACGGAGACATTCCCCACGATGCCCACTGTAAATACCAACACACTCCCTGGGACAACCCTCTCAATACTGAGTAGGCAAAAACAAGGACTGCAGATGCTGGAAACCAGAGTCTAGAATAGAGTGGTGCTGGAAACGCACAGCAGGTCAGGCAGCATCCGAGGAGCAGGAAAATTGATGTTTCGGAGAAAAGGACTTCATCAGCCTCCCCTCTCAGTGTTGACACTGTCCCCAGGATTCCACTGTAAATATTGATGCACTTGCAATGACCCCATTGTAAATACGGAGAAACACACCATGACACCCCTGTAAATATTAACACACGCTCTGAGAACCCCCTGTAAATACTGACACACTCACAGGAACACATGTGTAAATACCAACACAGTTCCTGGGAGACACAATGTAAATCCCGATACACTCACCAGATACTCACTGTAAATGCTGATTCATTAACAACTCCCCCACCCCACCCCCCCACCCCGCCCCCCCGTAACACTCACCCTTAGGCTCTGCTTTAAACATTGACAGTCCTGGGGAGACACTTCAAACATTGACACACAGTCCCGGACACCGCGATCAATGCTAACACTGCCCGGGAACCATGCTGTAAATACTGACCCATGCCCCAGGACCAACCTCTAAATGCTGACTCAGTGCCCGGTACTTCCCTGTAAACACTGTCACATTTCCTGGGAGACCCCTGTATACAGACACATTACCCGGGAGACTCCTCTAAACCAACACACTCCAGGGGAACACGCCTGTAAATGCCAACACGCTACCCCAGCGCCCATTGTAAATAACGACACACTCCGTGGGGCTCCCCTGTAAACAACAACAACCTTCCCGGGACCACCACTGTAAATACCGGTACACTCCCCAGGCACACCCCTTGTTAATACTGACACACATACCAGGCACTCTTCCTCTAAATACAGGCACACTCCCGCAATCACCCTGCAAACACCGACCACTCCCCAGGATCCCCTATCAATAACCACACATAAACCAGGACAGCTCGTTAAATGATGACACACCATCCAGGACCCTCCTGTAAGTATTGATACACTCTGAGGGACCCCTGTAAACTCTGATACACTCGCTGGGCACCACGACAAACACAAACTAAGTCCCCAACCTTCCTGTAAATACAGAACTACTCTTCGGGAATCCCTGGAATTACTGATACATTCCTGGGAAACATGCCTGTAAATATTGCCAAACTCCCTGGGAGTCCCTCTGAAAATACTGACACACTCCTCGGGACCATCCTTATAAATTCTAACACACTCACTGGGTTCCCCCCTGTAGATACTAACACAATCCCCACCACTCCACTGTAAACAACAACGCAATATCTTGCCCCCTACCACCCCCTAAAAAACCCCACCACCACACTTCCCGGGAATCCTTCTCAAAATACAGAGACACTCCTCGGGACTGTAATTTCCGATACAGTCCCCGGATTTCCCAACGTAAATACCAACACTCTCCCCAGGACACTCCTGTAAATACCAACACACTGCCCAGGACCCCACCCTAAGTGTCAAAGCACTCCTCAACCACATCCTGAGAAATGCAGTCTCACTCCACGGGCACTGCCCCTGTAAATACTGACACACTGCCCGGAACACCCTTTGTAAGTACCAGCACGCTCCCTGGGACCCTCCTGTAAATACTGACACACTCTCCCCGGGAACCACTGTAAATACTGACACACTCTCCAGGACCTCCCTGAAACACTATCCGTGGCATGCCTGTAAGTATGGAAACACTCCCCAGGACATGCCGGCAAATACTGACACACCTCCTGGGACCCCACTGTAAATACCGACACACTCACTGGAAACACCCTATGAATGCCAATACACTCCCTATGACCAGAGGAGAAAGTGAGGACTGCAGATGCTGGAGATCAGAGCTGAAAATGTGTTGCTGGAAAAGCGCAGCAGGTCAGGCAGCATCCAAAGAGCAGGAGGATCGACGTTTCGGGCATGAGCCCTTCTTCAAGAATCATTCCTGAAGAAGGGCTCACTCCCTATGACCCACCTGTATATATCGACGATCTCCCTGGGATCCACCAGTAGATACTGACACACTCCCCAGGAGGCCAATCTACATACCAACACACTCCTGGGGACCCCACTGAAAAAAATGAGACACTTCCCAGGACACAGCTTCTAAATATTGGCACACAATCTGGGATCACCCCTGTAAGTATCAATACTCTTCCCGGGACCATCCCTGTAAATCCCGACACGTTCACCATGACGTACATGTAAATACCAACACACTCTTGGGACCACCCCTGTAAACACCAACAACCTTCCCGGGACCATCCCTGTAAATACCGATGCACTCACCCGCGACAGACCCTGTAAATATGGGCATACTCCACAAGCACATTCCCTCTAAATACTGACACATTCCCCGGTTCACCCTGTAAACTCTGACCACTCATCAGAGCCTCTGTCAATAGTAACACACATCCTAGGACCACCCTTTAAATAGAGACACACTTCCCAGAACTTTCCTTAAACACGGGCACACGCCCCGGGACACCCCTGTAAATTCTGGCACACTCACTGGGAGCTACAGCAAATACTGACAAATTGTGTGCCCCCTGGTGCCCCTGTAAATACATACCCACTCCCCGGGAATCCCCGGAATTACCAACACACTCCTTACGAACACCCCTGTAAGTACCGACATACTCCCCGAGAGCCCACTATAAATACTGACAGTCCCTGCGAATCCCTCTAAGAATACCGGCACAATCATCGGGACCACCCCTATAAATTCCGACACACCGTCTGGGACACCCTGTAAGTTCTGACACACTCACTGGGAGCCACAACAAATACTGACAAACTCTCCAGTGCCCACTATAAATACAGACCTATTCTTGTGAATCCCCTGGAATTACCAACGCACTCCTGGGGAACGCACCCTTTAGTATCAACATACTCCCCGGCAAACGGCTGTAAACAACAACACAATACCCCAGTCCCCCGTGTAGATACTGACACTCTTTCCAGCATCCCCCTGTAAGTGCCAACACACTGCCCGGGACAGCACCTGTAAATACTGACACATTCCCCGGGACACACCTGCCCATAGCGGCACACTCCACCTGACTTCCCTGTAATTACTGACATTCTCCCAAGGACACTTTTACAAATTACAACACACTCTCTGGCATGACCCTTTTAAGTACCGACATACTCCTCGGCAACCTACTGTTCATCTCAACAGACAGCCCTGGATGCCTCTGTAAACTCCGACCAACTCCCTGGACCACCCTGTGAATACTGATACTCTCCCCGGGATCCCCGTATCAATACTGACACACTACCTGGTACGCTACCTGTAACTCCCAGGGATCCTATTTAGATAACTATACACACCCCGGGTCACCCCCTAAACACCCTCAACCCCAAATTACAAAACACTCACCAGAAAACCCCTGTGTATGCAGACACACTCCACAGGACTCCCCAGCATTCTGACATCCTCCCTGGGACACCCCCTGTCAATACAGACACACACCACGACTCCCTTATAAATACTGACACACTCCCCAGGACCCCCTGTAAACACTGACCCACTCCCTGGATTCTTCCTCCAAATACTGACACACGTCCTTGGCACCACCTGTAAGTACCGACTCAGTGCTGACGACCCCACTGTAAATACCAACACACTCTCCTGTACGTTTCCTTTAAATAATGACACATGTCCCAGGGCCGACTTGTAACTGCCGACACATTACCCGGGACACTCCTGTAAATAATGACACACTCCACGGGAATCCCTTGTAAATCTGGAGACTCTCCTCAGGACCCCCTATCAATGACAACACACACCCCAGGACGAGCCTTAAATACCGGCACACTCACTGGGACTTTCCTATAAATACGGTTACACACCCTGGACCCCAAATTACAAAACACTCACCAGAAAATCCCTGTATATACAGACACGCTCCACAGGACTTCCCAGCAAATACTGACATCCCCTCCGGGACACCCCCTGTCAATACTGACACACACCAGGACTCCCTTGTAAATACTGACACACTCCCCAGGACCCCCTGTAAACAATGATACACTTCATGGGAATCCCCTGTAAATAATAATACACTACCGAGGCCCCCCTTATAAATACTGACACACACTCCGGCACTGCCCTATTGATACCCACATACTCCCCAAGATCCCTGTATAAATGTCAATACACTATCTACGACGCCCTCCTCCCATAAATACTGACACACGCGCCAGGATCCACCTGTAAATATCGACAGTCTCCATGGGACCCCATGGTCACCCGTGTAAATATTGAGTCACACCCCGGGCACACCCGTGTAAATACCAACACTCTGGTCAAGGCCCCCCTGTAAATATTAACACACGGCCCAGGACCCACCTGTAAATACCGACTAATCCCCAGAAAACCGCTATAAATACCGACACGCTTCCTGGCACGCCCGCTGCAAAAACTGACACACTCTCAGTGAACGCCAATAAATATCTACACACACCCCTGGTCACTCCATTAAACATCAACACAGTCCTCGGGACCCGCCCTGTAAACACTGACACACAAACCAGGACACACCTGTAAATGCCAACACACTTCCCGGAACACCCTTGTAAATGCCAACACACTACCTGGGACCGCCCTGTAGATACTGACAGACTTCCAGGAAACCCCCTGTAAATCTTGCCACATTCCTAAGCACCTTCTGTCAATATTGACACACAATCCAGGATCGGGATCCTGGCACAATCCCCTCGTCCTCCAGGTAAATACGGACAGACCCCAGAAGACTTCCCTGCAAATACAAACACCCGTCCGTGGTACGCTTCCTGATAAGACTGACACCATCCCCACCCGGAAAGCTCGCAAATACCGATGCAGCCCCTGTGACCTCCTGTAAATACAGACACCCTCTGTAAATATAGGCACCCGCCCCAAGGCAGCTTCTTTAAAGACTGGTACATTCCCTGGGAGCACCATATAAATACTGACACACTCCCCAGGACCCCCATGTAAATAACGACATGCTCCTGAGGATAATCCTTACCAATATTGACGCAAGCTGAAAATGTGTTGCTGGAAAAGCTCAGCAGGTCAGGCAGCATCCAAGGAGCAGGAGAATCGATGTTTCAGTCTCGAGCCCTTCTTCATGCCCGAAATGTCGATTCTCCTGCTCCTTGGATGCTGCCTGACCCGCTGAACTTTTCCAGCAACACATTTTCAGCTCTGATCTCCAGCATCTGCAGTCCTCACTTTTTCCTCCAATACTGACACTACTCAACACACCCCTGTAATTACCGACACACCCCCCTGGACTCCTGTGGAAATACCAACACACTACCTATGAAACCCCTGCAAATATTGAAACCCTCCCCGGAACACACCTGTGAATACCAGCGTACTCGGTGGATACCCCGCCATCCCCGTGTAAACACTGAGACAGTCCTTGGCCACCCCCGTGTATATACCCAAATTCTGTCTGGACCCCCTGTAAGTACTGATGCACTGCCCAGGACCCACCTGCAAACACCAGCACACTCCTTGGGACCCTTCGTAACTACGTACACATTCCCTGGGACCCCACAGTAAATACTGATACACTCCCCAAGGACCCCCCTATAAATACCAACACAGACTCCAGCAGACGCATGCAAACATCTATTCACTTCACGGGAGTCTCTGGTAAATGCCGATGCACTCCCTGGGGCCTCCCTGTAAATACTGACACACACGTCTCCCAATCTCTCAATCTCTTCTTACTCATCTCTTTTCATCTGTCTCTCTACCCCCTCTCTGTCTCTCTATCGCTCTCTCTGCCACCTCCTGACTCTCTCTTGCTCTCCTCTCCTTCCACTCTCTCTCTATCTTACACCCCACTTTTTCTCTCACTCTGTCTCTCGCACTCTTCCTCCTTCTCTCTCACTATATTCCTGTTAGGCACTCTCTCCACCCTCTCCGACACCTCCATTCTCTCTCACTATCCCGTTCCACACTCTATCTCGACCCCCTCTAAATCTCTCTCTACCTTCCACCACTCTCCCTCTTCCACTTTCCAAGTCCTTCAAACTTCTCTCTCGACCCCCTCCCAATCTCTCTTCTCTTTACCCTCTGCCCACACTCTCTCTCAAATCCCCTCCCATGGTCTATCTCTCTAACACCCTCCCACTCTCTCGCTATCCTCCTCCCACCCTGTGTCTGTCTCTCTCTGTTCCCTCCCATTCTGTTTCTCTCCCCGACTCCCTCTCTCCCTCCACTCCCAAATTCTCTGTCTCGAACTGCCTTCTACTCTCATTGTACGTGATCCCACTCTCTCTCTCCACGCCCACCACATTTTTTCTCCCCCTCTCTCTCAACATCTCTACTCTCTCTGTCTGTACTCCCCCACTCTCTTCTCTCTACCTCTGACCACTGTCTCATTCAACACCCCGCCCGCTTTCTATCTCTCTTCCCCGTCACAATCTCTCTGTCTATCTCCCTCCCTCACTATCTTCCTCCTATTCTGTCTCTCTCCCCAAATCCCACTCTCCCTCATCTACACTCTCTTTCCCTCTCCCCTTTATTTCTCCACTCCCACTTTTTCTCTCTCTCTCTCCACTCACCTCCCGCGCTCTCTCTCTACCCTGCTCCCACTCTCTCTCTCTTGCTATATCACCCTCTCTCTCCCCTTTCCCTCTACCCACCCAAACTCTCTCCACCTAATCACTTCCTCCCACTCTGTCTCTCTCTCTCTGTCCTCTCTCTCTGTCTGTCTCTCACTCCATCCCATCCTAGTATGTGTCTCTCTCACTCTCTCTCCCGTGCCCCTCTCTCTGTCAATCTATCTATCTGCCTCTCACTGTCTACCCTCTCACACCCTCTCTCTGTCCGCCCCTCTGTCTGCTTCTCTCTCCACCCTCTTCCACTCTCTCCCGCTTGTCTCCACCTCTCTCCAGCGTCCAGCCTCATCCATCTACCTCTCTACATCCTTCCCTCTGTCTGTCTCTGTCTCTCCCTCTACATCCTCAACCCACTTTCTCTCTCTACACTATCGCACACATTCTCTCTAACCCCCTCCTGCGGTCTCCCTCCGGACTCCACCAATTCTCTCTCTTACTGTCTCTCCCTACCATCCTCCCACTCTCTCTCTACCATAGTCTCACGCTCTCATTCTCTCCCCGACTCCCTTTCTGACTGTCTCTCTCTTTCCCATGCCATTCTCTCAATTTACATACTCCCACGCTCCGTCTCTCTGCCTGTGCTCTCTCTCCATTTCTCTTCACCCCTTCCCTATCTCTCTTTCTATTCCTTTCCCATTCTGTCTCTACCCTATTTCCACACTGTCTCTCAAAGTGCACCCATACTGTGTCTCCCCACATACTCTATCCCCCTCTCATTCCCCTCTCTCTCCCCCCTCAACCCCTCTCTTCCCCTATTCCAACCTTTTGCTCTAACTGCCTCCCAATCTCTGTCGCTCCCTCTGACACCCACTTTCTCTGTCTCTCACTCCTTGTGTGTGTCATTCTCTACCTTCTCCCACTCTCTCGCTATACCCCTCTCGCATTCTCTCTCTACACACCCCTCGCACTCTCTCTCTGTACACCTCTCCCATTCTCTCTCTATTTCAGCTCCTTCTTGTTCTCTCTAAATCACTCACACTCTCTCTCTCTTTGCACCCACTTACCACCCCGCGCTCTCTCTCACTCTTTCTCGACCACCCTTAAACTCTCTCTCCACTCCCGTTCAACTCTCCTTCTCTCCCCCTTCTCACTCTCTCTACCCCACTCTCTCTCCAACAGCCTCCCTCTCGCCCACATTCACTTTCTACCCCGCTCCCACTCTCTCGATCTCAACCCTATCCCTGTCTCTCTAACTCGCTTGCATTCTCTCTCTTCCCACTCTCTCTGTCTTTCTCACGATCACCTTCCCACTCTCGCCCTACCCTCATCCAACTCTCCCTGTTACTCTTCCACTCTCCCACTTTCACTCTCTCTCTTCCCACCGCTCTCAAGACAGGGCATGTGGAGGTAGGAAGGAGAGCGAGGGATGGAGAATGAGAGAGCGAGACGTAGGTGATTGAGTGGAGATGGGGCCAACTGGCTTGAGAGATCAATTCTGCTGAGGTTATGTCAGAGTGGCGCACCCACAGGTGAAAACAACCCAGAGTGACTGAAACCTAACTCCTGAGCTCAGGCCCAGGATCCCTCACTTTCCCTGAGGACCAGGACTCTGTTTCTTTCCAGCTCAGCTTCTTCAACACAAAGACAAATGACAATATCGTTCACTCTGCTGCTCAACACTTTTTAATTAACATGATTTTTGTTTCCAAGTTAAAATGATAGTTACAGTGAATGGGATGGCACCAGAGTTTACAGAAACATTGAAAAGTCTCCCTCGACGCCCACCCCCACCCCCACCAGCACAACCACCACCCCGTGGGAAACGGTTGGACAAACGAACGCTATTGTAAGTCTGTTGCCATAGCGCACAGTCCTTCACGTCCGAAACACTGAACTGAAGTGAGAAAATCCCGGATGGATTGATTAATGAGTTAATTTGATTGATGGATGAATTTGGGTAAAGGGATATTTCAGCACCTTCTTCAGCTGCTGTCTGAACTTAGTCTGGGTCACAGCATAAATTGCGGTGTTTGTGCAGCAATTGAGAAGTTGCAGCATGAAGCCTAATTCCCGCACAAAGTCATCTAGATATGCAGACCGATACCCAAAATCATGCATCCGGATACAAATAGAAAACACCATTAACGTTGACCATAACAGGACGAAATTGGCCGAGATCACAAACAGTAAAATGATGGATTTTTTTCGGTTTCTCATTTCTGTGTCAGACTGAGCGTCCCCATTGGTGTGAGCGTGGAGTCTCCTGCGGGCTCTGCTGGTCACTAAAATGTGTCTGACAGTGAGAACATTGAGCAGCAGAATCAGGAGAAATGGGACACACGGGGTTAGAATGTTGTGGAGGAACTCGATTGTGACCCAGACCCAGGAAAACATAACAGCGAGTGGTGTATTACAAAACCAGAGGGTGCTCGCCAGCCGATAATGAGCTGAGAACATAAAATACCAGAAAATGTTCTTTAAACAGCTCAGCACAGTCACTGCTCCCAGAACCACAGCCGCTGTTTTCTTACTGCAATATTTACTTTTCAGCTTTTGACAACAAATGGCCACAAACCGATCAAAAGTGAAAGTGACGGTGAACCAGACAGAGCAGTCAGTGGCCGTATAAAGCAGGACGGCGTGGATATTACACACGGGGACGGAGTACAGGAAATAAAACTGTTCCCGATAAACAATGGGAATGTGTCTCAGTATCAGGTCGAGGATAATGACCAGGAGATCCGCCGCTGCCATGGCTCCCAGGTAACGTCTGACACACGGAGACAATCCACAATCTTTACAAAGCAGAACGTAGATCGTCACCACGTTAACTGTGAGGAAGGAAAACAAACCCATTATCCATCAGCCTGGAGGCAAAGTGATCAGTATGATGGAGGATGCAGTCAGATTTTCAAATCTGTCACTGCATCAGGAGATTTATTCAAATAATTGAGCTGAAATAACAAATGAGACAGTCTGCATTACTGAGAAACGTGTGCCATAAAACTCAAGAAACTTTCATTCCCCAAGCACACAGAAACACACACATTAGGACAGATGGTTTCTATATCATTCCCACACACTCGATCACTCGAGAGCAGGCACAGCTCACTTCTTTCCAGTTCCTGATATGTGGGGTGAAAACACTGTTGTCCTGGAGGATTCCCTCCTAGTTCGTTGAAGACAAATAGAGGTTGTAAGTTTCTGTCTTTTGTTTTAAATTATAGTCGATCCTCTGTCATAAAGAAGTGCAAACACAGGGAAAAAAATATTCACCTCTTTACGCCTGTGGGAGCTTCGGAACAGTTTCTCGTTCTCCTTGGAGAGGGATCTCTTCACTCATGATCTTACCTTTTGCTCAGTTCACTCTCGTCCGGCCATTCACAAATAAAGTCAGGTATACAATGTTCCAGGGAACAACAGTTACAGAATATTTCGGAGCATGTTGGAGTCAGAATTTTGTAAGAACCTCCTTAATGAAAATGCAGATGTCATCTCTTCTTCAGCTATTTCCCATACTTCCTTTTCAATTTTGTCTCACACTCCAAGCTTGAAAATATACTTGATATTCAGTTCCCAATATCGGTCGCCCTGTAGACATGTCTCTTTAATACCATTAAATCATATCCATTTCCCTGAATATATGGTTTGAATTCCTCAGTCTGTTTTGAGAATACAACACACATTTAGTTGGAGGAACTTTCATTCAGCTTTCTAACCGACTACTCCCTGCTCTATTGTTCCTTTATTCCTCATATTGACATGGTCAATAAACAGTCTGTTATCATCATATTCACAGAATCGGACCTGATGGATCATATTTCATGAAGCTCCATTGCTATTCCTGGAGGTGACCCATCCCACCGGCATGACAGACCCACTAGTGGTGGCTGTGCTGTGGGATATAGTCAGCGAAGGAGCTACCCTGGAATTTCTAAACATTGATTCCAGAACCCCTGAAATCACAGGATAATATGTCAGAGATACCCAAGGAAATCTGATGATGGACATCTATTGGCTTTCACACCACCCCTCGATGATAACTCAGTTCTCCTCAACGTCGAAAACAAGTCGGAGGAAGCACTGAGGGTGACAAGGGCACAGACCATATTCTGGGCGTAGGACCTCAATGTCCATCACCAAGATTGTCGTCAGAGACCCACCAGTGACTGAGCAGATAGAGGACTCAAAGGTACAGCAGACAGGTTGTGGGAACTGATGGCGGAACCAACAAGGGTGAATCATTCTCACCAAACCCCATGTCACAGATGGATCTGTCCAGAACAGCATCTGTAGGAACAGCCTTTCGCCTCTTCTCCACTGAACACAGAAGCTTTTAACCTCTGTGTTGCTGGACAAGTCTACACCAGGCTGTCTAAATTTATTAAGCTGGTAACCTTACTTTAAACAGACCATACTCCGAGAGATTCTTCTGACCGGGTCATTAGTTTATTAAAGTAAGGCATCTTGATGCAATTCTGTTCATTCTTTTAACCGATCTCGAACCAAGACGCCCCTTTGGAGGTGTCTAGATCTTCAGCACTACCACCTGTGAAGTAGGATAAACTTCTAAAGGACCAACAAATGGAAACTGGGATCCATGAAGCATTGCGCATAATCAGCAGCTGCAACATCAAAGGCCTTCCCTTCACCATAAGGTCAGACGGAGGCTGTTCACTGATGGTTCCAAAATGTTCAGCAACATTCACAACTGCACTGACACTACAACAGGCTATTCAGCCAATTGCAGAAGATTTTTTCATCTCTCATATCTGTTACCCCGGAAATGGAAGGGAACATTCAGCCATTCCAAGCTGCTACATAGGAATATGGGAAAGATGGGTTTCTGCGCCATGAGCACGGATAAATTAGGGAACAATCAGTCTTTATTAATTTACTGAATGCGGTGACACAGTGACCAGTGCTGGGGCCTTAACTATTTGCAACCAATGTCAACGTTTTCGAACGTGTAAAAATGTATTCTAACTAAGATAGAGAGGAACATCATTTATCTGGAGGAGGTAGAGAATCTCTAACTGGATAGTAATGAACAACAATTTGGCAGCTGGAATATAACATGGACAATCATGAACCTGTGAAATTTTAAGGAAGACAAAAAGGCTGTATATTACGTAAATGGAGAGAGATTACAGAACTTGCCAACATCGTCCTGGAGAGTTCACTCTGACACGTTCAAAAATCGGAAGCGTTGCTCCATCTCTCTGATTACCTACTCCCTGATGTTTGTTGTGCTGTCAGTACACTCAGGATATTTTGATGGGGTTGGTTGGTGTGGGGAGTGGTGAGGAGTGATGTGGGATGATGTTTTGATGTGTATCAATGGCACAGCCTTCATTCGAGAGGACATCCTTTCTTTCTCCGTGGATCACTGAAGACGATGGGAATGGCTAACTGCTTCTGAGTGAAGAGACTGTGGCTGCTGCCAGAAAAGTGGGCATTCACCAACATAGAGTCATAGACTCATAGGGATGTACAGCATGGAAACAGACCCTTTGGTCCAACCCGTCCATGCCGACCAGATATCCCAACCCAATCTATTCCCACCTGCCAGCACCTGGCCCATATCCCTCCAAACCCTTCCTATTCATATACCCATCCAAATGCCTCTTAAATGTTGCAATTGTACCAGCCTCCACCACATTCTCTGGCAGCTCATTCCATACACAAACCACCCTCTGCGTGAAGAAGTTGTCCCTTAGGTCTCTTTAATATCTTTCCACTCTCATCCTAAACCTATGCCCTCTAGTTCTGGACTCCCCCACCCCAGGGAAAAGACTTTGCCTATTTATCCTATCCATGCCCCTCACAATTTTGTAAACCTTCATAAGGTCACCCCTCAGCCTCCAACACTCCAGGGAAAACAGACCCAGCCTGTTCAGCCTCTCCCTGTAGCTCAGCTCCTCCAACCCTGGCAACATCCTTGTAAATCTTTTCTGAACCCTTTCAAGTTTCACAAAATCTTTCCGATAGGAAGGAGACCAGAATTGCACACAATATTCTAACAGTGGCTGAACCAATGTCCTGTGCAGCCGCAACATGACCTCCCAACCCCTGTACTCAATACTCTGACCAATAAAGGAAAGCATACCAAACACCTTCTTCACTATCCTATCTACCTGCAACTCCACTTTCCAGGAGTTATGAACCTGCACTCCAAGGTCTCTTTGTTCAGCAACACACCCTAGGACCTTACCATTAAGTTTATAAGTCCTGCTATGATTGGCTTTCCCAAAATGCAGCACCTCGCATTTATCTGAATTAATCTCCATCTGCCACTTCTCAGCCCATTGGCTCATCTGGTCCAGATCCTGTTGTAATCTGAGGTAACCCTGTTTGCTGTCCACTACACCTCCAATTTTGGTGTCATCTGCAAACTTACTAACTGTACTTCGTATGCTCGCATCCAAATCATTTATGTAAATGACATAAAGTAGAGGGCCCAGCACAGATCCTTGTGGCACTCCACTGGTCACAGGCCTCCAGTCTGAAAAACAACCTTCCACCACCACCCTCTGTCTCCTACCTTTGAGCCAGTTCTGTATCCAAATGGCTAGTTCTCCCTGTATTCCATGAAATCTAACCTTGCTAATCAGTCTCCCAGGGGGAAACTTGTCGAACGCCTTACTGAAGTCCATATAGATCAAATCTACTACACTGCCCTCAACAATCTTCTTTGTTACTTCTTCAAAAAACATGATGTTCTGTGCATGGTCACACTGCAACATTACTGGAGTGAATGTCTGAGCATTCAATCTGTTAAGAGCTCAACGACACAGTCCTTAAATGCAGGGCCATGTGGCGTTCACACTTCTCACAAGGACTCAGACTTCCACACGCTGCTGCCTTACAGCCAGTTCCTGCTCGATGGGTGAGGTACTACACAAATATATCACGTCAACATTTACTGTGGTGAAAGGCATGGACGCTCAAGGAAATAAATACATGAAACGTGCCCACATTACTGAAGCGGAATTCCTGCAGGTCTTGAAATGCATAACAGTTGATACATACCCAGGATGTGTTCCACAGTATCCCGGAGAATTGCAAGAAGCTGGGGAAGAATTTGTGAGACACTAGCTGACAGAAATATAATTTCCAAAGATGTGCAGGTTAGGTGAATTGGCCATGCTAAATTGTCGCATAATATTCAGGGATGTGTAGGTTAGGTGCATTTGTCAGGGGGTAAACATCGAATAATAAGGTAGAGACCTGGAACATTAACTTTAATTTCTGTTCCCTGATGCTGCCAGACGGCTGAGCTTTCCCAGCACCTTAGGTCATTGTTTCTGTTTCACAGAATCGACAGTTTGTTCAATATTTATTGAATCTTTGACAGTCAAGGGTGGGGTGCTGGAGGACTGGAAGACAGTTAATGTTATGGCATTATCTTGAAAAAAGGCTGCACGAAAAATCCTGAGAGCTATAAACCAGTGAGTGTAATGTTTGGTGGCTCAGTGGTTAGCAGTGTAGCTTCACTGTACCAGGGTCTTGGGTTCGATCCTAACCTCGGGCGAAAGCCTGTGCGCAGCTTATCCGTTTTACCCGTGTCTGTAGGGGCTTCTTCCGGGTGCGCCGGTTTCGTCCTATGATTCAAAGATGTGCATCTTTACTACATTAGTCATACTGAATTACCATCGTGTTCAGGGTGGGGAAGGTTAGGTTCATTAGGGAGGGGTTAAGCATCGAGTAATAGGGTTGGAGAATGGGCACAGATGGGATGCTGTTTGGAGTATCGGTGTGGAGTTGTTGGGCCGAAGGGTCTGTTTGCACACTGTACGAATACTTTAAAAATAGTGTTTGGAGCAAATTCTGAGAGGTAGGAGCTACATGCATTCGCAAAGGCAAGGACTGTCAGTAAGGCTTTGTGTCTGTGAAAATGTGCCTCACAAACCTGATTAAAATTTTCCAAGAGGTGGCCAAGAAGATTGATGAAGCTAAAACAGCATGTGTTGTCTCGGTAGAGTGAGGCCCAACGGTGTTACACATAGTAGTCTGGTTAATAAGGTTAAATCACAGGAGATCACGGAGAGCTAGCCAATTAGATACAAAATTCGCTTGACAGTAGGAGACAGAGGTTTCTGGGAAAGATTTGTTGTTCTAACTGGTGGTCTGGGACCTGCCATTTACCACAAGGACCAGTCTGCTGTTGTTCGTTATTTTGCAAAATATTTGAATGAGTATATAGTAAGCAGAGAGGTTAAGACTGTTTTTGAAGCCAATATTGGTTTTATAGTGGACAGTGAAGAAGATTATTTAAAAGGACGATGAGACCATGATCAACTGGGTCACTGGGCCAAGGAATGACAGATCTTCATACAAGGTAATGATCACAGACGCTCACAACCGACTGCACAAATACAAACAAGAAATTGCGCGCCAACAGTTGTTAATTTCAAAAACCACTAATCATGAATGGACCCGGACCATAGTACAGGCTGTCACTATAGGACAGAACAGGACTACACACCGCAAAAAAAGAGCACTAAAAGAAAAAATGGCCAAACTAACACACAAAAAGGAGGACACTACAACACACACCTGGGTTAAAAACCTCTCCCACAGACAGCTCACAGACATGGAGAGAACTATACTGACCAAGGGACTCAACTACAACCACAGTGATGCCAAGACAGCAGACTTCCTAGCAGCACTAGAATGCACAGTCAGGAACAATGGACTGACAGAAGAGACACAACAAACAGTGAGACAAACGGTCGTACCTATGATGATAAGAAAAAGACAAACATATAACGTCAACACCAAGGACAGGGAAGCACTGAAAGCACTAAGAAATGATAAGAACATAATCATACTACCAGCAGATAAAGGCAGAATGACGGTCATCCTAGATAAATCAGATTACATCAAAAAAGCACAACACCTACTAGCAGACACCAACACCTACCAAATGAAGGATTCTGACCCCACACCACAACTCACCAATAGAATAAATAACACACTAATGAATCTACAAAAAAACAGACAGATAACCAAAGCTGACTTACAAAGAATGAAACCGGAAAGCAACAATACCCCCAGATTCTATGGACTACCCAAAGTACACAAATCAGACATTCCACTCAGACCCATAGTATCACTACCAGGGGCACCAGCATACAAACTGGCCAAAGAACTACAACTGAAACTGAAACACCTGGTCAGCGGATCCAAACACTCCATACAATCAACACAGGAATTCTTGGACGGCATCAGGAATACACACATAGACAAAGAAGAAACCATGATCTCATTCGACGTGACGGCACTGTTCACTTTGATTGACAAAACCCTAGCCAGAGAAACAATAGCCAACCTACTGGACATACAGAACAGAAAACAGGAGGCGGAACCCATCAATAAAGAAGGCATACTTAAACTACTGGACTTGTGCCTCACTACACACTTTACATTCAACAATCAGATATACGAACAAATCAACGGAACACCCATGGGATCACCAATCTCAGGACTCATAGCAGAGGCAGTTATGCAAAGGTTAGAACAAACAGCCATACCACAAATTCAACCCAAACTCTGGGTCAGATATGTCGATGACACGTTTGTAATCATCAAAAACACGGAAATAGAAAAAACACGCCGGATCATCAACGCCACACTCACAGGAATCCGATTCACGAGAGAAGAAGAAAAGGATAGCCAACTCCCATTCCTAGACGTGATAGTACAGAGAACACCGAACGGAGAATTCATCACAAGGGTACACAGGAAAACAACACACACAGACCAAGTCCTAAACTATGAAAGTAACCACCCCAACACACACAAACGAAGCTGCATCAGGACACTATTCAAAAGAGCCACAACACACTGCAGTACACCAGAACTGCGAAAAGAGGAAGAGGAAGAGAAAAGAGCGGCACGGTGGCACAGTGGTTAGTACTGCTGCCTCACAGCGCCAGGGACCTGGGTTCAATTCCCGCCTCAGGTGACTGACTGTGTGGAGTTTGCACGTTCTCCCCGTGTCTGCGTGGGTTTCCTCCGGGTGCTCCGGTTTCCTCCCACAGTCCAAAGATGTGCGGGTCAGGTGAATTGGCCATGCTAAATTGCCCATAGTGTTAGGTAAGGGGTATATGTAGGGGTTGTGCTTCGGCGGTTCGGTGTGGACTTGTTGGGCCGAAGGGCCTGTTTCCACACTGTAAGTAATCTAATCTAAAAAAAAAGGAACACCTATACAAGGTATTCGCCAAAAACGGATACCCGCGCAACTTTATCAACAGATGCCTAAGAGATAGACCACGGAACGAGGACATGCCACAACCAAAAGGACTAGCCACACTACCATACATCAGGAGCGTTTCAGAACTGACAGCCAGACTACTGCGACCCTTAGGACTCATAACGGCACACAAACCAACAGCCACGCTCAGACAACAACTTACTAGAACAAAGGAGCCAATACCCAACATGAGCAAAACTAATGTAGTTTACAAAATACCATGCAAGGACTGCACAAAACACTATATAGGACAAACAGGAAGACAGCTAACAATCCGCATACATGAACATCAACTAGCCATGAAACGACACGACCAGCTATCCCTAGTAGCCACACACTCAGACAACAAGCAACATGAATTCGACTGGGAAAACACTACTATCATAGGGCAAGCCAGACAGAGAACAGCCAGGGAATTCCTAGAGGCATGGCATTCATCCACAAACTCCATCAACAAACACATCGACCTGGACCCAATATACCAACCATTACAGCGGACAGCTGAAACTGACACCCGGAAGCGGCGAGGACAGATCACTATAAATACCAGTAGAAACATCAAAGAAGCGCTTCGCAGGAGGCTCCAGAGCACTGATGATGTCTCCTAGCCAGGGGACGAAACATTTGCAACAAAAACTTCCAGCTCGGCGAACAGAACCACAACAACGAGCACCCGAGCTACAAATCTGCACACAAACCTTGAAGCTTCATACAGATAGGTGTGAGATATTGCATTTTATAAGATGATCCATGGCAGAATTTACACAGTTAACGGTCGGGCTCTGGAGAATGTGGTTGAACCGGCAGACCCAGGCGTGCAGGTACATCATTCCTGGAAATGGTGATGGACGATTAAACTGCTCACTGCAGGAGAGGGCTCCACAAATAACCCCAACCTCAATACTGGGACAGTTCTGAACAGCAATGAAAAGGATGCAGTCTCTAGAACATTCTCAGCCAGTTGTGTTGAGTTTATGATCCACCTCACCTCATTCATGATGCCCACAGAATTACAGATGCCAGTCTTCAACCAATTGGATTCGCTGCCCGTGACATCGCAGCACGGAATTAGCATGCTCAATGTGCTTTCAGGTAGGCCCCCACATTGATATGGTGCTAAAGTGAAAATGTCATGAGATTGCTAATCCACACCAGCCTAATGTCCTGTTGATACAGACCTCCTTCCTAATATCTGGGCGGCACGGTGGCACATTGGTTAGCACTGCTGCCTCACAGCGCCAGAGACCAGGGTTCAACTCCCACCTCAAGCGACTGACTGTGTGGAGTTTGCACATTGTCCCCGTGCCTGTGTGGGTTTCCGCTGGGTGCTCCACTTTCCTCCCAATGTCCAAAAATGTGCAGGTTAGGTGAATTTGCCATGCTAAATTGCCCATAGCGTTAGGTGTAGGGGAATGGGTCTGGACTTGTTGGGCCGAAGGGGCTGTTTCCACACTGTAAGTAAGTAATCTAATCTAAAGTACTACACGAGCTTGTGACAACATTTACAGAATCCCTGACTGCACAAAACCATTGGGAAAGGAGTAGGCCATTCAACACACTGACCCTTCTCCATTCTAGTTCATGCCTCAATGCACTTAACACCACCCCACACGCACAGTATATATACCTTCATGTGATTAACCATCGTGAATTTTAAAACAAGAACTTCTTTCGATCCATCTATTTTGCTCCACCATTCAATATATAAATAATTCTCGTATAAAGCGTGATTATTAAACATGATGTGGCTGTAAACGATTACTAATTGTGGATCTTACTTTTATGAAACGAGCTCACGTTCTCTGCTGCACGATTCCATCCCAGAATCGGCTAAATAGCAAAACCCAACTTCAGGATCCTCCGTCTGTAAAATGCACATGCATTGTGTTCAGCTAAACCAGGAATGTAATCACCTCCACAAGCCTTGAACCACAGCTGAAACTGGGATTTGTAGTCTCGGTTTAGACGAAACTGTATTTCAAATCAAGGGGAGAATCTTGTGGAGATCTGAAATTCCTTGTTGGTGTCATGTGGTCAGTCAGGTCACACGCGCCCTCATGAAGAAATTCGTGAAAGACATAGTGCTGTAGTCAGTGATTGTAGTTTTAAAGTATCACATTTACTCTACTATTTCATTACTATATATATAAAATTTAAAATGTACTTAGACTGTGCAATTGCGTGTGATAAACTAACTTTGATTTTTGTTTTTTATTGTTATTTTTGGCGGAGTGCCCTTTCCTCTGCTTTTTTCCATAGGCTCCATAATCCACATTGCTCAATTTTCTACAACGTAGTGTTGTACAGGAAAGCAGCTACCTCATTATCGGAGAAAAACCTGAAATGTGGCTGACCTTCCATCTAGACACCATAAACCTGAACTCCCCATCCCTTCAGTTTCTAAAAATCATTATTTATATTCTGTGCTTTGGCTTCCAGAACTTTATGTGATAGAGAATCTACCAGGTTCACCCGTCTCTGAGAGCAGACATTTATTCTCATCTCAATGTAGAGTGACCTTCCTGCATCACATACTGTGGCCCCTTGGTTTAGACATTCCAGCCAGGGGAATTATCATTCCTGCTTCCAATCTGTCGCACCCTGTCAGAAATCTCCACTCATTTTCCAAAACCCTATGGAATACAGGCCACATCGACACGAACTCTGCTCCCACAACAATCCTGTCATCTCAGCGATCAGTCTGATCATCCTTCATCACATTACCTCAGTTTTCAGGTTGTCCTTCATTAGGTAAGAATGTCAAAACTGCACACAATATTGTACAATGTTCAGATGAGGTCTCACTAAGGCCCTGTACAGCTGCTGTAAGACACCATTACTACTGGACACAAATCCGCTCGAAATCAAGGTCAACGCAGCATTTATCTTCCTAATTGCTTTCTGTCACTGCAATATTGTTTTCAATGACTGGCATACAAGAATCCTTTTCAATGTTATAGCTACTCACTTTGTGTATCTCGGTACACTGTCAAATAGTGTGGTGCTGGAAAAACACAATAGGTCATGCAGCATCTGAGGAGCAGGAGAATCGACGCTTCAGGCATAATCCCTTCATCACAATTTAGGCTTTTGGGCCAAGGGGCCTGAGAAAAAGATGGGAGGGGGATGGGGGCAGGGAAAGGTAGCTAGCAATGTGATAGGTAGGCGAAGGTGGGGGTGAAATTGATCGTTTGGAGAGGAGGGTGGAAGAGATAGGTGGAAAGGAAAATGGACATCTAGGTCAGGTCAAGAGGGTGGTATCGGGTTGGAAGGTTGGAACTGTGATATGGTTGGGGAGGAGAAATGAGGAAACTGATGAAATCCACACTGACCCCTTGTAGAGTCCCAAGGTGGAAGATGAGGTATTCTTCCTCCAGACATCGTGTGGTTAAGGATTGAGGAGGACCAGGACCTGCATGTCCTTGGTGGAGTGTGAGCCTCATTCCTGCTGAATGGCTGATACCCTAAACCTCAATTCTACTGCATCTCCAATGCAGATGTGCGTTTTCAGCACCACACTCTTCGACTCTGTTCTCCAGCATCTGCAGTCCTCTCTTTCACCGTGTGTAAATACACTATTCAGTGTGCCAATGCCATTCCCGTATTAAATTCAGGCTTCAGAACTCACTGCCATGCATGGACCTTGGAGGTCAGTGTAGAAGGAAACAAACAAAAAGGAATATAATTCCCTTTGCAGCTCAACATATTTCAATTTTTCAATTGTAGGCAGTCGTTCTATTATTACCACCAAAGTGCACAACGTCACGTCAACCCACATCGCTCTGTATCTGCCACATATTTCCTCATTGACTCAATTTGTCTCAATCACCTTGAAGTTATTTTTACATTCTCCGCATCCACTCATAATCCGTCGTCATTTAGTGCTGTCAGCAGGCTGGGAACTATTGCATTTCATTTCCTCAACAAATGTTTGATGTGCATTATGAATAGCTGTGGCCCAAGCACTGACCCCGGCAACCTCCCGGGCACCTTCCCCTCCAGAAACACGCGGTTTTATTTTTGCTCTGTGTTTCCTGTCAGCTCTCCCATTCTAAAGAAATGTCCATATATTAGCCTCATTCCCACAGAAGCATAGACTCTTTATTATCAGAAATACAACACATATCTACATTAGTACCACTTTTCTACGCAATGCCCATAGCCATAAGTGTGATGACAGGTGCTCGCCCAGGGACGTTTCAACAGTTGAGGTTAACGTGACAACTCCACTCTCAGGACTTACATTCGAGACCCCAACACCCGCTGGGTGGAAAACAATTCTCAAATCCTCTCTAAACCTCAAGCCCTTCACTCTTACCTTGATCCTTTGATGAAAACGAACAGTTGCTGTCCATCCACCCTGTCCATGGTCCTGTTAATCTTATATTTCTGAACTCAACTGTATCTGCTTCAAAGCAAACAGCCGATCTTATCCAACCTCTCTTCACAGCTGATATGCTCCATCGCTGGGATCATCCTGGTGAATTGCCTCTGCACACACTCCAGTGCAATCACATCCTTCCTGTAAAGTGGCACACCGAACTCCACATGATATTTCAGCTTGACCTAATCGACGTGCTACGTAGCTCTTACAAGTGATACCTCAATGATGAAAGGCATGTCTAGAATCCTCCGTTACCCATCTATTATCATACCCAGTGGCATTCATGGATCTGTGGACAAACACGCTCTGTGATTCCTAGTTGCTGCCATTCATGGCGTTCTCCCCTTCTGGTTCCATCTTCCAAAGTGCATCACTCCATATTTATCAGGGTAACGTTCCATCTGCCATTGATCTGCCCATTTGACAATTCAATTTATATCTTCCTGTCACAAAAAACCTTCCTCCTCACTTCCAACCACCCGGCCAATCTTTGAGCAAACTTAAATGTACTTATCATGCTCCTCTCATTTGATAATTTTACTTTCTGAGGGATTACTCGGGAGAATGTTTATTGTACTTACTCTGTGATCACAATATTCTTTCTTAGATCGGGATACCAACACTGCACACAATACACCAAATAGAGTCTCACCAACACTGTGCAACAGTTTCATGGTGGCTCAGCATCTACATGTGGGAGGTAAGGGTCACCACCAGTGTCCCTGCTGACTAAGTGTGCGGGAATTGCACCCAACTCCAGGTCCTCGAAAACCGCGTTAGGGAACTGGAGCTGAATGAACTTCGGATCATTCGGGAGGCAGAGGGGGTTATTGAGAGGAGTTACAGGGAGGTAGTCACTCCTAAGGTACAAGAAAAAGGCAAATTGGTTACATTCAGAGGACAGAAAAGTAACAGGCAGGCAGTGCAGGGATCCCCTATGGCCATTCCGCTCAACAATAAGTGTACCATTTTGGATACTGTTTTGGTGGGGGGTGTGGCGGGGGGGAAGTGACTGACCATGGGAAAGCAGTGGGGTTCGGGGCTCTGGCACAGTGTCTGTCCCTGTTGCTCAGAAGGGCAAGGGGAAGAGGAGCAGAGCAGTAGTCATTGTGGATTCCATAGTTAGGGACAAAGGTAGGAGGTTCTGTGAGGAGGAGAGACTCACGGTTGTTGCCTCCCAGGTGCCAGGGTTCGTCATGTCTCTGATCGTGTTTTTGGGATCCTTAAGAGGGAGGGGGAGCAGCCCCAAGTCATGGTCCACATAGGCACCAATGACATAGGTAGGAAGAGAGATGGTGATTTAAGGCAGAAATTCGGGGAGCTAGGATGGAAGCTCAGAGCTAGGACGAACAGAGTTGTTGTCTCTGGTTTGTTGGCCGTGCCATGTGCTAGTGAGGCCAGGAATAGGGAGAGAGAGTAGTTGAGCACGTGACTACAGGGTTGGTGCAGGAGGAAGAAGAAGGCTTATGTTTGGAAAGGCTCAGTTAGGGCGCTTGAGGGTTATAAGGTAGCCAGGAAAGCTGTTTACAACTGTAAGCCTGCTTTCTCTTAAAGGTTTGTCATCTACCCTCCACTCTATAACATATTGCCCCAATAAAATCCCTTATTAAAATGACATGCATTTAATTTTCAAAACCGGACAGAAGGAGGAGGCCATTCAACCCAGCCCAAGCTGCTACACAGGAAGCTGTCACTAACAGGAAATAGAGAGCAGAGATAAATCATTATTTTCAGGTTAAAAGGCTGTAACTTGTGTACTGCCTCCAATCACTGTGGTGTCATCAATGATCAATAATCTGTGTCAAAGTTCAGGACGAAGCGACGGAATGAATTGAAGCTCAATTAGCTCTTCCTCCAAAATGGTCACTCAATATGTCGTCAAATACAGTTAGCGAGTTGCATTGTGATTCCAGACAAATGCAGTTAGTGAGCAAACCATTAACAGAAAGAGCATGAGTTGTCTATTTTGGCAGGATGAATAAAACATTTGTAAACAATTTAAATGGAGAGAGATTGCATAATTATATGATACGGATGCTTTGTATATTCCTGGCACATGAATCATATGCAGTTAGTCTGCAGATACAACAAGTGATTTGGAAGATAAAGAGAATGAAGTTGTTTGCGGCAATGGATATCAGGATTAATTAGGCAAATCTTTTAATGCATCTGTATCGGGAGACTGCATATGCTTGAGATCGGAATCGAAAAGTGTGCCACTGCAAGAGCCCAGCAGGTCAGGTAGCATCCGACAAGCAGGCCTTCATCAGGTATGTGCACGAATTGTCGACTCTACTGCTCCTTGTATGCTGCCTAACCTGCTGTGCACTTCTGGCATCAGTGTTTTCGACTCTGTATCTGTACAAAGTCATTGCTCAGAGCACATCTGATACGTTATGTGCAATTGTGATCCCATAAAGTAAAGAAAAGATATAATTGTTTCAGAAGATTCTGTTTACACCTTCCTGGAAAGAAGACCTTTTCTTATGAAGCATGATCAGTTTAGGTCTCAGATAAGAAATCTTTTTGAAGCATGGTTGTGTCCTTGTTCCAAGCTCTCATCATTTTCTACATCAGAATTATATTTGGCAGGATACTGGGGAGGGGGGTACAGTAGCTGAAAATTACTCTTCCAAAGTTATTTATTTCCTTGCTTTTTATCTGTAAATCTACTCATTTTCATTTTGTTCCCTGTTGCCAATATCGTTTCTGAGTACAATCTTGATATCACCCTTAACAAATACATGAATTCCACCTCCTGTACCTTCATGTCTATCCTTCCGGAATACTGCCCAGTCCTGATCATCCTGTAACCATGTTTCAATAATCCATGCCAGGTAATACCCAGTTTTCTCAGTTTGTGCTGTCAGCTCATCAATTGCATTCTAAGTACAAGATTTTTAAAATTGTTTCCTTTATTTGTCTTTCTCCTTTAATAATTTGTTGTGTGTTAGCTTCTTAATCTCGCAAACCTCACACACTCACATCACCCACACTATCCATCCTTATTTGTAAATTCCTGGCAAAACTACACCACACCTCTATCTTTATTCTGACACAATTCCTTCCCTCACCATAGCAATTAGACTGGCTGTACCTGATCTTCTATCCACCTCTGCCTTCCGCTCAGTATCTGACCTGCTGCATTGATTCCCACCCTCCTGGTTTATTAGGTTACTCCACTTGACTTACACTAGCAAACCTTCTGACAAGGATGTTGGATCTCCTCCGGTTAAAGTCCAAACTGACCTTTTTGTACAGGTCCCACCTGTCCTGGAATGGATACCAATGGTACAAAAACCTGAAACACTACCCATGACCAGCTCTTTAATCTTATCTTAAACTATGCTATTTTCTCAATCCTTAGACCTTTACCATTTGACATATGAAGTAATCCAGAGATTATAGTGACTTGTTCTCTCTGTCTCTCTCTCTCTCTCTCACACTCACAATCTCTGTATATCCATCCATCCATCTATCTATCTATCTATCTATCTATCTATCTATCTATCTATCTATCTATCTATCTATCTATCTATCTATCTATCTATCTATCTATCCATCTGTCTATCCATCTATCTATCCATCTATCTATCCATCTAACTCACATACACACATGCGCACGCACACACATACAGACAAATAGATAGATGCACGTAGACACATCACATCATAGAAGAATGTCAGTAACCTTATAAATAATCAGAAACATAACTGGAATGAAGGATTTAGTTAAAGGAGGGACAACAAAATTGGATTTATTCTTCCTGGAGCAGACTAAAGATATGAACTGATTGTTGTGCTCAAAATTATGAAAAGCATATGCAGGAAAAAACAAGAATAGTTTCATTTGGTTGGCATTACAGCATCTCCAAGTTCCAGTTTCAAGACTGTCAGGAAAAAGAGCTTGGGGTGAGATAAGGGAACATTTCTTTATTGAGACTGTTGTTAGAATGTTGATTGCACTGCTTCGGAGAGTTGTGGATGAATATTCAAAAGAGAACAGGATATATATTTTGAAGTTATGAATTCAAAAGTCTTGAGGGATAGGGCTGGCAAATGGAAGAGCATGGAAGACTTTCGGGAGGTGATGCACACACAGTGGCCCAATGACCTCCTCCTGCACATTAAAGTTTTGTACTCTATCATGTACAGATTCCACTGTTATGAAGATGAAGTCGTATACTGTACCTTTAAGCGAGTATGAAAGTTGCTTTGCACTGAGAGCTTTCAGACATCCGTCATGTGACTAACTAGTGGTCTCAGAGGGTACTGGACAATTGAAAATATTTAACATTTATCTGTGAAAAACTACTTGAGTTTTTGGTGTTATGTCCATCTGAATTTAACCAATCAGTTTACATTTTGCCCCAGGACTCTAAAACCCAATCGAGTTTGAATCTACTGTTTTAATGACATCAAACCAATGAGAAGCTCCGACCTTTGGGGTACACAGAAGCCGGCATTTTGAGAGTTAGTCAGAGAGAGACCAACTGTCAACGTCAGGGTATCTGCCAGGAAAACACTGTTTTGACAACCATTCGAATTTAGTCAATCAGTTTAAATTATGCCCCAGGATACTAAAGCCAATTTGAAGTTGAATTTATTGCTTTTGCCAATCTTGAACAAATGGGACGATTCAATGTTCGGGGTATAAAGAAACCGGCAGTTTGGCAAGTTCGACAGAGACCAACTACCATCTAGAAAGTGAATGCCATTCAAAACACTCTCTCCTAAAGGTACCTTTTTCTTATGAATCATCATTTTCCCACTTAAAAAGGGACTTCATCGAGAGTCCGGCCTCCATTTTCAACAGAGCACCGAGAAGAGTAGGAAGAGAGCAAAGCGGGCTGTAGGTCTGTTTTTTTTGCAATTAACAAGCGACTTACCTCAAGAGTTGGGCCTTCATTTTCAATAGAGCAGCGAAGAAAGAGGGCGGAGTGAAGCGAGGGCTGCTGGGTCGGTCAGTTTCTTCCCACTTTAAAATAGGATTTATCTCGGGAGTTGAGATTCCATTTCGAATAGATGGGTGAGGAGAGGAGGGTGGAGAGAAGCAGGGCCTGCTGGGAACAGGGAGGTAGCAAAAGAGGCGGAGATGAAGCATTGCCACTCAGAGATTGCATCACAGCTACAGAAATGAAGGTTGTCGAAAAAGTGTGTCAACTTAGTCAGTAGGGGTGAAAGTTCAGAACAGCTGTGGAGCAGTCACTTATTTGGGGGGTGTCTGCAGATACCTAATAGCTGTGGGGAGATTGAAGAACGCATAGGTTGGCAGTTTTTGAAAAATACACATGTAGCAGGGTTGTTGTGAATAGTTACTTTAACTTTCCCAATATTGATTGGATCCACCTTCGTGCAGATGATGTAGGTGAAACCATTTCTGTCAGGTGTGATCAGGAGGTCCTCAATATGTAGACAGGACGCCGAGGGGAGAGGCCATTTTGGATTTGGTGCTGGGCTATGAGCTAGGACTGGTGTCAGATCTCACGATGGGAGAACACGTTGGTGACAGTGACAACAACAGCCTCACATTTGCCAGAGTCTTGGAGAGGGAAAGGAGCAGTTTACAATGAAAAATATTTAATTGGGGGAAAAAGAAATTATGAGTTGTCAGACAGGAGTTACGAAGTGCACATTGGGAACAATTGTTCCACTGAAAGGTCACATCAGACACGTTGAGCTTGTTAAAGGAGCAGTTGTTGTGAGAAATGCACAAATTTGTTCCTCGGAGAGAGGCAAGAAGCAGTAAGGTTATGGAGTTTGGATGATGACAACAGAGGAGGTTCCCGTCAAAGGGAAGAAGGCTGCTTAGGTAAGGTGGAGTAAGCAAGGATCTCACACAGCTTTACAGGATTACAGGCTTACTGTAAATGAGCTCAAAATGGACTGAGGAGAGCCAGAAGGGGACACAAAAAAGCCTTGGCAGGAAGGATTAAGGAGAACTCCAAAGCATTTTACTCATACGTGAGGAATAAGAGAATGATCAGGGAGAACTTAGGGCCAGTCAGAGATAGCACAGGGAACATGTCGGTAGAGTCTGAGCAGATAAGGGAAGCCCTAAACGAGTTTTTTGTTTCCATTTTCTCAAATGAAAGGTATCTGCTTGTGAATGAGAACTTTGCGGAGCTGGGAAATAGGCTTGAACAGTTAAAGATTGATGAAATTGGTGTGCTGGAGGTTTTGCCAAACATTACGGTTGATGAGTTCCTAGGGCCAGACCAGATTTATCCTAGGTTGCTCCGGGAAGTGAGAAAGGATGTTGCCAAGCCGTTGGCAAAGACTTTGCATCCTCACTCGCCATGTGATTCGTACCAGAGGATTGGGAGGTGGCGAATGTTGTTCCTCTTTTCAAGAAGGGGAATAGGGAAATTCCTGGCAATTACAGAGCAGTCAGTGTTACATTTGTGATCAACAAAGTTTTGGAAAAAAAATCTGAGGGATAGGATTCATGACTGTTTGGAAAAGCATAGTGTGATTAAAGGCAGTGAGCATGGCTGTGTGAGGGGCAGGTCGTGCCTCAAAAATCTTATTGAGTTCTTTGAGGAGGTAACGCGCAACAGGTTGATGAATGTCGAGCAGTGGATGTATGAATATGGACTTTAGCAAGGCATTTGACAAGTTGCCCCATGGTAGGCTCATTCATAAAGTCAGCAAGAATGGGATACCGGGAGATTTGGCAGTCTTGATTCAGAATTGGTTGACTACCAGAAGGAAGGGACTGGCTGTAGATGGAACGTATTCTGCCTGGAGTTCAGTGGTGTGTGGTGCCTGCCGTGTTCTGTTCTTGTGCCTCTGCTCTTTGTAGTTTGTTTAAATGACTTGGATGAGGAGGTTGAGGGGTAGGTTAGTAAATTTGCTGACGACACAAAGGTGGGAGTTGTCGTTGATAGTATCAACGGTTATTGCAAGTTCCAGCGCAATATAGACAGGATGCAGAACTGGGCTGAGAAATGGCAGTTGGAGACTTTGGGGAGGGTGCAGAGAATGTTTACCAGGATGTTGCCTTTTCTTGGAGGGCTTGTGTTATGAAGAGAAGTTGACTAAACTCAGACGTTTCTCTCTGGAGAGAAGGAGGAAGAAAGGTGATCTGATCGAGGTAAACAAGGTAATGAAAGGCATGGATAATGTCAATAACCAGAGACTTTTCCTCAGGTCACGAGTGATTATAGTTTTAAGATATTAGGAGGAAGCTATAGACGGGAGATCAGAAGTAAGTTCTTTACACAGAGAGTTGTGAATGAATGGATTTCATTGCCAGAGGTGATGATGGAAACAGAGTCATTAAGTGATTGCTGGACATGCACATTGACAGTAGTGAATTGAGGAGTGCGTATGTTAGGAATAATCCTCGGCACCACATCGTGGGCTGAACAGCCTGTTCTGTGCTGTACTTTTCTCAGTTCTATGTTCCAAAATCCTGAAAATCACCCACGGAGATCAACAGCCATGGGATGTCAGACTCCAACAGCAACAGGCCGCTGTGTGGTTTTGAAATTAAGTTGATGCAATTTTAGTACATGTTTATTCGGATAGTATGTTGTTATAGAGCTGAAGGCAGGTAATAAGTATTTAAGGGAAAGGGTGCTTAGAGTTGTAAATAGTAGAATTTATGAGTTCTCTCTCTGTCCTACTTGAACAGATTATAAAGCGAGTTGAGCCTTTCTGGGTGCTTGGGTTAAGTAACAGGTTTCACAGCAGTGATCTCACACGACATAAGGTCAGTATCCGATTACTTCCTGTAGTAAATGCTGGAATATTACCTGATTATATTTGGTGCAAACCCATTTAAAATGCAAGTGTTGCAAGGTCAGCTTCATTATGAAGTTAAACAAAAATAGACAACACTATGTTAAAGTCCAACAGATTTATTTGGAAGCGCTAACTATGGGAGCACTGCTCCTTCATTGTATCTACCTGCTCTCAAAGCCCATGTTTCCAAATAAACCTGTTGGAATTTAACCTGGTGTTGTCAGATTTTTAACTTCGGCCACCCCAGTCCAACATCAGCTCCTCCACAACATTATGAAGTCTAATTATTACTAAGAGCATGAATAAGTTAATTGTTATTATCCTTTCACTAAAACAAACATTTCATTGCTTTGACATAAAAGTGTTTGAAAAGGCTTGACTTTTCACTCACACAAAATAAGTTCATCGTTTTTTGTCACTAACTATATTTCACATTAAATATCATTCAGTCTAAAATTGCAAGTTTTCAAATTATTGCTTGTGAAAATTTAATAAATCTAATCAATTATTTAGAGTTAATATTCATGTGCATGTTGAATTATTGCTATTTCTACATTGTTCACAAATAGCTGAAGCTCGTATATGTCAGTGAGAAAGTGAATTGATTGGTCATAATTAAATGTATAAGAACGTTATTTCTATTTAATCATTCAATTGTTTGCTCTCTCTGAACACGAAATCATTCAGAGGCCAACCACTTTCCAAATGTTGGAGGGACAATGTTTTCATTTGGTAATGAATATGCAATTATGATCAAAACAATGTTCAGATAGAAAGTATTTTATTCAATATAAAAAATATACATTCCTCATTTTTTGTTGACAGTTTATATTTTAGTTCTGTAAATATGGAATCAATCCAACTGTTTTCAGAGATGATGCAATTACTGTTCAGTTGAAAATTATAGCTCACGTCTTGCAGAACTTCACAGCTTTTAAATTCAATTAGCCTGCTAATGAAAGCCAACACACCATATATCTTCTCAATACCATTATCAACTTGGGTGGCAACATTGAATGAGCTATGCACACATAACACTGTTCCTCTACATTGCCAGGAATCCTGCCTTTAATTTTGTTTTCTGCATTCAAATTCAACCTTCCAAAGTGAATGACTTCACACTATTCCTGTTTTAGCTCCAACTGCCACTTATCAGCCCAGTTCTGCATTCTATCAATGTCCCATTGCAACGTACAACAGCGCTCCACTCTATCCACAACTCCACCAACCTTCGTATCATCTGCAAACTTACTAACACACCCTTCCACTGTCTTGTGCAAGTCATTTATGAAACTCAAAAAAAGCAGAGCTCCCAGAATAGATCCCGTGGATTTCCACTGGTCACCGAGCTCCAGGCTGAATACGTTCCATCTGCTACCACACTCTTTCTTCTATGGGTCAGCCAATTGTTTATCCATAAGACAAGGCTTCCCTGTATCCCCATGCCTCCTTACTTTCTCAATGAGCCTACCATGGGGAAACTTATCAAAGGCCTTGCAAAAATCCATGTACACCGCGTACACTGCTCTGCCTTCATCAATGTGTTTTGTCACACCTTCAAAGAATTTGGAAAAGTTTGTGAGTCATGATCTTCCCCTCACAACGCCATGCTGACTATCTCTAATCAAACTGCAGTTTTGTAAGTAATTATAAATCCTGTCATTTAGAAATCTCTCCAAACCTTTGCCCACCACTGATATAACACTTACCCGAATGCAATTTGCATGGATATCCCAATTCCGTTGTATGAACATGGGAATACCATTTGTTACCTCCAAAATCTGGCAGCACTCCAGTGGACTGTGAGGGTACAAAGATCTTCGCTATAGATGCAAGTGTCTCTTCACTCACTTCCTGGAGTCATCTAGGGTATATCCCCTCTGGCCCAGGGGATTTATCTACCCTTATGTTTGTAAAACAGTTTGTAAATTATCTCCACTTGTCCCTTTCACAATGTCCTGTTCAACCAATGAATTGACTGCCTTCCATTTCACAGATGCTCCCCATACGGCATTATACACAGTGATGCTTCCTGAGCAAGTACAGTTCTCAATATCCTTTGCAGCATGGAAGACATCAATACTTTCATGATGAAGGGCTTATGCACAAAATGTTGACTCTCCCGCTCCTCGCAAGCTGCCTGACCTGCTGTGTTTTCCAGCGTCAGAGTTTTCTCATCTGACTCTCCACCAACTGCAGTCCTCACATTCTCCATGACTGAGGGGTGAGTCAAAGTGAGCTGTGCTGGAAAAGCTTAGCCGGTGAGGCAGGATCTGAAGAACAGGAGAATCAACATTTTGCGCATAAGCCCTTTATCAGGAATGAGGCATGAGACCCATGGGGGCTGAGAGATAAATGGGAGGGGTATGGGGCTGGGCTAAGGTAGTTGGGAATACGATAGGTTGATGAATATGGGTGTGAATGTGATAAGTCGGAGAGGAGGGTGGAGTGCATAGGTAAGAAGGAAGCTGAGCATTTCAAGGGGGAGTTTTGGAGATGGAAGTTTGGAAATGAGGAATCTGGTGAAATCTGCAATTATCCCGTGTTGCAGGAGAGCCCCAGGGCGGGCGTTGAGGCATTTTTCCTCCAGGCATTGCATAGTTGGGGTTTTGAGGTGAAGCAGGCACAGGACTTGCATGTCCTTGGCGGAGCGCGAAGGGGGTTTAAAGTGTTCAGTCACGGAGCGGTGCGATTGTTTCATGCTTATGTCCCCCAGGTGTTCTCTGAAATGTTCTACAAAATTGGCGTCCGGTCTTACCAGGATAGAGGAGACCACACTGGGAGCAACAGACACTGTTAATGACGTGTGTGGAACTACAGCTAAATCTTTGTTGGATGTGGAAAGATCATTTACTGGCTTGGATGCAGGTGAAGGAGGAGGTCTGGGCACAAATTTTGCACTTCCTGCATTGGCCAGCGAAGGTGTCAGGAATGGAGGGTGGGTTGATCGGTGGTGTGGACCTAACAAGGGAGTCGCAGAGGCAATAGTCTGTCTGGAACATAGATAGGGTTGGGGAAGGACAGTAAGGCCCAGAAATATAATGATGTTCAATTAAGTAATGCAAAGAGGAGATATATTAAAAATAAAGGAAAATTCAAAGAAACGCAAATATTATTTAAACAAAGAAGGCCGAGTAGTGGGGTCCGTTTGTAAGTGGCAGAAGTGGTGGAAGACTTTGTAATGACTCTAAAGTTATGTTGGGTGGAAATGAGTACCAGTGGGGTTTTATCTTTGTTGCGATTGGGGGGTTAGAGTTCAAGTGCAGAGGTGCGGGACGTGGAAGAGTTGTGCAGAAGTGGACCATCGACCATGTGGGATGGTAACTTGCAGTCTTTAATGAAACAGGTTATCTAGGATGTTCTGTGGTGGAATTGGTCCTGCTGGGAGCAGGTGCGGCAGAGGCTGTGGAATTGGGAATTAGGGATAGAGTTTTGACAGGAGGCAGGATGTGAGGAGATGTAATCCAGGTGGTTGTGGGAATTGGTGAGTTTGTAGTCCATGAATATTTGGTCGCTGGAGATGGAGATTAAGAGGGCTGGAAAGGGGAGGGAGGTGTCCAAGATGGTCCTGATGAACTCAGGTTCGGGTGAAAGGTGTAAGTGAAGTTAATGAACTATTCAATATCCTTTTAGGAGCACAGGGCACTCCCAGTACAATCATTGACATAGCGGATGACAAGATGGGGAATGGTAGCTGTGCAGCTTTGAGCTTCCTCAAAGACAGCAACTGCCCCTCCTCCATGGTCGATTGCACCTTTCAGTGCATCTCTTCCATTTACTGCACATCCATGCTTGACCCCACCCGTCCAATCACAAGGACAGAAACAGCTTGTCCACACATTCCACCCGACCAACCTCCCCCTCCGCCATTTCCACCAGCTACAAACCAACCCCACCACCAGAGATATATTTCCCTCCCCAATCCTATCTGCATTCTGCAGAAACCATTCTCTCTGTGCCTCCCTTGTCAGGTCGACATAACCCCATTAATCCATCTCCATTCCCAGCACCTTCCCATGCCAACGCAAGAAGTGCAAACCCTGCGCCCACACCTCCACAATTACCTTTGTCCAAGGCGCTGAAGGAACCTTCCTCATTCCAACCACCCACCTCTCCGGCCTATCTCCTTCAACATCACCTTCAACGATGTATCTCATTCCTACCTCACACACCCCTCTAATGTATGTCACAGCCCCTTGTGGTACGAGCCACATTCCTGTTGAAAGCTTTATGATTGAATCATGGATTCTCCTGTTCCTCGGGTGCTGCCTCACCGGCTCTGCTCTTCCAGCACCACACATTTCGGGTCTGATCTCCAACATCTGCAGTCCTCACTTTCTCCTCCACTAGTGGTGTTTGGCACAGTGGCTCAGTGGTTAGCACAGCCGCCTCATAGCCCACGGGACCCGGCTCCGAATTTCAGCCTCGGATAAATGTTTGAATTTGTATATTGTCCCTGTGTCTGCGAGGGTTTCCTTGTATAATCGAAAGATCTGCAGGTTAGGTGGATTGGCCATTTTAAAATTGCCGGTATGTTGGGTGCATTAGTCAGGGTAAACGTAGAGAAGTAAGGGAATGGGCCAGGCTGGCGTACTCTTCGGAGGGTTGTTGTGCACTCTCTGGGTTAAAGTACCTGTTTCCAGACTATAGTGTTTCTAAGTAGTTTTGGCTGTCGCCGCTGCATACTGAGTGGAGAATTAATCACCAGAAATTTATGGTATACTGAGGTAATAGCTCAGTTCTGGAAAGTTGCATTTGATGAACATGTTGCTTTTAAAAAAGGAATTAGAATTCAACAAATTTTCATTCAGTCTTAGATTACAGTTTGATTCACATCCTGATAACAAATAGGGAATGTGTTTTGAACTCCGAGGTACAGAGATTCGGGGTGCTATATGCCAGGCTGGATGCCCTTTACCTTAACGTCGGGAGTATTATTAGGCAGGCAGATGTGGTAAGGGAATGAGTTTACATGTCAAACTGTGACATAATTGCCGTCACAGAGATGTGGTTGGGGGATGTCAGGGCTGAAAACTCTATATTCTGTTGTGCAGGAGCAATTGGCAGGACATGAGAGGGTATAAAAGAGGACATGGTGTTGTTTTATTAATTATGGAGTAGGTGACTGTAGTAAGAACAGAAGATATCTGGGAAGAGTCTCCAAATGAGGCTTTGTGGGTGGAGCGTAGGATCAATACAATGTCAGATACACTGCTCTGGATATATTATCGAACTCGAGATACAAGAAAATACAGGAGCACACATATAAGCCATTTACAGAGGTGTGTAAAAATAGGATAATTATATTCAGGCAGTTCAATTAGACATTGATTGGGGTAGTGATGACTTCCTAAGAAGGGACAGAGAGTTTGAAATGTATTCCAGACAGCTTCTTTTATTAACATGTCGAAGATGCAACAAGGGGCGATGGAAAGCTTTGCCCTCTTTGTGGAGAATGAAGCCTGCTGGTGTTCTAGGCAGTATTGGGGGAACATTTTTGGTCCAGTGTCAGTGACTCATTCATTTTAATTTTGGTAAGGAAAAGACAAAAACAAAGGTTTGAAAAATAAAATGTTTTGGATTGGGGAGGCAGATTTTATTAAAATTTAGACAGGGTCTCACCAAAGTACAGTTCCTTCTCGGTAAAACTGTAGCAAACATTGTGGGTGGGATCACATCATCAAAATGGAAATATTGAGAGTGTCAGCCCAACATGATATGCCGAAGATGAAATTTAGGAAAACAAGTGCAGAGAACCTTGGATGTCGACAATTATTCGGAACTGAATTAAAAAGGAAAGAGAAGCTTGAAGCAGGTAGAGACTGAGTAGGTCAATTGCATCCCTTTCAGAATATAGAATGTGTAGGAATAAAGTTAAAAATATAAGTAAAAGAACGAAAAGGGATGCGATAAAAGATTAGCAAGAATACAAAAATATATCATTGGTTTATTAAGCGAAAGAGGATAACAAGGGAAAGCATGCTGAGTGCTCCAGACCAAGAAAGCAATCTGTGCACGGACTAGAGATTATGTTAAAGACGTACTACATATCGATTTTCACTTTGGAAAAGCAGTTCCGGGATTAAGGGAGAGTGACCATGTAATCCTTGAGCAGATTGACAGAGAAGTTGAGGACGAATTGTAAGTTCATGCTGGAGAAACAGTGGGCAATTCCCAGATCCGGATGAGCTGTATCTTAGGCTGGTGTGGAAGACGAGGGAGAAGCTTACAGGCTCTGAAACATGGTTTCTTAGAGAGCAAACCTACACCCTAAACCTCAACCTGAGCTACAAATCTTCACAAACCATGCAAAAACATGGTTTCTTTTTGTTTTGCCTCTGGCCACAGAGAGTTGTGATAGGACAGGATAAAATCTCATGTAGGTTCAACTTTCACAACGAGTGTTAGAAATAAGACAGGCATTAAAAACCATCAAATCTCACATTATTAGTAGGAGGACAGTTGTAGAAAATTCTGAAGGCTATTTCCATTGGACCATTAAATGCCTTGAAGGCTGAGATAGACAGTGTTTTAAAGAAGGGTAACGGGGAAATCGCAGACAAAATGGAATAGAGGACTATAAGAATAAAAATAATTTGATTGAAAGGAAAGCAGTCTCATTGAGCAGATGGGCATTGTGTTGCTCCTGTGTCGAATGGTATTCACTGGAACATCAACCTGTTTCCCTTTGGAGTGAGACACAGAAGTTGGTGGGACTAACTATTTCAGAGTGTGGCTGCTGTCAAGTTTTGAACATCGTGATGTTCAGCACAGGGTCACACACATTGAGGCGGTGAAAGTTCATTCAGAGCCTGGAGCTCTGTTTCAACCAACTGGTGGACTCCACAGAGATAAGTAAATTATCATAGAGTCACAGATTCTTCAAGCATGGAGACAGGCCCTTCATCCCAATCTGGACCATGCAGACCAAAATGTTCATCCACTCTAATCCCAATTCCCTGCCCTTAGCCTATGCCATTCTAAACCTTTCCTATTTGTCGAAATGTGAAAACATGTAACAAGGGAAAACACATGTTATATTTGATGCTATCAATCTTTTGTTTTGGAAATAATGAATGTTGGTCTATAACGCTCAGGTATTAATGCAATCACCTTTTCTTCTTTTTAGCAATACAGATTAAACACTCATTTCCTTCACACTCTCCTCATGCTACCATCACCAAAGGGATAAGTTCGATCAAACTCCTTTACATTGTCTCTCTATTGGAAAGAAGATCATTCCTTATCAAGGACAGAAGTTATGTACACAGTGCCCCAAGTACTATCTCAACAACATTCTACCACTGCAGGAAGGTGTCTTCACTCCTCTACTTGAATCATTTTGCAAAGAAGCACAGCATGCACTTCACTGTGCTGATTACTTCTGTCCGTGAATCATGACCAAGGAAATCCAGCTCCATTTCTCCAAGAGCACTTCCCATCTCACCTTCTAATATCTATAAATTAAGAAGGATGGTACGTTTTGCTCAGTCATTTCTTTGCTTGTGAATAGCTATACTTCAAGCACAACCTCACTAACAGCAATGCCAGTATTGCCAGTAGAGACACGTGGAGATGTTTGGTGGGGGGTCGATGGCCCTGCTGTACTAATCCAGATACTTAAGTAATGACCGAGAGCCCGGATTCGAATCCCACCATGACAAATGTTGGAATTTGAGTTCAAAAATATGTAATGAATTAAGAATCGAATAAAACTACGAAACAGTTTTGGATTGTCAGGATTTGGAGATGCCGGTGTTGGACTGGGGTGTACAAAGTTAAAAATCACACAACACCAGGTTATAGTCCAACAGGTTTAATTGGAAGCACACCAGCTTTCGGAACAACGCTCCCTGATCAGGCGATTGTCCACAATCATCTGATGAAGGAGCGTCTCTCCGAAAGCTAGTGTGCTTCCAATTAAACCTGTGAGACTATAACCTGGTGTTGTGTGATTTTTAACTTTGGATAGTCAGAAAATCCTTCCTGGCCCGCATTCTCATGCCCTTCACAGGAAGAAACTGCCATCTTCTCCTAGTAGAACTTACATTTGACTCCAGAGCCACAGCAATGTGTTTGACATTCACTTGCCCTTTGAACTGGCCAAGCCGGCCACTCAGTTATATCAATCATTACAAAGTCTCAAAGAAATGAACCCAGACAGACCTAAGCACTGACTACTGGCAGCCCACGGACTGCAGTGGGTCGGGAAGGCAACTCAACAACACCTTCTCAAGGACAATGAGGAAAGGGAATTAAGTGCTGGCCCAGAATCCCGTGAAGGAAGTAAAGAATATCATCACACTCAGGGAAGAAAGATAAAGGGACATAACTCAATTTAAACAGGAACTTTGATGTATACCCAGCATAATATTCAGGAATATGGGGACAAGAGAAAAATAAATAACACTAATTTTGTTTTCTATTTCCATTCCACCTGATCATCAACAATCATCTTGTTTGCTTTTTTTCTATCTTTCTCTTTCTTTATCTGTTCAACTCATCTCTTCTTCCCTCCACAATAGACGTTCCTGTCAACAGCATCAATCTTACTATCCCTCAGCTGTGTTCAGTTCTAACGTCTAGACAGTCGACTCGAAATGCCAACTATGTTTCTCTCTCGAGCTGATGTTGCCTAAACTCCTCAGTTTCTCTGGTACATCCTCGTGCATTTTATTTTTGATCTCTACATCATTATTTGTTTTACTTAACCTTTAATTTTGTCATTACATAGGGCGCCTGCATCCCTGGCAAGGACATTCATTTGTTGTGCTCACGAAACGCACATTATTGAGGCCACTCTTTAAGGTAACACTAAGGAAAGCATATTGCTGTTGTCCTGAAGTCACTCTTAATGCAGACCAGGTAATAATGTTAGATTTCTTTACCAAAGGACCTCAGTGAAATAGAAAAACTTATAAACAAAATGCTGTTAGTGTTATCGTTGCCATTGGAGAAATTCGCTTTTATTTCCATTGAATTTAAGTTCTGAGATCATCTGTGGTCACACTTGATGCATGGCCTTTTGTATAATAAGTTTAAAAATGGTTTGAACAGTTCTGCATTACATTTCCAGCAACATTATTACTCTGACACAGTGCCCCTGTCATGAAAATACTTTAGAGACAAGAATAGTGATCGAAATATTTGTAACTGAAAAAGTGCTTAGAAGAGAGTTGGAACAGTAACGTCTGAATTTTACCAAGGATAGATAGCCGTTTATTTTGCAACAATACGGGCACAGAGATCGAGACTGGGGAAGTTATGAATCCGGTAGTGGAGAGGTTTGGCAATGGAAGGAGTGTTGAGACATAAACCAATTCAAGGCAAAAAGCGATTTCGGGATTGTGAACATTCTTGTTGTCAGATGTTTGTCTGGTGGAGGTGGAGGTCTTAAATATGTAGGTAATGAATGAGTTTGTACTTGAAACTGAAATCAATAGTTTCCGTCTTTACAAATGCAATAGAAATAGCAATGAAGTTCACCATGGTTTATTGGATTAATAAATGGACAGCGACAGAGAGTCTTACCAGGAACACCAACAATACCGAGGATGGGATAGTAGCCTGCCTGAATAATCAGCAGTAAACTGTATATTTGCCATGGCAGTGTTGCCCAAGGCGCAGAAATCCATAAAAGTCCCAAGAATAAACTCCTGCCCATTGGTGTGAAGTTTCACTCTAATATTCTCAGATTTTGAGCATTCCTCCACTTGTCTCTGCAGCTGCTGATCCCTGTTAGTTTTGGAGGTGACGCATCTGCTGTGACAATTGGATAACACATTGCAAGAATCCCCTTATTAATAAGAGAGGGAAAATCTCCAGTGACACAATTCGAATCCACGGAGACTGATGTTAATCACAGTCACTGAACAAACAGTTCCTACGAACTCCTTCCAGCATGGACTTTCAGTTCACACTAATAACTGGATTGGATTGGATGTTGACATCGCTGGTGATTGGTCTCATCTCCCATTGTCAATTATCTTGTGACTTTAATTTTAAGGGGGAATGATGCATGTTTTCTTACCGCAGGCTAGATTATTGCGCTGTGTTGTCCATGTACAATGCTGTAACACGCCTGAACCCTCACTTACCCCAAAAATAACACAATCAAGATGTTCTTACTGTGCTGATCTCTTCTCAGAACAGGCGCTCATTAACAGATTACGAGTGGGCATATTTCTCTTGACCTGACAAAAGAAGTATGGATTTATCAAGACATTCCTCTTGTTGTTTTAATAAGGCAATTATGTATCTTCAATGCACTTATGTACACACAATGCACTTCATCATTTTTTTATATGAATTTCAAATATGTTAATACAACTTATTGGCTTTAAAGCAGTGAGACTTCCATTTATTTGACTTCAGTCCAAAGCCAAATGTGATGTAGACGATAACCTGATTCATTAAAATCCATTGATTAATGACTCAGTAACAGAATGAATATGACGTTGTCTAGGACACAGAAAATAGCGATGCCAATGCCTGTGGAGACTTGAGGGGAGAATAGTAATATCTCGCAGTCACGATTTAACTATCACTCTTTCAGATAAAAAGAATGAATTGTAATGCAGACCAAGGTAACAGATGACGTTTGGGAGATGGATTCTGAGAGGCAATGTGGACTGAAAAGGGCAATTTTAAAGGTCATTCAGGGAATTGTGTTTTACACAGACTGTTTAATGACAGGTGATACAAGTTGATAGGTTTGTTTACATCTGGACAGGATATTCAGAAACAAAAAAGACACAGATAAGAAAATGTGTAGGGGTACAAGGAATTACAGTAACCATTGGGGTATAGCTCTTTCTGATCTGGTACACAGATGATGGACTTTGCGACCAACATCTTTGGCTGTATTTATTCTGAAAGAAATGTATTAAAAGTTTTCAGAGCCTGAGTGGACAAGCATATTCAGAAAGGACATAGACAATTTCATCATCAATAGTCCATTCTTGTTGTTTCACAAAGTTTAGCTGTCTCTAAAATGCCTTTTAAATCAAAATGAATTTGCTGAGATTCACGCATTAAAGAAGATGTTGGGAAAAAGATATTTTTTGAACTTCAAGAAGAAACAGACTCCAGTGCAACACAAATGTCACCAGTACATGTCATGGGAACAGGAATGGAGCATATTGTCCAAATATAACCAGGTTCAACATCTAGCCCCGCCACGAAAGGCAAAATATTAGAGATAATGGAAATTTGAAATACACGCTCAAAATAGTGAAGACTTTCAACAGGTGAGGCAAGATCTGAAGAAAGAAAAACAGTGTTAACATATTGAGCCTGATATGGACCTTTTCTGAACAAGTGATATTGGACTCCAAAAAGTTAGTTCTATTCCACTCTGCTCCGCTGCTGTCAGAACTGCCGAATTTCTCTCCAGCATTTTCAATTGGCTTATAGGCAGGAGACAGAGAGTTATGCTGGAGTGTTGCTTTTCAGACTGGAGGTCCATGACCAGAAGTGCTCCACAGACATTTTTCCAGGGTTATCAAATAAATGATTTGGATGAGAATACAGAAGAGAGGTAAGTAAGTTTGCAAATGACACCAAAATTGTTGGCACAATCGACAGTGAAGAAGGTTTTCAAAGATTGTAAAATGCTCTTGATCAAAAGGGTCAATGATCTGACAAATGCAATTTCGAGTTCAATCTGGATAAATGCGAAGTACAGTCAATAGGGTATGTTTGGCACTGTCTGATGCAACGGAAAAGGAAGATTTGTTCATCGTCCCCTGGTGTTCAACACAAAGATGTCCTCCTTGATCTTTAAGAGATCTTACCTTCTCCTTTGGTGTTCTATTGCTCTTCAATGAGTTGTAGAATCACTTTGGATAATACTTAGCCTTATCTATCAATGTTATCCCATATCCACTTTTTGCCTTCCTGATTTCCCTCTTACGAATGGACCAAATTCTTTATATTGATGAAGAGATTTAATTGAAACAAATTGTCTATATCCAGAATAAGATTCTCTTGTTTTTGAATAGAAGCTAACTAACTTTATTCATCAATTGTTCCTTAATTTGCCAGACTCACCCTTCACTCTACCAGGAAACCTATCCCCTCTAAACTCTTGTCGGCACACTGTTGAACACCACCTACTTGTCAGATTGTTAACTGTCTACTCCAACCAAAAGTTGAAAGTCTTTGTCTCATGCCATTAAAATTGTTCACCCACATTTACTTCAATCATCTAACCTGTCTATTGCATAAAGGAAGTTCTAAATTTGCTCCTTCTCTTGTAGGGACAAGCAGCATTGATTGCAAAGAAATTCTTTAACACATTTGACAAATTCTTCACCAACCAAACCTTCAACACTATAGTAGTCAAAGTCAATGTTTGAAATATTAAAATTGCACGTTATTCCAATATTATTACGCTTACAAATATCTGAGAAATCCTGACATAATTTGTTTCCCAATTTCTTTCTTGTCATTGGGCAGTATATAGTACAGTCCCATCAAAGTGATCTTTCCTTATTTTTAATTTCTACCAATATATTTTCACTGGACGATTTTTTTCAGAATTACCTTTCTTAGTTACAGTTAATTTATTTCTTCATCAAAAATGTAAGGATCCAACCCCATATCTCATTTTCTATCCTTGTTACAACACCTAACAATGGAATGTTGAATTGCTAGTCTTGAGCATCTCTCAACCACGTTTCAGGAGCAGCCAGGATGTTGCAATCAAATGTTCATAAACATGCTGAGTTCATCAGCTTTCCAAGTAAGACACATCGCATTGAAATGAATACAATTCAGAATTATTGTATACTCTGACTCTCTCGTCTTTCTTTTCGAATTGATTCATCACATTCATAACCTTTTCCATCCATCCTACCATTTACACTGCTACTTAGGATACCCCCACCTCCCACCTCAAACAATATAACATCGAGTGAGCCAATCTCCCTGCCGAGATATTGGTCACCTTTCGCTTTAGATTAGAGCAGTACTTTGTGAACAGGTATTTTGCATTCAAAACACATTCCAATTTCCTGAAAACTTAAATCTCTGACCAATACACCAGCTCTTCAGCCATTGATTTTTCTCCTTTAACCTTTTTTTCTACCCCAGTTGAGTTTGACATTCGGAATACAACCGAAATTACTATTTCTAGTGTTTATTGTTTCACCTTCTGCCTCACCTTTTAAATTCAGTCTGTACTACTTTAACCCTTTCCCTGGAAATACCATTCCCTACCAACATTACAATAATTTGTGGCTTCTCAATCTCACCTTTTAACAACATGCGTGAAACGTTTCGAAATGTTCAGTTCTTAATCCTCGCACTAGAGAAGTCACATACCAGCCTGAGTTTAACCTCACTGCCACAGAGTCTCCTGGTTATGGTACTGACAGGAGAGTGACTGTAGCAATAAGTATACTAAATCTTGTCAAATGCTGACTAATATAAGAAGCATTCCAAGTACCCAAGAACTGACCACTCTTCCATTTCTGACGGAGACTCTAACCCTTTCAACAGTTCCAAGAATTGAACATTTGTTTGATTTACAAATAGCCACCTGAGACCTTTGAACTACTTTCTTATCTTTCATGACAGTCACCCATCAATCGAACTGATTTTGCTGGATAAGACATTTTTATAAATATTCTAGCCTTCCCTCTCTAGATATAGCCTTCATAAAGTTACGCACATGGGCACAACACGATTTGTTGGCTTTCATTACCTACAGAGAATAATGTTCAAATGGAAAAATATTAATACATGTAAGTGTACATACCAAACGTAGAATATTAAACAAAATCAGGCATTTAGTGAATTAAATGATGAAAAGGTTCTTCTTCGGTAAATAACACAAAAAAAATATTTTCTTCCCTGCTGAACATATGTAGGACACTCCAGAATTAAAGCACAGCTTTTTACATAAAATAATTGATTGGTTTTTCAAAACTAAAAGCTTTTGCAGTGTCAAGAAAAAGAAATCTTTAAAAATATATACAGTACAGACTTTTCTAAATTCATTGCAGACCACCCTTAGAAAGCTCGATAAAAAACAAATTGTTTGAAAATAAATATCAATTTTTTTTGCTTGAATGGCTTTTTCTGTTTTGTTTTTGAATGTTAATAAAACAACATGGAAAAATAATCTTATATTAATAAACTACAATTTATATTAACTGTAATAAATACGACTATAATAAATCTTTAACTATGCCTGCTATCTGAGAAGCTGCTGTAAGATCCATAATGGTCTCAGAATACTTTTAATACATCTTCTTATACAATATGGACAACAGTGGGAGTATATTCTCATAATTTGCTTCAAAATTCAAGGTAGACTTGACGATAGCAATTGATCTCTTATCCTGTGTCTATAATGTAGAATTTAACAGAATCTTTATCCTTGTAACTCTAGCTCTTTCAATCAAACTTATAAGTCTATGTGCATCCCCGCTCACGAAAAATTCCGTCAGCTCTAACTATTGCAGGGAATATTACAAAGAACAATATTCAGGTTCACGTAAATTTCAAATGTTGCAGTGCAAGGCACCTAAACCTAGTCCAATATTAATTGCACACAAGCCATTTGAATAAAGCATACAGAAGGGCAAAGTATAAAAAGGGAATTCAGCTCCATGTCCAATATAGAATTTGTGGCTCCCTCAGAAAAAGACCTCAATTACATCACGCTGTAAATTCACCAACATATGAAGAACAAGAAACATGAATTCTCGATTCTTCTTCTGTGAATAACATCGGAAGCACAGGAAGAAAATCAAGGCTTATTTATGAGCTTCAGAAATGATGATGATGCGAACATGACTGATGGAGTTTGGTGGTATTGATAAACAATGGTACGGTTGACACAAAGATTTGCTGTGTGGCTCACTGTGAGGGGGCAAGTTCTCAGTTAGAGAGGATATAAACTGTTTTTCTGGGTGGCCACATCAATGCCTGATTAAATTGAACATTGACAAATGCGAGGTGATATTTTTGAGAAGTAAACAGACAAGAGAGTGCTCAAACTGAGTAGAAGCTCGATTTGACTTTGAAACAGAGGAGGTTGAGACGGCCTCCTGTTCAAGAGCACCTGGGGCATAGACAGGGTGAACAAAGCGCATTTATTCCGATTACTCGAAGGTTCAATAACAAGGAGATATACTTTTAAAGTGAAAGTGGTCTCATCATCAATCTGTAAAACTTTGAAATAACTTATCTACTTCAAAATGTATTCGGTTTAAACATAGTTCAACATTTATGTTGCCTCCCAAAAAGCTTGTCGTTCATGCAGTTTGTTTTGGTGACCCGGGTGCCCCATTCCTTCTGCCTCAGTTTCGCAATCTATCCATTGAAATATTACACTGCTTTTCCATTCAACTTGTCAACGTGCTCTAACACAGGCATATTTTCCCAACTTTGATCCAAAACCCCACCTAAACCTCTTTATAGAATCATAACCACTTTGTATTTTCCATTTCTAACCTTTCTGAAGTTTGCATTGTTCCACAACACATTCAAAATATTTTTCCAAAGATATAGATTATGGCCACATTCCAATTGAATTGATAACGTGATATTTTGTACTCAGTATCAAATCTATCAAGTTGCTACAATGTTGAAGTCTTTAGGAGTTCCGTAACCCATTTCCCAGCCTACAGTTGTAGAAAATAATCATTAAACCTGAAAAGAATGGCCAAATGTTTACTTCTTATCAAAATGATCATTTGTCCCTTTATTATAAAATCAGCATATTAGTTATGGATTATCTGTATGACTGTAGCATTTTGATTTGGTTTAGTCATGGCAACTAAATATCAGGAATTAAGAACAGGGATAGTCCATCCATTTGTCAGACCTTCTCTGTCAATCAGCAAGGGCTGACTGTGGTCATTTGTCCACATTAATGTCTTTTCCCCGACACACAGAGCAACCTGCACTTCGGTCAACCAAACCCCTTGGCTCCTGACATCCCAACAACCAATGTTAAATAAAATCCCAAGAACTACATTAGTAACAACACCAGAGCAAAATGAAAAATAGCAGTGGGAATAGGAAAATCATCTCTTCGACTCTCTGCAAAGTCTAATGTGATCATGGCCAATCTAACCCTGGTCTGATTTGCCTGCTTGTGCCCACAGCCCTAATCCTGATCGTCATCAGAAAAATATCTATTTCGGTCTTGAATCCGATGATTGATTCTACCTCCGTGACACTCTGGTGCAATGAGTTCCACAGATGTACAATACTCTGAGAGTAGTTTCACCTCATCTGAACTTTAAGCCTACCTACTCTCACTTTATATCTATGACTATTTGTTTGAGAACTGTCTCACAAGGGGCACCTTTCCAATATCCATCTGATGAATCCCCTTCATACTTATTTTGTGTCAATCAGACTCTTCCTCAGCCTTCTTCACTCCAGCTAGTACAAGCAGAAGCCAAGTAACTGCTCCTCGTATGACAGACATTTCAATCCTGGAATCAACCGAATGAGCTTCATCAAATGTGTCTCCAATGCCAGCAAATCCTTCCTGAAGTAAGTCGAACAAAACTGGGCATAATACTTGAGATGTGAAACGAAGATCTTATCTAATTTTAAAAAGTTAAAAATCACAAAACACCAGTTATAGTCCAACAGGTTTAGTTTAAGAACAGGCTTTCGGTAGCTTCCTGACAAAGGAGTAGTGCTCCAGAAGCTAGTACTTTGAAATAAGACTGTTGGACTATAATCTGGTGTTGTGTGATTTTTAAAATCTTTATCCACCCTAATCCAACACCGGTTCATCCACATCATGGCAATATAATTGTAGTAACACTGCTTTGAATTCAGTTTCTCTTTTGCCATAATTGGCAGGCTTTTATTTCCATTTCTTAATATATGTTGCATTTGCATACCTACTTTCTGCAAGTTATGCAAAAATATGCCTAGAACCTACATGGCTGACGTTTCCTATTTAATTGATCATTTGCACTTTAACTTTTTTTCCAACCAAAGCAGATAAACTCGCACTTTTCCAAGTTAATCTGCATCTGTCTGGTGTTGTCCCAAACTCCCAGCCCATCAATATTCATCTGTAACTTCCTTGTCTCCTCATCACAACCTGTTTTAACACCTATTTTAGTATCATCTGCAAATGTTGTTGCTACACTCTGTCTCTCCTTCCAGGTCATTTGTATAGATCGCGCATAGTTTAAGTCTGAGAGATAAACCCTGCAGCACCTCACTCGTTTCAGTTCACCAGAGAAGGACCATTTAACCAGATGCTCGGCTTTCTGGTATTCAGCCAATCCTCTCAATAATTCAATACTCATGGACCTGGACCCCATATACAAACCACTACAGCTGAAACTGACACCCGGAAGCGGCAAGAACATCCATCAACAGACACATCGACCTGGACCCCACATACAAACTACTACAGCTGAAACTGACACCCGGAAGCGGCAAGAACAAACCACTATAAATACCGGAAGAAACATCAAAGCAGCGCTTCACAGGAGGCTCCAATAGCACTGATGATGTTCCGTAGCCAGGGAACGAAACGTTTGCAGCAAAAACTTCCAGCTCGGCGAACAGAACCACAACAATTCAATACTCTACCCATAATCCCTTGGGATCTAACTTTTCAGATCAGCCCTTTGAGTGACACCTTGTCAAATGCCTCTTGGTTCTATACTGCATCAATACTACGACTGGATCTTCGTTATCCACTTTGCTGGTTACATTCGCAGTGAACTCCAATAGGTTTGCCAAGTATAACCTGTCCATCATGAAACCATGCTGATACTGGTGAATCCATGTTTGTGCTTCCAAGTGTTCAGTTATTTCCTACTTTACGATTGACAGAAGCGACTTCCCCACAATAGTGGTCAAACTCACTGGGTCTATAGTTGCCCACTTTTTAGCTACCTTCTGTTTGGAATCAGAGTGCCAGATTACTAATTTTCCAATACATTGGCAACGTTCCAGAATCCAAGGGTTTTTTTGAATATCCTTACTGACACATCCACTATCTCTGCTGTCACGTCCTTTAAAACCACAGAGTGCAGGCTATCTGGCCAGAGGGCCTTACCTGTCTTTAATCCAATCAATGTACTTCATACCTCCTTCCTCGGCATCGTACTTCCATGAAGATCCTTTGCAGTCGCTCAAAATTTTGGGAAGACATTATTTTCCAATGTGAAAAAAGCAAGTACTGGTTATGGCTCTGCCGGTTCTGAGGTCCCCTTTATTACTTCGCCAGTTTCATCCTCTAAAAAGCCAATATTGTTTTCTCCATTTTTTTTTCAATCTTATATACTCGGCACAGCATTTGGTATCAATTTTATGCTTTCTACTCGTTTTATTTGGCAGTTTTTTGGATTTTGTTTTGCTTACATTCATTCACAGGATAAGGGCATCGCTGGGTTAAACAGCACTTATTGTCCATCCTTGATTGCCCAGATGGTAGTTAAGTGTCATACGAATTGCTGTGGGTCTGGAGTCACACGTTGGCCAGACCAGGTCAGGACAGCGGTTTCCTTCCTTGAAGGACGTAAGGGAATCACATGTTTTTTTTTCAAAAATGAGCAGTGGATTCATTATCAACATTATGTTCTTAATTCCAGACTTCTATTAAATTTAATTTTCATCATCAGCCCTGGAGGCATTTGAGCCCAGATCCCCAGAACATTTCTTGGATACCCGGATTAGCAGTCAGTGATAATACACCAGGCCATTAGTCTCACGTTATCATTGACTTCCATCTTAAAACATGAATGACTTTTTACTGTTTAACAATCCTGTTCCATTCAGGATTATACTTGAATTGAGGGACTTTTATATATCCCTCAATATATATAACTGTCAGTTAATGTTTTTGCCAACTCGTTCCACAGGCCTTATAATTATCATTACCCAACACTAATACTTGCGTCTTTGACTCCGTCTTCACTTTTTCAACCCGAATGTAAAAGTCAGCATGCTGCAGTCACTATTTCCTGTACTACAATATCATTTATCACTCCTTCGTCATTACATAACAGTAAACCTAACAAAAGCCAGTTGCATGGCTGGTTCCATGACATGTTGCTTTAAGAAACAATCCGTTGTACATTCAATGAAGCATTCTTTGAGGCTACCCTTCCAAAATCGATTATTCCAGTCACTATGCACATTCCAATTATGCATAATTATTTTGGTGCCCTCCTCTCTCAAACCATCGATATTCCGTGGTTCATGCTATTCCCTACTTAGAAAGCAATTTTGGAGGGGTGGGGAGGGGGTGGGCTGTTGGCTGGAATTACACCGATCAATGGGTTTCTTTCCATGTTCGTTATTTTGTCCCAGACTGATTAATCGTTTTGGTGCCTCGTGTTACAATCATTTCCGACATAGCCTTGATATCATACTTAACCAACATAGCAAGTCCACCTGCTGTTCCTTCTTTTCAGAATACTGAGGAACCTCGGATATTTAAATCCCCACTCCTGACCTTCCTGTAACCACGTTTCAGTAATTCCTATCGGGCTATCTCTTTTTGTCTCTGTTTGAGCTGTCAGCTTATTAATATTATTCCAAATATTGCATGCATTTAGGTCCACATTATTTAAATACGTTCCCTTGATCTGTCTTTCCATTTTAATACTTAATGTGCACTACACTTTCCACACTCTCCATCATTATTTATCGATCCCGAAAGTACTGAGTCTCTCATTTACTCCAACTTCCAACTCGCATTTTTAAATTGTTGTGATTCCTTCCCTCTGATGGTCGTTAGACTGGCTGTGCCTGTTTAAACTATTAATCTCTACATTTTGTTCATTTTCTGTCCTGCTGTTTTGTTTCCCAGCCTGTTACTTTATTAGTTTAAATCCACCCGAGTTGCACTATCAACCCTCCCTACCATGATGTTGGTGCCCCTCCAGTTAAGGTGCAACCTGTCCTATTTTTACTAGTCCCACCTATACTGGAAGGGACCTCACTGATCCAAAAATATGAAATTCTCTTCACGCACCAGCTCTTTAGCCACATTTTAAACTGTACTGTTTTCCTCTTCCATGTCTCACTTCCACATGGGAGTAATGCAAGATTACAACGCTGGTGATTCTACTTTTCAACTTAGGCCGAGCACCCTGCACTTTCCTTGCAGGACCATGTCATTCTTCCTCCCTTTGTCATTGTTACTAATGTTAACCACAGCCTCTGACTGACCACCCTCCATATTCACTGTGCCCTGAGCATACTTAGTGACATCCTTGAACCTGGCAACAAAGACCATTCTTATGTAGAACTCACACAATCACAGAAACCGTACGGTGTGGAAACAGGCCATTTGGCCCAACAAGTTCTCACCGATCCTCCGAAGAGTAACCACCCGGACCCATTCCCCTCCAGTATTACTCCGGATTTACCCCTGACTATTGCACCTAACCTACATATCCCTGAACACTATGATCAAAGTAACCCACACAGACGCATTCCCCATACCGATTACTCTGCATTTATTTCTGACTAATGCACCTCACCCATGCATCACTGAACACTATGATCAAAGAGTATCCCATTCAGACGCATTCCCCCAATCTATTACTCTAAATTTACCCCAATTATTGCAGCTAACCTGCATATCCTTGAATGCTATTTGTGGACGTTTGTTCACTTTTCCAAATGATGAATAAAAGAGATTCTTACATCTTTGTTGACATCAAACAGCTTGGAAGCTGTTCTGAAAGAATATGGGAATATAATGACATCTTAATCTTTCATTTCAGTGCAATTACAGGGGATTGTTCACAACAAATAAATATACAGTTGCACACCCAAAGTCACAAACAAAAGCACAAATATACAGAATCATAACAACGAAGAATACCAGTAACTTTATAAGTAATTAGAATAATTAATGCAATGAAGGATTTAGACAAGGAAGAATGAGAGAAATTGGAAATACTTTTTTCTTGAAAAGTCTAACACAATACCGGGTTGAAGATCAACAGGTTCATTTGGAAACACCAGCTTTCGGAGCGCTGCTCCTGCATCAGGTGGGTGTGGAGTGAAAGATCATAAGACACAAAATTTATAGCAAAACATATCGTGGCTGATGCAGTGTCATTCAACGAAATGATACACTAAATAAACATGGATTGTTAAATCTTTGAGTTTGAGAATGGGTTGCAGCTTTCGGTACATTAATATATAACTCCCAAAACTCTTTTAAGTCACCTTCTTGGATAACTTAATGGTTTATAACTAAAGGTGACATCTCAGCTCAGATAATGTCTTAAAATGTGAGTTTCGAGTCTGTCTGCATCCCATGCTTGACTCGGACTGTTTCTATTTCCAAAGTAGAATTTGCAACTTCTTACATATTGACTGCTTCTATTGACTGCCTGCAGACGGTATATTTTTGAGCAAAATAGAACGTAGCTGCAAATATAGTTATGCAAATATAATTATATTTGAACTGATGTGGTGAGTTATGCAGATTTTAAATTCTCCAATGCTTCTTGGCAGTATACAGTCCAACGAAATTTCGTGTTCTTCTTTATAAATCTATTGGAAATGTCACCATGCTGCTGAAGTTTGCAACAAACTTCTTGTAGAATCCGTTCTGTACCAAACATTGTGACACCTATTTCGTCGAGTATAACCGTGCAAATCCCTCAAGGGCTTTTATCGATGCGTTCCTTGGAGTCATCCATTCATTTCCGATGTATGTCCAAAGAACGTCACCTTTTCCTTCACGAATTCTGTTCCCTTTAAGTTTATTTCTAGTTTTGCTTTTATAAATCATTCAAAGTTATAAACCACGATATCCTGTGATATTTTAAAAAAATAACTAAAGATCACCACATCATCAGGATAATCTACACAATTTCTTAAGCCAACTACCACTGTTTGTGAGACTTTCAAATGTGGCTGGTGTGTTCTTAATTCCAACACTTTGACTTGATACAACCTACTTGGAGTTACAAATGCAGAAAGTTCTTCTACTGTTTCTGATAAAGGTATAAAAATACAGGAAATCAACCTTTGTGATGTAACTAGCTTGTCCAACTTTCTGTATGCATTGCTACAATCTTAGTATTTGATAGTAGTCCGGATTTGTTGCAGTGTTGACGTTCCGATAGTCCACAGAAAATGGTTGAGTCCCATCAGGTTTGCAAACTAACACTATCTGCGACCTCCACTCAATCTGACTCAGATCGATGATGTCTCCATTGCGATCACATTCACCTGCGTTCTGGGCCTGTGTGGCTCTGAAAGGATTAAAACTGTAAGGGTATTGTTTTATAGGAACAGCATTCCCTACTTGAACCTCATGCACAATAGTATTAGTCCTTCCATTTTATTTCTGCACATGTGTGAAACATTTCAACCTAGTTCTTTGCTCCTAGTCCATTGTTCAAGATATTCCTTGTTATTTAAAGTAACTTGAGGCACATCGAAATCCTCAACATCTGGACGTGATTCCTCATAGTTTAGATTGGAATCTAACACCTGTTTCGATAGTTCCCTGTCTCCATAGACATAGGTTTCAAGATATTCACAAGGCATGCCCGATATGGTTTCTGTTCCATCCAGCATCTTTACCAGATAATTTACCTGAATCAACTTTTCTCAATTTGACAGGGATCACTAAACTTGCCTTTGAAGGGATCTGCTGTCACTGGTAACAATACTAATATGTCATCCCCACGTGAAAATGTCCGCATTTTAGAGTTTCGATATGGTAAATGCTTCTTTCTATGCTGTGCCCTCTTCAGTTGCTGTTTAGCTAATTCATCTATCTGATTTAATCTTTCCTCACCTCTGATATATATTCCAAATGCAATATTTCTGATTTCGGTCCTATCAGTTTTTCATGAATTAGTTTCAACGACCCTGTCTAAATATTTATCTGTCTAAATATTAACACGAAGGGAGTGAAATGAGTAGATTCGTTTGGGGCATCTTTATTGGCAAAAGTACAATTGAGCTACCATGATTTGGCTTTGTAACAGATAATTTAATAAAACAAATCATTTATTAAGGTTAATATTCAATGTGTATATCAAAATATTGTTATTTCTAAATTATTTGGAAATTGCTAAAACTTGTAAATTTCAGTAAGAAATTAAGTTTTTTTAATTAAATATAAATTCGAAAGAATGCTAATTCTATTTTATTGTTCAATCATTTGTTAACTGTGAATATGTAATGGTTTAGAGAATAACTACTTTTGAATTGTTAGAATGTCAATGTATTCACTTGAATACTGACATTGGATATGTAATTGTGACCACCACGACAATGAGACAACATATTCCTTGTTTGGTATAAGATAACATGTATATGCTTTATTTTTAGATCATAGAGTGCTGTCCTGACTTTATATTTTATTTCCATAATGTAACAACAATCTTGGCAATTGTTTTAAATGTCGAACAATTATTGGGGCAGTCATGTGTTTTTAAGAGGGACAAATATGTTGCATAATGTTGCTGAGAGCTTTTCATGTCAACATGTAGAAGATACAAGTAGGGATTAGAGTAGACTTAGATTAGACTTACAGTGTGGAAACAGGCCCTTCGGCCCAACAAGTCCACACCGACCCGCCGAAGCGCAACCCACCCATACCCCTACATTTACCCCTACCTAACACTACGGGCAATTTAGCATGCCCAATTCACCTGACCCGCACATCTTTGGACTGTGGGAGGAAACCGGAGCACCCGGAGGAAACCCACGCAGACACGGGGAGAACGTGCAAACTCCACACAGTCAGTCGCCTGAGTCGGGAATTGAACCCGGGTCTCAGGTGCTGTGAGGCAGCAGTGCTAACCACTGTGCCACCGTGCCGCCCATGCAGTGCTGGGCCTCACAATTTTCTAAATACGGCCGAACCAACGTTCAATTTTAACATGACTTCAACTGAGGCTTTGTAAATAGTGATTGGAAATAAAAGATGACAGATACATTGCTAGTGTCATATGATAGAGTTGCAATTAGAAGAAAGTGCAGGAGAGATTATGGAACCATAAAAACGACAAGAGGGTAATTCTATTTTGGCTTTTAATGCTGAACAATTATTGGGCAGTCATGTGTTTTTAAAAGGGGCCAAATATGTTGCATAATATTGCTGACAGCTTTTTATGTCAATATGTAGAAGATACAACTAGGAGCGGTGCAGTGCTGGGCCTCATAATGGGGAATGAAGCCAGACCGCAGTTCCAGGCAGGATTGGGATCGCTTTTTAGGACCAGTGACCCTGACACATACGTTTCAATTTGGTAAGTAAAATACAAGAAAAGTTCTTCAACGTAAATGGTTTTTGGACATGGCAGCCTGAGTTTATTACAAATAAGGCATGATCTGACCAAAGTAATCTGTGTACAAAGAACAAAGAATATGGAAAATTTACAGCTCAGGAACAGGCCCTTCGGCCCTCCAATCCTGACCTGATCCAAATGTACTGTCTAAACCTGTCAGTCAATTCCTAAGCATTTGTATCCCTTTCTCCCCACCTCCACATGCATCTGTCCAAACACATCTTAAATTAATCTACTGTGCCTGCCTCTACCACCTTTGCTGGCAACGCGTTCCAAACGCCCACCACCCTCTGTGTGAAGTACCTGCCGCCTTTCCACTTCTCACCTTGAAAGCATGAACTCTCGTTATTGAATCCTTCACCCTTATAAAAAGCTTGTCTCTATCCACCCTGTCTATACCTTTCATGATTTTGTAAATCTCAATCAGGTCACCCCTCAGTCTCTTTTTTTCTAGTGAAATTAAACCTAACCTACTCATCCTTGCTTCACAGCTAGCATCTTCCAGACCAGGCAACATATTTGTAAACCTTCTCTGCACCCTCTCCAAAGCGTCCACATCTTTTTGGTAACATGGTGACCAGAACTGTACACAGTATTCTAAATGCGGCTGAACCCAATGCCTTGTACAATTTTAACAAGACTTGCCAGCTCTCATACTCAATACCCCGTCCAATGAAGGCAAGCCTACTATATGACTTCTTGACCACTCTATTTGACTGTGCAGCAACCTTCAGGGTACAATGGACCTGCACTCCCAGATCTCTCTGCCCATCAACTTTTCCCAAGTCTTTTCCATTCATTGTATAATTCGCTCAAGAACTAGACTTACCTAAATTCATCACCTCATATTTGTCTGGCTTGAAAGCCATCTGTCACTTTTTCGCCCAACTCTCCAGTCTATCTATATCCTCCTGTATTCTCTGACAGTCCCTTATGCTTTCTGCTAATTCACCAATCCATGTGTCATCTGCAAACTTGCTAATCATATCAATAGTGCCCTGTTCTAGATCATTGATGTATATTATAAACAACAGTGGCCCCAATACTGACCTCTGTGGAACACCACTGATCAACCTTCTGCATTTCGAGAAACTCTCTTCAACTACTACTTTCTGACTCCTGTTGCTCAACCAATTCTTTATCCATCTAACTAGAAAACCCTGCACACCATGTGACATTAATTTATCTATTAGTCTACCATGGGGAACATTATCAAACGCTATACTAAAGTCCATATAAATGACATCAACAGCCCTTCCTTCATCTAACAACTTGCTCACTTCCTCGAAGAACTCTATTAAGTTGGTAGATTTACTTCTTGGTAAAGTTGTAGGAAAACAGTGTGGAATGTGGTGAGGGAGTGGTGCTAATACCCAAAATGGAATTCATGAGCGTATGGGCCCAACATGTTACAATCTTAGATCAAGTTTTGGAAAATAAACCCAGAGAACCTTCAATGTCAAAAATATTCAGAACGGAATAACAAAGTAAAAAGAAGCTTAAAGCCGGTATAAAGTGAGTAGATCAATGAAAGTCCTCGAAGAGTTCAGGAAGTAGAGCGCAGAACTTAAGAAATTCAGTAGAAAAGCAAAAGGGGTCATGATAAAACACTAGTTGAAATGATTACTAAGAAGCCCAAGATTTTCTACTGGTATATCAAAGAAAAGAGGAGATAATGGGAAAGAATGGGACCTATTAGGTTCCAAGGAGACAGTCTTTGCACGGAGACAGAGAATATGCTAAACAGGTACTTTATGTCATTGTTCACTTTGGAGAATCAGTTGCTGTATTCCAAGATTGACAGGGTGATCCGTAAGCAGATTGATGCAGAAAGTGAGGACAAATCGAAAGTTTTGGCTGAGTAAAGAGTGGACACATCCCCAGATCTGGATAACCTGTAGCTTACCTGATATGGGAGAAGAGTGTGGAAATTACCAGATATAGTATTTTTCTCTTATTTCCTTTTGGCCACAGACGAGGTCCAATAGGAGAGGACACAATCGATTGTAGATTCAACAAAGTGCGCTAGAAATAACTGAAGAAATTGAAGACTGCCCAGTCTCACATCAATGAGAGGGAAACAATTATGGAAGATTCTGCATGGTAGAGAGCTTGGACCATTCAGTACCTACAAGGCTGAGAGATACCTTTTCAATCAGTCAGTGAATGAAATGCTGCAGGAAAAATGCAGAAAAATGGAGCTGAGGATTATTAGAACAAATATAATTGAACTGAAACACTCTTGAGTTTTATTTACATCTGGACTTTGCAACATTTTATGATTTAAGAAATATACTGCACATCAATTTCTCCAACAAATTGGATAATTTCACATTTCCGCATGATATGAAATTTTCCCTGAGCTTGCCCATGTGGAGGCCTGTTCAGTATTCAAAAATCTTTCCATCTACCTCGCAGCACACGCCTCCAAACAAGAATGACATTTTAAATCCTTCACTCTGTTTATGGTCTTTTCATCAAGAACATTCATATTGATAAAATTGTTTGGGCCCAGAAGTCCCATAGTGGTTTCACAGGTCGTTGAAATGAGCATCATCACCTCCACCCAATATGTTGCCTTTCCTCCGTACTCTCCCTGACTCAATCTGAACACAATCTTCATCTTTTATTTCCTATTTTGAAAACCACTATAACTACCTTGGTTGAAGAACATTCTCGTCTGAGTAAATATTCTCAACAGAAACAAAGGCAATGAATGAAGTACATTACCTTATAATTCAAACTGGCCCTTGACAGCCTTCTGTACTCAACACTGAATTGACAAGGTTTATGCTGTGCACGTTACATCATCTTCTTCCCTGTTCTTGTTGTTATTGTTTAGTTCCTTATTTACACATTAATAACTGAGATAGGAACACTTTTGCTAAGAAAAGGTCCTGACAGATTCGGGCAGATATACGGACTTAGGCAACAAATCAGCTGCAATATTCTTAAATTTTTGAACAGGCGCAGGGGATTTAACAACTTTGTCCTGTTCTCATGGTTTTGTATTCCACGTTGCAACGGTATGGCAACCATGCGGCCACTTACAACTCATTTCTGCATATACTTGTTTAATTAAATTTCATGGAGTCATTGATTGTAACAAAATGAAGTTGTATTGTCTTTAAACAAGCTAAGGACATACCTGGCGCATTATGCTGTACATGCATAAGATTAGATTAGATTACTTACAGTGTGGAAACATTCCCTTCAGCCCAACAAGTCCACACCGACCCTCTGAAGAGCAATCCACCAAGACTCATTCCATAAGGAAGGGTATACTTGTAAAGCAGGTTGTTTGCCATCGCACCCAGAATATTCACTGCTTCCTGCATTAAATCTCAACGGAGAGTGTGTATTCCAGCTCCAAGATACATTGCAAGACTTTATCAAATTTTTTGTGACACCATTTAATTCCCGCCTCAGGCAACTGTCTGTGTGGAGTTTGCACATTCTCCCCGTGTCTGCGTGGGTTTCCTCTGTGTGCTCCGGTTTTCTATCACAATCCAAAAATGTGCGGGTTAGGTGAATTGGCCATGCTAAATTGCCCGTAGTATTAGGTGAAGGGGTAAATGTAGGGAATGGGTCTGGGTGGGCTGCTCTTCGGAGGGTTGGCATGGACTTGTTGGCCCGAAGGACATATTTCCACACTGTAAGTCATCTAATCTAATCTAATATAATCTAGCCCTTTCTAGGCCATGGCCATCTGGAATGGCAAGGACAACAGAGCCATGCGAACACCATCTCCTGCAGGTCTCACGTAAAGCGATTTGACCATCGTGACAGGGAAATATATCTCTGTTGCACAGGTGTCGCTTGAGTAAAATTCTGGCTTTCAGTCACTCACATTATTGTGGATGTACCTGCACCAAACTCACTGCAACAATTCAAGCAGGCAGCGCACAACCAACTTGTCCAGAAAACTCTATTTGGGAACTAAATGATGGCCCAGCCGGCAATGTCTGGTGCCTATCAATGAATTATACTCTAACCTTTCACTGTTTGGTATTTGAGTTCCCCTTGCTGAGATTGTGAATAAATTTGGTCCGTATCTTTGAGTTTCAGGGAATTGCTAAGTGATTTGATTTAAAAGTAAAAGCTTCTCAGTGGCAAGACCTTTGTAGTGCAGACGCTGGGAAATTACGTCTAAGTATCTGGGAATCCAAAACACGATGGTAGAATTTCAGGGTAAGGGGCAACTTATTTGGCACTGAGATGATGTCAGAAAATTTCAGTCAATGTATATGAGAGTGTTTATATTCGCCATCCCAAGGAGGATGCACTGTCAATGAATACAGTGAAAATTTACAGAGCCATGGAGGAGCTTAAGGATGGAGGAGCTTACAGTGACAGTGAGGTATTGGTGCAGGAGGGTATTGCAGATTTGGGAAAACTGTTATTGAACAGAGAAATCACCTGAATAAGGAAAAGTATATGTGCTGAAAGACATTACAAAATTGGGTAAAGCTGGAGGAGTTGGAAGAGTTTACTATGAGAGGGAGGATTAGAGAAGTTTCAGGAGTCTATAGCAACAGGTTGGTAGTCACTGCTAGAGTGGGTTCCAGAGATATGGCGGGATATACACCCTGGAGGCATCCACAGTGATATGAAGGGTTGAAGATGCTGAAGGAGATTACAGCAATAGGGAGGAGTGGAGGGTCTGGCGATAGTTACAGAGGTAGGAGTGGTGTAGTGGCTGGAGGAGGTTATGGTGATAGGGAGGTTTCTGGGGACTGGAGGAGGCTACAGAGGTAGCAAGGGTTGTAGGGACTGGAGGATGTAACAGATATAGGGAGGTTCCAAGGGACTGGAGGAGGCTACAGTGATTGGGAAAGGTGTAGGTTCTGTGAGAGATTACAAAGATAGCCAGAGATATATTGGTTGGAATATGTTGCAGAGATAGGGAGAGAACTAGGGACTGGGGGATGTCTGAGAAATAGGAATGCATTAGCTGGAGAAGCTTACGGAGATAGGAAGACAACAAGGGACTGGAGGAGGTTACAAAGAAAAGAAGGGGTATGGGGATAGAGAATGTCACAGAGATGGGAGGGGTGCAAGGTCTGGAGCTCATTGTAGAGGTAGGGAGGGCTGGACAAGCTGGTGGAATTTACAGAGCGAAGAAGTTGTGTAGGAACTGGAGAAAGTTATGGATATAGGAATGGGTATATGTATTAGAGGAATTTATATGTATGGTGTTGGTGTTGTGGTAAAGAAGGCAAATGAGACAGTTATTGGTATTGGGGCTGGAAGAGTTTAGAACGATACAGGGGGAAATAGAGGCTGGAGATGATTACACTGACAGACAATGATGTAGATTCTGGACAAGCTGACTAATATAGGGATGGGATATGTTGTGAAAGCTATGACCGATGCAGGAATGAGTGTAGGTGCTGGAGCAAGATATAGAATTAGGAAAGAGTGTATGGACTAAAGAAGGTTATAGCTACAGGGAGAGATGGAGATGCTGGAGGAGATGATAGAGAGGAGGATGAGAGTATGTTTAGGCAAAGGTCCATACTCTCTTTGTAGGATATGTAGGAATGGGATCTGGAGGAGTTTACATCAACATTAAGGACTGACTGACTGGTGGAGATTAAAGGGATAAGAAGGATTGTTGGAGCTGAAAGAAGTTGTGGAGTTTTAGAACAGTACAGCACAGTATAGGCCCTTCAGCCCTCGTTATTGTGTCTACCTTTTATTCTACTCCAAGATCAAACTGGCCTACATACCCATAATTTTACTATGAAGTGCTTAAATATCTCTAATGTATCTCTGCCACTGCTGGCCGTGCATTCCATACATGCATCAACCTGTACAACTGACACCTCCCCTAATCCTTTCTCCTTGTGATAGACATATCTATCCTGGGGAAAACATTCACTGGCTTATAGCTCTGTCTATGCCTCCCATCATCATGTACACCTCGATGAAGTCACCTTTCACTCTTCTTCATCCTTCTTCCCTCCGATGAGAAAAGCCATTAGCCTACTCAACATTTCTTCCGAAAACATGCCTTCCAGTCCAGGCAGCATGTAAATCTCCAGTTAATCTCTACTGCGCCCTCAGTAAGGCTTCCACATTCTTCCTATAATGAGGCAACCGAAACTCAAAACTATATTCCAAGTGAGGTCTAACCAAGGCTTTATATAGCTGCAGCATAATCTCAAGGTTCTTAAACTCAATTCTCCTGTTAATGTAAGCCAAAACAACATACGGCATCTTAACAATCCTATCGATTTGGGTTACAACTTTGAGAGATCGGAGTACATGGATTCTAATATCCCTCGGTTCGTACACGCTGCCAAGAATCCTGCCCTTAAACCTGAATTATGGAATCAAATTCAAACTTCCAAAATAAATCACTTCACGCTTTTCCATTTTGAACTCCATCTGCCACTTATCAGCCCAGTTCTGCATTCTGTCAATGTCCCATTAGAATCTAAAACAGCCCTCTACACTATGCACAACCCCACCAAGCTTCATGTCATCAGTAAACTTACTAGCGCACCCTTCCACTTCCTCATCCAAGTTTATAAAACTGACAAAGAGAAGAGGTCCCAGCACGGATCCCTTTGGAACACCACTGGAAAACAAGCTCCAGGTTAAATACTTTCCATCTACCACCAACCTCTCTGTTCCATGGGCCATTCAATTCTGTATCCAGTCAGCCAAATTTCACTGTATCACATGTTTCCTTACTCTCTGAAAGAACCTAAAATGAAAAACGTTATCAACCAATTGCTAAAGTACATCTACACCACATCCACTGCTCGAACTTTTTCAATGTGTTTGTCACATCCTCAAATAATTCAATAAAGCGAATGAGGCATAACCTGCACTCACAAAGTCCTGTTGACTATCTCTTATCAAACTATGGTTTTTCAAGTAATTATATATCCTGGGTCTCCAAAAACTCTCCAATAATTTGCCCACATCTGACATAATAATTCCTAGGGTTATTCTTATTCCTCTTCTTGAAGAAGGGCATAATATTTAGCAATCTCAAATCACCATGGCCTTACTCCAGTGGACAGTGAACATGCAAAGAGCATCGCCAAAGGCACAGCAATCTCTTCCCTCTGTTCCTGCAGGCACCTTGAGTATAAGGCATCTGGCTGGGGGGGGGGGGGAATTATATATCATCATGTGTTTCAACATTTCCATCGCATCTGCCTTCTCCATGTCAATCTGTTCAAGCATATCAGCCTGTTTCACGCAGTCCTCACAAAGGACAAGTTTTCACCCACAAGTGAAAACTTGTGCAAAGTGTTCGTAAATTATTTACCGTGCCTCCTCCGACATCAGGCATAAGGTACCTCCACTATCCCTGGTCGGCCGTACCCTCACTCTAGCCATCCTCTTATGCATCATATATGTGTAGAATGCCTTGGGATTTTTCTTAATTCTACCCACTTTTTCATGCCTGTTTCTAGCTCTCTTAAGGCTATTCTTCAGTTCCTTCCTAGCCACCTTGTTACCCCACCTACTCCGCCCGCCACGACCCCGAGTCCTGTCTGATTCTTGCTTCCGCAACCTTCAATAAACTTCCTTCTTCCTCTTAACCAGATGTTCCTCATCTCTTGTCAACATAGAACAGATAGAACATAGAACATTACAATGCAATACAGGCCCTTCGGCGATGTTGCGCTGACCGGTCGTACCAATCTGAAGCCCACCTAATCTACACTATTCCATGAAGGTCCATGTGCTTGCCTAATGACCACTTAAATGTGCTTAAAGTTGGTGAATCTAATACCGTTGCAGGCAAAGCATTACTCTGTACAAAATACTCCAAGTGCGGCCGCACCAGAGTTTTGTGCAGCTGTAGCAAAACCTCATGGTTCCAGAACTCGATCCCTCTATTAATAAAAGTTAAAACACTGCATGCCTTCTTAACAACCCTGTCAACCTGGGTGGCAACTTTCAAGGATCTGTGTACCTGGACACCGAGATCTCTCTGCTCTACCAAGAATCTTACCATTGGCCCAGTACTTTGCATTCCGGTTACTCCGACCAAAGTGAATCACCTCAGACTTGTCCACATTAAACTCCATTTGCCACCTCTCAGACCAGCTCTGCAGATTTTCTATGTCTCCCTGTAACCTACAAAATCCTTCGTCACTATCCACAACTCCATCGACCTTAGTGTTATCTGCAAATTTACTAACCCACCCTTCTACGCCCTCATCCAGGTCATTTATGAAAATGATGAACAGCGGTGGACCCAACACCGACCCTGCGGTACACCACAAGTAACTGGACTCCAGGATGAACATTTCCCATCAACCACCACCCTCTGTCTTCTTTCAGCAAGCCAATTACTGATCCAAACTGCTATATCTCTCACAATCCCATTCCTCCGTATTTTGTACAATAACCGACTGTGGGTACCTTATTGAACGCCTTGCTGAAATCCATACACACCACATCTACCAGTTTGCTCTCATCTAACTGTTTGGTCACCTTCTCAAAGAACTCAATAAGGTTTCCGAGGCACTACCTACCCTTCACAAAACTATGCTGACAAGCCCTAATCAAATTATTCATTTCTAGATGATTATCAATCCTATCTCTAATAACCTTTTCCAACACTTTACCAACAACTGAAGTAAAGCTCACTGGTCTATAATTACCAGAGCTGTCTCTACTCCACTTCTTGAACAGGGGAACCACATTTACTATTTTCCAGTCTTCTGGCACTATTCCTGTAGACAATGACAATTTAAAGATCAATGCCAAAGGCACGGCAATCTCCTCCCTGGCTTTGTGGTAAGCATAAATTCTACAAGAGAGACGGTTTGCATCTTAATAGGTTAGGGACCAGCATTCTGGCAGGCAGGTTTTCTACTGCAACACTGCTACATTTAAACTAGGTAGCGGGGGGAGGGGACAAACTGGATGTATAAAAAGGAAATTGAAGGGAAAGTTAGAACAAGGGAAGTCAAGAAAGACAACTGTATCAATGAGGCAGAAAACTCAGAAAGGGATCATGCTGTAAGGTTGAGTGAAATAGGGGTTGATGGGAAGGGTGAGAGCAGTAACAAATTAAAAATACTGTATATGAATGCACGAAGTATTAGACATAAGATGGATGAGCTTGAAGCTCTTTTGGAAATTGGCAGATATGATATTGTGGGGATAACTGAGACATGGCTTCAAATGGACAGATTTTTCTCCAATTTTCTCATTGGAGAAGAGAAGGTTTAGGGGAGATCTGATAGAAGTGTATAAGATGATTAGGGGTTTAGATAGGGTAGATACTAAGAACCTTTTACCGCTAATGGAGTCAGGTGTTACTAGGGGACATAGCTTTAAATTAAGGGGTGGTAGGTATAGGACAGATGTTAGGGGTAGATTCTTCACACAGCGGGTTGTGAGTTCATGGAATGCCCTGCCCGTATCAGTGGTGAACTCTCCTTTATGGTCATTTAAGCGGGCATTGGATAGGCATTTGGAAGTTATTGGGCTAGTATAGGCTAGGTAGGATTCGGTCGGCGCAACATCGAGGGCCGAAGGGCCTGTACTGCGCTGTATCCTTCTATGTTCTATGTTCTATGTTCTATGTTCTATGGACAGGGCCTGGGAAATGAATATTCAAGGCAACACGTGCTATCGTAAGGACAGACTGACGGGAAGAGGGGGTGGGGTGGCCTTGTTGGTAAGGGAGGATATTCAGTCCCTTGTGCGGGGGGACCTAGAGTCAGGGGATGTAGAGTGAGTGTGGATAGAGCTGCGAAATACTAAGGGTAAAAAGACCCTCTTGGGAGTCATCTACAGGCCCCCAAATAGTAGTCTGGATGTCGGATGTAAGTTGAATCAGGAGCTGAAATTGGCCTGTGGTAAAGATGTTACTACAGTTGTTATGGGGGATTTTAACATGCAGGTAGACTGGGAGAATCAGGATGGTATTGGACCTAAAGAAAGAGACTTTGTGGAGTGCCTCAGAGATGGATTCTTAGAGCAGCTGGTGCTGGAGCCGACCAGGGAGAAGGCAATTCTGGATCTAGTATTGTGTAATGAACCAGAATTGGTCAGAGACCTCGAAGTGATGGAGCCATTGGGAAGTAGTGACCATAATACAATAAACTTCAATCTGCAATTTGAGAGGGAGAGGGTACAGTCGGAAGTGACAGTACTTCTGTTGAATAAAGGGAACTATGGAGCTATGAGGGAGGAGCTGGCCAAAGTTCTATGGTGCAATAGCAATACCTTAGCAGGGATGACTGTGGAGGAAGAATGACGGATATTTCTGTGTATAATGCAGAAGTTGCAGGATCAGTTCATTCCTAAAAGGAAGAAAGATCCCAGGAGGAGGCATGGGTGGCCATGGCTGACGAAGGAAGTTAAGAAATATATAAAGTTAAAATAGAAAAAGTATAACATAACAAAGATAAGTGTCAAAACAGAGGACTGGGAAGCTTTTAAAGAACAACAGAGGATTACTAAGAAGGAAATATGCAGAGGGAAAATGAGGTACGAAGGTAAAGTGGCCAATAATAAAAAGGAGGATAGGAAAAGCTTTTTTAAGTATGTGCAAGGCAAAAAAATGGTTAGGACTAAAATTGGGCCCTTGAAGACAGAAACAGGGGAATTTATTACAGGGAACAAAGAAATGGCAGAAGAACTAAATGGGTACTTCAGATCTGTATTCACTGGGGAAGACACAAGCAATCTCCCTGCGGTAACAGTGGCTGAAGGACCTGAACTGAAGGGAATTTATATTTGCCAGGATTTGGTGTTGGAGAGACTGTTAGGTCTGAAGGTTGATAAGTCTTCGGGGCCTGATGGTCTACATCCCAGGGTACTGAAGGAGGTGGCTTGGGAATTCGTGGATGCGTTGGTGATTATTTTCCAGAGTTCGATAGATTCGGGATCAGTTCCTGAGAATTGGAGGGTGGCTAATGTTATACCACTTTTTAAGAAAGGTGGGAGAGAGAAAGCAGGAAATTATAGACAAGTTAATCTGACCTCAGTGATGGAAAAGATGCTGAAGTCTATTATAAAGGATGAAATTACGACACATCTGGATAGTAGTAACAGGATAGGACAGAGTCAACATGGATTTATGAAGGGGAAATCGTGCTTGACTAATCTTCTTGAATTTTTTGAGGATGTAACTCTGAAGATGGACGAGGGAGATCCAGTAGATGTAGTGTACCTGGACTTTCAGAAAGCTTTTGGTAAAGTCCCACATAGGAGGTTAGTGAGTAAACTTAGGGCTCATGGTATTTGGGGCAAAGTACTAGATTGGATTGAAAATTGGTTGGCTGATAAGGAAACAAAGGGTAGTGATAAATGGCTCCATTTCGGAATGGCAGGCAGTGACCAGTGGGGTACCGCAGGGATCCGTGCTGGGACCGCAGCTTTTTACAACATATGTTAATGATATAGAAGATGGTATCAGCAATAACATTAGCAAATTTGCTGATGATACAAAGCTGGGTGGCAGGGTGAAATGAGATGAGGATGTTAGGAGATTGCAGGGTGACCTGGACAAGTTAGGTGAGTGGGCAGATGCATGGCAGATGCAGTTTAATGTGGATAAATGTATGGTTTTCCACTTTGGTGGCAAGAACAGGAAGGCAGATTACTACCTCAATGGAACTAATTTAGGTAAAGGGGTAGTACAGAGAGATCTGGGTGTTCTTGTACACCAGTCAATGAAGGCAAGCATGCAGGTACAACAGGTAGTGAAGAAGGCTAATAGCATGCTGGCCTTCATAACAAGAGGGATTGAGTATAGAAGCAAAGAGGTGCTTCTGCAGCTGTACAGGGCCCTGGTGAGACCACACCTGGAGTACTGTGTGCAGTTCTGGTCTCCAAATTTGAGGAAAGACATTCTGGCTATTGAGGGAGTGCAGCGTAGGTTCACAAGGTCAATTCCTGGAATGGAGGGATTACCTTACACTGAAAGACTGAAGCGACTGGGCTTGTATATCCTTGGGTTTAGAAGACTGAGAGGGGATCTGATTGAGACATATAAGATTATGAAAGGATTGGACACTCTGGCAGCAGGAAACATGTTTCCGCTGATGGGTGAGTGCCGAACCAGAGGACACAGCTTAAAAATACAGGTAGACCGTTTAGGACAGAGAGGAGGAGAAACTTCTTCACCCAGAGAGTGGTGGCTGTGTGGAATGCTCTGCTCCAGAGGGCAGTGGAGGCCCAGTCTCTGGATTCATATAAGAAAGACTTGGATAGAGCTCTCAAAGATAGTGGAATCAAGGGTTATGGAGATAAGGCAGGAAGCGGATACTGATTAGGAATGATCAGCCATGATCACATTGAATCACGGTGCAGGCTCGAAGGGCTGAATGGCCTACTCCTGCACCTATTGTCTATTGTCTATTATCTATTGTCTTCCAAGAGGATCCTAGGATAAATCCCACCCGGCCCAGGGACTATCTATTTTCACATTCCACAGGATTTCTAATACCTCTTCATTATGAACCTCAATCCCACCTAGTTTAGTAGCCTGTATCTCAGTATTCTCCTTGACAACATTGTCGTTTTCCAGAGTGAATACTGTCCAAAAATATTCATTTTCTCTTCAGAATTTCTTTCATCCTAACTTCCCTTCCTTGCCTCTCTGGGACAAACCTATCCAGCTTTCATAGCAACTGCTTCCCAAATAACCTTCACATGTCTGTTCTGCATTTCCTTGAGAATTTATGCTCCATGTTCCAGCCTAATCACATTGTAATTCTGTGCCCCAATTAAATATTTTCCTTTACGAGCTCCTCCATGTCTCTCCATTAGTGGAAAAAAAGGTTACAAAGTTGTGATCATTATCACTGAAGTGCTCTCCTGTCGAGAGACCGACCAACTGCCATGGTTTGTTGTCAATCACCAAATCCACCATGACCTCCCGCCCAGTCAGCCTACCTGCATATTGTGTCAGGAATCCTTCCTGGGCACACCTAGAAAAATCTGCTCTTTCAAAACTGTGGGGGAGCACTGAGGAATTTCCCATCACTATTAGGGAACTTGAAATCTCCCATGACAACAACTCAGTTACTTGTGCATCTTTCCAAAATTTGCTTCCCAACCTGATCCTTTGTGACTCTTTCTCTGACATTGACTCTGTAGAGAAATCCACCTGAATGATTTACTTTTCTTCAACAATGATACATCCCTTATTCAAAATGCCGCTCCCCCATTTCTTTTGCTTCCCTCCCTATTCCTCTTGACACATATAAACGTCGGAACATCCAATAAATTTTCCTGATCCTGTGATATTCAAATCTGCGTAATGGCCATAATATCGTATCTCCAAGTATTTATCCATGCACGACTTTCATCTTCCTGATTTCTAACACTTCGTGCATTAAAATAGACACACTTCAATCCATCACATGAACTGCACCTTCGTCCTATCAATTGGTATATCCTTCCTCATAGACTCTGTGCACACAATATCTGCTTGTTCACCAGCTACCCCACCCTATGAGCTGTCGCTTTGGTTCCCATCCCCCTGTCAAATTCGTTTAAATTCTCCCAAATCTCTAGCAAACCTCCCGCCCAGGATATTGGTGCCCGTCCAGTTCAGGTGCAACCCATCATCCTTATACAGATTCCATCTTTCCCTGAATATATCCCAATGATATACATATCTGAAGCCCTCCAACCTACGCGAGCTCAGCAGCCATGTGTTCATCTGCACTTAGTATCTGTTTGGAGCCTCACTAACATGTGGCACCATTAGCAATCCTGAGGTCACTGATCTGCTCGTCCTGCCTTGTAGCTTCCAAAATAATTCCCTACATTTACATTTCTCCTCCTCCTACCATTCCCCAGCTGTGTGATTAGTACTAATTTGAACTACGATTTCTAGCTGCTCACTCCCCCAAAATCCTGTGGAATCATTTTGAGACATCCTTGACACTGTCACCTGGGAGGCACCATGCCATCCTGGAGATTCACTCGCAAACACAGAATCTACTGCCTGTTTGCCTCACCGTTGAATCTCCTTTCATTATTGCGCTCCTATTCTCTCCTCTTTCCTTTTGACCCATGGAGCTGTTGCTTTCCCCTGGTAGGTCATCCCCCGCAACATTGTCCAAAGCTGTATACTTATTATTGAAATAAATGGCCACGGGGACCCCTACACTGTCTGCTTATTCCCGGTCACTCACCTACTTTATCATGTAATTTAGGTGTGACTCTATCTCCCCCTCAGCCTCCCGAATGATCCAACATTCATCCATCTCCAGTTTCCAAACGTGGAATGTGAGGAGCTGGTACTTGGTGCACTTCTCGTTGGTAAAGCCAGCAGGGACGCGAGTGATGATACTTAATGCCCACATTCTGCAAGAGGAACATGCAACTGCCCTTTCCATTCCATCTCCTCTAAATTACTAAAAGAGTTCCTTTATATTAAACAAATTAAGCTTACCTACCTCCACAGTCTTTTTTTCTTTCCTTAGAATAAGAGGACGGGTGAGAGTCACGATCTGTGCACTGTTTCGGGTTTAGATACTTGCCTGAATTCTTGAGCTCTTTCAACCAGCAATCCTCTTGTCCACTTCTGCTCCTGTTCACCCTTCCCTCAGTTGATTCAAGAGGTAAGTATTTTATATTCAAATTCATCTTCCCTCCTCGGCTCACACACTTTTCACATTCACTGGTGAAATGGAGGCTGCTGATTCAAGAGGTACGTATTTTAGAATGTTAGGAACCACAGGCTGGAGGAGATTCCAGCAATATGGAGGAGGGTGGGTGCTTGTACAGAACGCAATGTTAGCAAGTAGTGCAGGTGCTGGATGACAGCACATTGATAAGCTTGATGCAGATGCTGGAGATGGTTACTGTGATAGGGATGCAAATATGCTAGAGGTGATGATTGAGGTAGTGAGTAATATCAGTGCTAGAGAAGCATATAAAAATAGGAAGATGTGTACCGACTGGAAAAAGTGACATTTATATGGAGCTCGTAGACACCAGAGAGATCAGAGTGTAAGTGCTGCAGGTGCTTACTGAGATAGTTAGGGATACATTGGCTTGAAACGTTTATAGCGATAGGGAGAACTGTAGGTGCTTGAGTTGCTACCAGAGATATAGAGGGATTTAAGTGTTGGTGGAAACCACAATAAAATGGATCAGTGAAAATGCTGGTGGAAGCTACAAAGATAGCAGTGGTGTATGTACTAGAGCAAATTACAGAGATAAGGAGGACTAGGCTAAGGAGCTGTTGGAAGTTACAGAGATAAGGAAGGGTATTGGGGCTGATGGGGATTTGAGAGATAGGAAAGGATGTAGTTGCTGGTGGAGGTTATAACAAGAATGAAGCCTCTCATTTTTGGTGTGGGTCACAGAGATGAAGAGGGGAGAAGGGGCTAGAGGATGTTTCAGAGATGTGAATGTACTGCTGGCGGAAGTTGCACAGACCAGAGGGATGACTCAAATTTACAGAGATAAAGAATAATGGAGAGTTGGAGCAGATTGCAGAGGTATAGTATCATGCATACTACAGGAGGCTACAGCGATCGGGAAGACTGGAATAGCAGAAGGAAAATTGTCAGGGCAGAAGCAAGTTCAAAGGATATGGAGGGATGTTATGGCTAGAGGAGATGACGAAAACAGGAAGGAGTGTAGAAATGGAGGTGAGTGTGGAGGCTGGAGAAATTTATAGAAATATGGAGGGATCTACCTGTTTGAGGAGATTGCGTGGAAGTGAGGGTTTTGGGGTTTAGCAGGATGGTACAGAGATCAGGAGGTATGTAGAGGCTGGTGCAGTTGATGGAGATAGGGCAGTGGGACGGACATGGATGTAACAGAGGTAGTGTGGGATGTATATGTTGTAAGTGGTTATAGTGAAAGGAAATGTTGTCGTATGTGATGAATTTTACAGAATTAACGAGGGGTCTAGGGTATGGAGGCATAACAGAAATAGGGAAGTGTGTTTGGGCTGGCGGATGCTGCAAAGTTAGGGAAGGTTGTAGAAGCAGGAAGAGTTTTCTGGCATGGAGAGGATTGAAGGTGCTGGACGAGATTACAGAGAAGAGAATGGGAGGAATGTATGCAGGTGACTAATGAGGTATGAAAGTGTGTAAAAGATTGAGGAACTGACAGGTATTGAAGGGAGTAGTGTTGTAAGAGATTGGGAGGGCTGTCAGTTCTGGAGAAAATCACAGCGATGAAGAGGGATAGATTAGCTGGTGCAGGTCACAGAAATAGGGAAGGGTCTTGTAGCTGGAGAAGTTTACAGAGCAAGGAAAGGGTTTAGTAGCTCGAGGGTGTCACAGAATTAGGGAGGGCTGTAGGAGCTGGAGCAGGTTACAGAGATAGGTGGGGTATAGTGTGTGGAGGAGATTACATAAATAGGGAAGTGTGTAGTGCCACAGAATGCTACAGAGATGAGAGAAGTGTAGGAATTGGAAGGGGTCACAGAAGTAGGGAGGGGTGTAGTATCTAGAGGAGGCCAGAGAGATCGGGAAAGCCATACAGTTGGCCATAATTACTACGATGGGGAGGAATGCAAGTGATTGTAGAATCTATGGATCAGTGGTGCTGGAAGAGCACAGCAGTTCAGGCAGCATCCAGCGAGCAGCGAAATCAACGTTTCGGGCAAAAGCCCTTCATCAGGAATAAAGGCAGAGAGACTGAAGCGTGGAGAGATAAGCTTGGCTGGGTTGGGGGTGGGGAGAGAGTAGCATAGAGTACAATGGGTGAGTAGGGGAGGAGATGAAGGTGATAGGTCAGGGAGGAAAGGGTGGAGTGGAAAAGGAGCTAGGCAGGTCGGACAAGTCCGGACAAGTCATGGTGACAGTGCTGAGCTGGAAGTTTAAAACTAGGATGAGGTGGGGGAAGGGGAAATAAGGAAACTGTTGAAGTCCACATTGATGCCCTGGGGTTGAAGTGCTCCGAGATGGAAGATGAGGCGTTCTTTCTCCAGGCACCTGGTGGTGAGGGAGCGGCGGTGAAGGAGGCCCAGGACCTCCATGTCTTCAGCAGAGTGGGAGAGGGAGTTGAAATGTTGGGCCACGGGTTGATTGGTGCGGGTGTCTCGGAGATGTTCCCTCAAGTGCTCTGCTAGGAGGCCTCCAGTCTCCCCAATGTAGAGGAGACCGCAACGGGAGCAACGGATACAATAAATGATATTAGTGGATGTGCAGGTAAAATTTTGATGGATGTGGAAGGCTCCTTTAGGGCCTTGGATAGAGGTGAGGGAGGAGGTGTGGGCACAGGTTTCACAGTTCCTGCGGTGGCAGGGGAAGGTGCCAGGATGGGAGGGTGGGTCGCACGGGGTGCGTCGACCTGACCAGGTAGTCACGGAGGGAACAGTCTTTGCGGAAGGCGGAAAGGGGTGGGGTGGGAAATATATCCCTGGTGGTGGGGTCTTTTTGGAGGTGGCAGAAATGTTGGCGGATGATTTGGTTTATGCGAAGGTTTGTAGGGTGGAAGGTGAGCTCCAGGGGCGTTCTGTCCTTGTTACAGTTGGAGGGGTGGGGTCTGAGGGCAGAGGTGCGGGATGTGGACGAGATGCGTTGGAGGGCATCTTTAACTACGTGGGAAGGAAAATTGCGGTCTCTAAAGAAGGAGGCCATCTGGTGTGTTCTATGGTGAAACTGGTACTCCTGGGAGCAAATAGGGCGGAGACGGAGGAATTGGGAATACGGAATGGCATTATTGCGAGAGATAGTGTGAAGAGGTGTAATCCAGATAGCTGTGGGAGTCGGGGGTTTGTTAAAAAAATGTCAGTGTCAAGTCTGTCGTCGTCAATGGAGATGGAGAGGTCCAGGAAGGGGAGGGGTCCACATCCATCAAAGTTTTACCTGCACATCCACTAATATCATTTATTGTATCCGTTGCTCCCAATGCGGTCTCCTCTACATTGGGGAGACTGGGCGCCTCCTAGCAGAACGCTTTAGGGAACATCTCCGAGATACCCGCACCAATCAACCACACCGCCCCGTGGCCCAACATTTCAACTCCCCCTCCCACTCTGCCGAGGGCATGGAGGTCTAACATATGAGGAACGGCTGACAATCCTGGGATTGTATTCATTGGAGTGTAGAAGATTAAGGGGAGATCTAATAGAAACTTACAAGATAATACATGGCTTGGAAAGGATGGATGCTAGGAAATTGTTTCCGTTAGGCGAGGAGACTAGGACTCGTGGACACAGCCTTAGAATTAGAGGGGATAAATTCAGAACAGAAATGCGGAGACTTTTCTTCAGCCAGAGAATGGTGGGCCTATGGAATTCATTGCCACGGAGTGCAGTGGAGGCTGGGACGCTGAATGTCTTGAAGGCAGAGATTAATAAATTCTTGATGTCCCAAGGAATTAAGGGCTACGGGGAGAATGCGGGTAAGTGGAATTGAAATGCCCATCAGCCATGATTGAATGGCGTATCGATGGGCCGAATGGCCTTACTTCCACTCCTATGTCTTATGGTCTTGTGTGTGTGTGTGTGTGTGTGTGTCTGTGTGTGTGTATGTGTTTGCACGTGGGGGTGGGGTGGGGAGGTGGTGAGGCGCGGTTGTAGCGGCTGGATGTGGTTACAGCGATGCGGAAAGATAGAAATGTTTTGGACATAAGCATGGGCAAACATGCTGGAAGATACCAACATTATCGGGAGGAATGAAGATGTTGAAGGAGGTTACAGACATCAGGACAGTGTAGCCGTTCGATGAGGTTTATCAAAGTTGGAAGCAGCGGAGTGGCTGGAGGATGTTATAAAGATTGGGAGGGGTGGAGGTGCTAGATTATCTTGCTGGGATTAGAATGGATGTCAATGCTGGAGGAGGTTAAAAAGATAGTGAAGAGTGTATATGCTGGAGGATGTTACAGCATTCAGGTGGATTTTATATTCAAAGGCAGGTTAGAATGACATATTGGGTTTGTAGGGATTGGAATAAGCCACAGAGATAGGGAATGGCGTAGGAGTTGGAGGAAGTTACACATTCAGGGAGATGTGTCGCTGCTGGAGGGAGATAAGGTGGGATGCACATGTTCGTCGAGGTTACAGAGTTAGAGAGTGTTGCCGGGGAAGACTATGTCAGAGAGATAGGAAAGACTTCAGCAAATGGCAGAGCAGGGTTATGAAAAAAAAGGAGGAATGCGGATCGTGAACAAAGTTACTCAGACGGACAATTGCCGAAGCTGGAAAAGGGGGCATAGATAGAGAGAATTGTTGGTGTTGGAGGAGGGTAGACAAGCAGAAGATGTAAATGTAAGTGTAAGAGGATATTAGAGAGATCGGGAGAGGTGTAGGAGACGGAGGAAGCTACAGAGTGAAGGAGGGTTGGAATAACTGATGGGGGTCATGGTGACGAGGAAGGGTTTTAGGTCTCAACTTGGCATTCAGATAGGCGGGCTGAAATATGTGGTGGAGATTACAGAAGTTAGGAGGTCTGTATAAGCTACAACAGATTGCAGAAATTAGTAGGGTTATACAGGCCTAAGGACGTTACAAAGGCAGATCAGAGTGGAGTGTGGAGGGTGTAACATACAAAAGAAGATTTTAGTCGCTGGAGGAGGATACAGAGAATAAAGAGGTGTGTACATGCTTGATCAAGTAAAAGAGATAGGGAAAGTTGTAGTTTGTGGAGGAGCATACAGAGGTAGGGAGGGCGGCCCTGGAGAACCTTACAGGGATAAAGAGGGATGTAGGTGATGGAGGAGGTTAAAGTATTATGGATGGTGGAAAGGTTTGGAGGAGATACAAAGTGGAGGAAAAGCTGGGTTTCCTGAGAGGGGGTTGGAACAGGGGAAGGAGGGCATTAGGAATTTTCAGAGCAGTGCAGATGCTGGACGATGTTAAAGAAATCGTGAGGAGTGAAGTCTGGTGGAAATAATCTTGTTTCATGGGCTGGAGGAAGTTACAGTAATAAGAAAGCAAGGCTGGAGACATTATAGAGGTAGCGAGGCTTGTGAATGCTGGAAAGGGCACACCTTATTTGTTCAGTTGAAGGATATGGGGAGTGATGCAGCAGCTGGACGTTAGAGAGATGGGAGATGCGGAGGGTGGAGGTGGTCAGAGAGATAGGGCAGATGTAGGACTTGGAGATGGTTAGAGAGATGTTGGTGTCGGGAATGGATGTTGTTACAGAGGCAGGGGAAGCATTGTGGTTGGAGATGGTTAGCGAGATAGGAAGCGGTATGTGGACTGGAGGTAAAAACTCGAGGTGGTTTAGTAGATATGGAGGGGTGAAGGGGCTGGATGTGGTTAGAGCGATAGTGATGTGGGAGCTAGAGGTGGCAAGTGAGATGGGAGGGGTGCAGGAACTGGAGTTGGATTGATATATAGGGAAGCGTGTGGGGGCTGGAGTTGATTGCAGAGATATGGAGCCGTGCAGGGACTGAGGGTGGTTCAAGAGATAGGTAGGGATGTGGGGCGGGAGGTGATTAGAGAGATAGAGAAGGGTGTGGGAGCTGAATGTGGTTAGAGAGATTGACGGGGTGAGCACGAGTTGGTTAGAGTCAAGGGCAGAGTGTGGGGGCTGGAGATGTTTAGAGATATAGAGAGGGGTTGTGTACTGGAGGTGGTTAGAGAGATAAAGAGATGTTTAGGGTCTGGAGGTTGGTCGAGAGATAGGGAAGGTGTAAAGGCTGGATGTAGTTAGAGAGAGATGTAGGCGTTTGGGAGCTGGAGTTGTTTGGAGACAAGGGAGGGATTTAGTGGTTGGAGATGTTTCAAGATAAATGCCATTTTTAAGGGCTTTTAAATGGTCATTAGATAAATATGTGGATGCAATTGGAATAGTGTATGTTAGATGGTCTTCAGATTTGTTCCACAGATTGGTGCAACATCAAGGGCCGAAGGACCTGCATGGCGCTGTGATGTTCTCTGTTCTGTGTTTTCACACAGGAGGGCCTGCCAAAAACAGCACTAGGCACACATGAAAATGATGTGAAGTTACCAAACATATCCACTTATTGACCAAATAACATAAGCTGCAAGTAATCATAGATCTAAGTGAAAACATAACCAACAAATCAGAACTCATCTCTGCAATCCTATCACATGCAGTTTGGTGAATGGTGGTTGGACAAACAAACAGCTGACTGAAGGTAGCAGCAACACAAATAATACCCTTTAGCAATGATGGAAGAGTCCAACACAACGATAGAAAGGAGAAGGCAGAAACATTCACAACAATGTTCAGGCAGAAGTGTTGGTGTGATGATCTATTTTAGGCTCCTTCAGTTGGCAGTCTTCAGCTAATTCGATTCATTTTGTATGGTATGTCCAAGGGACTGGAAGTATTGGGTAATGCAAAGTCTGTGGGCAATGATAAAATTTCATTCAAGCTGCTTCTACTGAGCAACAGCATTGTCATCTATCTGGCATTGTGGGAAACTCTCCGGGTGTGTCTTGTACATACAGAGACACAATACCAGTTAATGACTGCCCCTTTGCTCTAATCCCTACCATTAGTAGAGTGATGCAAGGTCTCATCTGCCGTGGTATGAAGCAACACTTCCTCAGTTTGGGCTCTTGCCAGGGCCACTCAACCCCTGACCTCATTGAAGCTTTGATTTAAAGATGGACAACAAAAAGTGACTGCACTTAACGTCATCATAACTCCATTTGTCCAAATTTGGAGATGCCGGTTTTGGACTGGGGTGTACACAGTTAAAAATCACACAACACCAGGTTATAGTCCAACAGGTTTAATTGGAAGCACACTAGCTTTCGGAGCGACGCTCCTTCATCAGGTGATTGTGGAGGGCTCGATGGTAACACAGAATTTATAGCAAAAATTTGCAGTGTGATGTAACTGAAATTACACATTGAAAAATTGATTGTCTGTTAAGCCTTTCATCTGTTAGAATACAGTGATAGTTTCACTCCTTTCATGTGTAAATCACAAAAACCTTCTTTTTAAAGTTGCATTCTCGGGTTAGCTGCTAACAATGGTGCTAGCTAGACAATATGTTGAAGGTGTTGGCCCCCTGTGTTCTCTGTCTATGACCTGATGTTTAGATCGATTCTAATCTAATAAGTGAGATAACAGTGTTTTACATAAATTCATGCAGTTTTTGAGCTCAGAGTTCGACATGAATATATGCAGTTTTTGAGCAAAGTGCAATGTAACTTTAGTGTGTGTGTGTGTGTGTGTGTGTGTGTGTGTGTGTGTGTGTGTGTAGTGGGTGCAGAGTGTCTTAAGTCTGCGAGGGGGTGCATGTGTGAGCGTGGGATTGTGTGTCTATAAGGGTGTGTGTGGGTGTCTGTGTGCGCATCTGTGTGTACCTGTGTCCATGTGTCTGTGTGTGTGTGTGTAGGAATATCTGTGTGCGTGTGTAATGCAATGGTGATCACCTGTAATGTGACATGAACCCAAGGTCCCAGTTGAGGCCCTCCCTATGGGTACCGAAGTTAGCTATCAGCCTCTGCTCAGCCACTTTCTTCTGCTGCTTGTCCCGAAGTCCACCTTGGAGGATGGTCACACCGAGGCTGAATGTCCTTGACCACTGAAGTGTTCCCCAACTGGGAGGGAACCCTCCTGTCTGTTGATTGTTGTACGCTGCCAATTCATCCATTGTCGTAGCCTTTGCTCGGTTTCCCCAATGTACCATGCCTTCGGGCATCCTTGCCAGCAATTTATAAGATAGCCAACGTTGGCTGAGTCACATGAGTACCTGCCATGTACAAGGTGGGAGGTGTTCCCATGTGTAATAGTGGTATCTATGTCCACAATCTGACACGTCTTGCAGCGTCCACCGTGACAAGGTTGTATGGAGTTGTCCTGAGAGCTGGGCAGTTTGCTACGAACAATGATCTGTTTGAGATTCGGCTGTTGTTTAAAGGCAAGTAGTGGAGTTGTGGGGAAGGTTTTGGTGAGGTGCTCATCCTCACTGATAATGTGTTACAGGTCACGAAGAACATAGCGTAATTTTTCAGCCCCTGGGAAGTACTGAACAATGAAGGGTACCCTTCCAAGAGCAATTTTCAGAGATAGGGAGGTAGTCAACATTGGAGTAGGTTCAAATATAGAACATACAACATAGAAAAATACAGCGCAGTACAGGCCTTTTGGCCCTTGATTTTGCGCCGATCCAAGCCCACCTGACCTACACTAGCCCACTATCCTCCATATGTCTATCCAGTGCCCATTCAAATGGCCATAAAGAGGGAAAGTCCACCACTGCTACTGGCAGGGCATTCCATGAACTCACGACTCGCTGAGTAAAGAATCTATCCCTAACATCTGTCCTATACCTACCACCCCTTAACTTAAAGCTATGCCCCCTCGTAATAGCTGACTCCATACGTGGAAAAGGTTCTCATGGTCAACCTTATCTAAACACCTAATCATCTTGTACAACTCTATCAAGTCACCCCTAAACCTTCTTTTCTCCAATGAAAACAGCCCCAAGTGCCTCAGCCTTTTCCCATATGATCTTCCTACCATACCAGGCAACATCCTGGTAAACCTCCTCTGCACCCGTTCCAGTGCCTCCACATCCTTCCTATAGTATGGCGACCAAAACTGCACACAATACTCCAGATGCGGCCGCACCAGAGTCTTATACAACTGCAACATGACCTCAGGACTCTGGAACTCAATTCCTCTATCAATAAAAGCCAGTATGCCATATGCCTTCTTCATAGCACTATTTACCTGGATGGCAACTTCCAGAGATCTGTGTACATGGACACCAAGATCCCTCTGCTCATCCACACTACCAAGTATCCGACCATTAGTCTAATACTCCATCTTCTTGTTACTCTTACCAAGGTGAATCACTTCACACTTAGCTGCATTGAACTCCATTTGCCACCTTTCTGCCCAGCTCTGCAGCTTATCTATATCCCACTGTAACCTGCCACATCCTTCCTCACTGTCAACAACTCCACCGACTTTCGTATCATCCGCAAACTTGCTCACCCAACCTTCTAGCCCCTCCTCCAGGTCATATATAAAAATGACAAACAGCAATGGTCCCAAAACAGATCCTTGCAGAACACCGCTAGTAACTGCACTCCAAGATAAACCTTTACCATCAACTACTATCCTCTGTCTTCTTCCAGCCAGCCAATTCCTAATCCAAACCTCCAACTCACCCTCAATGCCATACCTCCGTATTTTTTGCAGTAGCCTACCATGGTGAACCTTATCAAACGCCTTTCTAAAATCCATATCCAAAGTGGAAAATGTGTTGCTGGGAAAGTGTAGCAGGTCAGGCAGCAACCAAAGAGCAGGAGAATCAACACTCCAGGCATAAGCCCGTCTTCAGGAATTATGCCCGAAACGTTGATTCTCCTGCTCTTTGGATGCTGCCTGACCTGCTGCTCTTTTCCCGCAACACATTTTCAGCTCTGATCTCCAGCATCTGCAGTCCTCACTTTCTCCTCTAAAATCCATATACACCACATCTACCACCTTACCCTCCTCCACCTCCTTAGTCACCTTCTCAAAGAATTCAATAAGGTTTGTGAGGCATGACCTGCCCTTCACAAAACCATGCTGACTATCCTTGATCACATTATTTCTATCCAGATGTTCATAAATCCTATCCCTTACAATTCTCTCGAAGACTTTGCCCACAACAGAAGTGAGATTCACCAGCCTATCGTTACTAGAGTTATCCCTACTCCCCTTCTTGAACAAGGGAACCACATTTGCTATCCTCCAGTCATCTGGCACTATTCCTGTAGACAACGGGGACATAAACATCAAGGCCAATGGCTCTGCAATCTCCTCCCTTGCTTCCCAGAGAATCCTAGGATAAATGCCATCAGGCCCAAGGGACTTATCTATTTTCACCCTTTCCAGAATTTCCAACACATCTTCCCTACATACCTCAAAGCCATCCATTCTAATTAATTGTGACTCAATATTCACATCGGCAACAATGTCCTGTTCTTGAGTGAATACTGACGAAAAGTATTCTTTCAGTGTCTCCCCAATCTCTTCAGCCTCCACACGCAACTTCCCACTACTATCCTTGACTGGACCTATTCCTACCCTAGTCATTCTTTTATTCCTGACATACCTATAGAAAGCATTTGGGTTTTCCCTAATCCTACCAACCAAGGACTTTTCATGTCCCCTCCTTGCTGCTCTTAGCTCTCTCTTTAGATCCTTCCTGGCTACCTTATAACTCTCAATCGCCCCAATTGAACCTTCACACCTCATCTTTACATAGGCCGCCCTCTTCCCTTTAACAAGGGATTCCAATTCCTTATTAAACCATGACTCCCTCACAAGACCCTTTCCTCCCTGCATGACGGGTACATACTTATCAAGGACAGTCAATAGTTGCTCCTTGAACAAGCTCCACATATCGATTGCACCCTTCCCTTGAAGCCTACTTTTCCAAGCCACGCATCCTAAGTCATGCCTCACCGCATCATAATTTCCCTGCCCCCAGCTATAACTCTTGCACAGCAGTGCACACTTATCCCTCTCCATCACTGGAGTAAAAGTCACCGAATTGTGGTCACTGTCCCCGAAGTGCTCACCTACCTCCAATTCTAACACCTGGCTTGGTTCGTTACCCAAAACCAAATCCAGTATGGACACACCTCTTGTTGGTCTGTCTACATATTGTGTCAGGAAACCCTCCTGCACACATTGGACAAATACCGGCCCATCTAACGTACTCGAGCTATAGCTTTCCCAGTCAATATCTGGAAAGTTAAAGTCCCCCATAACAACCACCCTATTACTTTCACTCTTCTCCTGAATCATTCTCGCAATCCTTTCTTCTACGTCTCTAGGAGTATTAGGAGGCCTGTAGAAAACTCCTAACAGGGTGACCTCACCTTTCCTATTTCTAAGCTCAGCCCAAACTACCTCAGATGATGAGTCTTCATCCATTGTCCTTTCCACCGCTTTAATACTATGTTTGGCAAATATATAAAGTAATTGTGAACATGGGAGGAGATTACAGAGATAGGAACTGTTGTCAGAGTTAGAAACATTCAAGGCACTGGTGCAGATAGAATGGAAAGGTCTGTTCTCATCCTGCATAACTCTATGATATAACAACAGAGAGTATTGGAGAGGGAGTAAAGAACAGAAAGATCACAGGCAGCATTACCACCATCTCGTGGGACCTGCTTTCACCTCTCTTGTCCTGATGCTCGTGAAGGCAACACCACCTTGGATTAATGACTATGATCTCCCTATACTATGTCAGGACGGTTCAGTACAGCAGAAATTAAAGTAATTCGCTCACAAGCAGGTGGAGATTGAGCCTGGGAGATTTACGCTGTGTTCACCCTTCAGCACTGCATCTGCATCACATCTTGCGGACCGAAGTGTCCAGCCTTTTAAATGCTGTCTGCTCTGTTTCGTGTGGATGATGTTAGCTCACTGCAGGATTTATTAAAGCCTACAAATCTCCCTGCCCTCTGGCTGACCAACCATCTTGACTGAGATAATATACAAGATAGACAGCAGTTGGGAAGATTGTTGATTCAGAAATGTCCTGAGTACCCACAGGAGGCAGAGAAATACACAAAAGGGTAAAATAGACTGATGCAGTGAGACATGGAGAATGCTACAGTGTTGCACAGAGATCTGGACTATCCCAATCTCCATCCCTGGCCTGCGATGCCTCATCTCTCTGGAGTGGAGAATTCTTTTGGCTCAGAATCTGGATAGCTGCAAGAGAGGGACGGGTTGACAGAGGCAGCATTTCGACCCACACATGAGGAAAACCATATGGAGTGGTGCGGTACGGTGGCACAGTGGTTAGCACTGCTGCCTCACAGTGCCAGAGATCCGGGTTCAATTCCCGCCCCAGGCGACTTTCTGTGTGGAGTTTGCACATTCTCCCCGTGTCTGCGTGGGTTTCCTCCCACAATCCAATAGAATGTGCAGGTTAGGTGAACTGGCCATGCTAAATTGCCTGTAGTGTTAGGTGAAGGAGTAAATGTAGGAGAATGGGTCTGGGTGGGCTACGCTTCGGCGGGTCAGTATGGACTTGTTGGGCCGAAGGGCCTGTTTCTATACTGTAAGTAATCTAATAGTGGAGAGATACTGAGTGATACCATCAGAGTGGAGGAAGGTGTCAGGAAGAGGAAGCTTGAGACCATGAGAACCTTTTTCCACGTATGGAGTCAGCTATTACGAGGGGGCATAGCTTTAAATTAAGGGGTGGTATGTATAGGACTGATGTTAGAGGTAGATTCTTGACTCAGCGAGTCGTGAGTTCATGGAATGCCCTGCCAGTAACAGTGGTGGACTCGCTCTCTTTATGGGCATTTAAACGGGCATTGGATAGACATATGGAGGAAAGTGGGCTAGTGTAGGTTAGGTGGGCTTGGATCGGCGCAACATCGAGGGCCGAAGGGCCTGTACTGCGCTGTTTTTTTCTATGTTCTATGATGTATGGTGCATGTATCAGTAGTCAGTAACTGCCAAGCTACGAATGGGAGAGGTGATGGCCTCGTATTATTTTCACTAGACTGTTTATCCAGAATTTAATGCTGGTGTCAGGTATACCCATCTGAATGCTCAATATCCTTTAAAGAAGGAAATCTGTTTGAGGCAGCAGGTCTGGCCTACAGATGACTCCAGACCTAGAGCAATGGGGTTGACTCTCAAATGCCCGGACAAGCCAGTCAGTTCAAGGGCAGCTAGGGATGGGCAAATATGCTGGCCAGATTTCAGAGTAAGGTGCTGGAAAAGCACTGCAGATCAATCAGCATCAGAGGAGCAACAGAATCGATTTTCAGGCATTAACCCTTCACCTGATGCAGAGCTTATGCCCAAAACGTCGATTCTCCTGCTCTTTTGATGGTGCCTGATATGCTATGCTTTGCCAGCACGACATCTTTGACTATGATCTGCAGTCTTCAATCTTTGCAAATAAATGCAGGCCAGTCAGAGACAGCCACAGTCCACGAGGGAATTAAAAAAAAACTCTGCTGGGACCAATGTTCTTGCCTATCGTGTTGGTAGGTTTATTTATCTCAGCCGGCTTGGCTCTCTCTCTCTTATTCCTGATGAAGGGCTTATGCTCGAAACGTCGAATTCTCTATTCCTGAGATGCTGCCTAACCTGCTGTGCTTTGACCAGCAACACATTTGCAGCTGTGATCTCCAGCATCTGCAGACCTCATTTTTTACTTGGTAGGTTTATGGAAAGGGCTGTAATATCGCGGAGAAGATCCAGGGACGAGTTTCAAGCGAAAGCAACTTTCCAAATCCAAAGAGGAAAGGTGAGTATCAGAATACCATGAGGATGTGGCTGAAGTCAAGAGGAAAGGAACAGGAAGGGACAGAGTTTAACTAAAACTGTACACCAGCGAATGGGTTTTTGACAGGAAATAGTGGGATAACGTCAATAATAATGTTTTTTTTGGAATGTACTCTGTATCTGCAATTAGATAGAGACACTTGTGACACAGTGATAAATTAGAGAGACGTGGCTATAGGGTGAATAAAAAGTGGAGCATAAATATTGAATGGTACATATCCTTGAGGGGTCTCAGGAGGAATAGGACAGCAGGATGGGTAACCCTGACACTAATAGTTAACAACGGCATTACAGAGAAAACATTTGGCCTCAGGTTATGCAGCGGAATCAACTTGAAAGTAAATTCTAGGTCAAACATGTTCAAAGCACAAACAGGAGAACAGGGTTTTACGCTTCCCAAGAGCATTTCATTGTTCGTCACTACATTAAACAGGAATTCATTGGAATTTTTAACTAACGCACTGTGATAATTTTGTCGATTTAAATCTTTGTATAATCTTGGTCAGTCGCATTGGCTAAACTGATATTCTCAAAGTACTTATTCGAATGTTTGTGTCAGTGTTTCTTGGACTAACTTGTTGTGCAAATGGCTGAGGATGTAACTATCTCAGATTGTCTGGAGGGTGATGAAGCTGTATTAACAAGTAATGTTATACTGAGCAATCCTCCGCGAAATTGTAGTATAGCGGAATTCAAAGATATTATAAAGTTTTAAGGTGACCATAAACCACACCCGAAATTTGGTTACAAAGCCAATTACATCAGTTTGAGAAGATAACTGACGAAGGTAAACAGGCTAAATAGACTTAAATGTATGACTGTAAATGAATAGTGGAAAACATTTAGAGTCATAGCACGGAAACAATATTTCAGTCCAACTTGTTCATGCGCCCCACAATCCTAACAAAATCTAGTCCCATTTGCCAGCACTTGGTCCATATCCCACTAAACCCTTCCTATTCATATACCTATCAATATGCCTTTTAAATGTCGTCATTGTGCTATCCTCCACAACTTCCTCAGGCAGTTCATTCCATATACGCACCACCGTATGCCTGAAAAGGTTGCCCCTTATATCCCTTTCATATCTTTCCGCTCTCACCCTGAATCTGTGCTCCGTAGTTCTGGACACCACCCCTGCCCCCCCCCCCCACCCCATCCTAGGTAAAAGACTTGTCTGTTAAACCTATGCATGCCCCTCATGATGTTATAAGCCTCTGTAAAGTCACCCCTCAGTCTCTGATCCTCCAGGGAAAACAACCCCTGCTTATTCAGCTTCTCCATGTTCCTCAAGTCCTCCAACCCTAACACTATCCTTCTAAATTTTTTTCTGAACAGTTTCAAATTTCACTGCATACTCCCGACAAGAAGGAGAAGAGAATTGCACAAAATATTCCAAAAGTGGCCTTGTCAGTGCCCTGTACAGCCGCAACATGACCTCCCAACTACTCTGCTCAAAGTTCTGACCAATAAAGTGAAGCATATAAAATGTCTTCTTCGTTATAGTATCAGCCTGCAACGCTGCAATTAAAAAAACCATGAACCTACATAACAAGGTCTCTTTGTTCAGAAACACTCCTGCTGTATAATTCCTGCTAAGATTTGTTTTTTTACAAAGCAGCACCTCACCATTATCCAAATTAAATTCCATTTGGCAATCCCGAACCCATTGGTCTATCTGATCAAAATCCCGTTTAATCTGAGATAACCTTCTTCACTCCCCACTACACCTCCAATTTTGCTGTCACCTGCACATACCTCCTTTGTTCACATACAAATCATGTATATAAATAACTATGTGTGGTGTGTATAGCACCGATCTTTGTGGCACGCTGCTGGTCACAGGTCTCCAGTGTGAAAAACAACCCTCCACCACCACTCTCTGTCTTCCACCTTCCAGCAAATTCTATTTCCAAATGGTTGGTTTGCCTGGTATTCCCATAAGATCGAATCTTGCCAACAAATCCCCCATCTGGAACCTGTCGGATGCCTTACTGGCGACCAAGTAGATCACGTCCACTGCTCTGCCCTCATCAATCCTCTTTGTTACTTCTTAAAAAAAATCAATCAAGTCCTTCAGACATCATTTCCCATGCACAAGGCAATGCTGACTATTCCTATTCAGACTTGTCTTTCTCAATACATACAAACCCTCTCCCTCAGGATTTCCTCATTCAACATGCCCACCATCGATGTCAGGCTCACCAGTCTACAGTCACCTGGCTTTTTTCTTACCATCATTCTTAAGTAGCGATACCACATTAGCCAACTTCCAGTCATCCAGCACCTCACCTGTGACGACTGATGAAAAAGAAAGGACACAACAGTAATTTCCACACTTCACACAGAGTTCTAGGGCACTCCTGATCAGGTCCAGCGGAATTTTCCACCTTTATACGTTTCAAGACATCCAATACCTCCTCCTCTATAATATGGACATTTTTAAAGGTGCCACCATCTATTCACCCACATTCCATATAATCCATGTCTTTCTCCACAGTAAACACTAAAGTGACATTCTTGCTTAATATCTTAACCCCTCTCCTGCAGCTCCACGCATAGGCTGCTTTGCTGTTCTAGAATGGCTAGTTCTCCCTGCATTCCGTGAGATTCCATTACCCTTTTGTCCTTCAAATATTTATAAAATGTCTATGGATTCTCCTTAACCCTGTTTACCAAAGTGATCTCATGCCCCCTTTTACCCTCCCGATTTCCCTGTGAAGTATACTCCTTTTTTTTTATATTTTAAGGATTCAATTCATTTCTCTTGTCCATCCCTGACATATGATACCTTCTTTTTCTTTAACAACCCCAGAATTTCTCTAGTCATCTAGCATTCCCTACATTTACCTGCCTTTCCTTTCACCCTAACAGGAATACTGTATACAATCTCTGGATTATTGTTATCACATTTTTGAAGGCGCCCTACTTTCCATTGATAAACGCTTCAATCTCTGAAAATGGAATCTCAAAAATTCCTGCATCTCACGAACCTGCCAGGTAAAAAATCATGAAAAAGTAAAGGACATTCTAAACGAAGGCTTTGGTGAGGTGATATCTGGTTAGCCATGCAGATCTGCAGATTACCAGATGCACGGAGAGTGGTCTACTACCAGACAGCACCAGGTCAGTGTCAGGCACACAGACACAGTGGGCAAATAGATTCACATCTGAACTTACAACTCCCAGCATTGGAACTCGAAGCTGTGCACAACCATTCTGGTGAACTTCTCCAAAATTAGGTCATCAAGATCGGCTCAATAGTCTGATCAAAATCAAAATCCGTGATTCCAATTGTAACATGCTTCAGGTTCCAGAACCCATTATCAGTCCCATCCTGCAATGTCTCCCTTTAACGCCCTGCAGTATCCACGTCCCTTCCTACATCTGTGCCATCCTCCATGTTCTGCACTCCTTCCTACCTCCATAACATGGTCCAGTCTCTACAACACTTCCTTTCTCTGCAATGTTCCCCTGAATGGCAGTGGAGGGTGGTGAGGCTTATTGAGATAGGGAGGGATATCAGGACTAGAGGGTTTTGCAGATATTAGGAATATTGCAATGGCTAAAAGAGGCTTCAATAATTTTGATGGCTCATACTAATGAATGAGGTTACTGAGATAAGCAGAATTTTAGGCACTTGAAGAGGCTTCACAGTTCATGAGTATTGCAGGTTCTGGAGGAAGTTACAAAATAGGGAGGGTTTATAGAGTCATAATGTCATAGAGATGTACAGCATGGACACAGACCCTTTGGTCTAACCCGTCCATGCCGAGCAGATATCCCAACCCAATCTAGTCCCACCTGCCAGCACCCTGTCCATATCCCTCCAAACCCTTCCTATTCATATACCCATCCAAATGCCTTTTAAATGTTGCAGTTGTACCAGCCTCCACCACTTCCCCTGTCAGCTCATTCCATACACGTACCACTCTCTTGGTGAAAAAGTTGACCTGTAGGTGTCTTTTATATCTTTCCCCTTTCAACCTAAACCTATGCCCTCAATTCTGGACTCCTCGACCCCGGGGAACAGACTTTGCCGATTTACACCCTCCATGCCCCTCATAATTTTGAAAACCTCTATAAGGTCACGCCTCAGTTTCCGATGCTCCAGGGAAAACGGCCTTTTAAGCCTCTCTCTATAGCTCAAATCCTCTAACCTTGGCAACATCCTTATAAATATTTTCTGAACACTTTCAAGTTTCATGGCATCTTTCCGATAGGAAAGAGACCAGAATTGCACGCAATATTCCAACAGTGGCCAAACCAATGACCTGTACAGCCGCAACATGACCTCCCAACTCCAGTGCTCAATACTCTGACCAATAAAGGAAAGCATACCAAACGCCTTCTTCACTATCCTATCTACCAGCGATTGCACTTTCATGGAGCTATGAACCTGGGAAAGTCTCTTTGTTCAGCAACACTCCCCAGGACCTTAACATTAAGTGTATAAGTCCTGCTAAAATTTGATTTCCCAAAATGCAACACCTCACTGAATTAAACTCAATCTGCTACTTCTCAACCCATTAACCCATTTGTTCAAGGTCCTGTTGGAATCTGTGGTAACCATATTCGATGTCACTACACCTCCAATTCTCATCTGCAAACTTACTAAATGTACCTCTTATGATCGCATCCAAATTATTTATCTAAATGACAAAAAGTAGAGGACCCAGCGATCCTTGTGGCACTCCACTGGTCACAGGCCTCTAGGCAGAAAAACAACTCTCCACCACCACTCTCTGTCTTCACCTTTTGAGCTAGTTATGTTTCTAAATGGCTAGTTCTCCCTGCATTCCGTGAGATCTAACCTTGCTAATCAGTCTTCCATGGGGAACCTTGTCAAACGCCTTACGGAATTCCATATCGATAACATCTACTGCTTTGCCCTCAACAATCCTCTTTGTTAATTTCTCAAAAAACTCAATCAGATTTGTAAGACATGATTTCCCACTCCCAAAGCCATGTTGACTACCCCTAATCAGTCCTTGCCTTTCGAAATACGTGTACATCCTGTCCCTCAGGATTCCATCCAACAACTTGCCCACCACCGACACCAGGTTCACTGGTCTACAGTTCCCTGGCTTGTCCTTGCCACCCTTTTTAAACAGTGATACCACATTAGCCAACCTCCAGTCTTCCAGCACCTCATCTGTGACTATTGTTGATACAAATATCTCAGCAATAGGCCCAGCAATCACTTCTGTATATTGACGGTTTCCACAGAAAAACCTTTACAGAATTAACTGCAGGATTCTTGGTAGCATGGAGGAACAGACAAATATAGATCCCTCAAAGTTGCCCCCCAATTTGATTGGGTGGTTAAGAAGGTGGATGGTGTGTTGGCTTTCATTTGCAGGGGGATTGCGTTTAGGGGCACAAAGCTCTGCTGCAACTCTACAGAGCCCTGGTTAGACCGCACTTGGGATATTGTGTTCATTTCTGGCTGCCTTGTTCGAGGAAAGATTTGGAGGCTTTAGCGAGGGTACAGAGGAAATTTTCCGGGATGCTGCCTGAACTGGAGAACAGGTCTTATGAAGAAAGGCTGAGGGACCTTGGGTTTTAGAACATAGAACATAGAACATAGAAAAATACAGCGCAGTACAGGCCCTTCGGCCCTCGATGTTGCACCGATCCAAGCCCACCTAACCTACACTAGCCCACTTTCCTCCATATGCCTATCCAATGCTCATTTAAATGCCCATAAAGAGGTAGAGTCCACCACTGTTACTGGCAGGGCATTCCATGAACTCACGACTTGCTGAATAAAGAAAAAAAGATGAGAATTGACTTGATAGAGGTGTACCTGAGATGAAGCGAGACTTAGATAAAGTGGATAGCCAAAGACTTTTCATATTGTGAAAATGGTTATAACCACGGGACATAATTTGAAGGTGATTGGAGGAAGGTTCAGGGAAGATGTCAGAAATAGGTTCTTTTCAGAGAGTAGTGGGTGTGTGGAATGCTCTACCAGCTGTGGTAGTCTATTCAGCTACATTAGTGACATTTAAATGACTGTCGGATAGTCACATGGATGATAGCAAAATGTACGGTATGTAAGTTGGAACTTAGAGTAGGATAAAATATCTGCACAAATTCAAGGGTTGAAGGGGCTGCACTGTGCTTTACTGTTCTATGTTCTAAATGGGGAGGGTTACATTGGCAGGAAGAGGTTTCGGGAAGCTGGAGAGAATGGGATCTGAAGGAAGAGTCACAGTAGGAAGGGTTGCTATGAATGTCAGAGGTAACAGAAACAGCAATGATCTGATCTGGAGCAGAAGACGCTGATTGGGAGGGTAGTGAGGACTGGAGGTGATTTCACAGGGAAGAAGGACCATAGAGCCACAGGGGGTCACAGAAATGTGGAAAGTTGGAGGACTTACAGGAGTTCATGCAAGTGGGCAGGTTGGGAGGGCTGGGACAGTTTACAGGGATAAGGATATTGGTAGGATGGATTTTTTTTAACAGATGGGTATGTTTTAGGTAAATGGAGCAGATTACAGAGAAAAAAATAGGTTGTATAGAGTGGAAGAGCAAACAACTATATGGAGGGTAGTGGTGACTGAAGATGCCCATTGATATAAGAAGGCTTAGGTTCTGCAGATTATTTAGATATGAAGGGTGTGGAGTCTGACAGATTTTCTCCGATATGAGAGCAGCAACTTTGGTTGGTGTCAGTTTCACAGATAACGAAGCATCGATAACCTCCTACTTTGTTGTTAAAGTGGGAAGGGTTGTAGGAAAGGCTGACGTTTACACAGGAAGGGGTTTATGGGCTGATTAGGGAGATGAGTAGATAGATGGAGAGGCTGGAGTAGTTTACATTGACAGGGTGGGTGCCAGTGACGGGAGGACATTACGTAGACAATGGGGCTTCAATGAACTGAATCGAGAGAGTCACAGGCATTGGAGTGAGTTCGACAGATCAGAGAGAATTGTTGGGTCTCCACAGATTGATAGTTTCTTGAGGTCTAGAAGAAGTTACGTATGCATGGATAGCTTCATCCAATGCATGTCCTCTTCATTTTCGGAACCACAGCCTCAATAACCCTCGTAAGACAGGGATCCCGATGCCTAACAGCATTTTACTTCACGCTAACAGGGACATACTGGCTTTGGAGTCTTGATATCACACTTTCAAAAGCCTCCCATGTGCGAGTCGTTCTTTTTCCTTCAAACAGACTCACCCAATCGAAATCTGCAGTTTCTGCCTAATGGTCCTAAAACTGGCCCGTTCCAGTTTAGCACATTAACCTGTGGACCTGTCTGAACTTTTTCTGTAAATGTGTTAAATGTAAAAGAGTTGTGTTCACTTGACTCAAAACGCTCTCCGACTGAAGCTTCAGTCACTTGCCAGACTCTTTTCAGAACATAGAACATAGAAAAGTACAGCTCAGAAGAGGCCATTTGGCCCATGATGTTGTGCCGAGGTTTAATCCTAATATAAAATATGGTAAAGTAAGCAATGCAGTCCTCAACTCACTGCTAGCCATGTGCATGTCTAGCAGTCACTTAAATGTCCCCTATGACTCTGCTTCAACAACCACAGCTGGCAATGCATTCCATGCATTCACAACTCTCTGCAGAAAGAACCTGCTTTTGACGTTTCTTTTATACCTTCCTCCTGATATCTTCAAACTATGACTCCTCGTACCAGTCAATCCTGCCCTCGGGAAAGGACTCTGGCTATTGACTCTACCTATTCCACTTATTATTTTGTACAACTCGATCAGGTCTCCTCTCTTCCTCCTTCTCTCCAGAGAGAAAAGTCCGAGCTTATTCAACCTTTCTTCATAAGGCAAGCCCTCCATTCCAGGCAGCACGCTAGTAAATCTTCTTTGCACCCTCTCCAAAGACTCTGCATCTTTCCTACAGCAGGGCGACCAGAACTGGACACAATATTCCAAGTGTGGTCTCACTAGGGACTTTTAGAGCTGCAGAAAAACTTCGCAGCTCTTAAAATCGATCCTCCCGTGAACGAAAGACAAAACATCATATGTTTTCTTAATGTCCCTATCAACTTTTGTGGAAACTTTGAGGGATCTATGTACTTGCACACCCAGATCAATCTGTTCCTCCACACTGCTAAGAATCCTGTCTTTAATCCTATATTCAGCATTCGAATTCGACCTTCCAAATTGCATCACTTCGCATTTATCCAGGTTGAACTCCATCTGCCATTTCTCAGCCCAGATCTGCATTTGTCTATATTGTGCTGCAGCATGCAGTAACCCTCTATACTATCGACGACACCTCCAACCTTTGTGTCATCTGCAAATTTAATAACCCACCTCTCAACCTTCTCGTCCAAGTCATTTATAAAAACTACAAAGAGCAGAGGCCAAAGAACAGAGCCCTGCCAGACCCCACTCAACACTGACTCCCAGACAGAATGCTTTCCATCTACAACCACTCTCTGCCTTCTGTCAGCCAGCCAATACTGAATCCAGATAGCAAAATCTCCCTGTTTTCCTACTTCCTGACTTTGTTAATGGCCCTACCACGGGGAACTTTATCCAATGCCTTGGTGAAATCCATATTCACCACATCTACTGCTCGACTATCGTCGACATGTCTTGGCACCTCCTCAATGAACTCAATAAGATTTGCAAGGTGAGACCTCCCCTCATAAAGCCATGCTGACTGTCTTTCATCACACTATGCTTTGTCAAAAAGTCATACGGGGAGGTTCAGTGCTGCATCCGCCTGAGTCGAGTAAAGCCCTCCACAGATGGATTAGGAAAATTTCTTTGGACACATTTGACAAATTCACATCGTATGGTCTGATTACACTCTGAGCTTAGAGTGGTGCTTGAAAAGCACAGCAGTTCAGGCAGCATCCGAGGAGCAGGAAAATCGACTTTTTGGGCAAAAACTCTTCAACGGGATACCTGATGCTCCTCGGATGCTGACTGAACTGTTGTGTTTTTCCAGAACCACTCTAATCTAGAATCTGGTTTCCAACATCTGCAGACCTTGTTTTTATGTAGTTTAAAGTGTTGTATGCTATCCAAGACTTCCTTAAAAATCTCAGCAGTATAATGGGACCCTTGGCCTGATTGAATCTCTCCAGGTAGCCTATAATGGGAAAAGAAAGCTACCTTCCCCTCCAACATCCTTTTTGTCTTAATACTCCGTAATGGAATTGCCTCCGAAATCTAGTAGATGTATGCATTATGGTTAGCAAGTACTGATTCCCACTTTTAGTTTTAGGGAGGGGACCTCCACAATAAATCATAACCCGTTTGAAAGATTCTTCAAATGCGGGAATTGGCAACAAAGCTACTGATTTTATTACTGCCTGTGGCATACCTACCATTAGGCATGTATAACATGTGTGGCAATATTCAATCACTTTGTTGTGCATGCCAGGCCAATGTTTTTGTACATTAACCTGAGTCCTCCTTACACCTAGGTAACTTCCTTCTGGTAATTCATGTTCTACCCATAACACTTCCTGTCTCTATGCTACAGGCAACACAATCTGGTGCACCTCTGCCCATTTCTCCTCTGCACTAACTTGCTGGGGTCTCCACTTTTGTTTTCGGCTTCTATCTTTAAGATATTAACCCTCAGGAATATATTCTGATTCCTTTTCTGAGTTGGCATCATAATATATAACTTCTCATCTTTCTGTTGCAATTCTCATAGCCTTTCTGGACTAAACACTTCTGTCTGACCCACTGCCTGTTGAGGGTTTTCCTGTACCATTGCATCATACAGCGTGCCAGCTAACTGAACCTCAACTTCTTCGTCTTTCCTTCTTGCTGTAACTTATGACAGTGGCTGCTTACTACAACACAGTCTGGAAAACGTCCGTAGCATTCTTCTTGTAACTCCTTAGTTCCCTGATCTTCTGTTGGCTTCTCCACTACAAGGGGTGTCACTCCCACCTTAGATCCTGCTAAATAATTCCCAAGAACAAATTGCATTCCTGAAACTGACATTCTATCAATCACCCCTACAGTTACTTCCCCAGTCTTGATTTAGCTCTCCAACCTGATCTTACACAGGGGAACGGTAACTTTCTGCCTATCTATTCAACAGATTATTACCTTCTCGGGTAACATGTCGGAAAGTGTGAAAATACTTTCATCTCCTACTATCAGAGACTGACCAGACCCCATACCTTATGAACTAATAATTTTTTCCCAATCTCTTCTTGATCTTCCTGAGTAAACTTTTTCCACAGAGATAAAGTCTTTACAGAGATCAGCAACTAACTCAATATCCCACCCCTGCCAAGGCTGTGCACTCTGTTGCAGCTCCTCGGCTTTTCTTTGGGCCTCCTTTACTACTTTCCCTGATACCATTGGATTAGCCTCTTTTCCCACATCTTTCCCCACAATGTCATTCTTCCATGGCCAGCACTGTGACTTTCCGTGTCCCATCTTACCAACGTGGAAACAGCTGAGGCCTTTCATTTTCTTGTAATTCTTTTTATCACCAATGGAGAACCACTCTAAGTGTGCTCGACTCTATGTTTTATAGTGAAGGATCTCGCCTGCTTCCAATGGCTATCCTTCACAGGGATGAAATTCGTGTCCGAAACTAAATTTCACGTCATGCATCAATGCACATTTCTCGGTCATCTCTTCTGCTCTTCTCAATTCTTGAAGTTTCTGTTCATCACATAAGTTCTCTGGAAATGGGTTTATGAACCCCTCCAGCAGAATAAACTCTCTTGACTTCATTTCCGTCCTCTGAACGTGATTTTTCTGACTAATTTGCAACTACTGAAGTTCACACTCTCTCTCCCTTTCTCTTTCTCCTTCATCTCTCTCTTTGCTCAGCTAAGAAACTACTCTCCTTTTTCTCTCTCTCTCTTTTCACTCTTTTACTCCCACTCTTCTCAGTCTCTTTTTCTCTCTCTCTCTTCTTTCTTCTCTCTATTTTTTTGCTCAGCTAATATCGTTCTCTTCCTTTCTTTTTCTTCTCATTCTGTTTGGTTCATACATAGTTTATGTTTTTCTAACTCTGCTGCACTTCTGTTTCTCTGATATACCTCAGTGTTTGACCACGTCCATTTCAATTTCCATATGTCCCTAGTTAAAACCAATTCTAATCTGTTTGCTAATTCCAAAATAATATCCTTCCTCTGTCTTTCTAACCTTCCTTGGCAAAGTTGGGAAGCATTTTCAAACCTCAGAACCTCTTTAGCAATGTTAAGAGCCGTTTCCCTATCTTTTAACTTAACCGACCACATACTGGGGGAGAGGATAACTCGGGAAAGAATAGGGGTATTCGGGATCAAGGAGGCAGCCTATGCGTGGATCCACAGAATATGTTAAATACGTCCTTCATATCAGCCTTCAGTTTAGAGAGTGACTTATTGGAATCGGGGAGAGTAGCAGAATAAAGACTGGACACATCCCCAGATCTGGATAGAACATAGAACATAGAACATAGAACATAGAACAATACAGCACAGAACAGGCCCTTCGGCCCACGATGTTGTGCCGAACATCTATCCTAGATTAAGCACCCATCCATGTACCTATCCAATTGCCGCTTAAAGGTCGCCAATGATTCTGACTCTACCACTCCCACGGGCAGCGCATTCCATGCCCCCACCACTCTCTGGGTAAAGAACCCACCCCTGACATCTCCCCTATACCTTGCACCCTTCACCTTAAATTTATGTCCCCTTGTAACACTCTGTTGTACCCGGGGAAAAATTCTCTGACTGTCTACTCTATCTATTCCTCTGATCATCTTATAAACCTCTATCAAGTCACCCCTCATCCTTCGTCGTTCCAACGAGAAAAGGCCGAGAACGCTCAACCTATCCTCGTACGACCTATTCTCCATTCCAGGCAACATCCTGGTAAATCTTCTCTGCACCCTCTCCAAAGCTTCCACATCTTTCCTAAAGTGAGGCGACCAGAACTGCATACAGTACTCCAAATGTGGCCTAACCAAAGTCCTGTACAGCTGCAACATCACTTCACGACTCTTGAATTCAATCCCTCTGCTAATGAACGCTAATACACCATAGGCCTTCTTACAAGCTCTATCCACCTGAGTGGCAACTTTCAAAGATTTATGTACATAGACCCCAAGATCCCTCTGTTCCTCCACCTGACTAAGAACCCTACCGTTAACCCTGTATTCCGCATTCTTATTTGATCTTCCAAAATGGACAACCTCACACTTGGCAGGGTTGAACTCCATCTGCCACTCCCCAGCCCAGCTCTGCATCATATCTAAGTCCCTTTGTAGCCGACAACAGCCCTCCTCACTGTCCACAACTCCACCAATCTTCGTATCATCTGCAAATTTACTGACCCACCCTTCGACTCCCTCATCCAAGTCATTAATAAAAATTACAAACAGCAGAGGACCCAGAACTGATCCCTGCGGAACTCCACTTGTAACTGGGCTCCAGGCTGAATATTTACCATCTACCACCACTCTCTGACTTCGACCGGTTAGCTAGTTTTCTATCCAATTGGCCAAATTTCCCTCTATCCCATGCCTCCTGACTTTCTGCATAAGCCTACCATGGGGAACCTTATCAAATGCCTTACTAAAATCCATGTACACTACATCCACTGCTCTACCCTCATCCACATGCTTGGTCACCTCCTCAAAGAATTCAATAAGACTTGTAAGGCAAGACCTACCCTTCATAAATCCATGCTGGCTGTCCCTAATCAAGCAGTGTCTTTCCAGATAATCATAAATCCTATCCCTCAGTACCCTTTCCATTACTTTGCCTACCACAGAAGTAAGACTAACTGGCCTGTAATTCCCGGGGTTATCCCTATTCCCTTTTTTGAACAGGGGCACAACATTCGCTACTCTCCAGTCCCCTGGTACCACCCCCGTTGACAGTGAAGACGAAAAGATCATTGCCAACGGTACCGCAATTTCCTCTCTTGCTTCCCACATAATCCTAGGATATATCCTGTCAGGCCCGGGGGACTTGTCTATCCTCAAGTTGCTCAAAATGTCCAACACATCTTCCTTCCTAACAAGTATCTCTTCTAGCTTACCAGTCCGTTTCACCCTCTCCTCTTCAATAATACGGTCCCTCTCGTTCGTAAATACTTAAGAAAAGTACTCATTCAAGACCTCTCCAATCTCTTCCAACTCAATACACAATCTCCCACTACTGTCCTTGATCGGACCAACCCTCGTTCTCGTCATTCTCATGTTTCTCACATACGCATAAAAAGCCTTGGGGTTATCCTTGATCCTATCCGCCAAGGATTTTTCATGCCCTCTCTTAGCTCTCCTAATCCCTTTCTTCAGGTCCCTTTTGGCTATCCTGTATCCCTCCACTGCCCTGTCCGAACCCTGTTTCCTCAACCTTATGTAAGCCTCCTTCTTCCTCTTTACTAGACATTCAACCTCCCTCGTCAACAAAGGCTCCCTCACACGACCATTTCTTTCCTGCCTGATAGGTACATACATATCAAGGACACGTCGTATCTGCTTCTTGAAAAAGTTCCACATTTCCACCACATCCTTCCCTGACAGCCTATGCTCCCAACTTATGCTCCTCAAATCCTGTCTTACAGCACCGTAATTTCCCTTCCTCCAATTGTAAAATCTACCCTGTTGTGTGCACTTATCTCTCTCCATAACCAAGGTGAAAGTCACAGAATTGTGGTCACCATCACCAAAATGTTCACCCACTAACAAGCCAATCACTTGTCCCGGTTCATTACCAAGTACCAAATCCAATATGGCCTCCTCTCTGGTTGGACAATCTACATACTGAGTTAGAAAAGCTTCCTGGACACACTGCACAAACACCGCCCCATCCAATCTACTTGATCTAAAGAGCTTCCAATCAATATTTGGGAAGTTGAAGTCACCCATGACTACTACCCTGTGACTTCTGCACCTTTCCAAAATCTATTTCCCAATCTGTTTCTCCACATCTCTGCTGCTATAGGCGGGCCTATAGTAAACACCCAACAAGGTGACTGCACCTTTCCTATTTATGACTTCAGCCCATACTACCTCCAACGGCAGATCCCCCTCAAACTTCCTTTCTGCAGCCGTTATACCATTTCTAATTAGCAATGCCACCCCCCCCTCCTTTTTTACCACCCTCCCTAATCTTACTGAAACATCTGTAACCAGGAACCTCCAACAACCATTCCTGTCCCTCATCTATCCACGTTTCCGTGATGGCCACAACATCGTAGTCCCAGGTACCAATCCACGCCTTAAGTTCACCCACCTTATTTCTGATACTCCTTGCGTTGAAGTATACGCACTTGTGCCCACCTCTGTGTCCGCAAGTATTCCCTGTCAGTGCTACCTTCTCCACAGCCTCCCTACATTCTTGGTCATCCTGACAAACAGCTAGCTTACTTGCTGGACTACAAGTCCGGATCCCATCCCCCTGCCAAATTAGTTTAAACCCCCCCCCAAAGAGTGCTAGCAATCCTACCTCCCAGGATATTGGTGCCCTTCTGGTTCAGGTGCAACCCGTCCTGTTTGTACACGTCCCACCTTCCCCAGAATGCAGTCCAATTGTCCAAATACCTGAAGCCCTCCCTCCTACACCATCCTTGCAGCCACGTGTTCAACTGCACTCTCTCCCTATTCCTTGCCTCACTGTCACGTGGCACCGGCAACAACCCAGAGATGACGACTCTGTCTGTCCTAGCTTTTAGCTTCCAGCCTAACTCCCTGATCTCTTGAATGACCTCCCCACCCCTCTTCCTACCTATGTCGTTGGTGCCAATGTGTACCACGACTTCTGGCTGCACACCCTCCCCCTTAAGGATTCTGAAGACACGGTCCGAGACATCACGGACCTGGCACCCGGGAGGCAACAAACCATCCAAGAGTCTCGCCCATGTCCATAGAACCACCTGTCCGTCCCTCTAACTGGACGAAACTATATGTTTTGACCCTCTTTTCTTACTGTGCTTTTGCCACAGAGGATGTGCAATAGAACAGGATGCAATCAAATGTCGGTGCTAGAAATAAACGAGAGAATTAAAAGCACCAAGTTTGATATCAGTGAGAGGGAAACAATTTTAGAAAATTCTGAAATCTATTAAGCCTGAATCATTAAGTCTCTTCATGGATGAGAGGCATATTTTTAATCAGTCAATGAATCAAATGTTACGAGGAAAGTAGAGTTGAGGATTATCAGAACAAACATCATTGAACTGAAAGGCAGAGCATACTCGGTGAGCTGCTGGGCCTACTGTTGTTGCTATGCCTTACGGTATTCGGTCTGTTACTATCCCTGTGTTTGCTGGAACAACAACCTCTCTTGAGACACAGTTCAGATTGCAACTAACAAATTCAAGGAATTTATAAATGCTACACCGATAACCAGAAATATGTTTGAAACAGGAATCCAATCTTTATTTTATAACTTTCAATGAAATGTAGTATCATTCTTTGAAACTCTAGGCAACACAGATCTAGTTTGTCACGGCCCTCTTTGTCACTCCTCCTGTGCTGAAACCCTCTGACAATAAAGGTTCCCATTCCACTGACATTCCAAGTAGTTTGCTGCCCCTGTATATTAGATGTTGGCAGCTTATAAACAAGGACACTTAGGTTTTATTTAAAACTGTACTTTTCAACATTTTAAGACTTAAGAATTATACTGCACATCAATTTTGCCGAAAAAGTAGATAATTTTCTGTTTCCACATGGTGATATTTGCACTGATCTTGCCCATGTGGATGCTGATTCAATCTTCATAAATCTTTACATCTTCCTCACTGCACACATTCCCACACAAGAATTACGTTTAAGTCCTACATTTTGTTTACTGTCTCTTCACTAATAATTAATCCATCGGGTGGATTTGTTATGCTAGAATTGTTAGGAGGCCCAGTGTGCATTCACAGGCTCTTCAAATGCACATCATTACCTCCACCCAATATTCTGCCTTTCCTCTGTATCCTCCCTGACTCATCCTGAACACAATCTTTTAATTTTATTTCTTTCTGTGAAAAGCAATCCAACTGTCTTTGTTGAAGAATAACAAAGTAATTCCTCCTCTGAGTAAATATTCTCAACCGAAGAAAAGGCAATGAATGAAGTACATCATCTCAGCATTGAAATTGACCCTCAGCAGCCTTCTATAGTCAAGATTGAGTTGACATGTTTCAGGTTATCCACTCGACATCCGTCTTGTTCCCTGTTTTGGTTGGTATTGTTTAGTTCTTTGATTACGCCTTAATACATGGGAAAGAAACCCTTTTGCAAAAGAAAAGTTGTGACAGATTTGGGCCAAAAGCAGGTAAACGGAGACGTGTAACAAATGTCCTTAAATTGTGGAACAGGCGCAAAGGGTTTTCAACAACCTTCCCTATTCCTATGGTCTTGTGTTCCGTGTCGCAATGGCATGGTGACCATGCAGCTAATTACAAATTCCTTTCAATGGATAAATGTTTTATTAAATTATATGGAATCACTGATTGTAACATAATGAATTCGTATTGCTAAAAACTTGTAGGAACATACCTGGAAATGTTCTGCTGTCCATAAGGAAGGGTGCATTTGCTATCCATCTTGGTTGCCATCACATCCACAACATTCACTGCCTCCACCATCAACTCTCAATGGAAGCAATGTATCCAACAAGATACATCGCAGATATTTACCACAGTTCATTCGACAGCACCTTCCAATCCATGGCCATCTGCAATGTCAAGGGCTACAAATCCATGGAAATACCACCCCCTGCAAGTTACACATAAAGTCAATGACTGTTCTGACATGGAAATACAACTCTATTCCATGGGTTTCACTTGATGAATATCCTGGCTTTCTTTCCCTCACATTATTATGGGTGTCCCTGCACCAAACTGACTGCAAATGATTAGATAGGCAGTGCACCGCCACCTTGTCCAGAACAACAGTATATGGGTAATAAATGATGGCCCAGCCAGTAATGGCTGATACCTATCACTGAATAATACACTAATGTTTAACAGCTTGCAATCTGGGCTTCACTTTCGGAATACATTTGGTCTATATTCTTGAGTTTCAGGAAATGGATCCGTGATTTGATTGAAATATAAAATATTTTGAATTGCAAGGGCTTGATTGGGCAGTTCTGTGGAGTCAGGAACTCCAAAACACGATAACAGAGTCTCGGGATAACGGGCAATTTAATTGGGTCTGAGAGGATGTGAAATAATTTCAATCAAAGGGTATAAGAGTGTTTAGTGTTCACCATCTTAAGAATTGTGGACGCACTGTGAATGAAAACAGTGAAAAATTCACAGAGATATGGAGGAGCTCAGGGTTAGAGGAGGTTACAGAAATAGGGAGGTATAGGTGCCGGAGAATGGTACAGATATAGCGAAGCTGTAACAGGACAGGGAGACTGCCTGGATAGTGATAGATTTATGGGTTGGATATTAGAGAAGGCTGTAGGTGTGTTTTGGATGGAGTGATATTTTTGCCATCAGAGATGTGGTTGAAGGAAATCAGAATTGACAACTTAATATTCTGTAGTACAGGAACTATCGGCTGGACATGATTTGGTTTTATTACTTAAGGAGTTAATTACTGCAGCAAAGAGGGACGATATTGTGGCAGGGCCTCCAATTGAGGCTTCCTGGATAGAGATTGGAATAAAAGGATGACACATACATTGCTAGGGTCATATTAAGATGCCCAGTTAGAAGAAAGTACAGGAGCTATTGTGTAACCAATCACTGTCGTGTATAAAACAATAAGAGGGTAATTCTATTTATGCTTTTCAATATCCAACATTTATTGGAGTAGTCATGTACTTTTAAGAGGTGGCAAATATGTTGAAAGTTATGGCTGAGAGCTTCTCATGTCAACATGTAGAAGATACAACAAGGGATAGTGCATTGCTGGGCCTTATTGTGGAGAATCTTTAATAGAATGAATCCAGTAATATGTTCAAGGCAGGATTGAGAGAGAAGGTGAGTACCAATGACCATAACTTCATTAAGTTCCTTAAGGAAAAGGCAAAAAATGTCTTCAAAATATAACGTTTTTGAATTGGGGTGACAGAGTTTATTAGAAAACAGGATCTGGCCAAAGTAGTCGAGGGGCATTTACTTCTGGGTAAAGCTGTTGTCGAACAGCGTGCAGTAGGGAGGAGTGTCCATGCTCAAAATGGAATTGATGAGAGTATGTGCCCAATATGTTACAATCTAAGATCAAGTTTGGGAAAACAAGCCCAACGTCGACAAATATTCAGAGCTGAATAACTGAATAACAGAGTAAAGAGTAGTCAAAAGCACCTATAAAGTGAGCAGATCAATGGAATACCTATAAGAATGTACAAAGTGTAGTGTTGAAGTTAAGGAAATCAGTAGAAGAGAATAAAGGAGGTGTGATAAAACATTTTGGGTAAGATTAGTAAGAAGCCCAAGATATTCTATCCACACATCAGGGGAAGAGGATAACAAGGGAAAGAATGGGGAATATGAGGGATCAAGGAGGCAGCCTGTGCACACAGCCAGAAATTACGTGAAACATGTATTTCATATCCGTCTTCACTTGGGTGAAGGAGTTCCTGGATTCAGGGAGAGTGACTGTGTGAGTCTTTAACAGATTGATAGAGACTGGGAGGAAGAACTGGAAGTTTTGGTAGAATAAAGACTGGACAAATCCCCAGATCTGTAAGCTGTATCTTAAATTAATATGAAAGGAGAGGGAAAAAGTAACAGGCTCTGAGCTTCATTTATTTATTGTGCTTTTGAACAGAGTGGAGGTGTGATGGAGAGGTCGGCATCTAATTTTGTTTCAACAAACTGGGCTAGAAATAAACAACGGAAGTAAAGACTACCAAGTCTCATATCAGTGAGGGAAACAATTGTAGAAGATTTTGAAAATATCTTCAAGGCTGAGATATATATTTTTATTTAGTCAGCGAATCATAGGTGACAGGAAAAATGCAGGAAAGTGGAGTTGAGAACTATCAGAACAAACATCATTGAACTCAAAGGCAAAACATACTCAGAGAGCTGCTGGGCATATTGCTGTCCTTATGCTTTATGGTATCCAGTCTGCCCTATTCCTGTGTTTGTGAGAATAGCAACCTGTCTCCCATTGGAGTGAGACACAGTTCGGAATACAACTTAATTTATAAATGGTATACGAATAGCCAGAAATTATTTAGAAGCAGGAATCTAATCAGTATTCTGTTACTTCCAATGAAAATAATTTTCATTCCTTGAAACACGTGGGAACACAGGCCAAGTTTCTCAGGGACCTCTTTGATAGCATTCTCCTTGGTAGAAGCCTATTGAACCTTCCTTTTCCTCTCTCTATGACAATAAAATATTTACTGAGAGAAAGAACCAAAACTGCACAGAGCCCTCCAAGTACAATCGAGCCAAGCTCCAATTCAACTGAAGCAAGACATCTCTCCCCTTGTGCTTACATCCTCTGACAATAAAGGTTCTCATTCCACTGTCTTTCCAAATAGCCTACTGCACCTGTAGTTAGACATCAGCAGCGTATAGACAAGGACACTTTGGGTTTTATTTATATCTGTACTTTTCAACATTTTACAATTTGTGAACTATAATGTCTATTAATTTCTTCAATAAAGTGGATAACTTCACATTTCTGCATCATATGTCATTTGAAATTACCTTGCCCATGTGGAGGCCCGTTCACTTTTCATAAGTATTTACATCTTCCTCACAGCACACATTCCCACACAAACATTAACTGAAAATTCTTCACTCTGTTTCCTGTCTATTCATGAATACTTAATCCATCCGAGTACATTCATAATTATAGCTTTGTTCGAGTGCAGGAGGCCCATAGTGTTCTCACTGGCCCTTCATTACCTCCACCGAATTTCCTACTTTTACTATGCAACCTCCTTGACGCATGCCAAACACAATCTACATCTTTTATTTCTTACTTTGAAAAGACCATCCTGACTGGGAAATATATCTCAATCTCACGAGTGTCACTTGATGAATAACTTGCTTTTCATTCCCTAACATTATTGTGGGTGACCCTGCTTTATGGGCAGCACACAAACACCCTGTCCAGAACAATAGAGTATGGGCATTAAATGATGGCCCACCCAGCAATGTCTGATACCTCTCAATGAATAATACACAAATATTTCACTGTTTGGCATCTGAGTGTCCCTTGCTGCATTTGTGAATAGATTTAATCGATATTCTTGAGTCTCAGGAAACGGAGAAGTGATTTGTTTGAGGTGCAAAAGCTTCTGAGTGGAAAGAGCTTGATAGGGCCGATGCTGAGAAATTATTTCTGTGGGTCTTGGAATCCAAAACATGATGACAGGATCTCAGGATAAGGGGCAACTTAGCTGGGACTAAGATGATGTGAAATTATATTCCTTCCTGGGTCTCAGAGTATTCAGTATTCGCCACCTCAAAGATTGTGGATGCATTGTCAATGAATACAGTGAAAAATTCACAGAGATATGGAGGAACTTCGGGTTAGATGAGGTTACTGGGATATGGAGGCATAGGTTCAGGAGGGTGTTACAGATGTGCGGAAGCTGCAATAGAACAGAGAGATTACTGAGATACGGACGGGTGTATGTGCTAGATGACTTTACAAAATTAAAGAAAGCTGTAGGAGCTGTAAGTGTTTCCATAGGCAGGGAGGAATGGAGGAGCTTTTGAAGTTTATAGCGAGAGGGTAGTATGTAATTGCTAGAGTGGGTCCAGAGATATGGAAGGCTATTTGTGATGAAGGGAGCCACAGTGATAGGAAGGACTGAAGATACTGTAGGAGATTACAGAGATCATGAGGTGTGGAGGGTTGGAAGATGTACGTATTGGTGGAAGTTATGCAGATAAAAATAGGTTTAATTTTGGAGGATGTCAGCAATATAGGGAGGTGTGGAGAGGCTGGAGGAGGTGACAGAGGTCAAGAAGACCATCGATGTTGAATGAAGTTCACAGAGGTGGGGAGGGTAGAACGGCTGGAGAAGTTTACATAGATAGAGAAGAATGAAGTGGGTGGAGGAGGAACCGAGATGAAGAGGGCCGTAGTGACTGGGTGTGGTTACTGAAATAGGGAAGATGTAAGTATTTATAGAACATAGAACAATACAACACAGGACATGCCCTTTTGCCCTTGATGTTGCACTGACCTGTGAACTAATGTAAGCCAATCCCCTGACACTGCCCCATAATCATCCGTGTGCTTATCCAAGGATTGTATAAATCCCCCTAATGTGGCTGAGTTAAGTACATTGGCAGACAAGGCATTCCATGCTCTTACCACTCTCTGAGTAAAGAACCTGCCTCTGACATCAGTCTTAAACCTGTCACCCCTCAATTTGTAGCTATGTCCCTTCGTACAAGCTGATGTCATCATCTGAGGAAAAAGGCTTTAACTGTCTTTCCTATCTAATCCTCTGATTATCTTGTATGTCTCTATCAAATCCCCTCTTAGCCTTCTTCTCTCCAAAGGGAACAGACCCAAGTTTCTCAGCATTTCCTCATAAGACCTTCTCTCCAGACCAGGCAACATCCTGGTAAATCTCCACTGTACCTTTTCCAATGCTTTCACAGCTTTCCTGTAATGGGGCGACCAGAACTGCACACAATATTCCAAGTGTGGCCACACTAGTGTTTTGCAGAGTTGCAGCATGGCATTACGGCTCCAGAAGTCAATACCTCTACTAATAAAACCTAACACACTCTATGACTTCTTAACAGTACTATCAACCTGGGAGGCAACTTTCAGGGATCTATGTACATGGAAACCAAGATCCCTCTGCACATCCACATTACCAAGAATCTTTCCACTGAACAAGTATTCTGTCTTCCTGGTATTCTTCCCAAAAGGAATCACCTCATATTTAGCTGCATTGAAACTCCTTTTGTCACCTGTCAGCCCAATTCTGCAGTTTGTCCAAATGCCCCAAGTGCGCAAAATATTTCCACACTGTTCACTATTCCTCTGACTTTAGTGTCATCTGCAGACTTACTAACCCATCCAGCTATGCCTGCATCTAAGTCATTTATAAAAATGACAAACAGTCGTTGTCCCAAAACAGATCCTTGTGGCGCACCATAGTAACTGGACCCTGTGCTGAATATTTTCCATCAACCACCACTCGCTGCCTTTTACAGAAAGCCAGTTTCAAATCCAAGCTGCTAAATTACCCTCAATCCCATGCCTCTGTATTTTCTACAACAGCCTACCATGTGGAATCTTATCAAAAGCTTTCCTGAAGTCCATGTACACCACGTTAACTGCCTTACTTTCTTACACATGCTTGGTCACCTTCTCAAAAACCTCAATGAGGTTTGAGAGACATGACTATGTTGACTGTTTGCAATCAAATTGTTGCTTGCTAGATGATTATAATCTCTCATAATCCTTTCCAAAATATTTCCTACACACACATAAGGCCAATTGGTCTGTAATTGCCTGGGTCATCTGTACTGCCCTTCTTGAACAAGGGCAAACATTTGCAATCCTCTAGCCCTCTGGTACTAAACCTGTAGACAATGAAGACTCAAATATCAAAGCCAAAGGCTCCAACAACTCCTCCCTAGCGCCTCAGATAATGTTCAGATAAATCTCATCCGTTTCAGGGCACATTTTCATTTTCAAGCCTTCTCGATTTGCTAAGACGCCTTCCTTACCAACCTTGATACTTTCTTGCCAAATGTCTCGCATCTCATTCTTCTCTATAATATTCTCCTTTCCTGAGTGAAAACCAATGAGAAATGTTCGTTTAGCACCTCTCCGATCTCCACAGAATCCACGCTCAACTTCCCACTTCTGTCTTTGACTGGCTCTATTCCTACCCTAGTCATTATTTTCTTCCTAATGTACCTATACAAAGCTTTAGGATTCTCCTTTATTAGACCTGCTAAAGACTGCTAATGTCCTCTCTTTGCTCTTCTTAACTCTCTCTTTAAATTCTTCCTAGCTAATCTGTAACTCTCCATTGTCTCATTGTCACATAAGCCTCTTTCTTCTTCTTAACAATAGATGTAATTTCTGTAGTAAACCACGGTTCCCTTACTTTGTCACTTCCTCCCTGCCTGATAGGGGCATGCTATTTACGGACACGCAATGTGTGTCCTTTAAACCAGCTTCACATTTCGATTATCCCCATCCCCTGCATTTTGCTACCCCATTCTATGCATCATAAGTTCTGCTTAATCGCGTTACAATTGCCCTTCCCCCATAGATAACTCTTGGCCTGTGGCATGTACCTATCGCTTTCCATCACTAAACTAAATGTGTTTATGGAGATTATATACATAATAAAAAGGTAGAGGTACGAGAGAATGCCAGAATTATGGGACAGTATGGAAATGCTGGAGGAGGTCACAGAGATCATGAGAGTCTCGTGGTTGGATGAGGTTTACAAAGGTCAGGAGCGGGGCGTGGCTGGACAAGGTTACAGCGACAGGATATATTTGAGAGCAGCTTAGAGAGATATGTAGGTTGTAGGGGCTGAAGTAAGTCACAGATAAAGGGAGATATGTAGATGATGGAAGAGGTTAGAAGATAGGGAGGGATATAGGGGTTGGAGGTGGTGAGAGAGATCATGAGGGGTGCAAATTTTGGAGGTGTTTAGAGAGATAAGGAGGGATCTGAGTTTGGAGGAGGTTGCAGAGGTAGGGAGATGTAAAGGAGTTTGAAAGTATTAGAGAGATGGAGACTGGTGTTGGATTTGACGGAGGTTAGAGAGACAGGGAGGTGTGTAGGCTTTGGAGGTGATTAGAGAGATAAGGAGGGATCTGGGTTTAGAGTAGGTTGCAGCAATAGGGAGGGGTGAAGGAGGTGGAGAGTATTGGAGAGATAGGGAGGTGTATATTGTTTGGAGTAGGTCAGAGAGATAGGAAGGGTGTAGTGTTTGGACTAGGTTAGAGAGATGAGGAAGGATGTCGGATTTGGAAAAGGTTAGAGAGACAGGGATGGGTGTAGGATTTGGAGAATGTAAGAGAGATAGGGAGGGGTGCAGAGTTTGGAGGAGGTTAGAGAGTTCGGAGGGATCTCTGTTTTGAGGAGGTAAGAGAGCTAGGGAGTGGAATAGAGTTTGGACAAGTTTAGAGAGATAAAGAAGGATCTGGGTTTGGAGGAGTTTGCAGAGTTAGGGAGTGTTATGGGGGCTGGAGTAGGTGAGAGAGGGAGGAGTGTAGGGTTTGGAGGAAGTTACAGAAGTAGGGAGGTGTAGCATTTGGAGGAGTTTAGAGATGGGCATAGGGTCGGGTTTGGAGGAGGTTACAGAAATAAGAGGGGTATGGGGCTGGAATAGGCTACAGAGACTGGGAGGAGTGTAAGGTTTGGAGGTGTTTAGTGAGATAGTGAGGGGCGTAAGGTTTGGAAGACGTTACAGATATAGGGAGATGTATAGAGTTTGAAGGATTGTAAACAGATTGGGAGGAGGACGATTCTGCAGATATTTACAGTGATAGATTGGTTGATGAATGGACAGACAAAGAACAGAGAGTAATTGAAGGAGTGAGACTTTGGAGTGTCCAATCACGAGAGCCAAAGAGTCAGTGTCACACACAGGAGAAGCCCTTCTGCTGACTGTAATAAAAATAAAAGGCCCTCTAGACCCTGCAAACTCCTCTTTCCTAAAGCATTGGAGCTTATGCCAGAATTGAGAGAGGTGTCCGCCAGCCTGCTCAAGCAACAATGTGACATAACAAAACCTCATGGGGTCATATCAAACAATGATGCAGAAACCTTCTGCTGGCACTCGTCCCTCAGCCTCACAGTGTCAGATCAAATACTTACACGGAAACCTTCTGTTGACTCCCCTCCCTCAGACTCATGGTGTCAGATCAAACACTGACACGGAAAACTCCTGTTGACTCCCCTCCCTCAGCCTCACGGTGTCAGATCAAACACTGACACGGAAAACTCCTGCTGACTCCCCTCCCTCAGCCTCACAGGGTCAGATCAAACACTGACACGGAAACCTCCTGCTGACCCCCCTGCCTGAGCTGGTGCATTAGTGTCCCTCTACATTGAGCAACACTTGGAGGAAACACTGAGAGTGTGACAGGGCTGGAGAATGTATACTGGTTGGGCCATGTCAAAACCAACACCAAGAGGGTCTCAGCAGCAGCATTGCTGATCGAGGTGGTCGGGTCCAAAAGGACATAACTGCTTCACTGCATCTGCACCAGATCGGGGGGAGCAACTGACAGGGAGAAACATCCTCGACTTCATTCTTAACCATCCTTCTAGCTGCAGACACATTGTTCGATGACCGTATTGGGAACTTTTACATCGTGAAGACCCCCTGTGTATGTGTGACACCATCACTGTGCTAAACAGAGCAGATTTCCAATAGATTTTGGAATTTTGCACTGGCCTGTGTAAGGTGGTTCGGGTCATTACCAACAGCAGCAGAATTGTACTCCAGTATAATTTTCACTATCATTGCCTGGCGTACGCTCCACTTTATCCTGACCAACAAGCCAGGGATACAGCCTTGTTCCTGCCTATAGTAGCACAAAATACACCTCAGAATCAGATGAAGTTACTAAATTGGGCCACTTACTCACCACATGGTATAAATAGTAAATGATACACAGATCTAACCAATGAATCAGACCTAATCTCTGCAATCTGGGTGAGTGGTGGCAGACAATCACACAACTCACTGAAAGAGGAGAATCCCCAAATATCACCTTCTTCAAAGATTGAAGAACCCAGCACAATAATAGAAAAACTAAGGCTGAAACTTTCACAACAATGTTCAGACAGAAATATCGATGGGATGATCTATTTTAATCTCCTCCAGATGGCAGTCTTCAGCTAATCCAATTCACTGTATGTGGTATTTACAATCAGCTGGAGGGATTGGAGAATGCAAAGTCTGTGGGCCCTGATAACATTCCATTCAGGCTGTTCCTGCTGGGATACAGCACTGGCATCTACCTGACAATGTGGTAAACCATCACGGTGTGTCCTGTACATACACAGACAAAACATCAGACAATCAATGACTGCCCCATTGCTCTAATCCCTGTCATTAATAAAGGGATGGCAGATGTCACCTACAGTGGGATCAAGCAGCACTTCCTCAGCACTAATCTGCTCACTAAAACTCATCCCTTAGGCGCATTGAAGCCTTGGTTTAACGATGTACAACAAAAGAACACAGCTGAATTCTAGAGGTGAGGTGACAATTACTGCCACTTTTAACATGATCATAACTGCATTTGACCAAAGGTCGTATCCAGGATTAACGACAAACCTGGAGCAAAAAGGAATCGTCTGGCAGAAGTTACACCTGGTACAAAGGAAGGTGGCTGGGGAGCAGCCATCTCAGCTCCGCTGCAGTTCCCCAGGGGCGGGGTTTCTGGGTAAGCCTGTAGATCAGAAATGGAAAGGTAAGGCTGTTGGCATTAATCTGCATTACAAACCAGCCGTCCTACTGATTGAACAAACCAAGTCCTCGCGCAGTTCCCTGTGGTAGATATTGTAATATTATTCCATTCAGATATGTTGTTAAACACCTCTGGAGTAGGTGGAACTAGAAACAAGCTTCCTAGTTCAGAGAGAGGGACAGCATCTCTGCCCTAGGCCCAACAATTTTCAGCTGCTTCATAAATGACTATAAAATCACAACTGGGGATGTTTGCCAATGATTGGACAATGTTCAACACCATTCGTGATTTACTCAGATGCTGAAGCAGTCCTTGTCCAAATGTACCAGGACCTGGAAATATGCAGGTCTGAGCTTAACAGTGACAATACCATTTCCATTACACATGTGAAGACAAGGATTACTTCTATCAATGGAAAATTGAACCACATCCTCTAACGTCCAATGCCACCACCATAACTAAACACACACCAGGCAATATTGTGGGGATTACCGTCAACCTGAACTGGACTGACCATGTGATTTCATTCTGGATCAGTGGTGCTGGAAGAGCACAACAGTTCAGGCAGCATCCAACGAGCAGTGAAATCGACGTTTCGGGCAAAAGCCCTTAATCAGGACCATATGATTTCATTACCCATTCTTGTGAAGGGCTTATGCTAAAACATTGACTTCTCCTGTATTTCAGATGCTGCCTGATCTGTTTTGCTTTTCCAGTGCCACTTTTTGACACATATAAATTCATTGGCTACAAGAATGTGTCAGGGGCTAGAAATTCTGAAGGAATAACTCACCTCAAAGTTTCCGAAAGCCTGTCCCCAATTGCTAAGACACATGTTGAATGTGTGTGTGATTAAATACTTCCATTTGCCTGTGTGAGTGCAGCTTCAACCCTCATCCACTGACGCTCAGTAGCAGCAGTAGACATCTGTACACTGCTCTGCAGAAATTTACCAAGGCTCCTTACAATGTACCTCTGAACCCCCGACCATCAAGAAGGACAAGGGAAGCAGATACACGGGACGTCCACTATGTTAGCGTTATATTCCAAGCCATCTACCATCCTGATTGGGAAGTATATTGCTGTTCCTTCAGTGTCACTGTTTCAAGTTCCCTATCTATCAATAAATGCCGTCCCAATCACATTTCATGAATAAATTAACATAAAAAATATTGTCTAGACCTATTCAATGCTGGACACTGTTTTGGGTTTTGTGAGCTCAGGCTGGTTGGTCCAGGCAGTACCTTGCTTGTTGTGAACAGCTGAAGGGATATGATATTTGAAACAATCTGTCAGTCTCTCAGAGGCATAGCCTACATACCGAGCACCACAAACACTGGCATTTTCATCCCACATTACTGAGCTCTGAGATAGGCAGAAGCAACTGAAAATGTACTCATGTCTGATTAGAACATGTTTGAACACATAGCGACATTGTTGCCACAAAAATGATTATGAGTGAGTATTAGCAGGGCGAAAGAGAGGACTGCAGATGATGGAGATCAGAGTCAAAAAGTTTGGTTCTGAAAAGAAAACTTCAGACATTCAGGCAGCATCTGAGGAACAGGAGAATCCACTATTAGTTAACAATATTAATAAAGGGAAAATAATTGTATATTTTCAAAGTCCTTGTACTTAATAATAATTTGGTCTTGGGTGGGGCAATGAGACTCATCATTTCTATGCTACTTACTGTGAGTTTTCATCATATTGTTGTTATAACAGTGTACTAAAAAAAATGGGTGATTTTGTCCTTATTGGACAATCTAAAAGTTGGTATTAAGAAAGGATATCGGACCTTCAGTAAAGAGACTTTACTTAATGGCTGTTAATGGTTAGAACAATGCTGCAAACATTTACACAGAGATTTCCAGCTCAAGTCACACACAAGGATGTTGGGCTGGGATCATGCTGGCCATCAATGGAGCTGCACAATTCTGTTTGGATGAACATTGTGGTTGAACATGTGTTGCTGGAAAAGTGCAGCAGGTCAGGCAGCATCCAAGGAGCAGGAAAATCGATGTTTCGGGCATGAGTCCTTCTTCAGGATTCCTGAAGAAGGGCTCATGCCCAAAACGTTGAATCTCCTGCTCCTTGGATGCTGCCTGACCTGCTGCACTTTTCCAGCAACACATTTTCAGTTCTGATCTCCAGCATCTGCAGTCCTCACTTTCTTCTCCTAACATTGTGGGGCTAACATACACTGGATATGGTTTATGAGGGATTCAATGTAAGATGCCATGTGCTGCAGGAGTCCATTATCCTTATAACATCTTCATTCAGTATCGGGTCCAAGGTGCAGAATTACAGAGTTTAGGGACACACCAGAAGAGATATACTTGCAAGACATGGCTGTTTACAGGTCGTTGTTATAAATATTGAACTGCGTCTGGACCAGCGCAATGTGATGGTTCATTGACCGGTCTGCCCCACACATATCTCCCCATTGTTCAGGTGTATCTCTAACCAGTCTATTGTGAGGGATTGTGAGAGTAACTGCCCAGCTCCAGTTTGGAAGCTCTCTGGACAGATTTTGGAGATGGCCAGTGTTTTGGAGGTCGTGGTGAGGCCCAGTAACACTGTGTCTGAATTCAGGCTTTTCCTCAAAGTCATTTTCCACAACAATGCTTGACTGCAAGATGGTGTGTTCACTGATCTGAACATGAATCGGCTGTTTACTAAAGTTACTGAATTGTGTAATAGTCAAGTGTGCACTCTGGTATTTCAACTATTGTTCACTTCAATTGTTTTAAAATGAAAAACAATGATGTGTGGGTTTATTTTAAAATATGTAAGAAATAAAGTGATATTAACTCTTACTTATTGAAAATGTGTAAGTGACCAGGTATATATTTCCCATGGACTAATCAAGCAACAGTCAGATATTTGTCTGTAGAGCAGGATTCTGTGAACAGGACTATGTCCCAGGCAACATCAGCACCCTCTCTGGTAGGTTCTGTCCCACTGACACGACACAGCCAGACAGAGGGCACAGCTCCTTGGTATATAGTTAACATAGCGTGGCATTGTGACTCAGTGGTTAGCACTGCTGCCTCATAGCACCAGGGTCCCAGGTTTGATTCCAGTCTCGGGCAACTGCCTGTGTGGAGTTTGCACATTCGTTCTGTGTCTGCGTGATTTTCCTCCCACAGTCTAAAAATGTACATCTCAGGTGAATTGGCCATGGTAAACTGCCCATAGTGTTCAGTGCATTATTCAAAGAGGTGTGTGTTGTTCTTCGGAGGGTCGGTGTGGACTGGTTGGGCCGAAGGGCTTGTTCCCATCCTGTAGGGAATCTAATCTAACGATAGTGCTCAGTATTGATGCTGGATCCTGTGGCTGCTCACTGCTCTGCAGCAGGTTATGGGGGAATCAATTAAAGGGAAACATATAATTGACCACATCATCACCGATCTGCCTGCTGCAGATACAACTCTCCATTTCAAATATCAGTCAGAAAGGTCTCTGCACAATGTAGACCAAGGGCAATCTTCATATTTTGCAGACCCTCCTCATCATGATATGTAGCCCCTTGATTACTGAATGGGAAAAACTTTAAACAAATTGAATAATTAATGATGATGCAGCCATGAGGTGCAGAGGACCATCAGCAGCAGCAGACTCATATTCTGTACAGCTCATACAGTCTGAAACCTCACAGCCCAACATACCTCCCACTGTACAGTAACCATCACACCCCGACATACCTCCCACTGTACAGTAACCATCATGGCCTGACATACCTCCCACAGTACAGTAACCATCACGGCCCGACGTATCTCCCACTGTACAGGAACCATCACGCCCTGACATACCACCCATTGTACAGTAACCATCACGGCCTAACATTCCTCCCACTGTACAGGAACCATCACAGACCGACATACCTCCCACTGTACAGTAACTGTCACGGACCGACATACCTCCCACTGTACAGTAACCATCATACCCTGACATACCTCCCACTGTACAGTAACCGTCAGGACCCGACATACCTCCCAATGTACAGTAACTGTCACGGCCTGACATACCTCCCATTGTACAGTAACCATCACGGCCTGACATACCTCCCACTGTACAGTAACCATCACAGACCGACATACATCCCACTGTACAGTAACTGTCACGGCCCGACATACCTCCCACTGTACAGTAACCATCACACCCCGACATACCTCCCACTATACAGCAACCGTCACGGCCCGACATACCTCCCACTGTACAGTGACCATCACACCCCGACATACCTCCCACTGTACAGTGACCATCACGGCGTGACATACCTCCCACTGTACAGTAACCATCACGGCCTGACATACCTCCCACAGTACAGTAACCATCACGGCCCGACATACCTCCCACTGTACAGTAACCATCACGGCACAACATACCTCCCACTGTACAGTAACCATCACACCCCGACATGCCTCCCACTGTGCAGCAGCCGTCACGGCCCGACATACCTCCCACTGTACAGTAACCGTCACGGCACGACATACCTCCCACTGTACAGTAACCATCACGGCCTGACATACCTCCCACAGTACAGTAACCATCACGGCCCGACATACCTCCCACTGTACAGTAACCATCACACCCCGACATACCTCCCACTGTACAGTAACCATCACGTCCCGACATACCTCCCACTGTACAGTAACCATCAGGGCCCGAAATACCTCCCACTGTACAGTAACTGTCACGGCCCGACATACCTCCCACTGTACAGTAACCATCATACCCTGACATACCTCCCACTGTACAGTAACCGTCATGGCCCGACATACCTCCCACTGTACAGTAACCGTCACCGCCCATCATACCTCCCACTGTACAGAAACTATCATGGCCTAACATTCCTCCCACTGTACAGTAACCGTCACGGCCAGACATACCTCCCACTGTACAGTAACCATCACGGCCTGACATACCTCCCACTGTACAGTAACCGTCACGGCCAGACATACCACCCACTGTACAGTAACCGTCACGGCCCGTCATAGCTCCCACTGTACAGAAACTATCACGGCCCAACATTCCTCCCACTGTACAGTAACCGTCACAGCCAGACATACCTCCCACTGTACAGTAACCATCACGGCCTGACATACCTCCCACTGTACAGTAACCATCACGGCCCGACATACCTCCCACTGTACAGTAACCGTCGCAGCCCGACATACCTCCCACTGTACAGTAACCATCACGGCCTGACATACCTCCCACTGTACAGTCACCATCACACCCCGACATTCCTCCCACTGTAAAGTAACCATCACAGCCCGGCATACCTCCCACTGTACAGTAACCATCACGCCCTGACATCCCTCCCACTGTACAGTAACTGTCACGGACTGACATATCTCCCACTGTACAGTAAACATCACAGCCCGACATACCTCCCACTGTACAGTCACCATATTGGCCTGACATACCTCATACTGTACAGTAACCATCACACCCCGACATACCTCCCACTGCACAGCAACCGTCACGGCCCGACATACCTCCCACTGTACAGTAACCATCATGGCCCGCCATATCTCCCACTGTACAGTAACTGTCATGGACTGACATACCTCCCACTGTACTGTAACCATCACGGCCTGACATACCTCCCACTGTACATTAACCATCACACCCTGACATACCTCCCACTGTACAGTAACCATCATGGCCCAACATACCTCCCACTGTACAGTAACCATCAGGGCCTGACATACCTCCCACTGTACAGTAACCATCATGGCCCGACATACCTCCCACTGTACAGTAACCATCACGGCCCGACAAATCTCCCACTGTACAGTTACCATAACGTCCCGACATACCGCCCACTGTACAGTAACTATCACGGCCCGACATACATCCCACTGTACAGTAACCATCACAGCTCGACATACCTCCCACTGTACAGTCACCATCACACTCCGACATTCCTCCCACTGTACAGTAACCATCACGGCCTGACATACCTCCCACTGTACAGTAACCATCACGGCCCGACATACCTCCCACTGTACAGTAACCATCACGGCCCGACAAATCTCCCACTGTACAGTTACCATAACGTCCCGACATATCTCCCACTGTACAGTGACCATCACAGCCCGGCATACCTCCCACTGTACAGTAACCATCACGCCCTGATATACCTCCCACTGTACAGTAACTGTCATGGCCTGACATATCTCCCACTGTACAGGAACCATCATGGCCCGACACACCTTCCTCTGTACAGTAAACATCACAGCCCGACATACCTCCCACTGTACAGTAACCATAACAGCCTGACATACCTCCCACTGTACAGTAACCATCACACCCCGACATACCTCCCACTGTACAGTACCCATCATGGCCTGACATACCTCCCACTGTACAGTAACCATCACGGCCCGACGTATCTCCCACTGTACAGGACCCATCACAGACCGACATACCTCCCACTGTACAGTAACTGTCACGGCCCGACATACCTCCCACTGCACAGTAACCATCACACCCCAACATGCCTCCCACTGTACAGCAACCGTCACGGCCCGACCTCCCTCCCACTGTACAGTAACCATCACGGCCCGCCATACCTCCCACTGTACAGTTACTGTCACGGACTGACATACCTCCCACTGTACAGTAACCATCACGGCCTGACATACCTCCCTCTGTACAGTAACCATCACAGCCCGACATACCTCCCATTGTACAGTTACCATCACACCCCGACATTCCTCACATTGTACAGTTACCATCACACCCCGACATACCTCCCACTGTACAGTAACCATCACGGCCCAACATACCTCCCACTGTACAGTCACCATTACGGCCCGCCATACCTCCCACTGTACAGGAACCATTACGGCCTGACATACCTCCCACTGTACATTAACCATCACACCCTGACATACCTCCCACTGTACATTAACCATCACTGCCCGACATACTTCCCACTGTACCGTGATCATCACAGCCTGACATACCTCCCACTGTACAGTCACCATTACGGCCTGACGTTCCTCCCACTGTACAGTAACCATCACGGCCTGACATACTTCCCACTGTACAGTAACCATCACGGCCCGACATACCTCCCACTGTACAGTAACCATCACACCCCGACATACCTCCCACTGTACAGTAACCGTCACGGCCCAACATTCCTCCCACTGTACAGTAACCATCACGCCCCGACATACCTCCCACTGTACAGTAACCGTCACGGCCCGACATACCTCCCACTGTACAGTAACCATCACGGCCCGACATTCCTCCCACTGTAGAGTAACCATCACACCCCGACATACCTCACACTGTACAGTAACCGTCACGGCCCGATATTCCTCCCACTGTACAGTAACCATCACGGCCCAACATACCTCCCACTGTACAGTAACCATCACACCCCTACATACCCCCCACTGTACAGTAACCATCACGGCCCAACATACCTCCCACTGTACAGTAACCATCACACCCCTACATACCCCCCACTGTACAGTAACCATCACACCCCTACATACCTCCCACTGTACAGTAACCGTCACGGCCCGACATTCCTCCCACTGTACAGTAACCATCACACCCCGACATACCTCCCACTGTACAGTAACCGTCACGGCCCGCCATTCCTCCCACTGTGCAGCCACCATTACAGCCCGACATACCCCCCTCAGTATAGTAACTGTGGAACAGTTTTTTTTTGTAACTGGAGATCTGTAAGTATTTTTGGCGGAGTTGCAGATTGTGAGGATGATTGCCGGAGAATACAGCAGGATACAGGTCAGCTGCAGACTTTGACAGAGAAAACACAGATGTAACGTTATCTGGACAGTAGCGACGCGGTGCGTTTTAGAAGGTCTAATGCTGGAGAGAAGTATAAAGTGGATGGAAAAACTACTGGCCGCATCCACATCTGAAGGGATCTAGGTGTACAGCTCCACACTTCCCTGAAAGTGGCAATACGGGTGGATTGGGTGATCAAGAAGACTGATGGCAAACTTGCAGACATGCATCAGAGCGTGCAGTATGAAAATTAGCAGGTCATATTGCAGCTGTAGAGAAACTTAGTTCAGGCACATTTAGAATATCGTGTACAGTACTGGTTGCCACACCAGCAGAACCATGTGGAAGTGTTGGAGATGGTATGGAAAAGTTTTACCAGGATGTTTTCTGGTTTGGAGGGTCTTAGTCAGAAGGAGATATTGAACACATGGTTTGTGTGCACCTGGGCATCATTGGCTATGGGGCTACCTGATAGATATTTACAAAATTACCAGTGGCATAGATAGAAATACAGTTAAAAGCTTTTTTTCCCCAGAGTAGAAATATCAATTATTCAGGACCGTAAGTTTTAGGTAAAAGGGAGAAAGCTTAAGGAGATATGATCGGCACGTTTTTTTTTGCTTTTCCAGACAGGATGTGCAAGTGCCTGGAATGCACTGGTAGAGGGGAAGGAGCTAATATAGCAAGGTTTAAGAGGGATCTTGGCACAAATATGAGTAAGTAGGGAACAGAATGACATAGAGGGTGTCGGAGCAAAAACTTTTGTTTTAACTTTAGAACGGCATCATGCGCCAGTGTGGGCTTGCTGGGCTGAAGGGCCTGCTCCTGTGCTGGACTGTTCTTTACAACAAGATTTGAGTGCAGGAGTGGCAAGATGTTGACTGAATGATTGCTGATAATCAATAGCCACATTCAGTGGCTCTCTCCTCAGCAACTTGCAGCTTCATACCCTCCCTCCCACTGCAGGGAAACAATATGGAGGATTGGACATGAATGTTAGAGCTAGTACCAGGTGACGCCATCTCGCCCCTCGCTCCTGCGGCCTTCTGTCTTGGACATCAACGTCTCGGGGGACACTGCACTGACAGAAGCTGCATGTACTCCACACCCGAAAATGTGTTGCTGGTCAAAGCACAGCAGGCCAGGCAGCATCTCAGGAATAGAGAATTCGACGTTTCGAGCATAAGCCCTTTATGCTCGAAACGTCGAATTCTCTATTCCTGAGATGCTGCCTGGCCTGCTGTGCTTTGACCAGCAACACATTTTCAGCTGTGATGTCCAGCATCTGCAGACCTCATTTTGTACTCCACACCCATCAATGCTGGCAACTGACACATGCCAGCCTCACCATACCATCCCAACACATCTCCACCCCACCACGGTACACTTCTGTACTTCAATGCTGCAGCTCAGGGTACACTGACAACTCTCATTGCAATGCTGCTGCAAAGACACTGTGCTCAGGGACACACCCAGGTCATGGCCTGTCCCTCTGGGCTGCTCATTCAGTATTTATACACACTCACTTTGAACTGACTTCAGTGCTCACAGAATTATTACCCTGCCTTTAGCAGTGCTTCCCCTCAGCCAGAGCTACGAGGCTCACCCACCTGCTGTATTGTGTTGGTGTTTAGCACAGACACAAAGCCAGGAAGCTTGATATCATTGTCCACAGTCAGTCACGGGGTCCAGCACAGTGAGTCAGGGGGAGTCTCAGATCCCAGTCCAGGAGCTTGGACACGGTCGGTCAGCCTCTCGTGGTTGTTAGGGTCAGGATCCTTCCCCTGTGAGGGGGCGAGGAGCTGAATGTTGGGGAGCCCCTATCCCTCTTGGCTCTTTCTGCACTCATGCGGGGTGGTTTCTTCAGAAATCTGAGAATTACCAAGCGGTATTAAGGGAGGTGGAATTGTTTGTTACAGCTGGTATAGCTGGGGGAAAGGTAGCGAGGTGTCCTGACTGAGTGAATGGGCAGCACACACACCAGGCAGAGTTGGGGTGAGGGACAAAGAGTTTAGAGAGAGACTGAGAGATGGCGCTGCATTCAGTGAGAGTTGGAGAACATGAGCCTTATTGGGAGGTGGGTGCAGTAACAGAGAGAGAGTGAGGGCAAGGTCACAAAGTGCAGATGGTGACACTTACGCTGGTGGAGTGGAGAAAGTCACTGATTTCTTTCTTGCACTGTTGGGCATTTACCCAGAAAGCTGGCACCTCACTGACCCAGGGGTCAACTTCGGACCAAGCTGGCAGGGCATGGCCTCCCCTGCCAGTCCTGGAGGAAGGTAATGTCCCTCTCCTGCACCATGCCACCCACCGGAACCTCAGGGGCTTGACCACAAAGTGGGGTTCCAGTTTTAGTCCCTCTGCCATGTCCAGAGCAGTTTTGGAGAGACAATCCAAGAGTGTAATGACTTTGTAAAGATGGCTCCTGGAAACAGGGAGGCCGATGCATTCTGGGATACCCAGGCAGTGGGCATTTGTTATGACGACAGGAAAGAAACATCTGGTTAGTGTCAGATGATAGGTAGACAACACGGGCAGGGAGGGTAGTTAATGAGGCAGATTGGGAATGGTATCATGAGAAAATACACTTCACCTTGTGGAGTCCATGAAACCCGACTAAAATGGGACCTGACCAAATCATAAGATGGTTTAGTCCACTGACTGTCTGAATCAAAATAGGGATGAAATATTGGGAGCAGTAAACTTGGAGCAGAGAATTATACAGGAGATTCAAATCCTTGAAAAGGGGTAATACAATGTTCCAGACTGTAAAAAGGAGCTGGGGAAAATCCCCGGCCTTATAGTTACCCACATTATCCAATCCTCACTGGATGCAGGGTTGGTGTCGGAGGCCTGGAGAACGGCTAACACTGCAGCTTTGTTTAATGTGGATCAAGGGACTGACTGAATAGGTCACGGCTGGAATTCTGAGACAGTGGAAAAAACGGTCACTGAGGAAGTCCCAGGGACTCCAGGACAGTTGGTCTGGATTTGTTCAAGAAGATCGTGTGTAATTAATCTGACTGCGTCTGTTTGAGGCAGTAACTTGTGACTGTATGTGACTTACTAGGATTTGTCGAGAGGTCCCATGGCAGACTGTATTAAAAACAGAAACTGTGGGGTCCAGGTGAATAAAGCAGACAACCCAGAGAAGTGCAAGGCAAGACATTTAGGGACATCAGCAAAAGAGAGGCATATACAATAAATGAGTGTATGGTAAGTGTGGGCAGATAAATGAAGATAGCTGGAAACATCAATAATCTTGTTAATGTAGCAAATGGCATCACTTCCTCTATCAGCCAAAGTGCAGAATTTCAGAGCAGGAAGCTTATGCAGGAACTGTATAAATAATGAGCTCAGTCACAGCCTGGGGATTGCGTACAGTTCTGGTCACCCCATCACATGGAAGGATGGAATTGACTGGAGAGGGTACAGAGGAGATTCATTACCCTGTGACAGTGGAAGTGCAGTTATGAGGAAAGACTGGAATGGACGATGCTGAGAGGAGATTTGATTGGGGTGAACATATTGGCAGGGGCCTGGGTAGAGAGGAAGAGAACATCTTGTTCCTGTTGGAGAGCACAGTTACCAGTGGCAAATATTTCATGTAATTGGATGAACTATTAGTGAAGTGGTGTGGAAAGTTGTTATTTCACCCAGAGTATGTTCGGTTCTAGGAGTCACACATGGCAGCAGAGTTGAGGCAGAAACTCTCAAACCATTTAAAAAGCTGTTGGGATCTGCACCTGAAGTCTTATGGTGTACAGGGAAACAGAACTAGAGCTTTAAAAAACAACGTTACATCTTGTCCAATGCAGACAGTAGACAGAGTGATCTCCTCTATGCTGTGCTATTATCTGAAGTTTTCAAAGGTTACCAATATCTGACAGGAACAATACGCAGGAATGAGGAGAGAGGGCAGGGAGGAGCAGTGTGTGAATTGATTAGCCTCACAATAATACTGATCCCATCCTTTATACACAATGCTACTTCACTGTGTTGGCTATTTATCCTTCCTGTAGAAATGTAGAAATCCTTCCTTTCATTATCCAGTTCCCAGTTGTTGTCACACTGCAGCCCCACCTCCATAATTACAGCTCCATCTGACCTGGTTCATAATATTTAAAGCTACCATTTCATTGGTCTTGATGAAATGTTCGGAAGGAATTCAGGGATGGCAGCAAGTGCAGAGCCCAGGATAGCTGTCAGATCCAGAGGAGGTTACAGAGATAGGAAGGTGTGTGAAAGTTACGGGATATTACAAGGATATGGATTGTTCCAGGGGCTGAAGGAGATTACAAAGACAAGAATAGTTTTACATTTTTGTCGAAGTGAAAATGGAGCTGGACTAGCCAGATCAATATTTTTTCTACAAGAGCCTTGTCGAGAGAAACCCTCTCCGAAACCTGATGGACAATTTATCACATGATTTAGCTCTCTGTGTCTCTGCACCAGAAATAAACATTCTGTCCACTGTGCCTACAAACTGCCAGTCTCCGGAACATCCTTCATGTTCCATTACCCTTCCAACGTCTGTAAACTCACTAGTTTCTACAAACTTTCTATTTGTATAAAGGTCTCCATGCCCCATGAAGCTCCCTGCTTCGAAACCCCCTTCCTCCTTATGCAGAAGGTCACACACAAATGGCAGATCGAGTTTTTGGAAGTGGTTAGAGATTAGTAAGAGACATTCTGGGTGGAGAACATTGGGGTCGAGAATTCGCAGAAAACAGAAAAAAGCTTGTATTCGTCCTGCAGGAGATTGATAACAGGAAGGTTGACTGAAAGGTACAGGACTTTCCTTGAAGAATTTTACAGAGACAGCATTGGTGAAACTGGAGGAGCTTTTAGAGACTAGGAGATTCGTAGGTATTAATGAACGTTAGAGATATGTGGAGGGTTTTTATCGTGATTGAAACGAGGTCAGTCAGGTAAACCTCATTAATACATGTTCCCTAATTGGAACTGTTAACCTGCTCTAATCAGGGAATCCTGACTGACAGAAATGAAGAAGAGCATCAGGGGCTCTGTTCAGTCTTGGAGCCGACCTGTGTCAATGCCATATATTGTGCATGTAGAAATAAAAGGTGATTTTGTGACCGACCTCTGTGGAGTTATTTCAGTTTTAACATCTGGTAGACATTACAGAGAGAGGGAGGGCTGGAGGTGTTTCCACAGATCAGGATGGATTTGGAATCTGGAGGTTGCAGAGTCAGTGAGCTGTGTCAGGGCAGAAGGTGATTACACAATCGGGACCACGGTGAGGACTAGAGGATGTTACACAGCTGGTTAGGCATTGGAGTAGGTTACACAACAGGGAAAATTGTAGGGACTGGAGCAAAGAAAGGCAGGGTTGGCGGTGCTGAAGAAAGTTGGAGATATAATGAACACTGTCGTGGCAGGAGGGAGTTTGTAACATTGATTGTGGTATGGATTGGAGGAGATTGTAAAGATCAGGTTTCTATGGATCAGAGTAGTTGCAGGGAGCAGGGAGAGCTGTAAAGATTTGATATATTTTATAGAAAGGAAAGGGTATCAGAGCTGGAGGAGATTCCAGAGAAAGAAAGTTTATATGGCCTGTATACAGAGATAAGGAGGGCGACATTGGCTGATGGAGGTTGCAGAGAGTAGAATGTATCATGCAGGATCAACGAGATTACAAAGACGGGATATTTATGGATTTGGAGGACTCTCAAGACATCGCACTGAATAACATAGAGGCCTTATGACACAGAAGGGGGTCATATGGTTACACCAGCTCTTCAACTCAGCTCTTTACTGAGTAATATTTCCACTTTTGCTCACATCCTTACATGTTATTTTTTCTAGCAAAAATCATCCAATCTCCTCCTGAACGTTTTGGTCAAACATGCATCTACAACGCATCTAAGTGCATACTAACTACTTGTGGAGATCTTTTTCAAGGTATAAGTCATCTTTGTTGTTTTGATGCAGCCTTACTCCACCTTTTGACACGCGCACTATGAGGTACCAACACGGATTCTGGGACAGCTCCATGTTGGCTCTCAGTTTTCCCATAATCCCCCCTGCTCTACCATCTCCTTCGGAACCTTCAGCAATCCTCCTGGTTCCCAATTTGATTCTCTATCTGACACTGATTCTATTGTTCTTCTCAGTCATCCAGGGAGTGTTGGGTTTGTTTAACCTGCCGTTCCTATTTGAGGGACCATCCCTCGACTGAATCCAAACAATCTCCTCTTTGCAGGAAGCCCATGGTTCAGTTTATCTTTATCGGACCAATGTGGTGTTCCAGTCAAACTTTCCCAGGTTCATTCTTGCCCCATTGAAGGCTGCTCTCAGCCAACTAATGTTTCTCACTCTCAATTATTGTATGTCATTCTCTACCATCATCCTGAACGTTACAATAAAATGATCGCTGTGCCCCAAAACGTTCCCTTACTGTCACTGGATCCACTTTCCCCACCTTTTCCCAAGGACCAGGTCCAACAGTACATGCTCTCTTGGGCTAGAAACATACTCCTACAGTGAACTCTCTTTCATGTAATCCAGGAACTCGCCCCTCATGACCCTGCACCACCAGTAACTCAGTCAATATCTGGATAAATTATGTTTCGCAGTATAACCAATCTGTAGTGTTGTCATCACTCTCAAATGTGCCTGCATATTTATTTTCTCCATCCTTTTCAATGGTTGCTGGCTGACAGACTGTACCTCACAATTTAATTGTATACTTTTTGTTCTATAACTCCAGCCAAATTCATTTGTCCTTGGACGGATCCCCTTTCTCTTGGACTCCATAACTAACACTACTCTATCCAGTACTTCTACCTTCATCCTTTCCCTTCCCTTATACCATTTGGAATCCTTTATACCCAGCAATATTTAACACCAAGGCCTGCCATTCCCTCAGCCAGCTCTCGGTGATAAGTGCATCAGATTACTACACACCAATCTGCACCTGGAACTCCCCACACTCCGAGTATTCATGTCCATGCAGAGTACCTCAGATGTAGAGTGCCTTTCTTTCTTCCTCCATCTTCCACTGTTAAACTTGTTGTTGTAAATCAGTACCAACTGCATCTCCCATTATTTTGAGAATCCTGGTAATCTCCTCTACTATTCCTCTTTGGATCCTAAGCACACGCCAAAAGTTATTTCCTTCCCTCAAACACATCCCATAAGAAATTCAGTCCCAGCTCGGTCACGTTAGCCCATCTAGCTTGTACAGTTGCTGCCTTCCCCAGAACCAGTCCCAATGTCCCAGCAATCTGAAGCTCTTTCTCCTCCACCATCATTCCAGTCACACACTCATCTACCTAAAACTCTGAGTCCTGTTCTCACTTGTACATGGTACTGGGGGAAGTGCAGGGATTGCTATATTTGAGGACTTGCTTGCTAACCATTCACCTAGCTCCCTAAATTTTGTTTCCCACACCACTTCACACCTTCCTACCCATGACAGTCCTACCAACGTGGACATAAGCTTTGACTGCTCACTGTCCCCCAGACGAATTTCCTGAAGACACCGTGACATTCTTAACCCTACCATCCTGGAATTACAGAAACTCTGACACCTTCTTCACTTTCCTGACTCCCCTGTGCCTATTGCTTCTCCTTCCTTCTCCCTCCCCTCCTGTACAGTCAGGCTGCTGGTGGTACCACAGACATGGCTCTGACTGCCCTCCCCTGAGCAGTCTACACCTTCATTAGCTTCCAAACTGGGAAACTGAGTTGGGAGGGAGATATCAGGATATTATTGCATTCCCTGCCTGTTTCTCTTCAATTGTCTTATTCCCCATTCCCTTCCTCCTTCAGGCCGTCATGTCTGCAGAGGGATCTGCGCTGTGTGTATGCTATCCCCCAACTCATCATCACAGATGCCCCATAGAGTCTCTAGTCCCTGTCTGAGCTCCAAGACCCCGTGTTCATCTAGGACATGAGCAGGGGCTATGACTTCCCAATGTAACAGAACACATTTTCCATCTGACAAACATGTCTTGCCATGTCTTAAAATGCTCGAGTAAAAAGTGAGGTCTGCAGATGCTGGAGATCAGAGCTGAAAATGTGTTGCTGGTTAAAGCGCTTTAACCAGCAACACATTTTCATGTCTTAAAATGCAACATGTCTGGAGTAACTTAATTAATTACTTAGAATCAGGGAAATAACAATATGGGTAAGTACCTTTTTCAACTGTGGTTTACCGAGGGTAATTTATTACATTGGCTCAGAGTTTCACTTCTCCCTCTTAGTTCTGAGTTCAAACCTCATTTCATAAGTTGAAAAAAATAAATTTGCTGGCTTACAGCAATTAACTGACAGCCCTAATAACAGTGTATTTATCAGCCAATGAACTTACAGCTTTTTCTGTGATGGCTCTTGCACTTCTTTCAAACTCAGTGTAGTCAGGTCCCAGCAGCAGAAAGTTATCTCTGTGACTCCCAGGTACGTGTAATCCTCCAGCTCCCACTCCACTCTGCTCCCTCACAGGGTCACCGTCTCTGTGACTCCCAGGTACGACATAGGCCTCAATCCTCAGTGCTGATTTATATCTCCCACTTTGCTGCCTCTGTAACTCCCAGGTGTGAGTGAGCAACAAGCTTCTACCTCAAGTTGCTCCCTCACATGGTCACTCCTTCTATGGCTCGGTGCTGATTTTGAGCCTCCTGATCTGCTGTTTCTCCAACTACAAGTCCCAGTCAGCCTCGATCCTCGCTGCTGATTAATATTCTCCCGCTCTGTGCTGCTCTCTCTCAGGTTCTCTGCCTTTGTGACTGCCAGGAAATGGTAGGCCTCAAGCGTCAATGAGATTTATAACAACCCATTCCGCACTGCTCTCTTACAGAATCGCTGTTGTGTCTGGAAGATAGTGGAAAAGAGGAGGATTAGACAGAACAGAGAGTGTTACAGTGATTGAGCGAGCTATATAGGATGGTATAGGTTACCTGGGGAGCTAGGCAGACCTGCAGCAACTAAAGAACGTTACTGGAAGATACAGCGAGAGTTTCAGACACTGAAGAAGACAAAGGAAATAGAGAGATGGTGGCTTGTTCATGACGGAACTTTGTAGAGTCTAAAGGCCTTTTCTGAGCTACTTTCAGAGTTGAGTAGACTTCAACAAATACAAATTGACAGCCAGCGAGTGTTGTATGGCACTGGAGCCTGTGGATGTTACAGAGTCAGAAGACTTGCAGTAACTGGGGGGGAATATAAACCTTTGGAGCACTGGTGGTTTTCAAGGACCCTCAGGACATGAGGAGATGCAGAGAATGGGAGCATTCCAAATAGTGGGATTGCAGGGGCTGGAAGTCCTGAGATGGATAAGGAGGATGAAAAGTGCCAATTTAGCACATACAACCATTGTAATTATAGAAATTTAAGGAAGGGAACCTGTGCTGTCATTGATTACAGTTATATGGAGAGTTACAGAAACTGAAGGGGTTACAAAGTTAAAAAGGGAGAGATTTTGGGTGATCAGAAGTTTAAACAAGAATAAAGAACTTTTAGAGATCTCTAGCACAGATGGGACTGGAGGAGGTGAGATATTGTGAGGAACTATAAGAGTTATGAATCGGGGAGGATGTCAGATATAAAAGGGTGCATTGTCTGTATGAAGGTACAGACCATGAGGAGTGTTGTAGCGCCTGCTGGAAGGGGCATAGATAATAACAGTTCCAACGGCTGGTGCAGTGGATCAGGAAGGCAGCTCATTACCAGCTTCTCAGGGACAACTCTAAATCAACAATAAATGCTGGCTCAGCCAACAAAGCTTAGGTTCATGAATGAATGAATGAAAGATCTACAAGTAGCACTGAGGTCACTCAGGAAGGGTCTTTCAAAAGCCCTTCATAACCCGGAACCACTATACCCTGGAAGAACAGGAGTTCCCAAGCATTTCCAACGTGCCCTCCAAGCCACGCTCCACCCCCGAGCACTGTCTATCCCTACATCCAAATGACTGCAATGGGTCAGGAAGGCAGCTCACCACCAGCTTCTCCAGGGAATTGCTGATGGGAAGGTAATGGTGATACTCTGCTGTTTACAGCCGGAAAGAAAAATAAATCCAGCAGTGTTGTGAACTGAAATTTCCGTTTCAGAATAACATGCTTAATATGGATAGAGGATTTGTCTGATTGGCACAAGACACAATGTGAAGTAAGGGGTCTTTTTCACAATGGGAACTGGTGATGAGGGGAGCTCCACAGAAGTCAGTGTTGGGACTACATTCTACACATTATACATTGAGAGTCTGGACAAAGGATGTGAAGGGGTACAAGAAATGGGTTTCCAAGAAAGATTCCAGGAATGAAATTTGTGTCATATGAGGAGCAGGTGAAGTTTCTGGGTCTGCACTTGATGAAGTTTCAGAGGCGGTAGCAGAATCTCATTCAAACTTACAGAATACTGAGGGGCCTGGATGGAGTGGACGTGGGGAGGATGCTTCCACTAATAGGAGAGACTAGGGGCCAAGGGCACAGATTCAGAGTGAAGGGCCGACCCTTTAGAATAAAATGTGGAGGAATTTATTCAGCCAGAGGGTAATGGATCAGTGGAACTCACTGCATCATGGGGCTGTGGATGCTAAGTGATACAATGTAACTAACTCAGAGATAGCTCGGTTCTTGATGAGTAAGGAGATCAAGGGTTACAGGGAGTAAGTGAGAGAATGGGGCTGAGAAACAATTCAGCCATAATTGAATAGTGGAATTGACCTGATGAAACGAATGGCTTATTTCTACCGCTATACCATGATGGTATAATGGACTGCATTTATTCCATAGATTTCTAAGTGTGCAGTTAGCATTTCTGGCATATTGTTTACCATACATTCCTGTACTTTCGTGATTATTGCTGTCACCTCTTGGTTTCAGATCAACTGCAGAAAACTATACCATGGAGTAACGTGGGAATCCTTGTGTATAATTCTCAGAAAGGTAGCATACAGGGTTAGCAGGTCATAGACAAGGTAAATGGAATGCTGGCATTGGTTCCAAAGGGAATGGAGAATAAAAATAGGAAAGGCTTGTGACAACTATAGAGGACTCCAGTCAGCCTACACTGAGAATACTGTGAACAGGTTTGGTCCCCTATCTGGAGGGAAAATGTCCTTGCATTGGAGGCAGCCCAGAGAAGGTTCACCAGGCTGGTCTTCAAAATGGAGGGATATTGATGAGAAGAGGTGGAGAAGGTTGAACTTGCAGTCATTAAAATTTAGAAAATGAGGCAAATTTATTGATGCAGCGAAGATTCTTGTGTTCTTACAGATTCGGTACTGAGACATTGTTTCCCTGAGCAAGGATCTGTAACCGGAGATAAAGGGGAATATAGATACCAGAGAAACTAACAGAGAAAAGCTGGGTTGTAGAGACTGGAGGATGTTACAGAGTTTGGGTGGTTTGAGATCACTATTGGTGGTTAGTGATCAGATGGTTGTCGGGCTTAAAGATGTCAAGGTGAGTTACAGGGTTATCAGTTCTGAAGGAGTTACAGAGATTGGGAGGAATATAGGGACTAGATATTACACAGATAGGGGTAGTAGTTGGAGCTACAGAAGATTTTAGAGAAAGGGAGTGGTATAGGCACTGGAGATTAGACAGATGGTGTAGTATTTGGAGCTACAAGAGCTTATATAGAAAGGGAGGATTGGACGGACTGAAGATTACACAGATTGGGGTGGTAGTTGGAGTGACAGGAGTTTATAGAGACCGGGAGGATTGTTGGTGCCGGGAATTACACTAACATGGACAATAATTTGAGCTGCATATGTGAGTGAGATAGGGAGGGTTGATCAGGTTACACACCCAGGGAGAAAAGTGTAGGGATTGGAGGCGCCAGAGATATTGAGGGATGTAGGGCTACAGGAGTTCAGAGAGTTACTGAGGGCTGTGAAGGCAGGTTTGCAGCATTCCCACCAGTTACACAGGGATGTGGAGTGCTGTTCTGGAGGAGGTTACAGAAATCGACAAGGTTGCAGATACTGGAAGATATTACAAAGACAGTGAGCTGTAGTATTTGAGGAGGTTACAGAGACAGGATGCGTTGAGGAGTTGGAGGCTGCTACAGCTGTTAAACATGCTGCAAGGGATCAATAAACTTACATTGATCAGGGGGATTGGACGCTCTGGAGATAAAGAATGAGAATTGCAGCAACTGAAGAATATCACAGAGATGGGGAGTAACATATGAGTTAAGGAATTATAACATGAGATGAGCTGTATTCAATGGTGTCAGGGAAGATGCAGGGAAATCTGAAGGGACTACAGGTCTGCAAAAGGAGAGTGAGGCTTCTTAGTGTAAGATTGGGGTAGTTTATGCAGACAGGGAGTATTTTATGGATTGTTGCTATTTACATAGATTAAGAGAGTTGTATAGAATTGAGGGATGAACAGAGATATGGAAGGCTGTAACTATGAAAACATTTGCTGATGTTGGATGCTGAGGTTCTGGAAGTTAAATGGACCGGAAAGCTAGACAATCTTACAGAGACAGGAACAGCAATAGAACCTGGAGAAACTAACAGATAGTAAACATTGCATACACTGCTTTAGAGGTGGTTGTAGGGAAGTGTAACGTTTACACAGATAGAGGTGTAGATCTGGAGAAGGTTATGGAGATAATTAGATTGGTAGGTAGACTGGAGGAGCTTACATTGACAGGGCTGGTGATAGCGACAGGAGGATGTTACATAGATCATAAGTATTGTAGAAACTGATCGGGAGAGTCACAAGCATTGGAGTGGGTTCCACAGATTGGGGGTGTCGCAGGGACCTGAGAGGATTTCGCAGATAGGGAGGATTGTAGGATGTCCACATTTTCAGAGTGTTTTAGGACTGGAAACGGTTACACAGTCAAGGAGGGACGTTGGAGCTGTGGAAGTTCACAGAGCCTCGTAGGTTTGAAGGGTTTGGAGCTGTTTATGGATCGAGGGATATATTTCGGGACAGTAATATGAACACAAAGGGAGAGATTAGATTAGATTCCCTACAGCATGGGAACAGGTACTTCGGCCCAACAAGTCCACACCGACCCTCCAAAGAGTAACCCACCCAGACCACTTCTCTCTGACAATGCACCTAACACTGTGGGCAATTTAGAATAGCCAAACCATTTGACCTGCATATTTTTGGACTGTGGGATGAAACGGGAGCACCCAGAGGAAACCTACACAGACACTGGGAGAATGTGCAAACTCCACACAGACAGTCACCCAACGCTGGAATCGAACCTGGGTCTCTGGTGCTGTGAGGCACCACTGCTCACCACTGAGCCACCGTGCCGCCCCAAATTGCAGAATTACACCAAGAGAGAGTGTTTGAGATGCTGGGAGGGCTGTAGGGAGTGGAGGAGCATACAGAGGTGTGGAGTGCTGTTGTGGCTTGAAAAGTGTCTAGGGTTTTTTATACAGATAAGGAGCTCGGTAGGGATGGGAGAAGGTTACTGAGGTCGTGTGGTGCTGTAGGCCAGGAGGCAGGAGTGCGATCGGGCCTGCAGAAGGTTACAGTGATATCACGTTCTCCTGGGCTTGAGGAAGGTATACAGGTGGGTATTTTGGTTCAAGCCCTAGAATTTTACAGAGATGGGTGCACTGTAAGTATTGTGCAGGACTATAGGAATATGGATTATTGCACTGAGTGCAGGATGAGATTATTGAGATTGGGCATGTTATCGACACTGGAGCAATTTACACGCAGGGAGAGTCGTCAGCATTGGAGTAGGTTTGAAATATACAGCGGGAATATGGGAGGGGTGGAGGTTACAGAAACAGGAAATTTTCTGGGAATTACAAGCATTCAAGACCCTGGTACAAACGAGTTGGACTGAAAGGAATGTTTCATTGCTGTATGACTCTATCGCACGACAGAGACAGTGTGAGAGGGGGAATATAGAACAGAAAGATCCCAGGTTTCAATGCCATCTCCTTGGGGGAGGCCTGCTTTCCCCTCTGTTGTAGTGATCCTTACGAAGGCAGCACAGGCCTGGATTGATAACTGTAAACTTCCTATACTGTCAGAGGAAGGCTCAGTACAGCAGAGATGAACGTTAACTAGAGGGTGGGGATCGAGCCTGGAACCATCATGATTTGCATTCGTGCTTCAACACTGTATCTATGTCATGTCTTCTGGATCAAAGTCCGATCCCTTAAATACGCCGTGAGTGATCTTATCGATCTGCAGGATTTACTGAAGGCTTCAGATCTCTCTCTCCATCTCTCTGGCTGACCGACTGCCTGCAATGTGGTGATGAATGAAACAGGAATTGGGAATAGTGCTGATTCAGGAGCATCCTGAGTACCTACAGGAGACAGAGAAATGAACAGAATGGGAAATTAGACTGATGCAGTGAGGGTTACACATGGAGAATGGCACTGAGTCCCACAGAGACCTGGAAAATCCCAGTCTCCATCCCTGGTCTGTGCTGCTCGTCTCCCTGGAGTGGAGAATCCTGTTGCCTCAGGATCTGGAGTAGCTGCAAAAGTTGCAGTCACTAGCATCAATTAAACCCACATGGTAACAGATACCACATGGAGAGATACTGAGTGATATCACCAAAGTGCAGGAAGGTATCAGGATCAAACCACGATCAGGAAGAAGGGGGTTTGATTCATGGTGCACTGGGATCAGTACTCAGGGATGACGGAGCAATCAGTGGTCTAGGCAATGGCCTAGTGTTACTCTCACTCAACTGTTCATCCAGAATTTAATGTCGGTAGCAGGGATACCCATCTGATTGCTTAATACCCTTTAAATAATAAAATCTGTTATGGGCTGCCGGTCTGGCCACGTATGAATCTAGACCCAGAGCAAGGAAGTTGACTCTCAACAGCCCCGTGAAATGATCTGGCAAGCCACTCAGCTCAAGGGCAGCTCTGGGGTGGGCATTAAATGCTGGCCAGCCAGAGACAGCATCATCCCACGAGTGAATTAAAAACAACACATCTGGGACCAGTGTCCTGGCCAATCATGTTGGTAGGTATATGGACAGGGATTTAAACTGACAGAGAGGATGCAAGGCCAGGGTTCAGATGAAAGGAGCTTTCCAAATCCAAAGAGAGAAGGTGACTCATCGGAACAGTGTGGGAATGTCACTGAAGACAAGCAGAAAGGAACAAGTAGGGACAGTGAATTAGGCTCCGACAGGAAATTCTAGGAAAAAGTCAATTGCAGTTTTTTTCTGGAATTGTCAAAGTATTGGCAAGATTTGGTCACCAAAAAGATGTGGTTACAGGAGAAAATGTGTTGTACTGTTCTATGTTCTAAACAGGGAGAGTTACAATGGCAGGAAGAGGTTTCAGGAGGATGGAGAGGATGGGATCTGAATGAATAGACACAATTAGGAAGGTTTACTCGAAGTGCCAGAGGTAACAGAAACACCAATGGCCTGATCTGAAGCAGACGACACAGACTGGGATGGGTGTAGGGATTGGAGGTGGTTTCACAGGGAGGGAGGACCATAGAGCCATAGGAGGTTACAGAAATGCGGAGAGCTGTATGGCCTACAGGAGTTCATGGAGATGGGGAGGTTGGGAGGGATGGGCCAGTTGACAGGGATAAGGATGTTGGTTGGATGGAGCGGTTTACACAGTCAGGAATGTCTTAGGCGAATCAAGCAGATTACAGCAATAAAGTGGGTTGCATTGACTGGAGGAAGAAACAGAGATATGGAGGGAAGTCATGGCTGATGATGTTTATAGATACAGGAAGGTTTAGGCTCTGCAGATTATTTAGATATGGACTGTGTGGATTCTGACAGATTTTCCAGAACGGCAATAATTTTGTTTGGAGACAGTTTCACAGATAAGGGAGCATTAGTACCCATCTCCAGAATGGTCAAAGTGGGAAGGGTTGTATGGGATTTTCCCTTCACATGAACAGCGACAAACTGGATTCCTGAGATCACATTTTTAAAAGCCTCCCATTTGCCAGCTATTCCTTTTTCTTCAAACAGAGTGACGCATGATTTGGATGTGTTGATGTTGGACTGGGATGGGCAAAGTTAAAAATCACACAACACCAGCTTACAGGTGCAATAGGTCTATTTAGAGGCACTAGCTTTCGAAGTGTTCCTTCTGCATCAGGTGGTTATGGAGCACAGTCTTAAGACACAGAATTTATAGCAACGGGATGGCAGTGTTATGGAATGAAATATTAAACAAGTTTTGAATAAGTCTTTCATCTTTTAGAATGATCACCAGTGCTTCTAGATCTAATGCTTCCAAAAACAGAGGGTCCTCGATTACCAAATATCAATTATCCAAATATCGGATTATCCAAAGGTCTCGATTGAAACATTACATCAAAGAGCTGTTTCAACCCTGATTTTGTTTTTGTTTACACTGATTAAAACAGATCTCAGCTCACTGAAATACTGCCAAGAACAGTCCTAGACATCGAGCCCAAATACCATCTCCAAATGACTAACTTCCCACCCTCTCTGGCTCTCCCCACACTTAGCCTGGACTTCTACATAGGGGTAAATCCTAACCCCCCCCCTTCCCCAGATATTAGCTTGAACATTGTCCTGTACAGTGCTGGAACTTTTTGAAATGTTGCAGTAAAAATTGATGTATGTGGCTATGTGTGCATGTGTGCGTGTATGTGTATGGCTATGTGTGTGTACATGTGCGCGTGCGTGTGTGTGCATGTGTCCATGCGCTATTTGGAGACTTAACCACCAAAGGCAGCAGCTGTCTTACTGTTGGTGTCCACTCCGGCAGCCCAGGAGGGGGAGGAAGTGACGGGGGCAGGGGCGCACGGGGCGGGGCAGCCGGGGGTATGGTCGCGAACGGTGGGTGGGCTGGGTGAGGGAGCAGTGTTGGACAGGTTTGGAAACCGGCGGGAGGCACTGTTGGAGGCGGGCGGGGCAGTGTTTGACAGGTTTGGAGGCGGGCTGAGGGTGATGTTGGATGGGTTTGGGTCTGGCGGGGGGTGATGTTGAGGGGTGAGTGGGGGCTGTGTTGGAAGGTTTTGGGTTGGGCGGGGGGTGATGTTGAGGGGTGGTTGGGGGCGGAGTTGGAAGGGTTTGGGTCAGGCAGGGGGTGATATTGAGGGGCAGGTGGGGGCGGTGTTGGGAAAGTAGCAGGGCGTTTTGGGGGCTGGCAGGGCGTGAGGGCTCACGCATGATTTGCTGCTGCCTAGTCACCTCAACCGGGACTAGACATTACTGAAAACTCCGAGCTCCAGAGGAAAAGCATTGAATCGATTGATTGAATCATCAATTATCTGGATGAACTATTGCCTGCCCATCTCGTTCAGATAATCAAGATTCCTGTGTAAACCAGCTGGATAATAACCTGGTGTTGTGTGATTTTTACCTTCACCCAATTAACCCCTGCTCGATCCTGCTGAATGACCCCAATATTGACCCTGATACAGTTTAAGACCTTAATCTGTGGACCTCTCTGATCTTTTTCCATAACTATGTTAAAATGAAGACAGTTGTGGTCACTGGACCTAACGTGCTCTCCGACTGATACTTCAGTCACTTGCCCGACCTCGGTTTCTGAGGGGGGATCCTGTGTTGCATCCACCTGAGTAACGTAGAGCCCTCTACATCTTGGTTTCGGAAACTTTCTTCGACATATTTGAAAAATTCCAACCCTTACAGGCCTATGACACGCTGGGTGACCCAGTCAATCCATGGGATCATTACGACTCTATTATTTTTATAGGTACCTGCAATCTCACTATGCATTTGCTCCTCTCGTACCCACTGGCTATTTGGGGGTCTAGAAAACCATCCCAGCAGACTGACCATCCCTTTTTGTTTCTAGCTTTTAAAAATATGGCCTCATTTGAGGACAGCTTAACAATAGTGTCTCTAAGCACTGTTTTTATGTCCTTCCTAATCAAAGGGACAACTCCCCCTCCTCACTTACTTGTCTTTGGCCCCTCCTGTAGCTTCTATATCCTGGAACACTATTCTGCCAGCCCTGCCCTTCTCTCAGCCATGTTTCTGTTATGGCTATAATATCCCAGTCCCCAGAGATAATCCATGGTCTGAACTTGTCTGCCTTACCAGTCAGGCCTCATGCGTTGAAATTAATGCCCTTTAAACCACAAGTCTTTTCCCTCCCTATACTGTGCCCGGATATCCTGGATAGAAAACTTGCTCTCGATGGCTGATGTATTTTCCCCTGACTAGTTGATGGCCCCTCTCTTATTCAGAGTCTCAACTCCCTGCCAAACTAGTTTAAATCCTGACAGGTAACACTAGCAAATCTCCTTCCAGGGATACTGGTGCCCCTCTGCTTCCAGTGCAAACCATCCCCCGGTACAGGTCACCTCTACCCGAGAAGATATCCCAATGACCCAAGAACTGACAACCCTGCCCCCTACACCAGCTCCTCAGCCACACATCCATCCGGCCTATCTTTCTATTTCTATCCTTACTGGCACGTGGCACCGGGAGTAACATGGAGATCATTAACCTCAATATCCTTTTTTTTAAACTTCTTACCTAACTCCCTGTACTCATTTCACAGGACTCCATCCCTTTGTCTGCCCCTGTCATGTGGATCGATGTGCACAATGACCTCTGGCTGTTCCCCCTCCCCTTCAGAATATTCAGTAACCGCTCAGAGACATCATTGACCCTGGTACCTGGGAGGCAGCACACCATCCTGGGGTCACTGCTGCAGCCACACAGTCTCCTGTCTGTCCCCTTCACAACTGAGTCTCCTATCAGTATCACGATCATTAGAGAGGATCTGGCAAACAGAGACATGTAGAAACTCCCTGCAGTTGGGTCCATATTAGGAAAGTGGGAGTATTTAAAAGTGATGCTGTAAAATCTCGGGGCCAGTGTGTTCCTCGAAGAGTGAATAGTAAAGGCAGCAAGTCTAGCAAATACTGATCAAGCGATATCGTGAGTTTGATAAAGAAAATCCAGTTCAATAAAATCAGGTGAAGTCATTCTCAAGTATAGAGAGGGCAAGCAGATTGTAGAAAATGAGGGACAAACAATGGTCATGAAATTAATTTGACAGATAAAACTGAGGAAAAACCACAAGTTATTTCATCAACATCATTACCATAAGAGGCTTCCCAGCGAAATAGCGAGGCCTGTTAGAAACCAAAGGGACAATCTGTGCGTGGAGCCAGAGGAAGTAGTTGAGGTCTTCAATGAATACTTCCCATTTGTATTCACACAGGAGAAAGACATTATAGCTAGAGATTTCAGTCGGGATGGTGAGGTTCTAGAACATGGTAAGATCAATAAGGAGGGGTTATTAAATGATTTCACAGGCATAAAAAGGTGGAGAAATCTCCAGAGCCGATGAAATGTATCCCAGGCTGCTATGGAAGGTAAGGGAGGAGATGGCTAGGTCCCTGGCGGATATATTTAATACTTTGCTGGCCACAGATGAAGTGCCGAATGACTGGAAGATCTCTAATGTGGTTCCTTTGCTCAAGAAGGGAAGCAGTGATAGGTAATTACAAAGCAGATAGTCTGACAGCAGGGGGGGGGGGGGGTGGTTGGAATTATTGGAAACAATTCTGAGTGACAGTTTGAATTCATAACTGGAAAGGCAGGGATTGATTAGGGTTAGTCAGCACGGATTTAATACAGGAAGATCTTGTCTGATGAAATCAGTTCAGTTTTTTGAAATGGTGTCTGAAAATATTGATGAGTGCAGTGCAGATGATGTGGGTTCCATGGAGTTCATTAAGGCCTTTGACAAGGTCCCACATGGAAGGCTGGTCCAAAAAGGAAGAGCCATGGGATCCAAGGCAAGTTGGAAAATTGGATCCAAAATTGTTGGAGGGTTGTTTTTATGATTGAAAGCCTTTGTCCAGTGTGTGTATATCACAAGGATCTGTGCAGGAGCCATTGCTGTTCATTATGGGCATTAATCACTTGGTTATGAAAGCAGAAGGTATCATTAGCAGGTTTGCAAAAGACATGAAAGGTGAGCGTGTTGTCCACAGTGAGGGGGATGGTCTCAGGCTGCAGTCTGAAGGTTGACGCTGGGATAGAATTTCAACAGAGTAATTTCAATTAATAACCAGGCAAGAGCACAGCAGGCAATGAGGGAAACTGATGAACTAAGCTGCATTTACTTTGATGTAAAATGCCTGACAGGTAAGGCGGATGAACGCACGGCATAGATAGAAACATGAGACTGGGAAATCACAGGAATTACAGAAACACAGCTGAGGGATGGACAGGACTCACAGATCATTGTTCCAGAGGACAGATTCAACAGGACGGATAGATGGGGAGGCAAGAGACTAGGGGGAGTGGAGGTTTTGATCAGTGAAAACATCACTGCAGCACTGAGAGAGGATATTCCTGGAGATCACCCAGTGAAGCTATGTTAGTGGAACTGAGAAATAAGAATGAATAATCAGTTTGATATGACTGTACTACAGACCTGCAGTAGTCAGCGGGAAATTGAGCAGCAAATATGTCGGAGATCTCAGATATCTGTAAGAAGGATAGGGTTGTAATTGTCGGGGATTTTAACTTTCCCAACCTAGACTGGAACTGACAGAGTATTCACAGTTTGGATGGGAGGGATTTGATCAGTGTGTTTAGGAAAACTGTCTCAATCAGTATGTAACTGGCCTGACTGGAGAAAGGGATAAAACCTGACCTCCCCTTTGGAAACAAGGGAGAGAAAGGGGCTGAAGTGTTTGTGGGGGAGCACTTTTGCAAAGTCACCACAATTATATTAGTTTGAAAATAGCGATGGAAAAGGACAGGCCTGGTCCACAAGTTAAAGATCAAAACTGGCCTTGCCCCAGTCCCGAAGGTATTAGGTAAGACTGTTGATACGTTGATTCGTGGAGGCTATTTGCAGGTAAAGGAACGTCAGGCAAGTGGGATTCTTTCAAAAGAGAGATCAATTAATATTTCATGGCCATAATATTCCTGTTAGTGTGAAGGACAATACTGACACAAGTGGGAAACACTGGATGACTGGGGATATTGAGGTTCTGGTCAAGACAAAAGGGGGCACATGTCATATGCAGCCAGCTGGATTAAATCAATCCCTTGAAGAACATTGTGGGTGTAGTAATACTCTTAAGAGGGAAACCATGAGGGCCTAAAGGGGAACTGACAGAGCTTTGGCAGAGAAGGTTTAGAAAAATCCAAAGAGAGATTACAAGTATAGTAACAACAGAAGATTAACTCTGGACAGAATGTTACCCTTTAAAGATTAACGAAGCCATCCATGTGTGTACCCACAGGAAATGGGTGAGATCTGAAACAAAAACTTCACGTTGGAACTAACTGTGGAAAATACCCTGGGGAAGCCAGGAAATAAACAGTGCTGTTTTCTAAAGAGCCCACATTGGAGAACTGGGGTTGATGAAGGTTTTCAAACACATTAAAATTAGACAACTCCCTGGGAACCAATCAGGTACATCCCAGGACATTGGCGAAAGTTAGGGAAGAAACTTACAAAGATATTTCTATCACTGACAGCCACGGGTGGTGAGCTGGGAGCCTGGAGATTGCCTAATGTTGTGCCAGCATTTAGTAAAGGCTGCGATGGAAAGCTAGGGGCATAAACACCAATTAGCTTGATGTCAGTGGTGCGAATGTTATTGGAAGCAATTCCACGGGACAGGCATTACATGCATTTGGAAAGGCAACGATTGATTAGGGATAGTCAGCATAGCTTTGTGTATATAAAGTCATGTCTCTCAAAATTGATAGAGTTTGTTGAAGAGGTGACCAAGAAGATGGATGAAGGCAGAGCAATAGACGTTGCCAATCCTGACTTCAGCAAGGCCTTTGACAGGGTTTAGCGTGGTGCACTGATTAGTAAGGTTAGATCACATGGGATCAGGGAGAGCGAGACAAACGGACACAAAATTGGCTTGACAGTAGGAGACAGAGGGTAGTGGGAGAGGGTTGTTGTGCAAACTGGGGGCCTCCGACCCGCAGTGTGCCATAAGCATAGGTGCTGGGGTCACACATGTGCATTATTGACATAAACGAGAATACATGAATTATTGTTAGTAAGTTTGTGGATAGTAAAATGAGTGTTATAGTGCGCAGTGAATACAGATATCAAAGGTGATCTTAACCAACTGAGCCAATGGGTCAAGAAATGAAAGATGGAGGTGAATTCAGGTATTGGATTTTGTTAAGACAAACCAGGGACGACTGACACAATTAATGGCAGAGCTCTGGACAGTGTTGTCGAATGGAGAGAGACCAAGGGATGCAGTTAATTTGTTCCTTGGAAGTAGTGTCATAGGTGGACAGGATGGAGAAAACAGATTTGACATACTAGCCCTCATGGGTCAGAGCATTGAATACCTGAGTTGGCACATCATGATACGGGCTGTATCAGACATTGCTGGGACTCCAGTTGGAGAACTGTATAGAATTCTGATCCTCCTGCTTCAGGAAGCATATTCTGAAACTGTAAATGGAGCAAAGATTGATGAAGATGTTACTGATACTGGAGGGTTTGACAGAAACAGAGGCTGGATAGGCTGGAAGGCAACATGGGTGGAATGAAATAGATTTGGCAGATAAGGCTAAGGAGAATCCAAAGAAATTCTACAGCATACAAGTACAAAAAGGCTACTAGAGAGAGACAATAGAGTCCCTCAAAGATCAATAAGGCCATCCATGCCTGGAACCACAGGAGGTGGGCTCGAGCCGAATATTTCATGTCAGAATATACTGTGGACAAAGACTAAGAAACAAAGGGAAAGAAACAGTGATGTCTTGAAAAGAGTCCCCATTACAGAAGAGGTGGTGCTGGAGGTCTTAGAATACAAAGGTAGAGAAAGCCCTCGGTCCTGAACAAGTATATTCCAGAACATTGCGGCAAAGCCGCAGTGGGGACCGTGGCAGAGATATTTGTATCATTATTTTTCTATTTCCATTGGGTGTAGGTGGCTGAGGGGTGACCTTATAAAGGTTTATAAAAACATGAGGGGTATACGTAGGGTGAATTGTGAAGGTCTCTAACCCGGGGTAGGGGAATTCATAACTAGAGGACAAAAATATGAGGTGGGAGAGGAAATACTTAAAAGCGACCAGAGGAGCACATTTCCACACAGAGAATGGTGCACATATTGAATGAACTGCTGCTGAAGTGGTAGAGAAAAGTACAATTACATCATGGAAAAGACATTTGGGCAGGTACATGGAGAGGAGAAGGTTTGACGGGATATGGACCAAACGCAGGCTAATGCGACTCGTTCAGGAACTGTTGGTTGGCATGGACTAGTGGCCGTATAGTGGCTCAGTGGATAGCACTGCAGCCTTACAGTACCAGGGACCTGGGTTCGATTCCTGCTTCGTGCGACTGTCTGTGTGGAGTTTGCACATTCTCCCCTTGTCTGCGTGGGTTTCCTCCCACAATCCAAAGAAGGGCGGGTCTTATGAATTGGCCATGCTAAATTGCCCATAGTGTTAGGTGCATTAGTCAGAGGGAAATGGGTCTGGGTGTGTTACTTTATGGGCGGCACGGTGGCATAGTGGTTAGCACTGCTGCCTCACAGCACCAGAGACCCAGGTTCAATTCCCACCTCAGGCAACTGACTGTGTGGAGTTTGCACATTCTCCCCGTGTCTGTGTGGGTTTCCTCTGGGTGCTCCAGTTTCCTCCCGCAGTCCAAAGATGTGCAGGCCAGGTGAATTGGCCATGCTAAATTGCCCGTAGTGTTAGGTGAAGGGGTATGGGTGGGTTGAGCTTTGGCGGGTCGGTGTGGACTTGTTGGGCCGAAGGGCCTGTTTCCACACTGTAGGTAATCTAATCTAATCTCGTTGGATCGAAAGAACCGTTTCTGTTCTGAATGGCTTTTTCTCCAATTATTGGAAGAGGAGACGACTGAGATAAGGCATGTTGTAGGCACTGAAGTAAGTTACAGTGATGGAGATGGTAGTCTAGAATGCAGTATGTTTCAAATATGTGGAGGGACTATCTGGAAGGGAGGAGGTTACAGTGACAGGAACTGTAATGGGGTTAAAAATTATTGAAGACACTGGCCCACAAGACATGGTATATGTACAGTGTTGGAGGGGGATCACAGATAGAAAGATCACATGCAGCATTCCCACACACGCATGGGAAGCCTGTTTTCCCCTCTGTTATACTGATGTTCACTAAGACGTCACAAGTCTGGATTGATAACTGTAACACTCCCGATGCTGTCTCAGTACAACAAAACTTACAGTAGGGGTGGTGATTGACCGATGGTTTTTCTGTACTGTGCTCTCCCTCCAGCACTGTATCTGTGTCATGTCTTGTTAGCCGATGTTTGGAGCCCTCTTATTGCTCTCTGCTCTGTGCACTGTGAGTGATCTTACCCCACTGCAGGATTTATTGAAGGTTCCAGGTCTCCTTGCCCTTTGTCTCTCTGGCTGACCAGTGGTGATGGACGAGACACCCAGTAGTTGGGAAGTGTGTTGAGTCAGAAACTTCCTGATTACCTGCAGGAGACAGAGAAATAGACAGGATAGGAAATTAGACTGATGTAGTGAATATTACACATGGAGAATGGCAGTGAGTCCCACAGAGATCTGGAAAACCTCAATCTCCATTCCTGGCCAGTGCTGTTGTGTCCCTCTGGAGTGGAGAATTCTGTTGGTTCAGGATCTGGACTCGCTGTAAGAGTGAGAGACACTGACAGAGGCAGAAATTGGACCCACACAATGAGGAATACCACATGAAGAGACACTGAGTGATATCACCAGAGTGCAAGAAGGTATCAGGATCAAGCAATCATGAAGGAAAACAGGTTTAGCTCCATGATGCACTGGTATCAGTGTTCAGGGATGAATAGCTTGTGAGCAGGCGAAGTGATGGCATCGTGGTGTTATTGCTAGAGCATGTATCCAAAACCTCAGCTAATGTTCGGGGGAGGATGGTTTGAACTCCACCATCTGAAATGGTAGAATTTGAAATAAATTATTTTAAAAATAGTAATTGACAATCCATCAATACCATTACTGATGTACAATAAATCCAAACACTTCACCTTTCAAGAAGGACATCTGCCCATCCTCACGTGGTCTGCATGACATAACCACAGCAAAGTGTTTGCCTCTCAATTACTCTCTGAAATGGCCGAGCAAGTTACTCAGCTGAACGGCAGTTAGGACTGGGCAAGAAAGTTTGGTCAGCCAGAGACACGCATATCCCATACTTGATTTTTTTAAAAAATCCATTCTGATGGTCCCACTGGAATTGTGTTGGGGCCAGTGTCCTGGCCAAGCACGACGGTAGGTTTATGGACAGGGCTTTAAACTGACAGAGAGGATACAGGGACAGGGGTCAGGTGAAAGGAGCTTTCCAAATCCAAAGAGAAAATGTGAGGCATCAGAACAGCATGGGGAAAGTGGCTGTAGACAAGCAGAAAGGAACAGGATGGGACAGAGTTTAACTAAAACTATACATCAGCGAATTGATTTGTGACAGGAAATTGTGGGAAAGAGTAAATTATGTTTTTTTTGGAATGGACATAGTCTCTTCAATAAGGTGGATGGATTTGTGACACAGGGGTGAAAGAGGTACGTGGTTACAGGGCGAACAAAAGGTGGAAAATAAATATTCAATGGTTCACAAATTTGCAGAAACTCAGGCAAAATGGGTAACGCTAACAATAATGGATAACAAAGGCATTACAGAGAAAGCATTTGGCCTCAGATCATGAAGTAGAGTCAGTCTGAATGTAAATTCTGGCTACTACTTGCCAAGGACACAAGCAGCAGAACAGTTTTAGCCACTGAACAGCATTTCATTGCTCATCACTGCATTAAACAGGAACTCATTGGAACTTTTAATAAAGGTATTGTGATAATTTAGTGAAACTTCAACATTCATATAATCTTGACAATAATACTGACAAGAGTGATATTCAAAGAGGATATTGTAGAATTCTTTTTCAGTGTTTCTTTGAATAACACATTGTGCAACTGTCAAGGGACGTAACTATCTCAGACCGACTGCTGTGTAATGAAACTTAGTGAATGAGTAATGTCACCTGGGGAGAACCTCCGGGAATATGGGATAAAGTGCAGTTTAAAGTAATATAAAGTTTTAAAGTGAATCACAGAAAGGACAAGCTACAACTAGAAACAAAAACAGCCAATTACATGAGTTTGAGCAGAGAACTGACCAAGGCTAAACAGACTGTGATATGTGTCTGTAAATGAATAGTGGAAAACATTTGAAGGAACAGTGTAAAATACTCAACAAAAGGACATTCCATTGAAACAGACAAATCCTCAACAAGAAATTCTTACCCATCCCTCACTCAGAACAAAATGGATCATATTTGATTATGAGGCTTAGAAGATCACCACAAAGTACTTAAAATCCTGAAATGAGAGAGCGTTTAAGCAGTAAGTATTAGAGGGATTGCAAAGGGTCTGCTAGCAAGAGGAGGGCAGTAGGAAGAGGAATCAATGTCAGGGTTTAATGACATGACAGGAACAGGGAGAGGTGAAGGTGCTGGAAGTGGTGAGAGTGTTACAGAGAGTGGTCAGAGCCTGAATGGTGCTACAAAGCCAGTACGGATTGCTGCAGCTGGATGGGTTTGCAGAGGTAGGGAGGGATATCTGCATTTTTATTTGTTCATGCATGGGATGTGGGGGGCACTGATTGGACCAGTATTCTTTGCCCCCACTGCTGATGCCCAGAGGGCAGATCAGAGTCAGCTATGTTACTAAGGGTCTGGATTCACATGTAGGCCAGACCAGGTTATAATGTCAGATGTCCTTCACTAAAGGAGGCAAGTGAACCTGATGAGCTGTTCCGACTGACCAACAATGTTTTTATGGTGGCCTCACCAATGTCTTGTACAGATACAACATGACATCCCAACTCCTACTATCAATGCTCTGCCCAATGAAGGTAACCATCCCAAACGCCTGCTTCACCAGTCTGTCTACCTATGACACCACTTTCAAAGAACTGTGTACCTGCATCCATGGGTCTCTGACTGACAACACTACCCAGGACCTGAACATTAACTGTACAAGTCCAGCCTGGTTTGTTTCACAACAATGGAACACTTCACATTTATCGAATTAAACTCCATCTGTTATTCTTCAGCCTACTATCCCAGCAGTACTGTTCATACTGTTGTTTCATAGATAACCTTCTTCACTGTCCACTTTACCACTAATTTCAGTGGCACCCAAATAACTTACTTACCAGGAAACCAATATTCCCATCAAAACTATTTATCCAGATGACAAATAACAGTGGACCCACTACACTGCTGGTCACATGCCTCCAGTCAGAAAAACAAAATGTCTCCCATCACCTTCTGTCTCCTACCATCAAGCAAATTTTGTAACCAATTCACTAGCTCCTCCTGAATGCCATTCCTTTTACACTGATCTGAGCTTATTACCCCGTTTACCTACAGAATATAGAACACAGAACAGTACAGCACAAGACCCTTCGGCCATGATGCCATGCCAACCTTTTATCCGACAATAAGATCAAACTAACCTACACACCCTTCATTTTACTGCCATCCATGCGTCAATCCACGAGTGTATTAAATGTCCTTAATGTATCTGACTCCCTACCACTGCTGGCAGTGCATTCCACACAACCCCCCACACACTTTGTATAAAGAACCTGCATCTGAAATCTCTCCTTAACCATCCACCAATCACCTTAAAATTATGCCCATTCAGAATAGCCATGTATGCCATGATATAAAGAAGTCTCTCACTATTTACTCTCTCTGTGTCACACATCATCTTGTTCACCTCTACCAAGTCACCCCTCACCCTTCTTCACTCCAATGAGAAAAGCTGAATCTCTCTCAACCTTTCTTCATAAGGCATGCCCTCCAGTACAGGTAGCATCCTGGTAAACCTTCAATTTACCATCGCTAAGCTTCCACTGCCTTCCTGTAATGAGGGGACCAGAACTGAACACAATATCCCAAGTGGAGTCTAACCCGGGCTCTAAAGAGCTGCAGAATAACTTCACTGCTTTAAAACTCAATACCCTGCAATTGAAAGCCAACACAATATATTCCTTCATAACAACCCTATCAGCTTGGGTGGCAACTTTGAGGGATCGATGGACGTGGAACCCAAGATCCCTCAGTTCCACAACACTACCAAGTATTCTGCCTTTACTCCTGTATTCTGCATTTAAGTTCGACCTTTCAAAATAAATAATTGCACATTTTTCCAGATTGAACTCCATTTGCCACTTCTCAGCCCAGCTCTGCATCCTGTCAATATCCTGCTGCAACCTAAAACAGATCTCCACACTATCCACTACTCCACCAACCTCCATGTCATTGGCAAAATTACTAACCCATTCTTCCACACCCACATCCAAGTTGTTTAAAAAAATAATCACAAAGACCAGAGGTCCAGCAACCGATCCCTGCAGAACACCACTGGTTACCGAGCTGCCTGCTGAATGCTTCCCATCTATTACCACCCTCTGTCTTCTATGAGCCAGGAATTCTGTATTCAGACAGACAGCCTGTATCCCATGCCTCTGTACTTTCTGAATGAGCCGTAAAGGTGTTTTATCATATTCTCGAAGGATTCAGTAAGATTTGTGAGGCATGACCTATCCCTTACAAAGCCATGCTGACTATCTCTAATCAAACTATGGTTTTCTCCGGAGTCATAAATCCGCTCTCTCAGAGTCCTCTCCAATAACTTGCATACCACAGACGTAAGAAAGTGAGGTCTGTAATTCCCAGGATTATCCCTATTCCCTTTCTTGAACAAGGGAGTAACATTTGCCACCCTCCAATCATCTGGCACACTCCAGTGGACAGTGTGGGTGCAAAGGTCATCACCAAAAGCGAAGCAATCCCTTTCCTCGCTTCCTGTAGTAACTTTGGGCACATCCAGTCTGGTCCAATAGACTTGTCTATCTTTATGTTGTACACAATTCTCAGCACATCCTCCTTCTTAATATCCACCTGTTCACATATATCAGCCTGTTTCCTGCTGTCCTCACAAACGACAAGGTCCCTCTCAGTAGTGAATACTGAAGCACAGTATGCATTAAGGCCCTCCCCTACCTCCTGTGACTCCAGGCACATGTTCCCTCCATTATCCCTGACCGGCCCTACACTCACACTGACCATCCTCTTGTTCCTCACATAAGTGGAAAATGCCTTACGGTTTTCCTTAATCCTTCCCAACAAAGCTTTTTCATGTTCCATTCTAGCTGTCCTAAGTCCATTCTTCAGTTCCATCCTGGCTACCTTCAGTGAGTTCCCAGACTGTGGAAACAGGTCATTTGGCCCAACAACTCCATACGGACCCTCTGAAGAGCATCCCACCCAGAACCATTCCCTCACCCTATTACTCTCCATTTATCCTGTCTAACATGTCAATCCTGCACATCCCTGAACACTATGGGTAATTTACCAAGGCTGATTCACCCAACCTGCACATCCGTGGGCTATGGGTGGAAACTGAAGAACATGGAGGAAACCCACACAGACATGGGGAGAACATGTAAACTCCACACAGACAGTCGCCTGGGACTGGAATCGAAATCGGGTCCCTGGTGCTATAAGGCAGCCTTGCTCACCACTGAGCCATTGTGCCACCCCAATATAACCCTATAGAGGTCATATGATCCTTGCATCCTCAACCTTATGTAAGCGTTGTTCTTCCTCTTGACTAGATGTTCTACATCCCTTGGAAGAGAAAGTGAGGTCTGCCGATGCTGGAGCTCAGAGATGAAAATGTGTTGCTGGAAAAGTGCAGCAGGTCAGGCAGCATCCAAGGAACAGGAAATTCGACATTTCAGGCATAAGCCCTTCTTCAGGAATGAAGAAAGTGTGTCCAGCAGGCTAAGATAAAAGGTAGGGAGGAAGAATATGGGGGAGGGGCGATGGAGATGCGATAGGTGGAAGGAGGTCAAGGTGAGGGCAATAGGCCGGAGTGGGGTGGGAGCGGAGAGGTCAGGAAGAAGATTGCAGGTTAGGAAGGCGGTGCTGAGTTCGAGGTATTTGACTGAGACAAGGTGGGGGGAGGGGAAATGAGGAAACTGGAGAAATCTGAGTTCATCCCTTGAGGTTGGAGGGTTCCCAGGCGGTTCACAGGAGGGGCGCCCTGCTCCCTGTAAAAACGCCATCCCATATTCCCAATTCCTTTGTCTCAATACCGTACAGCCCAGATGGCTTCCTTCTTCAAGGACCGCAGACTCCCCCCAGACGTGATGACGATGCCCTCCACCGCATCTCCTCCACTTCCCACTCCTCCGCCCTTCAGCCCCGCCCCTCCAACCGCCACCGGGACAGAACCCCACTGGTTCTCACCTACCACCCCACCAACCCCCATATACAGCGTATCATCCGCCGTCATTTCCGCCACCTCCAAACGGACCCCACTACCAGGGATATATTTCTCTCCCATCCCCTATCAGCGTTCCGAAAAGACCACTCCTTCCGTGACTCTCTCATCAGGTCCACACCCCCCACCAACCCGACCTCCACTCCCGGCACCTTCCCGGCACCTTCCCCACCTCCTCCCTTACGTCTCTCCAAGGCCCCAAGGGATCCTTCCATATCCTCCACAAATTCACCTGCACCTCCACACACATCATCTATTGCATCCGCTGCACCCGATGTGATCTCCTCTATATTGGGGAGACAGGCCGCCTACTTGCGGAACGTTTCAGAGAACACCTCTGGGACACCCGGACCAACCAACCCAACCACCCCGTGGCTCAACAGTTTAACTCCCTCTCCCACTCCACCAAGGACATGCAGGTCCTTGGACTCCTCCATCGCCATACCATAACAACACGATGGTTGGAGGACGAGCGCCTCATCTTCCGCCTGGGAACACTCCAACCACAAGGGATGAACTCAGATTTCTCCAGTTTCCTCATTTCCCCTCCCCCCACCTTGTCTCAGTCAAATACCTCAAACTCAGCACCGCCTTCCTAACCTGCAATCTTCTTCCTGACCTCTCCGTCCCCCACCCCACTCCGGCCTATCACCCTCACCTTGACCTCCTTCCACCTATCGCATCTCTATCGCCCCTCCCCCACGTCCCTCCTCCCTACCTTTTATCTTAGCCTGCTGGACACACTTTCCTCATTCCTGAAGAAGGGCTTATGCCCAAAACGTCGAATTTCCTGTTCCTTGGATGCTGCCTGACCTTCTGCGCTTTTCCAGCGACACATTTTCAGCTCTACATCCCTTGGAACCTTGTCAAATGCTTTGCTGTCGTCCATGTAGACAACGTTGACTGATCTGCCTTAATCTATCTCTTGGCCACCTCTACAAATAGTCAATCCGGTTTGTGAAACACGTTTTCCACTCACAAAGCCATGCTGACTATCTCTAATCAGTTCTTGCCTTTCCAAATATACGTAATTCCTTTCTCTCAGAATCTCCTCCAACAACTTCCCCATCACTGGGCTCACAGGGCTGTAATTTCCTTGTTTTTCCCTGCAGACCCTAAGTGATGGAACAGCATTATCCTCCCTCCAGTCTTTCGGACCTCACTGTGTGTGTTGATAATATAAATATCTCTGTTAGGGACACTGCAATCTCTTCCCTAGCTTCCCACAATATTCTCGGATCGACCTAATGAGTTACTGAGAATTGATCTACCTTTACTTGTTTTAATATTCCAGCACTTTCTCTTCTCTGTTGAGGATTCTTTCCAAGACATGGCAATTTATTTCCCAAAGTTCCCATGCTTCCATGTCTTTCTCCAGAGTAAATACTGACAAGACTTTTTTTTGTTTCAGATCTCACCCATCTCCTCGGGTTCCACACATAGGTGACATTATTGATCTTTAAGGGGCCTTATTCTCTACCAAGTTATTTTTTAGCCTTTATTGAAACTTGCACAAAGGCTTCTGAATATTCAAATTAACCATATCCTCCGTACCAACAACCCCGCTCACCCTCCCCAACACACACACACACACACCCTTATCTATTCTGCCATTTATATTCACACCAAATAAAATCCAATAGGCTCAAAAACAAATTCTCTTTTATAAATGTGCTTCTAAGGGTCCAGTTATTGTTAATTGTTATGACGTTTCTCATTCATTTCAGCATGCTCCTGACTTACTGTCAGGCTAATAGTATTTGTTTTTAGACTGGAAGCATAAAGGATTGTGAGAGTTATTGTGTATCAATCTGAAAAAAGTAGCTTACAGGATCATCAAGTAATTGAGAAGGCAAATCAAATGCTGCCATCTATTACGAAGGGAATGGAGGCTAAATATAGGGAGGTCTTACTAAAATGATGCAAGGTACAAGTCAGACTACACCTAGAATATTATGAACAGTGTGTGTGCCCGAAGGAAAGATATTCTTGTATCAGAGGCAGGCCAGAGAAGGTTCACTTGTCTGATGTTGGGAATGGAGAGATTTTATAATAAGAAGAGGTGGAGTAGATTGAGAATGAACCCATTGACATTGAGAAAACTGAGAGAGAAGCTGAATGAAACATGCAAGATTCTGAAGTGCTTTGATCGGTTCAATGCTGGGAACTTAGAAAATGGAGCAGTACGGCACAGCAATAGGCCTTTCGGCCCACCATGATGCTATTCTCAACTCATCCCATCTGTATGTACATGGTCCATGGCCCTCTATCCTCTGGCCATTCATGTTTTTGTCTAAATGCCACTTCAAAAATTTACTCACATTTCTGTTTCTATGACCTCGCTTGGCAACTTCCACTCTGTAAAAAGAAACATTTGCCTCACATACCTCATTTAAACTTTCTCTTTCTCACCTTAAACCTCTGCGCTCTGGTATTTGAAACTTACACATTGGAAAAGATATTCTGACTATCCACATTATCTACCCCTGCCCTAATGTTATATTCCTGTACCTGGTCGCCTGTCAGCCTCTGATACTCTCACAAAGCAATCCAATTTTGTTTAATTTCCTCTTACACCTAATACACCCTTAAAATAATAACACAGGTAAAGTGCTGATAAACCCTTTTGCACCCTCTCCAAAGCCTCCCCATCCTCCCTGTTGTGTGGAGATGAGAACTGCACACAGTTCTCCAAATGTGGCCAAACAAACGTTTTATACAATTACAGCATCAGATGCAAACCACTTTACCCAACGTTGTGAGCGATGAAGGCCAGTGCTCCATTTGCTTTCTTTCCCATCTGAAACACTTCTCTTGCCATTTTCAGAGAGTTACTGACTTGCACCAAGATCCTTCTGTATATTAATATCCCTCAGCATCCTAACTTTCTTCTTGACTTTAATATCATCTCACACTTGTCCAGATTAAACTCAGTTTGCCATTTCTCTGCACATCTTTCTGACTGATCTTTAGCCTTCTGCAACCTTGAATATCCTTGCTCATTAACCCCAATTCAACCAACTTTCATTTCACCTGCAATAATTATATTTGTCACTCCCTTTCATTTTAATTGTGTGAGAATCTGTCACCAGGGGGCAGAAAATCCCAGCAAGGGCTTACCCATTTAAGATGGAGATGAGGAGGAATGATGAGGAGATGATGAGGAGGAACGGTGGCACAGTGGTTAGCACTGCTGCCTCACAGCGCCTGAGACGCGGGTTCAATTTCCGACTCAGGCGACTGACTGTGTGGAGTTTGCACGTTCTCCCCGTGTCTGCGTGGGTTTCCTCCGGGTGCTCCGGTTTCCTCCCACAGTCCAAAGATGTGCGGGTCAGGTGAACTGGCCATGCTAAATTGCCTGTAGTGTTAGGTAAGGGGTAAATGTAGGGGTATGGGTGAGTTGCGCTTCAGCGGGTCGGTGTGGACTTGTTGGGCCGAAGGGCCTGTTTCCACACTGTAAGTAATCTATTCACTCAGAGGGTAGGGACTCTTTGGGAATTCCTGACTGCAGGGGGCTGTTGAGGCTGGGTCATTAGGAATATTTACAGCAGAGATGGTCAGATTTTAATGAATCAGGGAAACAAGGGTTTTGTGGAAAAGGCAGAAAAGTAGAGTTGAAGATCGTCAAGTCAGCCATGATGTGACTTAAGGGCAGAGCATACTCAATGGGCCAAATGGCCTAATTTTGCTCCTACATCTCAACTCAGTATCTACATTATAACATTATGAGTCTCTGCTCACAAAACTCCTGTATAATGGGATTATTAGATGTTTATTATTACGCAGCATTTAATCTACAACAGACAATTTTGTTGATGGCTCCTTAATACGATGTTATGGAAAACCATCTCATATACAATCCAGGATTCCATTCATTACAACCCTGATACTCATTAGCTATCCAGTCGGGATGGAGGCCACTGTCACACAGTTACTGTCCTGTCCTTGCTGCAAGTATATTCAGTGTCCTGAGCGTAACCATATTGACATTACCATCAGTGCCTGGTGCCTACAAAAGAGTTCCTGTTAACGGTTGCTGCTGCTTGTTTATTCTCAGCTCCACCCAAATAGACTCCAAATTTTGATCTTCAGATCCATATGATTGTCTCATTAATGCATTAACCTCATCCCTTCTTCACAACTTGGTGGCTTTTTGCCTGTCCTGCCTTGATCCCAACAATCCTTCAATACCCTTCCCAGCGATGGTCATTCTGCAGCTACATCTCCGGAAAGACAGTTCCATCATATCTGTTCACTGTCATTCCATCTGCCTTATGGCGAATGCAGGGAGTCATTCCTCAGTAGTGGGGGGGGGGGGGTTGAACGCATGTGTAGAGGTTACAGAGGGAGGCTTACAGGGACTTGAGGATGTTAGAGTTAAACAGAGTTACATCTGTTAGTGGGACAAATGGGTTTGGGGATTGGAAGAATTTACAGAGATAGAGGGAGCTGGATTGGATTCTGGAGATTGGGATAGGGATAGATGTAGGGAGAGGCAAGCAGTCTGAGAGGTGTAGATGGGTGTTTCAAGGAGAAGTGTATTGTATATACTGTCAGAGATATGGAACGTTGTAGTGATGGAAGACAGTTACAGTTATAAGAAGGCTTCCAGGTTCTGAAGGCTACATAGATAGGAAGGCAGTGGAGAATGTCAGGTTACTGGGCTGGAGAGAGTTACACAAATGGGGAGGATTGCACAAACTGAAAGAGGTTCCTGTGGTCAGGAGGATTGGGGTGGGGGGGGTGTTAAATAGATTAAGATCGAAGAATTGGAGAAGGATAAGGAGGTTACAGATGGCTGTAGGGATTGGATGAGCTGACATTGAAAGTGAGTCTTATGGGAATTGGAGAGTCACAAAGAATGGGGTTGGTGCTGAGATCGGGAAATCGGCAGGAACTCCAAGGGATTACCAAACAAGCGAAGATTAAAGGGGCTCCATAGATTGGGGTGTTGTCAGGACTGGAAGAGGTTAAACAAAAAGGGAGGGCTTTCAGGACTGTAGATGTTCATGGAGATAGTGGTAGGGCTGAAGCAGTTAGCAGAGACATGAAAACTTTTAGGACAGTACTAAGTACTAAGATACACAGGCTTTAGTTAGTGCAAGAATGGGAAGCTTAATGGGACTAGGGGAGCGAAGAAAGGTACAGATAGCAGTGGTGGCTGCAGATGTTAATGGATTACAGAGAGACTTGCAGATTAAAGACAGTGTGGGCTTCAGATTCTGACAGCCATTGTACAAAGTGCAGTAGTCTTGGAAAATGGCGAGTTTGCACCTATAGAAGGTGCTGAAGGGACTGGAAATGGTAAAAGATGTCGGGAGGGTTGTGGAAACAGTTGGTGGTTAGAGATAGGGAGCACAGCAGAGACTGCAGGGGATCATAAAAACAGGGGGATTTCTCAGAACACGGGAAAGTAACAGAGATAGAGAAAGTGCAGTGCCTGAAGAGGGTTCAGCAACCAGGAGCTTTCAAGGTGCAGGACAAAGTTACAAAGACTGGGACAGTTCTAGAGATTGGAGGAGCATACATAGATAGGGAGTGCTTTCACCCTGAAGGATAGTATGCTACAGAGATGGGGAAAGTTTCACAACTATAGGGAATTAGAAGGATCAGGAGGATTTGAGGTTGCTTCACTGCGAGGAGTCTACAAGTCAATATGAGCCACACTAGCTTTGCTGCCTCACTGTATTACATATATCTTACATCACCTTGTTGTTGCCACTCCTCCCTCCATTGTCTAATGAAAAACAAGGAAAGAGAGATTGAGAAAAGTTGTTAGAAACGTTGTTGTCACCTAAAAGGTACTTGGTCTGTTTGTAAAGATTGCATTGGAATTGAAGTAGCCAGTTAGTTAGTATTACTGACAAAATATTACCAACAATTTATCAACAATTGAGGTCAGCCTTATCAGCTGATAACTTTGTTTACCTTACACCCTTCTTATACTGGGGTGTTATATTAGCAATTTTCCTGTCGTCTGGGACACTCCCTGACTCCAGTGATACCTGAAAGCTCACAACTAAAGCCACCACTCTCTCTTCAGCTATTGCCTTCAGAACTCTGGAGAGTAGTACACCTGGTCCAGTTGTTTTATCTATTTTCAGACCTTTCAGTTTTCTAGCATCTTCTCCTTGATGATGGCCACTGTACCCATTTCTGTCCCCTTGACTCTCTTGAAGTTTTGGGATATTGCTCGTGTCTTCCACTGTGAAGACTGATGCAAAGTATTTATTCAGTTCCTCAGCCATTTCTTTGTTAGCCATGAATACTCTTCCAGCCTTATTTTCCAGCGGCCCAATGTCCATTTTTGCCTCTTTTGAACTTTGTATATCTCAAAAAACTCTGACAATCTTGATTTTAATATTACTGACTAGCTTTCCCTCATGCTTAATCTTTTCCCTCCTTATTTCTTTCTTCATTGTCCTCCATTGGTGTTCCTAGGCTTCCCAATCTTCTGGTTTCCCACTGCACTTTGCCACATGATGTGATTTCTCTTTTGCTTTTATGCTGTCCCTGACTTCCCGAGTCAGTGATGATTGCCTCATGCTCTCTTTAATACGTGTCTTTCTCCTCGGGATGAATGTTTGCTGTGTCACCCGGATTACTCCCAGAAACCCCTGCCATTGCTGTTCCACTGTCTTTCCTGTTAGGCTCTTCTCCCAGTCAATTCTCTCCAGCTTTTCCCGCATGTCTCAGTGGTTGCCTTTATTCAGCTGTAATGCAGTTACATCTGATTCCACCTTCTCCCTCTCAAATTGCCGAGTAAATTCTATCATTTTAGGGTCGCTGCCACCTCAAGGTTCATTCACATTAAGCTCCCTTATCAAGGCTGCCTCATTGCACTACACGAAATCCAGTAGTGCCTGTTCTCTACTGGACTCCACAAGCTGCTCTGAAAAGCCATCTTCTAGAAATTCCACAAATTAATTTTCTTGCAATCTACTGTCAACTTGATTTTCTCAGTCCCCCTGCATATTAAAATCCTCCGATCACTGTAACCATGCCTTTCTTACATGCTTTTCCTACCTCCTCATGTGTCTTATGCCTCAAGTCTTGACTATTGTTTGGAGGTCTCGAGATAACTCCCATTATGGTATTTTTCCTTTGCAAATCTACATTATCTGACTCCACTTCATTTCTTACTGTTCAGGCAACCACAGCCACTCTGCCCAACAGCCTGTCTTTTCATTTGGATGTATGTCTTTGAATATTTAGCCCCAGAAAGCTTTAGCCCTATGTTTTGCACTGATGTGCTAAGCTTTTCCATCATTGTCGATGGGAATATTTGTGAAGCCTCCTCTTCCAGTGAGTTGTTTAATTGTCTGCTACCATTCTCGACTCGATGTGGCAGGAATGCAGAGCTTAAATCTGATCTGTTGGTCGCTGCATCATTTAGCTCTATTACTTGCTGTTCAAACAGTTTGGCATGCAAGGTTGCTGTTTGGTCGCTTCACCAGATTGGCACCTCATTTTTAGGTATTCCTGGTGCTGCTCCTGGTATGCCATCCTGCACTCTCCATTGAACCAGGATTGACCCCCTGGCTTGATGGTCATGGTTGTGTGGGGGATATGCCAGGCCCCAAGGTTACAAATTGTGCTAGTACACAGTTCTGCTGCTATTGGGGGCCTAGTGCCTCATGGACGCCTTGTCTTGAGCTGCTAGATCAGTTCAAAGTCTGTCCCATTTAGCACGATCATAGTGCCATACAACACGATATAGGTATTCTCAATGTGAAGGTGGGACCTGTTTCCACACCGTCTATGCAGTAGTCGCTCTTACTGATACCATCATGGATAGATGCATCTGCAGCTGGCAGATCAGTAAGGATGAGCTCAGGTATGTTTTTCCCTCTTGTTGGTTCCCTCACCAACTACTGCAGACCCAGCCTTACAGCTATGCCCTTTCGGACCCAACCAACTCCATCAGTAGTACTGCCGCCGAGCTACTCTTGATGCTGAACATTGAAATCCTCATAACAGAGGGCATTTTGTGCCCTCTCCATTCTCAGTGATTCCTTCAATTGCTTTTTTAAAATTCATTTGTTTTCCTGTCTCTGTAGCATCTCACGCCTTGCTGTCCTATCTCTGTAACATCTCCAGCCTTTCATTCTTAACTCTGTAAAATCTCCAGACTTGCTTTCCTCTCACCATAACATCTCCAGCCTTGGTTCCCTCTCTCTATAACATCTCCAGCCTTTCTTTCCCATATCTGTAACATCTCCAGCCTTGCTTTCCTATCTGTGCAACATCTCCAGCCTTGCTTCCCCCTCCCTGTAACATATAGTACCTGCTTTCCCATCTCTGTAACATATCTAGCCTTGCTTTTGTATCTCTGTAACATCTCCAGCCTTGCTTTCCTCTCTCTCCAAAACATCTCTAGCTTTGCTTTCCTCTTTCTCTGTCACATCTCCAGCCTTCCTTTCTTATCTCTGCTACCTATCCAGCCTTGCTTTCCTATCTCATTAGCATCTCCAGCCTTGTTGTCCCATCTCTCTAACATCTCCAGCCTTACTTTCCCACATTTGTAACATCTCCAGCCATGCTTTCCTCCCTCTATAACATCTCCAGCCTTGCTTTCCCATATCTATTACATCTCCAGCCTTGTTTTCCTATCTCGCCATAATATCTCTAGCCTTGCTTCCTCTCTCTCTAACATCTCCAGTCTTGCTTTCCTTCCTCTATAACATCTCCAGCCTTGATTTCTGATCTCTGCAACATCTCTAGCCTTGCTTTCCTATCTCTGCAACATCTCCAGCCTTTTATTCCTACCTTTACAACATCTCCAGCCTTGCTTTCCTCTCTCTGTAACATCTCCAGCATTGTTTGCCTCTCTCTCCATAACATCTCCAGCCTTGTTTCCTCTTTCTCTGTCACATCTCTTGCTTTCTTATCGCTGTTACATGTTCAGCCTTGCTTTCCTATCTCTGTAACATCCCCATCCTTGGTTTCCTATCTCTGTCACATCTCCAACTCTGCTTTCTTATCTCTGCTACATGTCCAGCCTTGATTTGCTCTCTCTACACAACAATTCCAGCCGTGCTTTCCTATCTCTGTAACATCTCCAGCCTCACTTTCCTTTCTCTGCAACATCACCAGCCTTTCATTCCTAACTCTGCAACATCTGTAGACTTGCTTTCCTATCTCTGTAACATCTCCTGCTATGCTGTCCCATCTCTGTAACATCTCCAGCCTTGCTGTCCTATCTCTCTAACATCGCCAGCATTGCTTTCCTTCCTCTATAACATCTCCAGCCTTGATTTCCCATCTCTGTAACATGTGCAGCCTTGTTTTCCTATCTCTGCGACATCTCCAGCCTTACTTTCCTATCTCTGTAACTTCTCCAGCCTTGATTTGCTCTCTTTACACAACAACTCCAGCCTTGCTTTCCTCTCTCTGTAAAATGTCCAGCCTTGATTTCCTCTCTCTCTATACCATCTCCAGCCTTACTTTCCTGTTTCTCTCACATCCCCGCCTTTGTTGTCCTATCCCTGTAACATCTCCAGCCTTGATGTCCAATCTCTGCAACTTCTCCAGCCTTGCTTTTCTTCCTCTATAACATCTCCAGCCTTGATTTCCCATCTTTGCAACATCTCCAGCCTTGCTATCCTAACTCTGTAACATTGCCCGCATTGCTTTCCTATCTCTGCGACATCTCCAGCCTTGTTTTCCCCTCCCTGTAACATATAGTGTCTGCTTTCCCATCTCTGTAACATATCCAGCCTGGCTTTCCTATCTCTGTAACATCTCCAGCCTTGCTTTCCTCTGCCTTCATAACATCTCTAGCCTTATTTTCCTCTCTCTGAAACATCTCCAGCCTTGATTTACTCTCTCTACACAACAACTCCAGCCTTGCTTTCAATGCTCTGTAAAATCTCCAGCCTTGTTTTCCTCTCTCTCTGTCACATCTCCAGCCTTGCTTTCCTATCTCTGTACCATCTCCAGCCTGTTTCTCTTACATCTCCGACCATGCTTTCCTTTCTCTGTCACATGTCCAACCTTGCTTTCTTATCTCTGCTACATATCCAGCCTTCCTTTCCTTCCTCTATAACATCTCCAGCCTTGCTTTCCTATCCCTGTAACATTTAGAGTCTGCTTTCCAATCTGGGTAATATCTCCAGCCTTGCTTTCCTCTCTCTCTCCATAATATATCCAGTCTTGATTTCCCATCTCTGTAACGTATTCAGCCTTGCTTTCCTCGCTCCATAACATCTCCAGCCTTGATTTCCTCTTTCTCTGTCACATCTCCCGCCTTGCTTTCTTATCTCTGTTTTAATGTCCAGCCTAGCTTTCCTATCTCTGTAACATCTCCAGCCTTGCTCTCCTATCTCTGTAAAATCTCCAGCCTTGTTTTCCTCTCTCTCTGTCACATCTCCAGCCTTGCTTTCCTATCTCTGTACCATCTCCAGCCTTGCTTTCCTGTTTCTCTCACATCCCTGACCTTGCTTTCCTATCTGTGTAACACCTCCAGCCTCACTTTCCTCTCTCTCCATAACATCTCCAGCATTGATTGCCTCTCTTTAACATCTCCAGCCTTGTTTTCCTCTTTCTCTGTCACATCTCCCGCATTGCTTTCTTATCTCTGTTACATGTCCAACCTTGCTTTCCGATCTCAGTAACATCTCCAGCCTTGCTTTCCTCTCTCTGTAAAATCTCCAGCCTTGTTTTCCTCTCTCTCTGTGCCATCTCCAGCCTTACTTTCCTATATCTCTCACATCCCTGACATTGCTTCCCTATCCCTGTAACATCTCCAGCTCGCTTTCCTCTTTCTCTGTCATATCTCCAGCCCTGCTTTCCTCTGTCTATAACATCTCCAATCTCTGTAACATCTCCAGCCTTGCTGTCCTCTCTCTGCAACATCACCAGCCTTGATTTCCCATCTCTGCAACATCTCCAGCCTTGCTTTCCTATCTTTAAAAAATCTCCAGCCTTGCTTTCCTATCCCTGTAACACTTAGAGTGTGCTTTTCCATCTGTGTAATATCTCCAGTCTTGCTTTCCTCTCTCTCCATAACATATCCAGTCTTGCTTGCCTCTCCCTGTAACATCTCCATTCTTGTTTTCCTCTTTCTCTGTAACATCTCCTGCTTTCTTTCCTATTTCCAGGCTTGCTTTCCTTTCTCTCTACAACATCTCCAGCCTTGCTTCACTCTCTCTGTCACATCTCCAGCCTTGTTTTCCAATCTCTGCGACATCTCCTGCCTTACTCTCCTATCTCTGTTACATCCCCAGCCTTGTTTTCCTCTCTCTGTAAAATCTCCAGCCTTGTTTCCTCTCGCTCTGTCACATATCCAGCCTTGCTTTCACGCATTTGTAATATCTCCAGCCTTGCTTGCCTCTCTCTGTAACATCTCCAGTCTAGTTTTCCTCTTTCTTTGACACATCTCCAGCCTTGCTTACCTATCTCTGTAACATATCCAGCCTTGCTTTCCAATCTCTGTAACATCTCCAGCCTCGCTTTCCTCTCTCTGCAACATCACCAGCCTTTCATTCCTAATTCTGCAACATCTCCAGACTTGCTGTCCCATCTCTGTAACATCTGCAGCCTCGCTTTTCTATCTCTGTAACATCTCCAGCCTTGCTTTCCTCCTTCTATAACATCTCCAGCCCTGCTTTCCTCTGTCTATAACATCTCCAAACTTGCTTTCCCTATCTGTAACATCTCCAGCCTTGCTCTCCTATCTCTGTACCATCTCCTGCTTGCTTTCCTATCTGTGTAACATCTCAAGCCTTGCTTTCCTCTCTGTCTATAACATCTCCAGCCTTGCTTCACTCTCTGGGTCACATCTCCAGCCTGGTTTTCCAATCTCTGCGACATCTCCTGCCTTACTCTCCTATGTCTGTAACGTCCCCAGCCTTGCTTTCCTCTCTCTGTAAAATCTCCAGTCTTGCTTTTTTCTCTCTCTCCATAACATCTCCAGCCTTGCTTGCCTCTCTCTGTAACATCCCCAGCCTTGCTTTCCTCTCTCTGTCACATCTCCAGCCTTGTTTTCCTCTTCCTGTCTGTCACATATCCAGCCTTGCTCTCACATCTCTGTAATATCTCCAGCCTTGCTTTCCTCTCTTTCCATAACATCGCCAGCCTTGCTTGCCTCTCTCTATAACATCTCCAGCATGGTTTTCCTCTTTCTCTGTCACATCTCCAGGCTTGCTTTGTGACCTCTGTGCTAAAGTACAGCCTAGCTTTCCTATCTTTGTAACATCTCAAGCCTTGCTGTCCTATCTTTGCAACATATCCAGCCTTGCTTTCCTCTCTCTGTAAAATCTCCAGACTTGTTTTCCTCTCTCTCTGTCACATCTCCAGCCTTGCTAGCCTCACTCTGTAACATCCCCAGCCTTGCTTTCCTCTCTCTGTAAAATCTCCAGACTTGTTTTCCTCTCTCTCTCTGTCACATATCCGGCCTTGCTTTCACATCTCTGTAACATCTCCAGCCTTGCTTTCCTATCTCTCCATAAAATCTCCAGCCTTGCTTGCCTCTCTCGATAACACCTCCAGCCTCGCTTTCCTCTTTCTGCAACATCACCAGCCTTTCACTCCTAACTCTGCAGCATCTCCAGACTTGCTGTCCCATCTCTGTAATATCTGCAGCCTTCCTTTCCTATCTCTATAACATCTCCAGTCTTGCTTTTCTCCCTCTATAACACCTCCAGCCTTACTTTCCTCTCTCTGTGGCATCTCAAGCCTTGCTGTCCTATCTCTGGAACATCTCCAGCCTCTCATTCCTAACTCTGTAAAATCTCCAGACTTACTTTCCTATCTCAGTAACATCCCCAGCCTTGCTTTCCTATCTCTGTAACATCTCCAGCGTTGATTTGCTCTCTGTACGCAACAACTCCAGCCTTGCTTTGCTCTCCCTGCAAAATCTCCAGCCTTGTTTTCCTCTCTCTCACACACACATCTCCAGCCTTGCTCTCCTATCTCTGTAGCATCTCCAGCCTTACTTTCCTGTTTCTCTCACATCCCCGACCTTGCTTTCTTATCCCTGTAACATCTCCAGCCTTGATGTCCAATTTCTGCAACATCTCCAGCCTTGCTTTCCTTCCTCTATAACATCTCCAGCTGTGCTTTCCTCTCTCTCCATAATATCTCTAGCATTGCTTGCCTCTCTCTGTAAAATCTCCAGCCTTGTTTTCCTCTTTCTCTGTCACATCTCTTGCTTTCTCATCTCTGTAACATCTCCAGCCTTGCTTTCACATCTCTGTAACATCCCCAGCCTTGCTTTCCTCTCTCTTCATAACATCTCCAGCATTGCTTGCCTCTCTCTGTAACATCTCCAGCCTCGCTTTCCTATCTCTGTCACACCTCCAACTTTGCTTTCCTATCTCTGTAACATCTCCAGCCTTGATTTGCTCTCTCTACACAACAACTCCAGCTGTGCTTTCCTCCCTCTGTAAAATCTTCAGCCACGTTTTCCTCTCTTTCTGTCACTTCTCCAGCCATGCTTTCATCTTTCTCTCACATCCCTGACCTTGCTTTCCTATCTCTGTAACTTCACCAGCCTCGCTTTCCTCTCTCTGCAACATCACCAGCCTTTCATTGCTTAGTCTGCAACATCTCCAGATTGCTTTCCTATCTCTGTAACATCTCCTGCTTTGCTGTCCCATCTCTGTAACATCTGCAGCCTTGATTTCCTATCTCTCTAGCATCTCCAGCCTTGCTTTCCTCCCTCTATAACATCTCCAGCCCTGCTTTTCTCTCTCTGTAGCATCACCAGCCATTCATTCTTTACTCTGCAACATCTCCAGACTGGCTGTCACATCTCTGTAATATCTGCAGCCTTGCTTTTCTATCTCTATAACATCTCCAGCCTTGCTTTCCTATCTCTGCAACATTTCCAGACTTGCTTTCCTATCTCTGTAACATCTCCTGCTTAGCATTCCTATCTCTGCAACATCTCCAGCCTTGCTTTCCTACCTCTATAACATCTCCAGCCTTGCTTTCCTCTCTCTATAGAATCTCCTGCCTTGCTTTCCTATCTCTTTAACATCTCCAGCCACGCTTTCGTCTCTCTGCTCCATGTCCAGCCTTGCTTTCCTGTCTCTGCAACATCTCCAGACTTGCTGTCCCATCTCTGTAACATCTGCAGCCTTGCTTTCCTATCTCTCTAACATCTCCAGCCTTTTATTCCTACCTTTGCAACATCTGCAGCCTTGTTTTCCCATCTCTGTAACATCTCCAGCATTGCTTGCCTGTCTCTGTAACATCTCCAACGTTGCTTTCCTATCTCATGAACATCTCCAGCCTTGCTTTCATCCCTCTATAACATCTCCAGACCTGCTTTCCTCTGTCTGTAGCGTCTCAAGCCTTTCATTCCTATCTCTGTAACATCTCCAGCCTTTCATTCCTAACTCTGTAAAATCTCCAGCCTTGCTTTCCTCTGTCCACAACATCTCCAGCCTTGCTTTCCTTCCTCTATAACATCTCCAGCCACGATTTCCTATCTCTGCAACATCCCTAGCCTCACTTTCCTATCTCGGCAACATCTCCAACCTTATATTCCTACATTTGCAACATCTCCAGCCTTGCTTTCCTCTTTCTCTGTCACATCTCTTGCTTTCTGATCTCTGTTTTAATGTCCAGCCTCGCTTTCCTATCTCTGTAACATCTCCAGCCTTGCTTACCACTCTCTGCAAAATCTCCAGCCTTGTTTTCCTCTCTCTGTCTCATCTCAAGCCTTGCTTTCCTACATCTGTAACATCTCCAGCATGGCTTTCCTATCTCTGTAACATCTCCAGCCTTGCTTTCCTTCCACTGTAACATCTCCAGCCTTCTTTTCCCATCTCTGCAACATCCCTGACCTTGCTTTCCTATCTGTGTAACACCTCCAGCCTCGCTTTCCTCTCTCTCCATAACATCTCCAGCATTGATTGCCTCTCTCTTTACATCTCCAGCCGTGTTTTCCTCTATCTCTGTCACATCTCCAGCCTTGCTTTCCTCTCTCTGTAAAATCTCCAGCCTTGCTTTCCTCTCTCTCTGTACCATCTCCAGCCTTACCTTCCTGCGTCTCTCACATCCCCGACCTTGCTTTCCTATCCCTGTAACATCTGCATTCTCCCTTTCCTCTTTCTCTGTCACATTTCCAGCCTTGCTTTCCTCTTTCTGTAAAATCTCCAGTCTTGTTTACCTCTTTCTCTGTCACATCTCCCGCCTTGCTTTCTGATCTCTGTTTTAATGTCCAGCCTAGCTTTCCTCTTTCTCTGTAACATCTCCAGCCTTGCTGTCCTATCTCTGTAAAATCTCCAGCCTCACTTTCCACTCTCTGCAACGTCACCAGCCTTTCATTTCTAACTCTGCAACATCTCTAGACTTGCTGCCCCATCTCTGTAATATCTGCAGCCTTGCTTTCCTCTCTCTCCATAACATCTCCAGACATGCTTGCCTCTCTCTGTAACATCTCCAGCCTGGTTTTCCTCTTTCTCTGTCATATCTCCAGCCTTGCTTTGTGACATCTGTTTTAATGTACAGCCTAGCTTTCCTATCTCTGCAACATCTCAAGCCTTGCTGTCTTATCTCTGCAACATATCCAGCCTTGCTTTCCTCTCTCTGTAAAATCTCCAGACTTGTTTTCCTCTCTCTCTCTCTGTCACATCTCCAGCTATGCTTTCCTCTCTCTGTAAAATCTCCAGCCTAGTTTTCCTCTCTCTGTGTCACATCTCCAGCCTTGCTTGCCTCTCTCTGTAAAATCTCCAGCCTTGGTTTCCTCTCTCTCTCTGTCACATATCCAGCCTTGCTTTCCTGTTTCTCTCACATCCCCGACTTGGCTTTCCTATCTGTGTAACATCTCCAGCCACGCTTTCCTTTCTCTGCAACATCACCAGCCTTTCATTCCTAACACTGCAGCATCTCCAGTCTTGCTGTCCCATCTCTGTAATATCTGCAGCCTTGCTTTCCTATCTCTCAAACATATCCAGCCTTGCTTTCCTCCCTCTATAACATCTCCAGCCCTGCATTCCACTCTCTGTGGCATCTCAAGCCTTGCTGTCCTATCTCTGTAACATCTCCAGCCTTGCTTTCCTATCTTTGTAACATCTCCAGCCTTGATTTGCTCTCTATACGCAACAACTCTAGCCTTGCTTGCCTCTCTCTGCAAAATCTCGAGCCTTGTTTTCCTCTCTCTCTGCAGCATCTCTAGCCTTGCTTTCCTATCTCTGGAACATCTCCAGTCTTGCTTTCCTTCCACTGTAACATTTCCAGCCTTTTTTCCCATCTCTGAAACATCTCTAGCCTTGCTTTCCTATCTCTGGAACATCTCCAGCCTTTCATTCCTGCCTTTGCAACATCTCCAGCCTTGCTGTCCTATCTCTGTAACAACTCCAGCCTTGCTTTCCTGTTTATCTCACATCCCTGACCTTGCTTTCCTATCTGTGTAACACCTCCAGCCTCGCTTTCCTCTCTCTCCATAACATCTCCAGCATTGATTGCCTCTCTCTTTACATCTCCAGCCTTGTTTTCCTCTATCTCTGTCACATCTCCAGCCTTGCTATCTTATCTCTGTTACATGTCCAGCCTTGCTTTCCTATCTCAGTAACATCTCCAGCCTTGCTTTCCTCTCTCGGTAAAATCTCCAGCCTTGCTTTCCTCTCTCTCTGTACCATCTCCAGCCTTACCTTCCTGTTTCTCTCACAACCCCAACCTTGCTTTCCTATCCCTGTAACATCTCCAGCCTCACTTTCCTCTTTCTCTGTCACATCTCCAGCCTTGCTTTCCTCTCTCTGTAAAATCTCCAGTCTTGTTTACCTCTTTCTCTGTCACATCTCCCGCATTGCTTTCTGATCTCTGTTTTATTGTCCAGCCTAGCTTTCCTAACTCTGTAAAATCTCCAGCCTTATTTTCCACTCTTTCTGTCACATCCCTGACTTTGCTTTCCTATCTCTGTAACATCTCCAGCCTCGCTTTCCACTCTCTGCAACATCACCAGCCTTTCATTCCTAACTCTGCAACATCTCCAGACTTGCTGTCCCATCTCTGTAACATCTGCAGCCTTGCTGTCCTATCTCTGGAACATCTCCAGCCTTGCTTTCCTTCCACTGTAACATCTCCAGCATATTTTCCCATCTCTGAAACATCTCTAGACTTGCTTTCCTATCTCTGGAACATCTCCAGCCTTTCATTCCTGCCTTTGCAACATCTCCAGCCTTGCTGTCCTATCTCTGTAACAACTCCAGCCTTGCTTTCCTATTTATCTCACATCCCTGACCTTGCTTTCCTATCTGTGTAACACCTCCAGCCTCGCTTTCCTCTCTCTCCATAACATCTCCAGCATTGATTGCCTCGCTCTTTACATCTCCAGCCTTGTTTTCCTCTATCTCTGTCACATCTCCAGCCTTGCTATCTTATCTCTGTTACATGTCCAGCCTTGCTTTCCTATCTCAGTAACATCTCCAGCCTTGCTTTCCTCTCTCGGTAAAATCTCCAGCCTTGCTTTCCTCTCTCTCTGTACCATCTCCAGCCTTGCCTTCCTGTTTCTCTCACAACCCCAACCTTGCTTTCCTATCCCTGTAACATCTCCAGCCTCACTTTCCTCTTTCTCTGTCACATCTCCAGCCTTGCTTTCCTCTCTCTGTAAAATCTCCAGTCTTGTTTTCCTCTTTCTCTGTCACATCTCCCGCATTGCTTTCTGATCTCTGTTTTATTGTCCAGCCTAGCTTTCCTAACTCTGTAAAATCTCCAGCCTTATTTTCCACTCTTTCTGTCACATCCCTGACTTTGCTTTCCTATCTCTGTAACTCCTCCAGCCTCGCTTTCCACTCTCTGCAACATCACCAGCCTTTCATTCCTAACTCTGCAACATCTCCAGACTTGCTGTCCCATCTCTGTAACATCTGCAGCCTTGCTGTCCTATCTCTGGAACATCTCCAGCCTTGCTTTCCTTCCACTGTAACATCTCCAGCATATTTTCCCATCTCTGAAACATCTCTAGACTTGCTTTCCTATCTCTGGAACATCTCCAGCCTTTCATTCCTGCCTTTGCAACATCTCCAGCCTTGCTGTCCTATCTCTGTAACAACTCCAGCCTTGCTTTCCTGTTTATCTCACATCCCTGACCTTGCTTTCCTATCTGTGTAACACCTCCAGCCTCGCTTTCCTCTCTCTCCATAACATCTCCAGCATTGATTGCCTCTCTCTTTACATCTCCAGCCTTGTTTTCCTCTATCTCTGTCACATCTCCAGCCTTGCTATCTTATCTCTGTTACATGTCCAGCCTTGCTTTCCTATCTCAGTAACATCTCCAGCCTTGCTTTCCTCTCTCGGTAAAATCTCCAGCCTTGCTTTCCTCTCTCTCTGTACCATCTCCAGCCTTGCCTTCCTGTTTCTCTCACAACCCCAACCTTGCTTTCCTATCCCTGTAACATCTCCAGCCTCACTTTCCTCTTTCTCTGTCACATCTCCAGCCTTGCTTTCCTCTCTCTGTAAAATCTCCAGTCTTGTTTTCCTCTTTCTCTGTCACATCTCCCGCATTGCTTTCTGATCTCTGTTTTATTGTCCAGCCTAGCTTTCCTAACTCTGTAAAATCTCCAGCCTTATTTTCCACTCTTTCTGTCACATCCCTGACTTTGCTTTCCTATCTCTGTAACTCCTCCAGCCTCGCTTTCCACTCTCTGCAACATCACCAGCCTTTCATTCCTAACTCTGCAACATCTCCAGACTGGCTGTCCCATCTCTGTAACATCTGCAGCCTTGCTGTCCTATCTCTGTAACATCTCCAGCCCTGCTTTCTTCTGTCTATAACATCTCCAGCCTCGCTTTCCTATCTCTGTAACATCTCCAGCCTTGCTGTCCTATCTCTGTAAAATCTCCAGCCTTGTTTTCCTCTCTCTCTCTGTCACATATCCAGCCTTACTTTCACATCTCTGTAACATCTCCAGCCTTGCTTTCCTCTCTCTCTATAACATCTCCAGACTTGCTTGCCTCTCTCTATAACATCTCCAGCCTGGTTTTCCTCTTTCTCTGGCATATCTCCAGGCTTGCTTTGTGACCTCTGTTTTAATGTACAGTCTAGCTTTCCTATCTCTGTAACATCTCAAGCCTTGCTGTCTTATCTCTTCAACGTATCCAGCCTTGCTTTCCTCTTTCTGTCAAAATCTCCAGACTTGTTTTCCTCACTCTCTGTCACATGTCCAGCCTTGCTTGCCTCTCTCTGTAACATCCCCAGCCTTGCTTTCCTCTCTCTGTAAAATCTCCAGCCATGCTTTCCTCTCTCTGTAAAATCTCCATCCTTGTGTTCCTACCTCTGTAACATCTCCAGCGTTGCTTTCCTGTCTCTGCAGCATCTCCAGCCTTGTTTCCCTTCCCTGTAACATGTAGTGCCTGCTTTCCCATCTCTGTAACATTTCGAGCCTTGCTTTCCTTTCTCTGTCACATCTCCAGCCTTGCTTTCCTTTCTCTGTCACATCTCCAGCCTTGCTTTCTTATCTCTGTTTTAATGTCCAGTCTGGCTTTCCTATCTCTGTAACATCTCCAGACTTGCTGTCCTATCTCTGTAACATCGCCAGCCTCTATTTCCTCCCTCTGCAACATCACCAGCCTTTCATTCCTAACTCTGCAACATCTCCAGACTTGCTGTCCCATCTCTGTAATATTTGCAGCTTTGCTTTCTTATCTCTCTAATGTCGCCAGCCTAGCTTTTCTCCCTCTATAACATCTCCAGCCTTGCTTTCCTCTCTCTGTGGCATCTCAAGCCTTGCTGTCCTATCGCTGTAACATCTCCAGCCTTTCATTGCTAACTCTGTAAAATCTCCAGCCTTACTTTCCTATCTCAGTAACATCTCCAGCCTTGCTTTCCTATCTCTGTAACATCTCTAGCCTTGATTTGCTCTCTATACGCAACAACTCCAGCCTTGCTTAGCTCTCTCTGCAAAATCTCAAGCCTTGTTTTCCTCTCTCTCTGTCACATCTCAAGCCTTGCTTTCCTACCTCTGTAACATCTCCAGCATGGCTGTCCTGTCTCTGCAGCATCTCCAGGCTTGCTTTCCCTTCCCTGTAACATATAGTGCCTGCTCTCCCACCTCTGGAACATATCAAGCCTTGCTTTCCTACCTCTGTAACATCTCCAGACTTGATTTGCTCTCTATATGCAACAACTCCAGCCTTGCTTACCTCTCTCTGCAAAATCTCCAGCCTTGTTTTCCTCTCTCTCTGTAACATCTCAAGCCATGCTTTCCTACCACTGTAACATCTCCAGTTTTGCTGTCCTATCTTTGTAACATCTCCTGTTTGCTTTCTTATCTCTGTAACATCTCCAGCCTTGCTTTCCTCTCTCTCTACAATATCGCCAGCCTTGCTTCACTCTCTCTGTCACAACTCCAGCCTTGCTTTCCGATCTCTGCGACATCTCCAACCTTACTCTCCTATCTGTGTAATTTCCCCAGCCTTGCTTTCCTCTCTCTGTAAAATCTCCAGCCTTGTTTTCCTCTCTCTCTCTTTCACACATCCAGCCTTGCTTTCACATCTCTGTAACATCTCCAGCCTTGCTGTCTTATCTCTGCAACATATCCAGCCTTGCTTTCCTCTTTCTGTCAAAATCTCCAGACTTGTTTTCCTCTCTCTCTGTCACACATCCAGCCTTGCTTTCCTATCTCTGTAACATCTCAAGCCTTGCTGTCTTATCTCTGCAACATATCCAGCCTTGCTTTCCTCTTTCTGTAACATCTCCAGCCTTGTTTTCCCTTCCCTGTAACATATAGTGCCTGCTTTCCCATCTCTGTAACATCTTCAGCCTTGCTTTCCTTTCTCTGTCACATCTCCAGCCTTGCTTTCTTATCTCTGTTTTAATGTCCAGTCTGGCTTTCCTATCTCTGTAACATCTCCAGACTTGCTGTCCTATCTCTGTAACATCTCCAGCCTCTCTTTCCTCCCTCTGCAACATCACCAGCCTTTCATTCCTAACTCTGCAACATCTCCAGACTTGCTGTCCCATCTCTGTAATATTTGCAGCTTTGCTTTCTTATCTCTCTAATATTGCCAGCCTTGCTTTTCTCCCTGTATAACATCTCCAGCCTTGCTTTCCCCTCTCTGTGGCATCTCAAGCCTTGCTGTCCTATCGCTGTAACATCTCCAGCCTCTCATTCCTAACTCTGTAAAATCTCCAGCCTTACTCTTCTAACTCAGTAACGTCTCCAGACTTGCTTTCCTATCACTGCAACATCTCCAGCCTTGTTTTCCTCTCTCTCTGTATCGTCTCCAGTCTAACTTTCCTGCTTCTCTCGCATCCCGACCTTGCTTTCCAATCCCTGTAATATCTCCAGCCTCACTTTCCTCTTTGTCTGTAACACCTCCAGCCTTGCTTTCTTATCACGGCTACATGTCCAGCCTTGCTTTCCTATCTCTGTAAAATGTCCAGCCTTGGTTTCCTCTCTCTCTCTCTGTCACATATCCAGCCTTGCTTTCACATTTCTGTAACATCTCCAGCCTTGCTTTCCTGTTTCTCTCACATCCCCGACTTGGCTTTCCTATCTGTGTAACATCTCCAGCCACGCTTTCCTTTCTCTGCAACATCACCAGCCTTTCATTCCTAACACTGCAGCATCTCCAGTCTTGCTGTCCCATCTCTGTAATATCTGCAGCCTTGCTTTCCTATCTCTCAAACATATCCAGCCTTGCTTTCCTCCCTCTATAACATCTCCAGCCCTGCTTTCCACTCTCTGTGGCATCTCAAGCCTTGCTGTCCTAACTCTGGAACATCTCCAGCCTCTCATTCCTAACTCTGTAAAACCTCCAGCCTTTCTTCCCTATCTCTGTAACATCTCCAGCCTTGCTTACCTATCTCTGTAACACCTCCAGCCTTGATTTGCTCTCTATACGCAACAACTCTAGCCTTGCTTGCCTCTCTCTGCAAAATCTCGAGCCTTGTTTTCCTCTCTCTCTGCAGCATCTCTAGCCTTGCTTTCCTATCTCTGGAACATCTCCAGCCTTGCTTTCCTTCCACTGTAACATCTCCAGCCTTTCATTCCTGCATTTGCAACATCTCCAGCCTTGCTGTCCTATCTCTGTAACAACTCCAGCCTTGCTTTCCTGTTTATCTCACATCCCTGACCTTGCTTTCCTATCTGTGTAACACCTCCAGCCTCGCTTTCCTCTCTCTCCATAACATCTCCAGCATTGATTGCCTCTCTCTTTACATCTCCAGCCTGGTTTTCCTCTATCTCTGTCACATCTCCAGCCTTGCTATCTTATCTCTGTTACATGTCCAGCCTTGCTTTCCTATCTCAGTAACATCTCCAGCCTTGCTTTCCTCTCTCGGTAAAATCTCCAGCCTTGCTTTCCTCTCTCTCTGTACCATCTCCAGCCTTACCTTCCTGTTTCTCTCACAACCCCAACCTTGCTTTCCTATCCCTGTAACATCTCCAGCCTCACTTTCCTCTTTCTCTGTCACATCTCCAGCCTTGCTTTCCTCTCTCTGTAAAATCTCCAGTCTTGTTTACCTCTTTCTCTGTCACATCTCCCGCATTGCTTTCTGATCTCTGTTTTATTGTCCAGCCTAGCTTTCCTAACTCTGTAAAATCTCCAGCCTTATTTTCCACTCTTTCTGTCACATCCCTGACTTTGCTTTCCTATCTCTGTAACATCTCCAGCATCGCTTTCCACTCTCTGCAACATCACCAGCCTTTCATTCCTAACTCTGCAACATCTCCAGACTTGCTGTCCCATCTCTGTAACATCTGCAGCCTTGCTTTCCTATCTCTGTAACATCTCCAGCCCTGCTTTCTTCTGTCTATAACATTTCCTACCTTGCTTTCCCATATCTGTAACATCTCCAGCCTTGCTTTCCTATTTCTGTAACATCTCCTGCTTGCTTTCCTATCTCTATAACATATCCAGCCTTGCTTTCCTCTCTCTGTCACATCTCCAGCCTTTCATTCCTACCTTTGCAACATCTCCAGCCTTGCTTTCCTAACTCTGTAACATCTCCAGCCTTGCTTCAGTCTTTCTGTCACATCTCCAGCCTGGTTTTCCCATCTCTGCGACATCTCCAGCCTTTCTCTCCTTTGTGTGGAACTTCCCCAGCCTTGCTTTCCTCTCTATGTAAAATCTCCAGCCTTGTTTTCCTCTCTCTCTGTCACATATCCAGCCTTGCTTTCCTAACTCTGTAACGTCTCCAGCCTTGTTTTCCTCTCTCTCTCTGTCACATATCCAGCTTTACTTTCACATCTCTGTAACATCTCCAGCCTTGCTTTCCTCTCTCTCTATAACATCTCCAGACTTGCTTGCCTCTCTCTATAACATCTCCAGCCTGGTTTTCCTCTTTCTCTGGCATATCTCCAGGCTTGCTTTGTGACCTCTGTTTTAATGTAATAGGATAGCTTTCCTATCTCTGTAACATCTCAAGCCTTGCTGTCTTATCTCTGCAACATATCCAGCCTTGCTTTCCTCTCTCTGTCAAAATCTCCAGACATGGTTTCCTCTCTCTCTGTGACATCTCCAGCCTCTCTTTCCTCCCTCTGCAACATCACCAGCCTTTCATTCCTAACTCTGCAACATCTCCAGACTTGCTGTCCCATCTCTGTAATATTTGCAGCTTTGCTTTCTTATCTCTCTAATGTCGCCAGCCTAGCTTTTCTCCCTCTATAACATCTCCAGCCTTGCTTTCCTCTCTCTGTGGCATCTCAAGCCTTGCTGTCCTATCGCTGTAACATCTCCAGCCTTTCATTCCTAACTCTGTAAAATCTCCAGCCTTACTTTCCTATCTCAGTAACATCTCCAGCCTTGCTTTCCTATCTCTAGCCTTGATTTGCTCTCTATACGCAACAACTCCAGCCTTGCTTAGCTCTTTCTGCAAAACCTCAAGCCTTGTTTTCCTCTCTCTCTGTCACATCTCCAGCCTTGCTGTCCTACCTCTGTGACATCTTCAGCATGGCTTTCCTGTCTCTGCAGCATCTCCAGGCTTGCTTTCCCTTCCCTGTAACATATAGTGCCTGCTTTCCCATCTCTGGAACATCTCCAGCCTTGCTTTCCTACCTCTGTAACATCTCCAGCCTTGATTTGCTCTCTCTACGCAACAACTCCAGCCTTGCTTACCTCTCTCTGCAAAATCTCCAGATTTGTTTTGCTCTCTCTCTCACACACACCTCCAGCCTTGCTCTCCTATCCTTGTAACATCTCCAGCCATGATGTCCAATCCCTGCAACATCTCAAGCCTTGCTTTCCTTCCTCTATAACATCTCCAGATTTGATTTTCCATCTCTGCAACAGCTCCAACCTTGCTTTCCTATCTTTAAAACAACTCCAGCCTTGCTTTCCTATCCCTGTAACATTTAGAGTCTGTTTTCACATCTGTGTAATATCTCCCAACTTGCTTTCCTCTCTCTCTCCATAACATATCCACCCTTGCTTTCCCACCTCTGTAACATCTCCAGCCTTGCTTTCCTCTCTGCATTACATCTCCAGCCTTCCTTTCTTCTCTCTGTAACATCTCCAGCCTTGCTGTCTTATCTCTGTAAAATCTCCAGCCTTATTTTCCTCTCTCTCTGTCACATCTCCAGCCTTGTTTTCTTATCTCTGTTTTAATGTCCAGCCTAGCTTTCCTATCTCCAGCCTTCCTTTCTTCTCTCTTTAACATCTCCAGCCTTGCTTTCCTATCTCTGTATCATCTCCAGCCTTGCTGTCTTATCTCTGTAAAATCTCCAGCCTTGTTTTCCTCTCTCTCTCTGTCACATTCCAGCCTTGCTTTCCGAGTTCTGTAACATCTCCTGCCTTGCTTTCGCTTCCCTGTGACATATAGTGCCTGCTTTCCTTCCTCTATAACATCTCCAGCCTTCATTTCCAATTTCTGCAACATCTCTAGCCTAGATCTCCTATCTCTGGAACATCTCCAGCCTTTCATTCCTACCTTTGCAACATCTCCAGTTTTGCTGTCCTATCTTTGCAACATCTCCTGTTTGCTTTCTTATCTCTGTGACATCTCCAGCCTTGCTTTCCTCTCTCTCTACAATATCTCCAGCCTTGCTTCACTCTCTCTGTCACATCTCCAGACTTGCTTTCCGATCTCTGCGACATCTCCAGCCTTACTCTCCTATCTGTGTAATTTCTCCAGGCTTGCTTTCCTCTCTCTGTAAAATCTCCAGCCTTGTTTTCCTCTCTCTCTCTGTCACACATCCGGCCTTGTTTTCCTCTTCCCATAACATCTCCAGCCTTGTTTTCCTCTTTCTCTGTCACATCTCCCGCCTTGCTTTCTTATCTCTGTTTTAATGTCCAGCCTAGCTTTCCTATCTCTGTAACATCTCCAGCCTTGCTTTCCTCTCTCTCTGTCACATATTCAGCCTTGCTTTTCTATCACTCTACCATCTCCAGACTTGCTTTCCTATCTGTGTAACATCTCCAGCCTTGCTTTCCTACCTCTGTAACATCTCATGCATGGCTTTCCCGTCTCTGCAGCATCTCCAGGCTTGTTTTCACTTCCCTGTAACATATAGTGCCTGCTTTCTCACCTCTGGAACATATCCAGTCATGCTTTCCTTCATCTGTAACATCTCCAGCCTTCAGTTTCCATCTCTGCAACATCTCTAGCCTGGCTTTCCTATCTCTGCAACATCTCCAGCCTTTCATTCCTACCTTTGCAACATCTCCAGCCTTGCTTTAGTATCTCTGTAATATTATGGTGGCACGATGGCACAGTGGTTAGCAATGCTGCCTCACAGCGCCAGGGACCTGGGTTCAATTCCCGCCTCAGGTGACTGACTGTGTGGAGTTTGCACGTTCTCCCCGTGTCTGCGTGGGTTTCCTCCGGGTGCTCCGGTTTCCTCCCACAGTCCAAAGACGTGCAGGTCAGGGTGAATTGGCCATGCTAAATTGCACGTAGCGTTAGGTAAGGGGTATATGTAGGGGTATGGGTGGGTTGTGCTTCGGCGGGTCGGTGTGGACTTGTTGGACCGAAGGGCCTGTTTCCACACTGTAAGTAATCTAATCTAAAAAAAAATCTCCAGCCTTGCTTCACTCTTTCTGTCACATCTCCAGCCTGGTTTTCCCATCTCTACGACATCTACAGCCTTTCTCTCCTTTGTCTGAAACATCCCCAGCCTTGCTTTCCTCTCTATGTAAAATCTCCAGCCTTGTTTTCCTCTCTCTCTGTCACATTCCAGTCTTGCTTTCCTAACTCTGTAACGTATCCAGCCTTGCTTTCCTGTCTCTGCAACATCTCCAGCCTTGCTTTCCCTTCCCTGTGACATATAGTGCCTGCTTTCCTTCCTCTATAACATCTCCAGCCTTCATTTCCGATTTCTGCAACACCTCTAGCCTAGCTCTCCTATCTCTGGAACATCTCCAGCCTTTCATTCCTACCTTTGCATAATCTCCAGCCTTGCTTTCCTATCTCTGTAACATCTCCAGCCTTGCTTCACTCTTTCTGTCACATCTCCGGCCTGGTTTTCCCATCTCTGTGACATCTCCAGCCTTACTCACCTTTGTCTGGAACATCCCCAGCCTTGCTTTCCTCTCTATGTAAAATCTCCAGCCTTATTTTCCTCTCACTGTCTGTCACATATCCAGCCTTGCTTTCACATCTCTGTAACATCTCCAGCCTTGTTTTCCTCTCTCTCTGTCACATTCCAGCCGTGCTTTCCTAACTCTGTAATGTCTCCAGCCTTGGTTTCCTGTCTCTACAGCAGCTCCAGCCTTGCTTTCCCTTCCCTGTGACATATAGTGCCTGCTTTCCTACCTCTGTATCATCTCCAGCCTTGCTTTCCTTCCTCGATAACATCTCCAGCCTTCATTTCCGATTTCAGCAACATATCTAGCCTAGCTCTCCTACCTCTGGAACAATTCCAGCCTTTCATTCCTACCTTTGCAACATCTCCAGTTTTGCTGTCCTATCTTTGTAACATCTCCTGTTTGCTTTCTTATCTCTGTAACATCTCCAGCCTTGCTTTCGTCTCTCTCTACAATATCTCCAGCCTTGCTTCACTATCTCTGTCACATCTCCAGCCTTGCTTTCCGATCTCTGCGACATCTCCAGCCTGACTCTCCTATCTGTGTAATTACCCCAGCCTTGCTTTCCTCTCTCTGTAAAATCTCTAGCCTTGTTATCCTCTCTCTCTGTCACACATCAGCCTTGCTTTCACATCTCTGTAACATGCCCTGCCTTGCTTTCCTCTCCCCATAACATCTCCAGCCTTGTTTTCCTCTTTCTCTGTCACATCTCCCGCCTTGCTTTCTTATCTCTGTTTTAATGTTCAGCCTAGCTTTCCTATCATTGTAACATCTCCAGCCTTGCTCTCCTGTTTCTCTAACATCTCCAGCCATGCTTTCCTCTCTCTGTAAAATCTCCATCCTTGTGTTCCTACCTCTGTAACATCTCCAGCGTTGCTTTCCTGTCTCTGCAGCATCTCCAGTGTTGCTTTCCCTTCCCTGTAACATATAGTCCCTGCTTTCCCATCTCTGGAACATCTCCAGCCTTGCTTTCCTTTCTCTGTAACATCTCCAGCCTTGTTGTCTTACCTCTGTAACATGTCCAGCGTGGCTGTCCTCTCTCTGTAAAATCTCCAGCCTTGTTTTCCTCTCTCTCCGTCACATCTTCAGCCTTGCTTTTCTATCACTCTACCATCTCCAGACTTGCTTTCCTATCTGTGTAACATCTCCAGCCTTGCTTTCTTACCTCTGTAACATCTCCAGCATGGCTTTCCTGTCTCTGCAGCAACTCCAGGCTTGTTTTCCCTTCCCTGTAACATATAGTGCCTGCTTTCTCACCTCTGGAACATATCCAGCCATGCTTTCCTTCATCTGTAACATCTCCAGCCTTCAGTGTCAATCTCTGCAACATCTCTAGCCTTGCTTTCCTATCTCTGGAACACCTCCAGCCTTTCATTCCTGCCTTTGCAACATCTCCAGCCTTGCTGTCCTATCTTTGGAACATCTCTTGCTTGCTTTCTTATCTCTGTAACATATCCAGCCTTGCTTTACTCTCCCTGTCACATGTCCAGCCTTGTTTTCTGATCTCTGCGACATCTCCAGCCTTACTCTCCTATCTGTGTAATGTCCCCAGTCTTGCTTTCCTCTCTCTGTAAAATCTCCAGCCTTGTTTTCCTCTCTCTCTGTCACACATCCAGCCTTGTCTTCACATCTCTGTAACATGTCCAGCCTTGCTCTCCTCTCCCCATAACATCTCCAGCCTTGTTTTCCTCTTTCTCTGTCACATCTCCCGCCTTGCTTTCTGATCTCTGTTTTAATGTCAGGCTTAACTTTCCTGTCTATGTAACATCTCCAGCCTTGCTCTCCTGTCTCTGTAACATCTACAGCCTTGCTCTCCTATTTCTGTAACATATCCAGCGTTGCTTCCCTGTCTCTGTAAAATCTCCAGCCTTGTGTTCCTACCTCTATAACATCTCCAGCATTGCTTTCCTGTCTTTGTAGCATCTCCAGCCTTGCTTTCTCTTCCCTGTAACATATCGTGCCTGCTTTTCCATCTCTGTAACATCTCCAGCCTTGCTTTCCTATCTCTGTAACACCTCCAGCCTTGCTGTCTTATCTCTGTAAAATCTCCAGCCTTGTTTTCCTCTCTCTCTGTCATATCTCCATCCTTGCTTTCCTATCTCTGTAACATCTCCAGCCTCTCTTTCCTCCCTCTGCAACACCACCAGCCTTTCATTCCTAACTCTGCAACATCTCCAGACTTGCTGTCCCATCTCTGTAGTATTTGCAGCTTTGCTTTCTTATCTCTCTAATATGGCCAGCCTTGCTTTTCTCCCTCTATAACATCTCCAGCCTTGCTTTCCTCTCTCTGTGGCATCTCAAGCCTTGCTGTCCTATCGCTGTAACATCTCCAGCCTGTCATTCCTAACTCTGTAAAATCTCCAGCCTTACTTTTCTAACTCAGTAACATCTCCAGCCTTGCTTTCCTATCTCTGTAACATCTCCAGCCTTGTTTTCCTCTCTCTCTGTATCGTCTCCAGTCTAACTTTCCTGTTTCTCTCACATCCCGACCTGGCTTTCCAATCCCTGTAATATCTCCAGCCTCACTTTCCTCTTTGTCTGTCACATCTCCAGCCTTGCTTTCTTATCACTGCTACATGTCCAGCCTTGCTTTCCTATCTCTGTAACATCTCCAGCCTAGCTCTCTTATCTCTGTTTTAATGTCCAGCCTAGCTTTCCTATCTTTGTACCATCTCCAGCCTTGCTCTCCTGTTTCTAAAACATCTCCAGCCATGCTTTCCTCTCTCTGTAAAATCTCCATCCTTGTGTTCCTACCTCTGTAACATCTCCAGCGTTGCTTTCCTGTCTCTGCAGCATCTCCAGCGTTGCTTTTCCTTCCCTGTAACATATAGTGCCTGCTTTCCCATCTCTGTAACATCTCCAGCCTTGTTTTCCTTTCTCTGTCACATCTCCAGCCTTGCTTTCTTATCTCTGTTTTAATGTCCAGTCTGGCTGTCCTATCTCTGTAACATCTCCAGCCTTGCTCTCCTATCTCTGTAACATCTCCAGCCTTGCTGTCTTCCCTCTGTAACATGTCCAGCGTGGCTTTCCTCTCTCTGTAAAATCTCCAGCCTTGTTTTCCTCTCTTTCTGTCACATCTTTCAGCCTTGCTTTTCTATCACTCTACCATCTCCAGACTTGCTTTCCTATCTCTGTAACATCTCCAGCCTTGCTCTCCTATCTCTGTGACATCTCCAGCCTTGTTGACTTACCTCAGTAACATGACCAGCGTGGCTGTCCTCTCTCTGTAAAATCTCCAGCCTTGTTTTCCTCTCTCTCCGTCACATCTTCAGCCTTGCTTTTCTATCACTCTACCATCTCCAGACTTGCTTTCCTATCTGTGTAACATCTCCAGCCTTGCTTTCTTACCTCTGTAACATCTCATGCATGGCTTTCCTGTCTCTGCAGCATCTCCAGGCTTGTTTTCCCTTGCCTGTAACATATAGTGCCTGCTTTCTCACCTCTGGAACATACCCAGCCATGCTTTACTTCATCTGTAACATCTCCAGCCTCTCATTCCTAACTCTGTAAAATCTCCAGACTTATTTTTCTAACTCAGTAACGTCTCCAGCCTTGCTTTCCTATCTCTGTAACATCTCCAGCCTTGTTTTCCTCTCTCTCTGTATCGTCTCCAGTCTAACTTTCCTGTTTCTCTCACATCCCGACCTGGCTTTCCAATCCCTGTAATATCTCCAGCCTCACTTTCCTCTTTGTCTGTCACATCTAGAGCCTTGCTTTCTTATCACTGCTACATGTCCAGCCTTGCTTTCCTATCTCTGTAACATCTCCAGCCATGCTCTGCTATCTCAGTAAAATCTCTAGCCTTGTTTGCCTTCCTCTATAACATCTCCAGCCGTCATTTCCCATTTCTGCCACATCTCCAAACTTGCTTTCCTATCTTGAAAACATCTCCAGCCTTGCTTTCCTGTCCCTTCAACATTTAGAGTCTGCTTTCCCATATGTGTAATATCTCCAGCCTTGCTTTCCTCTCTCTCCATAACATAACCAGCCTTGTTTTCCCATCTCTGTAAAATCTCCAGCCTCGCTTTCTTAATTCTGTTTTAATGTCCAGCCTAGCTTTCTTATCTCTGTAACATCTCCTGCCTTGCAGTACTATCTCTGTAACATCTCCAGTCTTGCTTTCCCTTCCCTGTGACATATACTGCCTGCTTTCCTACCTCTGTAACATCTCCAGCCTTGCTTTCCTTCCTCTATAACATCTCCAGCCTTGTTTTCCGATCTCTGCGACATCTCTAGCCTAGCTTTCCTATCTCTGGAAAATCTCCAGCCTTTCATTCCTACCTTTGCAACATCTCCAGCCTTGCTGTCCTATCTTTGTAACACCTCCTGTTTGCTCTCTTATCTCTGTAACATCTCCAGCCTTGCTTTCCTCTCTCCCTACAATATCTCCAGCCTTGCTTCACTCTCTCTATCACATCTCCAGCCTAGCTTTCCGATCTCTGCGACATCTCCAGCCTTACTCTCCTCTCTCTGTAATGTCCCCAGCCTTGCTTTCCTCTCTCGGTAAAATCTCCAGCCTTGTTTTCCTCTCTCTCTGTCACACATCCAGCCTTGCTTTCACATCTCTGTAACATGTCCAGCCTTGCTTTCCTCTCCCCATAACATCTCCAGCCTTCCTTGCCTCTCTCCGGATAACATCTCCAGCCTTGTTTTCCTCTTTCTCTGTCTCATCTCCTGCCTTGCTTTCTTATCTCTGTTTTAATGTCCAGCCTAGCTTTCCTATCTCTGTAACATCTCCAGCCTTGCTCTCCTGTCTCTGTAACATCTCCAGCCTTGCTCTCCTATCTCTGTATCATATTCAGCCTTGCTTTCCTCTCTCTGTAAAATCTCCAGCGTTATGTTCCTATCTCTGTAATATCTCCAGCGTTGCTTTCCTGTCTCTGCTGCATCTCCTGCTTTGCTTTCCCTTCCCTGTAATACATAGTGCCTGCTTTCCCATCTCTGTAACATCTCCAGCCTTGTTTTCCTTTCTCTGTCACATCTCCAGCCTTGCTTTCTTATCTCTGTTTTACTGTCCAGCCTAGCTTTCCTATCTCTGTAACATCTCCAGCCTTGCTCTCCTATCTCTGTAACATCTCCAGCCTTTCTGTCTTCCCTCTGTAACATGTCCAGCATGCCTTTCCTCTCTCTGTAAAATCTCCAGCCTTGTTTTCCTCTCTCTCTGTAACATCTCCAGCCTTGCTTTCCTATCTCTGTAACATCTCCAGCCTCTCTTTCCTCCCTCTGCAACATCACCAGCCTTTCATTCCTAACTCTGCAACATCTCCAGACTTGCTGTCCCATCTCTGTAGTATTTGCAGCTTTGCTTTCTTATCTGTCTAATATCGCCAGCCTTGCTTTTCTCCCTCTATAACATCTCCAGCCTTGCTTTCCTCTCTCTGTGGCATCTCAAGCCTTGCTGTCCTATCGCTGTAACATCTCCAGCCTCTCATTCCTAACTCTGTAAAATCTCCAGCCTTACTTTTCTAACTCAGTAACATCTCCAGCCTTGCTTTCCATCTCTGTAACATCTCCAGCCTTGTTTTCCTCTCTCTCTGTATCGTCTCCAGTCTAACTTTCCTGTTTCTCTCACATCCCGACCTGGCTTTCCAATCCCTGTAAAATCTCCAGCCTCACTTTCCTCTTTGTCTGTCACATCTCCAGCCTTGCTTTCTTATCACTGCTACATTTCCAGCCTTGCTTTCCTATCTCTGTAACATCTCCAGCCTAGCTCTCTTATCTCTGTTTTAATGTCCAGCCTAGCTTTCCTATCTTTGTACCATCTCCAGCCTTGCTCTCCTGTTTCTAAAACATCTCCAGCCATGCTTTCCTCTCTCTGTAAAATCTCCATCCTTGTGTTCCTACCTCTGTAACATCTCCAGCGTTGCTTTCCTGTCTCTGCAGCATCTCCAGCATTGCTTTTCCTTCCCTGTAACATATAGTGCCTGCTTTCCCATCTCTGTAACATCTCCAGCCTTGTTTTCCTTTCTCTGTCACATCTCCAGCCTTGCTTTCTTATCTCTGTTTTCATGTCCAGCCTAGCTTTCCTATCTCTGTAACATCTCCAGCCTTGCTCTCCTGTCTCTGTAACATCTCCAGCCTTGCTCTCCTATCTCTGTATCATATTCAGCCTTGCTTTCCTCTCTCTGTAAAATCTCCAGCCTTCTGTTCCTATCTCTGTAATATCTCCAGCGTTGCTTTCCTGTCTCTGCAGCATCTCCTGCTTTGCTTTCCCTTCCCTGTAATACATAGTGCCTGCTTTCCCATCTCTGTAACATCTCCAGCCTTGTTTTCCTTTCTCTGTCACATCTCCAGCCTTGCTTTCTTATCTCTGTTTTACTGTCCAGCCTAGCTTTCCTATCTCTGTAACATCTCCAGCCTTGCTCTCCTGTCTCTGTAACATGTCCAGCATGGCTTTCCTCTCTCTGTAAAATCTCCAGCCTTGTTTTCCTCTCTCTGTGTCACATCTCCAGCCTTGCTTTTCTATCACTCTACCATCTCCAGACTTGCTTTCCTATCTGTGTAACATCTCCAGCCTTGATTTCCTACCTCTGTAACATCTCATGCATTGCTTTCCTGTCTCTGCAGCATCTCCAGGCTTGTTTTCCCTTCCCTGTAACATATAGTGCCTGCTTTCTCACCTCTGGAACATATCCAGCCATGCTTTCCTTCATCTGTATCATCTCCAGCCTTCAGTTTCCATCTCTGCAACATCTCTAGCCTTGCTTTCCTATCTCTGGAACACCTCCAGCCTTTCATTCCTGCATTTGCAACATCTCCAGCCTTGCTGTCCTATCTTTGTAACTTCTCTTGCTTGCTTTCTTATCTCTGTAACATATCCAGCCTTGCTTTACTCTCCCTGCCACATCTCCAGCCTTGTTTTCTGATCTCTGCGACATCTCCAGCCTTACTCTCCTATCTCTGCAATGTCCCCAGCCTTGCTTTCCTCTCTCGGTAAATCTCCAGCCTTGTTTTCCTCTCTCTCTGTCACAGATCCAGCCTTGCTTTCACATCTCTGTAACATGTCCAGCCTTGCTTTCCTCTCCCCATAACATCTCCAGCCTTGCTTGCCTCTCTCCGTATAACATCTCCAGCCTTGTTTTCCTCTTTCTCTGTCTCATCTCCTGCCTTGCTTTCTTATCTCTGTTTTAATGTCCAGCCTAGCTTTCCTATCTCTGTAACATCTCCAGCCTTGCTCTCCTATCTCTGTATCATATTCAGCCTTGCTTTCCTCTCTCTGTAAAATCTCCAGCCTTATGTTCCTATCTCTGTAATATCTCCAGCGTTGCTTTCCTGTCTCTGCAGCATCTCCTGCTTTGCTTTCCCTTCCCTGTAATACATAGTGCCTGCTTTCCCATCTCTGTAACATCTCCAGCCTTGTTTTCCTTTCTCTGTCACATCTCCAGCCTTGCTTTCTTATCTCTGTTTTACTGTCCAGCCTAGCTTTCCGATCTCTGTAACATCTCCAGCCTTGCTCTCCTATCTCTGTAACATCTCCAGCCTTTCTGTCTTCCCTCTGTAACATGTCCAGCATGGCTTTCCTCTCTCTGTAAAATCTCCAGCCTTGTTTTCCTCTCTCTGTGTCACATCTCCAGCCTTGCTTTTCTATCATTCTACCATCTCCAGACTTGCTTTCCTATCTCTGTAACATCTCCAGCCTTGCTCTCCTATATCTGTAACATCTCCCGCCTTGTTGTCTTACCTCTGTAACATGTCCAGCGTGGCTGTCCTCTCTCTGTAAAATCCCAAGCCTTGTTTTCCTCTCTCTCCGTCACATCTTCAGCCTTGCTTTTCTATCACTCTACCATCTCCAGACTTGCTTTCCTATCTGTGTAACATCTCCAGCCTTGCTTTCCTACCTCTGTAACATCTCCAGCATGGCTTTCCTGTCTCTGCAGCATCTCCAGGCTTGTTTTCCCTTCCCTGTAACATATAGTGCCTGCTTTCTCACCTCTGGAACATATCCAGCCATGCTTTCCTTCATCTGTAACATCTCCAGCCTTCAGTTTCCATCTCTGCAACATCTCTAGCCTTGCTTTCCTATCTCTGGAACACCTCCAGCCTTTCATTCCTGCATTTGCAACATCTCCAGCCTTGCTGTCCTATCTTTGGAACATCTCTTGCTTGCTTTCTTATCTCTGTAACATATCCAGCCTTGCTTTACTCTCCCTGTCACATCTCCAGCCTTGTTTTCTGATCTCTGCGACATCTCCAGCCTTACTCTCCTATCTGTGTAATGTCCCCAGTCTTGCTTTCCTCTCTCTGTAAAATCTCCAGCCTTGTTTTCCTCTCTCTCTGTCACACATCCAGCCTTGTCTTCACATCTCTGTAACATGTCCAGCCTTGCTCTCCTCTCCCCATAACATCTCCAGCCTTGTTTTCCTCTTTCTCTGTCACATCTCCCGCCTTGCTTTCTGATCTCTGTTTTAATGTCAGGCTTAACTTTCCTGTCTATGTAACATCTCCAGCCTTGCTCTCCTGTCTCTGTAACATCTACAGCCTTGCTCTCCTATTTCTGTAACATATCCAGCATTGCTTTCCTGTCTCTGTAAAATCTCCAGCCTTGTGTTCCTACCTCTATAACATCTCCAGCATTGCTTTCCTGTCTTTGTAGCATCTCCAGCCTTGCTTTCTCTTCCCTGTAACATATAGCGCCTGCTTTTCCATCTCTGCAACATCTCCAGCCTTGCTTTCCTATCTCTGTAACACCTCCAGCCTTGCTGTCTTATCTCTGTAAAATCTCCAGCCTTGTTTTCCTCTCTCTCTGTCATATCTCCAGCCTTGCTTTCCTGTCTCTGTCACATCTCCAGCCTTGCTTTCCGATCTCTGCGACATCTCCAGCCTGACTCTCCTATCTGTGTAATTACCCCAGCCTTGCTTTCCTCTCTCTGTAAAATCTCTAGCCTTGTTATCCTCTCTCTCTGTCACACATCAGCCTTGCTTTCACATCTCTGTAACATGTCCTGCCTTGCTTTCCTCTCCCCATAACATCTCCAGCCTTGTTTTCCTCTTTCTCTGTCACATCTCCAGCCTTGCTTTCTTATCTCTGTTTTAATGTTCAGCCTAGCTTTCCTATCTTTGTAACATCTCCAGCCTTGCTGTCCTGTTTCTCTACCATCTCCAGCCATGCTCTCCTCTCTCTGTAAAATCTCCATCCTTGTGTTCCTACCTCTGTAACATCTCCAGCGTTGCTTTCCTGTCTCTGCAGCATCTCCAGTGTTGCTTTCCCTTCCCTGTAACATATAGTCCCTGCTTTCCCATCTTTGGAACATCTCCAGCCTTGCTTTCCTTCTCTGCAACATCTCCAGCCTTGTTGTCTTACCTCTGTAACATGTCCAGCGTGGCTGTCCTCTCTCTGTAAAATCTCCAGCCTTGTTTTCCTCTCTCTGTGTCACATCTTCAGCCTTGCTTTTCTATCACTCTACCATCTCCAGACTTGCTTTCCTATCTGTGTAACATCTCCAGCCTTGCTTTCCTACCTCTGTAACATCTCATGCATGGCTTTCCTGTCTCTGCAGCATCTCCAGGCTTGTTTTCCCTTCCCTGTAACATATAGTGCCTGCTTTCTCACCTCTGGAACATATCCAGCCATGCTTTCTATCATCTGTAACATCTCCAGCCTTCAGTTTCCATCTCTGCAACATCTCTAGCCTTGCTTTCCTATCTCTGGAACACCTCCAGCCTTTCATTCCTGCCTTTGCAACATCTCCAGCCTTGCTGTCCCATCTTTGTAACATCTCTTGCTTGCTTTCTTATCTCTGTAACATATCCAGCCTTGCTTTACTCTGTCACATCTCCAGCCTTGTTTTCTGATCTCTGCGACATCTCCAGCCTTACTCTCCTATCTGTGTAATGTCCCCAGTCTTGCTTTCCTCTCCCTGTAAAATCTCCAGCCTTGTTTTCCTCTCTCTCTGTCACACATCCAGCCTTGTCTTCACATCTCTGTAACATGTCCAGCCTTGCTCTCCTCTCCCCATAACATCTCCAGCCTTGTTTTCCTCTTTCTCTGTCACATCTCCAGCCTTGCTTTCTGATCTCTGTTTAAATGTCCAGCTTAACTTTCCTATGTCTGTAACATCTCCAGCCTTGCTCTCCTGTCTCTGTAACATCTACAGCCTTGCTCTCCTATTTCTGTAACATATCCAGCGTTGCTTTCCTGTCTCTGTAAAATCTCCAGCCTTGTGTTCCTACCTCTATAACATCTCCAGCATTGCTTTCCTGTCTTTGTAGCATCTCCAGCCTTGCTTTCTCTTCCCTGTAACATATATTTCCTGCTTTCCCACCTCTGTAACATCTCCAGCCTTGCTTTCCTATCTCTGTAACACCTCCAGCCTTGCTGTCTTATCTCTGTAAAATCTCCAGCCTTGTTTTCCTCTCTCTCTGTCATATCTCCAGCCTTGCTCTCCTATCTCTGTGACATCTCCAGCCTCTCTTTCCTCCCTCTGCAACATCACCAGCCTTTCATTCCTAACTCTGCAACATCTCCAGACTTGCTGTCCCATCTCTGTAGTATTTGCAGCTTTGCTTTCTTATCTCTCTAATATCGCCAGCCTTGCTTTTCTCCCTCTATAACATCTCCAGCCTTGCTTTCCTCTCTCTGTGGCATCTCAAGCCTTGCTGTCCTATCGCTGTAACATCTCCAGCCTCTCATTACTAACTCTGTAAAATCTCCAGCCTTACTTTTCTAACTCAGTAACGTCTCCAGCCTTGCTTTCCTATCTCTGTAACATCTCCAGCCTTGTTTTCCTCTCTCTCTGTATCGTCTCCAGTCTAACTTTCCTGTTTCTCTCACATCCCGACCTGGCTTTCCAATCCCTGTAATATCTCCAGCCTCACTTTCCTCTTTGTCTGTCACATCTCCAGCCTTGCTTTCCTATCACTGCTACATGTCCAGCCTTGCTTTCCTATCTCTGTAACATCTCCAGCCTTGCTCTGCTATCTCTGTAAAATCTCTAGCCTTGTTTTCCTTCCTCTATAACATCTCCAGCCGTCATTTCCCATTTCTGCCACATCTCCAAACTTGCTTTCCTATCCTGAAAACATCTGCAGCCTTGCTTTCCTGTCCCTGCAACATTTAGAGTCTGCATGCCCATATGTGTAATATCTCCATGCTTGCTTTCCTCTCTCTCCATAACATAACCAGCCTTGTTTTCCCATCTCTGTAACATGTCCAGCCTTGCTTTCCTCTCCCCATAACATCTCCAGCCTTGCTTGCCTCTCTCCGTATAACATCTCCAGCCTTGTTTTCCTCTTTCTCTGTCTCATTTCCTGCCTTGCTTTCTTATCTCTGTTTTAATGTCCAGCCTAGCTTTCCTATCTCTGTAACATCTCCAGCCTTGCTCTCCTGTCTCTGTAACATCTCCAGCCTTGCTCTCCTATCTCTGTATCATATTCAGCCTTGCTTTCCTCTCTCTGTAAAATCTCTAGCCTTATGTTCCTACCTCTGTAATATCTCCAGCGTTGCTTTCCTGTCTCTGCAGCATCCCCTGCTTTGCTTTCCCTTCCCTGTAATACATAGTGCCTGCTTTCCCATCTCTGTCACATCTCCAGCCTTGCTTTCTTATCTCTGTTTTACTGTCCAGCCTTGCTTTCCTATCTCTGTAACATCTCCAGCCTTGCTCTCCTATCTCTGTAACATCTCCAGCCTTGCTGTCTTCCCTCTGTAACATGTCCAGCATGGCTTTCCTCTCTCTGTAAAATCTCCAGCCTTGTTTTCCTCTCTCTGTGTCACATCTCCAGCCTTGCTTTTCTATCATTCTACCATCTCCAGACTTGCTTTCCTATCTCTGTAACATCTCCAGCCTTGCTCTCCTATATCTGTAACATCTCCAGCCTTGCTGTCTTCCCTCTGTAACATGTCCAGCATGGCTTTCCTCTCTCTGTAAAATCTCCAGCCTTGTTTTCCTCTCTCTGTGTCACATCTCCAGCCTTGCTTTTCTATCACTCTACCATCTCCAGACTTGCTTTCCTATCTCTGTAACATCTCCCGTTTTGCTCTCCTATATCTGTAACATCTCCCGCCTTGTCTTACCTCTGTAACATGTCCAGCGTGGCTGTCCTCTCTCTGCAAAATCCCAAGCCTTGTTTTCCTCTCTCTCTGTCACATCTTCAGCCTTGCTTTTCTATCACTCTACCATCTCCAGACTTGCTTTCCTATCTGTGTAACATCTCCAGCCTTGATTTCCTACCTCTGTAACATCTCATGCATTGCTTTCCTGTCTCTGCAGCATCTCCAGGCTTGTTTTCCCTTCCCTGTAACATATAGTGCCTGCTTTCTCACCTCTGGAACATATCCAGCCATGCTTTCCTTCATCTGTATCATCTCCAGCCTTCAGTTTCCATCTCTGCAACACTCTAGCCTTGCTTTCCTATCTCTGGAACACCTCCAGCCTTTCATTCCTGCATTTGCAACATCTCCAGCCTTGCTGTCCTATCTTTGTAACATCTCTTGCTTGCTTTCTTATCTCTGTAACATATCCAGCCTTGCTTTACTCTCCCTGCCACATCTCCAGCCTTGTTTTCTGATCTCTGCGACATCTCCAGCCTTACTCTCCTATCTCTGCAATGTCCCCAGCCTTGCTTTCCTCTCTCGGTAAATATCCAGCCTTGTTTTCCTCTCTCTCTGTCACAGATCCAGCCTTGCTTTCACATCTCTGTAACATGTCCAGCCTTGCTTTCCTCTCCCCATAACATCTCCAGCCTTGCTTGCCTCTCTCCGTATAACATCTCCAGCCTTGTTTCCTCTTTCTCTGTCTCATCTCCTGCCTTGCTTTCTTATCTCTGTTTTAATGTCCAGCCTAGCTTTCCTATCTCTGTAACATCTCCAGCCTTGCTCTCCTGTCTCTGTAACATCTCCAGCCTTGCTCTCCTATCTCTGTATCATATTCAGCCTTGCTTTCCTCTCTCTGTAAAATCTCCAGCCTTATGTTCCTATCTCTGTAATATCTCCAGCGTTGCTTTCCTGTCTCTGCAGCATCTCCTGCTTTGCTTTCCCTTCCCTGTAATACATAGTGCCTGCTTTCCATCTCTGTAACATCTCCAGCCTTGTTTTCCTTTCTCTGTCACATCTCCAGCCTTGCTTTCTTATCTCTGTTTTACTGTCCAGCCTAGCTTTCCGATCTCTGTAACATCTCCAGCCTTGCTCTCCTATCTCTGTAACATCTCCAGCCTTGCTGTCTTCCCTCTGTAACATGTCCAGCATGGCTTTCCTCTCTCTGTAAAATCTCCAGCCTTGTTTTCCTCTCTCTGTGTCACATCTCCAGCCTTGCTTTTCTATCATTCTACCATCTCCAGACTTGCTTTCCTATCTCTGTAACATCTCCAGCCTTGCTCTCCTATATCTGTAACATCTCCCGCCTTGTTGTCTTACCTCTGTAACATGTCCAGCGTGGCTGTCCTCTCTCTGTAAAATCCCAAGCCTTGTTTTCCTCTCTCTCCGTCACATCTTCAGCCTTGCTTTTCTATCACTCTACCATCTCCAGACTTGCTTTCCTATCTGTGTAACATCTCCAGCCTTGCTTTCCTACCTCTGTAACATCTCCAGCATGGCTTTCCTGTCTCTGCAGCATCTCCAGGCTTGTTTTCCCTTCCCTGTAACATATAGTGCCTGCTTTCTCACCTCTGGAACATATCCAGCCATGCTTTCCTTCATCTGTAACATCTCCAGCCTTCAGTTTCCATCTCTGCAACATCTCTAGCCTTGCTTTCCTATCTCTGGAACACCTCCAGCCTTTCATTCCTGCATTTGCAACATCTCCAGCCTTGCTGTCCTATCTTTGGAACATCTCTTGCTTGCTTTCTTATCTCTGTAACATATCCAGCCTTGCTTTACTCTCCCTGTCACATCTCCAGCCTTGTTTTCTGATCTCTGCGACATCTCCAGCCTTACTCTCCTATCTGTGTAATGTCCCCAGTCTTGCTTTCCTCTCTCTGTAAAATCTCCAGCCTTGTTTTCCTCTCTCTCTGTCACACATCCAGCCTTGTCTTCACATCTCTGTAACATGTCCAGCCTTGCTCTCCTCTCCCCATAACATCTCCAGCCTTGTTTTCCTCTTTCTCTGTCACATCTCCCGCCTTGCTTTCTGATCTCTGTTTTAATGTCAGGCTTAACTTTCCTGTCTATGTAACATCTCCAGCCTTGCTCTCCTGTCTCTGTAACATCTACAGCCTTGCTCTCCTATTTCTGTAACATATCCAGCATTGCTTTCCTGTCTCTGTAAAATCTCCAGCCTTGTGTTCCTACCTCTATAACATCTCCAGCATTGCTTTCCTGTCTTTGTAGCATCTCCAGCCTTGCTTTCTCTTCCCTGTAACATATAGCGCCTGCTTTTCCATCACTGCAACATCTCCAGCCTTGCTTTCCTATCTCTGTAACACCTTCAGCCTTGCTGTCTTATCTCTGTAAAATCTCCAGCCTTGTTTTCCTCTCTCTCTGTCATATCTCCAGCCTTGCTTTCCTATCTCTGTCACATCTCCAGCCTTGCTTTCCGATCTCTGCGACATCTCCAGCCTGACTCTCCTATCTGTGTAATTACCCCAGCCTTGCTTTCCTCTCTCTGTAAAATCTCTAGCCTTGTTATCCTCTCTCTCTGTCACACATCAGCCTTGCTTTCACATCTCTGTAACATGTCCTGCCTTGCTTTCCTCTCCCCATAACATCTCCAGCCTTGTTTTCCTCTTTCTCTGTCACATCTCCCGCCTTGCTTTCTTATCTCTGTTTTAATGTTCAGCCTAGCTTTCCTATCTTTGTAACATCTCCAGCCTTGCTGTCCTGTTTCTCTAACATCTCCAGCCATGCTCTCCTCTCTCTGTAAAATCTCCATCCTTGTGTTCCTACCTCTGTAACATCTCCAGCGTTGCTTTCCTGTCTCTGCAGCATCTCCAGTGTTGCTTTCCCTTCCCTGTAACATATAGTCCCTGCTTTCCCATCTTTGGAACATCTCCAGCCTTGCTTTCCTTTCTCTGTAACATCTCCAGCCTTGCTGTCTTCCCTCTGTAACATGTCCAGCATGGCTTTCCTCTCTCTGTAAAATCTCCAGCCTTGTTTTCCTCTCTCTGTGTCACATCTCCAGCCTTGCTTTTCTATCACTCTACCATCTCCAGACTTGCTTTCCTATCTCTGTAACATCTCCCCTTTTGCTCTCCTATATCTGTAACATCTCCCGCCTTGTCTTACCTCTGTAACATGTCCAGCGTGGCTGTCCTCTCTCTGCAAAATCCCAAGCCTTGTTTTCCTCTCTCTCTGTCACATCTTCAGCCTTGCTTTTCTATCACTCTACCATCTTCAGACTTGCTTTCCTATCTGTGTAACATCTCCAGCCTTGCTCTCCTATCTCTGTGACATCTCCAGCCTTGTTGTCTTACCTCTGTAACATGACCAGCGTGGCTGTCCTCTCTCTGTAAAATCTCCAGCCTTGTTTTCCTCTCCTCCGTCACATCTTCAGCCTTGCTTTTCTATCACTCTACCATCTCCAGACTTGCTTTCCTATCTGTGTAACATCTCCAGCCTTGCTTTCCTACCTCTGTAACATCTCCAGCATGGCTTGCCTGTCTCTGCAGCATCTCCAGGCTTGTTTTCCCTTCCCTGTAACAAATAGTTCCTGCTTTCTCACCTCTGGAAAATATCCAGCCATGCTTTCCTTCATCTGTAACATCTCCAGCCTCTCATTCCTATCTCTGTAAAATCTCCAGCCTTATTTTTCTAACTCAGTAACGTCTCCAGCCTTGCTTTCCTATCTCTGTAACATCTCCAGCCTTGTTTTCCTCTCTCTCTGTATCGTCTCCAGTCTAACTTTCCTGTTTCTCTCACATCCCGACCTGGCTTTCCAATCCCTGTAATATCTCCAGCCTCACTTTCCTCTTTGTCTGTCACATCTAGAGCCTTGCTTTCTTATCACTGCTACATCTCCAGTCTTGCTTTCCTATCTCTGTAACATCTCCAGCCTAGCTCTCTTATCTCTGTTTTAATGTCCAGCCTAGCTTTCCTATCTTTGTACCATCTCCAGCCTTGCTCTCCTGTTTCTAAAACATCTCCAGCCATGCTTTCCTCTCTCTGTAAAATCTCCATCCTTGTGTTCCTACCTCTGTAACATCTCCAGCGTTGCTTTCCTGTCTCTGCAGCATCTCCAGCGTTGCTTTTCCTTCCCTGTAACATATAGTGCCTGCTTTCCCATCTCTGTAACATCTCCAGCCTTGTTTTCCTTTCTCTGTCACATCTCCAGCCTTGCTTTCTTATCTCTGTTTTAATGTCCAGTCTGGCTGTCCTATCTCTGTAACATCTCCAGCCTTGCTCTCCTATCTCTGTAACATCTCCAGCCTTGCTGTCTTCCCTCTGTAACATGTCCAGCGTGGCTTTCCTCTCTCTGTAAAATCTCCAGCCTTGTTTTCCTCTCTTTCTGTCACATCTTTCAGCCTTGCTTTTCTATCACTCTACCATCTCCAGACTTGCTTTCCTATCTCTGTAACATCTCCAGCCTTGCTCTCCTATCTCTGTGACATCTCCAGCCTTGTTGTCTTACCTCTGTAACATGACCAGCGTGGCTGTCCTCTCTCTGTAAGATCTCCAGCCTTGTTTTCCTCTCCTCCGTCACATCTTCAGCCTTGCTTTTCTATCACTCTACCATCTCCAGACTTGCTTTCCTATCTGTGTAACATCTCCAGCCTTGCTTTCCTACCTCTGTAACATCTCATGCATGGCTTTCCTGTCTCTGCAGCATCTCCAGGCTTGTTTTCCCTTCCCTGTAACAAATAGTTCCTGCTTTCTCACCTCTGGAACATATCCAGCCATGCTTTCCTTCATCTGTAACATCTCCAGCCTTCATTCCTAACTCTGTAAAATCTCCAGCCTTATTTTTCTAACTCAGTAACGTCTCCAGCCTTGCTTTCCTATCTCTGTAACATCTCCAGCCTTGTTTTCCTCTCTCTCTGTATCGTCTCCAGTCTAACTTTCCTGTTTCTCTCACATCCCGACCTGGCTTTCCAATCCCTGTAATATCTCCAGCCTCACTTTCCTCTTTGTCTGTCACATCTAGAGCCTTGCTTTCTTATCACTGCTACATCTCCAGTCTTGCTTTCCCTTCCCTGTGACATATACTGCCTGCTTTCCTACCTCTGTAACATCTCCAGCCTTGCTTTCCTTCCTCTATAACATCTCCAGCCTTGTTTTCCGATCTCTGCAACATCTCTAGCCTAGCTTTCCTATCTCTGGAAAATCTCCAGCCTTTCATTCCTACCTTTGCAACATCTCCAGCCTTGCTGTCCTATCTTTGTAACATCTCCTGTTTGCTCTCTTATCTCTGTAACATCTCCAGCCTTGCTTTCCTCTCTCCCTACAATATCTCCAGCCTTGCTTCACTCTCTCTATCACATCTCCAGCCTAGCTTTCCGATCTCTGCGACATCTCCAGCCTTACTCTCCTCTCTCTGTAATGTCCCCAGCCTTGCTTTCCTCTCTCGGTAAAATCTCCAGACTTGTTTTCCTCTCTCTCTGTCACATATCCAGCCTTGCTTTCACATCTCTGTAACATGTCCAGCCTTGCTTTCCTCTCCCCATAACATCTCCAGCCTTGCTTGCCTCTCTCCGTATAACATCTCCAGCCTTGTTTTCCTCTTTCTCTGTCTCATCTCCTGCCTTGCTTTCTTATCTCTGTTTTAATGTCCAGACCAGCTTTCCTATCTCTGTAACATCTCCAGCCTTGCTCTCCTGTCTCTGTAACATCTCCAGCCTTGCTCTCCTATCTCTGTATCATATTCAGCCTTGCTTTCCTCTCTCTGTAAAATCTCCAGCCTTATGTTCCTATCTCTGTAATATCTCCAGCGTTGCTTTTCTGTCTCTGCAGCATCTCCTGCTTTGCTTTCCCTTCCCTGTAATACATAGTGCCTGCTTTCCCATCTCTGTAACATCTCCAGCCTTGTTTTCCTTTCTCTGTCACATCTCCAGCCTTGCTTTCTTATCTCTGTTTTACTGTCCAGCCTAGCTTTCCTATCTCTGTAACATCTCCAGCCTTGCTCTCCTATCTCTGAAACATCTCCAGCCTTTCTGTCTTCCCTCTGTAACATGTCCAGCATGGCTTTCCTCGCTCTGTAAAATCTCCAGCCTTGTTTTCCTCTCTCTCTCTGTCATATCTCCAGCCTTGCTTTCCTATCTCTGTAACATCTCCAGCCTCTCTTTCCTCCCTCTGCAACATCACCAGCCTTTCATTCCTAACTCTGCAACATCTCCAGCCTTGTTTTCCTTTCTCTGTCACATCTCCAGCCTTGCTTTCTTATCTCTGTTTTACTGTCCAGCCTAGCTTTCCTATCTCTGTAACATCTCCAGCCTGGCTCTCCTATCTCTGTAACATCTCCAGCCTTTCTGTCTTCCCTCTGTAACATGTCCAGCATGGCTTTCCTCTCTCTGTAAAATCTCCAGCCTTGTTTTCCTCTCTCTGTGTCACATCTCCAGCCTTGCTTTTCTATCATTCTACCATCTCCAGACTTGCTTTCCTATCTCTGTAACATCTCCAGCCTTGCTCTCCTATATCTGTAACATCTCCCGCCTTGTTGTCTTACCTCTGTAACATGCCCAGCGTGGCTGTCCTCTCTCTGTAAAATCCCAAGCCTTGTTTTCCTCTCTCTCCGTCACATCTTCAGCCTTGCTTTTCTATCACTCTACCATCTCCAGACTTGCTTTCCTATCTGTGTAACATCTCCAGCCTTGCTTTCCTACCTCTGTAACATCTCATGCATGGCTTTCCTGTCTCTGCAGCATCTCCAGGCTTGTTTTCACTTCCCTGTAACATATAGTGCCTGCTTTCTCACCTCTGGAACATATCCAGCCATGCTTTCCTTCATCTGTAACATCTCCAGCCTTCAGTTTCCATCTCTGCAACATCTCTAGCCTTGCTTTCCTATCTCTGGAACACCTCCAGCCTTTCATTCCTGCATTTCCAACATCTCCAGCCTTGCTGTCCTATCTATGGAACATCTCTTGCTTGCTTTCTTATCTCTGTAACATATCCAGCCTTGCTTTACTCTCCCTGTCACATCTCCAGCCTTGTTTTCTGATCTCTGCGACATCTCCAGCCTTACTCTCCTATCTGTGTAATGTCCCCAGTCTTGCTTTCCTCTCTCTGTAAAATCTCCAGCCTTGTTTTCCTCTCTCTCTGTCACACATCCAGCCTTGTCTTCACATCTCTGTAACATGTCCAGCCTTGCTCTCCTCTCCCCATAACATCTCCAGCCTTGTTTTCCTCTTTCTCTGTCACATCTCCTGCCTTGCTTTCTGATCTCGGTTTTAATGTCAGGCTTAACTTTCCTGTCTATGTAACATCTCCAGCCTTGCTCTCCTGTCTCTGTAACATCTACAGCCTTGCTCTCCTATTTCTGTAACATATCCAGCATTGCTTTCCTGTCCCTTCAACATTTAGAGTCTGCTTTCCCATATGTGTAATATCTCCATGCTTGCTTTCCTCTCTCTCCATAACATAACCAGCCTTGTTTTCCCATCTCTGTAAAATCTCCAGCCTTGCTTTCCTTTCTCTGTTACATCTCCAGCCTTGCTTTCTTAATTCTGTTTTAATGTCCAGCCTAGCTTTCTTATCTCTGTAACATCTCCTGCCTTGCAGTACTATCTCTGTAACATCTCCAGTCTTGCTTTCCCTCCCTGTGACATATACTGCCTGCTTTTCTACCTCTGTAACATCTCCAGCCTTGCTGTCCTATCTTTGTAACATCTCCTGTTGCTCTCTTATCTCTGTAACATCTCCAGCCTTGCTTTCTCTTCCCTGTAACATATAGTGCCTGCTTTTCCATCTCTGTAACACCTCCAGCCTTGCTTTCCTATCTCTGTAACACCTCCAGCCTTGCTGTCTTATCTCTGTAAAATCTCCAGCCTTGTTTTCCTCTCTCTCTGTCATATCTCCAGCCTTGCTTTCCTATCTCTGTAACATCTCCAGCCTCTCTTTCCTCCCTCTGCAACATCACCAGCCTTTCATTCCTAACTCTGCAACATCTCCAGACTTGCTGTCCCATCTCTGTAGTATTTGCAGCTTGCTTTGTTATCTCTCTAATATCGCCAGCCTTGCTTTTCTCCCTCTATAACATCTCCAGCCTTGCTTTCCTCTCTCTGTGGCATCTCAAGCCTTGCTGTCCTATCGCTGTAACATCTCCAGCCTCTCATTCCTAACTCTGTAAAATCTCCAGCCTTACTTTTCTAACTCAGTAACATCTCCAGCCTTGCTTTCCTATCTCTGTAACATCTCCAGCTTTGTTTTCCTCTCTCTCTGTATCGTCTCCAGTCTAACTTTCCTGTTTTTCTCACATCCCGACCTGGCTTTCCAATCCCTGTAATATCTCCAGCCTCACTTTCCTCTTTGTCTGTCACATCTCCAGCCTTGCTTTCTTATCACTGCTACATTTCCAGCCTTGCTTTCCTATCTCTGTAACATCTCCAGCCTAGCTCTCTTATCTCTGTTTTAATGTCCAGCCTAGCTTTCCTATCTTTGTACCATCTCCAGCCTTGCTCTCCTGTTTCTAAAACATCTCCAGCCATGCTTTCCTCTCTCTGTAAAATCTCCATCCTTGTGTTCCTACCTCTGTAACATCTCCAGCGTTGCTTTCCTGTCTCTGCAGCATCTCCAGCGTTGCTTTTCCTTCCCTGTAACATATAGTGCCTGCTTTCCATCTCTGTAACATCTCCAGCCTTGTTTTCCTTTCTCTGTCACATCTCCAGCCTTGCTTTCTTATCTCTGTTTTAATGTCCAGTCTGGCTGTCCTATCTCTGTAACATCTCCAGTCTTGCTCTCCTAGCTCTGTAACATCTCCAGCCTTGCTGTCTTCCCTCTGTAACATGTCCAGCGTGGCTTTCCTCTCTCTGTAAAATCTCCAGCCTTGTTTTCCTCTCTTTCTGTCACATCTTTCAGCCTTGCTTTTCTATCACTCTACCATCTCCAGACTTGCTTTCCTATCTCAGTAACATCTCCAGCCTTGCTCTCCTATCTCTGTGACATCTCCAGCCTTGTTGTCTTACCTCTGTAACATGACCAGCGTGGCTGTCCTCTCTCTGTAAAATCTCCAGCCTTGTTTTCCTCTCCTCCGTCACATCTTCAGCCTTGCTTTTCTATCACTCTACCATCTCCAGACTTGCTTTCCTATCTGTGTAACATCTCCAGCCTTGCTTTCCTACCTCTGTAACATCTCCAGCATGGCTTTCCTGTCTCTGCAGCATCTCCAGGCTTGTTTTCCCTTCCCTGTAACAAATAGTTCCTGCTTTCTCACCTCTGGAAAATATCCAGCCATGCTTTCCTTCATCTGTAACATCTCCAGCCTCTCATTCCTATCTCTGTAAAATCTCCAGCCTTATTTTTCTAACTCAGTAACGTCTCCAGCCTTGCTTTCCTATCTCTGTAACATCTCCAGCCTTGTTTTCCTCTCTCTCTGTATCGTCTCCAGTCTAACTTTCCTGTTTCTCTCACATCCCGACCTGGCTTTCCAATCCCTGTAATATCTCCAGCCTCACTTTCCTCTTTGTCTGTCACATCTAGAGCCTTGCTTTCTTATCACTGCTACATCTCCAGTCTTGCTTTCCCTTCCCTGTGACATATACTGCCTGCTTTCCTACCTCTGTAACATCTCCAGCCTTGCTCTCCTATCTCTATAACATCTCCAGCCTTGCTCTCCTATCTCTGTATCAATTTCAGCCTTGCTTTCCTCTCTCTGTAAAATCTCCAGCCTTATGTTCCTATCTCTGTAATATCTCCAGCGTTGCTTTCCTGTCTCTGCAGCATCTCCTGCTTTGCTTTCCCTTCCCTGTAATACATAGTGCCTGCTTTCCCATCTCTGTAACATCTCCAGCCTTGTTTTCCTTTCTCTGTCACATCTCCAGCCTTGCTTTCTTATCTCTGTTTTACTGTCCAGCCTAGCTTTCCTATCTCTGTAACATCTCCAGCCTTGCTCTCCTATCTCTGTAACATCTCCAGCCTTGCTGTCTTCCCTCTGTAACATGTCCAGCATGGCTTTCCTCTCTCTGTAAAATCTCCAGCCTTGTTTTCCTCTCTCTGTGTCACATCTCCAGCCTTGCTTTTCTATCACTCTACCATCTCCAGGCTTGCTTTCCTATCTCTGTAACATCTCCCCTTTTGCTCTCCTATATCTGTAACATCTCCCGCCTTGTCTTACCTCTGTAACATGTCCAGCGTGGCTGTCCTCTCTCTGCAAAATCCCAAGCCTTGTTTTCCTCTCTCTCTGTCACATCTTCAGCCTTGCTTTTCTATCACTCTACCATCTTCAGACTTGCTTTCCTATCTGTGTAACATCTCCAGCCTTGCTCTCCTATCTCTGTGACATCTCCAGCCTTGTTGTCTTACCTCTGTAACATGACCAGCGTGGCTGTCCTCTCTCTGTAAAATCTCCAGCCTTGTTTTCCTCTCCTCCGTCACATCTTCAGCCTTGCTTTTCTATCACTCTACCATCTCCAGACTTGCTTTCCTATCTGTGTAACATCTCCAGCCTTGCTTTCCTACCTCTGTAACATCTCCAGCATGGCTTGCCTGTCTCTGCAGCATATCCAGGCTTGTTTTCCCTTCCCTGTAACAAATAGTTCCTGCTTTCTCACCTCTGGAAAATATCCAGCCATGCTTTCCTTCATCTGTAACATCTCCAGCCTCTCATTCCTATCTCTGTAAAATCTCCAGCCTTATTTTTCTAACTCAGTAACGTCTCCAGCCTTGCTTTCCTATCTCTGTAACATCTCCAGCCTTGTTTTCCTCTCTCTCTGTATCGTCTCCAGTCTAACTTTCCTGTTTCTCTCACATCCCGACCTGGCTTTCCAATCCCTGTAATATCTCCAGCCTCACTTTCCTCTTTGTCTGTCACATCTAGAGCCTTGCTTTCTTATCACTGCTACATCTCCAGTCTTGCTTTCCTATCTCTGTAACATCTCCAGCCTAGCTCTCTTATCTCTGTTTTAATGTCCAGCCTAGCTTTCCTATCTTTGTACCATCTCCAGCCTTGCTCTCCTGTTTCTAAAACATCTCCAGCCATGCTTTCCTCTCACTGTAAAATCTCCATCCTTGTGTTCCTACCTCTGTAACATCTCCAGCGTTGCTTTCCTGTCTCTGCAGCATCTCCAGCGTTGCTTTTCCTTCCCTGTAACATATAGTGCCTGCTTTCCCATCTCTGTAACATCTCCAGCCTTGTTTTCCTTTCTCTGTCACATCTCCAGCCTTGCTTTCTTATCTCTGTTTTAATGTCCAGTCTGGCTGTCCTATCTCTGTAACATCTCCAGCCTTGCTCTCCTATCTCTGTAACATCTCCAGCCTTGCTGTCTTCCCTCTGTAACATGTCCAGCGTGGCTTTCCTCTCTCTGTAAAATCTCCAGCCTTGTTTTCCTCTCTTTCTGTCACATCTTTCAGCCTTGCTTTTCTATCACTCTACCATCTCCAGACTTGCTTTCCTATCTCTGTAACATCTCCAGCCTTGCTCTCCTATCTCTGTGACATCTCCAGCCTTGTTGTCTTACCTCTGTAACATGACCAGCGTGGCTGTCCTCTCTCTGTAAGATCTCCAGCCTTGTTTTCCTCTCCTCCGTCACATCTTCAGCCTTGCTTTTCTATCACTCTACCATCTCCAGACTTGCTTTCCTATCTGTGTAACATCTCCAGCCTTGCTTTCCTACCTCTGTAACATCTCATGCATGGCTTTCCTGTCTCTGCAGCATCTCCAGGCTTGTTTTCCCTTCCCTGTAACAAATAGTTCCTGCTTTCTCACCTCTGGAACATATCCAGCCATGCTTTCCTTCATCTGTAACATCTCCAGCCCTTCATTCCTAACTCTGTAAAATCTCCAGCCTTATTTTTCTAACTCAGTAACGTCTCCAGCCTTGCTTTCCTATCTCTGTAACATCTCCAGCCTTGTTTTCCTCTCTCTCTGTATCGTCTCCAGTCTAACTTTCCTGTTTCTCTCACATCCCGACCTGGCTTTCCAATCCCTGTAATATCTCCAGCCTCACTTTCCTCTTTGTCTGTCACATCTAGAGCCTTGCTTTCTTATCACTGCTACATCTCCAGTCTTGCTTTCCCTTCCCTGTGACATATACTGCCTGCTTTCCTACCTCTGTAACATCTCCAGCCTTGCTTTCCTTCCTCTATAACATCTCCAGCCTTGTTTTCCGATCTCTGCAACATCTCTAGCGTAGCTTTCCTATCTCTGGAAAATCTCCAGCCTTTCATTCCTACCTTTGCAACATCTCCAGCCTTGCTGTCCTATCTTTGTAACATCTCCTGTTTGCTCTCTTATCTCTGTAACATCTCCAGCCTTGCTTTCCTCTCTCCCTACAATATCTCCAGCCTTGCTTCACTCTCTCTATCACATCTCCAGCCTAGCTTTCCGATCTCTGCGACATCTCCAGCCTTACTCTCCTCTCTCTGTAATGTCCCCAGCCTTGCTTTCCTCTCTCGGTAAAATCTCCAGACTTGTTTTCCTCTCTCTCTGTCACACATCCAGCCTTGCTTTCACATCTCTGTAACATGTCCAGCCTTGCTTTCCTCTCCCCATAACATCTCCAGCCTTGCTTGCCTCTCTCCGTATAACATCTCCAGCCTTGTTTTCCTCTTTCTCTGTCTCATCTCCTGCCTTGCTTTCTTATCTCTGTTTTAATGTCCAGACTAGCTTTCCTATCTCTGTAACATCTCCAGCCTTGCTCTCCTGTCTCTGTAACATCTCCAGCCTTGCTCTCCTATCTCTGTATCATATTCAGCCTTGCTTTCCTCTCTCTGTAAAATCTCCAGCCTTATGTTCCTATCTCTGTAATATCTCCAGCGTTGCTTTTCTGTCTCTGCAGCATCTCCTGCTTTGCTTTCCCTTCCCTGTAATACATAGTGCCTGCTTTCCCATCTCTGTAACATCTCCAGCCTTGTTTTCCTTTCTCTGTCACATCTCCAGCCTTGCTTTCTTATCTCTGTTTTACTGTCCAGCCTAGCTTTCCTATCTCTGTAACATCTCCAGCCTTGCTCTCCTATCTCTGAAACATCTCCATCTTTCTGTCTTCCCTCTGTAACATGTCCAGCATGGCTTTCCTCGCTCTGTAAAATCTCCAGCCTTGTTTTCCTCTCTCTCTCTGTCATATCTCCAGCCTTGCTTTCCTATCTCTGTAACATCTCCAGCCTCTCTTTCCTCCCTCTGCAACATCACCAGCCTTTCATTCCTAACTCTGCAACATCTCCAGCCTTGTTTTCCTTTCTCTGTCACATCTCCAGCCTTGCTTTCTTATCTCTGTTTTACTGTCCAGCCTAGCTTTCCTATCTCTGTAACATCTCCAGCCTGGCTCTCCTATCTCTGTAACATCTCCAGCCTTTCTGTCTTCCCTCTGTAACATGTCCAGCATGGCTTTCCTCTCTCTGTAAAATCTCCAGCCTTGTTTTCCTCTCTCTGTGTCACATCTCCAGCCTTGCTTTTCTATCATTCTACCATCTCCAGACTTGCTTTCCTATCTCTGTAACATCTCCAGCCTTGCTCTCCTATATCTGTAACATCTCCCGCCTTGTTGTCTTACCTCTGTAACATGCCCAGCGTGGCTGTCCTCTCTCTGTAAAATCCCAAGCCTTGTTTTCCTCTCTCTCCGTCACATCTTCAGCCTTGCTTTTCTATCACTCTACCATCTCCAGACTTGCTTTCCTATCTGTGTAACATCTCCAGCCTTGCTTTCCTACCTCTGTAACATCTCATGCATGGCTTTCCTGTCTCTGCAGCATCTCCAGGCTTGTTTACTCTTCCCTGTAACATATAGTGCCTGCTTTCTCACCTCTGGAACATATCCAGCCATGCTTTCCTTCATCTGTAACATCTCCAGCCTTCAGTTTCCATCTCTGCAACATCTCTAGCCTTGCTTTCCTATCTCTGGAACACCTCCAGCCTTTCATTCCTGCATTTGCAACATCTCCAGCCTTGCTGTCCTATCTTTGGAACATCTCTTGCTTGCTTTCTTATCTCTGTAACATATCCAGCCTTGCTTTACTCTCCCTGTCACATCTCCAGCCTTGTTTTCTGATCTCTGCGACATCTCCAGCCTTACTCTCCTATCTGTGTAATGTCCCCAGTCTTGCTTTCCTCTCTCTGTAAAATCTCCAGCCTTGTTTTCCTCTCTCTCTGTCACACATCCAGCCTTGTCTTCACATCTCTGTAACATGTCCAGCCTTGCTCTCCTCTCCCCATAACATCTCCAGCCTTGTTTTCCTCTTTCTCTGTCACATCTCCTGCCTTGCTTTCTGATCTCGGTTTTAATGTCAGGCTTAACTTTCCTGTCTATGTAACATCTCCAGCCTTGCTCTCCTGTCTCTGTAACATCTACAGCCTTGCTCTCCTATTTCTGTAACATATCCAGCATTGCTTTCCTGTCCCTTCAACATTTAGAGTCTGCTTTCCCATATGTGTAATATCTCCATGCTTGCTTTCCTCTCTCTCCATAACATAACCAGCCTTGTTTTCCCATCTCTGTAAAATCTCCAGCCTTGCTTTCCTTTCTCTGTTACATCTCCTGCCTTGCAGTACTATCTCTGTAACATCTCCAGTCTTGCTTTCCCTTCCCTGTGACATATACTGCCTGCTTTTCTACCTCTGTAACATCTCCAGCCTTGCTGTCCTATCTTTGTAACATCTCCTGTTTGCTCTCTTATCTCTGTAACATCTCCAGCCTTGCTTTCTCTTCCCTGTAACATATAGTGCCTGCTTTTCCATCTCTGTAACACCTCCAGCCTTGCTTTCCTATCTCTGTAACACCTCCAGCCTTGCTGTCTTATCTCTGTAAAATCTCCAGCCTTGTTTTCCTCTCTCTCTGTCATATCTCCAGCCTTGCTTTCCTATCTCTGTAACATCTCCAGCCTCTCTTTCCTCCCTCTGCAACATCACCAGCCTTTCATTCCTAACTCTGCAACATCTCCAGACTTGCTGTCCCATCTCTGTAGTATTTGCAGCTTGCTTTGTTATCTCTCTAATATCGCCAGCCTTGCTTTTCTCCCTCTATAACATCTCCAGCCTTGCTTTCCTCTCTCTGTGGCATCTCAAGCCTTGCTGTCCTATCGCTGTAACATCTCCAGCCTCTCATTCCTAACTCTGTAAAATCTCCAGCCTTACTTTTCTAACTCAGTAACATCTCCAGCCTTGCTTTCCTATCTCTGTAACATCTCCAGCTTTGTTTTCCTCTCTCTCTGTATCGTCTCCAGTCTAACTTTCCTGTTTTTCTCACATCCCGACCTGGCTTTCCAATCCCTGTAATATCTCCAGCCTCACTTTCCTCTTTGTCTGTCACATCTCCAGCCTTGCTCTCTTATCACTGCTACATTTCCAGCCTTGCTTTCCTATCTCTGTAACATCTCCAGCCTAGCTCTCTTATCTCTGTTTTAATGTCCAGCCTAGCTTTCCTATCTTTGTACCATCTCCAGCCTTGCTCTCCTGTTTCTAAAACATCTCCAGCCATGCTTTCCTCTCTCTGTAAAATCTCCATCCTTGTGTTCCTACCTCTGTAACATCTCCAGCGTTGCTTTCCTGTCTCTGCAGCATCTCCAGCGTTGCTTTTCCTTCCCTGTAACATATAGTGCCTGCTTTCCCATCTCTGTAACATCTCCAGCCTTGTTTTCCTTTCTCTGTCACATCTCCAGCCTTGCTTTCTTATCTCTGTTTTAATGTCCAGTCTGGCTGTCCTATCTCTGTAACATCTCCAGTCTTGCTCTCCTAGCTCTGTAACATCTCCAGCCTTGCTGTCTTCCCTCTGTAACATGTCCAGCGTGGCTTTCCTCTCTCTGTAAAATCTCCAGCCTTGTTTTCCTCTCTTTCTGTCACATCTTTCAGCCTTGCTTTTCTATCACTCTACCATCTCCAGACTTGCTTTCCTATCTCAGTAACATCTCCAGCCTTGCTCTCCTATCTCTGTGACATCTCCAGCCTTGTTGTCTTACCTCTGTAACATGACCAGCGTGGCTGTCCTCTCTCTGTAAAATCTCCAGCCTTGTTTTCCTCTCCTCCGTCACATCTTCAGCCTTGCTTTTCTATCACTCTACCATCTCCAGACTTGCTTTCCTATCTGTGTAACATCTCCAGCCTTGCTTTCCTACCTCTGTAACATCTCCAGCATGGCTTTCCTGTCTCTGCAGCATCTCCAGGCTTGTTTTCCCTTCCCTGTAACAAATAGTTCCTGCTTTCTCACCTCTGGAAAATATCCAGCCATGCTTTCCTTCATCTGTAACATCTCCAGCCTCTCATTCCTATCTCTGTAAAATCTCCAGCCTTATTTTTCTAACTCAGTAACGTCTCCAGCCTTGCTTTCCTATCTCTGTAACATCTCCAGCCTTGTTTTCCTCTCTCTCTGTATCGTCTCCAGTCTAACTTTCCTGTTTCTCTCACATCCCGACCTGGCTTTCCAATCCCTGTAATATCTCCAGCCTCACTTTCCTCTTTGTCTGTCACATCTAGAGCCTTGCTTTCTTATCACTGCTACATCTCCAGTCTTGCTTTCCCTTCCCTGTGACATATACTGCCTGCTTTCCTATCTCTGTAACATCTCCAGCCTTGCTCTCCTATCTCTATAACATCTCCAGCCTTGCTCTCCTATCTCTGTATCAATTTCAGCCTTGCTTTCCTCTCTCTGTAAAATCTCCAGCCTTATGTTCCTATCTCTGTAATATCTCCAGCGTTGCTTTCCTGTCTCTGCAGCATCTCCTGCTTTGCTTTCCCTTCCCTGTAATACATAGTGCCTGCTTTCCCATCTCTGTAACATCTCCAGCCTTGTTTTCCTTTCTCTGTCACATCTCCAGCCTTGCTTTCTTATCTCTGTTTTACTGTCCAGCCTAGCTTTCCTATCTCTGTAACATCTCCAGCCTTGCTCTCCTATCTCTGTAACATCTCCAGCCTTGCTGTCTTCCCTCTGTAACATGTCCAGCATGGCTTTCCTCTCTCTGTAAAATCTCCAGCCTTGTTTTCCTCTCTCTGTGTCACATCTCCAGCCTTGCTTTTCTATCACTCTACCATCTCCAGACTTGCTTTCCTATCTCTGTAACATCTCCCCTTTTGCTCTCCTATATCTGTAACATCTCCCGCCTTGTCTTACCTCTGTAACATGTCCAGCGTGGCTGTCCTCTCTCTGCAAAATCCCAAGCCTTGTTTTCCTCTCTCTCTGTCACATCTTCAGCCTTGCTTTTCTATCACTCTACCATCTTCAGACTTGCTTTCCTATCTGTGTAACATCTCCAGCCTTGCTCTCCTATCTCTGTGACATCTCCAGCCTTGTTGTCTTACCTCTGTAACATGACCAGCGTGGCTGTCCTCTCTCTGTAAAATCTCCAGCCTTGTTTTCCTCTCCTCCGTCACATCTTCAGCCTTGCTTTTCTATCACTCTAACATCTCCAGACTTGCTTTCCTATCTGTGTAACATCTCCAGCCTTGCTTTCCTACCTCTGTAACATCTCCAGCATGGCTTGCCTGTCTCTGCAGCATATCCAGGCTTGTTTTCCCTTCCCTGTAACAAATAGTTCCTGCTTTCTCACCTCTGGAAAATATCCAGCCATGCTTTCCTTCATCTGTAACATCTCCAGCCTCTCATTCCTATCTCTGTAAAATCTCCAGCCTTATTTTTCTAACTCAGTAACGTCTCCAGCCTTGCTTTCCTATCTCTGTAACATCTCCAGCCTTGTTTTCCTCTCTCTCTGTATCGTCTCCAGTCTAACTTTCCTGTTTCTCTCACATCCCGACCTGGCTTTCCAATCCCTGTAATATCTCCAGCCTCACTTTCCTCTTTGTCTGTCACATCTAGAGCCTTGCTTTCTTATCACTGCTACATCTCCAGTCTTGCTTTCCTATCTCTGTAACATCTCCAGCCTAGCTCTCTTATCTCTGTTTTAATGTCCAGCCTAGCTTTCCTATCTTTGTACCATCTCCAGCCTTGCTCTCCTGTTTCTAAAACATCTCCAGCCATGCTTTCCTCTCTCTGTAAAATCTCCATCCTTGTGTTCCTACCTCTGTAACATCTCCAGCGTTGCTTTCCTGTCTCTGCAGCATCTCCAGCGTTGCTTTTCCTTCCCTGTAACATATAGTGCCTGCTTTCCCATCTCTGTAACATCTCCAGCCTTGTTTTCCTTTCTCTGTCACATCTCCAGCCTTGCTTTCTTATCTCTGTTTTAATGTCCAGTCTGGCTGTCCTATCTCTGTAACATCTCCAGCCTTGCTCTCCTATCTCTGTAACATCTCCAGCCTTGCTGTCTTCCCTCTGTAACATGTCCAGCGTGGCTTTCCTCTCTCTGTAAAATCTCCAGCCTTGTTTTCCTCTCTTTCTGTCACATCTTTCAGCCTTGCTTTTCTATCACTCTACCATCTCCAGACTTGCTTTCCTATCTCTGTAACATCTCCAGCCTTGCTCTCCTATCTCTGTGACATCTCCAGCCTTGTTGTCTTACCTCTGTAACATGACCAGCGTGGCTGTCCTCTCTCTGTAAGATCTCCAGCCTTGTTTTCCTCTCCTCCGTCACATCTTCAGCCTTGCTTTTCTATCACTCTACCATCTCCAGACTTGCTTTCCTATCTGTGTAACATCTCCAGCCTTGCTTTCCTACCTCTGTAACATCTCCAGCATGGCTTTCCTGTCTCTGCAGCATCTCCAGGCTTGTTTTCCCTTCCCTGTAACAAATAGTTCCTGCTTTCTCACCTCTGGAAAATATCCAGCCATGCTTTCCTTCATCTGTAACATCTCCAGCCTCTCATTCCTATCTCTGTAAAATCTCCAGCCTTATTTTTCTAACTCAGTAACGTCTCCAGCCTTGCTTTCCTATCTCTGTAACATCTCCAGCCTTGTTTTCCTCTCTCTCTGTATCGTCTCCAGTCTAACTTTCCTGTTTCTCTCACATCCCGACCTGGCTTTCCAATCCCTGTAATATCTCCAGCCTCACTTTCCTCTTTGTCTGTCACATCTAGAGCCTTGCTTTCTTATCACTGCTACATCTCCAGTCTTGCTTTCCCTCCCTGTGACATATACTGCCTGCTTTCCTATCTCTGTAACATCTCCAGCCTTGTTTCCCTCTCTCTCTCTGTCATATCTCCAGCCTTGCTTTCCTATCTCTGTAACATCTCCAGCCTCTCTTTCCTCCCTCTGCAACATCACCAGCCTTTCATTCCTAACTCTGCAACATCTCCAGCCTTGTTTTCCTTTCTCTGTCACATCTCCAGCCTTGCTTTCTTATCTCTGTTTTACTGTCCAGCCTAGCTTTCCTATCTCTGTAACATCTCCAGCCTTGCTCTCCTATCTCTGTAACATCTCCAGCCTTTCTGTCTTCCCTCTGTAACATGTCCAGCATGGCTTTCCTCTCTCTGTAAAATCTCCAGCCTTGTTTTCCTCTCTCTGTGTCACATCTCCAGCCTTGCTTTTCTATCATTCTACCATCTCCAGACTTGCTTTCCTATCTCTGTAACATCTCCAGCCTTGCTCTCCTATATCTGTAACATCTCCCGCCTTGTTGTCTTACCTCTGTAACATGCCCAGCGTGGCTGTCCTCTCTCTGTAAAATCCCAAGCCTTGTTTTCCTCTCTCTCCGTCACATCTTCAGCCTTGCTTTTCTATCACTCTACCATCTCCAGACTTGCTTTCCTATCTGTGTAACATCTCCAGCCTTGCTTTCCTACCTCTGTAACATCTCAGCATGGCTTTCCTGTCTCTGCAGCAACTCCAGGCTTGTTTTCACTTCCCTGTAACATATAGTGCCTGCTTTCTCACCTCTGGAACATATCCAGCCATGCTTTCCTTCATCTGTAACATCTCCAGCCTTCAGTTTCCATCTCTGCAACATCTCTAGCCTTGCTTTCCTATCTCTGGAACACCTCCAGCCTTTCATTCCTGCATTTGCAACATCTCCAGCCTTGCTGTCCTATCTTTGGAACATCTCTTGCTTGCTTTCTTATCTCTGTAACATATCCAGCCTTGCTTTACTCTCCCTGTCACATCTCCAGCCTTGTTTTCTGATCTCTGCGACATCTCCAGCCTTACTCTCCTATCTCTGTAATGTCCCCAGTCTTGCTTTCCTCTCTCTGTAAAATCTCCAGCCTTGTTTTCCTCTCTCTCTGTCACACATCCAGCCTTGTCTTCACATCTCTGTAACATGTCCAGCCTTGCTCTCCTCTCCCCATAACATCTCCAGCCTTGTTTTCCTCTTTCTCTGTCACATCTCCTGCCTTGCTTTCTGATCTCGGTTTTAATGTCAGGCTTAACTTTCCTGTCTATGTAACATCTCCAGCCTTGCTCTCCTGTCTCTGTAACATCTACAGCCTTGCTCTCCTATTTCTGTAACATATCCAGCATTGCTTTCCTGTCCCTTCAACATTTAGAGTCTGCTTTCCCATATGTGTAATATCTCCATGCTTGCTTTCCTCTCTCTCCATAACATAACCAGCCTTGTTTTCCCATCTCTGTAAAATCTCCAGCCTTGCTTTCCTTTCTCTGTTACATCTCCAGCCTTGCTTTCTTAATTCTGTTTTAATGTCCAGCCTAGCTTTCTTATCTCTGTAACATCTCCTGCCTTGCAGTACTATCTCTGTAACATCTCCAGTCTTGCTTTCCCTTCCCTGTGACATATACTGCCTGCTTTTCTACCTCTGTAACATCTCCAGCCTTGCTGTCCTATCTTTGTAACATCTCCTGTTTGCTCTCTTATCTCTGTAACATCTCCAGCCTTGCTTTCTCTTCCCTGTAACATATAGTGCCTGCTTTTCCATCTCTGTAACACCTCCAGCCTTGCTTTCCTATCTCTGTAACACCTCCAGCCTTGCTGTCTTATCTCTGTAAAATCTCCAGCCTTGTTTTCCTCTCTCTCTGTCATATCTCCAGCCTTGCTTTCCTATCTCTGTAACATCTCCAGCCTCTCTTTCCTCCCTCTGCAACATCACCAGCCTTTCATTCCTAACTCTGCAACATCTCCAGACTTGCTGTCCCATCTCTGTAGTATTTGCAGCTTGCTTTGTTATCTCTCTAATATCGCCAGCCTTGCTTTTCTCCCTCTATAACATCTCCAGCCTTGCTTTCCTCTCTCTGTGGCATCTCAAGCCTTGCTGTCCTATCGCTGTAACATCTCCAGCCTCTCATTCCTAACTCTGTAAAATCTCCAGCCTTACTTTTCTAACTCAGTAACATCTCCAGCCTTGCTTTCCTATCTCTGTAACATCTCCAGCTTTGTTTTCCTCTCTCTCTGTATCGTCTCCAGTCTAACTTTCCTGTTTTTCTCACATCCCGACCTGGCTTTCCAATCCCTGTAATATCTCCAGCCTCACTTTCCTCTTTGTCTGTCACATCTCCAGCCTTGCTTTCTTATCACTGCTACATCTCCAGTCTTGCTTTCCCTTCCCTGTGACATATACTGCCTGCTTTCCTATCTCTGTAACATCTCCAGCCTTGCTCTCCTATCTCTATAACATCTCCAGCCTTGCTCTCCTATCTCTGTATCAATTTCAGCCTTGCTTTCCTCTCTCTGTAAAATCTCCAGCCTTATGTTCCTATCTCTGTAATATCTCCAGCGTTGCTTTCCTGTCTCTGCAGCATCTCCTGCTTTGCTTTCCCTTCCCTGTAATACATAGTGCCTGCTTTCCCATCTCTGTAACATCTCCAGCCTTGTTTTCCTTTCTCTGTCACATCTCCAGCCTTGCTTTCTTATCTCTGTTTTACTGTCCAGCCTAGCTTTCCTATCTCTGTAACATCTCCAGCCTTGCTCTCCTATCTCTGTAACATCTCCAGCCTTGCTGTCTTCCCTCTGTAACATGTCCAGCATGGCTTTCCTCTCTCTGTAAAATCTCCAGCCTTGTTTTCCTCTCTCTGTGTCACATCTCCAGCCTTGCTTTTCTATCACTCTACCATCTCCAGACTTGCTTTCCTATCTCTGTAACATCTCCCCTTTTGCTCTCCTATATCTGTAACATCTCCCGCCTTGTCTTACCTCTGTAACATGTCCAGCGTGGCTGTCCTCTCTCTGCAAAATCCCAAGCCTTGTTTTCCTCTCTCTCTGTCACTTCTTCAGCCTTGCTTTTCTATCACTCTACCATCTTCAGACTTGCTTTCCTATCTGTGTAACATCTCCAGCCTTGCTCTCCTATCTCTGTGACATCTCCAGCCTTGTTGTCTTACCTCTGTAACATGACCAGCGTGGCTGTCCTCTCTCTGTAAAATCTCCAGCCTTGTTTTCCTCTCCTCCGTCACATCTTCAGCCTTGCTTTTCTATCACTCTACCATCTCCAGACTTGCTTTCCTATCTGTGTAACATCTCCAGCCTTGCTTTCCTACCTCTGTAACATCTCCAGCATGGCTTTCCTGTCTCTGCAGCATCTCCAGGCTTGTTTTCCCTTCCCTGTAACAAATAGTTCCTGCTTTCTCACCTCTGGAAAATATCCAGCCATGCTTTCCTTCATCTGTAACATCTCCAGCCTCTCATTCCTATCTCTGTAAAATCTCCAGCCTTATTTTTCTAACTCAGTAACGTCTCCAGCCTTGCTTTCCTATCTCTGTAACATCTCCAGCCTTGTTTTCCTCTCTCTCTGTATCGTCTCCAGTCTAACTTTCCTGTTTCTCTCACATCCCGACCTGGCTTTCCAATCCCTGTAATATCTCCAGCCTCACTTTCCTCTTTGTCTGTCACATCTAGAGCCTTGCTTTCTTATCACTGCTACATCTCCAGTCTTGCTTTCCTATCTCTGTAACATCTCCAGCCTAGCTCTCTTATCTCTGTTTTAATGTCCAGCCTAGCTTTCCTATCTTTGTACCATCTCCAGCCTTGCTCTCCTGTTTCTAAAACATCTCCAGCCATGCTTTCCTCTCACTGTAAAATCTCCATCCTTGTGTTCCTACCTCTGTAACATCTCCAGCGTTGCTTTCCTGTCTCTGCAGCATCTCCAGCGTTGCTTTTCCTTCCCTGTAACATATAGTGCCTGCTTTCCCATCTCTGTAACATCTCCAGCCTTGTTTTCCTTTCTCTGTCACATCTCCAGCCTTGCTTTCTTATCTCTGTTTTAATGTCCAGTCTGGCTGTCCTATCTCTGTAACATCTCCAGCCTTGCTCTCCTATCTCTGTAACATCTCCAGCCTTGCTGTCTTCCCTCTGTAACATGTCCAGCGTGGCTTTCCTCTCTCTGTAAAATCTCCAGCCTTGTTTTCCTCTCTTTCTGTCACATCTTTCAGCCTTGCTTTTCTATCACTCTACCATCTCCAGACTTGCTTTCCTATCTCTGTAACATCTCCAGCCTTGCTCTCCTATCTCTGTGACATCTCCAGCCTTGTTGTCTTACCTCTGTAACATGACCAGCGTGGCTGTCCTCTCTCTGTAAGATCTCCAGCCTTGTTTTCCTCTCCTCCGTCACATCTTCAGCCTTGCTTTTCTATCACTCTACCATCTCCAGACTTGCTTTCCTATCTGTGTAACATCTCCAGCCTTGCTTTCCTACCTCTGTAACATCTCATGCATGGCTTTCCTGTCTCTGCAGCATCTCCAGGCTTGTTTTCCCTTCCCTGTAACAAATAGTTCCTGCTTTCTCACCTCTGGAACATATCCAGCCATGCTTTCCTTCATCTGTAACATCTCCAGCCCTTCATTCCTAACTCTGTAAAATCTCCAGCCTTATTTTTCTAACTCAGTAACGTCTCCAGCCTTGCTTTCCTATCTCTGTAACATCTCCAGCCTTGTTTTCCTCTCTCTCTGTATCGTCTCCAGTCTAACTTTCCTGTTTCTCTCACATCCCGACCTGGCTTTCCAATCCCTGTAATATCTCCAGCCTCACTTTCCTCTTTGTCTGTCACATCTAGAGCCTTGCTTTCTTATCACTGCTACATCTCCAGTCTTGCTTTCCCTTCCCTGTGACATATACTGCCTGCTTTCCTACCTCTGTAACATCTCCAGCCTTGCTTTCCTTCCTCTATAACATCTCCAGCCTTGTTTTCCGATCTCTGCAACATCTCTAGCCTAGCTTTCCTATCTCTGGAAAATCTCCAGCCTTTCATTCCTACCTTTGCAACATCTCCAGCCTTGCTGTCCTATCTTTGTAACATCTCCTGTTTGCTCTCTTATCTCTGTAACATCTCCAGCCTTGCTTTCCTCTCTCCCTACAATATCTCCAGCCTTGCTTCACTCTCTCTATCACATCTCCAGCCTAGCTTTCCGATCTCTGCGACATCTCCAGCCTTACTCTCCTCTCTCTGTAATGTCCCCAGCCTTGCTTTCCTCTCTCGGTAAAATCTCCAGACTTGTTTTCCTCTCTCTCTGTCACACATCCAGCCTTGCTTTCACATCTCTGTAACATGTCCAGCCTTGCTTTCCTCTCCCCATAACATCTCCAGCCTTGCTTGCCTCTCTCCGTATAACATCTCCAGCCTTGTTTTCCTCTTTCTCTGTCTCATCTCCTGCCTTGCTTTCTTATCTCTGTTTTAATGTCCAGACTAGCTTTCCTATCTCTGTAACATCTCCAGCCTTGCTCTCCTGTCTCTGTAACATCTCCAGCCTTGCTCTCCTATCTCTGTATCATATTCAGCCTTGCTTTCCTCTCTCTGTAAAATCTCCAGCCTTATGTTCCTATCTCTGTAATATCTCCAGCGTTGCTTTTCTGTCTCTGCAGCATCTCCTGCTTTGCTTTCCCTTCCCTGTAATACATAGTGCCTGCTTTCCCATCTCTGTAACATCTCCAGCCTTGTTTTCCTTTCTCTGTCACATCTCCAGCCTTGCTTTCTTATCTCTGTTTTACTGTCCAGCCTAGCTTTCCTATCTCTGTAACATCTCCAGCCTTGCTCTCCTATCTCTGAAACATCTCCATCTTTCTGTCTTCCCTCTGTAACATGTCCAGCATGGCTTTCCTCGCTCTGTAAAATCTCCAGCCTTGTTTTCCTCTCTCTCTCTGTCATATCTCCAGCCTTGCTTTCCTATCTCTGTAACATCTCCAGCCTCTCTTTCCTCCCTCTGCAACATCACCAGCCTTTCATTCCTAACTCTGCAACATCTCCAGCCTTGTTTTCCTTTCTCTGTCACATCTCCAGCCTTGCTTTCTTATCTCTGTTTTACTGTCCAGCCTAGCTTTCCTATCTCTGTAACATCTCCAGCCTGGCTCTCCTATCTCTGTAACATCTCCAGCCTTTCTGTCTTCCCTCTGTAACATGTCCAGCATGGCTTTCCTCTCTCTGTAAAATCTCCAGCCTTGTTTTCCTCTCTCTGTGTCACATCTCCAGCCTTGCTTTTCTATCATTCTACCATCTCCAGACTTGCTTTCCTATCTCTGTAACATCTCCAGCCTTGCTCTCCTATATCTGTAACATCTCCCGCCTTGTTGTCTTACCTCTGTAACATGCCCAGCGTGGCTGTCCTCTCTCTGTAAAATCCCAAGCCTTGTTTTCCTCTCTCTCCGTCACATCTTCAGCCTTGCTTTTCTATCACTCTACCATCTCCAGACTTGCTTTCCTATCTGTGTAACATCTCCAGCCTTGCTTTCCTACCTCTGTAACATCTCATGCATGGCTTTCCTGTCTCTGCAGCATCTCCAGGCTTGTTTTCACTTCCCTGTAACATATAGTGCCTGCTTTCTCACCTCTGGAACATATCCAGCCATGCTTTCCTTCATCTGTAACATCTCCAGCCTTCAGTTTCCATCTCTGCAACATCTCTAGCCTTGCTTTCCTATCTCTGGAACACCTCCAGCCTTTCATTCCTGCATTTGCAACATCTCCAGCCTTGCTGTCCTATCTTTGGAACATCTCTTGCTTGCTTTCTTATCTCTGTAACATATCCAGCCTTGCTTTACTCTCCCTGTCACATCTCCAGCCTTGTTTTCTGATCTCTGCGACATCTCCAGCCTTACTCTCCTATCTGTGTAATGTCCCCAGTCTTGCTTTCCTCTCTCTGTAAAATCTCCAGCCTTGTTTTCCTCTCTCTCTGTCACACATCCAGCCTTGTCTTCACATCTCTGTAACATGTCCAGCCTTGCTCTCCTCTCCCCATAACATCTCCAGCCTTGTTTTCCTCTTTCTCTGTCACATCTCCTGCCTTGCTTTCTGATCTCGGTTTTAATGTCAGGCTTAACTTTCCTGTCTATGTAACATCTCCAGCCTTGCTCTCCTGTCTCTGTAACATCTACAGCCTTGCTCTCCTATTTCTGTAACATATCCAGCATTGCTTTCCTGTCCCTTCAACATTTAGAGTCTGCTTTCCCATATGTGTAATATCTCCATGCTTGCTTTCCTCTCTCTCCATAACATAACCAGCCTTGTTTTCCCATCTCTGTAAAATCTCCAGCCTTGCTTTCCTTTCTCTGTTACATCTCCAGCCTTGCTTTCTTAATTCTGTTTTAATGTCCAGCCTAGCTTTCTTATCTCTGTAACATCTCCTGCCTTGCAGTACTATCTCTGTAACATCTCCAGTCTTGCTTTCCCTTCCCTGTGACATATACTGCCTGCTTTTCTACCTCTGTAACATCTCCAGCCTTGCTGTCCTATCTTTGTAACATCTCCTGTTTGCTCTCTTATCTCTGTAACATCTCCAGCCTTGCTTTCTCTTCCCTGTAACATATAGTGCCTGCTTTTCCATCTCTGTAACACCTCCAGCCTTGCTTTCCTATCTCTGTAACACCTCCAGCCTTGCTGTCTTATCTCTGTAAAATCTCCAGCCTTGTTTTCCTCTCTCTCTGTCATATCTCCAGCCTTGCTTTCCTATCTCTGTAACATCTCCAGCCTCTCTTTCCTCCCTCTGCAACATCACCAGCCTTTCATTCCTAACTCTGCAACATCTCCAGACTTGCTGTCCCATCTCTGTAGTATTTGCAGCTTGCTTTGTTATCTCTCTAATATCGCCAGCCTTGCTTTTCTCCCTCTATAACATCTCCAGCCTTGCTTTCCTCTCTCTGTGGCATCTCAAGCCTTGCTGTCCTATCGCTGTAACATCTCCAGCCTCTCATTCCTAACTCTGTAAAATCTCCAGCCTTACTTTTCTAACTCAGTAACATCTCCAGCCTTGCTTTCCTATCTCTGTAACATCTCCAGCTTTGTTTTCCTCTCTCTCTGTATCGTCTCCAGTCTAACTTTCCTGTTTTTCTCACATCCCGACCTGGCTTTCCAATCCCTGTAATATCTCCAGCCTCACTTTCCTCTTTGTCTGTCACATCTCCAGCCTTGCTTTCTTATCACTGCTACATTTCCAGCCTTGCTTTCCTATCTCTGTAACATCTCCAGCCTAGCTCTCTTATCTCTGTTTTAATGTCCAGCCTAGCTTTCCTATCTTTGTACCATCTCCAGCCTTGCTCTCCTGTTTCTAAAACATCTCCAGCCATGCTTTCCTCTCTCTGTAAAATCTCCATCCTTGTGTTCCTACCTCTGTAACATCTCCAGCGTTGCTTTCCTGTCTCTGCAGCATCTCCAGCGTTGCTTTTCCTTCCCTGTAACATATAGTGCCTGCTTTCCCATCTCTGTAACATCTCCAGCCTTGTTTTCCTTTCTCTGTCACATCTCCAGCCTTGCTTTCTTATCTCTGTTTTAATGTCCAGTCTGGCTGTCCTATCTCTGTAACATCTCCAGTCTTGCTCTCCTAGCTCTGTAACATCTCCAGCCTTGCTGTCTTCCCTCTGTAACATGTCCAGCGTGGCTTTCCTCTCTCTGTAAAATCTCCAGCCTTGTTTTCCTCTCTTTCTGTCACATCTTTCAGCCTTGCTTTTCTATCACTCTACCATCTCCAGACTTGCTTTCCTATCTCAGTAACATCTCCAGCCTTGCTCTCCTATCTCTGTGACATCTCCAGCCTTGTTGTCTTACCTCTGTAACATGACCAGCGTGGCTGTCCTCTCTCTGTAAAATCTCCAGCCTTGTTTCCTCTCCTCCGTCACATCTTCAGCCTTGCTTTTCTATCACTCTACCATCTCCAGACTTGCTTTCCTATCTGTGTAACATCTCCAGCCTTGCTTTCCTACCTCTGTAACATCTCCAGCATGGCTTTCCTGTCTCTGCAGCATCTCCAGGCTTGTTTTCCCTTCCCTGTAACAAATAGTTCCTGCTTTCTCACCTCTGGAAAATATCCAGCCATGCTTTCCTTCATCTGTAACATCTCCAGCCTCTCATTCCTATCTCTGTAAAATCTCCAGCCTTATTTTTCTAACTCAGTAAGGTCTCCAGCCTTGCTTTCCTATCTCTGTAACATCTCCAGCCTTGTTTTCCTCTCTCTCTGTATCGTCTCCAGTCTAACTTTCCTGTTTCTCTCACATCCCGACCTGGCTTTCCAATCCCTGTAATATCTCCAGCCTCACTTTCCTCTTTGTCTGTCACATCTAGAGCCTTGCTTTCTTATCACTGCTACATCTCCAGTCTTGCTTTCCCTTCCCTGTGACATATACTGCCTGCTTTCCTATCTCTGTAACATCTCCAGCCTTGCTCTCCTATCTCTATAACATCTCCAGCCTTGCTCTCCTATCTCTGTATCAATTTCAGCCTTGCTTTCCTCTCTCTGTAAAATCTCCAGCCTTATGTTCCTATCTCTGTAATATCTCCAGCGTTGCTTTCCTGTCTCTGCAGCATCTCCTGCTTTGCTTTCCCTTCCCTGTAATACATAGTGCCTGCTTTCCCATCTCTGTAACATCTCCAGCCTTGTTTTCCTTTCTCTGTCACATCTCCAGCCTTGCTTTCTTATCTCTGTTTTACTGTCCAGCCTAGCTTTCCTATCTCTGTAACATCTCCAGCCTTGCTCTCCTATCTCTGTAACATCTCCAGCCTTGCTGTCTTCCCTCTGTAACATGTCCAGCATGGCTTTCCTCTCTCTGTAAAATCTCCAGCCTTGTTTTCCTCTCTCTGTGTCACATCTCCAGCCTTGCTTTTCTATCACTCTACCATCTCCAGACTTGCTTTCCTATCTCTGTAACATCTCCCCTTTTGCTCTCCTATATCTGTAACATCTCCCGCCTTGTCTTACCTCTGTAACATGTCCAGCGTGGCTGTCCTCTCTCTGCAAAATCCCAAGCCTTGTTTTCCTCTCTCTCTGTCACATCTTCAGCCTTGCTTTTCTATCACTCTACCATCTTCAGACTTGCTTTCCTATCTGTGTAACATCTCCAGCCTTGCTCTCCTATCTCTGTGACATCTCCAGCCTTGTTGTCTTACCTCTGTAACATGACCAGCGTGGCTGTCCTCTCTCTGTAAAATCTCCAGCCTTGTTTTCCTCTCCTCCGTCACATCTTCAGCCTTGCTTTTCTATCACTCTACCATCTCCAGACTTGCTTTCCTATCTGTGTAACATCTCCAGCCTTGCTTTCCTACCTCTGTAACATCTCCAGCATGGCTTGCCTGTCTCTGCAGCATCTCCAGGCTTGTTTTCCCTTCCCTGTAACAAATAGTTCCTGCTTTCTCACCTCTGGAAAATATCCAGCCATGCTTTCCTTCATCTGTAACATCTCCAGCCTCTCATTCCTATCTCTGTAAAATCTCCAGCCTTATTTTTCTAACTCAGTAACGTCTCCAGCCTTGCTTTCCTATCTCTGTAACATCTCCAGCCTTGTTTTCCTCTCTCTCTGTATCGTCTCCAGTCTAACTTTCCTGTTTCTCTCACATCCCGACCTGGCTTTCCAATCCCTGTAATATCTCCAGCCTCACTTTCCTCTTTGTCTGTCACATCTAGAGCCTTGCTTTCTTATCACTGCTACATCTCCAGTCTTGCTTTCCTATCTCTGTAACATCTCCAGCCTAGCTCTCTTATCTCTGTTTTAATGTCCAGCCTAGCTTTCCTATCTTTGTACCATCTCCAGCCTTGCTCTCCTGTTTCTAAAACATCTCCAGCCATGCTTTCCTCTCTCTGTAAAATCTCCATCCTTGTGTTCCTACCTCTGTAACATCTCCAGCGTTGCTTTCCTGTCTCTGCAGCATCTCCAGCGTTGCTTTTCCTTCCCTGTAACATATAGTGCCTGCTTTCCCATCTCTGTAACATCTCCAGCCTTGTTTTCCTTTCTCTGTCACATCTCCAGCCTTGCTTTCTTATCTCTGTTTTAATGTCCAGTCTGGCTGTCCTATCTCTGTAACATCTCCAGCCTTGCTCTCCTATCTCTGTAACATCTCCAGCCTTGCTGTCTTCCCTCTGTAACATGTCCAGCGTGGCTTTCCTCTCTCTGTAAAATCTCCAGCCTTGTTTTCCTCTCTTTCTGTCACATCTTTCAGCCTTGCTTTTCTATCACTCTACCATCTCCAGACTTGCTTTCCTATCTCTGTAACATCTCCAGCCTTGCTCTCCTATCTCTGTGACATCTCCAGCCTTGTTGTCTTACCTCTGTAACATGACCAGCGTGGCTGTCCTCTCTCTGTAAGATCTCCAGCCTTGTTTTCCTCTCCTCCGTCACATCTTCAGCCTTGCTTTTCTATCACTCTACCATCTCCAGACTTGCTTTCCTATCTGTGTAACATCTCCAGCCTTGCTTTCCTACCTCTGTAACATCTCATGCATGGCTTTCCTGTCTCTGCAGCATCTCCAGGCTTGTTTTCCCTTCCCTGTAACAAATAGTTCCTGCTTTCTCACCTCTGGAACATATCCAGCCATGCTTTCCTTCATCTGTAACATCTCCAGCCCTTCATTCCTAACTCTGTAAAATCTCCAGCCTTATTTTTCTAACTCAGTAACGTCTCCAGCCTTGCTTTCCTATCTCTGTAACATCTCCAGCCTTGTTTTCCTCTCTCTCTGTATCGTCTCCAGTCTAACTTTCCTGTTTCTCTCACATCCCGACCTGGCTTTCCAATCCCTGTAATATCTCCAGCCTCACTTTCCTCTTTGTCTGTCACATCTAGAGCCTTGCTTTCTTATCACTGCTACATCTCCAGTCTTGCTTTCCCTTCCCTGTGACATATACTGCCTGCTTTCCTACCTCTGTAACATCTCCAGCCTTGCTTTCCTTCCTCTATAACATCTCCAGCCTTGTTTTCCGATCTCTGCAACATCTCTAGCGTAGCTTTCCTATCTCTGGAAAATCTCCAGCCTTTCATTCCTACCTTTGCAACATCTCCAGCCTTGCTGTCCTATCTTTGTAACATCTCCTGTTTGCTCTCTTATCTCTGTAACATCTCCAGCCTTGCTTTCCTCTCTCCCTACAATATCTCCAGCCTTGCTTCACTCTCTCTATCACATCTCCAGCCTAGCTTTCCGATCTCTGCGACATCTCCAGCCTTACTCTCCTCTCTCTGTAATGTCCCCAGCCTTGCTTTCCTCTCTCGGTAAAATCTCCAGACTTGTTTTCCTCTCTCTCTGTCACACATCCAGCCTTGCTTTCACATCTCTGTAACATGTCCAGCCTTGCTTTCCTCTCCCCATAACATCTCCAGCCTTGCTTGCCTCTCTCCGTATAACATCTCCAGCCTTGTTTTCCTCTTTCTCTGTCTCATCTCCTGCCTTGCTTTCTTATCTCTGTTTTAATGTCCAGACTAGCTTTCCTATCTCTGTAACATCTCCAGCCTTGCTCTCCTGTCTCTGTAACATCTCCAGCCTTGCTCTCCTATCTCTGTATCATATTCAGCCTTGCTTTCCTCTCTCTGTAAAATCTCCAGCCTTATGTTCCTATCTCTGTAATATCTCCAGCGTTGCTTTTCTGTCTCTGCAGCATCTCCTGCTTTGCTTTCCCTTCCCTGTAATACATAGTGCCTGCTTTCCCATCTCTGTAACATCTCCAGCCTTGTTTTCCTTTCTCTGTCACATCTCCAGCCTTGCTTTCTTATCTCTGTTTTACTGTCCAGCCTAGCTTTCCTATCTCTGTAACATCTCCAGCCTTGCTCTCCTATCTCTGAAACATCTCCAGCTTTCTGTCTTCCCTCTGTAACATGTCCAGCATGGCTTTCCTCGCTCTGTAAAATCTCCAGCCTTGTTTTCCTCTCTCTCTCTGTCATATCTCCAGCCTTGCTTTCCTATCTCTGTAACATCTCCAGCCTCTCTTTCCTCCCTCTGCAACATCACCAGCCTTTCATTCCTAACTCTGCAACATCTCCAGCCTTGTTTTCCTTTCTCTGTCACATCTCCAGCCTTGCTTTCTTATCTCTGTTTTACTGTCCAGCCTAGCTTTCCTATCTCTGTAACATCTCCAGCCTGGCTCTCCTATCTCTGTAACATCTCCAGCCTTTCTGTCTTCCCTCTGTAACATGTCCAGCATGGCTTTCCTCTCTCTGTAAAATCTCCAGCCTTGTTTTCCTCTCTCTGTGTCACATCTCCAGCCTTGCTTTTCTATCATTCTACCATCTCCAGACTTGCTTTCCTATCTCTGTAACATCTCCAGCCTTGCTCTCCTATATCTGTAACATCTCCCGCCTTGTTGTCTTACCTCTGTAACATGCCCAGCGTGGCTGTCCTCTCTCTGTAAAATCCCAAGCCTTGTTTTCCTCTCTCTCCGTCACATCTTCAGCCTTGCTTTTCTATCACTCTACCATCTCCAGACTTGCTTTCCTATCTGTGTAACATCTCCAGCCTTGCTTTCCTACCTCTGTAACATCTCATGCATGGCTTTCCTGTCTCTGCAGCATCTCCAGGCTTGTTTTCACTTCCCTGTAACATATAGTGCCTGCTTTCTCACCTCTGGAACATATCCAGCCATGCTTTCCTTCATCTGTAACATCTCCAGCCTTCAGTTTCCATCTCTGCAACATCTCTAGCCTTGCTTTCCTATCTCTGGAACACCTCCAGCCTTTCATTCCTGCATTTGCAACATCTCCAGCCTTGCTGTCCTATCTTTGGAACATCTCTTGCTTGCTTTCTTATCTCTGTAACATATCCAGCCTTGCTTTACTCTCCCTGTCACATCTCCAGCCTTGTTTTCTGATCTCTGCGACATCTCCAGCCTTACTCTCCTATCTGTGTAATGTCCCCAGTCTTGCTTTCCTCTCTCTGTAAAATCTCCAGCCTTGTTTTCCTCTCTCTCTGTCACACATCCAGCCTTGTCTTCACATCTCTGTAACATGTCCAGCCTTGCTCTCCTCTCCCCATAACATCTCCAGCCTTGTTTTCCTCTTTCTCTGTCACATCTCCTGCCTTGCTTTCTGATCTCGGTTTTAATGTCAGGCTTAACTTTCCTGTCTATGTAACATCTCCAGCCTTGCTCTCCTGTCTCTGTAACATCTACAGCCTTGCTCTCCTATTTCTGTAACATATCCAGCATTGCTTTCCTGTCCCTTCAACATTTAGAGTCTGCTTTCCCATATGTGTAATATCTCCATGCTTGCTTTCCTCTCTCTCCATAACATAACCAGCCTTGTTTTCCCATCTCTGTAAAATCTCCAGCCTTGCTTTCCTTTCTCTGTTACATCTCCAGCCTTGCTTTCTTAATTCTGTTTTAATGTCCAGCCTAGCTTTCTTATCTCTGTAACATCTCCTGCCTTGCAGTACTATCTCTGTAACATCTCCAGTCTTGCTTTCCCTTCCCTGTGACATATACTGCCTGCTTTTCTACCTCTGTAACATCTCCAGCCTTGCTGTCCTATCTTTGTAACATCTCCTGTTTGCTCTCTTATCTCTGTAACATCTCCAGCCTTGCTTTCTCTTCCCTGTAACATATAGTGCCTGCTTTTCCATCTCTGTAACACCTCCAGCCTTGCTTTCCTATCTCTGTAACACCTCCAGCCTTGCTGTCTTATCTCTGTAAAATCTCCAGCCTTGTTTTCCTCTCTCTCTGTCATATCTCCAGCCTTGCTTTCCTATCTCTGTAACATCTCCAGCCTCTCTTTCCTCCCTCTGCAACATCACCAGCCTTTCATTCCTAACTCTGCAACATCTCCAGACTTGCTGTCCCATCTCTGTAGTATTTGCAGCTTGCTTTCTTATCTCTCTAATATCGCCAGCCTTGCTTTTCTCCCTCTATAACATCTCCAGCCTTGCTTTCCTCTCTCTGTGGCATCTCAAGCCTTGCTGTCCTATCGCTGTAACATCTCCAGCCTCTCATTCCTAACTCTGTAAAATCTCCAGCCTTACTTTTCTAACTCAGTAACATCTCCAGCCTTGCTTTCCTATCTCTGTAACATCTCCAGCTTTGTTTTCCTCTCTCTCTGTATCGTCTCCAGTCTAACTTTCCTGTTTTTCTCACATCCCGACCTGGCTTTCCAATCCCTGTAATATCTCCAGCCTCACTTTCCTCTTTGTCTGTCACATCTCCAGCCTTGCTTTCTTATCACTGCTACATTTCCAGCCTTGCTTTCCTATCTCTGTAACATCTCCAGCCTAGCTCTCTTATCTCTGTTTTAATGTCCAGCCTAGCTTTCCTATCTTTGTACCATCTCCAGCCTTGCTCTCCTGTTTCTAAAACATCTCCAGCCATGCTTTCCTCTCTCTGTAAAATCTCCATCCTTGTGTTCCTACCTCTGTAACATCTCCAGCGTTGCTTTCCTGTCTCTGCAGCATCTCCAGCGTTGCTTTTCCTTCCCTGTAACATATAGTGCCTGCTTTCCCATCTCTGTAACATCTCCAGCCTTGTTTTCCTTTCTCTGTCACATCTCCAGCCTTGCTTTCTTATCTCTGTTTTAATGTCCAGTCTGGCTGTCCTATCTCTGTAACATCTCCAGTCTTGCTCTCCTAGCTCTGTAACATCTCCAGCCTTGCTGTCTTCCCTCTGTAACATGTCCAGCGTGGCTTTCCTCTCTCTGTAAAATCTCCAGCCTTGTTTTCCTCTCTTTCTGTCACATCTTTCAGCCTTGCTTTTCTATCACTCTACCATCTCCAGACTTGCTTTCCTATCTCAGTAACATCTCCAGCCTTGCTCTCCTATCTCTGTGACATCTCCAGCCTTGTTGTCTTACCTCTGTAACATGACCAGCGTGGCTGTCCTCTCTCTGTAAAATCTCCAGCCTTGTTTTCCTCTCCTCCGTCACATCTTCAGCCTTGCTTTTCTATCACTCTACCATCTCCAGACTTGCTTTCCTATCTGTGTAACATCTCCAGCCTTGCTTTCCTACCTCTGTAACATCTCCAGCATGGCTTTCCTGTCTCTGCAGCATCTCCAGGCTTGTTTTCCCTTCCCTGTAACAAATAGTTCCTGCTTTCTCACCTCTGGAAAATATCCAGCCATGCTTTCCTTCATCTGTAACATCTCCAGCCTCTCATTCCTATCTCTGTAAAATCTCCAGCCTTATTTTTCTAACTCAGTAAGGTCTCCAGCCTTGCTTTCCTATCTCTGTAACATCTCCAGCCTTGTTTTCCTCTCTCTCTGTATCGTCTCCAGTCTAACTTTCCTGTTTCTCTCACATCCCGACCTGGCTTTCCAATCCCTGTAATATCTCCAGCCTCACTTTCCTCTTTGTCTGTCACATCTAGAGCCTTGCTTTCTTATCACTGCTACATCTCCAGTCTTGCTTTCCCTTCCCTGTGACATATACTGCCTGCTTTCCTATCTCTGTAACATCTCCAGCCTTGCTCTCCTATCTCTATAACATCTCCAGCCTTGCTCTCCTATCTCTGTATCAATTTCAGCCTTGCTTTCCTCTCTCTGTAAAATCTCCAGCCTTATGTTCCTATCTCTGTAATATCTCCAGCGTTGCTTTCCTGTCTCTGCAGCATCTCCTGCTTTGCTTTCCCTTCCCTGTAATACATAGTGCCTGCTTTCCCATCTCTGTAACATCTCCAGCCTTGTTTTCCTTTCTCTGTCACATCTCCAGCCTTGCTTTCTTATCTCTGTTTTACTGTCCAGCCTAGCTTTCCTATCTCTGTAACATCTCCAGCCTTGCTCTCCTATCTCTGTAACATCTCCAGCCTTGCTGTCTTCCCTCTGTAACATGTCCAGCATGGCTTTCCTCTCTCTGTAAAATCTCCAGCCTTGTTTTCCTCTCTCTGTGTCACATCTCCAGCCTTGCTTTTCTATCACTCTACCATCTCCAGACTTGCTTTCCTATCTCTGTAACATCTCCCCTTTTGCTCTCCTATATCTGTAACATCTCCCGCCTTGTCTTACCTCTGTAACATGTCCAGCGTGGCTGTCCTCTCTCTGCAAAATCCCAAGCCTTGTTTTCCTCTCTCTCTGTCACATCTTCAGCCTTGCTTTTCTATCACTCTACCATCTTCAGACTTGCTTTCCTATCTGTGTAACATCTCCAGCCTTGCTCTCCTATCTCTGTGACATCTCCAGCCTTGTTGTCTTACCTCTGTAACATGACCAGCGTGGCTGTCCTCTCTCTGTAAAATCTCCAGCCTTGTTTTCCTCTCCTCCGTCACATCTTCAGCCTTGCTTTTCTATCACTCTACCATCTCCAGACTTGCTTTCCTATCTGTGTAACATCTCCAGCCTTGCTTTCCTACCTCTGTAACATCTCCAGCATGGCTTGCCTGTCTCTGCAGCATCTCCAGGCTTGTTTTCCCTTCCCTGTAACAAATAGTTCCTGCTTTCTCACCTCTGGAAAATATCCAGCCATGCTTTCCTTCATCTGTAACATCTCCAGCCTCTCATTCCTATCTCTGTAAAATCTCCAGCCTTATTTTTCTAACTCAGTAACGTCTCCAGCCTTGCTTTCCTATCTCTGTAACATCTCCAGCCTTGTTTTCCTCTCTCTCTGTATCGTCTCCAGTCTAACTTTCCTGTTTCTCTCACATCCCGACCTGGCTTTCCAATCCCTGTAATATCTCCAGCCTCACTTTCCTCTTTGTCTGTCACATCTAGAGCCTTGCTTTCTTATCACTGCTACATCTCCAGTCTTGCTTTCCTATCTCTGTAACATCTCCAGCCTAGCTCTCTTATCTCTGTTTTAATGTCCAGCCTAGCTTTCCTATCTTTGTACCATCTCCAGCCTTGCTCTCCTGTTTCTAAAACATCTCCAGCCATGCTTTCCTCTCTCTGTAAAATCTCCATCCTTGTGTTCCTACCTCTGTAACATCTCCAGCGTTGCTTTCCTGTCTCTGCAGCATCTCCAGCGTTGCTTTTCCTTCCCTGTAACATATAGTGCCTGCTTTCCCATCTCTGTAACATCTCCAGCCTTGTTTTCCTTTCTCTGTCACATCTCCAGCCTTGCTTTCTTATCTCTGTTTTAATGTCCAGTCTGGCTGTCCTATCTCTGTAACATCTCCAGCCTTGCTCTCCTATCTCTGTAACATCTCCAGCCTTGCTGTCTTCCCTCTGTAACATGTCCAGCGTGGCTTTCCTCTCTCTGTAAAATCTCCAGCCTTGTTTTCCTCTCTTTCTGTCACATCTTTCAGCCTTGCTTTTCTATCACTCTACCATCTCCAGACTTGCTTTCCTATCTCTGTAACATCTCCAGCCTTGCTCTCCTATCTCTGTGACATCTCCAGCCTTGTTGTCTTACCTCTGTAACATGACCAGCGTGGCTGTCCTCTCTCTGTAAGATCTCCAGCCTTGTTTTCCTCTCCTCCGTCACATCTTCAGCCTTGCTTTTCTATCACTCTACCATCTCCAGACTTGCTTTCCTATCTGTGTAACATCTCCAGCCTTGCTTTCCTACCTCTGTAACATCTCATGCATGGCTTTCCTGTCTCTGCAGCATCTCCAGGCTTGTTTTCCCTTCCCTGTAACAAATAGTTCCTGCTTTCTCACCTCTGGAACATATCCAGCCATGCTTTCCTTCATCTGTAACATCTCCAGCCCTTCATTCCTAACTCTGTAAAATCTCCAGCCTTATTTTTCTAACTCAGTAACGTCTCCAGCCTTGCTTTCCTATCTCTGTAACATCTCCAGCCTTGTTTTCCTCTCTCTCTGTATCGTCTCCAGTCTAACTTTCCTGTTTCTCTCACATCCCGACCTGGCTTTCCAATCCCTGTAATATCTCCAGCCTCACTTTCCTCTTTGTCTGTCACATCTAGAGCCTTGCTTTCTTATCACTGCTACATCTCCAGTCTTGCTTTCCCTTCCCTGTGACATATACTGCCTGCTTTCCTACCTCTGTAACATCTCCAGCCTTGCTTTCCTTCCTCTATAACATCTCCAGCCTTGTTTTCCGATCTCTGCAACATCTCTAGCGTAGCTTTCCTATCTCTGGAAAATCTCCAGCCTTTCATTCCTACCTTTGCAACATCTCCAGCCTTGCTGTCCTATCTTTGTAACATCTCCTGTTTGCTCTCTTATCTCTGTAACATCTCCAGCCTTGCTTTCCTCTCTCCCTACAATATCTCCAGCCTTGCTTCACTCTCTCTATCACATCTCCAGCCTAGCTTTCCGATCTCTGCGACATCTCCAGCCTTACTCTCCTCTCTCTGTAATGTCCCCAGCCTTGCTTTCCTCTCTCGGTAAAATCTCCAGACTTGTTTTCCTCTCTCTCTGTCACACATCCAGCCTTGCTTTCACATCTCTGTAACATGTCCAGCCTTGCTTTCCTCTCCCCATAACATCTCCAGCCTTGCTTGCCTCTCTCCGTATAACATCTCCAGCCTTGTTTTCCTCTTTCTCTGTCTCATCTCCTGCCTTGCTTTCTTATCTCTGTTTTAATGTCCAGACTAGCTTTCCTATCTCTGTAACATCTCCAGCCTTGCTCTCCTGTCTCTGTAACATCTCCAGCCTTGCTCTCCTATCTCTGTATCATATTCAGCCTTGCTTTCCTCTCTCTGTAAAATCTCCAGCCTTATGTTCCTATCTCTGTAATATCTCCAGCGTTGCTTTTCTGTCTCTGCAGCATCTCCTGCTTTGCTTTCCCTTCCCTGTAATACATAGTGCCTGCTTTCCCATCTCTGTAACATCTCCAGCCTTGTTTTCCTTTCTCTGTCACATCTCCAGCCTTGCTTTCTTATCTCTGTTTTACTGTCCAGCCTAGCTTTCCTATCTCTGTAACATCTCCAGCCTTGCTCTCCTATCTCTGAAACATCTCCATCTTTCTGTCTTCCCTCTGTAACATGTCCAGCATGGCTTTCCTCGCTCTGTAAAATCTCCAGCCTTGTTTTCCTCTCTCTCTCTGTCATATCTCCAGCCTTGCTTTCCTATCTCTGTAACATCTCCAGCCTCTCTTTCCTCCCTCTGCAACATCACCAGCCTTTCATTCCTAACTCTGCAACATCTCCAGCCTTGTTTTCCTTTCTCTGTCACATCTCCAGCCTTGCTTTCTTATCTCTGTTTTACTGTCCAGCCTAGCTTTCCTATCTCTGTAACATCTCCAGCCTTGCTCTCCTATCTCTGTAACATCTCCAGCCTTTCTGTCTTCCCTCTGTAACATGTCCAGCATGGCTTTCCTCTCTCTGTAAAATCTCCAGCCTTGTTTTCCTCTCTCTGTGTCACATCTCCAGCCTTGCTTTTCTATCATTCTACCATCTCCAGACTTGCTTTCCTATCTCTGTAACATCTCCAGCCTTGCTCTCCTATATCTGTAACATCTCCCGCCTTGTTGTCTTACCTCTGTAACATGCCCAGCGTGGCTGTCCTCTCTCTGTAAAATCCCAAGCCTTGTTTTCCTCTCTCTCCGTCACATCTTCAGCCTTGCTTTTCTATCACTCTACCATCTCCAGACTTGCTTTCCTATCTGTGTAACATCTCCAGCCTTGCTTTCCTACCTCTGTAACATCTCATGCATGGCTTTCCTGTCTCTGCAGCATCTCCAGGCTTGTTTTCACTTCCCTGTAACATATAGTGCCTGCTTTCTCACCTCTGGAACATATCCAGCCATGCTTTCCTTCATCTGTAACATCTCCAGCCTTCAGTTTCCATCTCTGCAACATCTCTAGCCTTGCTTTCCTATCTCTGGAACACCTCCAGCCTTTCATTCCTGCATTTGCAACATCTCCAGCCTTGCTGTCCTATCTTTGGAACATCTCTTGCTTGCTTTCTTATCTCTGTAACATATCCAGCCTTGCTTTACTCTCCCTGTCACATCTCCAGCCTTGTTTTCTGATCTCTGCGACATCTCCAGCCTTACTCTCCTATCTCTGTAATGTCCCCAGTCTTGCTTTCCTCTCTCTGTAAAATCTCCAGCCTTGTTTTCCTCTCTCTCTGTCACACATCCAGCCTTGTCTTCACATCTCTGTAACATGTCCAGCCTTGCTCTCCTCTCCCCATAACATCTCCAGCCTTGTTTTCCTCTTTCTCTGTCACATCTCCTGCCTTGCTTTCTGATCTCGGTTTTAATGTCAGGCTTAACTTTCCTGTCTATGTAACATCTCCAGCCTTGCTCTCCTGTCTCTGTAACATCTACAGCCTTGCTCTCCTATTTCTGTAACATATCCAGCATTGCTTTCCTGTCCCTTCAACATTTAGAGTCTGCTTTCCCATATGTGTAATATCTCCATGCTTGCTTTCCTCTCTCTCCATAACATAACCAGCCTTGTTTTCCCATCTCTGTAAAATCTCCAGCCTTGCTTTCCTTTCTCTGTTACATCTCCAGCCTTGCTTTCTTAATTCTGTTTTAATGTCCAGCCTAGCTTTCTTATCTCTGTAACATCTCCTGCCTTGCAGTACTATCTCTGTAACATCTCCAGTCTTGCTTTCCCTTCCCTGTGACATATGCTGCCTGCTTTCCTACCTCTGTAACATCTCCAGCCTTGCTGTCCTATCTTTGTAACATCTCCTGTTTGCTCTCTTATCTCTGTAACATCTCCAGCCTTGCTTTCTCTTCCCTGTAACATATAGTGCCTGCTTTTCCATCTCTGTAACACCTCCAGCCTTGCTTTCCTATCTCTGTAACACCTCCAGCCTTGCTGTCTTATCTCTGTAAAATCTCCAGCCTTGTTTTCCTCTCTCTCTGTCATATCTCCAGCCTTGCTTTCCTATCTCTGTAACATCTCCAGCCTCTCTTTCCTCCCTCTGCAACATCACCAGCCTTTCATTCCTAACTCTGCAACATCTCCAGACTTGCTGTCCCATCTCTGTAGTATTTGCAGCTTGCTTTGTTATCTCTCTAATATCGCCAGCCTTGCTTTTCTCCCTCTATAACATCTCCAGCCTTGCTTTCCTCTCTCTGTGGCATCTCAAGCCTTGCTGTCCTATCGCTGTAACATCTCCAGCCTCTCATTCCTAACTCTGTAAAATCTCCAGCCTTACTTTTCTAACTCAGTAACATCTCCAGCCTTGCTTTCCTATCTCTGTAACATCTCCAGCTTTGTTTTCCTCTCTCTCTGTATCGTCTCCAGTCTAACTTTCCTGTTTTTCTCACATCCCGACCTGGCTTTCCAATCCCTGTAATATCTCCAGCCTCACTTTCCTCTTTGTCTGTCACATCTCCAGCCTTGCTTTCTTATCACTGCTACATTTCCAGCCTTGCTTTCCTATCTCTGTAACATCTCCAGCCTAGCTCTCTTATCTCTGTTTTAATGTCCAGCCTAGCTTTCCTATCTTTGTACCATCTCCAGCCTTGCTCTCCTGTTTCTAAAACATCTCCAGCCATGCTTTCCTCTCTCTGTAAAATCTCCATCCTTGTGTTCCTACCTCTGTAACATCTCCAGCGTTGCTTTCCTGTCTCTGCAGCATCTCCAGCGTTGCTTTTCCTTCCCTGTAACATATAGTGCCTGCTTTCCCATCTCTGTAACATCTCCAGCCTTGTTTTCCTTTCTCTGTCACATCTCCAGCCTTGCTTTCTTATCTCTGTTTTAATGTCCAGTCTGGCTGTCCTATCTCTGTAACATCTCCAGTCTTGCTCTCCTAGCTCTGTAACATCTCCAGCCTTGCTGTCTTCCCTCTGTAACATGTCCAGCGTGGCTTTCCTCTCTCTGTAAAATCTCCAGCCTTGTTTTCCTCTCTTTCTGTCACATCTTTCAGCCTTGCTTTTCTATCACTCTACCATCTCCAGACTTGCTTTCCTATCTCAGTAACATCTCCAGCCTTGCTCTCCTATCTCTGTGACATCTCCAGCCTTGTTGTCTTACCTCTGTAACATGACCAGCGTGGCTGTCCTCTCTCTGTAAAATCTCCAGCCTTGTTTTCCTCTCCTCCGTCACATCTTCAGCCTTGCTTTTCTATCACTCTACCATCTCCAGACTTGCTTTCCTATCTGTGTAACATCTCCAGCCTTGCTTTCCTACCTCTGTAACATCTCCAGCATGGCTTTCCTGTCTCTGCAGCATCTCCAGGCTTGTTTTCCCTTCCCTGTAACAAATAGTTCCTGCTTTCTCACCTCTGGAAAATATCCAGCCATGCTTTCCTTCATCTGTAACATCTCCAGCCTCTCATTCCTATCTCTGTAAAATCTCCAGCCTTATTTTTCTAACTCAGTAAGGTCTCCAGCCTTGCTTTCCTATCTCTGTAACATCTCCAGCCTTGTTTTCCTCTCTCTCTGTATCGTCTCCAGTCTAACTTTCCTGTTTCTCTCACATCCCGACCTGGCTTTCCAATCCCTGTAATATCTCCAGCCTCACTTTCCTCTTTGTCTGTCACATCTAGAGCCTTGCTTTCTTATCACTGCTACATCTCCAGTCTTGCTTTCCCTTCCCTGTGACATATACTGCCTGCTTTCCTATCTCTGTAACATCTCCAGCCTTGCTCTCCTATCTCTATAACATCTCCAGCCTTGCTCTCCTATCTCTGTATCAATTTCAGCCTTGCTTTCCTCTCTCTGTAAAATCTCCAGCCTTATGTTCCTATCTCTGTAATATCTCCAGCGTTGCTTTCCTGTCTCTGCAGCATCTCCTGCTTTGCTTTCCCTTCCCTGTAATACATAGTGCCTGCTTTCCCATCTCTGTAACATCTCCAGCCTTGTTTTCCTTTCTCTGTCACATCTCCAGCCTTGCTTTCTTATCTCTGTTTTACTGTCCAGCCTAGCTTTCCTATCTCTGTAACATCTCCAGCCTTGCTCTCCTATCTCTGTAACATCTCCAGCCTTGCTGTCTTCCCTCTGTAACATGTCCAGCATGGCTTTCCTCTCTCTGTAAAATCTCCAGCCTTGTTTTCCTCTCTCTGTGTCACATCTCCAGCCTTGCTTTTCTATCACTCTACCATCTCCAGACTTGCTTTCCTATCTCTGTAACATCTCCCCTTTTGCTCTCCTATATCTGTAACATCTCCCGCCTTGTCTTACCTCTGTAACATGTCCAGCGTGGCTGTCCTCTCTCTGTAAAATCCCCAGCCTTGTTTTCCTCTCTCTCTGTCACATCTTCAGCCTTGCTTTTCTATCACTCTACCATCTCCAGACTTGCTTTCCTATCTGTGTAACATCTCCAGCCTAGCTCTCTTATCTCTGTTTTAATGTCCAGCCTAGCTTTCCTATCTTTGTACCATCTCCAGCCTTGCTCTCCTGTTTCTAAAACATCTCCAGCCATGCTTTCCTCTCTCTGTAAAATCTCCATCCTTGTGTTCCTACCTCTGTAACATCTCCAGCGTTGCTTTCCTGTCTCTGCAGCATCTCCAGCGTTGCTTTTCCTTCCCTGTAACATATAGTGCCTGCTTTCCCATCTCTGTAACATCTCCAGCCTTGTTTTCCTTTCTCTGTCACATCTCCAGCCTTGCTTTCTTATCTCTGTTTTAATGTCCAGTCTGGCTGTCCTATCTCTGTAACATCTCCAGCCTTGCTCTCCTATCTCTGTAACATCTCCAGCCTTGCTGTCTTCCCTCTGTAACATGTCCAGCGTGGCTTTCCTCTCTCTGTAAAATCTCCAGCCTTGTTTTCCTCTCTTTCTGTCACATCTTTCAGCCTTGCTTTTCTATCACTCTACCATCTCCAGACTTGCTTTCCTATCTCTGTAACATCTCCAGCCTTGCTCTCCTATCTCTGTGACATCTCCAGCCTTGTTGTCTTACCTCTGTAACATGACCAGCGTGGCTGTCCTCTCTCTGTAAGATCTCCAGCCTTGTTTTCCTCTCCTCCGTCACATCTTCAGCCTTGCTTTCTATCACTCTACCATCTCCAGACTTGCTTTCCTATCTGTGTAACATCTCCAGCCTTGCTTTCCTACCTCTGTAACATCTCATGCATGGCTTTCCTGTCTCTGCAGCATCTCCAGGCTTGTTTTCCCTTCCCTGTAACAAATAGTTCCTGCTTTCTCACCTCTGGAACATATCCAGCCATGCTTTCCTTCATCTGTAACATCTCCAGCCCTTCATTCCTAACTCTGTAAAATCTCCAGCCTTATTTTTCTAACTCAGTAACGTCTCCAGCCTTGCTTTCCTATCTCTGTAACATCTCCAGCCTTGTTTTCCTCTCTCTCTGTATCGTCTCCAGTCTAACTTTCCTGTTTCTCTCACATCCCGACCTGGCTTTCCAATCCCTGTAATATCTCCAGCCTCACTTTCCTCTTTGTCTGTCACATCTAGAGCCTTGCTTTCTTATCACTGCTACATCTCCAGTCTTGCTTTCCCTTCCCTGTGACATATACTGCCTGCTTTCCTACCTCTGTAACATCTCCAGCCTTGCTTTCCTTCCTCTATAACATCTCCAGCCTTGTTTTCCGATCTCTGCAACATCTCTAGCGTAGCTTTCCTATCTCTGGAAAATCTCCAGCCTTTCATTCCTACCTTTGCAACATCTCCAGCCTTGCTGTCCTATCTTTGTAACATCTCCTGTTTGCTCTCTTATCTCTGTAACATCTCCAGCCTTGCTTTCCTCTCTCCCTACAATATCTCCAGCCTTGCTTCACTCTCTCTATCACATCTCCAGCCTAGCTTTCCGATCTCTGCGACATCTCCAGCCTTACTCTCCTCTCTCTGTAATGTCCCCAGCCTTGCTTTCCTCTCTCGGTAAAATCTCCAGACTTGTTTTCCTCTCTCTCTGTCACACATCCAGCCTTGCTTTCACATCTCTGTAACATGTCCAGCCTTGCTTTCCTCTCCCCATAACATCTCCAGCCTTGCTTGCCTCTCTCCGTATAACATCTCCAGCCTTGTTTTCCTCTTTCTCTGTCTCATCTCCTGCCTTGCTTTCTTATCTCTGTTTTAATGTCCAGACTAGCTTTCCTATCTCTGTAACATCTCCAGCCTTGCTCTCCTGTCTCTGTAACATCTCCAGCCTTGCTCTCCTATCTCTGTATCATATTCAGCCTTGCTTTCCTCTCTCTGTAAAATCTCCAGCCTTATGTTCCTATCTCTGTAATATCTCCAGCGTTGCTTTTCTGTCTCTGCAGCATCTCCTGCTTTGCTTTCCCTTCCCTGTAATACATAGTGCCTGCTTTCCCATCTCTGTAACATCTCCAGCCTTGTTTTCCTTTCTCTGTCACATCTCCAGCCTTGCTTTCTTATCTCTGTTTTACTGTCCAGCCTAGCTTTCCTATCTCTGTAACATCTCCAGCCTTGCTCTCCTATCTCTGTAACATCTCCAGCCTTTCTGTCTTCCCTCTGTAACATGTCCAGCATGGCTTTCCTCGCTCTGTAAAATCTCCAGCCTTGTTTTCCTCTCTCTCTCTGTCATATCTCCAGCCTTGCTTTCCTATCTCTGTAACATCTCCAGCCTCTCTTTCCTCCCTCTGCAACATCACCAGCCTTTCATTCCTAACTCTGCAACATCTCCAGCCTTGTTTTCCTTTCTCTGTCACATCTCCAGCCTTGCTTTCTTATCTCTGTTTTACTGTCCAGCCTAGCTTTCCTATCTCTGTAACATCTCCAGCCTTGCTCTCCTATCTCTGTAACATCTCCAGCCTTTCTGTCTTCCCTCTGTAACATGTCCAGCATGGCTTTCCTCTCTCTGTAAAATCTCCAGCCTTGTTTTCCTCTCTCTGTGTCACATCTCCAGCCTTGCTTTTCTATCATTCTACCATCTCCAGACTTGCTTTCCTATCTCTGTAACATCTCCAGCCTTGCTCTCCTATATCTGTAACATCTCCCGCCTTGTTGTCTTACCTCTGTAACATGCCCAGCGTGGCTGTCCTCTCTCTGTAAAATCCCAAGCCTTGTTTTCCTCTCTCTCCGTCACATCTTCAGCCTTGCTTTTCTATCACTCTACCATCTCCAGACTTGCTTTCCTATCTGTGTAACATCTCCAGCCTTGCTTTCCTACCTCTGTAACATCTCATGCATGGCTTTCCTGTCTCTGCAGCATCTCCAGGCTTGTTTTCACTTCCCTGTAACATATCGTGCCTGCTTTCTCACCTCTGGAACATATCCAGCCATGCTTTCCTTCATCTGTAACATCTCCAGCCTTCAGTTTCCATCTCTGCAACATCTCTAGCCTTGCTTTCCTATCTCTGGAACACCTCCAGCCTTTCATTCCTGCATTTGCAACATCTCCAGCCTTGCTGTCCTATCTTTGGAACATCTCTTGCTTGCTTTCTTATCTCTGTAACATATCCAGCCTTGCTTTACTCTCCCTGTCACATCTCCAGCCTTGTTTTCTGATCTCTGCGACATCTCCAGCCTTACTCTCCTATCTGTGTAATGTCCCCAGTCTTGCTTTCCTCTCTCTGTAAAATCTCCAGCCTTGTTTTCCTCTCTCTCTGTCACACATCCAGCCTTGTCTTCACATCTCTGTAACATGTCCAGCCTTGCTCTCCTCTCCCCATAACATCTCCAGCCTTGTTTTCCTCTTTCTCTGTCACATCTCCTGCCTTGCTTTCTGATCTCGGTTTTAATGTCAGGCTTAACTTTCCTGTCTATGTAACATCTCCAGCCTTGCTCTCCTGTCTCTGTAACATCTACAGCCTTGCTCTCCTATTTCTGTAACATATCCAGCATTGCTTTCCTGTCCCTTCAACATTTAGAGTCTGCTTTCCCATATGTGTAATATCTCCATGCTTGCTTTCCTCTCTCTCCATAACATAACCAGCCTTGTTTTCCCATCTCTGTAAAATCTCCAGCCTTGCTTTCCTTTCTCTGTTACATCTCCAGCCTTGCTTTCTTAATTCTGTTTTAATGTCCAGCCTAGCTTTCTTATCTCTGTAACATCTCCTGCCTTGCAGTACTATCTCTGTAACATCTCCAGTCTTGCTTTCCCTTCCCTGTGACATATGCTGCCTGCTTTCCTACCTCTGTAACATCTCCAGCCTTGCTTTCCTTCCTCTATAACATCTCCAGCCTTGTTTTCCGATCTCTGCAACATCTCTAGCCTAGCTTTCCTATCTCTGGAAAATCTCCAGCCTTTCATTCCTACCTTTGCAACATCTCCAGCCTTGCTGTCCTATCTTTGTAACATCTCCTGTTTGCTCTCTTATCTCTGTAACATCTCCAGCCTTGCTTTCTCTTCCCTGTAACATATAGTGCCTGCTTTTCCATCTCTGTAACACCTCCAGCCTTGCTTTCCTATCTCTGTAACACCTCCAGCCTTGCTGTCTTATCTCTGTAAAATCTCCAGCCATGTTTTCCTCTCTCTCTGTCATATCTCCAGCCTTGCTTTCCTATCTCTGTAACATCTCCAGCCTCTCTTTCCTCCCTCTGCAACATCACCAGCCTTTCATTCCTAACTCTGCAACATCTCCAGACTTGCTGTCCCATCTCTGTAGTATTTGCAGCTTGCTTTGTTATCTCTCTAATATCGCCAGCCTTGCTTTTCTCCCTCTATAACATCTCCAGCCTTGCTTTCCTCTCTCTGTGGCATCTCAAGCCTTGCTGTCCTATCGCTGTAACATCTCCAGCCTCTCATTCCTAACTCTGTAAAATCTCCAGCCTTACTTTTCTAACTCAGTAACATCTCCAGCCTTGTTTTCCTCTCTCTCTGTATCGTCTCCAGTCTAACTTTCCTGTTTTTCTCACATCCCGACCTGGCTTTCCAATCCCTGTAATATCTCCAGCCTCACTTTCCTCTTTGTCTGTCACATCTCCAGCCTTGCTTTCTTATCACTGCTACATTTCCAGCCTTGCTTTCCTATCTCTGTAACATCTCACGCATTGCTTTCCTGTCTCTGCAGCATCTCCAGGCTTGTTTTCACTTCCCTGTAACATATAGTGCCTGCTTTCTCACCTCTGGAACATATCCAGCCATGCTTTCCTTCATCTGTAACATCTCCAGCCTTCAGTTTCCATCTCTGCAACATCTCTAGCCTTGCTTTCCTATCTCTGGAACACCTCCAGCCTTTCATTCCTGCATTTGCAACATCTCCAGCCTTGCTGTCCTATCTTTGTAACATCTCTTGCTTGCTTTCTTATCTCTGTAACATATCCAGGCTTGCTTTACTCTCCCTGTCACATCTCCAGCCTTGTTTTCTGATCTCTGCGACATCTCCAGCCTTACTCTCCTATCTCTGCAATGTCCCCAGCCTTGCTTTCCTCTCTCGGTAAATCTCCAGCCTTGTTTTCCTCTCTCTCTGTCACAGATCCAGCCTTGCTTTCACACCTCTGTAACATGTCCAGCCTTGCTTTCCTCTCCCCATAACATCTCCAGCCTTGCTTGCCTCTCTCCGTATAACATCTCCAGCCTTGTTTTCCTCTTTCTCTGTCTCATCTCCTGCCTTGCTTTCTTATCTCTGTTTTAATGTCCAGCCTAGCTTTCCTATCTCTGTAACATCTCCAGCCTTGCTCTCCTGTCTCTGTAACCTCTCCAGCCTTGCTCTCCTATCTCTGTATCATATTCAGCCTTGCTTTCCTCTCTCTGTAAAATCTCCAGCCTTATGTTCCTATCTCTGTAATATCTCCAGCGTTGCTTTCCTGTCTCTGCAGCATCTCCTGCTTTGCTTTCCCTTCCCTGTAATACATAGTGCCTGCTTTCCCATCTCTGTAACATCTCCAGCCTTGTTTTCCTCTCTCTGTGTCACATCTCCAGCCTTGCTTTTCTATCATTCTACCATCTCCAGACTTGCTTATCCAGACTTATCTCTGTTTTACTGTCCAGCCTAGCTTTCCTATCTCTGTAACATCTCCAGCCTTGCTCTCCTATATCTGTAACATCTCCAGCCTTGTTGTCTTACCTCTGTAACATGCCCAGCGTGGCTGTCCTCTCTCTGTAAAATCCCAGCCTTGTTTTCCTCTCTCTCCGTCACATCTTCAGCCTTGCTTTTCTATCACTCTACCATCTCCAGACTTGCTTTCCTATCTGTGTAACATCTCCAGCCTTGCTTTCCTACCTCTGTAACATCTCATGCATGGCTTTCCTGTCTCTGCGACATCTCCAGCCTTACTCTCCTATCTGTGTAATGTCCCCAGTCTTGCTTTCCTCTCTCTGTAAAATCTCCAGCCTTGTTTTCCTCTCTCTCTGTCACACATCCAGCCTTGTCTTCACATCTCTGTAACATGTCCAGCCTTGCTCTCCTCTCCCCATAACATCTCCAGCCTTGTTTTCCTCTTTCTCTGTCACATCTCCCGCCTTGCTTTCTGATCTCGGTTTTAATGTCAGGCTTAACTTTCCTGTCTATGTAACATCTCCAGCCTTGCTCTCCTGTCTCTGTAACATCTACAGCCTTGCTCTCCTATTTCTGTAACATATCCAGCATTGCTTTCCTGTCCCTTCAACATTTAGAGTCTGCTTTCCCATATGTGTAATATCTCCATGCTTGCTTTCCTCTCTCTCCATAACATAACCAGCCTTGTTTTCCCATCTCTGTAAAATCTCCAGCCTTGCTTTCCTTTCTCTGTTACATCTCCAGCCTTGCTTTCTTAATTCTGTTTTAATGTCCAGCCTAGCTTTCTTATCTCTGTAACATCTCCTGCCTTGCAGTACTATCTCTGTAACATCTCCAGTCTTGCTTTCCCTTCCCTGTGACATATACTGCCTGCTTTCCTACCTCTGTAACATCTCCAGCCTTGCTTTCCTTCCTCTATAACATCTCCAGCCTTGTTTCCGATCTCTGCGACATCTCTAGCCTAGCTTTCCTATCTCTGGAAAATCTCCAGCCTTTCATTCCTACCTTTGCAACATCTCCAGCCTTGCTGTCCTATCTTTGTAACATCTCCTGTTTGCTCTCTTATCTCTGTAACATCTCCAGCCTTGCTTTCTCTTCCCTGTAACATATAGTGCCTGCTTTTCCATCTCTGTAACATCTCCAGCCTTGCTTTCCTATCTCTGTAACACCTCCAGCCTTGCTGTCTTATCTCTGTAAAATCTCCAGCCTTGTTTTCCTCTCTCTCTGTCATATCTCCAGCCTTGCTTTCCTATCTCTGTAACATCTCCAGCCTCTCTTTCCTCCCCTGCAACATCACCAGCCTTTCATTCCTAACTCTGCAACATCTCCAGACTTGCTGTCCCATCTCTGTAGTATTTGCAGCTTGCTTTCTTATCTCTCTAATATCGCCAGCCTTGCTTTTCTCCCTCTATAACATCTCCAGCCTTGCTTTCCTCTCTCTGTGGCATCTCAAGCCTTGCTGTCCTATCGCTGTAACATCTCCAGCCTCTCATTCCTAACTCTGTAAAATCTCCAGCCTTACTTTTCTAACTCAGTAACATCTCCAGCCTTGCTTTCCTATCTCTGTAACATCTCCAGCTTTGTTTTCCTCTCTCTCTGTATCGTCTCCAGTCTAACTTTCCTGTTTTTCTCACATCCCGACCTGGCTTTCCAATCCCTGTAATATCTCCAGCCTCACTTTCCTCTTTGTCTGTCACATCTCCAGCCTTGCTTTCTTATCACTGCTACATTCCAGCCTTGCTTTCCTATCTCTGTAACATCTCCAGCCTAGCTCTCTTATCTCTGTTTTAATGTCCAGCCTAGCTTTCCTATCTTTGTACCATCTCCAGCCTTGCTCTCCTGTTTCTAAAACATCTCCAGCCATGCTTTCCTCTCTCTGTAAAATCTCCATCCTTGTGTTCCTACCTCTGTAACATCTCCAGCGTTGCTTTCCTGTCTCTGCAGCATCTCCAGCGTTGCTTTTCCTTCCCTGTAACATATAGTGCCTGCTTTCCCATCTCTGTAACATCTCCAGCCTTGTTTTCCTTTCTCTGTCACATCTCCAGCCTTGCTTTCTTATCTCTGTTTTAATGTCCAGTCTGGCTGTCCTATCTCTGTAACATCTCCAGCCTTGCTCTCCTAGCTCTGTAACATCTCCAGCCTTGCTGTCTTCCCTCTGTAACATGTCCAGCGTGGCTTTCCTCTCTCTGTAAAATCTCCAGCCTTGTTTCCTCTCTTTCTGTCACATCTTTCAGCCTTGCTTTTCTATCACTCTACCATCTCCAGACTTGCTTTCCTATCTCAGTAACATCTCCAGCCTTGCTCTCCTATCTCTGTGACATCTCCAGCCTTGTTGTCTTACCTCTGTAACATGACCAGCGTGGCTGTCCTCTCTCTGTAAAATCTCCAGCCTTGTTTTCCTCTCCTCCGTCACATCTTCAGCCTTGCTTTCCTATCACTCTACCATCTCCAGACTTGCTTTCCTATCTGTGTAACATCTCCAGCCTTGCTTTCCTACCTCTGTAACATCTCAGCATGGCTTTCCTGTCTCTGCAGCATCTCCAGGCTTGTTTTCCCTTCCCTGTAACAAATAGTTCCTGCTTTCTCACCTCTGGAAAATATCCAGCCATGCTTTCCTTCATCTGTAACATCTCCAGCCTCTCATTCCTATCTCTGTAAAATCTCCAGCCTTATTTTTCTAACTCAGTAACGTCTCCAGCCTTGCTTTCCTATCTCTGTAACATCTCCAGCCTTGTTTTCCTCTCTCTCTGTATCGTCTCCAGTCTAACTTTCCTGTTTCTCTCACATCCCGACCTGGCTTTCCAATCCCTGTAATATCTCCAGCCTCACTTTCCTCTTTGTCTGTCACATCTAGAGCCTTGCTTTCTTATCACTGCTACATCTCCAGTCTTGCTTTCCCTTCCCTGTGACATATACTGCCTGCTTTCCTATCTCTGTAACATCTCCAGCCTTGCTCTCCTATCTCTATAACATCTCCAGCCTTGCTCTCCTATCTCTGTATCAATTTCAGCCTTGCTTTCCTCTCTCTGTAAAATCTCCAGCCTTATGTTCCTATCTCTGTAATATCTCCAGCGTTGCTTTCCTGTCTCTGCAGCATCTCCTGCTTTGCTTTCCCTTCCCTGTAATACATAGTGCCTGCTTTCCCATCTCTGTAACATCTCCAGCCTTGTTTTCCTTTCTCTGTCACATCTCCAGCCTTGCTTTCTTATCTCTGTTTTACTGTCCAGCCTAGCTTTCCTATCTCTGTAACATCTCCAGCCTTGCTCTCCTATCTCTGTAACATCTCCAGCCTTTCTGTCTTCCCTCTGTAACATGTCCAGCATGGCTTTCCTCTCTCTGTAAAATCTCCAGCCTTGTTTTCCTCTCTCTGTGTCACATCTCCAGCCTTGCTTTTCTATCATTCTACCATCTCCAGACTTGCTTTCCTATCTCTGTAACATCTCCAGCCTTGCTCTCCAATATCTGTAACATCTCCCGCCTTGTTGTCTTACCTCTGTAACATGCCCAGCGTGGCTGTCCTCTCTCTGTAAAATCCCAAGCCTTGTTTTCCTCTCTCTCCGTCACATCTTCAGCCTTGCTTTTCTATCACTCTACCATCTCCAGACTTGCTTTCCTATCTGTGTAACATCTCCAGCCTTGCTTTCCTACCTCTGTAACATCTCATGCATGGCTTTCCTGTCTCTGCGACATCTCCAGCCTTACTCTCCTATCTGTGTAATGTCCCCAGTCTTGCTTTCCTCTCTCTGTAAAATCTCCAGCCTTGTTTTCCTCTCTCTCTGTCACACATCCAGCCTTGTCTTCACATCTCTGTAACATGTCCAGCCTTGCTCTCCTCTCCCCCTAACATCTCCAGCCTTGTTTTCCTCTTTCTCTGTCACATCTCCCGCCTTGCTTTCTGATCTCGGTTTTAATGTCAGGCTTAACTTTCCTGTCTATGTAACATCTCCAGCCTTGCTCTCCTGTCTCTGTAACATCTACAGCCTTGCTCTCCTATTTCTGTAACATATCCAGCATTGCTTTCCTGTCCCTTCAACATTTAGAGTCTGCTTTCCCATATGTGTAATATCTCCATGCTTGCTTTCCTCTCTCTCCATAACATAACCAGCCTTGTTTTCCCATCTCTGTAAAATCTCCAGCCTTGCTTTCCTTTCTCTGTTACATCTCCAGCCTCGCTTTCTTAATTCTGTTTTAATGTCCAGCCTAGCTTTCTTATCTCTGTAACATCTCCTGCCTTGCAGTACTATCTCTGTAACATCTCCAGTCTTGCTTTCCCTTCCCTGTGACATATACTGCCTGCTTTTCTACCTCTGTAACATCTCCAGCCTTGCTTTCCTTCCTCTATAACATCTCCAGCCTTGTTTTCCGATCTCTGCACATCTCTAGCCTAGCTTTCCTATCTCTGGAAAATCTCCAGCCTTTCATTCCTACCTTTGCAACATCTCCAGCCTTGCTGTCCTATCTTTGTAACATCTCCTGTTTGCTCTCTTATCTCTGTAACATCTCCAGCCTTGCTTTCTCTTCCCTGTAACATATAGTGCCTGCTTTTCCATCTCTGTAACACCTCCAGCCTTGCTTTCCTATCTCTGTAACACCTCCAGCCTTGCTGTCTTATCTCTGTAAAATCTCCAGCCTTGTTTTCCTCTCTCTCTGTCATATCTCCAGCCTTGCTTTCCTATCTCTGTAACATCTCCAGCCTCTCTTTCCTCCCTCTGCAACATCACCAGCCTTTCATTCCTAACTCTGCAACATCTCCAGACTTGCTGTCCCATCTCTGTAGTATTTGCAGCTTGCTTTGTTATCTCTCTAATATCGCCAGCCTTGCTTTTCTCCCTCTATAACATCTCCAGCCTTGCTTTCCTCTCTCTGTGGCATCTCAAGCCTTGCTGTCCTATCGCTGTAACATCTCCAGCCTCTCATTCCTAACTCTGTAAAATCTCCAGCCTTACTTTTCTAACTCAGTAACATCTCCAGCCTTGCTTTCCTATCTCTGTAACATCTCCAGCTTTGTTTTCCTCTCTCTCTGTATCGTCTCCAGTCTAACTTTCCTGTTTTTCTCACATCCCGACCTGGCTTTCCAATCCCTGTAATATCTCCAGCCTCACTTTCCTCTTTGTCTGTCACATCTCCAGCCTTGCTTTCTTATCACTGCTACATTTCCAGCCTTGCTTTCCTATCTCTGTAACATCTCCAGCCTAGCTCTCTTATCTCTGTTTTAATGTCCAGCCTAGCTTTCCTATCTTTGTACCATCTCCAGCCTTGCTCTCCTGTTTCTAAAACATCTCCAGCCATGCTTTCCTCTCTCTGTAAAATCTCCATCCTTGTGTTCCTACCTCTGTAACATCTCCAGCGTTGCTTTCCTGTCTCTGCAGCATCTCCAGCGTTGCTTTTCCTTCCCTGTAACATATAGTGCCTGCTTTCCCATCTCTGTAACATCTCCAGCCTTGTTTTCCTTTCTCTGTCACATCTCCAGCCTTGCTTTCTTATCTCTGTTTTAATGTCCAGTCTGGCTGTCCTATCTCTGTAACATCTCCAGCCTTGCTCTCCTAGCTCTGTAACATCTCCAGCCTTGCTGTCTTCCCTCTGTAACATGTCCAGCGTGGCTTTCCTCTCTCTGTAAAATCTCCAGCCTTGTTTTCCTCTCTTTCTGTCACATCTTTCAGCCTTGCTTTTCTATCACTCTACCATCTCCAGACTTGCTTTCCTATCTCAGTAACATCTCCAGCCTTGCTCTCCTATCTCTGTGACATCTCCAGCCTTGTTGTCTTACCTCTGTAACATGACCAGCGTGGCTGTCCTCTCTCTGTAAAATCTCCAGCCTTGTTTTCCTCTCCTCCGTCACATCTTCAGCCTTGCTTTTCTATCACTCTACCATCTCCAGACTTGCTTTCCTATCTGTGTAACATCTCCAGCCTTGCTTTCCTACCTCTGTAACATCTCCAGCATGGCTTTCCTGTCTCTGCAGCATCTCCAGGCTTGTTTTCCCTTCCCTGTAACAAATAGTTCCTGCTTTCTCACCTCTGGAAAATATCCAGCCATGCTTTCCTTCATCTGTAACATCTCCAGCCTCTCATTCCTATCTCTGTAAAATCTCCAGCCTTATTTTTCTAACTCAGTAAGGTCTCCAGCCTTGCTTTCCTATCTCTGTAACATCTCCAGCCTTGTTTTCCTCTCTCTCTGTATCGTCTCCAGTCTAACTTTCCTGTTTCTCTCACATCCCGACCTGGCTTTCCAATCCCTGTAATATCTCCAGCCTCACTTTCCTCTTTGTCTGTCACATCTAGAGCCTTGCTTTCTTATCACTGCTACATCTCCAGTCTTGCTTTCCCTTCCCTGTGACATATACTGCCTGCTTTCCTATCTCTGTAACATCTCCAGCCTTGCTCTCCTATCTCTATAACATCTCCAGCCTTGCTCTCCTATCTCTGTATCAATTTCAGCCTTGCTTTCCTCTCTCTGTAAAATCTCCAGCCTTATGTTCCTATCTCTGTAATATCTCCAGCGTTGCTTTCCTGTCTCTGCAGCATCTCCTGCTTTGCTTTCCCTTCCCTGTAATACATAGTGCCTGCTTTCCCATCTCTGTAACATCTCCAGCCTTGTTTTCCTTTCTCTGTCACATCTCCAGCCTTGCTTTCTTATCTCTGTTTTACTGTCCAGCCTAGCTTTCCTATCTCTGTAACATCTCCAGCCTTGCTCTCCTATCTCTGTAACATCTCCAGCCTTGCTGTCTTCCCTCTGTAACATGTCCAGCATGGCTTTCCTCTCTCTGTAAAATCTCCAGCCTTGTTTTCCTCTCTCTGTGTCACATCTCCAGCCTTGCTTTTCTATCACTCTACCATCTCCAGACTTGCTTTCCTATCTCTGTAACATCTCCCCTTTTGCTCTCCTATATCTGTAACATCTCCCGCCTTGTCTTACCTCTGTAACATGTCCAGCGTGGCTGTCCTCTCTCTGCAAAATCCCAAGCCTTGTTTTCCTCTCTCTCTGTCACATCTTCAGCCTTGCTTTTCTATCACTCTACCATCTTCAGACTTGCTTTCCTATCTGTGTAACATCTCCAGCCTTGCTCTCCTATCTCTGTGACATCTCTAGCCTTGTTGTCTTACCTCTGTAACATGACCAGCGTGGCTGTCCTCTCTCTGTAAAATCTCCAGCCTTGTTTTCCTCTCCTCCGTCACATCTTCAGCCTTGCTTTTCTATCACTCTACCATCTCCAGACTTGCTTTCCTATCTGTGTAACATCTCCAGCCTTGCTTTCCTACCTCTGTAACATCTCCAGCATGGTTTGCCTGTCTCTGCAGCATCTCCAGGCTTGTTTTCCCTTCCCTGTAACAAATAGTTCCTGCTTTCTCACCTCTGGAAAATATCCAGCCATGCTTTCCTTCATCTGTAACATCTCCAGCCTCTCATTCCTATCTCTGTAAAATCTCCAGCCTTATTTTTCTAACTCAGTAACGTCTCCAGCCTTGCTTTCCTATCTCTGTAACATCTCCAGCCTTGTTTTCCTCTCTCTCTGTATCGTCTCCAGTCTAACTTTCCTGTTTCTCTCACATCCCGACCTGGCTTTCCAATCCCTGTAATATCTCCAGCCTCACTTTCCTCTTTGTCTGTCACATCTAGAGCCTTGCTTTCTTATCACTGCTACATCTCCAGTCTTGCTTTCCTATCTCTGTAACATCTCCAGCCTAGCTCTCTTATCTCTGTTTTAATGTCCAGCCTAGCTTTCCTATCTTTGTACCATCTCCAGCCTTGCTCTCCTGTTTCTAAAACATCTCCAGCCATGCTTTCCTCTCTCTGTAAAATCTCCATCCTTGTGTTCCTACCTCTGTAACATCTCCAGCGTTGCTTTCCTGTCTCTGCAGCATCTCCAGCGTTGCTTTTCCTTCCCTGTAACATATAGTGCCTGCTTTCCCATCTCTGTAACATCTCCAGCCTTGTTTTCCTTTCTCTGTCACATCTCCAGCCTTGCTTTCTTATCTCTGTTTTAATGTCCAGTCTGGCTGTCCTATCTCTGTAACATCTCCAGCCTTGCTCTCCTATCTCTGTAACATCTCCAGCCTTGCTGTCTTCCCTCTGTAACATGTCCAGCGTGGCTTTCCTCTCTCTGTAAAATCTCCAGCCTTGTTTTCCTCTCTTTCTGTCACATCTTTCAGCCTTGCTTTTCTATCACTCTACCATCTCCAGACTTGCTTTCCTATCTCTGTAACATCTCCAGCCTTGCTCTCCTATCTCTGTGACATCTCCAGCCTTGTTGTCTTACCTCTGTAACATGACCAGCGTGGCTGTCCTCTCTCTGTAAGATCTCCAGCCTTGTTTTCCTCTCCTCCGTCACATCTTCAGCCTTGCGTTTCTATCACTCTACCATCTCCAGACTTGCTTTCCTATCTGTGTAACATCTCCAGCCTTGCTTTCCTACCTCTGTAACATCTCATGCATGGCTTTCCTGTCTCTGCAGCATCTCCAGGCTTGTTTTCCCTTCCCTGTAACAAATAGTTCCTGCTTTCTCACCTCTGGAACATATCCAGCCATGCTTTCCTTCATCTGTAACATCTCCAGCCTTCATTCCTAACTCTGTAAAATCTCCAGCCTTATTTTTCTAACTCAGTAACGTCTCCAGCCTTGCTTTCCTATCTCTGTAACATCTCCAGCCTTGTTTTCCTCTCTCTCTGTATCGTCTCCAGTCTAACTTTCCTGTTTCTCTCACATCCCGACCTGGCTTTCCAATCCCTGTAATATCTCCAGCCTCACTTTCCTCTTTGTCTGTCACATCTAGAGCCTTGCTTTCTTATCACTGCTACATCTCCAGTCTTGCTTTCCCTTCCCTGTGACATATACTGCCTGCTTTCCTACCTCTGTAACATCTCCAGCCTTGCTTTCCTTCCTCTATAACATCTCCAGCCTTGTTTTCCGATCTCTGCAACATCTCTAGCCTAGCTTTCCTATCTCTGGAAAATCTCCAGCCTTTCATTCCTACCTTTGCAACATCTCCAGCCTTGCTGTCCTATCTTTGTAACATCTCCTGTTTGCTCTCTTATCTCTGTAACATCTCCAGCCTTGCTTTCCTCTCTCCCTACAATATCTCCAGCCTTGCTTCACTCTCTCTATCACATCTCCAGCCTAGCTTTCCGATCTCTGCGACATCTCCAGCCTTACTCTCCTCTCTCTGTAATGTCCCCAGCCTTGCTTTCCTCTCTCGGTAAAATCTCCAGACTTGTTTTCCTCTCTCTCTGTCACACATCCAGCCTTGCTTTCACATCTCTGTAACATGTCCAGCCTTGCTTTCCTCTGCCCATAACATCTCCAGCCTTGCTTGCCTCTCTCCGTATAACATCTCCAGCCTTGTTTTCCTCTTTCTCTGTCTCATCTCCTGCCTTGCTTTCTTATCTCTGTTTTAATGTCCAGACTAGCTTTCCTATCTCTGTAACATCTCCAGCCTTGCTCTCCTGTCTCTGTAACATCTCCAGCCTTGCTCTCCTATCTCTGTATCATATTCAGCCTTGCTTTCCTCTCTCTGTAAAATCTCCAGCCTTATGTTCCTATCTCTGTAATATCTCCAGCGTTGCTTTTCTGTCTCTGCAGCATCTCCTGCTTTGCTTTCCCTTCCCTGTAATACATAGTGCCTGCTTTCCCATCTCTGTAACATCTCCAGCCTTGTTTTCCTTTCTCTGTCACATCTCCAGCCTTGCTTTCTTATCTCTGTTTTACTGTCCAGCCTAGCTTTCCTATCTCTGTAACATCTCCAGCCTTGCTCTCCTATCTCTGTAACATCTCCAGCCTTTCTGTCTTCCCTCTGTAACATGTCCAGCATGGCTTTCCTCGCTCTGTAAAATCTCCAGCCTTGTTTTCCTCTCTCTCTCTGTCATATCTCCAGCCTTGCTTTCCTATCTCTGTAACATCTCCAGCCTCTCTTTCCTCCCTCTGCAACATCACCAGCCTTTCATTCCTAACTCTGCAACATCTCCAGCCTTGTTTTCCTTTCTCTGTCACATCTCCAGCCTTGCTTTCTTATCTCTGTTTTACTGTCCAGCCTAGCTTTCCTATCTCTGTAACATCTCCAGCCTTGCTCTCCTATCTCTGTAACATCTCCAGCCTTTCTGTCTTCCCTCTGTAACATGTCCAGCATGGCTTTCCTCTCTCTGTAAAATCTCCAGCCTTGTTTTCCTCTCTCTGTGTCACATATCCAGCCTTGCTTTTCTATCATTCTACCATCTCCAGACTTGCTTTCCTATCTCTGTAACATCTCCAGCCTTGCTCTCCTATATCTGTAACATCTCCCGCCTTGTTGTCTTACCTCTGTAACATGCCCAGCGTGGCTGTCCTCTCTCTGTAAAATCCCAAGCCTTGTTTTCCTCTCTCTCCGTCACATCTTCAGCCTTGCTTTTCTATCACTCTACCATCTCCAGACTTGCTTTCCTATCTGTGTAACATCTCCAGCCTTGCTTTCCTACCTCTGTAACATCTCATGCATGGCTTTCCTGTCTCTGCAGCATCTCCAGGCTTGTTTTCACTTCCCTGTAACATATAGTGCCTGCTTTCTCACCTCTGGAACATATCCAGCCATGCTTTCCTTCATCTGTAACATCTCCAGCCTTCAGTTTCCATCTCTGCAACATCTCTAGCCTTGCTTTCCTATCTCTGGAACACCTCCAGCCTTTCATTCCTGCATTTGCAACATCTCCAGCCTTGCTGTCCTATCTTTGGAACATCTCTTGCTTGCTTTCTTATCTCTGTAACATATCCAGCCTTGCTTTACTCTCCCTGTCACATCTCCAGCCTTGTTTTCTGATCTCTGCGACATCTCCAGCCTTACTCTCCTATCTGTGTAATGTCCCCAGTCTTGCTTTCCTCTCTCTGTAAAATCTCCAGCCTTGTTTTCCTCTCTCTCTGTCACACATCCAGCCTTGTCTTCACATCTCTGTAACATGTCCAGCCTTGCTCTCCTCTCCCCATAACATCTCCAGCCTTGTTTTCCTCTTTCTCTGTCACATCTCCTGCCTTGCTTTCTGATCTCGGTTTTAATGTCAGGCTTAACTTTCCTGTCTATGTAACATCTCCAGCCTTGCTCTCCTGTCTCTGTAACATCTACAGCCTTGCTCTCCTATTTCTGTAACATATCCAGCATTGCTTTCCTGTCCCTTCAACATTTAGAGTCTGCTTTCCCATATGTGTAATATCTCCATGCTTGCTTTCCTCTCTCTCCATAACATAACCAGCCTTGTTTTCCCATCTCTGTAAAATCTCCAGCCTTGCTTTCCTTTCTCTGTTACATCTCCAGCCTTGCTTTCTTAATTCTGTTTTAATGTCCAGCCTAGCTTTCTTATCTCTGTAACATCTCCTGCCTTGCAGTACTATCTCTGTAACATCTCCAGTCTTGCTTTCCCTTCCCTGTGACATATGCTGCCTGCTTTCCTACCTCTGTAACATCTCCAGCCTTGCTTTCCTTCCTCTATAACATCTCCAGCCTTGTTTCCGATCTCTGCAACATCTCTAGCCTAGCTTTCCTATCTCTGGAAAATCTCCAGCCTTTCATTCCTACCTTTGCAACATCTCCAGCCTTGCTGTCCTATCTTTGTAACATCTCCTGTTTGCTCTCTTATCTCTGTAACATCTCCAGCCTTGCTTTCTCTTCCCTGTAACATATAGTGCCTGCTTTTCCATCTCTGTAACACCTCCAGCCTTGCTTTCCTATCTCTGTAACACCTCCAGCCTTGCTGTCTTATCTCTGTAAAATCTCCAGCCATGTTTTCCTCTCTCTCTGTCATATCTCCAGCCTTGCTTTCCTATCTCTGTAACATCTCCAGCCTCTCTTTCCTCCCTCTGCAACATCACCAGCCTTTCATTCCTAACTCTGCAACATCTCCAGACTTGCTGTCCCATCTCTGTAGTATTTGCAGCTTGCTTTGTTATCTCTCTAATATCGCCAGCCTTGCTTTTCTCCCTCTATAACATCTCCAGCCTTGCTTTCCTCTCTCTGTGGCATCTCAAGCCTTGCTGTCCTATCGCTGTAACATCTCCAGCCTCTCATTCCTAACTCTGTAAAATCTCCAGCCTTACTTTTCTAACTCAGTAACATCTCCAGCCTTGTTTTCCTCTCTCTCTGTATCGTCTCCAGTCTAACTTTCCTGTTTTTCTCACATCCCGACCTGGCTTTCCAATCCCTGTAATATCTCCAGCCTCACTTTCCTCTTTGTCTGTCACATCTCCAGACTTGCTTTCTTATCACTGCTACATTTCCAGCCTTGCTTTCCTATCTCTGTAACATCTCACGCATTGCTTTCCTGTCTCTGCAGCATCTCCAGGCTTGTTTTCACTTCCCTGTAACATATAGTGCCTGCTTTCTCACCTCTGTAACATCTCCAGCCATGCTTTCCTTCATCTGTAACATCTCCAGCCTTCAGTTTCCATCTCTGCAACATCTCTAGCCTTGCTTTCCTATCTCTGGAACACCTCCAGCCTTTCATTCCTGCATTTGCAACATCTCCAGCCTTGCTGTCCTATCTTTGTAACATCTCTTGCTTGCTTTCTTATCTCTGTAACATATCCAGGCTTGCTTTACTCTCCCTGTCACATCTCCAGCCTTGTTTTCTGATCTCTGCGACATCTCCAGCCTTACTCTCCTATCTCTGCAATGTCCCCAGCCTTGCTTTCCTCTCTCGGTAAATCTCCAGCCTTGTTTCCTCTCTCTCTGTCACAGATCCAGCCTTGCTTTCACATCTCTGTAACATGTCCAGCCTTGCTTTCCTCTCCCCATAACATCTCCAGCCTTGCTTGCCTCTCTCCGTATAACATCTCCAGCCTTGTTTTCCTCTTTCTCTGTCTCATCTCCTGCCTTGCTTTCTTATCTCTGTTTTAATGTCCAGCCTAGCTTTCCTATCTCTGTAACATCTCCAGCCTTGCTCTCCTGTCTCTGTAACCTCTCCAGCCTTGCTCTCCTATCTCTGTATCATATTCAGCCTTGCTTTCCTCTCTCTGTAAAATCTCCAGCCTTATGTTCCTATCTCTGTAATATCTCCAGCGTTGCTTTCCTGTCTCTGCAGCATCTCCTGCTTTGCTTTCCCTTCCCTGTAATACATAGTGCCTGCTTTCCCATCTCTGTAACATCTCCAGCCTTGTTTTCCTTTCTCTGTCACATCTCCAGCCTTGCTTTCTTATCTCTGTTTTACTGTCCAGCCTAGCTTTCCTATCTCTGTAACATCTCCAGCCTTGCTCTCCTATCTTTGTAACATCTCCAGCCTTTCTGTCTTCCCTCTGTAACATGTCCAGCATGGCTTTCCTCTCTCTGTAAAATCTCCAGCCTTGTTT